>NC_092769.1:59749803-61128634 GCF_047496795.1 Chiloscyllium punctatum
GAAAGGAAAGGGAGGGAGGGAGGGAGGAAAGGAAAGGAAAGGGAGGGAGGGAGGAAAGGAAAGGGAGGGAAGGAAAGGGAGGGAGGAGGAAAGGAAAGGGAGGGAGGAAAGGAAAGGAGGGAGGGAGGGAGGGAGGAAAGGAAAGGAAAGGGAGGGAGGGAGGAAAGGAAAGGGAGGGAAGGAAAGGGAGGGAAGGAGGGAGGGAGGAAAGGAAAGGGAGGGAGGGAGGGAGGGAGGAAAGGAAAGGGAGGAAAGGGAGGGAGGGAGGGAGGAAAGGAAAGGAAAGGGAGGGAGGGAGGAAAGGAAAGGGAGGGAGGGAGGGAGGAAAGGAAAGGGAGGGAAGGAAAGGGAGGAAAGGGAGGAAAGGGAGGGAGGGAGGAAAGGAAAGGAAGGAAAGGAAAGGAAAGGGAGGGAGGGAGGAAAGGAAAGGAAAGGAAAGGGAGGGAGGAAAGGAAAGGGAGGGAGGGAGGGAGGGAGGAAAGGAAAGGGAGGGAGGGAGGGAGGAAAGGAAAGGAAAGGAAAGGGAGGGAGGGAGGAAAGGAAAGGGAGGGAAGGAAAGGGAGGAAAGGAAGGAGGAGGAGGAAAGGAAAGGGAGGGAGGGAGGGAGGGAGGAAAGGAAAGGGAGGGAGGAAAGGAAAGGAGGGAGGAAAGGAAAGGGAGGGAGGAAAGGAAAGGGAGGGAGGGAGGGAGGAAAGGAAAGGGAGGGAGGGAGGGAGGGAGGAAAGGAAAGGGAGGGAGGAAAGGAAAGGGAGGGAGGAAAGGAAAGGAGGGAGGGAGGGAGGAAAGGAAAGGAAAGGGAGGGAGGGAGGAAAGGAAAGGAAAGGGAGGGAAGGAAAGGGAGGAAAGGGAGGGAGGGAGGGAGGGAGGGAGGAAAGGAAAGGAAAGGGAGGGAGGGAGGAAAGGAAAGGAAAGGGAGGGAGGGAGGAAAGGAAAGGGAGGAAGGAAAGGGAGGAAAGGGAGGGAGGGAGGGAGGGAGGAAAGGAAAGGGAGGGAGGGAGGGAGGAAAGGAAAGGGAGGGAGGAAAGGAAAGGAAAGGGAGGGAGGGAGGAAAGGAAAGGGAGGGAAGGAAAGGGAGGGAAGGAAAGGGAGGGAAGGAAAGGGAGGGAAGGAAAGGGAGGGAAGGAAAGGGAGGGAAGGAAAGGGAGGGAAGGAAAGGGAGGGAAGGAAAGGGAGGGAGGGAGGGAGGAAAGGAAAGGGAGGGAGGGAGGGAGGAAAGGAAAGGGAGGAAAGGAAAGGGAGGGAGGAAAGGAAAGGAAAGGAAAGGGAGGGAGGGAGGGAGGAAAGGAATGGAAAGGGAGGGAGGGAGGAAAGGAAAGGGAGAGAAGGAAAGGGAGGAAAGGGAGGGAGGGAGGGAGGGAGGAAAGGAAAGGGAGGGAGGGAGGAAAGGAAAGGGAGGAAAGGGAGGGAGGGAGGGAGGAAAGGAAAGGGAGGGAGGAAAGGAAAGGGAGGGAGGGAGGGAGGAAAGGAAAGGAAAGGGAGGGAGGAAAGGAAAGGGAGGGAAGGAAAGGGAGGAAAGGGAGGAGGAAAGGGAGGGAGGGAGGGAGGGAGGGAGGAGGGAGGGAGGGAGGGAGGAGGAGGAAGGAGAGAAGGGAAGGAAGGAAGGAAGGAAGGAAGAATGCAAGTAAGAAAGAATGCAAGTAAGAAATAAAAAATGGAATGACTGAAGTAATGAAGAAATGATGCAAGGAAAGAAGGAATGAAGGCGGAAATTAAGGAATGAAGAAAAGATTGAAGGAATGAAGCAATGATGGATTAAATAAATGGAGGAAAGAAGGAAGGATGAAATGAAAGTGGGAAGGACTGAAGGAATGTAAGATTAAAAGGAGGAATGAAAGAAAGAAAGAAAGGGGGCTGGGTAAAGAGAAAAGAAAACAAATAAGCAGTGAGATGCAGATTGGAGACTGCTAGAACTATGAAGATAGCAGTAATAAAAGGGAAGAGTAGGCAAAGAGCAGATGAGCGAAAAAAAACTGGTGGCATGAAATGCATCTACTTTAATGCAAGGAGTATAGTGTGTAAGGCAGGTAAACTTACAGCTTGGAGCATGATGTTATTGCCAATACAGAGACTTGGTTGAACGAAGGGCATGATGATTGGCAATTAAATGTTCCAGGATATCGACACTTCAGAGAGGACAGGGCAGGAGGTAAAAGGGGGATGGAGTTGCATTGCTGGTCAAGGACGATGTCACGGTTGTGCTAAAGGAGCACACTATGGAGGTCTTGGGTAGTGAGACATTATGGGTGGAGCTGAGAAATAAGAAAGGTGCAGTCACACTGTTAGGGCTGTATCACAGGCCTCCCAGTGAGCATGAAGTAGAAGAACAAATAGGCAGATTATGGAAAGATGTAGAGGCAATAGGGTAGTGGTGATGGGAGATTTAAATTTTCCAAACATTGTCTGGAATACACTTAATGTCAGAGGTCGGGATGGGGGAAAATTTGTAAGAAGCGTCCAGGAGAGTTTTCTAGAATAGTATGTCAATAGCCCGATGAGGGAAGAGGCCATATTGGACCTGGTACTGGGGAACAAACCCAGGTTGTAGAGGTTGCGGTGAGGGGTTTCTTTGAGAACAGTGACCACAATTCTGTAAGTTTTAGAATACTCTTAGATAAAGAAGAGGGTGGTCCTAAGGGAAGAGTACTAAACTGGGCAAAGGCCAATTATATCAAAATTAGACAGGAGCTCGGAAATGTGGATTGGACACCGCTATTTGAAGGGAATTACAATTTGAGATGTGGGAGGCTTTCAAAGATAGGGTAAAGATAGTGCAGAATTGACATGTCCCGTTAAAGACAAAGGATAGGAAGGGCAAGGTTCGTGAACCGTGGATGACAGGAGAAATTGTACGACTAGCCCAGAGGAAAAGTAAAGCATACGTAAACGAGGAAACAAGCGGACTAAAAGGGGTCATGAAATAGCTTTAGCAAGCAGAATTAAGGAGAATTCCAAAGCATTTTATTCATATATAAGAAGCAAGCGGGTAGCTAGAGAAAGGATTGGTCCATGAAAGGATAACTGCAGAAGGCGATGTGTCGAACCTGGGAGAATGAGTGAGATTCTGAATGATTAGTTTGCATCAGTGTTCACAGAGGTGAGGAACATGATGAATGTTGAGATTACAGATAGAATTTTGATTAGTCTGGATCACATTGACATAAGTAGGGAAGATATGCTGGGTAGGCTATAGGTTATTCAGGTGGACAAATCCCCAGGACCGGATGGGATCAATCCCAGGTTGCTGAGGGAGGTGAAAGAGGAAATAGCTGGGGCCCTGACAGCTATCTTTGTGGCATCCTTAAATACAGGTGAGGTGCCAGAGGACTGGAGGGTTGCTCATGTTGTCTCCCTGTACAAGAAGGGTAGTAGGGATATTCCGGCGAACCACAAACCAGTGAGCCTGACGTCAGTGGTGGGGAAGTTGCCAGAGAGGGTACTGAGGGATAGAATCTATGTATATTTAGAAAAGGATGAGCTTATCAGTGATAGACAACATGGTTTTGTGCGGGGGAGATCGTGCCTTACCAACTTAATAAAGTTCGCCGAGGAAGTGACCAAGTTGATAGATTAAGGAAGGGCTGTTGATGTCATACATGGACTTTAGTAAGGCGTTTGATAAGGTACCCCATAGAGTCTAGTCATAGAGATGTACAGCCTGGAAACAGACGCTGCAGTCCAACCCATCCACGCCGACCAGATATCCCAACCCAATCTAGTGCCACCTGCCAGCACCCAGCCCATATCCCTCCAAGTCCTTCCGATCCATATACCCATCCAAAGTGAAGTCATATAGTGTGCAAGGTGTTCTAGCTAGGTGGATAAATGACTGGTGGAGCAACAGGAGACAGAGGAGTAGTTGAAGGGAGTTTCTCAAAATGGAGAAAAGTGACCGGGGTCAGTGTTGGGGCCACTGCTGTTTGCAATATATATAAAAATGATCTGGAAGAGGGCACTGCTGGAATGATGTTTTCTGCTACTCCACACGAAGATTGGTGGAGTAGCAGAAAGCATAGAGTACTGTCAGAGAATACAGGAGGATATAGATAGACTGGAGTTGGGCGGAAAAGTGGCCAATGGTTTTCAATCCAGTCAAATGTGAGGTGAGACTAATTCTAGAGCGAACTATACAATGAATGGAAGAGCCTTGGGAAAAGTCGATGGTCAGAGAGATCTGGGAGAGCAAGTCCATTGTACCCTGAAGGTTGCCACACAGGTGGATAGAATCATTAAGAAAGCATATAGTATGCTTGCCTTCATTGGATGGGCTATTGAGCATAACAGTTGGCAAGACATGTTAACATTGTACAAGACATTGGTTTGGTCACATTTTGAATTCTAAGTACAGTTCTTGTCACCACATTACCAAAAGTATGTGGACACTTTGGAGAGGGTGCAGAGAATGTTTACGAGGATGTTGCCTGGCATGGAAGCTGCTAACTATGAAGAAAGGTTGAGTAGATTAGATTTATTTTCATTAGAAAAAAGGAGATTATGGGGAGACCTGACTGAGGTTTACAAAATCATGAAGGGTATAGAAAGGGTGGATAGAGATAAGCTTTTTCCCCAGGGTGAAGGATTCAATAATGAGGTCACATTTTCAAGGCAAGAGGTGGACAGTTTAAGGGGGATGCAAGCGGCAAGTAAATCACACAGAATGGCGGGCGTTTGGAACGCATTGCCAGCAGTGGTGGCAGAGGTAGGCACAGTAGATTCTTTTAATGTGCGAGTGCATGAGTAGGTGTGGAGTAGAGGGGTACAGATGCATAGGAATGGACCGACAGGTTTAGACAATACACTTGGATCGGCTCAGGTATGGACGGCCGAAAGGCCTGTTCCTGGGCTGTAAGTTTCTTGTTCTTTGAAGGACAGAGGCAAAAACGCAAGGAGGGGAAAGAAGGGTGGACAGAAAGAAGGGTGGACAGAAAGAAGGGTGGACAGAAAGAAGGGTGGACAGAAAGAAGGGTGGACAGAAAGAAGGGTGGACAGAAAGAAGGGTGGACAGAAAGAAGGGTGGACAGAAAGAAGGGTGGACAGAAAGAAGGGTGGACAGAAAGAAGGGTGGACAGAAAGAAGGGTGGACAGAAAGAAGGGTGGACAGAAAGAAGGGTGGACAGAAAGAAGGGTGGACAGAAAGAAGGGTGGACAGAAAGAAGGGTGGACAGAAAGAAGGGTGGACAGAAAGAAGGGTGGACAGAAAGAAGGGTGGACAGAAGGCCAGATAGAAAAGAAAAAAGGTTAGATAGCAGAAGGGGGCAGGGGGCAGAGGGCAGAGGGCAGAGAGAAGGGGGGGGGCAGAGAGAAGGCAGGAAGGATAGTAGGATACAAAGAAGGACCGATGCAAAGAAGGACCGATGCAAAGGACCGATGCAAAGAAGGACCGATGCAAAGGACCGATGCAAAGAAGGACCGATGCAAAGAAGGACCGATGCAAAGAAGGACCGATGCAAAGAAGGACCGATGCAAAGAAGGACCGATGCAAAGAAGGACCGATGCAAAGAAGGACCGATGCAAAGAAGGACCGATGCAAAGAAGGACCGATGCAAAGAAGGACCGATGCAAAGAAGGACCGATGCAAAGAAGGACCGATGCAAAGAAGGACCGATGCAAAGAAGGACCGATGCAAAGAAGGACCGATGCAAAGAAGGACCGATGCAAAGAAGGACCGATGCAAAGAAGGACCGATGCAAAGAAGGACCGATGCAAAGAAGGACCGATGCAAAGAAGGACCGATGCAAAGAAGGACCGATGCAAAGAAGGACCGATGCAAAGAAGGACCGATGCAAAGAAGGACCGATGCAAAGAAGGACCGATGCAAAGAAGGACCGATGCAAAGAAGGACCGATGCAAAGAAGGACCGATGCAAAGAAGCACCGATGCAAAGAAGCACCGATGCAAAGAAGCACCGATGCAAAGAAGCACCGATGCAAAGAAGCACCGATGCAAAGAAGCACCGATGCAAAGAAGCACCGATGCAAAGAAGCACCGATGCAAAGAAGCACCGATGCAAAGAAGCACCGATGCAAAGAAGCACCGATGCAAAGAAGCACCGATGCAAAGAAGCACCGATGCAAAGAAGCACCGATGCAAAGAAGCACCGATGCAAAGAAGCACCGATGCAAAGAAGCACCGATGCAAAGAAGCACCGATGCAAAGAAGCACCGATGCAAAGAAGCACCGATGCAAAGAAGCACCGATGCAAAGAAGCACCGATGCAAAGAAGCACCGATGCAAAGAAGCACCGATGCAAAGAAGCACCGATGCAAAGAAGGACCGATGCAAAGAAGGACCGATGCAAAGAAGGACCGATGCAAAGAAGGACCGATGCAAAGAAGGACCGATGCAAAGAAGGACCGATGGCAGGACAGAAAGAAAGAACACAGAAAACATGATAGAAAGAAGGATAGAATAGATAAATAGACAGAAAGAAGGAAGGACAGAAAGAAAGACGGATACATGGAAGGACAGAAAGAAAGATGGATACGTAGAAAGACAGAAAGATAGATATAAAGACAAAGATAGATAGAAAGAAGGACGGACAGAAAGAAGGGATAAATAGGAGGATGGCCAGACAGGATGCAAGAGACAAGCACGGACAGAGAGAAGCATGGACAGAAGGGTGACCGGACAGAAGGGTGGATCGATAGAATGAAGGATAGCCCCAGTTGATCTCATGTTGCTTGTTATCCGAGTGTGTGGCTAAGGATAGCTGGTCATGTTGTTTCGTGGCTAGTTGATGTTCATGGATGCAGATCGTTAGCTGTCTTCCTGTTTATCCTACGTAGTGTTTTGTGCAGACCTTGCATGGGATTTTGTACACTACATTGGTTTTGCTCATGCTGGGTATCGGGTCCTTCGTCCTGGTGAGTTGTTCTCTGAGAGTGGCTGTTGGTTTGTGTGCTGTTATGAGTCCTAGTGGTCACAGTAGTCTGGCTGTCAGTTCAGAAATGTTTTTTGCTGTTTGGTAGTGTGGCTAGTCCTTTGGGTTGTGGCAGGTCCTCATTCTGTTGTCTGTTGATGAAATATACCGGCCACTGCAGCGGACAGCTGGAACTGACAACCAGATGCGGCAGATACAAATTACTATAAATGCCGGAGGAAACATCACAGAAACGCTTCACAGGAGGCTCCCAAGCACTGAGGATGTCACCTAAACAGGGGACGAAACGTCTGCAACACAAATTCCCAGCTCGGCGAACAGACCACAACAATGAGCGCCCAAGCTACAAATCTCTCCCAAACTTTGAACTGCCAAGAATCCTATCTTTAATCCTATATTCAGCATTCAAGATCGACCCTCAAAAATGTATCACTTCGCATTAATCCAGGTTGAACTCCCATTTTCCATAACTCAGTGCAGCTCTGCATCCTGTCTATGCCATGCTGCAGCCTGTAATAACCCTCCATTATACCAATGGCACCTCCAACCTGTGTCATCTGCAAATTTACTAACCCACCCTTCAACCTCCTCATCTAAGTCATTTTATAAAATCTACAAACAGCAGAGATCCAAGAACAGAGCCTTGCGGGACCCCACTCAAATCTAAGCTCCAGGCAGAACATTTCCCATCTACAACCACTCTCTGCCTTCAGTCAGCCAACTAATTCTGAATCCAAATAGCCAAATCTCCTTGTGTCCCATACTTCCTGACTTTATGAATGAGCCTACCATGGGACCCTTATCATATGTCTTGCTGAAGTCCACATACACCACATCCACTGCTCGACCTTCATGGAACTCAAAGAACTCAATAGGATTTGTGAGGCATGCCCTGCCCCTCACAAAGCCATGCTTGACTGTATTTAATCCTATCCCTCAGCTTTCCAAAGCTTTGTTGACCACAGACATAAGACTGACTAGTCTGTAATTGCCAGGGATTTCCCTTTTTTAAAGATTAGATTAGATCCTCCAGGTGCTCTGGTGTCCTCCCACTTCACCAAAGATGTGCAGGTTAGGTGAATTGGTCATGCTAAATTGCCCACAGTGTTAGGTGTAGGGGAATTGGTCTGGGTGGGTTGCTCTTCGAAGGGTCAGTGTGGACTTGTTGGGCCAAAGGGCCTGTTTCCACACTGTAGGGAATCTAATCATTACTTACCCTTCTTGGAAAGAGGAACAATACTTGCCTCATTCTAATCCTCCGGTATGACTCCTGTGGAGAATAAGGCAGCAAAGATCTTCGTTAATGGCTCAGCAACTTCCTTTCTCACTTCCCAGAGCAGACTAGGATAAATCTGGTCTGGCCCTGGGGACCTATCAATCTTGAGGCATGACAAAATTTTCAGCACATCAACGTCATCAATCATGATCTGGTCAAGACAGTATCCCAGCTCCTCAAAGTTTTCATTCACAACAAGATCTCTTTCCTTAGTGAAAACCAAAGCAAAAAACTAATTGAGGACTTTCCTTATCTGCTGAGACTCCACACACAAGTTCCCTACACTACCTCTGATTGGCCCTACATTCACCCTGATCATTCTCTTATTCCTCATGAATGAGTAAAATGCCTTTGGTTTCTCCCTAATCCATCTTGCACAGCCTTTTTCATGCCCTCTCCTGGCTCTCTTCAGTCCATTTCTGAGCTCCTTTCTAGCAAGCCTGTAATCCTCTAAAGCTGTGCTAAACCCTTGCTTCTTCCACATTACATAAGCTGCCTTCTTCCTTTTGATGAGAAGCTCCTGTTCTCGTCATTCATGGTTCCTTCATCTTACCCCTTCTTACCTGTCTCAGGAACAAATTCATGCATCACTTGCAACAACTGCTCCTAAAACAGTCTCCACATGGCTGCTGTGCCCTTTCTGTGGAACAATTGCTCCCAGTATGTACTTCCCAACTCCTGACAGATTGCATCATAATTTCCTTTTCCCCAATTAAATATCTTCCCTCGATAACTGCTCCTTTCCCTCTCCAAGACTAATGGTAAATGTGAGGGAGTTGCGATCACTGTCACCAAAGTGTTCTGCCACCGGAAGATGTGACACTTGTCCTGGCTCATCGTCGAGCATCAAATCCTAAATGGCCTCTCCTCCCGTCGGTCTGTCTACATACTGAGTAAGAAAACCCTCCTGAACACACCTGACAAAAACGGCTCCATCCAAAATACAAAGGAATTTCCAGTCGATATTGGGAAAGTTGAAATCAACCCATAACACCCCTGCTACATCTGCATTTTTTCCAAAATCTGCCCATCTATGAATTCTTCAAACTCTCTACTATTAGGGAGTCTGTAGAAAACCCCCAATGAGGTGGCTGTTCCCTTGCTGTTCATAACTTCCACCCATACTGACTCAGGGAACAAACCTTCCTCAAAAAACTTCGTTTCTGTAGCTGTGGTGACTAGCAATGCTGCACCACCTCCACCTGTTTTTTTCCACCTTCCCTGTTCTTTTTAAACGTTCTAAATCCTGGAACATCAAGCAACAATTCCTGCCTCTGTAAAACTCATGTCTCCATTATGGCCACAACATCGTAGCCCCAAGTACTGTTCCATGCTCTAAGTTCATCCCTCTTATTTCTGACACTCCTTGCATTAAAGCAAACACATTTTAACCCATCTCTTTGTTTCATCACATGAGATACCTTCCCAATAGATTACATACTATCACTGCCCCATCTGCAAGTCTCCCCTTCTCTCCCCCGCAAATGTATGTGGCAGCAATTCCCACCCCTTGCCAAACTAGTTTAACCCCTAGTGAACCACATGAGCAAATCTCCCACCCAGGACATTTGTGCCCCTCCAGTTCAGGTGCAACCTGCCCTTCATGTACAGGTCCCACCTTCTCTGAAAGTGGTCTACGTATCTGAAATCCTCCCTCCTGCACCAGCCTCGCAGCCACATGTTAAGCTGCATTTGCTGACTGCTCCTTACCTCACTATCTCGTGGCACTGGTAGCAAACTCGAGATCACTACTCTACTTATCCTGGTCTTCAGCTTCCAACCTAACTCTCTGTAGTCACTTTTCAGATCCACAATCCCTTTCCTGGTTATATCATTGGTGCCAATATGTACCACGATTTCTGGCTGCTCACCCTTCCCCAATTGGCGACATCCCAAACCCAATCACCAGGAAGGCAACATACCTTTTGGGAGTCCTGTTCCTGACCACAAAATCTCCTGTCAATCCGTCTAAATATTGGGACACCTACCACTAGCACTTTTCCATTCTCCCCCCTTACCTTCTGAGCCAGAGTGTCAGGCTCAGTGTCAGAGACCTGACAACTATGCCTTTCCCATGGTAGGTCGTCCACACCAGCAATATCCAAAACACTGTACTTATTGCTGAGGAAACGGCTACATGGGATCCCTGTCTGTTTCCTTTCCTCCCCCAACAGTAACGCAGCTGTCTTTATCCTGTGCCTGAGTGACCACCTCCCTGTACATCCTCTCAATTTCTTCCTCAGCCTCCCTGATGATCTGTAGTTCATCCAGTTCCAATTCCAGTTCCCTAACTCTGTTTATGAGGAGCTGGAGTTGGATGCACTTCCCCCGCAGATGTAGTCGACAGAAACAAGCAAATTGTCTCTCACCTCCCACATTCTGCAGTAGGAACATGTAACTCCCTAACATCCATATCCCGTTGCGCTGAAAGCATGCACAGGACTAAATAAAGGAAGAAAAGAAATAAAAAGAGAGACCTGAAAATGAATCAAGTTAACACAGACTCTTCGTAAGGTGTCAAGAGTTATAATGCGATTAGGAAAGAATTAGGATGCATAGAGTGGGGTAGCAAAATGCAGGGGATGCAGACAATGGAAATGTGGAGCTGGTTTAAGGAAGATATTGCATGTCCTTGATAGGTATGTCCCTGTCAGGCAGAGAGGAAGTGATAAAGTAAGTGAACTGTGGTTTACGGCAGAAACTGCATCTTTTTTTAAGCAGAAGGAGGCTTATGCATTGATGAAGCAAGATGGTTCAGATGAGGCGATGCAGAGTTACAGATCAGTGAAGGAAGGATTTAAAGAGAGAGTTAGAGCAAAGAGAGGATACAAGCAGCCTTTAGCAAATAGAATAAGGGAGAACCCTAAAGCTTTCTATAAGGTATGTGAGGAATAAAAGGACGATTAGGATAGGAATAGGGCCAGTCAAAGACAGAAGTGGGAAGTTGAGTGTGGACCCTGTGGAGATCAGACGGGTGCTAAACGAACATTTCTTCATGAAAGATCTGAACCCTGGAACCTGCAACATCGATTCCTCACACAGCTCTATCCATGTGGGTGGCACAGTGGTTAGCACTGCTGCCTCACAGCGCTAGAGACCCGGGTTCAATTCCTGCCTCAGGCGACGAACTGCGTGGATTTTGCACGTTCTCCCTGTGTCTGCTTGGGTTTCCTCCGGGTGCTCCGGTTTCCTCCCACAGTCCAAAGATGTGCAGGTAAGATGAATTGGCCGTGCTAAATTGCCCATTGTGTTCGGTAAGGGGTAAATGTAGGGGTATGGGTGGGTTACACTTCGGCGGTCGGTGTGGACTTGTTGGGCTGAAGGGCCTGCTTCCACACTGTAATGTAATCTAATCTATTCTAATGTCTCCAGAATGGCCACAACATCGAAATCCCAGGTACCTATCCATGCTACAAGCTCACCTACCTTATTTTGGTTACTTCTGGCGTTGAAGTATACACACTTCAAACCACTTTGCTGTCTGCCAGCACATTCCTGTGAGCCTGAAATCCTGTCCATATCCTTCCTATTCTCATCCTCCTGTGCACTGCAACTACACATCTGTTTCCCATCCCCCTGCTGAGCTGATTTAAACCCACCCGAATAGCACCAGCAAATTTCCCACCCAGGATATTAGTGCCCCTTCGGTTCAATTGAAGGCTGTCCTGTTTGTACAAGTCCCACCTTCCCCAGAATGAACCCCAATTATCCTCGAACCTGAAACCCCTCCCTCCTGCACCATCCTTGCAGCCACATGTTCAGCTGATATCGCACCCTATTCCTTGCCTCGCTATCACATGGCACATGTAACAAACCAGAGGTAACAACTTTGTTTGTTCTAGCTCTCAGCTTCCACCCAAGCTCCCTGAAATCCTGCCTTACATCCCTATGTCATTGGTACCTACATGGATGATGACTTGAGGCTGCTCACCCTCTCCCTTCAGGACCCCAAAGATGTGATCCGAGACATCACCCACCCTGACACCTGGGAGGTAACACACCAACCGTGAGTCTTGTTCGCTTCCAACAAACCTTCTGAGCCTCTAACTATTGAGTCCCCAATAACTAACACTCTCCTCCTTTCCCTCCTTCCCTTCTGTGCAACAGGGACAGGCTTTGTGCCAGAGACCTGGGCCCCACTGCATGCCCCTGGTAAGTCATCCCACTCAACAGTATCCAAAACGGTATACGTTTTTCAGGGGAACGACCACAGGGGATCCCTCCACTGACTCTTTATCCCCCTTTGAACAGTCACCCAGCTTTCTTCGTGCCTAGGAGTAACTACTCCTCTGTAACTCTTATCTATCACAGCGTCTGCCTCCCAAAAGGTCCGAAGTTCATCCAGCTCCCGCTACAGTTCTCTAACACGGTTTTGGAGTGAGAGTTGGGTGCTGAAAATGTGTTGCTGGAAAAGTGCAGCAGGTCAGGCAGCATCCAAGGAACAGGAGAATCGACGTTTCGGGCATCAGCCCTTCCTCAGGAAACTGAGGAAGGGCTGATGCCCGAAACGTCGATTCTCCTGTTCCTTGGATGCTGCCTGACATGCTGCGCTTTTCCAGCAACACATTTTCAGCTCTGATCTCCAGCATCTGCAGTCCTCACTTTCTCCCGAGAGTTGGGTGCACAGCCATTTAGATACACAAACAAACACACGCAGTGGCACGCACTCACAACACAATCATTTCTCTTATTTTCACATACTGTACTCTAAGTTCTCACATATGTACTCCCTTAAAATCAAAAAAACTCAGTCACATTCACTCAGAGAAGCGAGGAAGGATGATGTTTGGGAGGGGACTGAGAAAAAGGCATTCTAACCAAAACCAATGGTCTTTGTGAGGGATGTAAAGCCAGAGTTTGCAAAGGAGGAAGAAGCTGCTGATGAACCTTTGGTTAAAAACTTCCACTGCCTCTACCAGCCAATCCAACACCCGATGTAGCTGAGGGTTCCAGAACCTGCTGCTTGGATTCTGTACCATTTCCCTTGGCCAATCAACCTTGCCTGTCCATTGCTGGACACAATGCCAACTCACATAACCTGCATATCTTTGGATGGTGGGAGGAAATCATAGCACCAAGATGAAACCCACACAGACACAGAAAATGCAAACTTCACATAGACAGTCATCCACGGCTGGAATTGAACCCAGATCCCTCGTGCTCTGAGGCAGCAGTGCTAACCATTGAGCCACCATGCTGCTGCTGATCCTTATGGCACACCACCACAGCCTACCATCCTGTGAATGGTGTGTTTACTAGTGCACTCTGCTTCCCAGTTATTGAACAATTATTCATCCACACTGGTACATTTTCTCCAATCTCATTTTACTTGTGTCATGTGGCACCTTATCAAAAGCCTTTTGAACATGCAAGTTCTCCTTAATCTATGCTACAAGAATGTCCTCAACACCTTCATGTTTTGAGCCACGATTTCACTTTCATAAATTCTTGTTGGCTTTCCTCAGTTTTACTATTCGCAGAAAGTTCACTGGTTACAATGTTCTATAACAGTCTGTCACATTTTCCCTGCTACTGACATCAAACTAACAGATTTGTTATTCTTTATTCTCTGTCTACATCCCATATTAAAAGAGCGGGGTTCCATTTGTGACTTCCACTCCACAGGAACCTTTCCAGAAACTACAAGAATTTGAAAGTTAACTGCCAATGCATACAGTCTCTCACTGTCTCCCTCTCTCCCTTCAACACTTTGAGATGAAGCCTGCCTGATCCAGACAGACCTATCAAACTTTGAAGTATACCTCTTCCCTGTGACTTTTTTTTATTACCCGTTTCACATCTCCCTTGCTGTCCTCACATTATTGAGGCATTTAATCTCCCATGAAGACAGTATAAAGAAACTCTGAGCTTCTTTACCAACTCCATGTTTTGTAATATAAATTCCTTTGTCCACAACATGCTCAAATTTGTGGCAGCTCATCTTTTCTTTTCATGTACCTAGTGAACTTTTATGATTTCCTTGCAAGTTTGTTTCAATTCGTCTATCATTTTTTAAACTATACCTTATTGCTTCTTGGCTGGATTCTAAAATTGGTCCCATTCCCCAGGCTTAAAAATGCATGCCTTGCTGTCATTAACAAGTCATTTCTTTTCCAGTAACCACATATACCTCCTGCAGACCATATGGAGCTTTTTTTAGATTTCTTAGAGTGGAAACAGGTCTGTTGGCCCAACAAATCCACACCGACCCTCCGAAGAGCAACCCACCCATACCCATTCCCGTACATTTACCCCTTCACATAACACTACAGGCAATTTAGCATGGCCAATTCACCTGACCTGCACATCTTTGGACTGTGGGAGGAAACCAGAGAACCCAGAGGAAACCCACGCAGACAAGGGGAGAATGTGCAAACTCCACACAGACAGTTGCCTGAGGTGGGAATTGAACCCGGGTCTCTGGCGCTGAGGCAACAGTGCTAACCACTGCCACCGTTCCGCCTCAAACATTAACTACCTTCAAATCATTTTTTGTGTTTTTCCTGATCCACGCTGCCATCTTGCACCCCATTCTATCATAATTTTGTTCCTTCAGATTTAAAACCTTAGTTCCACAACTGAAGGATTTAATAACGAGAGGTCACACTCTCAAGGTGAGAGATGAAAAGTTTAAGGGGAATACATGCAGCAAGTACTTCACACAGAGGGTGTGTGGGTATCTGGAACTTGTTGCCAGCAGAGGTGGAAGACAGGCACTGTAGATTCAATTAAGATGCATCTGGACAGATGCATGAGTAGGTGGAGAGCAGAAGGATACAGATGCTTAGGAACTGGGTGGCAGGTTTAGACAGTAGATTTGGATCGGCTCAGGTTTGGAGGGCTGAAGGGCCTGTTCCTGGGCTGTAAATTTTCTTTGTTCTTTGAACTTTATCATATTCAAACTTTAGGCAAAATTCAATGTTATGGTCACTCTTTTCCAAAGGTTACTTTACAACAAAGTTATTAGTGAGCAATTTTCCTTGTCAGAACATTAAAGCCAAAATAGCCAACATCTAGTTTAGTCCTCAATGTGGTACCTCAGAAACCCATCTCTCTCTCACTCCAGGAATTCGTGCTTCACAGCACTAATGATGATTTAATTATCCTGCTGAGTAAATTGAAATGACCCATTACTTTACCAGCCATATTACATACATCACTAATTTCCTGGTATGGTTACTGAAAATTACTATAAAGTGAAAACAAAAGCTCCACAGATGCTGCCTGCCATGCTGAGTTGTCCCAGCAATTTGTTTTTGTTTCTGAAAACTACCGTGACAATTTGGTGACCTACTACAACAATAAGTAATTATTTTCTGATTTGTAGCTCCTCCCAAGCTGATTTTACATTTTGATTCTTCAGTCTACAATCTTAAATGTTCTGACCTTGCCCACATTTCCTGTGCCTTTGTGCCCATCCCTTCTCAATGTCAAATATCCTTAGACAGTTCCTGATCATCTTAATTTAATAATAGTGTTTTTAGTTTACAATTAAATCATACCCACTTACCTCAATTTGTGCATTCAAATTACCAACCTTCTTGTGGCTGCTACATGGATTCAGAGAGAGAACCATTATTTTAAAAACAAAGTATTCTCTTATGATGCTGCTTGATGCTTGTCTTTATTTCAATAGAATTCTGCTTTTGCTTTCTACTTTTCTATTGCCTCTTGTGCTGTGCTTTCCTTGAAACGGAGCTCCCTCTCAGGTTCCCATCTTGACAATTTTGAACCTCCCTCAACAGCATTATGAAATAAGTATTAAGTTAGCTCACTAAGCTTGAAGGTTTGTTTCCAGATGCTTTATCAAAATACTAGGTAACATCATCACAGAGTCTCTAGTGAACCGCTGGTGGTACATCCTGCCCCTCTATTGCTTCCTTAAGTTGGGTGCTGTCATTTCCAGTTCATTTTTCAAGGGAAGGTAGATCGTGTTGAAATCTGCAGCACCCAAGAACTACAAAAAGCAGAAGAAAAATATCTATACAATGTTTTCAATTAATACAATCTGCTGATACTCCAGAAACAAACCCAAACAAGCAGACGCAGCACAGCCAAAAACTATAGCTATATTAAATGACAAAGACATATCAGAAATGACCTCCAGACTACATAGACTCTTTGGCATCATGGTCAGCCACAAACCTACCAACACACAAACAGCAACTAATGAACATAAAAGGATCCATTAGATACCACCAGCAAAACGAACGTCATTTACACAACACCATGCAAGAACTGTAAAAAGCATTACATCAGACAAACTAGCAGGAAACTTGCCACCAGGATACATGAACAACTGGCCACCAAATGTTACAACCCACTATCAGTAGTTTCCACACACAAGGAAGGAGACCACCTTGACTGAGCCAACACACACATCCCAGGACAAGTGAAACAAAGACACACACGAGAATTCTTAGAGGCATGGCATTCGAAACAGAACTCCATCAGTAAACTCATCGATTTTGACCCTATCTACCATCCGTTGAGAAAAAAAAATGAACCAGAAATGACATTACCCACTTTTAAGAAGCCAAGAATTATAAATAGAGAAGTGGAACATACCACCAGTGCCTCATCAGAGACACTCTGATGAATGTTACCTAAAAACAAACCTTCAAGTTCAGCAAGCTAACTGCCATAGTTATCAATCTCAGCTACAAATCTTCTCAAAAATCGTTAGCATTATCAAATCTTCCCAGATGTATGTCAGTTTCTGTCCTATAAGGATGCAACACATCCAACTTGAAAATGCCCAGAATTGGTCCTTCCCATTTGTAAGTTTGTACACTCAATGACTACTAATTCTTACAGTTCTGGTGTCTAGATCACCACAATATGTGCTACAGCACAGCAGCCTATGGCTTATAGCCTCACAATGTCAATTAGGCACACAGTCACTACATTACTATCTATACCATTTACCTAAATAAATGGAAAAATTGCTCACAGCTGGGTGGAACAATTCATGCCACCACTTGACACCTTTGTGATGTAGAACTGATCAGAAATGAAATAGAACATAAATGGGAAAATACTTCAGTGTGGTTCAGGCAGCCTGTACAGATATATTAAAACATTAGCACGAACCCTAAACTGGTAACCTGAATTTGTGCCTACATATAGATCATTAATTCTGTTCTTCATGGATAGAGAGAGTATCTTCGTGGCAATGCCTCCACCAGAGTACACCTGCAAACCAATCAATGCTCACTTCTCATACAGTGTAAACGTTAAACACAGAACCAATTTATATTCTTAGAAATTCTCCCGATGTAAGAGAAAAATAAAATCAGCAAAGTATGCATGCTTGCAGCAATACTCAGGTGCTGTTTATGAACAACTTTCTGCTGACTAATAACAGTGATTAACAGTTATAACTGGGCTGAGGTTCATTTTCATCTACACAAGCAGACATCATGAACAGGGCTCCACCTTGGATGAGATTAACAACAAACTCCAAACAGTATCATTACTGATGGTCCAGCATGTTAGATGACAGACTGAATCCCTTCCCTCACATATTTGGTTTAATGACCTCTCCTAAATGTGCATTTACTGATGTACAATATGTTGAGATGATCATGTGACCATAGTCCCACAGAAAGTGCAAAAGTGGACAGGACATCATTACCGCTGAAAGTTTAGAACACTTTCCACAATCTAGGCATTTAAATAATCGATGATCAGTCTGAACTCCCAACAGTTTCAGCAGCCTGGATAACTGAGTAAACGCTCTCTACACTCTCAGCAAGTAAAACCTGTTTACCTAGGTATTCCCTGGTTTCTCAGTGGGCTGGATAACTGAGTGAACTGCTTCCCACACTAAGGTCTGGTGAATGGTTTTTCCCTCGTGTGAGTCCGCTGGTGTCTGGTGAGTTCAAATAAACGTTTGAACCGAGACCCACAATGGGAGCAACTGAATGGTCTCTCATCACTGTGAACTCGCTGATGAGTGCGGAGGTTCGATGAATCACTGAATCCCTTCCCACACTCAGAGCAGGTAAATGGCCTTTCTGCTGTGTGAATTCGCCGGTGTATCAGCAGACCAGATGACTGAGTGAACCCTTTCCCACACTCAGGGCAGGTAAATGGTCTCTCCTGTGTGTGAGTCCGCTGGTGTCTAGTGAGGTCAGATAAACGGCTGAACCTCGTGTCACATAGGGAGCATCTAAATGGTCTCTCTTCAGTGTGAACACGTTGATGGGACATCAGGTTGGAAGAATCTCTGAATCCCTTCCCACACTGAGAGCAGGTGAATGGTCTCTCATTTGTATGAATTCGCTTGTGTATCTGCAGGTTGGAAACGTTAGTGAATCCCTTCCCACATTCAGAGCAGGTGTATGGTCTCTCCACAGTGTGAACTCGCTGGTGTATCCGCAGGCTGGAAGAATTAGTGAATCCTTTTCCACACTCTGAGCAGGTGAACCGACTCTCCCCAGTGTGAACCAGCTTGTGTTTCAGCAGGTCAGAAGAATTAGTGAATCTCTTCCCACAGACAGAGCAGGTGAATGGCCTCTCCCCAGTGTGAACCCGCTGGTGTATCTGCAGCCCAGACGACTGAGTGAATCCCTTCCCACACTGAGAGCAGGTGAATGGCTTCTCCCCAGTGTGAACTCGTTGGTGTGTATGCAGGTCAGAAGAATTTGTAAACCCCTTCCCACAGTCAGGGCAAGTGAAAGGTCTCTCTCCAGTGTGACTGCGATAATGTGTTTCCAGTTCAGATGGGAATCTGAATCCCTTTCCACAATCCTGACATTTCCAGGGTTTCTCCTTGCTGTGACTCCATTTGTGTCTTGACAGACCAGATGATCGGCTGAAGCCTCGCCCACACACACAGGTGTATGGTTTCTCCCCACTGTGAATGGTGTTTTTTGCTTTCATGTTTGAAATTCCTTGATATTCAGGTTACAATTAATCAAGTGACTCAGATGTGAAGTTTGATCCAAATTAATCCTTCTATTAGCCTGTAAAATTGATTTAAAAGACAAAAAAGTAATTGAGAGAGAATCCATAAAAACATGCTCGGCCACCTGCCCAAACATTTCCTTTTGTGGCTCAGTGTCAAATGTCACTTTTCCACATTCCTGTCAATCACCTTGAAAATGGAAGGTGCCGAACAAATACAAGTTAATGTTGTGATTTGGACATACATTACAGTTCCTACATTACAGTTCCTTCACCACTGCTAGGTGAATAACCCGTAACTTCTCACCTAACAATAGTCTAGGATGAACTTCACTGCATGGAATGCAGCAGTTCAAGAAGCTCAATCATCGTCTTCACCATAGGCAACTGGAGATTGGCAATATTTGCCGGCCTTGTTCATGAAAGGCCTTGGGAGTGGAGTGAGCTGATCTACTCTTTTAGATAGTCAGCACAGGCAAGATGGGCTAAATTATCTTCTGTTGCAATCACTCGATAATTGTGACTCAATTTAACAAAGGTCTCACAATGGAGGCCAGGGATCAATTTCTGTACGTAACACTTACTTCTGTGCTTCCAGCCTCAGTGCTGTAAGAAACACCTGCAACAAAATAATAGCTGGAAATCTGAGTTAAAAAACAGAGCATGTTGGAAAAACTCAGCAAGTCAGGCAGTATCTACAATGATAGAAAGAAAGTGAATGCATGGAATGAAACCAGGAAATAAAAATGCAGCAGAACTTGATGCTCTTTGTGATCTGAGAAACAGAAGAGAAGTGGAGTAAAGCTGTGACCGTCACAATCTCTGGGAATGGGCATTGGTGGAAACTTATTAAGACAAGGTTAGCAGAAGTTATAGTAAAATAATAAACAGGGCTATCTAAAATTCATCACTGTCAACCCAGGAGATAAATTCAGAGGAGACAAATATCACCTGGGTTTGAGTTTGCTGTGCGGAAATACTCTCTTCCTGACCCCCCCTATAAATAGAAATTCTCAAACCTACCTCTATCAGTCTAGGAGAGATACCCACAACATTGGGACTTGGTCATAGTCTCCACACGTGCCCTGCTGCCCTGTAAAAATGGCAGCCATTATCCTTGGCCCTAATGACACTTTCAGGGCCTAGAAACACCAAGAGCCACTGCCCACACACTTACACACAAGGAGCATAAGCCTCTAAACAGTTGCACAAACATTACATTTCCGAATGCTGCCCCTTCACTGTCCAGATCCGTTACTCACTCCACACCTGAACATATTAAGGAGAGGGTGAGGCAACCGTGGCTGAGAAGGGAAGTCAGGGACAGCATTGAAGCAAAAGGAAAAGCATACAATGTGGTGAGGGTTAGTGGAAGCCCAAGCATTAAGAAGCCTCTAAAATTCAGCAGAGAATAACCAAAAAGAAGCAATAAGAGGCAATAAAATGAAATACAAAAGTAATCATGACACAAAAGAAGGCTGCAAAAGCTTGCTTATAGAGAAGCAAAAGTAGACATTGGACAGCTGGAGAAGACTGTAACAGGGAGCAAAGAAACAGTGGAGGAACTGAATAGGTACTTTGCATCAGTTTTCACAGTGGAAGATAACAGCACCATACAAACATTGAGAGATATGGGCCAGAGGTGAATGTAGTGGCCATCACTAAGAAGAAGGTGCTGGGGAGGCTTATAGGTTTGTAGATAGATAAATCACTAAGGCTAGATGGACTAAACCCCAGATTTATGAAGGAGATAGTACAGGAATTGGTGGTGATCTTTCAGAAATCACTGGCATCAGGGAGGGTCCCAGATGTTTGAAAAATGGCTAATGCAACACCCCTGTTTAACAAAGAAGGGAGGCAGAGGCAGGATACTCAATTATTGGTAAGTTTTTAGAGCTCCTTATTAAAGATAAGACTGCAGAACTATATGGTAAAATAAAGCAGGGTTTTGTCAAGGGGAAGTCACGCTTGACAAATCTGTTCAATTTCTTTGAGGTAACAAATAAGTTAGACAAAGGAGAGCCAGTGGACTTGATCGATTTGGATTTCCAGCCAGCCTTTTATAAGATACCTACAGCAGGCTGCTAAATAACAACATGGTGTTAGTGGCAAGTAGAGGATTGGATGACTGGCAAAGTCAGAAGTTTTTGAGAATGGCAGTTGGTCACTCAGACTTCCACAGCTCTCACTGTTGGGACCACAACTATTCACGGTATACATTAACGATGTGGACAAAGGAACGGAAGGCATTGTTGCTACATTCCAGATGACACAGAAGTACTTTCATACTCATCATAATAGAAGCAGGAGTAAGCCATTGGCCCGTCAAGCCTGCTCCGCCATTCATTCAGATCATGGCTGATCTATCTAATGTCTCAGCTCCTCCAACCTGCATTATTTCCATAACCCTTAACTTCCCTACCATGCAAAACCCATCAAACTGTGTCTTGAATAAATTTAATGAAGCTGCCTCGACTGCTTCCTTGGGCATAGAATTCCATAGATTCACTGTTCTCTGCAAAAAGCATTTCCTCCTCATTTCTGTCCAAAAATCTACACCTCCTAAATCTTGAGGCCATATTCCATAGCCCACGTCTCACTCACTGGTGGAAACAACTTGCCTACCTCCACCTTATCTATCCCTTTCATAATTTTATATGTTTTTATAAAATCTCCTCTCATTCTTCTAAATTCTAGTGAGTACAGTCCCAGGTGGCTCAACCTCTCCTCAAAGGGTAACCTTTCATCTCCAGAAATAGCCTGGCAAACCTCCTATGCACCACTTCCAAAGCCAGGATATCCTTCTTCAAGTAAGGAGACCAGAATTGTGCACCACACTCCAGGTGTGGCCTCACCAACCCCTTGAATAATTGCAGAACTTCCCTGCTCTTAGATTCTAAGCCTCTAGCATTGAAAGCCAATATTTGGTGTGCCTTCCTGATTACCTGTTGCACTTTCAAATCAACGATTCACATTTGAGCATTCCTCGGTCCTTCTGCACAACAGTATGCTGCAATCTTTCATCAATACTCTGACCTACTGTTTTTACTTTCAAAGTGGAAAACTTAACATTTACCAACCTTGTACCTCATCTGCCAGACACTTGCTCACTCATTAAACCTAAGAAAACCTCTCTGCAGACTGCCCACATTCTCCACACAGTTTGCCTTTCCAATCAATTTCATGTCATCAGCAAATTTGGATGATTTTGGGATAGTGTAGGGGGACGAGCTGAGAATAGTTCACAGGTCAGTGCAACATTGAGGGCCGAAGGGCCTGTTCTGCGCTGTATTGTTCTACGTTCTATAGTTCGGAGGGCTCAAGATTTCAAAGGGTATGGTTCTAAAGTAGTAACAGGCTACTGGGTGGAATGATCATCCATGATCACACTGAATAGTAAAACATGACTGATCACCACAAAAAAACTCCTGTTCCAGGTTTTCATATTTCTATTCTGTTAAAGGTGTGATATAAAAACAAATGTTTGTAACTGACACAGATATCAGCACTAACTTAGAGGATGAAAATCCTCACCGAACAGCAATCTGGGAGCCACTTTTACTACATGGACTGCAGCAATTCAAGGTGGTGCAGAGTGATTTTTGAAGCTTGTGCTTTGGCTGCTCTGTCTCTTGTTTTCAATCCAGTTCTCAAAGTGTTGAATGCTCTGACAAAAGTGACATAGTACATAGGAAAGAAAAAAATATTTTTAGAAGTTTACTAATACTGGGGAAGGGGTGGGTTTGGGAAGGGGAGCAGTGATAGAAACAATGAGCTGGGTTTTTTGTTGGGGGATGGGCAACAAACGACCCCACTTTCCAAACCCCCTCCATCTTGTTCACTTGCCTCCCTCCCCTCTCTGCTCCATTCTCTCAGCCTCTTTCAAATTGACCCCCAACTCAGTAACAAAAATGTTCACACGGGACACTTTCCCATTAATCTGTCACTAACACAGAGAGAGAGAGACAGACACACACAAGTGCCTCTCGCCAGCACACTTCACACACTCCTCACTGAATACAGCAATGATTTAACCCAATAACCTTTGTTTTCAGCTCCATTCATACCAAAGACAGATAAACAAACTGCGAAACGATATACTTAAAAAACAAAACTGAACCAAGTATCGCGGCCGTTGACCGGGGCCTGTTTCAGGGAAGAAACCTGAGGTTCCCTGCGGCTCAAATCGCAACCCTGGAAACCCCATGTTTGGGGCACAGCCCTACACTGATCAACCATGAAACCTTCTAAACGGAATATAGCTCCGTCCGCTGCCCTCCCCTTTCACTTTCACTCACCGCCTGTGGACGGGAGAGACCGACATTTTTTTTCTGGCCATCACTCACTGGACGCATACCCACAATCCACCTGACTATGCGCATGCTCCAACACCTCACCTGACCAATTGACGGCGTGATACGATCAGAAGCGAATAAAGGGCGGGACTGGAAAACCTCTGGTCATCCAAGCAATCAGAGAAACTGAGGGACGGTCGGTCTCCTGGATAAATCAGAAAATTTCGTCGGGCCAAGCTAACCTATCCGGAATTTCTATGCCTTACCCTTCAATCAGATTTTCGCTGGAAACCTTTCTCCAGTTAAAAAAAAGCAACTATTAATATTGCCTCTGCTTCCTTTCACGCAGCTAAATTATGATCAACCTCGTTTCTCTCCCTTTTATTGCTTCAGATCGAGGTTTTGCTCACAGGGCCCTCAATACTTTTGCCAATCTACGTTCATCCTATCGTTTGGATTATCAGCCTCAAACTCCATACCTCATCAATACAACTCGAGAGACAGATCATCAATTTTCTGTGACAATTTAATTTTAGCTTTCCTGAATGAAACCCACATTTCTTCAAATAGCTCCTCATTTTGTCGACTATGACCGTTTCTAACATAGCACCCAGGTTTAAATGACTGTTCTGTCAGTGCCGAATTAATTGACAAAAAGTTTTACATAGCAAAATAAAAGGGTGTAGCAATGGAGAGGTTAAGACAAAGAAATGAGTTGTGACTTGGACATTAGTTATCGTGATTACAAAGTAAGGACAATCAAGTTGTGATGGTGTTAACCCCTATCACACTTTCAGGAACTGCCAGACATGCTGAGTATTTCCGGCATTTTCTGTTTCTACATCAGAAATTTAGTATTTTGCTTCTGCACTTGTTCTTAGGATTGAAGTGATCAAGAGGTGTGGGAAGAAAGCAGGAACAATCGCCTCCTTCAGTCCTGTATGTCCCAGCTCTGCCACTTCTTTTGTAGTTCTTTGAAATGAATCAATGATGTTCTAGTGATTCGTCATCAATTCCTGTCGGAGTTCCAGAGGGAATTCTTCAACTTTTCGAGGCAAGGTTTGAGGGAATCACATCGTTTGAAGCATGATCAAATGAGCATCAGCTTCTCACCCACAAAACCTGTAAAGTTCGTGCAGAAACCCAACTGTCTCGAAACATAACTTTTCCCTCCCACACTTACACATTTTCTATTTCGTTTTCAGGTATAGCTCGATAAATTCTGTTTCTCTGTGGGCGACACGATGATATGGATGAGCTGGGAAAAGACATGGAACTGTTCTGTCAGCCATGACTATATCGAATGTTCAGACAGGGCCGATAGGTTGAATGGCCTCCTCCTGTTCCACTGTGTGTGTGCTGTTTCTAGCAGAGGGTTTTAAACAATAGCATGATGAGGAACAATGTGAATCCCCACCACCGAATATCCGCTCCGCTCAGCTCCCACAACTGGAATAGACAACTTGTGTTGCAGCTTTAGGTCAGATAGTGGAGGATTCTCACGCGCTCCTCGAATGCTGCCTGACCTGCTGTGCTTTTCCAGCAGCACACTCACGATTCTCACAGGCCCTCTGTCAGACTGCATGCTTCTTCACACAGGTTTCCACCTGAACACATAGAGCAAGCGACCTTTTGGATGTTGGAGATTCAGGGACAGATTTCCCTTTGCTGGGCTGGAGTTCTGTCCACCGCAAGAAACATGAATTTCTGACATTCTAAATCTTACTCTGGATTCTTGCTACTTCGCAATTTAAACTGAAATTCAGTTTACCCTTGTATGATATTCTTATATCTTCAGTATTTATAAAAATCGTGCTACGTGCTCTTGGATGTTGAAATGGTGAAGATTGTTGACGATGTGTGTCATGTGGTCATGAAGCTGATGGACTGAAAAGCCCTGTGACAGCGGCGATGTAATCAAAGCAGGAATCCACAGACAAGTATTTTTCAAGAAAGTCTATTTTAAACATCTTCTCTGTTCCTTACCTGAACTTGATGCTCCAAACAGGGTACCGAGTGGTTCATTATCAGTATTACCTTCTTTGCGACAGATTTCATTTCAAAACCACAGCAAAAAAAAAGTTATTGGATTGAAAGGCCCAATGGTAAGGCTATAACTCCAGTGGCGCAATTAGTCAGCGCGTGGTACTTATATGACCGTATCGAAGTGCGTGAAATGTCGAGGTTGTAACTTCAATCCTCACCTGGAGCAGTTTTTACTGACAGTAACCAGGCATTATTGGGACATCATCCTGAGGACCAGTTGCAAAACAATGTTCAGGAAACCAGCATTTATTCTAAAAGTCCAGCGTCTGGTTTTGTCCAGTGTTCTGTCCTAGGGAAATACCTAAATGATTAACCAAGCAGCCACAAATGTTTCCCCAGGTGGATAGAGAAAAAGAGGTGAGGAGAGCTGGGTTAATTTCTGAGATAGGCTGTTTAGCTCATTTCATATTATTCCATTTGCTGCAAATGCGCGCAGGTCATTAAACCAATCGGAAAAGACTCAGATTTGTCTCATTGGGTAGTTTGAACTCTGTCGGAAAATCTGATATCGACATGATCGAGACTTTTTGAAGCGCAGCTGTGAAGGACAGAGGGTTCAAACGGGAATAAGGATGAGTCTTATCGCTGGATTTCTTGGACGGAGATGAGTGCCTATTAAGTTGACTCAGTTTCCTTGCCGTTGATTGCGGCGAAATGTTCAAGGCGAAAGGTGACAATAACAATGGTGTTACATCGATAAGTCAGTTCCTACTCACTGTGGTATAGCTTTCCTTTAAAGAGATGTTAGTGTCGCCATCGTCTTACAGTCCTTATGGTAAGCACAGACATTGCGAGAATTAATCCCACGCTAATGGTATCACTTTATTTCGTAAACCAGTCATAAAGCGGACTGAGCTGACAGGCTTCCCTTTAATGCAGTTCTAATATAAACAGCTCAGTTCTTTCGCATTAATAGTCAGGGGGCTCAGGATTATACCCGCTCCATGTGCTTCACGTCCACAAGTTTCTCCGACAAAAGGCAGCTTCAGGTGTAATATAAGCCACTTCTCCAGACAATGAGAACCGCTGCAATGAGCTGGGATATGAAATGGAAATTGAGCTGAAATAGTCCCACGCGCTGCTCATGTGTAACTTCCAATTTCACAAAACCCAGCGACACAATCCCTGCGGATTCTGGGAATCTGACAGGACAGCGTCGGGCATACATTCCTCACCAAAAACAACTGACTCACGGCAAACACTAAATACTTTCACGTCTCATCTCTTTCGGCTTCTGTCCCAGTCTCACCTCCAGCTCCCTCTGACCATCCAGCACCGAGGTCAATGAGCTGCTTCATACAAACACAGGCAGATCGTGAAGTCAATCTTTGCCTGTAAAACAGGGCCAGGGAATGTCAGATACAAGGTATTGAGAAGCGTTGGGCTTGCACAGGCTGGTTAAGGAGGCACCAGGATCTCATCTTCCTGATTCTCTCACAGGAGTATTTCACGAATGTACAGAATGCCGATTAGCACCAATCCCAATGTCAGACAGATAGATCAAAGGCGAATCGGTTCAGCCCCAGCCCCTTCCTGGGTCGGGTATATTTTGGAAACATTGTCCTGTCACTTCACACACTGAGGCAGATGTGAGGACTGCAGATGCTGGAGATTAAAGTCGAGAGTGTGCTGCTGGAAACGCACAGCAGGTCAGGCAGCATCCGAGGAGCCTGTGAGAATCCTGCACTATCTGACCTAAAGCTGCAAAAGGAGTTGTCTGTTCCAACTGTGAGAGTGGAATGACGCGGTGGCACAGTGGTTAGCACTGCTACCTCATAACGCCAGAGACCCGGGTTCAGTTTCCACCTCAGGTTTGTGTGGAGTTTACATACTTCCCACAGTCCAAAATGGGTGGGTTGCTCTTCGGAGGATCGGTGCTGACTCATTGGGCCGAAGGGTCTCTTTTCACACTAAAAGTAATCTAATCTAAACAGGAGGCCCATGATATTCCTTGGTGGAGATTTACATTATCCTCATCATGTTTTTGTTTAAAACTCACTGCTACATGCTGCCCGGCTTGCTGTGCTTTTCCAGCACCACACTCTCCACTTCACAAACTGAGCTCACCACAGCACATAGAGGTCGCCAGCACAGAAAGTGCCATTCGGCCTATCAAGTCTGCACCTTTTGAAGACAAAACCCTGACTGTTCAGGCCTCATTTCCCAACATTTGGCTCATAGCCTCGAACGAAGTTGGCGATGCAAGTGTGCATCTCAATAATTCTCAACTGCTCAGGGGCTATCTGCTTGTTCCACCATTACAGGCTGTGGGTTTCAGATTCCCACCATTCCCAATCTGGCTGCATTGTTTTTTCTTCGTCCTATGATTTGAACATTTATTAATTCAGGGGGCAATCTCCCTTTCTACTTTACGACATTTCTCAATAGCAGTCGGTAGTTTTCCAGCCTGTGCGGGCAAACCCCAATGGATTTCAAGTCCATCCCCTTAACCACGTAGCCACGACTACGCAACCGCGCTGACCACCACTTCCCAGGTCCCTCTCTGTGTGTGGAGCTGAGGAAGTATGAATTATTGTTGGGTTTGTTTAAATCCAATCACTTTACATCTTTTGAAATGGTTAAATGTCAGTAAACAGCGGGTTTGGGTGTTCCGTCCAATAAAAACACAAACAGAAAATGCGGGAGAAACTTCGCAGTTCTGGCAGCATCTGTGAAGAGAGAGTCAGAGAAAAAGTTTCAGAACTTTATCAGAACTCTGTTTTCTCCCACAGGTTCAGCCAAACCTGCTGAGTTTCTCCAGCAGTTTCTGTTTTGTTTCAGATTCCCTGCTTCCGCATTTCTTTACGTTAACCATTAAAGAAATATAGAAACCCCTTTGCGGTTCTTCACGATAAGATTTGATAAAATATTTACTAAACCCATTAAAACCCGGAGCTGTGCAGAAACTCCTGGGTGGTTTTAAACCACCAAACTCCCCGCTGGCAGCCAAATGCACCGTCCATTTAGCCACAGAGCCTGGTCAGCTGGGGTCCTGCACATTCTCCTAAAGCAAGCTGTAAGTAATTTCAAGCTTCAGCCTGCCTCTCCCGGAATGACAACTGTCCTCTATCAATCACCTGATGAAGGAGCGTCGCTCGGAAAGCTAGTGTGGTTCCAATTAAACCTGTTGGACTATAACCTGGTGTTGTGTGATTTTTAACTTCGTCCTCTATCAAGTTTACTTTTCCATAATAATACCTGGGATTAGGTTTAAATGAGGTTTAAATTCCTGATGCGCAGAACGAGAATACTTTCAATGTCTCTGATCAGTTCATGTCCCAGAACACCACAGTCAATGTCCCAGCCTCTTAAAAAAAGGGGAAGATGTCGAGACTGTCTCTGCTCAGTCGGACAGTTCACCCTTCCTTCTCTTCTGATTTTGCTTACCAAAGATTTTCTGAAGATTCACAAAGCTGAGTTTTCTGGATTGCTTGTTGAACATTTTTCCAACTGCCAACTCACAATATTTTCCCCAAAGTCTCTTCACAATCGTCCGCTTGCACCATCTCCACTGATGAGGAAATCCTATTTTGTGGAGAGAGTCCCGAGATGGGGAATGTGCTCTTTAGTGAAAAGAAGGTTAACCAGAGATTTCCTGGGGTTGTTTATAATGATGTGGGAGGGAGCTGTTTGAATGGGCGGGTTGATGAGCACGAGAAAATGTTGCCACTGGCTAGGGTCAGTTACCAGAGGACTGGGATCGAAGAAATTTAATGCAAAACAGCATATCTGCAGAATAAATGCAGAGAATACTGCAGAAAAGTGACGGTATCTTTGAAACGAGAAACAGCTAATGCTTTTAGTGTGGTACTTCTCTGATTCAGAATTCGAGTTGCCTAAATGCAAGCAAATGACCGGACCGGTTTGTTGAGACAGGTTTTCTGGAGGTGGAGTGAGAATTCGTCCCACAGGCGTTATGAAGAAACGTAATCAGCACGATTCAAACCTGCCCGCGGGAACTCTGTGACGGCGACATGCTCCCAGCTATTGCTTAATATTTCTTATGGAATAGAGGATTGCAGTAGGAAAGGCTCATACTCGGCTTCCCCTGTCTGCACAATGACTCCAATATTTCCTGTCCCCCTGTATTTGTTCAGAACGCAGGTGGCTGATGAGAGATTGAATTGTAGCTGACCTGATAGACCATCTGCTTCAATATGTTTTCTTTCGAAAATGTGAGAGACCATTGTAAATGAAAAAAAAGCAGAACGTTATAAAAGATGATTGCTGTCAAACAGAGTCAACATCATTTGTTGAAAGAAAAATCCCACTTGACAACTCGCCAGATTTCTTTGCTAACATTATAAGCAAAGTTGATCAAAGGAGCTGGTAGATAAAGTGCATTTGAATTTCTTGCAGGTACTCAAAAAGGAACCATTGCAAAGGTAGGAGTTCAGTGTTTGAGTAATAAATGACCATGAACTGTCCATTGTTTATTTAACAGAAGACACAGAATCGGCGTTAATGGGTATTTTTCAAGTTGGAAAGGTATAATTAGTGAAATGCATAGTGGTCAGTCATAGGATTTCAGTTACTTATCTTTGTTTAATGACTTGGACGAAGTGGCAGTTTGACGTGTCCAGTTTTGCTGACAATACACAATAGGTGGGAGAGCATGTTGTGATGAGGACGGGGGAATCTGCAAAGGGACCTTAGTAGGTTGAGTGAATGGGCAAAAGCTTGGCAGGTGCACTTTCATGTCGGGAGTGAAATGTCATGTACTTTCGTCGGCAGAGTCGAAAGTCAGACTATTGTTAAACTCCAGAAACACGTGATGCAGAGGAATCTGGGTGTTCTTGTGTATGAAACAAAGATCAGCGACATTTATTTTTCTAGCAAAAACAATGGCCTCCTTTCCAAATGCTCACAATGATTTCCCAGAAAAAAAGACTGATACTAAGTAGCCTGTAAATAAATCAAAGAACAATATATATGTGGTGTTGTTCTATAGGACAGAGTTGATATATTGTTTAGATTCGCTAAACTTTATTTACAATGGAGCTGGGAGTGGGAGAGGTAAAATAAGATAACCCATGGTTATTGACATTCCTTTATCACTTTCAAACAATATATTTTCTTGAATGTTGTATTTTACATTGTGGTTACTGTGAGTAGACTTATAAATTACACCCACTTGTGATTTCTTTCCCTCACTGTTCCTCATCTGTACACAAACAGATCCTTATCTCCTGAATCAAGGTAGCCTCTAAACATTGTAAAAATATCACCACCATATCACCATTTCACACGCCTCTATATGTCTTCTTGCAATATTAATTGATCCTTTACCGTGTTACTATTGCATATATTATGAGAAAAAACAAAATTGTTACTGGTGGGAACTGGGTTTTGAACGCGCATTACTGTAGGCACAATGCAGAGTACTGTCCACTATACGATCATAGAAGCACATATTGAACTGTCAGAAAGCATAAAATAAGGACAATGCCGCAGGCCATGCCAGGAACAGCACCAGAATCACAACAGAAATATTTTTTCTGGGCTAACATCTTGGATGTATTTCTCAACAAGCAAGCCAGTTTTACATAGGTTACATCAACAGATCCTCACACAAGGAAGTAGATGGTGCTGCAGATGGTCATATAATCCCATTTTTCAATCCTGGAATCAAAGACACCACGTGCCCTGAGTATAGCTACTAGTGACAGCTGGCCGTGGCATTTAGGTGCTAGTTGATCTTCATGAATGTGGATCGCCAATTGTCTGTCTGTTAGTCCTATATAGTGTTTATTGCAGTCCCTGCAAGGAATCTTATACACCAGGTTTGTCCTGCAAATGATGGGTTTTAGGCCTTTTGTTCTGGTGAGTTGTTGTCTGAGCGTGGCTGTCGTTTATGGGCTGTCATAAACTCAAGAGGTGGGTCGAGTCTGTCTGTTAGTTCTGAGATGTTTTATTGTGTCAGTAGAGTGGCTATTGTGTTGGGTCGTGGCTTGTTTGTTCGGAAGACATCTGCAAATGAAGCTGCAGGGATAACCGTTCTGGGCAAACAATCTGTATAGTGCCCATGAATCGCTACGACCAGCTGTACCTAGTAACAAACATACAGATAACAAAGACCATACATTCCACTGGAACAGCACAACAATAGTAGGACAAGCCAAACAGAGGGCAGCCAGAAAATTTCAAGAAGCATGGCACTCATCAATAAGCACTTTGACCTCGACCCAATATACTATCCACCACAATGAACATCCGCAGCCAGTGGGAACAAAACGAAATTAATTGCAACCACCACAGAATAGCAGCGCTTCACAGGAGGCTCTGCAGCCTTGAGGATATCATTGGGAAAGTGGAGGAAATGGTTGCAAACCATTTTCCCAGCTTTGCCGAACGTCCCCATAACATCCGGGCTGCAAAACTTTGCACAAACCTTGAAGCCCCAAGATACTCGAATCCTCTCCAGCGGAAAATTGAAACCCGGTCTCCCGCCTAACAGGTGGGGATGATAGCCACTATGTTGCCGAAGAAAACTCATGAAAAGGCAGCCCTCAGACTCCTTGTACGCGCTCTTGTCGAGAACAACCGCTTCACTGTCCTCACCCCATTTTCCATCACTTGTCCCTGTTTGCCTTAGCTTCACAAATTCACATCTGAATACTTCTGAAGATTATGATCGTTTCTACATCTCCAAACCCTTACAGAGCTCCAGATTCAATCACCTGCTGGCTGATAAAGTTTTTCCGCTCATCTACACAAAGCTTTCTGTTCTTACCATAAATTCCTGGCGATCAATCCTTCCATCAAGGGGAAACTCGTTTTTTCAGTCTATATCCTTCATTATTTTGTATCTCATCTCAATCTCCCCTGCTCTAAGGAAAACAACCCCAGTCTGTCCAATCTCTCTTCATAAATCAACCTCTTTAACCCAGACACTATCCTGGTAAATCACTTCTGCACCTTTTCAATAGCTATCATATCCCTGCTATAACGTGAATTGTAGAACTGCACCCTATACTAGTGAGAGCCAAATAAACAAATAAAATACATGATGCAGAAGCCACAGAAATTGTTCTTTTCCAATAGTCTTTTTTTCCTCGATACTGCTCTGTGTCCTTTTCCTGTTCCTGACACTTCCATAATCTCTGGCTCGTGTCAGTATATGCTACTTCATAAGCATTGATCACACAACCACCGAGAACAGCGGAGGTCTCCAGCAAGGGAGTGTTGCTGAACAGAGAGACCTTGGATTGCAGGTTCATAGTTCCTTGAAAGTAGAGTTGCAGATAGACAGGTTAGTGAAAAAGGCATTTGGCTTGCTTGCCTTTATTGGACAGTACATTGAATAAAGGAATTGGGAGGCCATGTTGCGGCTATACAGCACCTCGGTTAGGCCACTTTTGGAATGCTGCATTCAATTCTGATCTCCCTGCTATCGGAAAGATGCTGTGAAACTTGAAAGGCTTCAGAAAATACTTTACAGCAGTGTTGCCAGGTTTGGAGGGTTTGCACAATAGAGAGAGGCTAAAGGGACAGGGGTATTGGAGGCTCAGGAGTGACCTTATAGAGGTTTATAAAATCATGAGATAAGGTCTTTTCCCTGGGGTGGGGGAGTCCAAAGTAGCGGGCATAGGTTTAAGGTGAGATGAGGAAGATTTAAAAGAGACCTGAGGAGCATGGTGGTGCATGTGAGGAGGCTAGTATAATTACAGCATTTAAAAGCATCTGGATGAGTATATGAATAGGTAGGGTTTAGAGGGATATAGGCCAAATATTGGCAAATAGGATATCTGGTTGGCACGGAGGAGTTGAACCAAAGGGTGTTATTTTCGTACTGTACATCTCTATGACAGCCATACAGTGGGGTGTTCATCACGCCAACTCCTTCCCCGCTGAATTCCCACTCACAACATTGGGGGAAATAGGTGTTGGCTGAAGCCCCTGACCCTAATCTGTCAATGACCTTTGAGTCTTCCTGCCCAGCTCACTCGATTCACATCCGACGGCTGTCTGGTTTACGGGTTAGCACAGAATGGTGAACGCTGCGTCCAGCGTGCCCCTCTCACCATGTCTGGGCACCGCATGCAATTGAAGTGTCCTCAGTGTTCCCGTACAAGACCTGTGTTTGATGGTGGATGCACAGCAAGCTCCCGTTAGCTGCGTTGTGATTTCGACCAGACAGTCCTTTTGTTTTGCCGTTTGAGCAATGCACTGTGGCGCAGGGTGTGGGATAAAACCCTTTTTCCGCTCTGGAACAGGATTGTAACCTCGGTGATTGCCTCAGAGAGCGCCTGAAGTAGGTGAAAGTCATTCAAGTAAGCCAAAGTAGGAGAAGGGAAGGAGAGTAAAATTAAGAGTCAAGGGGTGTAAGTTGAGCCTAGGCATGTCAGGGAGACTCAGTCCTGTGTAAATACAAGGCCTGTTGTATATAGGAAAGCCCAAACACTCCTGGAAGTTTGGATGAGTAGGAAGTGCCGCTGGTTTGAGCCCTGGATTTTGGACACTGAGCATCAGCTTGTGTCACAGTAATGCATCTGTGAGGCTGAGAGTTGCGTGGATGTTATGTCTCTTTTTTGAAGATGTGGTCACTCCGCAGCTTCACGAAGTGCAATCAGCGAGGGAATGGGTGACCATCATTTAGAAGAAAGGTATCGGTTGTCAGGAAAGCCCCGTGGACATCCCAGTCAGGAACAGACTTTCTGTGTCAGTCCCGGTGAGAGTGACCGTATCCCCAGGGGGAATGCAGCCACGGCCCAGCTGCACAGTCGAAGGGGAGGTAGAGGAATAGTGGTAGGAGATTCAATCCCGAGGGCGACAGACAGGATTATCTGGGCTCACAGATGTGCCTCCAGGGTAGTGGCTGCCTCCCTGGGTCATGGTCAAGGATGTTGTCCTGAAGTGGGAGTGGGGGGGGGGGGGGTGGGGAGGTGAGCAGTCAGCGATTGTGGTTCAAACTGGGACCAAGGATTTCGGCCCAAAAGGCTCCTGCAACAAGGGGGCTTGGTGGGAGTTCAGAAAGCAGCACCTTGAAGGTTGTAATCTCTGGATTATTCCTGATGCCACGTGAAGCGAGTCTAGGTGATCGAGCAGATGAATGCATGGCTGACGAGTTGGGCGGGCGTTAGATTTCAGCATCACTGGGTTGGTTTCTGGGGAAGGTGAGGCCTGGACAAGTCCGACGGGGGTTCCATCAGAACCAGAATGAGATGTAATACCCTTGCCAGGGCTCGTGGCTGTGGTGATGTGGTGAGCTAGTGCATTGGGAGCGGCTTTAAGCTAATTTGGTAGGTGCATGGGTTAAGGAGTGAAGGTACATCGGGGGGTGGGGGGGGAGGAATGATGCACAGGGCAAGTATAGAACGGTGGCTCAGTGGTCAGCACTGCTGCCTCACAATGCTGGGGGCCCGGTTCGGTTCCAGCCTCGGGTGACTGCCCGTGTGGAGTTTGCACATTCTCCCCGCGTCTGTGTGGGTTTCCTCCTATGATCCAGGGATGTACGGGTTAGGATGGATTGGCCATGGGAAATTGTCCTGTGGTATGCAGGGATGTGCAGGCTGGGTGGGTTACCATAGGAACTGCAGTATGACAGGGATAGGGTGGGTTGGTGGTGTGTGTGTGCTGTAAATGAAGGTGAGGTTTTAATATTGATTGAAGACTCAACTACTGCGGCAGGAGGGATGATACCTTAGAAAGCTCCTGAGGCGAGGCCGTATGGGTATAACTTAAAATAAGGAAAAATGAGGGGATGGATGGGGCAATTCTTTTGCTGGGAATGTACTAAAGACCTCCGAAGACCAATAGAGGGAGACAGATAAGAGTGAGGGTGCGTTGCTGGAGGGGCACAGTGGGTCGGGCATAGACATAGAACATAGAACAATACAGCACAGAACAGGCCCTTCGGCCCACGATGTCATGCCGAACATTTGTCCTAGCTTAAGCACCCATCCATGTACCTATTCAATTGTCGCTTAAAGGTCAACAATGATTCTGACTCTGCCACTTCCACAGGCAGCGCATTCCATGCCCCCACCACTCTCTGGGTAAAGAACCTACCCCTGACATCCCCCCTATACCCTCCACACTTCATCTTAAATTTATGTCCCCTTGTAACACTCTGTTGTACCTGGGGGAAAAGTTTCTTACTGTCTACTCTGTCTATTCCTCTGATCATCTTATAAACCTCTATCAAGTCACCCCTCATCCTTCACCGTTCCAATGAGAAAAGGCCTAGCACTCTCAACCTATCCTCATACAACCTATTCTCCATTCCAGGCAACATCCTGGTAAATCTTCTCTCCAAAGCTTCTACATCTTTCCTAAAGTGAGGCGACCAGAACTGCACACAGTACTCCAAATGTGGCCAAACCAAGGTCCTGTACAGCTGCAACATCACTTCACGACTCTTGAATTCAATTCCTCTGCTAATGAACACTAGTACACCATAGGCCTTCTTACAAGCTCTATCCACCTGAGTGGCAACTTTCAAAGATCTATGAACATGGACCCCAAGATCCCTCTGCTCCTCCACCTTACTAAGAACCCTACCGTTAACCCTGTATTCTGCATTCTTATTTGTCCTTCCAAAATGGACAACCTCACACTTGACAGGGTTGAACTCCATCTACCACTTCTCAGCCCAGCTCTGCATCATATCTGAGTCCCTTTGCAACCGACAACAGCCCTCCTCACTGTCCATAACTCCACCTATCTTCGTATCATCTGCAAATTTACTGACCCACCCTTCGACTCCCTCTTCCAAGTCATTAATAAAAATTACAAACAGCAGAGGACCCAGAACTGATCCACTTGTAACTTGGCTCCAGGCTGAATATTTACCATCTACCACCACTCTCTGACTTCGACCGGTTAGCCAGTTTTCTATCCAACTGGCCAAATTTCCCTCTATCCCATGCCTCCTGACTTTCCGCATAAGCCTACCATGGGGAACCTTATCAAATGCCTTACTAAAATCCATGTACACTACATCCACTGCTCTACCCTCATCCACATGCTTGGTCACCTCCTCAAAGAATTCAATAAGACTTGCAAGGCAAGACCTACCCCTCACAAATCCGTGCTGGCTGTCCCTAATCAAGCAGTGTCTTTCCAGATACTCATAAATCCTATCCCTCAGTACTCTTTCCATTACTTTGCCTACCACCGAAGTAAGACTAACTGGCCTGTAATTCCTGGGGTTATCCCTATTCCCTTTTTTGAATAGGGGCACAACATTTGCCACTCTCCAGTCCCCGGTACCACCCCCGTTGACAGTGAAGATGAAAAGATCATTGCCAACGGCTCTGCAATTTCCTCTCTAGCTTCCCACACAATCCTAGGATATATCCCATCAGGCCCAGGGGACTTGTCTATCCTCAAGTTTTTCAAAATGCCCAAACAGCTGACATCCTGACAAACAGCTAGCCTACTTGCTGGACTACAAGTCCGGATCCCATCCCCCTGCCAAATTAGTTTAAACCCCCCCCCCGAAGAGTGCGAGCAAACCTACCTCCCAGGATATTGGTGCCCTTTTGGGTTGAGTTGCAACTCGTCCTGCTTGTACAGGTCCAACCTTCCCCAGAATGCAGTCCAATTGTCCAAATACCTGAAGCCCTCCCTCCTACATCTTCCTTCCTTATAAGTATGTCTTCTAGCTTACCGATCCGTTTCACACTCTCGTCTTCAACAATACGGTCCCTCTTATTTGTAAATACTGAAGAAAAGTACTCATTCAAGACCTCTCCTATCTCTTCCGACTCAATACACAGTCTCCCACTACTGTCCTTGATCGGACCTACCCTCGTTCTCGTCATTCTCATGTTTCTCACATATGCATAAAATGCCTTGGGGTTATCCTTGATCCTACCCGCCAAAGATTTTTCATGCCCTCTCTTAGCTCTCCTAATCCCTTTCTTCAGCTCCCTTCAGTGCTCTGTCTGAACCTTGTTTCCTCAACCTTTGTAAGCCTCCTTCTTCCTCTTTACAAGACATTCAACCTCCCTCATCAACCAAGGTTCCCTCACACGACCATCTCTTTCCTGCCTGACCGGTACATAAATATCAAGGACATGTCGTATCTGTTCCTTGAAAAAATTCCACATTTCCACGACATCCTTCCCTGACAGCCTATGCTCCCAACTTATGCTCCTCAAATCCTGTCTTACAGCATCGTATTTACCCTTCCCCCAATTGTAAAATCTACCCTGTTGCACGCACCTATCTCTCTCCATAACCAAGGTGAAAGTCACAGAATTGTGATCACCATCACCAAAATGTTCACCCACTAAGAAGCCCATCACTTGTCCCCAGATCGTTACCAAGTACCAAATCCAATATGGCCTCCCCTCTGGTCGGACAATCTACATACTGAGTTAGAAAAGCTGCCTGGACACACTGCTCAAACACCACCCCATCCAATCTACTTGATCACCATCCTTGTGTGTTCAACTGCACTCTCTCCCTATTCCTTGCCTCACTGTCACGTGGCACTGGCAACAACCCAGAGATGACGACTCTGCCTGTCCTCGCTTTTAGCTTCCAGCCTAACTCCCTGAGCTCCTGAATGACCTCCCCATCTCTCTTCCTCCCTATGTCGTTGGTGCCAACGTGCACCATGACTTCTGGCTGCACACCCTCCCCCTTAAGGATTCTGAAGACACGGTCCAAGACATCTCAGAGGCAACAAACCATCCGAGAGTCTCACCCATGTCCACAGAACCGCCTGTCTGTCCCTCTAACTATAGACTCTCCTATAACTAGTCCTCTCCTCCTCTCCCCCTTACCCTTCTGAGCCTCAGAGCCAGACCTCGTGCCAGAGACCTGGTTACTGCACCTTACCCCTGCTAGGCCGTCCCACCCAACAGTATCCAAAGCAGTATACTTATTGTTGAGGGTAACAACCACAGGAGATCCCTGCACTGCCTGCTTCCTCCCCTTCCCACCTCTAACTGTTACCCAGCTACCTCTGTTCTCTGGTGTAACTATGTCCTTGTAGCTTCCATCTATCACCCTCTCAGCCTCTCGAATAATCCTCAGTTCATCCAACTCCAGCTCCAGTTCCCTAACGCGTTCTGTGAGGAGCAGGAGCTGACTGCATTTCCTGCAGATGAAGTCGGCAGGAGCATCCGTGTTCACCCCTACCTCAAACATCGTCCGGGGAGCGGGAGGGTCGACGTTTCGGTCGGAGGGCCTTCATCAGGACAGCATTCCTGGTGTTGGGCTTGTGCCAGGGGCGTCGGATGCTGCCTGGCCTGCTGTGCTTTTCCAGCACCACATTCTCAACTCTGATCTCCAGCATCAGCAGTCCTCACTTTCTCTGAGGAAATGAATTAGATTAGATTAGTTTAGCTTCCCTACAGTGTGGAAACAGTCCCTTCGGCCCAATCAGTCCGCACTGACTCTCCAAAGAGTAACCAACCCAGACCCATTTCCCTCTGACTAATGCACCTAACACTATGGGCAGTTTAGCATGGCCGGTTCACCTGACCTGCGTATCTTTGGGTTGTGGGACGAAACCGGAGCACCCAGAGGAGACCCGTACAGACGCGAAGAGAATGTGCAGACTGTCGGCCGAACCTGGGACCCTGGTGCTGTGCGGCTGCAGTGCTAACCACTGAGCCACCATGCCACCTATGAGGCAAATCTCTAAGAAGTGTAAATACAACAGAGGAATGATAGGGATTTATTTTTAATTCATTCATGGGATGAGGGCATCACTTTGTGGGGAGCATTTACTGCTCTGTCCCTAATTACCCAGAGGGATGTTAAGAGTCAACCCCATTGCTGTGGGTCTGGAGTTGCATCTAGATCAGACCAGGTAAAGATGGCAGATTTCTTCCTGAAAGTGCATTAGGGAACCAGGTGGGTTTTTCTGAAGATCGACAATGGATTCATGGGCATCATTGGACTCTCAACTCCAGTTTTCCTTTCTATTGAATTCAAATTCCATCATCCGCCATTCACATCCAGGTCCGCAGAACATTATCTGGACCTCTCGATTAACCAGTCCAGCGATAATGCCACCAGGTCGTCACCTTCCCCCATTTTGACCTCCCCGATAGTAAGCAGGAGACACAAAGTTTGAAAGGTTTAGAGGGAGGTGAAATTTCTTCAAATCTATCCGGGTGAGTATTTTCTTAAGGCAGCACGGGTAAAATCCCACAGGAGAGTGGGATGTGCTGAACTTTATTTTCGGGAATGAAGTGGAAAAATGGTGGTGTGACAATGACCCCAGTTCACTGAGATTTAAGAGCATCATGAGTAAGGCTGAAGATAGATCCGGTATAAAATTCTGAACTGGGGAGAGGCCAGCTGTAAGTCAGGATTTGCCGAAAGTGGGCCAGGAGAAACTGTTTGTAGGGAAAATCCACATCGGAGCAGTGGGAGAAATTCGAAAAGGTAATCGTGAGAGCCACCGCAGAGGTGAAAGGTGGGATCAACAAGCCTAGGGAACCCTGGATGTCAAAGGTTGCATCGCACTAAGTGAGATAAAAAATAATTGGTAAGGCGGCATGGTGCCTCACAGCACCAGGGTTCCGTGTTCGATTCCAGCCTTGCGGGACTGACTGTGTGGAGTTTGCACATTCTCCCCGTGTCTGCGTGGGTGTGCTCCGGTTTCCTCCCACAGTCCAAAGATGTGCAGATCAGGTGAATTGATCATGTTAAATTGCCCATGGTGTTAGGTGCATTAGTCAGAGGGAAATGGGTCTGGGTGGGTTACTCTTTGGAGGGTCGGTGTGGACTTCTTCTGTCGAAGGGCCTGTTTCTACACTGTAGGGAATCTAATCTAAATTTAATACCAAGTGTTCAAAAATGGATCAAGTGATTTGAAGGTTAACGAGTTCACGAGTTAGTGATGGTGCGGTTGGTGCACGTTCACCCAGCATAAGTGACCACAGCAGCACAGGCTGAACAGTGTCAATGTGGAAGTGTTAGATTGTGCAGTGCCTCAGCGAAATGGGAGGAGGGACGTAAAGGAGGGTGAGTGAATTTGGGAGGGAGAAAATATCTGAGAATGGGTGGATTTGAATCCTGATATATGACTTGCAGAGATGTCAGAGAGCGGTGGTTTGAATTTTTAAAATCACCAGCTCGGAGAGCATTTTCATGTAAAAATTGACTGACTTCTTCCCACATGGTAGGTTCCTGGGGAGTGTTGCTGAACAAAGAGACCTTGGAGTGCAGGTTCATAGCTCCTTGAAAATGGAAGAGTATTGAGTACAGGAGTTAGGGAGTCATGTTGCGGCTGTGCAGGACGTTGGTTAGGCCACTGTTGGAATGTTGCGTGCAATTCTGGTCTCCTTCCTATCAGGTAAGTTTACTTGTTTACCCTGGTATACTGATCAATTTGGATCAATAACCCACAATGACTCTCCTTTGTGTGTTGCCCTTTGCACATCTCACCTTGGTTCAGTGCCTGGAGGGGATTCATGCATTTTTATCTTGAATGAATTCATGTCTGATGTTAGCTGACTGCACTTTCTTGCCTTTCTTGATAGCGCCTCATACCATTACTGATTAAAAATCTATTGATCTCAGCATCAGGTATACTTAATGACTCAGACCTGACAGACCATTTTGTTACGAATTCTAGCTGAATGTGAGATTGGCAGACCAATAGTGTGGCCCACTGCCAGATTGGAAAGAACAGGAAGTCTCACTGGAGTGGGGGAGGGAAGAGAGTACATGGTGACAGAGAATGTTACAGATAAAGCTTAAAGAAAGAGAAGGAATGGGAGTGGGTTTACAATCACACCATTATTCTGCCATTCTCACATTCTGATCACTTAATCTAAACCACCAACAGTCTTTCTCCCCCCACACATCACCCCGTCCCCACTATTGTATAAATGCTGCCCCCTTCATATTTCACATCAGCTCTGATGAGCAGCCATCGAGACTGAAAACATTAACTTACGTTTTCTTCAAGGATGCTGCCTGACCCGCTGTGATCTCCAGCATTTTTTTGTTTTTAGTCCTGATTCCAGAATTTGCAGTAATTTGCTTCTTTCTCATCTCTGTTTTAGATGTGCAACCCCATTCTGATATTTGGCACTCGGACACTATATTGTTCTAGCACAGAATCAACCTTTCTGCATACAACAAGTTAAATCTTCGAAAACTTCTATGAGGAGCAATACGGTGCATTTTGTGTAATACTGTGTCTGAGCAGGCCAAGGCAATGGATTTCAAAGTTTCCTCCCATTTGCTTTCATTTCTGATGTGAAACACTCACTGATTTTGATACAGCAGTTCCCTTTGCTGTGTTTAATATCAGGAATTAGTGTTCATTTTTCAGTCTTTGCGCAGGAACAATAAATTCTCATTCCCTGACTAGGAATAAAACCCAGGAAACAGAAATGAGAGGGCTGATTCCCAACCACTGGAGCACCAGAAAATGCACACGCAAAGCTTGCAACTTTTCTTCTCTTTCATTCTCGTTTTTTGTTTGACATTGATTTCACATGATATTAGAAGGGGAAGATGTCCAAACTAAATATCATGCCATGATCTGATGGAGTCGCCCATTAGATCACAAATGAAATGTGATCAGACTTGAACAGGGAAGCAAAAAGCTCCGTTCACAGAGGGGGAGAAACTGGTACGCGTGTTGTGTGTGTGGGCAAGGCTTCCGCCAATCATCAGAGCTCACAAACCACTATTGCAGTCACACTGAGGAGAAACTGTGGAAATCTGGCGATTATGGGAAGGAATTCATTTCCCCATCTGAGCTGGAAACTCATCAATGCAGTCACGCCAGTAACAGGAAATTCACCTGCTCAGTGTGTGAGAAAGGATTCACTCAGTCATCTAACCTGCTGCTACATCACCTTGCTCACATTGAGGAGACACCATTTCAATGTCTAGACTGCGCAAAATGCTTAAAAACATCCAGTGACTTGATATCCCATCAACTAGCTCAGATTAATAAGAGACCTTTTAAATGCCCAAACTGTGGAATATACTATGAAACGTGATGTCCCATCAACATACTCACATTAGAGAGTCCTTTTAAATGCCCAGCTGGTGGAAAATGCTTTAAAACCTCCAGGGTCCTGATGTCGTACCAATGTGTTTACTCTGATTGCAGACCATTCGGGTGCTCTCAATGTGAGACTGGGATCAGGTGATCATCTGACCTTACGGAGCACTAGCAGGTTCACACTGGGAAGAAACCGTTCAGCTGCTCCCAGTGTGGGAGGGGATTCACTCGGTTGTCAGCAGGTGCACACTGCGGAGAGATCTTTTAAATGCCCAGACTGCAGAAACAATATGCGACACAATTTCCGCGAGAATGACTTGTCATCAATGTGTTTACTCTGAGGAGAGACCATACAGGTGCTCTGTTTGTGGGACTGGGTTCAGGCAATCAACTCAACTCTCCGCACACCAGTGAGTTCACACTGGCAAGAAAGCATTTGCTTGCTCCATGTGAGAAAAACAGTTAAATCACTCATCAACCCTACTGAGGTTGCAGAGGGTTCCCACTGGAGGACAGACCATTCACCTTCTTCTTGTGGGGAAGGAATTCACTCACTCATCGACCCATCTGAGACAGCGCAGAGTTCACGCATCTCAACAGCGATCGGACATTGCTGTTAATCATATTCAGGTCTGAAAGCAAAGTTTTTATATTCTAGATAAAAGTCAAATAAATCGCCTTTGTATTGAACACAGTGTGACAGGTCAATGTAAGGATATGATCACACAGTACTTGAAGAGTCGGCACGGCTTCGTCAAGGGGAAGCGGAAAATGTGTTGCTGGAAAAGCGCAGCAGGTCAGGCAGCATCCAAGGAGCAGGAGAATCGACGTTTCGGGCATGAGCCCTTCTCGAAACGTCTATTCTCCTGCTCCTTGGATGCTGCCTGACCTGCTGCGCTTTTCCAGCAACACATTTTGAGCTCTGATCTCCAGCATCTGCAGTCCTCACTTTCTCCTTCGTCAAGGGAAGTCAAGCCTGACAAATGTGTTAGAATTATTTGAGGAGGTAATGAGCAAATAGAGAAAGGAGAGACAGTGAAGGTGATCTGTTCGGATGTTTCAGAAGGCATTTGGCATGGTGCAGTAAAGCAAGCTGCTAAATAAGAGTCTATGGCATTAGGAATAAATTGCTGGTATAGATTGAGGATTGGCTGATTGGCAGAAGGTAGAGAGTTGGGATAGAGGTGTATTTTTTTTTAGCCGAGGACTAGTGGAGTTCAACAGGAGTCAGTGTTGGTACCACAACTATTCACGTTATGCATGAATAATCTGAACATAGAACATTACAGAACAGTACAGGCCCTTCAGCCCTCGATGTTGCACTGATCTGTGAAACCAACCTGAAGCCCATCTATCCTACATTACTCCATTATCATCCATATGTTTGTACAATTACTGTTTAAATGCTCGATAGACCGAATCGCCTTGTTCTCTCATTCTGTTGGGATCTGCATGGTAAAGCATACTGTACCTGATTTACAGGACACTGCAGGATTTGGCCACACTGATTCAGACAGCACCGTCTTCCCTGTGATACGTACATGTTGTGTAATTTTCTGTTGCACAGACTTTTTCCCGGCTCTGTAAATATAAACTGTGTCTAACATTCCACATTCTGTTGGTCGAACTCAAAATCACAAAATGTGTCACAGTGCAGAGGGAGGCCAGCCAGGCCACCTTAGCTCTGCTGGTTCTACACAATGAGGAAATGAGTGTCTCTTCCAGTGTAATTCTCTTGCCTATCCATGTAACTCTGCACATTATTACTTTTAACAAATCCATCTAATCCCTTTTTCAATAACCCAGTTGAAGCTGCGTTTCTGTCACAATCAGACACGCACCACTCCTTGTATGAAAACTTTCTTCCTTATCTCATTTTTGTTTATTTTCTTACTGACTTTAAATCTCTGCCGAATAGCTCTCGATCCTTTCACTCCCTTATTTCCTCTGTCTACACCCCTCATAACTTGGAAAGCTTCAAACAGATCAACTTCCTCCAAGGAGAACTGTCCCAACTTTCCAATTTACCTTCATTGCTGACACTCCCCACACACAGCACCATTCTCGTCAACCTGTTCAGTGCTGTCTCCAATCAGTTCGCTTCCCAGTTTCCTGTAAGACCTGCAACCATGCAATAATCTGGATGAAGGATTCATTCACAATAGGATTGCACGGTTGTTTTCGCTTTCAACATATGTGCTGTTGTGCCATGCGTGCTGCAGTGACACCTCTGGTCCAGAGACTCAATCCTTCTTCAAGAAATCCCACCTCATGGAACAGAGCGTTCTTTCAGCTAGCTGATTGGCCAATTTGGCAAAACTGAAGGGAAAAACAAACCTATTTTGAGAAGACCTGTAACTCAGGTTGACGTTCTGGATGTAATCTGAGCTGGAAGGTTCATTTCCAGACATTTCATCACCGTACTAGGTAACATCTTCAGTGAGCCTCCAGAGGAAGCACTGTTAATGATTCCTGCTTTCTATTTATATGTTTGAGTTTCTTTGGGTTGGAGATGTCGTTTCCTGTTCTTTTTCTGGGGGAGGGGGTGGTAAATGGGGTCCAAGTCAATGTGTTTGTTGATGGAGTTCCGGCTGGAATACCATGCTTCCAAACAAACATTGATTGTGAGGAGTCTGAACCAGGAGATGTCACATGTCAACCATTATCATAAACTGTGCCCACCCTGAACCAGCTCAGATTCGCTGTATAAATGCTGCTGTACGTAAGGCTGGATTTCACAACCTCAGAAGTCACACAACCCTATGTTATAGTCCAACAGGTTCATTTGAAATCACAACATTTCAGAGGGCTGCTCCCTCATCAGGTGAAGGGACACAGGCACAAAATTTATACGCAAAGAGATCAAAACGCGAGACTAATGGTATGGATAGGCTGAATAATAACTCACTCTGGATGATCAAAATGTCAGATGTTGTGAGTAAAAGTCAACAGTTAAATAGCTGGTGAATGGATGACCAAATATTGGATTAGTTGAGGTAGAAACATAATTACAAAAAAAATGGTGCTAGAAATAAACCAAATGGCTGGAAGAACATGATTGATATGACAGTCACATGTTGAGGGTCTTGTTCCAACACACAGAGAAGCTCATCTTGCACCAAAATCTGTTCAATTTTGAGAGGCAAAGAACTATACTAGAGGTCACTACTTAAAGTAAAATTGTATTCTTTAAGTCCAACAGAGAATATTAAAACCAACAACTATTTACAACTCTTTCTTTTAAACCTATCTTTTAACTCCCCACTCTACAATACTGTTCTAATAAAAATCCTGATTGACATTTTAAAAAAATCAAATTTCAAAACCAGCCAGTTGTCAAATCTTCTCTTTGTAACTTCCTCTGTCGATTTTCCTCTGCCTTTTCTTTTCATTGGTTTGATGTTGTCAAAATACTAAATTCAAATTTGATTGAATTTTGATATCTGGGGGTATAATTTAAATGGAATTTGAATTTGTTTTTTGTATCATGACAACTCAGTTGCACCATTGCTTTCACAGTCAAATGTTTCATTTTAAATTCTTTCAGCAAACATTGCGCCAGCCAAAAAAATCAGCTCCCTTAAAAGTACAGTACACATTTACAACTTCATAACAGGGCAAAAGTGAGGACTGCAGATGCTGGATATTAGAGTCAACATTAAAGTGGTTCTGGAAAAGCACAGCAGATCCAGTAGCATCCGAGGAGCAGGAAAATCGATGTTTCAGGTAGCAGCCCTTCATCAAGGTTCCTGCCTGACCTGCTGTGCTTTTCCAGCTCCACTCTAATCTTGACTACAACTTCAAAACAGTCTAAAAAAAGGAACAAGCAATGCAGAACTGGACAAACTAATTAAGGTTGAGAGATCATAGCAAGTTGTCAGGTGATGGAGTCAAAACTGCACAATAAGATTTTACAAACACATTTTCTGGGGTTACACATAGCATGACATGAACCCAAGATGACAGTTGAAGCCATCTTTTTTTTTAGGTTAGATTAGATTACTTACAGTGTGGAAACAGGCCCTTTGGTCCAACAAGTCCACACCGCCCCGCCGAAGCGCAACCCACCCATACCCCTACATCTACCCCTTAACTAACACTACAGGCAATTTAGCATGGCCAATTCACCTGACCTGCACATCTTTGGAGTGTGGGAGGAAACCGGAGCACCCGGAGGAAACCCACGCAGACATGGGGAGAATGTGCAAACTCCACACAGAGAGTCGCCTGAGGCGGGAATTGAACCCGCGTCTCTGGCGCTGTGAGGCAGCAGTGCTAACCACTGTGCCACCGTGCCGCCCTTCTTGGTTATGTTTCTGCACGGTGATTCTGTGTTGATGTGTATGTCAAAGGCCATCTTGGAGAACAATTACACGAAGATCAGAGGCTAAATGTCCTTGACCCTGAAGTGTTCCCTAACTGGGAGGGAACATTCCTGTCTGGCAATTATTGCACAGTGTCTATTCTTTAGTTGTCAAAGCATCTGCTTGATCTCACCAATATACCATGTCTCGAGGCATCCTTGCCTGCAGAATATGAGGTAGACAACATTGGCCGTGTCACATGAGTACCTGCCGTGTATGTGGTGATTGGTGACCCCACATGTACTGGTAGTATCCATGTTGATGGTCTGGCATGTCTTGCAGAGGTTGCTGTGGAGGGGTTGTGTGGTGCTATGATCAATGTCATCCTGAAGGCTGGTTAGTTTGCTGTGAACAATGGTCTGTTTAGGATTTGGTGGTTGCTTGAAGGTGAGAAGTGGGGGTGCAGGATGATCTTGATGAGATGTTCACCAGCTGCAAAGAATATGGCTTAGTTTTGCCACTCGGGAAAGTACTGGAGGATGAAGGGTACTCTATTAGTCATGTCCTGTGCCTGTCATCTGATGAGGACCTTGCAGCTTTTCACTGTGGCACATCAGAACTGGGGATCGATGAGTTGAGCATTGTATCCCATTCTTATGAGGGTGTCTTTCAGCATCTTAAAATATATAGAACATAGAACATAGAAGAATACAGCGCAGTACAGGCCCTTCGGCCCTCGATGTTGCGCCGATCAAAGCCCACCTAACCTACACTAACCCACTATCCTCCATATACCTATCCAATGCCCGCTTAAATACCCATAAAGAGGGAGAGTCCACTACTGCTACTGGCAGGGCATTCCATGAACTTACGACTCGCTGAGTGAAGAACCTACCCCTAACATCAGTCCTATATCTACCCCCCCTTAATTTAAAGCTATGCCCCCTTGTAATAGCTGACTCCATACGTGGTAAAAGGTTTTCACTGTCAACCCTATCTAACCCTCTAATCATCTTGTACACCTCTATCAAATCACCCCTAAACCTTCTTTTCTCCAATGAAAACAACCCCAAGTGCCTCAGCCTTTCCTCATAGGATCTTCCTACCATACCAGGCAACATCCTGGTAAACTTCCTCTGCACCCGTTCCAGTGCCTCCACATCCTTCCTATAGTATGGCGACCAAAACTGCACACAATATTCCAGATGCGGCCGTACCAGAGTCTTATACAACTGCAGCATGACCTCAGGACTCCGGAACTCAATTCCTCTACCAATAAAAGCCAGTACGCCATATGCCTTCTTCACTGCACTATTTACCTGGGTGGCAACTTTCAGAGATCTGTGTACATGGACACCAAGATCCCTCTGCTCTTCCACACTACCAAGTAGTTTACCATTAGCCCAGTAATCCATCTTTTTATTACTCTTACCAAGGTGAATCACTTCACATTGAACTCCATTTGCCACCTTTCTGCCCAGCTCTGCAGCTTCTCTATATCCCGCTGTAACCTGCCATATCCTTCCTCACTGTCTACAACTCCTCCGACTTTCGTATCATCCGCAAACTTGCTCACCCAACCTTCTAACCCTTCCTCCAGGTCATTTATAAAAATGACAAACAGCAATGGTCCCAAAACAGATCCTTGCGGAACACCGCTAGTGACGGCACTCCAAGATGAACCTTTGCCATCAACTACTACCCTCTGTCTTCTTCCAGAGAGCCAATTCCTAATCCAAACCTCCAACTCACCCTCAATGCCATATCTCTGTATTTTCTGCAGTAGCCTACCATGGGGGACCTTATCAAACGCCTTACTAAAATCCATATATACCACATCTACCGCTTTCCCCTCATCTACCTCCTTAGTCACCTTCTCAAAGAATTCAATAAGGTTTGTGAGGCACGACCTGCCCTTCACAAAACCATGCTGACTATCCTTGATCACATCATTCTTATCCAGATGTGCATAAATCCTATCCCTTACAATTCTCTCTAAGACTTTGCCCACAACAGAAGTGAGACTCACTGGCCTATAGTTACTAGGATTATCCCTACTCCCCTTCTTGAACAAGGGAACCACGTTTGCTAGCCTCCAGTCCTCTGGCACTACTCCTGTAGACAAAGAGGACACAAAAATCAAGGCCAACGGCTCTGCAATCTCCTCCCTTGCTTCCCAGAGAATCCTAGGATAAATGCCATCAGGCCCAGGGGACTTATCTATTTTCACCCTTGCCAGAATTTCCAACACCTCTTCTCTACATATCTCAAAGCCATCCATTCTACTTATTCGTGCCTCAGTATTCATATCGACAACAATGTCCTGTTCCTGAGTGAATACTGACGAAAAGTATTCATTCAGTGCCTCCCCAATCTCTTCAGCCTCCACACGCAACTTCCCATTACTATCCTTGATTGGACCTATTCCTTCCCTAGTCATTCTTTTATTCCTAGCATACCTATAGAAAGCCTTAGGGTTTTCCCTAATCCTACCAACTAAGGACCTTTCATGTCCCCTCCTTGCTGCTCTTAGCTCTCTCTTCAGGTCCTTCCGGGCTACCTTATAACTCTAAATCGCCCCTATTGAACCTTCACGCCTCATCTTTACAAAGGCCGCCCTCTTCCATTTAACAAGGGATTCCAACTCCTTATTAAACCACGGCTCCCTCACACGACCCTTTCCTCCCTGCCTGATAGGTACGTACTTATCAAGGACACTCAATAGTTGCTCCTTGAACAAGTTCCACATATCAATTACGCTCTTGCCTTGGAATCTACTTTTCCAATCCACACATCCTAAGTCATGCCTCAACCCATCATAATTTCCCTGCCCCCAGCTATAACTCTTGCCCTGTAGTACACACTTATCCCTCTCCATCACTAGAGTAAAAATCACCGAATTGTGGTCACTGTCCCCAAAGTGCTCACCTACCTCTAGTTCTAATACCTGGCCTGGTTCGTTACCCAGAACCAAATCCAGTATGGCCTCACCTCTTGTTGGCTTATCTACATATTGTGTCAGGAAACTCTCCTGCACACATTGCACAAACACTGACCCATCTAACGAACTTGAGCTATAGCTTTCCCAATCAATATCAGGAAAGTTAAAGTCTCCCATAACAATCACCCTATTACTGTCACTCTTCTCCTGAATCATCTTCGCAATCCTTTCTTCAACGATTCGAGGACTATTAGGAGGCCTGTAAAAGACTCCTAACAGGGTGACCTCACCTCTCCTATTCCTAACCTCAACCCAAACTACCTCAGATGGCAAATCTTCGTCCATCTTCCTTTCCACCGCTGTAATACTATCTTTGACAAGCAAAGCCACACCCCCCCCTCTTTTACCCCCACCTCTGACCCTACTAAAACATTTAAACCCTGGAACCTGCAACAGCCAATCCTGTCCCTGATCTAGCCATGTCTCCGTAATAGCCACAACATCGAAGTCCCAGGTACCAACCCACGCTGCGAGTTCACCTACCTTATTTCGTATACTTCTGGCATTAAAGTATACACACTTCAAGCCACTCTTCTGTTTACAGGCACCCTCCTTTAAGATTGATGCCATATTCCTAACCTCCCTACACTCCAGGTCCTGCACCCTAAAGCTACAGTCTGGGTTCATATGCCCCTGCAGAGTTAGTTTAAACCCCCCCCAAGAGCACTAGCAAACCTCCCCCCAAGGATACTGGTGCCCCTCAGGTTCAGGTGCAGACCATCCTGTTTATAGAGGTCCCACCTTCCCCAGAAAGAACCCCAGTTATCCAAGTACCGAAATCCCTCCCTCCTGCACCATCCCTGTAGCCACGCATTTAACTGTTCTCTCTCCCTATTCCTCGACTCTCTATCACGTGGCACGGGTAACAAACCAGAGACAACAACTCTGTTCGTTCTAACTCTGAGCTTCCAACCTAGCTCCCTAAAAGCCTGTCTAACATCCTCAGCACTCCTCCTACCTATGTCATTGGTGCCAATATGGACCACGACTTCAGGCTGCTCCCCCTCCCCCTTAAGGACCCGGAAAACACGATCAGAGACATCACGTACCCTTGCACCTGGGAGGCAACATACCAAACGTGAGTCTCTCTCGTTCCCACAAAACCGCCTATCTGTGCCCCGAACTATCGAGTCCCCAATTAATATCTGTTGCATTCCTCTTGATCTGAGTTAAACTGAAGTTAAAGTGAGCTAGAGAGATGGAGCAGTTCAGAGGAGATTCCGGAGCACAGGGACCAAGAATCTGAATGAGCCATCATAAAGCGGAGAAATCCACATATGGCTGTTATTAAAGGAAAGCACATATCTGAGAGATTTGTGAAGCTGGAAGAAATTAAAGAATTGGAAGGTTATGACCCTGGATGACAGTATGGAAATGGGAGGATTGTGAGGCTGCAGGAGATTATGGAGACAGGAGGATTGTGAGGTTGGATAAATTCACAGAGATCAGAAGAATTGTGAGCTGAAAAGTGTTACAGAGATAGGGAAGTTTGTGAGGCTGGAGGAGATGATAGAGATAGTGGGAATTTTGGCACTGGAGGAGATTACAGAGGATTGTGAAGGTGGAGGTGATTACAGAGATAGAGAGCATTGTGATGCTGGGATGATTGAGACAATGCAAGTTCTGAGGCAGGAAGCGATTAAACACAGAGGGAAGGTTGTGAGAATGCAGATTATCCTACAACAGCACAGTGATGTCTATACAGCAGATGAATTGTGGCAGTTCACAACTACCACTTTCTACAAGTCAAATAAAGAAAGCCAATATATATTGGTCTGTGCAATAAAGAGCACACCCCATCAATAAACTAAAGTTAAGACGAATTTGTTTTGTGGAGAGGCAGCAGAAACTTAATTCTCCTTGGAGCTGAGAAAGTTAAGCAGTGATTTAGTTGAGATGCAGACTCATTTCTAGGATACTTAATTTTCACAGAGAAAGAGAAGTTGTCACAATTTTTGGTCACCACTATTAGGTAATTGGCAAATAATGCAGGGCGAAAATGTGGCGATTATTTCATTCATCAACTTCTGAGCATTCGAGACAGCTGGATACAGGTTCAGCAGCTATTCTGAAAAGTGTTTTGGAATTTAACGCTTTAAGGAAGGATTTGGACAAGTAGCAGGGGAGTTGGAACAGATTTGCAGTATCTCCGGAGGGAGAGAGTACACCTCCAATGGGCTGGATAGTTCCCAGCCCCTGTGCACTGTGTTACTGCCACATGCACATGAAGCACATCCCCAAGGAGAGAAAGGAAGAAAAGTTTGGGGGGTGTGTGGGGGGGGGGGTAGTTGGCTGTATATCCAACCAATGGGAGTGAATGAGGGGTGGGGCCAGCGGGACCTTCACGTGACCACTAACACCACACGTGACTGAGGCGGTGTGTGAGTGCGGGAGATACAATGGAAAAAGGGAGAAAACTGGAGTCAGTCTGGCCTGGGAAGTTTTAGGATTATTTGATGCAGGTGGTTAGACCCTAAAGAGAAACTCGAGGTCTTGCGTTTCTAGTAAGTGTGGAAATGGCTGCGGAATTTAGGCAGTGATATGCCTGGATTACTGCCGCCATGTTTATGGAGGGGGGGGGCAGCGATGCAGCTATGCGCATGCGCCTGTTCTAGTTGGGGAGGGGTGATTTGAAGAGGGGTATTTACACATAAAACTCAAACCAAAAGATATGTTTGTCATTTCTAGATTTCTATTCTGGGCCGACCGTGATTCTTATTTTGTGAATTCATTTTACAGGATGTTAATTCAGAATAATTGAGTGCGGGATCGCAAAACAAGTTGTGACAGTCCAGCAGAGTCTTTCGGATCTGATCATGGATCTCAACCATCATTGGCATTTAATTGTGGAAGGAAAAAGGTTTGTCTGTTTTGTCTGTGGGGAAAATATTTCTGATATGTTTGTAAATCAAAAAGCAGCAAGTTGTTCAAATTCGTGGTTAAATTACCACAGATTTATCCAAAATACACCTCGCCTCTTTGAAAGAACTGTCATTTTTCCTTCCAGTCATCCATTTCATAATTTTAACCAATAAATTCTGTTTTCTCGAATACTGCAAACTTGATTTTAAAATTCCTTGTGGTCTCATGTCCCAACACCCTTTCAAGTGGAAAGATCCAGATCCTTGGTCTGATGTGTTATAAATGTCTGAATTGAAAGATGAGATGCTGTTTCCTAAGCTCCTGTTGAATTGTATTGGAACAGTAGAGGAGGCTGAGGGCAGTGTGTGTGAGAGCAGACAATTAAAACAACAAAGCTATACTGAAAGCTGTTTGGCTCAATGAGAGTGCTTTGGAGTTGGGTGAAAACAGAGTGAGGGAAGACAGGGAAAAGGCGAAGCCCAAAGACTGAATGCCATGCTTAGTCTTAATCAGTCAGTTCAGAAAGTGAAATGGGCCCAATCAAACCAGCCAATTAGTAAGTGATACTTGCAGTGTTTTCTTACAGATTTTAAAAATAATGTATCAGCTAAAGTGGGCGGCACGGTGGCACAGTGGTTAGCACTGCTGCCTCACACCGCCAGAGATCCGGGTTCAGTTCCCGCCTCAGGCGACTGTGTGGAGTTTGCACGTTCTCCCCGGTCTGTGTGGGTTTCCTCCGGGTGCTCCGGTTTGGGGCGGTGTGGACTTGTTGGGCCGAAGGGCCTGTTTCCACATTGTAAGTAATCTAAAAAAGGTAGAAGCTTTTGAGTATAACAGAAATGTTTGAATCAAAGGAAGATCCCAGTTCTATTGGATTCTCTGTAAAAGGAGTAACAAGCTTAATTTTGAGAGAAGTCATGACAAGAGACCTCAGACCCCTGGTGTGTTGCCCTTATATAACGTATATATAAGGGATGATTCTAGTGTCACTGATGGCAATGTATACAGGAAGTGTGTCCACCTGCAGCTACTGGCTAACCGCTTTGCAGAGTTGGAGCTGTGGGTAGACTCACTATGGAGCATTTGCAATACTGAGAAGTTCTCTTGCATTTATTTAAGAATTCCCACCTCCAAAGCCTTTCACAATTTGTCTATGTTAGTTAGTTAGTGGAAAAGTTCAGGAATTCAAAGAAACTGCAAATGCGTTTCATTGGAATATTAGGGGCAAGAGAACAACCAGAGAAAGAGCAGCGCCCATTGAGGGTCAAAGTGGCAGACAGTGTGGAAGCAGGACTGAGATCTATTTGAACAAATTACAATAGAAGCGCAAGGAGGTCTTCAGGGTTTTAGCAGGCTTGAAATTGAATTCTTGATAAGGTTTAAATTATATGATTATCAAATGAGCTGTGGGAGGCTCAGGAGGAAATTTCAAGGGCCCTGACATCAACTTACGAATTGCCTGAGGACTGGAAAACAGCTGATATTCTAGAAGTAAAGAAGAGTGGTCGGGATAGACCAGGGAACTGTAGGCCAGGAGTCTGACATCTGTGCCAGGAAATGTCTTGGAAAACATTCTAAGGGACAGAAATAATCACCATTTGTTGAGATCACAACGAATTGGGGAAAGTCAGCATAGCTTTGTCAAGGGAGATCAGCTCTAACTGATGAAGTTTTCTGAGGACTTGGCAAAATGTGTAAATAAAGCTAATGCACATGATGTAGTCTATTTTGGGATAATATAGACAGGCTGGTCAGATTGGCACAGCAATGACAAATGGAATTTAATCCTGAAAGATATGAGGTGGTTAATGTTGCAAGAATAAACAAGGTAAGGGAGTAGACAGTGTAGTATCTTGAGAATTACAAAGGATCAGAGGGATATCAGTGTGCATGTTAGAAATCTTTGAAGAATACAGGTGATAAGATGGTTAGGAAGACAGAAAGGATCGTTGTCTTTATTAAGTCAGGCATTGAATACCAGCACAAGGAGTTTATGAGGGAGTTGCATAAAATGTTGGACCACATGCTTGTGTACTGCATGCTGTTTTGGCCACTGCGCAACAGGAAGGATATGATGGTAATAGAGAGAATACACAGGAGGTACACTAGAATGTTGACTGAGATGGAGCCTTCCAGCTATGAAGGCAGATTAGATAGGCTGGGTTTATAGATTCATACAGCATGGAAACAGACCCTTTGTTCCAACCAGTCCATTGCTGACCGTAATCCCGAGCTAAACTAGTTCCACACTTTGAACTGAAAAGATTGAGTTGTTCACTGTTAGAAGATGCACAAGAGAGGGTAGAAAATAAGAAACATTTGCTCTTAGTAATTAGATCAATAACCTTAGCTTTAAGGTTGAAATGAGAAGGTTAAGAGGAGCTTTTAAGTCTGATTTATTTTACCCGGAAGTTGGTGGGAGTTTGGACCTTGCTGCCTGAAAGGGTGGTTCAGTTAGGAACCATCACAGTATTGAAGAAGTATTTGAATGGTCACTTGAAGCACTAGAGTATCTGCTGCTGTTCCAGCTGTCTGCCCCCAGTCAGTCTGTCTCTCCTATGAAAGCAGCCATCATGTGTCGATGTTGAACTGGGGTTGGCAAAGTCAGAAGTCACACGACACCACATTATAGTCCCAACAGGTTTATTTGGAATCCCAAGGTCTCCGAGTACTGCTGCTTCTTCATGCACAATGTCACTCTGAACGCTTGTGATTTAAAACAAACTGTTGGACTATAACCTGGTGTCATGAGACTTTTGACCTTGCCCACCCCAGTCCAATCCCAGCACTTCCACATCACTATACACATCACCTGCAGATGAACTAGCGAACTGAAACCAGCTGCAGGAGGCTGAGGGAGCAAACTGGTTGTGGAGGAAACTAATGGTGGGGATGGGTTTGTATTGCAGATGAGGTTGGAGCGAGAGTCAGAGAAGTACAGCATGGGAACAGACCCTTTGGTCCAAGTCATCCATGCTGACCAGATATACTAGATTAATCTGGTCCTATTTGCCAGTACATAGCCCATGTCCACCTATACCCTTCCTATAGATATACCCATCCAGTTGCCTTTTAGATGCTGTAATTGTTCCAGGCTCCTCCACTTCCTCTGGCAGCTTATTTCATACATGCACTACCCTCTGTGTGAAAACGTTGCCCCTGAGGTTGCTTTTAAATCTTTCCCCCTTCACCCTAAATCTATGCCGTGTGGGCGGCACGGTGGCACAGTGGTTAGCACTGCTGCCTCACAGCGCCTGAGACCCGGGTTCAATTCCCGCCTCAGGCGACTGACTGTGGAGTTTGCACGTTCTCCCCGTGTCTGCGTGGGTTTCCTCTGGGTGCTCCGGTTTCCTCCCACAGTCCAAAGATGTGCAGGCCAGGTGAATTGGCCATGCTAAATTGCCCATAGTGTTAGGTAAAGGGTAAATGTAGATGTAGGGGTATGGGTGGGTTACGCTTCAGCGGGGCGGTGTGGACTTGTTGGGCCGAAGGGCCTGTTTCCACACTGTAAGTAATCTAATCTAATCTAATTCTAGATTCCCCACACACCAGAGGATTTGGAACTGGAGGCCAAGGTAAACCGAGGCAAGAGCTAGGCCATGCTCTTTGGGAACTGGGCTGACCAATCCTCGATCCCCTTCACTGTAGGACCGACCACCTGAAGGTGCTGGGTATTTGGTTCGGGGGGGGGGCTGGGGCGTGCGCCAAGTCTTGGGAGGAGCGTATCAGCAAAGTGAGGTCGAAACTGGGCAGATGGAAGCTACGGTCGCTCTCCATCGTGGGAAAAAACCTGGTCATCAAGTGTGAGGCACTATCATTGCTATTGTACATGGCACAGGTCTGGCCTATTCCCAGAACCTGTGCCACTGCAGTCACCTGGGCCATCTTCCAGTTTATATGGAGGTCAAAGATGGACCGGGTCTGAAGGGACTCGCTGTACAAAGATCTGGGCAACGGGGAAAAAATACACCCAATGCCACCCTCACCCTGATGGCCACCTTTGTGTGTGGCTGCATCAAGCTGTGAGTGGATCCCCGGTATGCAAACACCAAGTGTCACAACGTACTGAGGTTCTACCTGTTCCCGGTGTTGCGAAGGATGGGCCTGGCCTCGCTGCCGCGGAACGCTCCGAGTAGTTGGACCGTTCCGTATCACTTGTCCTTTGTGGAGAAGTTTATGAAGAAAAACACCTTTTGACCACAAGTCCATCAGGAAGTGGTCAGCACGTAGTATCCTGGAGACCCTTCGGGAAAAGGAGAGGGCGGATCCTATCGAGCGGTTCCCTGAGCAAACTGTCAAAGCCATTTGGCAGAATGCCTCATCGCCAAAACTTTCCAACAAGCACCAAGACTTGGGTGGTGGTGAGAAGAGCTCTGCCTGTGAGATCCTTTATGCATGCCCAGAGTCTCAGCCGCACCACACGCTGCCCTCAAAGTGGCTGCGGGGGGGACGAGACTGTCACACACCTCCTTCTGGAATGTGCCTACGCAGAAGAAGTCTGGAGAGGAATACAATGGTGTTTGTCGAGGTTCGTCCCAAGCAGCGCCGTGACGCGGGACTCCATGCTGTACGATCTGTTCCCTGGGACGCACACCGAGACGAACATCAACTGTGCTTGCAGGATCATCAACTCGGTGAAGGACGCTCTCTGGGCGGTCCGAAACCTGTTGATCTTCCAACTGAAAGAGTTGACCCCGACTGAGTGTTGCAGACTGGCACATTCCAAGGTCCAGGACTACGTGTTGAGGGACGCGCTGAAGCTTGGGGCAGCTGCCGCCAAGGCGGCGATGGGGAAAGACCACCGTGTAATGTCTACCTGCCTAAAGAAGAACAGGGGGCCCGCGCAGTCATTTGGGCTCTGCTGACGCCTCAGCTAAAAATATAATCGTATAGACCTGTAAATAGGAACAATTACTCTGTTTCGGAATGCAAAGAAATAGAATGTTTATGTATGGCATGTTCAACTGTACAGACCATCAAAATATTTTATGAATAAAGTATATTTTTGAAATTTAAAAAAAAGTTTAGAACACAACCCCAAATGTTGAAGTGATCACTGCCTGTCAGTCTCCCTTCCCTGGCCATCTGTATAGGAATAACCTTGGAGACAGAGCTTTCTGGGGAACCTCTGCGGAGTTTGGCTTCTGTTCGATTGATTGCTTCTCATCTTAGGTTCTCAAATTGTCTTTTTCTGTCGTGAGCTGCTCCTGATGCTGACACTTTGATCTTCTTTCACAGTGGATTGGATGGAGACTTCAACTGACCATCATGTCAAAATCTGACAGACTGACCCCCCCCCGCAGGGCTTAAAAATCATCAGCCTTCCACCATCAAGGGAGAAATGTTCTGTCTGTGGAAAGTTTTATTCAAAATGCGGTTGAACAAATTCTGAGACACATGCAGCTGCAGTGAGTGTTCCAGTACACTGTCTGTGGAAAGAGCTCTAACCAGTTAGACAATCTGAAAATATATTACACCATTCAGCGACAAGACACTGTTCATGTGTTCTGTATGTGGGTGTGACTCCCAACAAACCATCCCATCTGGAAAGACACAAAGACACCAGGCTCTATAGAGAAACCGTGAAATGTGAGGAGTGTGGGAAGGAATTCAGATTTCCATTCCAGTTGAAAATTCATTGACATAATCACACTGGGGAGCAGCTGCTCACTTGATCACAGTGTGGAAAAGGACTCGCTCAACTTTTCAATCTCACTTTACTCCAACTCATTCACTCGGGTAAGAGACCTTTTAAATGTTCCAACTGTGAGAAAAGCTTTAACAGCAGAGGGAATCTGCAAATGCACCAGCGAGTTCCCACTGGGGAGAGGCCATTCACCTGCTCTGAGTGTGGGAAAGGATTCACTCATACAGTCAGACAGCATGGACACAGACCCTTAGATCCAATCGACACTGACCAGATGTCCCAATCTGACCTAGTCCTGTTTGTCAGCATTTCGGCCAAATCCCTCAATATTTCCTATTCACATCCCCGTCTGATGCTTTTTAAACATTGTAATTGTATCCACGTGCAGCACTTCCTCTGGCAGTTCATTCCACACACCCCACATGGAAAAGCTGTCACTCGGGTCTTTTTCTAAATCTTTCTCCTCTTACCTTAAGTTCCAAATTTTGAACTCCCATAAGTTAAAGGTGGAGGATCAAAAACCTCACCCAGAACACTCCTTAGATGCCAGCCTGTACCTTACTCCTAGATATCTATTATTGTACATATAAATCACCCCGAAACCCTCAATTAGATTCCAGTATGTAACTCGCTCCCCAGTACCTATTATTTGATATACGAGTCATCCCGAACCCCTCATTAGTTGGTAACTCACTCACTGGTATCTGTTATTCGAAATATGAACCATCCCAAACTCCTTGATTAGATTCTAGTCTGTAACTGGAGCGGCACGGTGCCTCAGTGATTAACATTGCTGCCTCTCGGCACTAGGGACCCAGGTTCAATTTCAGCCTTGGGCTGTGTGGACTTGCACATTTTCCCCATGTTTCCTCCGGGTGCTCTGGTTTCCTCCCACAATCCAAAGATGTGCAGGTTAGATGAATTGGCCATGCTAAATTGCCCGTAGTGTTCAGGGATCTGTGGTTAGATGCACTAGTCTGGGTAAATATACGGTAGGGGAATGGGTCTGGGTGAGTCTCTCTTCAGAGGGTTGGTGTGGACTTGTTGGGCTGAAGGGTCTGTTTCCAGACTGTAGGGATTCTAATTCCAACTCACTCCTGGGTATCTGTTATTCTATACATAAACCACTCCGAACCCCTCGATTAGATTCCAGTCTGTAACTCACTCCCAGGTATCTTATTCTATATATAAACCACCTTTAAAGCTGTCAAATTAATTCCTCCTATAACATGTAGCATTCAGTTTCTGTGCTGGTAAAATGCTTTTTCTCTTCCTGCTCCCCCACCACCTGACCTCAGCGATAGTGTGGCCTACCTTGTTGGGCTGTGGGAAAATTGGCTTTCAGCTCATTAATGATCAACAGGAAAGACCAATTTTACTTGCTGATCTATCTAATGACAATGAGCTGATGTTTGTCACTTAGAAAGGTTGGATACTGGGAAGTTGTTTCTGTTATGCAGCGAGACTAGGACACATGGGCACAGCTTTAGAATTAGTGGGGGTCAATTTAGAACGGAAATGAGGAGACATTCCTTCCATTTTTTTTGAGGAGAGTGATGGGCCTGTGGAATTCATTGCCACGGAGCGTAGTGGAGGCCGGGACGTTAAATGTCTTCAAGGCCGAGATTGATAAATTCTTGATCTCGCAAGGAATTAAGTGCTACTGGGAGAGTGTGGGTAAGTGGAGCTGAAATGCCCAACAGCGATGATTAAATGGCGGAGTGGCCTTAATGGGCCGAATGGCCTTACTTTCACTCCTGTGACTTATTGTCACCAATGCAGACCATCAGGGAGTCTGGCTGTATGTCATCAAGCTAACAATCTCTGGCCTTGACCACTGTATTGAAAAAGTAGGCCACAGACCTACTGTGGGTTACGTGGTTGCTCGGCAATGAGCTCATTATTTCCTTGCATTTCCCATCCACCGTGATCTACATCTGAGAGTCTGTAAGCCTCCACAGGGATTAGCTACAAGAGTAAAGCTTTCTTTACACTATTCCCCATCAAACACTCGCAGGGACAGGGAATATATACAGAGGAAAACTTCGTCAACACTTTCCGCCCATTAAACATTCCCCGGGACAGGGATAGTTTGGCTTGAGATGCAGAGTAAAGTTCTCTCTACACTGTCCCCTATCAAACACTCCCCAGGACAAGGACAGCAGGGCATTGCATACAGACTAAAGCTCTCAGTACTCTTATCCCAGACTGAGGTGAGTGTATGTGTGGACCTGAGGGCGTTGGACCTTTTGACCCAGGAGACCCTGTACGTCTTGTCCCGTAATCAGGGTCCCTGGGGTAAAGCTCTCGGACCATCCACCCAAGATCACTGGGCAACCATCCTGCAGCGTCTGAGTCTGTGGCTGATCAACCCAGAGGGGCGGCATGAATCATCAGCTCTGGAAATCTGGCCCCAATAGGTAGATGGCAATGGGGAGGTGGATGCATGGACCCACAGACAACCACCTCCCCCCACCCCACCCCCTCAACAGCTCCGGGAAGATCGGCTTCGAGGTGATGAGTTCTGGAAAAGTGGGAGGGTATGGTACAAGGGGAAAGGATCAGAATACATTTGCAGATGGATGCAGTGGTGTCCTGACCCCAACCACTTCCGCTCCGTCCGTGCCTGGACCCTGTTTCCGGTGGCTGTTCAACCTGGTGGGGCGGTGCAGCAGCACCTTTTCAGTTCCCATGCTCCTGGCTCCGGACATACGGTATGATCAGAGATGAGCTGCAACTCCCTACTCAGCACTCCCACCAGTCCCCCACCTCCCCAACCCCCCATGTTCCCCGTACAGAGTGTGATTCCACCTGCAGACTGCTTTAATAACTGGCCCCTGTCTGTTGTGGATGCCCTGAAGGAGTGGGACACTGTCCACCTACGTGAATCTCATAGTGCATTACTCTCAAAGAAGGACCCTTGAATGAGGCGAGCACGTGAGTGTTCATCGAGGATTGTCAGTTCATGTGAGGGAAAGGGGGTTGGATAGAGAGAGAGACTCTCCCTCCTTCCTAGGATCATTCCCAGTTCATGGAGGTCACTGGCTTTAATTTTCATGCAGCACTACAGACCTCTGTCTGTATGAGGAAAGGGAACAGCCTCTTATCTCCTTGGTCACCAAGGACTCGTGCACACTCTCGCTCCCTTTCTCTATAACCTCTTCCAGCCCATTTCTATCTCAGTAATCTCCGGCCTCTACACCCCTCGGTACCTCCTACAGCTTGTACCCCCTCCCTATCTCTGTCATCTCCTCCAGTTCTACACCCGTTGCTATTCCAAGACCTCAGACTTTCTGGCCTGTTGCTAAGGTTCACATTTCTAGGCGTCAGTCCTATTCCTCAGGTTTTTAATCCTTCTGTTGATAATTTCAATGTTGAAGCCCACACCTTTCCTGACACACCTTTCCACTCCAGCCCTGACTGTTCCCCTCTTTTCCACCCACACCAACCTCCAAAAGACATGAGTCTGTTCCTGCTTCCAACTCACCATAATGTTCCCCTGTGGCTGTGCCAACTATTACTATCTGCTGGCTCCTGGGGTGGAGTACTGCAATTACACCAATCACAGTGGTTGGGAGAAGTGGGGCTTCAGTAATAGGTCTATATTACTTACATGGCTAGTCACATATCCTGCAACAAGCTACAGACCCTTGTGGGCTGTTGCTAATGAGGAGATGAGACCTAGCCAGGTGTTTGACTCCTGTTACTGAGGATAAGATAGGAGTTGGACGGAGTTTGGGACCCAAGCCAGTGTTGAGATGGCAATGGAATTGGACCTTTTTGCTAAGGATGTTGGTAGATAGGGTATGGGGCCAAAGGTTAAGGATGGAAAAGAAATTAGTCGGGACCTGACGCCTGTGGCTAAGGATGCAAGCGGAGTTGACCATAGTATGAGGCCTTTGTCAAGGATGAGATGGGGATTGGTCAGGATTTTGGACCGAAGCTAGGGATGAAATAGAAGACAGCTATAATATTGGGCCTGTTGCTGAGGATGAGACCAGAGTTGTTGAGGGTTAGGGGCCTGTTGCTAAGGAGAGACCGAAACATATCTGTGGGTTTTGGGCTGTGCTGAGAATTAGGCAGGAATTGGTCAAAGGTGACAGGGACAAGGAGTTTTCCAACTCACCTCTCTGTTTCCTTTACTTCCAGGACACTGTTATCAGTTAGCAGAGGAATTCACCGATGATGTCCTTGGTTGCTTCAAAACTTGTTGAAAACTGTGCAAGTGAGTATAACAGTGAACCAGGACCAGGCTGCAATCAGAATGCTGAGAGCACGGGCACTGTCAGAGGGTCAGTACTGAGGGAGTGCGTACTATCAGCGTTGCAGGAGCGGGCACTTTGAGGATCAGTGTTGAGGGAGCGGGCAGTGTTGGAGGATTAGCTGAGAGAGAGGGTACTGTCACAGCATCAGTGCTGAGGGATTGGCACTGTCGGAGGGTCAGTGCTGAGGGAGTGTGCGCTGTCGGAGGGTCATTGCTGAGGGAGCAGGCATTGTCGGCAGGCCAGTGCTGAGGGACCAGGCACTGTCAGCAGGCCAGCGCTGAGGGAGTGGGCACTGTCAGCTGGTCAGCGCTGAGGGAGTGAGCACTGTCGGTGGGTCAGCGCTGAGGGAACGGGCACTATTGGAGGGTCAGTGCTGAGGGAGCAGACATTGTTAGGGGGTCAGGGCTGAGGGATTATATTTTATCTAATTCTTGTTGATTTTTCCAGACACACTTAATATCAAATGACAGCTGGATAAGCAAACTGTACATCAGAACATTCAATGGTAAGTCTAACATAATTAAATCAGCTAAAATCTCTCCCATATTTGGAGACATATGTGCCCTGCCAGTCTCTGTCGCACACGCCCCCCCTGCCAGTCTCTGTTGCACACGCCCACACTGACCTCAGTTCCCCCACCCTCCATCCCCACAATCTCTGTGTCTATACTGCCCTCAGGGCTATGATTGGATAACATTGGTTTGAAGTGGAAGCAATCCAGTTCCCACTGACACAGCCCCAAACACAACTCTATGTCTGAACTGGGAGCAGATTGCAGCAATACATCATAGAGAGAGAGAAAGACAGGGAGAGACATAAAGATGTACAACACAGAAACTGACCTTCTGGTCCAACTTGTCCATGCCGACAAGATATCATAAATAAATCTCACCTCATCTGCCAGCATTTGGCCCACATCCCTCTCAACCCTTCCTGTTCATTTACTCATCAAGATGCCTTATAAATGTTGTAACTGCACCAGCCCCCATCCCTTTCTCTGGCAGCTCATTCCATACTTGCACCACCCTCTGTGAAAAATGCTGTGTGTGGAAATGGATTTTGTCAGACATCCAGGCTGCTGAGATATTTGTGGCTTCACCCTGGAGAGAAGCCATTCGTTTATTCTGAGTGTGGGAAAGGATTCAGTCAATCATCCCACCTGCTGAGACACCTTGGCAGCCACACAGGATAAACACTTTAGTAACACTGACTCCAGCTGTTAATTTTATCAAATGCTGAGTAAACTTGTTGGTGACTGGAGAACACATAAAGAGACATTTACTGACATCAATGTGGACTTCAACAGCTTCCTCATTTCCCCTTCCCCCACCTCATCCTAGTTTCAAACTGCCAGCTCAGTAACTTGACTTGTCCGGACTTGTCCGACCTGCCTATCTTCTTTTCCACCTATCCACTCCACCCTCTCCTCCTTGACCTATCACCTTCATCTCCTCCCCCACTCACCCATTGTACTCAATGCTACTCTCTCCCCACCCCCACCCTCCTCTAGCTTATCTCTCCACGTTTCAGGCTCACTGCCTTTATTCCTGATGAAGGGCCTTTGCCCGAAACGTCGATTTCGCTGCTCGTTGGATGCTGCCTGAACTGCTGTGCTCTTCCAGCACCACTAATCCAGTATTTGGTTTTCAGCATCTGCAGTCATTGTTTTTACCTTGTTGATTTACTGACAGAGTCAGGGCAGACAGACATGAAATGTTTTACTCCTTAATTAAATCTATACCAAATAAAGATTGATTTCTGTTTCTTCCTTCACCACAAAAGCCTTTCTTTGTGCAGAGGGATAAATTACAGATAGGCGTGTTTCTGTAATTGTCCAAAGAGGCAAGTGATGCTGAAAGGGCTCAGTTAATTTGTATCTGGTAATGTGTAATGTGGAAGACTTAAATTATATCAAGGTAAATCATCCCCTTGAGAACAGACTATCAAATGTAGACTGAAGAATACGGGAGAGGGTTGGAGATGTGGAATGAAGTCGCATTTGACAAACTGATGGGCTAACGTCAGATAAGACCACTGACCATGAAGGTTTACATCCCATGATTCTAAAACAAGCATAAACGGATAGAGAATGCATTGGTTGTAATTTTCCAAACATCCTTACATAGTGGATTAGTCCCAGCAGTTGTGAAAATGTCAATTTATAAAGTCATAGAGTCCTGCAGCACTTTGGCTCAAACTGGTCCACGTGGATCAAAATGTCTCTCCATGCACAGCTCATTTCCCTGCACTTGGCCTGTTTAATGTAAAAGGGAGGAAACCTCCTGGAATCTGAGAGAAACAGGAGCAGGGATGCATTGTTGCAATTATACAGGTCCTTGGTGAGGGCACACCTGAAATGTGGTGTGCAGTTTTGGTCTCCTTTTCTGAGGAAGAATGCTCTTGCTCTTTAATGAGTGCAGCAAAATTTTACCAGACTGATTCTGTAGATGACTGGACTGACATATGAGGAGAGATTGATGAGGTTGGGATTATTTTTGCTGGAGTTCAGATGAATGAGGGGAGATCTCTTAGAGATTTCAATTCTAGAAGGAGGAGACAGAGTAGATGCAGGGAGGATGTCCCAATGGTGGGTGTGTCCAGACCCAGGGATCACAGTCTGAGGATTTGGGGTGGACCATTTGAGGAGACATTTCTTCCCCCAAAGAGTGCACGCGTGGAATTTATTGAACAGGAACAGGAAGTAATTGATGCCAATGCATTGAAGAGGCGGCTAGATCTTGCACTTAGGGCGAATGAGATCAAAGGTTATGGGGAGAAAGCAGAATTAGGCTATTGAGTTGGACAATCAGCAATGATGGCGATAAATGGTGCAGCTGGCTGGAAGGGCCATATTAAATCATCGTGCTCCTACCTTCTATGTTTCTATTGGTTGGAGGACCATCCAGTTCCAGCTCGGTTATCCCGCTCCACCACTCATTCACTCTGACTCGTTGGAGGATCATCGTTTCCAGCTCCCTCATTCAGCCCTGTCCCTCAGTCACTCTGACTCATTGGAGGACCATCCGCTCCAAATGGGACATCCAGTCCTGTCCCCTCCCCCCTATTGATGCAGAACCGCTGTCAATTTGCTGCAACACTGGGCGATGGAGCAAATGGTATGTGGGTGGTCCACTCTGCGGGTGGAACATCATGGCGGGCGTGATCATCCTCCAGTTTATGGAGCTGGGAGGGTGGATTAGGAGGTTTTGTAAACATGTTGAGAATAATTTAATCACTGAAAAGTAAGTCACTGTTGCGCCGTTTGAATCAGAGACACCTATTTGGCCTGTCTCGGCAGTGAAGCCCAGGTCCTCATAGCACAAGCTTGATCAGGCTGGGAGAAAGTGAGGACTGCAGATGCTGGAGATCAGAGCTGAAAATGTGTTGCTGGAAAAGCACAGCATCCAAGGAGCAGGAGAATTGACGTTTCGGGCATGAGCCCTTCTTTAGGGAGGGCTTCTTCACTTGATCAGGCTGGGCCAGACAACCAATCAGGGAGCTTCCTGATCTTTACCCACTCCTCACTGGAGTGGGAAGGAAGGAACCCCTGAGAACTGGCCGCACTCCTCAGTGCAGAGCCCAACAACAAGCTGCAGTTCTAACAGTTACAAGCTTCTCAACAGGAACGGGATCATCTTCATGGGTACTGTCTTAGTTATCTAAGAGGAACCTTGATTAAAGACGTAGGCGGGCAGTATTTCGAACAACATAGCGTAAGCAGCAAATGGTGGAGATCACAGTGGGTCAGACAGCATCTGGGGCAGAGAGCAAGCTGACACTTCTGCACATCTTTGGACTGTGGGAGGAAACTGAAGCACCTGAAGGAAACCCACGCAGACACAGGGAGAATGTGCAAACTCCACACACAGTTGCCTGAGGTGGAAATTGAAACCATGTCCCTGGTGCTGTGAAGCAGCAGTGTTAACCACTAAGCCACCGTGGCGTACTGTGCTATGCCACTGTACCACCATCACTCTTCATCAGAACTGTGGACGAGCTAAGAGTTTATAGTACAGGTGTGGGCCCAGTGGATGTAGGGTACTTGTGGACAAAAGATGTTAATAGCTCAGATTAAGTAATCCGAAGGTGAGAATGGCAAAACAATGGTGAGTCTAATTTTCAGACTGGGAAGAACAGACTGTCCCATTGGGATGGGGGGAGGGGAGAGAGGAAATGGTGTCAGAGTGTAACAAGCGAAAAGGAAAGAAATGGTTCACAATTTGAAGGTGTTGAACTCAATGTTGAGTCCAAAAGGCTGTAAAGTGCCTGGTTTGAAGATGAGATGTCATTCCTCCAGTTTGTGCTGTGATTCACTGGAACACTTCAGCATGCTTTCAGCATGAAAGCAGGAAGCTGTGTTAAAATGACTGGCTACTGGAAAGTCAGGGTAATGCCTGTGTCCAGACTGGAGATGTTCTGCAAAGCGGACACTCAGTCTGTGTTTGATTTCTGCAATATAGTGTAGGCCGCATTGGGTGTCGTGAATACAATACACAAGATTGGAAGAGGTACAGGTAAAATGCTGTTTCATCTGGGAAGACTGTTTAGGCCATTGGATGGGGAGCAGGGAGGAAGTGAAGGGGCAGATGTTTCATCTTCTGTGCTTGCAGAGGGAGGGTGTTGGTGTTGGACTAATCTGATGAAGATTCATCTAGACTTGAAAAGTTAGCTTGCTCTCTCATGGATTTTGTCTGACTTTCTGTGACCTCTGTTTGTTGTCTTTCAGTCCAGATTCCAGCATCTGCAGTAATTTGTTCCTGAACCACAATAGTCAGGTGGAGAATATGAGGGGTATTGAAGAACATTAGAGTTTCAATGGAAACTAAATTCTTAGTGTTGAATTCCTGTCCTTCCCTTTTGATGAACAGTTTTATGAACATAATAACTGAAGTAACAGGATGCTATAAATAGGAAACGAAAACAGAAGTTACTGGAAAAGCTTAGCAGGTCTGGCAACATCTGTGAAAAATCAGCATTATTGTTTTGTCTTCTTCAGATAAACTTATTTTATAAACATATTTTCTAAGTTAGTCATAGAGAAAGATCAGCTGATACACCATCAACATATTCATACCAATGACAGGCCATTCAGATGCTGTGGGGCTGGTTTCAGGAGATCATTTGAATTTATTCTCCACCAACACAATCAGACTGGGGATAGGCCATTCACATGCTCTAGAATGGATTCACCTGGACAGCCAATCTTCTGAAACACCAGCAATTTCCCACCAAGGAGAGCCCATTTACTTGCTTGGAGTATGAGAAAGGATTTACTCAGTCATACCCCCGCTGACACACCAGCAAGATCACACGACTGAAAGATCTTTTAAATGGCCAGACTAAATTGCTTTAAAATTTTTAGGAGAAGTGATACGTCATCAACGTGTTCACAGAGGAGACCTTTCAAGTGCTCTCATTGTGGGACTGACTATAAACAATCATCTCAACTCAGTATGCACCGAGAATTCACACTGGGGAGAGGCCATTCAAGTGCTCTCACTGTGGGACTGGCAGCAAACAATCATCTCAACTTAGTGTACACCACGGAATTCACACTGAGGGGAGCCAGTTCGTATGTTCTGAGTATGTGAGTTTGGATTCACTCAATCATCCAAACAGCAGAGACACCAATGAGTTGATGAGTAACTGTAATGATTGCTGTTAGTTGCATCCATGACTGAGCCATGTTCATCACAGTCTGTTTCTGCTGGCGTTCATAAAGTCCTGTCCCGTTAAACAGAATTGTATCATCCCTGCCAAATTGGAAATGTTTGGGATTGATTGGTCCAGTTAAACAGAATTTTAGGAGGGTTTGTCTATGGGTGGAAGTGAGAAACTGGAAAGGAGCAGTTACTTTATTGGGAGTTTTCTACAGGCTCCCCAATAGCAACAGAACATGGAGGCAGATTTTGGAAAGGTGCAGAAGTGACAGGGTTGTTGTCATAGGTGACTTTAACTTTCCTAATATTGATTGGAACCTACTTAGTTCAAATAGTTTGAATGGAGCAGCTTTTGTCAAGTGTGTGCAGGAAAGGTTCTTGATGCAATAGATAGATAGACCAACTAGAGGGGAGGCCATATTGGACTTGGTGCTTGGCGGAGAACCACTCCATGTGTCTGATCTCTTGGTGAGGGAGCATTTTGGTGATAGTGATCACAACTCTATGACCTTTACTATACCTATGGAGAAGGATAGGAGTAGATGGTATGGGAAAGTATTTAATTGAGGGAGGGGGAAGAAACTACCGACTGATAGTGCTAGACAGGTTGTCCCACTGAGGCAAGGAAACAACCTTGGGGAGACAAGGGTTGTGGAACAACTAGTCAAGATGAAGAAGGAAGCTTACTTAAGGTTGAGGAGGCAAGAATCAAACAGGGCTTTAAAGGGTTACAGTGTAGCCAGGAACAGAAGAATGGACTTAGGAGAGCTAGAAGAGAGCATAAAAAAGCTTTAGTGAGTAGCATTAAGGAAAATCCTAAAGCGTTCTAACTTATATGAAGAACAAGAGGATGGCTAGAATGAGGATAGGCCTGATCAGAGATAGCGTAGGGAACTTGTACCTGGAGACAGAAGAAGTTAGGGAGATTATTAATGAATGCTTCAGTAATCACTCCTGAGAGGGACCTTCACATTTCTGTGGATAGTGTGAAACAGACTGATATGCTAGACCAGGTTAATGTTAGGAAGGAGGATACTGAAAATTTTGAATAACATAAGGATAGATAAATCCCCTGGGCCAGACTGGGATATACCCTAGGTTACTCCAGGAAGCGAGGTAAGAGATTGCTATGCCTTTGACAATGATCTTTGCCTCCTCACTGTCCACTGGAGTAGTGCCAGATAATTGGAGGGTGGCAAATGTTATTCCCTTGTTCAAGAAAGGAAATAGGGATAATCCTGGGAATTACAGACCAGTCAGTCTAATGTGAGTGGTGGGCAAAGTACTGGAGAGTATTCTGAGAGACAGGATTTATTATTACTTGGAAAACCATAGTTTAATTAAAGATAGTCAGCATGGGTTTGTGAGCAGCAGGTCATGCCTCACAATGGAGAAATAGCGCTACACACATGTAAGGTTGGCTTAGGTCGGGAACAGCTCCCTCAATCTGATTGGTCAGTTGTCACAGCAACCACTTTGTCTATTGGCAGAAGCTTTGAAACATCATTCGGCTAAGGTCATGCCATGGCATTTGAGTTTGTGTTTCGCTCCATTCCGTCACAATGTGACCAATGGGAAGGACTGGAGGACCAGAAGCAGCCTGGACCTCTGGCTAATGAGAGTTCCCTATTGTCTGAGTGCGAATGTCGGGCTGCGAGCATGTGAAACAGCTCCTTCCTGCCCAGCAAAGCAGTAGCTGCTGCTCCTTTCTCCCTGAGAGGAGGGTGGAGCTGGAGAGAAGATAGCTGAGAGGGCAATGGGTGGGGGTAAAGGTGCTAGGTCAGACAGGAGGGTGGAGCAGGTAGGTGGGAAGGAAGATTGACAGATGGGACAAGTCATGAGGATGGTGCTGAGCTGGAAGGTTGGAATTGAGGTCAAGTGGGGGGAGGGGAAATGAGGAAACTGGTGAAGTCCACATTAATGCCCTGAGGCTGAAGGGTTCCGAGGTGGAAGATGAGGTGTTCTGCCTTCCTGTTATTCTTCCCAAAGTGAATCACATCACATTTATCTTCATTGAACTCCATTTGCCACCTCTCAGCTCAATTCTACAGTTTATCCAAGTCCCCCTGCAACCTGCAACACGTTTCCACACTGTCCAGTACTCCACCAAGTTTAGTGTCTTCTGCAAACTTACTAACCCATCCACCAATGGCTGCAATTAAGTCATTTATAAAAATGACAAACAACAGTGGTCCCAAAACAGATCCTTGTGGCACATCACTCGTAACCGCTCTCCAGGCTGAATATCAACCACCACTTGCTGCCTTGCCCGAAACATCTTTTCTCCTGCTCCTTGGATGCTGCCTGACCTACTGCGCTTTTCCAGCAACACATTTTCAGCTCTGATCTCCAGCATCTGCAGTCCTCACTTTCTTCTTGAACAGAAGAAAGTAATCCTCCAGTCCTCTGGTACTAAACCTGTAGACAATAATGACTCAAGATTAAAGCCAAAGGCTACAACATCTCCTCCCTAACTTCCCAGAGAACCCTGGATAAATCCCATCCGGTCCAGGGGACTTGTCTATTTTCACTCCTTCTAGAATTGATAACACCTCTTCCTTACTAACCTGATCCTTTCTAGTCTAATATCTTGTATCTCATTCTTATCCTTGACAATATTCTCCTTTTCCTGAGTGAAAATCAATGAGAAATATTGGTTTAGCATCTCTTCAATCTCCACAGTGTTCACACACAACTTCCTACTTCTGTCTTTGACTGGCCCTATTCCTACCCTAGTCATCCTTTTATTCCTCACATATCTATAGAACGCTTTAGGGTTCTCCTTTATTCTACCTGCTAAAGACTGCTCATGTCCTCTATTTCCTCATTTTAACTCTCTCTTTAAATCCTTCCTCGCTAACTCTCCATCGCCTTACCTGAATAATCTTGTCTCATCGTCACATAAGCCTTCTTCTTCCACTTAACATGACATGCACATTTCTGTAATAAACCACGGTTCCCTTACCTCATCAATTCCTCCCTGCCTGACAGGGATATACCTATCAAGGACAGGCGATATCTGTTCCTTAAACCGGCTCCACATTTTGATTGTCCCCATTTCGCTACCCCATTCTATGCATCCTAAGTCTTGCCTAATCACATTATAATTGCCACTCCCCCATTGATAACTCTTGGTTTATGGCATGTACCTATCCCTTTCCATCACTAAACCAAACGTAACCAAATTATAGTCACTCTCTCCAAAGTGCTCACCTCCCACTAAATCAAACACCTGGCCTGCTTCATTACCAAGCACTAGATCCAGTATGGCCTCCCCTCTTGTCGGCTCTTTGACATACCGTGTCAGGAAACCCTCCTGCACACATTGAACAAAAGCTGATCCATCTGACATACTAGAATTATAGCATTTCCAGTTTCCTGTAATGACCACCCTGTTAGAATAAAACTCATGTTGATCTTTCTTATTTAAATCAGCTGCAAGAATTTATTCATGATCATTTCAGAAACAGGATAAAAGACCAAAAAGCAACTCTTTGTGCCATTTTGTCTGTGAACCTTTGTTAATTCCGACCTCGTTTGGCCTATATATAAATCCAGACCCATAATAATGTGGTTGAGTCCAAACCATCTGGTGGGCAGTTAGAATAGATGATAAATTCTGGCTGAGCTAGTGGTGTCATGATCCCATGAACAAACAAAACCATCCAACTGCTGAGGTTACTTGTAAACTTGCTGTGTTTCACCAAGCTGGATGACTGAATGAATTTCTTCCCACGCTCAGAGCAGGTGAACAGCTGTCCCCAGTGTGTATTCGCTGGTGTACAGTGAGGCTAGATAGTGTCCTGAACCCGGCCCCATAGTGATAGCACCTGAGCAGTCTCTCCCCAGTGTTGATGGCACATCAGTCTACTTGAGGTTTTATAGCACTTCCCTCAGTCTGCACACTTAAAGGGTCTTAACGAGTTTTGAGAAGATTTGTAGCTCAGGTTGAGGTTTTGGATGTAGGTTTGCTCGCTGAGCTTGAAGGTTCAATTCCAGATGTTTCATCACGCTACTAGGTAACAACCTCAGTGGGTCTCAGGTGAATCACTGCTGAATATTCCTGCTTATTTTAGGTTGGTAATGTTATTTCCTGAGGTGAAGTCTCTGCTCAGTGTAAACCTGTTTAAACAGCTGGATGACTGGGAGAAATCCTTCCTAACTCGAAGCAGATGAATGGTTGCTCCCAAGTCTAGACTTGCTAGTGTGTCAGCAGATGGGATCACTGAATGAATTCCTTGTCACATTCAGAGCAGGGGAGCAGCCCCTATCCAGTGTGAATCCACTGTTGAGCCAGCAGGTGGGAGGACTTCATGAATGCCTTCTCAGACATGGAGCAGGTGAATGGTTTCTCCCTGATGGCGACTGCACCAATGTGTTTGCAGCTTGGACAGGTAATTAAACCCTTCCTACATTCCCCAGATATCTACTTTTTTTTTGTCAGTGTGGCATTGGTTTGGTTTCAAAAAGTCACATGATCAACTGAAGTCTCATTCACACACACAATCTGAGCACATTTTCTCTTCACTGTGAATGATGCATCCACCATCCATATTTAAAATCCAATAATATTCAGCTTTAATTACATTCCACAAGTTTGTCAGATTCTAGTGTGTTATTTGACATGTTACATGACTGTTCATCCTTAATTCCTGTGGAATTAATCTTTAACAGAAAAAGGGATGTGAAATGAAATAGAAAAATAAAGGCAGCTTATGGAATCAAAGTGAATGGATCTGGTAATTTTTGGGGCTGGTACTAGGGAATAGTGACCATAAAAGCTTCCAGATTTTTGTCATTAAATCACAAACTGGCTCCATCATGTTTATCAGGGATGAGAACTTGTCATCCAGTTGGGACCACCAGAAGACTGTGACATTAACTAGAAGAAATAAAGTACCAGGGAGGTGAAAACAGTCCACGTGTTTTATATCTACATTCAATGTGTGAGTTTGTAACCTCGGTATAACTACCTAAAGGGGTAGCTTTAGTTCTTCCAATACGTAATCCAAACAAATTAAAATAACTCACAATCAGCAACAAAATCCAAAAGCAGGATGTGCAATGGGATACTTTCTAACTAACACAGCCTTAGAGCGGCACGGCGGCTCAGTGGTTACCACTGCTGCCTCACCACGCCAGGAACCTGAATTCGCTTCTCGCCTCGGCCGACTGTATGTGTGGAGTTTGCACATTCTCCCCATGTCTGCATAGGTTTCCTCCAACATTTCAAAGATGTGCAGATCAGGTGAATTGGCCATGCTAACTTGCCCATAGTGTTGGGTGCATTAGTAAGAGATAAATGGGTGCGTTACTCTTCCGAGGGTCTGTGTCCACACTGTAGGGGAATCTATAATCCAAAGGCACAACCGCACGTTTCGGATCCTCGCCTGCCTCACAGCAGCATCAAGTTCACACGCATGCGCCCTGAACCCGACGGATCCAAGATGTCGGCCGTTACCGGGAGCTGATCCCAGGTAAAGGCCCCAGGAACAAAAAATAGAGCAATTGGAGGTTATTAATCGAGGTTGGAAGTATTTATAAACCCTCCCCGTTGCCCCGCATCCACACAGCGGATGAAAAGAAAGAGCATCTCCACCCACTATCATCACTGTCACTGCGCATGTTCCAGACACGATGTGACCTAGACAGCGGACGTGCTGGGGAAAGGTAAAAGTATTGCCATTGGTGAGTTAAATTTGTTTTGTCATGATGAGAGTGATTCGAAAGTGGCAATCTATACAACTGATCTATCCAAACTATCGTCGAGGAAGTGTACTCCAAATATTTGCGCAGATAAGTTTCTCCAGCGTTCCCTGTGTGAGGTGTGGGATATAGGTAAATTAATGTTACTTCTGCAATTCTGCAATTCCATTTTACAAAGTAAAATGAACTCACGCCAGTGTGTAATTGTTTTAGCTACGAGCTGAGTCAACAAGAATGGAAACGATGTGGAGGAAATATATAATTGTTTTTGTATTAGCTAAAACTGTATGTCAGAAGGTAGACATTACGGGCAAATAGATAAGATGTTGTGAGGGGATGAAGTTAAGCTAGATACGCCTGTACAAACAGTAGGTATAAACATCTGCTTCCCACTTTTACAAAAACACAGGAACAAACCCCAATTAAAAGGGTCATAGGGATCAGAACGGCCTTGGGAAAGGCACAGATGAAGGGGGTAGATAATGATGAAGAAAGAATATGCCTAACAATGACCTACAGCAGGATGAGGTCAAACAGCCTTGTGAAGCCAAAAATAAGCATTTTGTCACAGAGAAGGCCGGATAAGGCAAGAGATAAACAGGGGTAATGGGGGCCGGTCTTAGGGAAGTGGAGAATGTAAACAGGGGAGTGAACAGTGTAAAACAATAGAAATCAAATCATATAAATGTTGTGTATGAATTGAATTTGGTGTGTGTATGTCCTCTACCTTATAGGCACTGGACATCATACCCACTTGCAAGTGTAAAATAAAGGACACTGCTGATTCAGATTTTGTTTCGGACTGCAATTATTGAGGTGTGTGAGCTTTGTTTCTCACAGAGGTTTTCAGCACCTGGAATATTTTGTTTTTCTGCTGGAATAGAGATTATGTAAAGGTCAGTGCAGGTAAGAGTGTGTTCAGGAAAGTTTTCCACAGCAATGCGTACTTAGTCTTAAAAGAAAAAAAGAAGCACTCCTAGACCTTCTTGGCAATGAACTGGGTCAAGTGTGAGTGTAGAACATTTGGGCACAGTGACCAGTTGATCAGATCTTTATTCAGGAGGGAAGTTAAGATTATTGGGAAAAGGGACACAAGTGGGGCTGAGAATTATTGAATGATAGAGCAGACTTGAAAAGCTGAATGTCCTGCTTCTTCTATATCTCATGATCTTAGAAAATTAAGGTAAAAGAGAAAAATTGTGCATATTACACGTTAAATAGAAAGTGAAAATTTAGAACTAGGCTGAATACAGAAAGTTCAGAGGGAAGATGAAACAACAAATAAAATAAGTAGAAAAGTGATTTTGAAATTCAACAGCAGTCAACAGGGTGGGAAATTTTAAAACTCTTGTTTAGGCTTTGAAATTGTAAAGGAGGTTAAATATTGAATAGGACCAAAATTGCAATGTAGACAGTCATTCTCAGTCAGTCATTAAATAAGTCATTCTCAAAGACGAAGATTCTGCTCAGGTCATAGTAAAAGACTAGATATTTGAGTCATTTGAATATTTTAAAATTGATAAGAATGTGGTGTTACATAGGCTATCTGAACTCAATATGAATAAGGCACAAAGTGTGGATGAGATAAACCAAAGAATAGCGAGGGAAGTGAGAGTAGAATTGTAGTGGCATTTCTGTAATATTTTCAGGTTCCTTAGCTCTAACAGTGGTGCCAGAAGCTGAAGAATGCAAACATTACACCTTGTTCAAAAAAGCTTGTGAAAAGAAGCCCAGTAACAACAGGCCAGACAGTTTTACTTCAGTGATGGGGAAATGTCTGGAAACAATAATTTAAATAATTTAAATAGCCTATAGGTCAGTGAGCATGGCCTCTATAGAGGCTGGTATCCAATCACCAAGTAATTCTTCATTTACACATGAACAGTCCTTGACTATAGTACTGCCTCACACAGAGTCACACACCAGAGTGTCAGTATCTCTAATGCTTAACCTTTTTATGCCAGCCAGGATTCCCTGACTACACCAGATTAACAGCTCCAATCAGGGAACTCATATTCTGTGAGGTTCCACTGGCTGACATCCTTACAATCAGGTGTGGTGGCTGGTTAAGATTTGGTGTGAATGCACAGACAGGCAAATGTTAGAAAGCCTCAAGGTTTATAGGAACTGGGATGTATAAGACTGGCTAGAAGTGCCTGAGATTAGTTAAGTTTTGACCTAAGAAAACAATGGATGCATTTTCAGAGTCATGCTTTCACACAATTTAACTTTATCTTTTTGTGGCTTTTCTCCTAATCTCTTTTTCTTTTATTTTAAATCAATTTCATGGAAAAGGAAGATTGAAAGATGGGAATCCAATGCAAAAATTCCTTTCGGATAAAAGCAAAATATTACTGAAAACTGACTTAAAATTTAAAATGCTGGAGAAACTGAGCAGGTCTGGTTGCATCTGAATAGAGAGCAAAACAGTGTTAAAATTTCAAGTTTATTATGACTCTTCTTCAGACCAGGATCGCACCAGGATCTCTCATTTTATCACAACACCCTCAGATTTTGAACATGGAAGGAAAAAGCACTGTTCACAGAAAAGAGAAACCAAATATGTGTTCTGCGTATGAGCAAGGGTTCAGACAGTCATCTGGCTTTTTGCAGTCATGTTGGGGAGAAACTATGGAAAACTGGGGACTGCGAGCAGACAGCTAGTTACATTTCTGATCTGGAATTTCACAAAATTCACCATCATACTGACACTGAGAAATGGCCATTTATCTGCTCCATATGTCAGAAGGGAATCACCAATGAATCACCAATGCTGCTGAGGCACCAGCGAGCTCATGCTGACCCTTTCAAATGTCAAGATTGTGGGAACTGCTACAAACGTTCCAGCGAACTAATGTCCCATCTACATGTTCACACAGATGAGAGACCTTTTAAATGCTCAGTTTGTGGGAAGGGTTTTAAAATGACTGGGGAACTGATACGTCACCAAAGTGCTCATACTGAGGAGAGACAGTTCAAGTGCTCTCAGTGTGGGACAGGGTTCAGTCGATCATATGATCTCTGTGCACACCAAAGAGTTCACACTGGAGAGAGGCCTTTCACCTGCGCAGAGTGTGGGAAGGGATTTACTCGGCCATCCAACCTGCTGAAGCACCATCGGGTTCACACTGAAGAAAGGCCTTTTAAGTGCCCGGACTGTGGGAAAGGCCACGTAAGTTCCACTGAATTGATGTCCCATCAGCGTGTTCACTCAGAGGAGAGACCTTTCAGGTGCTGTCACTGTGGGACTGGGTTCAGATGGTCATCTGACCTCCGTATACACCAGCGAATTCACACTGGAGAGAGGCCATTCACTTGTTCTGAATGTGGGAAGGGATTCTCTCGGTCATTTTACCTCATGACGCACCAGCGAGTTCACACTAGGGAGAGGCCATTTACCTGCTCACTGTGTGGGAAGGGATTCACTCAGTCATCTCATCTCATAGCACACCAGCACGTACACAGTGAGGAGCGACCTTTCAAATGCCCAGATTGTGGGCAGTGCTACAAAAGTTCCAAGGGTCTTTTGTCCCATCAACATGTTCATACTGACGAGAGACCTTTTAAGTGTTCAATTTGTGGGAAATGCTTTAAAAGTTCTGCAGATCTGATGCGTCATCAACGTATTCACACTGATGAGAAACCATTCAAGTGCTCTCAGTGTGGGTCTGGATTCAGGCGATCATCTGACCTCACTGTACACAAGCGCATTCACACTGGAGAGAGGCCTTTCACATGCTCTGAGTGTGGGAAGGGATTCACGACAAACTCCAACCTGCTGATACACCAGCGGGTTCACACTGGGGAGAGGCCATTTACCTGCTCAATGTGTGAGAAGAGATTTACTCAGTCAGCTCACTTGCTTCGCCACCAGCGACTTCACAAGTGACTACAGCAGTGGCTCAATTTTGCTGTTAACCACAACTGGAATGGAGCTATGTTGAATGCTGATGTTTAGCTCACCCACAGATGTTAATATTTGGCAAAATAGTCAAATAAAACAGTTCAGCATAAGTCTGCCTAATTTGTTAACACCCTTGCCAGTTCACTTTGAAGGGATCTCCCTCTCTCTTCTCTCTTTGTTGAATTGTAACTGAAATTGGAACAATTGATCAGCTGCCTGTGCTTCTTTCTCCCCCACCACTAGGCCATCAGTCAAACCCACTCTGAATTCCTCTTTCTGTGAAAGCTGCTCCAGCTTTCTCTCCTATTATTGTCACATCCGATCAGATCTCATCTTGTGCACGAGTCGCACCACCTGCTGCTTTGACTGTATTCTCATTAAACTGTTACCCACAGCTTCCTCATGTTCGCTGATATTGTTAACATTCACTCTCTCTTCTGGTTCTGTACTTCTCACCTTTAATTCCATCATCATTGCCTTGAGGCAAAAAAAACCCCTTGAACTCATTGTCTTTGCAAGTGGCTTCCTTCATGCCCAACATTCCTTTTGTCTCCATGTTGCTTGGACTTGGCATTCCCCAAAAATCCATTTCTCACCATTACGCAGCCACTTGGTGATCTCATTCAGGCAGTGTTGTGGTTATGAAAGGAGTGGTTCACCAAGTCACAGCAAAGAAAAAGACTGCACCAATCAAAACTAACCACCTTACTACTCAAATTCCATTTCCAGTATTTGATCCATAGCCATATGTGTCTTGGTATTGCAAGTGTGCATCTAAATACTTTTTTAATGTTACGATGGTTTCTGCCTCTACCAATCATAGAAGCAGCAACGATCAGACTAAGGAGCTGAGATGGACAGCCAGTTTCCTCCTAAGTCTTATTGAGTTCTGGCCTGCTGATGACATTGATTGCCTTATTGAGATCTACAAGAGTAAGGTAAGGAGCTAGGTATTGGGCCCTGCCCTTCTCTTGTCGCTGTACGCAGAAGATTACGTTCCCATCAAACTGCCAGTACGGAAACTGCACTCTGTTTCTGGGCACCCATTCAGTACCTGACAGCAGAGAAAACAAAAATTGATAGAAATTCAGGGCAGATAATTATAGATTTGAATTGAACATCTTTTTTTTCCATCCTGTTCCCTGAAGTTTGTAAATCCCAGTATGACACCCACTGTCTTTTTTTCCTGAGCTGAAACCCAAACCAATCTCCCCACTTCCTTCCTTTGCTACTGGTATACTTCTCCCTCCCTCTCCTCTCTCTGGTTTCAGTTATTCAGCTCGTGTCTGCAGATTGATTTGATTCTCAATCAGTTTCACTCCTAGTTTGACATCTCCAGTGGGTGTTGGTGAATTCCACAACCCCCCGCCATCCCAGGATTTGCTTCCTGGTCAGAACTCATTGACTTTCTCTTTACCGAAACCTCTTTATTTTCCCCAATGCCCTGATGTGAATCATCCTTTAGTTCATTCCCTGGGCTAGGGGTCATTTCCCAGGTCCTGTTCCCGGAGGAAGGCCAATGACAGAAAAAACTCATCTCACACCCACAGCCTCCATCCCACACCTGTCTGACCCCTACTGCGCATCCCTACAGCCATTGGTTAACAAAGCGCTTGCGCATTGGTATTCACTTGTGTATCGCATGCTTCAAATCACAATGGGACCCTGGTGATTGACGGCAGCTGCTGCCCAATAGACTGAAGGAGGTGGAGCTGGAGGAATCAGACAATGGGATTGGAAACAATGAATTAATGTGGGAACACAGGGTAAATGGACATGTCAGTGAGGGACAGGAACAATGCGCAGCAGGAGGGTTTCCTGGACAAACTAAGCAATGGGAGTCTAACAGGAGAGAAACTACAGGAAGATTCCGTTTGGAAGCTCGGGCAGGGACGGCTGGAAGGTGTTTCGGTCTGGTGGCTACTTGTATTTTCTGTTTCTACTTATATTTTCAGCCTATCCAGAGTTGTTGTTAACCATGTCCGAAAAACGTGGGCCTTAATCCAGGGGTATCCTGATCCCGAGTAAGGCCATTACCACTATGCCATAAGAGCCCCTCCCTGTTGGGCTAGTAGAAAGAAATAATTTTTCAATCTCAGCGCCATAGAAACTCTGTAAACTCTTCGCACTTGCTGTCTGAGGTGAGAATGGAGGAGACAGGGTAGACGAGGAGACAGGGTAGGAACAGACTTTCAGAAAGGAACTCAGTTTTGTTAAAGTTATTAACATGGTTCAGCACATGAATAATTAACACAAAGCTGCTGTATTTGTATTTTATACAGAAGATTAGCACCTGTAAGAGGGCATTTATCAACATCAGTAGTAACAGACCCCAATGAACACATTGATTCCTGGATATAACGAACAGCAACATTCCCATAACTGCAGACACTGGTGAACTTGCTGGTATCTTAGCAGGTGGAACGATTCCAGGAATTCCTTCCCAAATTTGGAGCAGGTGAATGGTCTCTCCCCAGTGTGACCTCATCTGTATGTTAGGAGGCAGATGAACAAATGAATCACTTTCCACACTGGGAGCAGGTGAATGGTCTCTCTCCAGTAGTCATGTGCTGAGTAGCATATTTCCAATTGAATTCCTCCCATACTCAGACCAACTGAATGGCCTGTCTCCATGACCTCATTGCTGTGACAATAGTTTGGATGTATGAATGAATTCCTTCCCACACATGGAGCAGGTGAATGGCCTCTCCCCAGTGTGAATGCAGTGGGGGCATCTGCAGATTGGAGGAGATAGATTAGATTAGAATAGATTCCCTACAGTGCAGAAACAGGCCTTCGACTCTCCAAAGAGCAACCCACACAGATCCATTCCCCACTAATGCACCTATCACTGTGGGCAATTTAGCATGACCAATTCACCTAACCCGCACCTCTTTGGATTGTGGGAGGAAACCCACATGGACACGGGGAGAATGTGCAAACTCCATGGAGACAGTTGCCCAAGGCTGGAATTGAACCCGGGTCCCTGGCGCTGCGAGGCAACAGTGCTAACCCCTGTGCCACCCCAAGATAGTGAATCTTTTCCTGCATTCAGAGCAGGTGAAAGTCTTCTGCTCAATGTGAATGCAACAATGAATTTCTAGCCTAGCTGGAAAATTCCCAAAAATCGCCAGATTTTCATAGCTACTCTTCATTAAGACTGCATTTATGTTCAGACAGGTCAAAAGATGGCTGAAGCATTGTCCATGCACAGAACACGAATACAACATCTCTTGGCTTTCTGCCTTCTCCTTCCATGTTCAAAATCCAAAGTCATTCTGCTTATGATAAATTGGGTGAATCCGTCAAAACCCCATGTGATGTTCGGTTTCCGTTTCCCCAACAAGAAATCCTCCCTTTTTTATACAACTGTGAAAGTCATTTTAAAGACAAAAACAGGAATGAGAGAAAGAATCCACAAAAGCACAAAGCAAAATTATGAAATTGTGCTGAGTGTATCTGGTAATTTGTGGGGCCAGTAGGAGGAGAAAGTGACCCTGAAATAGGCCAGACTGTTGTAAAAATCTAACTGGTTCAGTGACATCCTTTAGGGAGGGGAACATGCCACCCAGCCTGGATGTAAACAAGATTCTGGCTCCTCTGGGAGAAAAGAACAAGAGAGGGAGATGGCAGTAGAAGTATGAAGTAGGATTTACATCTCCAGAAAATGACCAGAGCTTTGAGAGAATATCCCAGACCATCACTCTCCACATCCTGCTAGTACTGGAGCAGCAAGTGGATGTGGACACGATCACCTGCAGGATCCCCCCCACCTCATACACCTTGCCCACCTGTCTGACAGCAGAACTGGATAAACAAACATTTCCTTCAAACAAATCCTAAAGACGGCAGGTGCCATTGTCTTCAGTCCCAGCTAGAAACTCTACTCCCTCACCTCCCACTCCATCCCTCTTTCTTGGTCACTATTTGAGGTGCTTCACAACCAGGACATCATATTTCAACCCAAGATGAGTTGCTAATTACCTCCCTCCTCCCCCATCACACAATGTTCTAAGATATCCTCCCCCCCTCTAATACCAACCGGCAGACAGCCCTGATTTTATATCGGTCCACTATTGCTGGCCATGCATTCAGCTGACAACACCAGAGGCTCTGGAAGGTCCCTGTGAACCTTTTTTGCCCCTCAACCTCACTTTCCTCCTTTAAAGATGCCTTTCAAATCTACCACTTTGACCAAACACTTGGGTTCTGCCCTAACATCACTGTACAGCCCAGTGTCAAATGTGACTCTGTCACATTTCTCTGAAGTATCTTGGAACAGTCCAATATTTAAAAGGCACTGTTCTGTCCTTATCACTGGGCAAATAACCTGTAACACCTCACCTCATAGCATGGGTACAGTTGTGTTTGGATTCTCAGGTCTTTGTGTATCCCACATTTCAAATTTCTCCATAACGTGGCTGTCCTGTGTCTCTCCGATTGGATGACCGGTTGCCCTGGAAAACTTGGCTTCAGGAGGGGTACAGGCAACAATGGATGGTGGCAGGGCTCCCATGTACCTTGCACGTGGCACCGATGATATCACCACAGAGCACAGCGATTCCTATTGGCTGCATGGACCTCACGTGCACATGATGCCTTTCGAGCTTCAGAGTGAGCCTTCCTTCTCTCTGCAATATCTGGAAGCAAAGCAATGTTATCCACTTTCCATTACTTTTCTCATTCAGGAAGGGAGGTAGAGAGGCAGGGAGGGACAGGGAAAAATGTTCACAGGGAAAAATGAAGGGAGGAAGTGAATCCAGAAAGATTGGTTCATGTGTGGCTTAAATTTATTGTCATTATTTGTACAATCAGCTTCACACATTCAGTTGTCTGGTTAAAAGGTTGGCCTCTTTCCTCAACTACACAACTGTAGAATTTCTATCAGAGATGGTCCCTATTAAGGGATAGGAAATTAGAAGTAACACACTGTATATAAAACAAGTATTACTTATGTATGCACATACATTGAGTGTCAGAACCAGCATGAAGATTTTGTTCTAGACAGTAAGCTAAGGCCATCCTACTCACTATTAACCATCCATTAGTTTTTTTGTCATCTGCAAACTAACTGCTCAACCCTCCTGTATTCAACTCAAAGTCATTTTCAAACCATAAACTGCAAGGGCCATACACTAAACACTATGGGATCCCACTGGGTACAGACTTTCAGTCAGAAACATATCTCTCAGCCATAACCTTCTGCTTCCTGCCACACAACCAACTGTGGATCCAATTTTCCAAATTTCAGTGGATCCCATGGACTCTTACCTTTGATATCAGTCTCCCAGGTGGGACCTTATCAAAAGCCTCGAGGAGACTACATCAAAACTATTGCCCTCATTAACATAACTGGATATTCATCAAAACAACTGAATTATGTTGGTCAGGTGTGAACTCTCCTTTAAAAAATGTATGCTGACTGTTCTTGATTAACCACATGGCATTAACGTTGACTTCACCAGTTTCCTCATCTCCACTACCCCCCATGTCCCAGATCCAACCTTCCAACTTGGAACCGCCCTCTTCACCTGTCCATCTTCCTTCTCACCAATCCGCTCCACCCTCCCCTCTGACCTATTACCAAGCCCCACCCCGCATCTACCTATCACCTTCAGCTACCTCCTCCCGATCCCCACGCTCCTCCTGATCCTATTCATTTCTCAGCTGCCCCTCACTCCACACTCCTAATGAAGGGCTTATTCCTGAATCATCAACTCTCCAGCTCCGTGTATGCTGTGTGACCTGCTGTGCTTTTCCAACTCCATACTTTTCAAATCTTGATTAATCACTACCTCTCCAAATACAAATTAAATCCATCCCTCAGAATAACTTCCAATAGTATCTGCACCACCAAAATGAGACTGACTGGCTTGCAGTTCCTTAGTTTATCCCTTGCTTCCTTCTCAAATAAAAATACCTGACTATTCTTCAGTCCTCAAGTACCTTTCCTCTGGTCAAGGTGAACTGAAAATTCTTACAAGCACCCCTTCTATTTCTTCCTAATAACTTATCATCCCAACAATGCAGGATAAATTTCACTTGACACTGGAAATCTCAAAATCTTCTCTTTGTGCAAATTTCTTTAAATTCTTTCACAGTAATTCTCCCTGATTAATCTCTCTCACTTGTGAACACTGACACATAGTATTCATTTAGAACCAGGCCTACATCCTTTGCTTCCACATACAAATTACCTCTGTGTCCCTTAATGTGCCTTACTCATTCTCCAATTATTCTTTAACCATTAATGTACCTGGAAAACAATGGAGTACTTCCCTTTATCTTACTTGGCCTTATCAGTTCATGTTCCCATTATAGCTCTCTATATCTCCCCATTTACATTCTCTGCTACACATTTATCTGAAAGTATCTGCTGCTTGTGCACTCTGGCCAAATCATTATCAGGTCTTATTAAAATCAACAAGTTTAGGACTTTGATTGCAGGCCCATCCTTGTCCTTTTCCATAACAATTCTGAATTTTTTGAAGAATTCTGATAACTGCCTACAAAATGCACCCCCACTCATACTGCACCCACTTGTCCACCTTGGTTACCTGAAGTAAACTGCAGGACCTCCCCCATTCTTTGTTGGTACTTCTGTATCCTGGCTTCAAAAGCTATACTGGATCTATTTTAAAAGTTCTGCTAAATCTTTCACAGTATGATGACTACAGTTGATGTTGGGGAAGTTGAAATCCCCCACTATTACTTCTACACTTCCTCGAAACTTGCCTCCTTATTTGTTCTTCTACTTTGAACGAACGTCTTCTCCTCGGTCTGCAAATTTCTTGAAACTCCAAAGTAATTAAGGAGTTTCCTAAGCTGTAATGAATTCTCTGAACATAGTTGTGATACCTCTACCTCCTTCACCGTCTTACAAGACGACCCTGTATCCTGGAGTATTGAGCCTACAATCCTGCCTCTCTCTCAACCATGTCTCAGTGACAGCAATGTCATCATACTCCCATGTTTTGATTTTTATCCTAAACTCATCTGCCTCAATCGTCAAAGCTGTAGGATTCAACCATGTCAAAATCCAATGCACCGTAACTGACCTGTAATGTCAATGCCTTCCTGACTCGCTTGTGGATTCTTTTCTTACCCTTTTGGATATTCTCTCTGGCTCCCAAGCCCCTGTCAAGTTAGGTTGTATGTGGCACAACAGCTTTTGTAACTAAATTTCCAGCTATCACAGTGGCTCAGTGGTTAGCACTGCTGCCTCACAGTACCATGGTCCCAGGTTCAATTCCAGCCTCGGGCGACTGTCTGTGTGGAGTTTGCACATTCTCCCCATGTCTGCGTGGGTTTCCTCCGGGTGCTCCGGTTTCCGGTGAATTGGCCATGCTAAATTGCCTGTAGTGCTAGGTGCATTAGTCAGAGAGAAATGGGTCAGGGTGGGTTACTCTTCGGAGGGTCGGTGTGGACTGATTGGGCCGAAAGGCCCGTTCCCACACTGTAGGGAATCTAATCTCACTCTGGATGTGCCTTCTCCCAACTGCTCATATGAGGAAGATATATGATTATCTTATCTCTAAGGGACTCAGAATGAGGCAGAGTTGATGCAACATACTTTTAATGAAAACCTGATTTGTATTATTTTTATCCCAAATAATTTCACTGAACTTGTGGTGTTTACAAACAATCAGAAACAGGTCCAGAAAACATGTTTTGGATATAAACAACAATGACATAAAAATCCAATACTGAAAATCACTTTTCAGACAATATGCAGGTGGATAGTGTTTACCCAGTGTAAATGTGTTGCTGTACAGCGACATTTTGAAAATTATCACAATTTACTATACAGATATACAATTGTATCAATATTTTACCTACAATACCAGCAGATCCAATACAGCTGAGTTTAATATCAACACAAACTGCCCAATGACTAAGGTTCATTCACTGGTGTGAGTAAAAGCAAACAGCAAGTCCTTTTATACAAAATCACAGCCAGTCAAGCAGCATCTGAGGAGTAGGGGAAATAGACATTTTGCGCATAAGCCCTTCATCATTCCTGATGCAGGTATACTTAGTAGCTGAAGATGGACAGACTTTCTGCACATGTAGCCATCAGTGACACTGTAAGCATCCCTTATTTCCCCACAGTGTGCAAGAGGAGCACATCCTGAGTCTGAGATCTCCTGTCATGACTCCTCTCCAGATTTATTTAGTTATTCCCATTAAGAGAATTTAAAATGAGCTCACAGTCTTCCTTTGTTATAAATGTCCCAACCTTAACTTAATCTGATATACAGTATCATACTTTTAAAAACTGTGGGAAAAAAAAACAAACTCCACAAGTAACACTTCCAAATTAGCTGTTCACATTGGGTCCAAGTGACTGTCTGAACAGCTCGAACTGAGATTGAACACCGCACTCAAACTTTCAGCTTCACCTTCTCCCTGTCTCACCTCACCTGTTTCGCACAACTCCAAAGCACTCTCATTGAGCCAAGCAACACACACACTGCAGCCCTGTGATTTAAATGTCAGCTGCACTGACTTCAGCCTCCTGTACTGTTTCAATGCAGCTCAATGAGCACTCAGGGAATAGTATCACATCTTTCATTTCAGCTCTTTATAACCTCCAGACTCAACACAGACTTCAGCAGATCTGGACCAACAAAGAGCTGTTAGGATCTGGAATATTCCACCTAAATAGGTGCCACAATATAAAATCACACTGAGTTTTAAAAGGAAGTTTGTAGGTAATTGAGAATGAGGGGTTTATGGGTTAAAATCATGAATCTGTGATTGGGACTAAATATGACAGTGCCTTCAAAGAGACGGAGTGTAATTTGGATAAATCTGTGTTCCCTCTCAGGCTAATATCTCTCTCCTCAGCTGCAGGGCCCAGAACTGAGCACATACCCCAAGGGTAATCCAATCACGAATTTGAACATCATGCTGCTTTTCGATTAACAAACATATCAGAGATATTTTTCCACAGAAAGAACAGACACCTTTTTCAGTCCGCAGTAAAATTCCATTGATATTCAAATTCATATTCAGATCCTGTTGACTATGCTGACTATCAGAACTTGTTCAAAGTTTGAGAGAAGATTTGTAGTTTGGGTGCTCGTTGTTGTGGTTCTGTTCGCCGAGTTGGGAATTTGTGTTGCAGACGTTTTGTCCCCTTGTTTAGGTGACATCCTCAGTGCTTGGGAGCCTCCTGTGAAGCACTTCTGTGTTGTTTCCTCTGGCATTTATAATGGTTTGTCTCTGCCACTTCCAGTTATCAGTTCCAGCTGTCCGCTGCAGTGGCCGGTATATTGGGTCCTGGTCGATGTGTTTGTTGATAGATTCTGTGGACGAGTGCCATGCCTCTAGGAATTCCCTGGCAGACAGCAGACTTCCGAGCAACACTAGAATGCACACTCAGAAACAATGGACTGACAAAAGAGACACAACAAACAGTGAGACAAAGTATCGTACCCCTGATAACAAGGAAAAGACAAACACACAACCTCAACACCAAGGAGAGGGAAGCACTAAACACACTAAGGAATGATAAGAACATAATCATACTACCAGCAGACAAAGGCAGAATGACGGTCATCCTGGACAAAGCAGAGTACATTCAGAAAGCTCAACAACTACTTGCAGATACCAACACCTACCAAAAGAGGGAGTTTGACCCCATCCCACAGCTCACGAATAGGATAAACACTGAGGAACCTGCAAAAAAAAACGGACAGATAACCAGGTTTGATCAACAGACAATGAAACCTGAAAGCAACACCACCCTCAGATTCTATGGACTACCTAAAGTGCACAAACCAGACATCCCACTCAGACCCATAGCATCACTACCAGGGACACCATCACACAAACTGGCTAAAGAACTACAACAGAAACTGAAACACCTGATCAGCGGATCCAGACACTCCATACAGTCAACACAGGAATTCTTGGACATCAGAAATATACACAGACAAGGAAGAAACTATGGTCTCATTCGATGTAACGGCACTGTTCACCTCTATCAACAAAACCCTAACCAGAGAAACAATAGCCAAACAGCTGGACATACAGAACAGACAACAAGACGGGGAACCTATCAACAAAGACTGCATACTCAAACTACTGGACCTGTGCCTCACAACACACTTCACATGCAACAACCAAATATATGAACACACCCATGGGCTCACCCATCTCTGGACTCATAGAAGAAGCTGTAATGCAAAGATTAGAACAAACAGTCTTACCGCAAATTCAACCCAAACTCTGGGTCAGATATGTAGATGATACCTTTGTAATAATTAAAAACACAGAAATAGAAAACACACACCGGATCATCAATGCCACACTCACAGGAATCCGATTCACTAGAGAGGAAGAAAAGGACAACCAACTCCATTCCTAGACGTGATGGTATAGAGAACACCGAATGGAGAATTCACCACAAAGGTATACAGGAAAGCCACACACACAGACCAAGTCCTGAACTATGAAAGCAACCACTCCAACACACAAAATAAGTTGCATCACGACACTATTCAAAAACAGCCACAACACACTGCAGCACACCAGAACTGCAAAAAGAGGAAAACACCTCTACAATGTATTCGCCAAAAATGGATACCCCCGCAATTTCATCAACAGATGCCTAAGGGAAAGACAACGGAATGAGGATATGCCACAACCCAAAGGACTAGCCACGTTACCATACGTCAAGAACATTTCTGAACTGACAGCCAGACTACTACGACCACTAGGACTCATAACAGCACATAAACCAACAGCCACTCTCAGACAACAACTCACCAGGACAAAGGACCCGATACCCAGCATGAGCAAAACCAATGTAGTGTACAAAATCCCATGCAAGGACTGCACAAAACACTACATAGACAAACAGGAAGACAGCTAAGGATCCGTATCCATGAACACCAACTAGCCACGAAACAACATGACCAACTATCCTTAGTAGCCACACACTCAGATGACAAGCAACATGAGTTCAACTGGGACAACACTACTATTATAGGACAAGCCAAACAGAGAACAGCCAGGGAATTCCTACAGGCATGGCACTCATCCACAGATTCTATCAACAAACACATTGACCTGGATCCAATATACCGGCCACTGCAGCAGACAGCTGGAACGGCAGAGACAAACCATTATAAATGCTGGAGGAAACAACACAGAAGTGCTTCACAGGAGCTCCCAAGCACTGAGGATGCCACCTAGACAGGGGACGAAACGTCTGCAACACAAATTCCCAGCTTGGTGAACAGAACCATATCAGAACTTGTATTGAAATCCCAGTCTCAATTAATACCCTGTAAAATGAATTCACAAAAGAAAAATTACTCATGGTCCAGGATAGAAATCTAGAAAAGACAAACATTTCTCTTACTTTCAGTTTGCTACATAAAAGTTCCTTTTCAAATCACCGTGTCCCAAATAACAGCCAAATGACTATTTACCTTGCTGATTGCTTGAATTGGATGCTAGCTGCTTGTCTCCCAAGCCAGAGGACTCTCAATTCTCTCTGTGCTGCAGCATGTTCCCCAGTTAAATAATATTCACCTTTCCTAGTCTTCATACCAAAATGTATGCACCTCACTTTTTCAACAGAGTATTCCATCTGCTGAGTTTTGACGATTGCTTACCCTGTCCCTACTTCTGTAATTTCATTGCCATCCTCACCACTACACACCTTCCCTACTTGCCTCCCCATCCATTTTGTGTCATTTGCAAACTTGGCAACAGTACATCCACTTCTGTCATCTCAATGATTAGTATAAATTGTAAATAATTATGGCCCCAATATTGAATCCTGTGGGTCTCCACAAGTAACAATTTGCCATCATAAAGATTCTAGCTTTATCTTTACTCACTGACTTCATTTCATAATTCAATCCTTCATCCTTGATTAATATATGCCACCAATAATGTGTTCAAATGGGTTTAAATTGTATAAAAGTAATCTCATATACAATACCTTATTGAATGCTTCTTGGAAATCTAAGTTTCATCTATTGGTTTCCCCCTCATCTATCTTGCTTGTTACCTCCAAATATTTTAACAAACTTATCAGCTATGATTCCCCCTTCACAAAACCACACCGACTCTGCCTGATTGTAGGAGAATGTATTATCACCATTTTTTACACTTACCCAGTGACACAGTAGGTTGCAAAACTGAGTTGAATTAAGGTGGCAATTTGTGGGGCTGAACACTCAGAAAAAGGTGATGACAGAAGCTACCGATTGTCATTACAAATCCAACTGATTCATTAATGTCATTTAGGGGAGGGAACCTGCTCATATGGACTGTGTGCATGTGCGTGTGTGGTAGCAGGAGATGGTAACAACAGCTCAACCTAAATTTTAGCAAAACCTCCCAAATCTGCCAATTCCACTACCATGAAGGACCAGGGGAGCAGGCACATGTGACCACCACCATATCCAATGGGGGATGAATAGAAATTTCCTCCAATTTGATTAGAACTTGGGAGCACAGTCTATTTAGGAGAGATGTAAGGAATTACTACTGCACAAAAAGGGTGGTAAATGTTTGGAACTATGCTCAATCACTAATAGTTAATCTGAGACAAATAAACTTATGGTTCAGCAAATGTATTCAGGGATATGAGCCAAAGGTAGATATATGGAGTAAGGCCACAGACCAGCCATGATGTCAGTCAATGGAAGAACAGCTGAAAGGCCTACTCCTGATTCTTTGTTCATTGAAAGCTGTACGCTTCAGTCTCTGTTACAAACCTCCTCACTCCAACTGTATCACTTGCTCTGGTAACTGCCTGAACCAGGCTCCTCACAAAGTTGGTGGAATATCAGACTTGGAGATCAGCTTTCAATCACAGAGCCACATCCTCAGTGTGACGTTCTATTTCCATTTCAGTGACATGGCCTGACTCCAACACAGTCACAGCTCCATGTGCTGGAAACCTCATCCAATCTTTTGTAACCTCGAAACTGAATGACTCTAACATACTCTTGATCTACGTCCCACTTTCAATCTCCCTGTAATCTTCAGCTCACGCAACACTCCGCCGCCTGCATGCTCGCTCACACTGACCTGAAAACCTCACCAGTTGAAACACAGCAACATTTTAAAATAATATCAGGTCCTTGTTTTCAAATCCCTTAATGATAGCGATTATTCCTATCGCTGTATTCTCTACCAGCCACACAATCCATCAAGATATCTGCACTCATCCAATCTGGTCTCTGGGACATGGTCAATTCATATCCCCAACAGTGGGCATTTTTTTTAGTATATTTTTTAAAAAATCAAATTAACTAAATAATTAAAATAGAGATGTTGGGTGAGATGATGTGTCATAACAGCATTGTGTGGAATGTGGTGGACCTACTGTAGCTCATAGTGACTACATCCACAGAAAGTTGCTTGAGAAACTCTGGCTCAGATTGACAAGCTGGAGTCTGAGCTCTGAACACTGCTACACATCATAGGGGGGGAAAGAGTTACCTGGACACTTTTTCAGAAGGCAGATATGCCCCTTAGATCAACTACCTCAAATTCAGTCAGTGGTCATGGACAGAAGGGTGTGACTGAGAGTGAGGCAGGTAGAGGGAACCAGAGGAAAAAACAATGACTGCAGATGCTGGAAACCAGATTCTGGATTAGCGGTGCTGGAAGAGCACAGCAGTTCAGGCAGCACCCAAGGAGCAGTGAAATCGACATTTCGGGCAAAAGCCCTTCATCGGGCTTTTGCCCGAAATGTCGATTTCGCTGCTCCTTGGGTGCTGCCTGAACTGCTGTGCTCTTCCAGCATCACTAAGCCAGAATCGAGGGAATCAGAGGTTAGTGCTGAAGGAGTTTCCTTCCACCTCCAAATCCAAGCCACCAGATGTTTAGAGGAAGAACGCCTCATCTTCCACCTTGGCGCCCTACACTCACATGGCATCAACGTTGATTGCACCAGTTTCTTCATCTCCCTTCCTCCCAACTCATCCCAGATCCAACCTCCAACTCGGCACTGCCATCTTGAACAGTCCTACCTGTCCATCTTCCTTCCCACTTATCCGCTCCACCTTCTTTCCGACCTATCAGCACCTTCTATCTCCATCTAGCGATCACCTTCTTAACTACCTTCCCCCCAGCCCATGCTCCAGCCCCACTCTTCTATTTATGTCCCAGCCCCCTTGCCCCCTCCCCCCCCACCATATTCCTGATGAATGGCTTATGACTGAAATGTCAACTCTCCTACTACTCAGATGCTGCCTGACTTGCCGTGCTTTTCCAGTACCACACTATTCGACTCCGATTCTCCAGTATCTGCAGTCCTCACGTTCTCCTCAGCTCTTCGGCTTGTCTAACAGGTTTGAGATTCTTGCTCCTTGTGTGGATGAAAGTGGGAGCTGTAGCAAACTGACCATAGCACTGTGGTACAAGGAACCATTCAAAAGGGGGAGCAAAGAGAAATGTAGGTGTAATTGGGGATAGCACAGCCAAGGAAAGAGAGACTACTGAAAGTCCCAAAGGATATGTTGCTTGCCTGGTTCCTGGCTTCAGGATATTTATCTGGACTGCAGGAGAATGATCCAGTTGTTGATGTAGACTGGAAGAGGAAAGAAGTTTTGCTGAAGGACTATGAACAGCTCGATGAGAAATTAAAAAGCAGAATCAAAAAGGTAATTATCTTTTTATACCGGAGGCATAAACAAATTTGCATGGGGTCAGCAAGATTAAAGTAGTGAAATGTGTGGCTGAAAAGTTGGTGTTGGAACAACAGATTTGAATTCGTTGGATGTTGGCAACAGTACTGAGGAAGGGTGGAAATGTTCGGATGGGACAGGCTCTGCCTGACTGATACTTGGACCCAAGTCCTGGAGAATGACATAACTAGGGCCTGTAAATCGGACTTTAAACTAACGTTTGGTGGGGGTTTCTGCATGGAAAATTATGGAAGAAGTTAAAATGGGGGAGGCTTCAGCACAGGTTTAAGTTTCCACAATCAGCAAAGGACAGAAAGTATGGCAAGGATCAGGAATTTAACTTTAGGCACAGCAGAAATTAGGAGGACAATTATGAAAAGAGTCGTCGTCACCGTAGGTCAGAGGGTGTTGTACCTAAATACATGCAGTATACGAAACATGGTAAATGAGCTTAAAGCAAAGATTGAAATTGACATGTCCAATGTTGTAGGTATCACAGAGACGTGGCTGCAAAGATATGAGGGCTAGGATCTAAATATCCAAGAATACACGTCCTATTAAAAGACAGGCAGATGGTGCAGAGATGCTTTGTTAGTAAGAAAATTAAATCGACAGCAAGAAGTGAGATAGAGTTGGTGGTGTAGAATCCATGTGGTAGAGACAATGAAACACAAAGGGAAAAGGGAAAAAGTGTACAAACTTCTTAGCAGCCGTTGATAAAAAAATAAATCAGTACATAGTAAAGGCATGCAAGAATGGCACTATTGCAATAATAATGGGGCACTTCAGGAAATCTCACGAAAAATAATTTGTGGAATGTCTGCGAGATTTTCTTTGGAGCAGCTTGTTGTAGAGCCCATGAGGAAACAGGCAGTGCTGGATTTTATGATGTGTAATGACGGAGACCTGATTAGGGCGGCACGGTGGCACAGTGGTTAGCACTGCTGCCTTACAGCACCAGAGACCCGGGTTCAATTCCCGCCTTGGGCGACTGACTGTGTGGAGTTTGCACATTCTCCCAGTGTCTGCGTGGGTTTCCTCTGGGTGGGTGGCGGGTCGGTGTGGACTTGTTGGCCCGAAGGGCCTGTTTCCACACTGTAAGTCATCTAATCTAATCTAAAGGGAGCTGAAGTTGATATAGGGAATGCTGGATGACTAAAGAAATTGATGTTTTGGTTAAGAAAAAGAAGGAAGCATATGTGAGGTTAGATCAACTGAACCCTTAGAACAGTATAAAGGAAATAGGAATATACTTAAGAGAGAAATCAGAAGGGCAAAACGGGGACATGAAATAGCTTTGGCAAATAGAATTAAGGAAAATCCAAAGGGTTTTTACAAAGTTGTGGGCGGCACGGTGGCACAGTGGTTAGCACTGCTGCCTCACAGCGCCAGAGACCCGGGTTCAATTCCCGCCTCAGGCGACTGACTGTGTGGAGTTTGCACGTTCTCCCCGTGTCTGTGTGGGTTTCCTCCGGGTGCTCCGGTTTCCTCCCACAGTCCAAAAATGTGCAGGTCAAGTAAATTGGCCACGCTAAATTGCCCCTAGTGTTAGGTAAGGAGTAAATGTAGGGGAATGGGTGGAATGCGCTTCGGCGGGGCGGTGTGGACTTGTTGGGCCGAAGGGCCTGTTTCCACACTAAGTAATCTAATCTAAAATCTAATCTAATCTAATATATTAAGGACAAAAGAGTAACTAGCAAGAGACTAGGGCCCCTCAAAGATCAGCAAGGCGGCCTTTGTGTGGAGCTGCAGAAAATGGGAGAGATACTAAATGAATATTTTGCATCAGTATTAACTGTGGAAAAGGATATGGAAGATATAGACTGTAGGGAAATAGATGGTGACATCTTGCAAAATGTCCATATTACAGAGGAGGATGTGCAGGATGTCTTCAAACGGTTAAAGGTGGATAAATCCCCAGGACCTGATCAGGTGTACCCGAGAACTCTGGGGGAAGCTAGAGAAGTGATTGCTGGGCCTCTTGCAGAGATATTTGTATCATCGATAGTCACAGGTGAGGTGCCGGAAGACTGGAGGTTGGCAAACATGGTGCCACTGTTTAAGAAGGGCGGTAAAGACAAGACAAGGAATTATAGACCGGTGAGCCTGACCTCAGTGGTGGGCATGTTGTTGGAGGGAATCCTGAAGGACAGGATGTACATATATTTGGAAAGGCAACGACTGATTAGGGATAGTCAACATAGCTTTGTACATGGGAAATCATGTCTCACAAACTTGATTGAGTTTTTTGAAGTAACAAAAAAGATTGATGAGGGCAGAGCAGTAGATGTGATCGATCTGGACTTCACTAAGGCGTACAACAAGGTTCCCCATGGGAGACTGATTAGCAAGGTTAGATCTCATGGAATAAAGGGAGAACTAGCCATTTGGATACAGAACTGGATCAAAGGTAGAAGACAGAGGGTGGTGGTCGAGGGTTGTTTTTCAGACTGGAGATCTGTGACCAGTGGAGTACAAGGAACGGTGCTGGGCCCTCTACTTTTTGTCATTTATGTAAATGATTTGGATGCAAGCATAAGAGGTACAGTTAGTAAGTTTGCAGATGACACCAAAATTGGAGGTGTAGTGGACAGCAGATTACAACAGGATCTGGACCAGATGGGCCAATGGGCTGAGAAGTGGCAGACAGAGTTTAATTCAGATAAATGCAAGGTGCTGCATTTTAGGAAAGCAAATCTTAGCAGGACTTATACACTTAATGGTAAGGTACTAGGGAGCGTCATTGAACAAAGAGACCTTGGAGTTCAGATTCATAGCTCCTTGAAAGTGGAGTCGCAGGTAGATATGATAGTGAAGACGACGTTTGGTATGCTTTCCTTTACTGGTCAGAATATTGAGTACAGGAGTTGGGAGGTCATGTTGCGGCTCTACAGGACATTGGTTAGGCCACTGTTGGAATATTGCATGCAGTTCTGGTCTCCTTCCTATCGGAAAGATGTTGTGAAACTTGAAAGGATTCAGAAAAAATTTACAAGGATGTTGCCAGGGTTGGAGGATCAGAGCTACAGCTAAACAGGCTGGGGCTGTTTTCCCTGGAGCGCAAAGGCTGAAGGGTGATCTTATAGAGGTTTACAAAATTATGAGGGGCATGGATAGGGTAAATAGACAAAGTCTTTTCCCTGGAGTCGGGGAGTCCAGAACTAGAGGGCATAGGTTTAGGGTGAGAGGGTAAAGATATAAAAGAGACCTAAGGGGCAACTTTATCACACAGACTGTGGTACGTGTATGGAATGAGCTGCCAGAGGATGTGGTGGAGGCTGGTACAATTGCAATATTTAAGAGGCATTTGGATGGGTATATGAATAGGAAGGGTTTGCAGGGTTATGGGCCGGGTGCTGGCAGATGGGACTAGATTGGGTTGGGTTATCAGGTCAGCATGGACAGGTTGTACCGAAGAGTCTTGTTTCCATGCTGTACATCTCTATGACTCTATGAACACTTGGGATGCAGCAACCACAACATAATAGAGTTCATTCTGCAGTTTGAGAGGGAGAAGATTGATGTAACAGGATTATAATTGAGTAAAGATAAGAACAAAGACCTATGGGTGGAGCCAGCCAGTGTTGGTTGGAAAGGGGAACCTAGCAGGGAAGACAGTGGAGCAGCAATGACAGAGTTTCTGGGGTAATTCAGGAGACACTGCAGAAATTCATCCCTAGGAGAAGAAATATATTCAGGAGAGGATGAGGCAACCATAGCTGACAAGAGAAGGGAGAGCTTAAAAGCAAAAGAAAAAGCATAGCATATGGTGAAGATTAGTGGAAGCCAGAAGATTGGGAAGCCTTTAAAAAACAGCAGGGGACAACTTAAAAACAACAAAAAGAGGGGAAAAGATGAAATATGAGAGTAAGTTTACTACTAATATAAAACTGCAGGAGATTTTCTTGGATATGTAAAAGGTCATAAAGAGGCAAGAATGGTCATAGGCCTGCTGGAAAACGAAGCTGGAGAAGTAGTAATGGGGAACAAAAGGAATGGCAGAGGTACTTTCCATCAGTTTTCACAGGGGAAGACACCAGAATTTCAAGACAGACATGGGGTAAAGAGTGCTGTGGTCATCAGTAAAGTGAAAGGGCTGGGAAGCTGAAGGTGGCTACATCATCAAGACCAGATAGACTATACCCTAGATAACTGAAGGAGATTGTGGAGATGTTGGTGGTGATCCTTCAGACATCACTAGAATCAGTGGGATCCCAGATCACTGGAAAATAGCTAATGCAACATCCCTGTTTAGGAAAAGAGGGAGACATGGACAGCAACTATAGGCTGGGTAGCCTGATCTCAGTTGTTGATAAAATTTTAGAGTCCCCTATTAAGGATAATACTGCCGAGTACCTGGAAGTGCACGGTCAAATAGGGCAGAGTCTGCACGGCTTCACCAAGGGGTGATCATGCCTGTGGTAACAAATAAGTTAGACAAAGTGGACATCGTCTGTTTGGATTTCTGGAAGACTTGTGGTAAGGTACTGCACAGCAGGCTGCTTAATAAGATAACAGCATGGTTTTAGTGGAAACAAAGAATATTGGCTGCCTGGGAGAGTCATGATAGAGGGGTCTTTTACAGAATGGCCGCCAATGAAGCGTGACCTTCCACAGGGGCCAGTGATGGGAAGTTTAACTATTCTCATTATGCTTTACTGAACTTTAAAGAAACCGAGGGCAATGATTTGGACAGGCTGCGAGACTGGACAAAAAAGTAAAGATGGAATACAATGTAGGAATCTGTTAGGGTTGTGCAATTTGATAGAAAGAATAAAGGCGTAGATTACTTTTTGAAAGGGAGAAAGGCTTCAGAAATTTGAAGGGCAGAGGACTTTGGCAATCCTAGTTCAGGAGTTCTCTTAAGGTTAACATGCAGGTTCACTTGGCAGATCAGAAGGCAAATCAGGGGCAGCACGGTGGCTCATTGGTTAGCACTGCTACCTTACAGCACCACGGACCCAGGTTCAATTCCAGCCTCGGGTTGCTGTCTGTGTGGAGTTCTCCCCGTGTCTGCATGGGTTTCCTCTAGGTGCTCTGGTTTCCTCCCACAGTCCAAAGATGTGATGGCCAGGTGAATTGGCTATGCTAAACTGCCCGTAGTGTTAGGGGCATTAGTAAGGGGGAAAATGGGTCTGTCTGGGTGGGTTACTCTTCGGAGGGTCTGTGTGGACTGGTTGGGCCGCAGGGCTTGTTTCCACTCTGTAGGGGAATCTAATCAAATGCCATTTTAACATTTATTTCAAGGAGACTATAATACAGGAGCAGTGATGTACTGCTGAGACTGTGTCAGCTCTGGTGAGACTGCATTTGGAATATTGTGAGGAGCTTTAGGCTCTGCATCGATGGAAGGATATGTTGGCATTGGAGGGAGTCCATAGCAGGTTCACAAAAATGATCCCAGGATGAAGGGCTTGTCATTAAAATAACGGTGAGGAATCTGGGTCTGTATTTGAGTTTAGAAATATGAGCGACTGTAGGAAGGATAGAAAGGGAGGCAAAGAGAAGGAGGAGTGATGCTTGTGATTAAGGAAAACATTACTGTTCTAACTAAAATCTGATAGCATTTCTAAAAAGTCGTCCAGTGAACATATATGGGTTGATATCAGAAAGGAATGATCACTTGGATGGAATTGGGAAACCGAGGACATACGCAAGAAAAATACGGTTGTAAAAGTGGGTAATTCAACTTTACAAATATTGATTGGGACTACCAACATGTCAAAGGCTTGAATGGAGGAGAATTTATTAAATATTCCAAGAAAATTTCTTAATCAACATGTAAATGCTCCTATTAGAGAAGGAGTAAAATTTGACCTTCTCTTGAATAATCAGGCTGAAGTGATAATTGGGGAACATTTCAGGTCTAGTCATTATAAATCTATCAACTTTAAACAGTTTTGGAAAAAGTGAAGCCTTCCATAAAGTTCAAGTTTTTAACTAGAGCAAGGCAAATTTTAATGGTGAGAAACAAGAATTTTAAAAGTTAATTGGCGTAGATTGTTCACAGGTAAACAGACCTCTGATAAATGAGAGGCTTTCAGAAGTGTGATAACAAGAATTCGATGCCTTCATAAGACCATGAGACATAGCAGCATACATTAGGCCATTCGGCCCATTGAGTCTGCTCTGCCATTCAATCATGGCTGATACATTTTTCAACTCCATGCTCCCATTTGATCTCCTTGACAATCAAGAACTTATCTATCTCTGTTTTAAATATACTCAATGACCTCATTTCCACAGCATTCTGTGGCAATGAATTTCAGAGATGCACTGCTTCCTGGCTAAAGAAGTTTCTACTTATCTCCGTTCAAAAAGGTCTTCCCTTTGCACTAGGGCTGCCCCTTTGGGAAAAAAGTGAGGACTTTGGGTCCTAGTCTCTCCTGCCAAAGAAAACATCTTCCCAAGATCTACTCCATCCAGGCTGTTCAGTATTCTCTAAGTTTAAATTCAATCCCCCGTCATCTTTCTTAACTCCATCAAGCGTAGTCATGGAGTCTGCAACCATCCCTTATGCATTAAACTTTTTATTCCTGGGATCATTCTCTTGAACCTCCTCTCGACCTGCTCCAGGATCAAGTCCTTCCTCAAGTATGGGGCCTAAAATTGCTCACAATATTCTAAATGTAACCTGACCAGACCATTATAAAGCCTCAGAAGTACATTCCTGCTTTTATACTCCATTCCTCTCAAGACAAGTTACAACATTGTATCTGCCTTCCTAACCATCAACTCAGCCTGCAAGTTTACCTTGAGAGAAACATGGACTAGGATTCCCAAGTCCTTTGGTACTTCAGATTTCCAAATCTGAATTCTTACGATTTTTAGCCTTGATTATTACAACCAAAGTGCATGACCAGTTGCAGCAAAAGGTTAGAGAAAAATGGATGAATAAAGATAGTGAAGCGCTAATGAAGAATGAAAAAGAATCATTTTAGATAAAGACAGCTGGGTTCAAATGAATTTCTTGTAGGGGCTTTCTTAAAATGGAGATCAGGAAGACAAAGATAACCTAATCTGTCAAGGCTAAGAATAATCCAAAGAGATTCTACACACGTACAAAGAAGAGAGCAACTGGCCACCTTAAGGATCAAGGAGGTTATCTTTGCAATTGAAACTCAGTAGATGGGGAAGATATTAAATGAATATTTTCTGTCATCTTTTCCTGTGGAGAAAGCAAGCCCAAATGTTCACTGTCCATTTATGAAGCTGGGCAGTTCCTGTTGCCAAACTATTTGACCAAGGACGAATGAAACAAAGATGAGGTAATATTTTTAGTGGCTGGATTGACTTTCTTCTGTGTGGCTTCATGCTACATTTAGAGTTGTTCTGTTCCCAGGATGGAGAGTTTGACTTACAAGGAGAGAGTGGACAGGCTGGCACTTCTTTCACAGGAGCATAGGAGGATGAGGGGTGGCTTGATAGAGGTTTATAAACTAATGAGGGGCATAGATAAGGTGCATAACAAAGGTATTTTCCCTCGATAGGGGAATCCAAAACTAAAGGTGAGAGAAGAAGGATTTAAAAGGGAACCAAGGAGTAACCTTTTAACACAGAGAGTGGTTTGTATGTGGAATGAACTGCCAGAGCAAATGGTAGATGCAGGTAATGTTACAAGATTTAAAAGGCAAGATTTAAAGAGATATAGGCCAACACAAACACGAGGGACTAATTCACTTTGGGAAATCTGGTCGGCTGGACAAGTTAGACTGAAGGAAGCTGGAGAACTCAGGGAAGTAAATACTGAGGTTTTGAAAACAGTCAACACTGCAGGAGAGGAAGTGCTGGAAATCTTAGAAAATATAACAATTGATATATCTGTGATACCTAATGAAGTGTACCCCAGGGCATTGTGGGAAGTAAGGGAGGAAATTGCAAGGCCTTTTGCAGAAACATTTGTGTCATCTATAAATTCGGGTGAGGTTCCCAATGACTGGATAGTGATTAATGTTCTGCCTTTGTTGAAGAAGGAATGCAGGGAGAAGCCTGGGAACTGTAAACCTATGAGTCTGATTTTGGTTGTGGGCAAGTTGTTGGAGGTGATTGTGAAAGATAGCATTTAGAGAGGCAAGGAATGATTTGGGATTGTCAGCATGGTTTTGTGAGTAACCAAGAAGATTGAATGAGGCCAGAACAGTAGACATTGTTTAATTGAACTTTAGAAAAATCTTTGACAAGGTTCCATATCGTAGATTAATTAGTAAAGTTAGGTCACATGGGATTCAGTGTGAGCTTGCCAGTTGAATGTAAAATTTGCTTAAGAACACAAGACTGGATGTGGTGGTGGAGGGTTGTGTTTTGGACTGGAACCCAGTGACCAGCGGTCTTCCACTGGGATCGGTACAGAGTCCGATTTTTTTTGTTGTTTATACAAATGCTTTAGATTAGATTATAGTTAGTCAATTTGCAGATGACACCAAAATTGGTGGTATAATGGATAGTGAAGGTTATTTACGATTACAAAGAGATACTGATCAATTGGGTCTTTGGGCAGAGGAGAGTCAGATGGACTTTCATTTGCCCAGTGGAAGTTTCTCCATTTTGGTAACAAAACAATAAAAGTACAGCCTTGGATAGTGCTGTAGAACAAAGACACTTAGGATTCCATGACTTGTACTTAGAAGTTGATGTCACAAGTAGACAGGGTGGTTAAGGTGGCTTTTAATATGCTTACCCTCATTGCTCAGACCTTTTCTGCTGGAGTTGGGAGATCATGTTGAGGTTGTCCAGAATGGTGCTGAGGCTTCTTCTGGAATACTATTTCCAGTTTTCAATGCCCTGTTATAGGGAGAATCTTGTTAAGCTGGAGAGAGTTCAGAAGAGATTTGCCAGGATGTTTCTGGGAATGGAAGGATCGAGTTATAAGGAGAGGCTGGATATGCGGGGACTTCTTTCAAATGAGGGTAGGAGGTTGAGGTTAACCTGAAAGAGGTTTATAAATTCCTGAGGGGTATAGATAAGGTCAATTGCAAGTGTCCTTTTCCAAGGGTGTGGATTTCAAGACTAGGGGGCATATTTTTAACGATGAGAGGAGAAAGGCTCAAAAAAAGACATGAGGAGCAACCTTTTGTTTTCCCCAAAACATAGAGTGTTTCATATGTGGAATGAACGTCCAGAGAAAGTGGTGTATGTGGGTACAGTCACAAGCTTTAAAAGACACTTGGATAAGTACATGAATAGGAACAGTTTAGCAAGATAGGGGCCAAGTGTAATCTGAACTACTTTAGATTTGGAACATGGTTGGCATGGACTGGTTGGACTGTGGGGTGTGTTTCCGTGCTGACTCAATTACTCCATGTGATTGAGATTAACAGAATATAAGACGCCTAGTTAGAGTCAACGTGAAGAAGATATTTAAACTAGTATGAGATACTAAAAACCAAGGGCACAGCATCAGTGATGACCCTTCAGAACTGGAACAGTTTCTATGGATTAGAGCATAGCTAATGTAACCCTACTATTTAAAAAAGGAAGCAGAGAGAAAACATGGAATGATAGACTGGTTAGCCTCACACTGGAAATCACTGACAGGATTGAACAGACTCAGTGTCAGCATGGATTTACGAAAGGGAAATGAGACCTGGTTCCCATGTACACAAGTTGTTCAAAATATGTATGCAGGTGCAGTAGGAAGTGAAGGATGCAAATGGTATGCTGGCCTTTGTAGCAAGAGATTTTGAGTTCAAGAGCAGAGATGTCTTGCTTAAATTGTACTGGATGTTGGTGAGACCACACTTGGAGTGTTGTGTGCAGATTTGGAGTACTTATCTGATGAAGAATGTTCAGGTTCTGAAGACTACACAGCAAAGGCTTAACCAGAGTGATTTCTGGGATGACAGGACTGACGTATGAGGACAGAATGTACTGGCTAGGATGAAATTCACTTGAGTTCACAAGACTGAAGTAAGATCTCACAGAAAGGAATACAGGACTAACAAGGTAAATGCAGGAAGGATGCTATCACATAGTTGGGGGTTGGGGGGGGGGGGGGAGGTTGTCACAATTTCAGGATGTGGGTTAGGCTATTTAGGATTGAGTTGAGGAAAAACATTTTTTACCTCAGAGTCTGGTGAACCTGTAGAATTTGCTGCCACAGAAAGCAGTTAAGGACAAAATATTGAATGTTTCCAAGATGATATGCATAGTTCGGAGGGCTAAAGGGATCAAAAGGTTGTAGCGGGTTACTGAGCAGTACGATCAGCCATGATCATACTGAATAACAGAGCAGGATTGAACACCACAACAACCTATTCCCGTTCCTATCTTCTACGTTTCTATTCTGTTAAGGGTAGCAAATTAAAACAAAATGATTGTAACTGACCCAGATATCAGCATTACCTTTCACTACTGGATAAAAATCCTGTAACTCCGCAGTGACCATCAATTTGGGGGCGGCTTCACCACACGGCCTGCAGCAGTTCAAAAAGGTCAACGAGAGGCAGGGTGATTTTGGAAGCTTCTTGTCTGGCTGCCGTCTCTCGCTTTCGATTCAGTTCTCAAATTGATGAATGTTCTGACAAAAGCGACATCGTATATAGGAAAGAAGAAAACATCTTTATAAGTTTGCTGATACTAAACCGAGAATCACGGCCGGTGACCAGGACCTGTATCTGGGAAGGAGCCGGAGGCTCTCTGCGGCTTAAATCACGACCCGGGAAACGCCATGGTTGGGGCTAGAACCCTGCACTGATCAACCATGAAACCTGCAATCGGGGGTGTAGCTCCGTGCACTGCACGCCCTTTAAACTTCACACACCGCCTATAGATAGGACACACCAACGTTTCTTTCCAGCCACCACTCACCAAACGCATTCTCACAATACGTGAGCTGTGACCATGCTCTAACACCGTTACGCTGTTTCGTAACGTTGAACAGAGAGCAAGGGGCGGGCCTGGAGGACCACGCTGCAGCCGCTGGTCCTCCAACCATTCAGTGAGACTGAGCGGCGGTTGGGTGCCCTGACCATTCAGAGAATGTAGTCAAGATTAGATGGTGCTGGAAAAGCACGGCCGGTCAGGCAGCATCCGAGGAGCAGGAAAATCGATGTTTCGGGCAAAAGCCCTTCATCAGGAATCCAGGAGTTTGCACGTTCTCCCCGTGTCTGTGTGGGTTTTCCTCCCACAGTCCAAAGATGTGCAGGTCAGGTGAATTGGCCATGCTAAATTGCCCGTAGTGTTAGGTAATGGGTAAATGGAGGGGTATGGGTGGGTTGCGCTTTGGTGGGTCGGTGTGGACTTGTTGAGCCGAAGGGCCTGTTTCCACACTGTAATATAATCTAATTGTAGTTTCTAATGCATGAGAACCCTTCTCTCACAGCACACAGCACTGCTTGCGTAGCTCAGTGGTTAAATTGGGGAGGAACACGCACAGGGGAATGGACTAAACTTTCTTCTTTCTTTTGTTATGGACTAGGCCAGACCACTCAAAACATTCTTAAGCAAGTAGCCCAGATCAAAACTTTTCAATTTGTTTCAGTAAGTGTACAGTGAAAATTACCTGGAGTAAGTTAGCTAGATTGACTACTAGATTTTGAAACAGACAAAAAAATGATTCACAAAGTTACACAAGGAAACACAAAGAACAGAATAAAGAACCCCCACAGAACTCAGTCTATCCAAACTAGACTTAATTATGCTGTTCCGAATATACAGAACAGTACCAATAAACAAACTCCCTTTAAAAACAAGTATAAATGGAACGCATGCTTACAGGTTAAAGTTAAAGGCAGAAAACAGAGAGAGAGTTTCACAGCTCACTGTTGAAGTCCTCACCAGTTCAGGACTGAACTAAACTGCTCAGCGAAAGAGCTGACCACTCCCCTTTCATTATACAGGTTGGCCTGAAGTCTCATCTGTTTACATATAAATAAAAGGCCTCTCAAAATCCTTTTCATCTCAGAACTAAACCAGACTGATCGGTGCCCGGCCTGGTTTATTAGCTTGTCTGAAAAAGAATCAAGGGCAGAGTATCCTTGAGCCAAGGAACAGTTTTTCAAACAAAAAGTGTCTTGTGACACTTTGCAGTCACCAGACTTTGGTGTTGAAGTCTGAAATGGGACAAGTAAGTCTTGTGGTTGAGATTTGGCACTTTCACTGCCATGGCCCAAGTTTTATTGTTCCTGACAGTGACAACAGCAAAAGCAGATCAGCTCTGACGGGAATCCTTTCAATGTCTCAGCTCAATTAATATCTCAGAGAACACAAGAGTCAATGTCCTAACCTCTGAAAGAAGGGGAAGGTGCCTTGACTGTCTCTGCTCAGTTGGTTAGTTCACCATTCATTCTCCTCTGAATCCCCTTCCCAAAGAGTTACTAAAGATTCACAAAGCTGAGACTGGGCTATCTTTTTTGTTTCCTTTCCATTCCCAGGGGCCACAATGATTGGGGTGTGGTTTTGGGAAATGGAAAGGGGCCCATGAGCACCGTGTGGGACTATGTCTGCTTCCCTTCCTCTGACAGTGCTGTGAGATTGACTCTGATGTTCTCAGTAACATTCATTGATCAGAGACGTTGATCAATCCATTAATAAGCACTGTAAATAATCCCCAAAGCATTAAACATGATGGAATTATTTCATATATTATGCCTTATAAGTGTTCAGAAACTCGTAATTTTTGAGAGGTATTGAGGAAAACCAACTTGGAAAGAGGATAAAAAAATTGCTTTGCAAGATGCTTCTCATGACCAAATCAATTCTTTTTAACTACTCAGTGGAATTGTAGTGATCATTTTAGTATTTTTATGACCACACCAATTCCCTGAAGAAAAACCACTCAATCTAACAACATTATTGTGAAACAATCAATTGAAATATTGCCTCCAGTAAATCTTGGCAGTTGAGAATCCCTATAAGTGGACAATAGGTTGAAGGTGGATATGGGTTCATATCAATAGTTCTGACACCCCAGCAATGCAAACATTCTAATACAGACTTAAAGTTGTGGAATTGTTGGTAAGGAAAGATGCTCATTCCTGTAGATAAGGAATTGAAATCTCATCTTGGCTTCAGGATGATGAGTTTGTAAGTGTAATAAAGGTCTGCATTGCTCTTGAGCCAGGTAGGAGTCGAGCCTACAACCTACAGGTCCATAATCAAACATATTATCCATTGTTCCGCTTGCCCCACACATGACTCATGTTTGCATGCTGCAGAGTTGTGATGTTATCACTATTACAAAGGTGTAAGGGGTACTGTACCTTGAAGAGAGTTGAAGGATTTAGCAAGCACACAGAGTATTCGAGAATTTACAATGTAACATTTGGTCCAGCAACTCACAATACCTGGGTTGCTATGAGACAAAAAAAATTTCAAATTCAACCAATCAGTTTAAATTATGCCCCAAGACACTAACCTCCAATCATGTTTGAATTTAGTATTTTGACAATATTAAAACCAATGAAATGAAATGACCAGGAAAAATTGAACAGTTGGGGTAGAACTGACAAACTGCCAACAAATGCAGACTGCCTGGAGAATAGCGCTCTTAAAGTACCTGTGAAACAGAAATCCATAAGAAGAAGAAAAGAAGACAGAGAAGATACAAAGAGAAAATTAGACAGTTGGCTGGTTTTGAAATTTGAATTTTTTGGTAAATCTTAATCGGGGTTAGAAGGGAAAGAAAAAGATAGGTTAGAGAAAGGAGTTGTAAATAGTTGTTAGTTCATATTTTATGTTAGACTTGAAGGAATAAATTAAAAATCACACAACACCAGATTATAGTCCAAAGGGTTTATTTGGAAGCACACAACCTGGTGTTGTGTAATAATTAACTTTGTACACCCCAGTCCAAACCTGGCACTTCCAAATTTTAAAGAATAAAGTTTTAAATTTTTTGTACTTTAAATAGTGACTTTTGGGATAGTTCTATGCCTCTCGAATTTTAACAGATTACAGTACAGGTTAAATCATTTCTGTGTTGTAGGTTTAAGTTAGCGGGGCCAGGTTGCTAAACCATGTCATAACAGTTTGGGGGCTTGTCGTCTGGCTTTAATTGGGTTAGAAAAATTCGAATAGATTTGAGAGTATGAAAAATCTCAGCAGATTTAACACTTGAGGGTTAATATCCTAGATCTTTAAATAGAATGTAGGTGAGACAATTTGTTTAATGTCAGTGACTTGTCATTCATTAAATTGAAAGTGAGAGAAACGGCTCTTAATATTGCTAAAGCAGTTCTGGAAATTGAAGATGATTCTCAAATTTGCCAAGAAAACATAGAAGGAAAAAAAATGGCCAGACTTTTAGAATTTGCAAATAACTGAGATTTGGGTTTAACCAAGGACAAAAGTAAACCTGAAATTGTAAGGGAATTGGTCAAATACTTAGGTGTGTCGGAGAAAGAGCCGAGTGCAGTAGAGGTATAAAAACTTAAACTACAATTGAGGAAAATGGAGTTAGAAGATAAACAAAGGGAATGAGGAAAGAGAGAGAGAGAGGAAAAGGTAGAGAGAGAAGATTCTTAGCTGAGCAAAGAGAGAGAGAAGATAGGGTGTGAGAGAGAGAGAGAGAGAGAGAGAGATACAAATATGTCAAAACTCTGCCACATTTTGAGGAGAAAGATGCTGCAGCCGTCTTTATTTCTTTGAAAAATTGACCAGGCAGGTGGACTGGTCCAAGGATTTATGGGTAATGCTAGTGCAGACTAAACTGGTAGGCAGAACTAGTGAGGTATTTGTCACACTGTCAGATGAGAAGTCAAGAGATTATGAAGAGGTAAAACAGGCTATTTGAATTATGAATTGGTACCAGAAGCATACAGACAGCGGTTCAGAAACATCAATAAGGAACCAGGTCAGACTTACGGTGAGTTCAAAAGAATTAAACATAGTCATTTTGGTAGATATTTGCATGCTTTAAAAGTAGATAGGAATTTTCAGGCCTTCCGAGAGATTATTCTGCTGGAGGAGTTTAAAAACTCACTTCCAGAGATGGTAAGAATTCACGTGGAGGAACAGAAATTTCAGGAAATGAGAAGGGCAACAGAATTAACAGATGAGTACATGTTGGTGCATAATACAAGCTTCCGGCCAGAATTTCATCCCGTGAGGGATAGAAGTTGGGAGAAGGGGACATCTTACACTACGAAACCAAGAGTAGAGAACACTGGTAAGGGTTTACCACAGGTCAAAAAAGAAACTCAAAAGGATGGAAAGGAAGTGAAAGGCCTCAGGTGTTTCCACTGTGGTAAAGTGTGACACGTAAAGTCACAGTGCTGGTCATTAAAGAAAGATGCTGTGGGAGAAGATGTGGGAAAAGAAGCTAAGCCAGTGGCATTCGTGAAGGTAGTAAAGGAGACCACAAGAAGAGCCAAGGAGCTGCAAGACAGTGCACAGCCTAGGCAGGGGCTGAGTCTGGAGTTATTACCTGATCTCCATAAGGAATTTGCCTCTGTGGGTAAAGTTTACTTAGAAAGAACAAGAGGTGAAAGACAAGAAGTTATCATTTTTAGAGATAAAGGATCTAACCAGCTGCTGCCAGTAAGGGATGAGCTAATATCCGCTCTTTCTGATTTTACCCAAGAGTGTGGTAGTTTGGGTGAATAGATGGACAGAAATTTAGCATTCCACTTATAGAAAATAAAGACCATCAGGGCATGTGAAGGGTTAAAGCATAAAGACCACTTGTGGAATGTTACAAGGGGTGTGTGAAATGTTACATTAATCAAAATACTACATCAAAGGATCAAAGGAATGCTACATTGGCGTGCTAGATCAATTAGTAGAGTCAGCTTGGGGCAAAAGACCATTGTGGCAGGACGTGACAGCAAATATCTAATCAGCAGTTAGCAGAGTTAGCCTGAGGTTGAAGACCTTTGTGGCAGATGTGATAGTAAATATCTAGTCATGGTATAGTGGAGTAGAACTAAGTTTGAAGTAGGAAATACCATAGTGGCAGAAGTAGAGAGATAGCATGAACTAACATTATTGGTTTGGGGCATGTCTGTAGTAAGATAGCCCTGACTAACACAATTGGACATACTGATAAGCCTGAAGAAACATGATAACAAAAAGGTATATAAAAAAATGGACTCCAAGTTTCAGGGGCAATCAAGAATTCACATCCTGGTTGTCACAGCTTTTGTTTGCAAATAAAAGATCATCTTCTTGAAGAAATCTCTGCGTCTCCTGGTGATTACCCACGATACGCTATGAAGATCAGGTTGGAGTGCCAAATCAAGACTGGGAAAGTTACAGTGGAAGTGATTGATAGAGTGCCAGTTCCAGGAATTCAGTTTGTTCTTGGAAATCGTTTGACAGGATCCAAGTGGGAGTGATGCACCTTGTTGTGGAGAAGCCCAAGGAAGCCCAAGAAATTGAGGAGTTAAAGCAGAGATATCCTGGTATTTTCTCAGACTGTGTAAGTCACCAGATCACACTACCACAAATCACAGCATGAAGCAAAAATTAAAGAGAAAGGTGAAGGAATTGAGGTTCAATTAGCGGGCACCCTGTTTGACGTAATGGTGCAGGAACAACCTGAACAGATCAGACAGAATTGTCTAGTCCTGAAAGGCTCAGGGACTTGCAACAGCAAGACAAGATAACAAAACATATATATGTGGATGCATACTCTGAAAAGAAGGCAGAGAATATTCCAAAGGGTGAAAGACAGAATCCTAAAATGGAAATGGAGACCACGGCAGATTAGCGCAGAGGAGAAATGGGCCGAAATACACCAGATTGTGTTGCTGGTAGCATTCAGACAGGTGGTGTTACAGTAGCACATGAACTAACTGTAGGAGGTCACCTAATGGCACGAAAGACTCAGGCTAAGGTACAAAACCATTATTATTGGTCTGGAATGCATAAGGACGTGGTTAACTTTTGCCATACATGTCATAGATGCCAAATAGTAGGTAAGCCACAGGCGGTAATAGGGCCAGCACCTTTGTTGCTAATTCCCATACTTGAAGAACCTTTCACACGAGTTATAGTTGATTGTGTAGGTCCCCTCCCAAGAACTAAAAGTGGAAACCAGTACTTGTTAACCATAATGGATGTGTCTACCAAATTTCTGGAGGCAATTCCACGACTTAGTATCAAGGCAAAAAGGTGTAGAGGGGCTAGTAGCTTTCTTAACAAGGTATGGGGTATCCAGAGAGATTCAGTCGGACCAAGAGTCAAATTTTACTGCTAGGCTGTGTAAGCAGGTTATGGATAGCTTTGGGATATGGCACTTTAAATTCAGTGTGTATCATTCTGAATCCCAGGGAGCGTTAGAAAGGTGGCATCAGATCTTGAAGACCATGTTGAGGGCATAATGTCAGGATGACATGAATGATTGGGATAAAGATGTCCCATTCGTATTGTTTGCCATTAGAGATGCCCCAAATGAGTCTACTTAGTACACTCCTTTCGAGTTAATGTTCGGGCGTGCATTGAGCCCTTTAAAATTAATTAAAGAAAACTTGACAGGACCAAAGTTGGAGATCTCACATTTAGCTTATATACTGGAGGTGAGGGAGAGATTAAATAGAATAGGTGAGTTGGCTAAACAGCACCTTAGGAGGGCACAATATAGAATGAAGCAGGTGGCAGATAAAAGCTTTGAGACTTGGACATTTTCCCAAGGGAACGACATGTTAGTACATAACCAGTGATAGGAGATCCCTTCAAAGCCAGATTTAGTGGTCCCTATCAATATTGAGTAAAAGGTGAATTATCTAGTAAAGATGCTAGATAGAAAAGAAAGGTATCGGGTGTGTCATGTGAACATGTTGAAATTGTATTGTACTAGACAGAAAGAACTGGAGAAACAGGTGTTAATTACTGCCCCACAGAGTGAGGAATCACATCCGGATGATGTGGATTTTGATGTGCCTCTAAATGGATTTAGAAATAAAGATGTCCTTGAGAAGTGGGATAAATTAGTAAACTATCTGTCTCAGGAGCATAGAACACAGTTGAAAGATTTGTTACTGCAGTATCAGGACATATGTAAGAATCAGTTGAGGAGGACTAATGGTATTGTACAGGAAGTAGATGTAGGGAATACTGCTCCAGTTATCCTTTCAAAGCCAGACAGATCCAGAAGGAGGTGGAGGCCATACTCAGTGAGGATATCATCAAACCAAGCCAGAGTGAGTGGAGTTCGCTGATCGTCTTAGTTCTCAAACTGGACTGGACTCAATGGTTCTGCATGGATTATCAGAAGATCAACACCATTACAAAATCAGAATCATATGCAATTCCAATATTGGAGGACTGTATGGAGAAAATTGGACAAGCCAGTTACATCACCAAGTTGGACTTACTGCGTGGTTACTGGTAGGTACCTTTATCAGGGACTGTGAAAGAAATTTCTGTGATTGTAACCCCAGATGGGCTATATCAATTTAAAGGGATGCCCTTTGGAATGAAGAATGCTCCCACCACATTCCAAAGACTCATGAGCAAAGTTGTGGTGGGATTAATACTGTGCAGTCTGTTTGAACAATGTAGGGCCTTGAGTAAGTCCTGAAAAGGTCACATGGCACAGATGGCAGAGCTCATTGAGTCAAAACTGGTAATAAAATTAAACAAAAGTGAATTTGTGAAAGCAGAGGTGATACTCTTGGGACATAACATCGGTCATGAAAGGTTGACCCCACGGAATGCAAAGACAAAGGCCAACAAGGAATTTCCATGACCAACCTCGAAGAAAGAGGCGTTTCAATTCTTAGGATTCACCAAATTCTCTCCGGAGTTTGTTTCAAATGTCAGCAGTGTAGTGGAATCATTAACCGATTTACTGAAGAAGAACATAATGTTTTGGTGGACAGAATAATTCCAAGAGACATTCGACCATTTGAAAACAATATTAACCCACCGCACCAGTTTTAACTACATCAAACTTTTTAAAACCTTTTAAAGTTGCCGTCGATGCTAGTGACAGAGGAGTTGGAGCTGTATTGCTACTGGAAGATGAGGATTGAATTGAACTGCCAGCTGGTTACTTTTCGAAGAAACTCAACATCCACCAGAGGAGATACTCCACAATCGAAAAATAACTATTGACTTTGGTACTGGCCTTACAACATTTTAACGTGTATGTCATGAACAATGTATCGGAGATGGTTGTGTACATGGATCACAATCCTCTTACATTCTTAGAACACTTTAAGGACAAGAATATAAGACTATTTGTTGGAGTCTTACGTGACAAACTTTTAATTTACATATCGTGCATGTAACAGGTCGTAAGAATATGATACCAGATGCGGTATCGCGGATTTATCTGATAAATTTAGATGACATTTGTAGTCATCCAAAGTTATATTTATGGGAAGAAGTTAAGGTTAACTTAGATTAAAGATGTCTGTATGTTCTAGTAATATTTTTAAAGAATACAAAAAAAAGTCAAATTTTTTATTATGATGGTTACTTTTTTCTTAAGGGGGAGATGTTCTGAAGGTCTAAGGAGTACTGTACGTTTAAGAGCGCTGAGGACTTAGGAAGCACAGAGAGTATTCGAGAATTTACAATGTAACATATGGTGTAGCAGATAGCAGTACATGGGTTGCAATGAGACAGAAAAACAAATTCAAATTTGGCCAATTACTTTCAAGTGTACTCCACGATACTAACCACCAACCAAGTCTGAATTCAGTATTTTGATAATATTAAAGCCAAAAAAAAATCCAATGCTTTGGGATATAAGACTGGAAAAATTGTACAGTTAGGGGAGAACTGTCAAACCACCACCAAATGCAGATTGCCCAGAGAATAGCTCTCTTAAAGGTTTATCAATGACCTGTGAAACTGAAATCCAGAAGAAGTAAAGAAAACAGATGAAGGTACAAAGAGAAGATTCAACAGCTGGCTGGCTTTGAAATATGAAATTTTTGGTAAGTCTAAATCAGAGGTTTCATTGGACCAGTATTGTAGAAGGAAAAGTAAAAGATAGATTCGAGAAAAGCATTGTAAATAATTGTTAGTTCATGTTATAGGGGTTGGAAGAATAAAGTTCTGAATTTTTTTAAATTTTAAATAGTGACTTTTGGGATACTTCTTTGCCTCTCAAATTTTAATAGATTGCAGCATGGGTTGAATAATTTCTGTGTTGCAGGTTTAAATTAGCGAGGAGGTTTCATAGCAATCATGGAAGGGGCAATAATAGGAACCATCATAAGATGAACAACTAGTAAAGATAATCACCATCACTGCTTCACTTCAATGGGCCCCACTTAGTGGAGCAGTTAAAAATCACAAACACCAGGTTATAATCCAACAGGTTTATTTGCAAGTACTAGCTTTCGGAGCGCTGCTCCTTCATCATGTGGTTGTGGAGTACACAATTGTAAGACACAGACTTTATAGCAAATGTTTACAGTATGATTTAACTGAAATTATACATTGAAAAATATCTTGATTGTTTGTTAAGTCTCTCATCTGTGGGAATGACCATGATAGTTTATCTTCTTTCATATGTAAATCACAAAATCTATTTTAAAAGTTACATTCTCAGATTCATTGTAACAACCGAGACCTTGACCATCATTGCACTATACACACACAGACACACACACACTCCTGCACACACAGGCAGACACACACACATTCAGACACATACACACACGTATACATAGGCACTCACACACGCTCCTACAGACACACACACTCCCATACTCATATATACACCATCTCACAGACCTAAATCCTTTACACACACACACATCTACAACCTCTCACAGAACTCACAACCCCCATCCCAGACTCTCACACTCCTACAGACACACACATTCCCACATGCACCTTCTCAAAGACCTAAACTCCTTCACACTCACACACACACATATACACTCTCTCACAGAAGTCACAAACCCCCCACCCCAGACAGACACACACACACACACAAAAACCCACATGCACACATACATATATATGTTTGTGGGGTGAATTTGTACTTGCAGAGTTACATTGTACTTTGCTCAAAAACTTCATGAATCCATGTAAGACTCTGTTAACTCACTTTTTAAAGAATAGAATCAGTCTAAACATTATGGCACAGACAACAGAACACAGGGCTAACACCTTCAACACATTATCTGGGCTGACACCAAATGTTACAGTGAACCTAAGAATGTAACTTCTAAAAAAAGTTTTGTGATTTACATATGAAAGAAGTGAAACTATTATGGTCATTCTAACAGATGAGAGACTTAACAAATAATAAAGATATTTCAATGTATAATTCCAATTACATCACATTGTAAGCTTTTGCTATAAATTCTGTGTCTTACTATTGTGTACTCCACAACCACCTGATGGAGGAGCAGCGCTTCAAAAGCTAGTGCTTCCAAATAAACCTGTTGGACTATAACCTGGTGTTGTGTGATTTTAACTTTGTACACCCCAGTCCAACACCGGCATTTCCAAATAGTGAAGCAGTGAGTTTCACTGGCAAAGGAAACTCACCTATCCTCCTGAAGCTTCCATTCACCTTCTGTCTGCCCAGCTATTCAACAACATCACCACTGATCTGATAACTTTCATCTTCACTTTCCTCCATAACTCAAGCCTAATCACAACATTGGGTATTCCTGTTAATTTTGGGAGTTTTAATTTGCTTTAATGACCTGAGTGAGTTTGCAGGAAATTGAATATCATGAAACAAATTGAAAAGCCCTTGGTGCAATTTAACTCAGTGCTGGAGCAGCCATAAGAGAAAGGTCAGAGATCTAAAACATTGCCCCGTTCCTCAATGCTCAGATGCTCCTCAACGAGTTAAATATTTGCATACTTTTTCTTTCTTTTTTGGACATTTACCTGGGACAGATCCTCCCTCAATCCAAAATATATTTCCTGCCAAAAATAATTTTGCTTCAGATTAAAATAGCTGTACCCTTTTCCCCCCTCAGCCAGATGTCCCAATGCTCCCTGCTCCATGTTGATGGAAGCTGCTCCATTTGAGGTTGGAGCTCCCAGCCAGATGTCCCAATGCTCACTACTTCATATCAATAGAAGCTGCTCCAGGTAAGGTTGGAGCTCGAGCCTGATGTATCAATGCTTCCTGCTCCATGTCAATAGAAGCTACTCCAGGTGACACTTGAGCTCCCAGCCTTGACATTTCACGCACCTCTGTACCATCATAGAAGGACCAAGGGCTCACCGTTTGCATCACTGGAGCCACAGAGCAGCTCTGAGTGCTCATTCCTATCCCTACTTCTGGTTGGATCTTCAGGCTGCATCACTCAGTTTCTCTGCTTCCGGGTCTGGAAACTGGGATTATAAGATCGTCTGCAGCACTGGGTACTTCCCTGCGTGAGGAAATTGATGAAGTAACCCATGTTAAACTACATTACTGTTGAAACTGTTATGGATTAGACCAGACCACTCAAAACATTCTTAAGCAAGCAGCCTTAGACCCAACTTCGCAATTTGTTTCGGTAAGTGAAAACTACCCTGAGTAGGATAACTAGGTTGACTACTAGATTTTAAAACAGGCAAAAATTTATTCAAAACATTACACCATGAAACACAAAGAACAGAATAAAGAACTCAACCTATCCAGCTCGACTTAATTTTGCTGTTCTGAATGCACACAACAGTCCCAATAATCAAACTCCCGTTTAAAAGAAAGAAAAGAGAGAGAGTTTCCACACAGCTGCCTGTTGAACTTCCCAGTTCAGGACTGAACTAAAACTGCTGAGTTCAGCTAGCTAAAGAGCTGACCAGCACTTTTCATTATCCAGGTCACTTCTAAAACATGACCACTTTGGCCTGAAGTCTCATCTGTTTACAGATAAACAAAAGGCCTCTCAAAACCCTTTCATCTCTGTATCAAACCACTGATCAGAGTCTGGCCCAGTTTATTGCCTGTCTAAAAAAAAATCAAGTACAGAGTATACTTGAGCCAAGGAACAGCTTTTAGTAAAAAAAAGGGAGAAGTTTTGTGAACCTCTGCCCTTAAAATAAAATGAACCACTTTCAGAGCTGCATGGTGTTTCAGTGGTTAGCACTGCTGCCTCACAGCGCCAAGGACCCAGATTTGATTCCAGCCTCGGTCTGTGTGGAGTTTGCATATTCTCCCCATGTCTGTGTGGGTTTCCTCCGGGTGCTCTGGTTTCCTTCCACAGTCCAAACATGTGCAGGTCAGATGAATTGGCCATGCTAAACTGTCCAATGTGTTAGGTGAAAGCAGAAGGAATTGGGTCTGAGTGGGTTACTCTTCGGAGGGTCGGTGTGGACTTGTTCGGCTGAAGGGCCTGTTTCTAATCTAATCTTCAAAATATGGCTTCATTTTTAACCTGTCAAAACTCAGTTAGTAGTCTAAACACACATATGCATTATACTAACTATAAACATGCAAACATGCACAATCCATGGAAATTCACCAACGAACACCTCCCTATCTCATTCGAGTCTCGATAACGCATCACCATTCATGTTTTCGCGATCTGCCAAATGCACAATTGTCAAATTGAATGGCTGCAACAACAAGCTCCATCTAAGCTTGGTCCTCAAATTTTTCCACAAATATCAATTGGTTCTAATCGTTTCAGATGCATTGCTGGTAATATAAACACTGAAAGTTGTAATGTCAACACCAAGCTTAAAGTATCTTTCTCCACCATTGAATATTTCTGTTGATGAACATTCAACTTCCTGCAAAAATACCCGATAGATCTTTCTATTCCTTCATCATCGTCCTGCAGGAGCACCACATTGTGGTGCTTCTGCAGGAGGATGATGAAGGAATGGACACCCACGTCACTGGCATCAAAAGCCACTTTGAAAACTTTGTGTAATCTGGTTTGGCTAATACTGGGACAGTGGGGCAGCTTTTAGGCTGTCACATGTGTTTGACAATCCACTGTCCACTGAAACTTCTTACCCTTTTTTTAACAATTCGGTGCGTGGAGTAGCCACACTGCTGTAGTTCATACAAACGTCCGGTAAAATCCACTCAACCCCAGGAACCAAAATACTGCTTTCTTTGTTGATGGTGTTTTCGCATCTTGTTGGGTCACTTGTCCCTGTCCAATAACATGGCTCAGGAAGGTAACTTGGGCTTTGGCAAATTCACTTTTAGCTGAAAATCGGTGTTTCGGGCATGAGCCCTTCTTCAGGATTTGTTGATTCTCTTGCTCCTTGGATGCTGCCTGACCTGCTGCACTTTTCCAGCAACACATTTTCAGCTCTGATCTCCAGCATCTGCAGTCTTCACTTTCTCCCAAATTCACTTTTAGCTAGGTTTACCACCAAGTCTGCCTTCTGAAGTCAATCGAACAAGTCCGATAAATGCCGAAAATATTCCTTCCATGAGTGACTAAAGATCACCAGGTCATCAATGTACATAACACTGTTTGGTAATTCAGCAATGACCTTATTTGTCAGTCTCTGAAATGTGGCTGGAGCGTTTTTCATATCAAATGACATGACTTTGAACTGATATAGTCCAACTGGCATTACGAAAGCCAAAATTGCCTTTTCTCTCTCTGACAGTAGCCTCTGAGCAAGTCTAACTGAGAAATGTAAATTGGTTGTCCCACTTTTTTGACACAGTCCTCCAACCGTGGAATTTGATATGCATCAGTCTTTGTAATTATGTTGACTTTGCGAAGGTCCACATATAACTGTTGGGTACCATCTGGCTTTGGCACAATGACTATGGGTGAGCTCCAGTTACTGTGACTCACTTTGATTGTGTCATCTTGGAGCATACAGTCTATCTCCTTGTGAATCTGTGCCAACTTTAGAGGGTTATGCCGATAAGAATGCTGCTTAACCGGAACAGCATCTCCAATATCTACATCATGCCCAATTAGGTTACTACTTCCCAGTTTATTTCTGCATTTCTCCCCATGTGATAGTAATAACTCTTTCAGGTCATTTCGATTTTCTTGTGGAAGGTAACTGAATAATTTATCCCAATTCTTGACAACTTTCTCATTGTCCATTTGATTTGAGGAATGTCCAATTCAGATTCCTCTAAACCTGGTTCTTCCTTCTGTGCTGTAATCATTAACACCTTCTCGTCTGTCTTTCCTTCCCTATCAAAATACCTTTTTAAACAAATTCACATGTCACACTTTGTGAGATTTCTTCCTGTCTGTAGTTCGAATAAAGTAGTTCACCTAAATCAATTTCTTTTCAACTTGATAAGGTCCACTAAACCGTGCTTTTAAAGGCTCATCTGTCTTGGCAGTAACACTGATACTTTACCTCCAATTGCAAAATTGCAAATTTGTAATTTCTTATCCACTTCCTGTTTCATTGAATGCTGCGATACTTTTAAATGCTGTCTAGCCAACTCTCCAGCTCGATTTAATCGTTCACTAAGACTTGACACATAGTCCAAATGGGTGGTCTCTGAATTCTGACTTTTAATTTCTCCTTAATCAAGGTTAACGCTCTTGCTTCATGGCCAATAATTAATTCAAATGGACTCAATTTGGTCGATTCATTCGGTGCATCTCTTATTGAAAATAGGACAAACAGAATTCCTGTCTCCCAATCATCTGGATAACCCTGACCATACACTCTCAATGTGGTCTTTAGTGTTTGATGCCATCTCTCTGGCACTCCCTGCAATTCCGGTTGATACACAGTAGATTTGAATTACTTTATTCCCAAGTTATCCATAACCTCCTTAAATAGTTTGGATGTGAAGGTTGATTCTTGATCTGACTGGATCTTTATTAGTAGTCAGTATCTCGTAAAAAATAACTAATTCTTCTGCAACCCCTTGAGCTGTGATGTAGTGTAATGAGATTGCCTTTGGTAACCTAGTTGACACATCCATTATTATTAATAAACACTAATTCCCATTTTTTGTTTGAGTTAGGGGACTACGCAATCAATCAAGACTTTTGTGAAAGGTTCCTCAAATGCTGGAATAGGTATTAAAGGTGTAGGTTTTATTACTGCCTGTGGCTTTCTGATTAGCTGACATGTATGACACACCTTCTGAACAACCCCATCAACTTGGGTGGCAACTTTCAAGCATCTATGCACATGCACACCGAGATCTTGCTGCTCATCCACATGACCAAGAATTGTACCATTAGCCCAGCACTCTATGTTCCTGTTACTCCTTCCAAAGTGAATCACTTCACACTTCTTTGCATTAAAGTCCATTTGCCACCTCTCAGCCCAGCTGTGCAACTTATGTTTCCCTCTGTAACTTTCAACATCTTTCCAAACTGTCCATGAGGATCTGAAATCTGAATGAAGGCTGAAGTAACTAGTAATAGTCAGGAACAACCATTTAATACATGGTCTTATAAACAGAGGCAGCAATAAAATGGCTTCTTAATGCAAATAGTGTGACAAAATTGCTTCTAGGCTGCAAATTGACAATTCTGCTTAAAGATGCATAAAATGGCTTTTAACCCCGCTGAAAGCTGAACTAACCACAGTCTGTCTCAACAAAGATTAGCCAGTGCCAGGGACCCGGGTTCAATTCCCGTGTTGAGCAAGCAGGGAGAATGTGCAAATTCCACCAGTCTGTGTGGAGTTTGCTCATTCTCCGTGTCGGTGTGGGTTTCCTCTGGGTGCTCTGGTTTCCTCCCACACTCCAAAGATGTGCAGGTTAGGTGAACTGGCCATGCTAAATTGCCTGTAGTGTACGGTGCGTTAGTCAGGGGTAAATACAAGGTAGGGGAATGGGTGTGGGTGGGTTCCTCTTTGGAGGGTTGGTGTGAACTTGTTCGGTGAAGGGCCTGTTTCTACTCTGTAGGGAATCGAATCTAATGTGACAATACTTCACTTACAGTGTAGAAATAACTCGACTAGATAAGACATTACTAGCCATACTAACTGACCTTGCAAGTGCAGGTGCAGAGACTAGGCTCGCGAGATAGGAGTACTCGGATATTGGAAAACAAGGTTGGTTCCCATGAAATATCATTAGACTAAATAGCTGTCAATATTAAGTCATTTCATTGAAATTGATTGGTAATTGTTTGAATGTGCTCTGTGAATATAGGCTGTACTCTCCAAAAAAGTATCAAAATGTCTGTCTTAAGCCATGTACGCAGTTTCTCTGAGGAACACGGAAATGTTTAACGTCTGTGTTACTGGACAACCTGTGTCTGGCCGAGATTGAATAACCTGACAGACCCAGACCAAATTGCTTGTGTTCATTGACCAATCACCGAACAGAGAGACCAACTCCAGGGGTCCAGACCTGCGCCTGATGCTGTGACTCGGACTCAGCACTGACAGATTGTGGGCAGCAGTGTAAGAGCATTGAGTCCTCCGCTTTTGAGTTTAGAGGAATTGGGCAGCTAGATGTGAGTATTTTTATCCATTTGGTTTTCCTCTCATTCAAGTCATGGTTGACTCGACCCCTCAGTACTTATTGTCTCAGTCTGGCCCAAGAAGGATCGGTCCTGGTAATAATTCATTCTAAAAAGAGAGGTTTGGGGACGCAAGGGAGTTGGGGATTCCCACTAACAGGTCGGGGATCTGTGAATAGAGTCGGGGACTCTAAGAGAGGGGTTGGGGATCCCAGGGAGTCGGGTTCTCCCACCAACAGGTCAGGGACCTGTGGATAGAGAAGGGGACTCTTTCGGATTGGTGTTGTCTAAATTGATTCTCAAATTGTTCTGTGAAAGACAAACAAAGACATATCACAATATGTTATAATGAAACTGTCAGGGTTTGGGAATGTTTTTCAGAGAGAGAGAGACAGACAGACAGAAACTCAGCGCGGATTCCCTGCAGCTTGCAGAAAGTTTAACACTCGAGGTTCGGTTTGGATGCACATTTGTTTGTTGGTGATTGAATGAATGTTTGTGTTTTGATCCCTGGAGATGGAGATCCAGGTCTGATTTGCATTTTGGGAATTTAACATGATTTCTTTTAAGGTTAAGGATCCATCAGTGATTATGAAGTGAAATATTAACCCTAGTTCTTCTTACAGACCATGACTGCCCTACTGTCAATTTCTAACTAATCACTTTCATGCTTACATGAAAGCCAATCTTATTTAATTTCAAATCCATTTAATATGGAGGAAGACGACATTATAGAACATAGAACATTACAACGCAGTACAGGCCGTTTGGCCCTCGATGTTGCACCGCCTTGTCATACTAATCTGAAACCCATCCCACCTGCACGATTCCATGTACGTCCATATGCCTGTCCAATGACGACTTAAATGCACTTAAACTTGGCGAATCTACAACCATTAGATTACAATCTTTTTTTTTAAAAAAAGTCTTCTCCTTTGACTCTACACCATTTGACATCAGTATAAACTTGCTCTCAAATTCATGCTCCTGCCAAAGATCATTTTCACCCCCTCACCTTCACGTGAGAATTGACGAAAGGAAGTAAAGCAGTAGCACTAAATCTAGGCCTCAGGTGCAGAATTATTCTGTTCCAGGATGAGAGCAGGTCTTTGCTCAACCCTAGTTATAATCTAAACCTAACATTGAGGAAAATCACTTCAGACTTTAACATTTGGTCATTGAGTGGAGGAATTGCATGAACCTTACTTAATTTAGTTAAATTATGTAAAACTGAAAGTACACAGATAGATCCAAAATATGCCAAACCATCAACATTGTTTTCAGAAAATGACACTAGCAGATTTAATTTTTGTTTCAGACTTGTTTGCTTCCACTTAATTTTAAGACTGCTGTGTTTCTTTGGTGATTATGGTGTGCCAGTCGCCGCTTATCAATTCCCTTCCCTCAATGATAATCGAAGTTTCAGTTCAACATTAAGTTGTGATAAGTCACGTAAAAAAATTAACATTCAATGGTTAGTATCTGTGTCTTTGGGGTTGGCCATTATTCATGCATTAGAAGTTTTTTGTTACTGTGTATAGACAAGACCTGTTAACACAGCTGCAGTCATTTCATTGTAAATGAGCAATGGTCTGGACTGCTTAAGGAAAATAATCTGAGATTTAAATTAAGGAACTAGAACCAGGTAATTATAATGGATTTCAGATTTGGAAGCTGTATACATTTTACATTTAAATTTTCAATACAGAACTAATGAATTTCCAGTTTATATTGATGACATTTAAAAGTCTTAGTTACTTGTTCAGTTTCCACCTGTGAATTACAGATAATGATTATTTTATTTATTATTTTTTATATAATCAACTGTATTAGCCATGAATCACAAAATCAGAATTAATTGGCAGGATTGCTTGGTTTTATTCCTTTACACATTGTCAGTGACCTGTCTCATTGCCTCATGGTTAATTTAAAGCATGGCTGCATTAATTCATTACTAACTAAAGAATGGAAAGACACCTTACAGGCCACTTAAAGGAATTCTGCATGTGATTGGGGGATAGAGGTATGTATAGCAGATGGAACTCCCAAAAGGTGGGAGATGTTGTGAATGGGTAGATGAAAAATAAAAGGGGCATGACATTAGAAAATAAAAAGGGACCAGAGAAACATTGTAAGGCCGCTAAGGTTGAGGAATATACAAACAGGATCAAAGCAACAATGCTGTAAAATGAAGAACTTAAGATTCTACTTGGAATCCTGAGCCTATGTCTGGCATACCAACCCTGTTTGAGGATGGGGATTTTGTTCCTGGATACCAACTGAGCTCGAAATATCTCCTGATTGTCCCCAGCACACCTGCTTATTACAAACCTTCTTTTGAAAATGAAGCAGTCTTCATAGCCTATATGATGGGGATAAGTGGTCTGTGCCATCCTAAACCAGGGCCCAGCCTGGGAATTAGAGTAATGTCAATGAAACATGCCACTGGCCCAATCTGCTCAATATGTCCAAGGATGATTCGGATGTAAATGCAGCAAAATTCTGGGAGTAGTCTGAATATGAATGGCTTGTGTTAAAAGACTGAAATATGTGGCCATCTGTCTGATGGAAGTGTTATACAATTGAAAAATAATCAAGAAGTTCAATCACCTTTGTTTAACCCTATGCTTTTGCAACGTTTTCCTCCTGTTGTCATTGACATGATCCAGACAAACAGTATGATCTAGTCCAGGAATTTCCAGTCGCAAATGAGGTGAGCATTGGTTTTCTATTGGGATGGCCAGAACCGGACTGAACCACGATGCAAGTTACAGGTAAAACTGATTATATCCAGTGCCCTCTCAATCCCAAATGCCATGTGCCAGCCCTGACAGTTTGATTGGAACCAGGATAGCCACTTGGAGCACATAAACTACCTCAGGTGCACATCCAGCAACCACTGCTGAGCAACCTTTTCCCGAGGGGACCCTGTGAATGGGGACAGGCAAGCCCCAGTATTACACCTTTGAGATTGGGAACAAGACAACAAAATCCATCAGGGACAAATGGCTGGCCCTTGCTTTAACTGTGGCAATGTGACCACTGAGGAATGATGTGTCTTTAATGTTACCTTGGAGCTAACGTGGGGAATCGACATGCTTGTGTCCTAGCAAAAGGAAAATCTGTCAATATCCAGTGACTCTTCGTTGTGCTGTTGGTGTGATCCACGATTTTGGAGCCTTGTGGGAACACAGAGTATTTTTAACTCCCACGGGGTAGCATTATAGTAATGCTATTTTGGCCAATCAATCTGTCAGTTAACAAGATGTTCAGCTCACGCTGAAGCAACTAATATACAGTTTACAAAGTAATGGGCAGGTGGATGCTGCTGCCAAGCAGACAGCCTTACACCCCAAACTTCTGGTCCCATTGGGCCCCCAGCAAAACTTGGATAGAGATAATATCCTGATAGGTATGCCAGACCTGGCTAAGGTACAGAAATCACAAGGGAGGCCCCTGCTGAACAGCATAAGCCTCAAATAAGGTTCTCCCTCGATACTCAAACCAAAATGTGGGTGACCCCTGCTGGACAAGTTTGTGTTCCTTCTTTACTGCTGGCTATTTTAGTTTATTGTGCATTATTGTACACACTTGGGCAAGGAGGGAATGGTTTATACTCAATTACAATGGACACACCGCAGCCTCCAACCTTGATGGGATGGGCCCTTCTAGTTCTCCTTACCACCCTTACTGCTGCTAAGGTCGCCAGGCAACTCCATCATTGCAAGCTCATCAGATAAACCTCTTGCAAGGGGGGGAGATGATAAAGCTTGAACTTACCTTGCTTTATGGATTCATCATTGCCGGCATTGGTGCTCAAGAAGGGACTGTTTACCGGTGTAATCCTGAACAAGCAGGCACTGTGTACCATTTATGCCAAAAAAGATGCCCTTGTGTGCCAAGAGACTGACTTCTTTGTTGCGTGGAATGTTACTAAGAATGACTGTTGCAATGGTCAACTGCATCAAGAAGACTGGTTACAGAACAAATCTAAATGGTCCTTACCATGTCAAGGTGTTGTGTGCCAGTTTGATTTCAGTTGTGCTATGGGCGGCCCTGGTAAGACTTGTCCCCATTGAAATCGGTCTAAATCTGCACACCACAAAAGAGAAAAGGGGGAAATGTTATCTTTCACTAACAATCTGTTTCTGCGGAGTCATAATAAAATTTTCGGCCAGAATGAAGTGGTCAGTTACATCGTTAAATCAGCAAAAGAGTCTTTGATTCCTTTCCCCCTCCTGAATCCCAATGAAGGAGTATGAAATGCTTCTAAGGCATTTACAGGACATAATTTTATTTTGACTATTACTTAACCCCACCTGCTAGTTGCTTATGGATTTCCTCGAGTAAGGTGGGAGTAGCCTATCCAAATTGTTACAACGGTAAGGGATGGGGGTGCACTTACATGAATGTGACCAATGCGACCATAATTCTATTCATTTTAAAATCGTGATGGCAAAGCATAGACCAGATCTAAAAGTTGAAGTTCTAAATTGGAGAAAGGCCAGTTTTGATGTTATTAGGCAAGAACTTTTGAAAGCTGATTGGAGGCAGATGATCGCAGGTAAAGGGACGACTGGAAAATGGGAAGCCTTCAGAAATAAGATAACAAGAATCCAGAGAAAATATATTCCTGTCAGGGTGAAAGGGGAGGTTGGTAGGTATAGGGAATGCTGGAGAATAAAGAAAAAGAAGGAAGCATATGTCAGGTATAGACAGGATAGATCGAGTGAATCCTTAGAGAATAAAAGAAGTAAGAGTATACTTAAGAGGGAAATCGGGAGGGCAAAAAGGGGACATGAGATAGCATTGGCAAATAGAATTAAGGAGAATCCAAAGGGTTTTTACAAATATATTAAGGACAAAAGGGTAACTAGGGAGAGAATAGGGCCCCTCAAAGATCAGCAAGGTGGCCTTTGTGTGGAGCCACAGAAAATGGGGGAAATACTAAATGAATATTTTGCATCAGTACTTACTGTGGAAAAGGATATGGAAGATATAGACAGTAGGGAAATAGATGGTGACATCTTGCAAAATGTCCAGATTAGAGAGGAGGAAGTGCTGGATGTTGTGAAACTGTCAAAGGTGGATAAATCCCCAGGACCTGATCAGGTGTACCTGAGAACTCTGCAGGATGCTAGAGAAGTGATTGCTGGACCTCTTGCAGAGATATTTGTATCATCGATAGTCACAGGTGAGGTGCCGGAAGACTGGAGGTTGGCAAATGTGGTGCCACTGTTTAAGAAGGGCGGTAAAGACAAGCCAGGGAGCTATAGACCGGTGAGCCTGACCTTGGTGATGGGTAAGTTGTTGGAAGGAATCCTGAAGGACAAGATGTACATATATTTGGAAAGGCAAGGAATGATTAGGGATAGTCAACATGGCTTTGTACATGGGAAATCATGTCTCACAAACTTGATTGAGTGTTTTGAAGAAGTAACAAAGAAGATTGAGGGCAGAGCAGTAGATATGATCAATATGGACTTCAGTAAGACGTTCGACAAGGTTCCCCATGGGAGACTGATTAGCAAGGTTAGATCTCATGGAATAAAGGGAGAACTAGCCTTTTGGATACAGAACTGGCTCAAAGGTAGAAGACAGAAGATGGTGGTGGAGGGTTGTTTTTCAGACTGGAGGCCTGTGATCAGTGGAGTGCCACAAGGATCGGTGTTGGGTCCTCTACTTTTTGTCATTTACATAAATGATTTGGATGCAAGCATAAGAGGTACAGTTAGTAAGTTTGCAGATGACACCAAAATTGGAGGTGTTGTAGACAGCGAAGAGGGTTACCTCAGATTACAACAGGATTTGAACCAGATGGGCCAATGGGCTGAGAAGTGGCAGATGGAGTTTAATTCAGATAAATGCGAGGTGCTGCATTTTGGGAAAGCAAATCTTAGCAAGACTTATACACTTAATGGTAAGGTCCTAGGGTGTGTTGCTGAACAAAGCGACCTTGGAGTGCAGGTTCATAGCTCCTTGAAAGTGGAATCGCAGGTAAATAGGATAGTGAAGAAAGCGTTTGGTATGCTTTCCTTTATTAGTCAGACTATTGAGCTGAAAAATGTGTTGCTGGAAAAGTGCAGCAGGTCAGGCAGTATCTAAGGAGCAGGAGAATCAACGGTTTGGGCATAAGCCCTTCTTCAGGAATCGCAGTATTGAGTACATGAGTTGGGAGGTCATGTTGCAACTGTACAGGACATTGGTTCGGCCACTGTTGGAATATTGTGCAATTCTGGTCTCCTTCCTATTGAAAAGATGTTGTGAAGCTTGAAAGGGTTCAGAAAAGATTTACAAGAATGTTGCCAGGGTTGGAGGATTTGAGCTATAGGGGGAGGTTGAACAGGCTGGGGCTGTTTTCCTTGGAGCGTCGGAGGCTGAGGGGTGACTTTATAGAGGTTTACAAAATTATGAGGGGCATGGATAGGATGAATAGACAAAGTCTTTTCCCTGGGATCGGGGAGTCCAGAACTAGAGGGCATAGGTTTAGGGTGAGAGGGGAAAGATATAAAAGAGACCTAAGGGGCAGCTTTTTCATGCAGAGGGTGGTACGTGTATGGAATGAGCTGATAGAGGATGTGGTGGAGGCTGGTATAATTGCAACATTTTAAGAGGCATTTGGATGGTATATGAATAGGAAGGGTTTGGAGGGATATGGGCCGAGTACTGTCAGGTGGGACTAGATTGGGTTGGGATATCTGGTCGGCGTGGACAGGTTGGACTGAAGGGTCTGTTTGACCGAAGGGTCTATGACTCTATGACTCTATAAAAGTAAGCATCTGTCATTATCAATCATTCAGAAAGTAGAGTTATTGCAGAAGCTTGATCGTGGCGTGGCTGTGCGGCATCTTACTGAAGAGTATGGTGTCGGAACTACCACTGCCTATGATTTTGAAGAAACGGAAAGACAAGTTACTGAAATTTTATGGTGACAGTGATAACCAACTATTGAAAAATAGGAAAACACTACATAGGGCATCTTAACCGTGTGTTGATGGAGTGGATTAGACAATGAAGAAGTGAACATCTGCAACTGACTGGTTTGATGGTCATGAAACAAGCTAGAAAATATCATAAAGAACTGAAAATTAAAGGTGAATGTCAATATTCAGAAGGTTGGCTGCAGAAATTCAAGAAGTGTAATGGTGTGAAATACCTGAATCTGTGGCGAAAAGGCTTCTGCTGACCATGAAGCAGCTGAAAATTATGTTGGTGAATTTGCCAAGCTGATATCTGACGATTAGTCAGATTAGTCCTGAACAAACTTACAATGCTGATGAAACATCTCTCTACTGGCGCTATGTCCTGAGAAAAAGATTCGCAACAGCTAATGAGAGAGCACCAACAGGTTTTAAGGAAACTAAGGACAGATTAACTATTGTTGGGTGTGTTAATACTGCAGGCACACACACAAGGTGAAATTAGCAGTGATTGGGAAAAGCAAATATCTGAGATGTCTTAAAGGTGTACGCAATCTGCCTGTGCATTATTATGCAAACAAGAAAGCATGGGTAACCAGAGAAATTTTTTCTGACTGGTTCAGTAAACACTTCGTACCAGCAGCATAAGCTCATCGCAGACAAGCTGGACTGGAATAAAAGTGTAAAATTTTATTGTTCCTGGGCAACTGCTCTGCTCATCCCCCTGTCGAACAGCTTGTGAAAAGTTATGTTTTTGGCATTTACTTGTCCTGAATGTGATATCGGTATTACAGCCTTGTGGCCAAGGAATTTTTCGCTCATAAAGAGCAAGTATAAAGACTATTTTTTAAACAGAATGCTTGCTGCAGTTAACAGAGAGGTAGAAATTCAAGACTTCCTGAAAGAGTTTAGTCTTAAGGATGCCATTTACGCAGTTGCTAATGCTTGGAATGATGTTGATGAAGCAACATTAACAAATGCTTGGCACAAATTTTGGCCTACAATGATGTTTCTTGAAAATGAACTTGCAGATGAAGAATTTGAAGGATTTCATGTCACCAAAGAAAAAAAGATGATAGCAAGCCTTGTTACTTATGCACAAAATTTATCGGATGAAAGTGTAAACAAATTACATGAAGCTGACATCGAAGAAACGCTGAACATTGATAATGATATGCCTGTTGTGCATTCCTTGAGCGATGGGAACATTGCTGAAGTGGTTTTAAATACGGGTTCCTGTACAGATAGGTGTGAGGATAGTAGTGGTGGTGGTGATGATGATGATGAGTTAGTGAACATTGTTGAAAAATTCCCCATTGACGATATGGTGAAAATGTGTCATCAGTTAATTGCTGGCCTTGAACAATGTTCATTTATCAATGAGCAAGAGATTATGGCAATTTACTCAATTAAAGAGAGACTGCTTAGACAGAAACCTATGTTAATGAGACAGATGACACTTGAAGAAGCCTTTAAAACCTCTGCCTGCCATAGTGCTGAAGCTGTGTGTGTTTGAGTTTTACCAAATGTTTTTATTGGAATGATTTTTTAAATGGAAATAAAATGTTGTTGAATACTTATAGTCGATGTATTTCATGAATTTGTACATATTACTAAACATAGCTTTATATGTTTAAGTTTTCCAGGATGTTTTTCTTGTCATGCGTTTTATGGAAATAAAATGTTGTTGAATATATTTGGGTTGATGTATTTCATTTATCAGTACATGACTCTATAAATTATGGTAGTACTTCTAATCTTTATTTATCTTGCTTAGTGTCAGTATTCATATGTTTTTGCTGCAGTACAGTATTTATATTTGATTATGGGTTGCTGCCCTGCACCCTACAGGGTTCTGAAAACCGCAAAATTCCCATTTCTGCAAAGCAGCTGGTCCCGAGCATTTCGGATAAAGGAATACATACCTGTACTTTTCCTTAGGAGGGTCTGCAGGAATTATTAGCCATCAAAACCAAAAGTATCTCATTTGCAGCTGCACCCACTTGGACAACAAGATGGCACGATCTTAGCAGGAGTTAGGACATGCTTTCAGAACTATGTCTATTTTCCCAACAAAACTGGTACACCCTCGACTACCTACTCACAAAGGAGGTTGGGGTTTGTGCCATAGTTAAAGGCATGATGGGGGTTACTGCCGCCTCAAGAATATTACCAGGCATGTAGATAACATCCGCACCTTTGTCAGTTAATGACAGAAGGCATAGGTTGGGGAGATTTGGGGTTTTGGCTCATGCTACAACTAGTTGATAAGTTTGGCCATGTATGTTGGTATTGTTTTAGTTTGTCTCATTGTTGGCATTGCTATTGTTAAATGTAATATTGCCAAGCTAATAAGTTCTGTTGACAGCATTGGATCCCCCAGAAAATGCTTCTTCTACATCTGAATGAAGATGAGGAGGTGCGATTGCCGACCCCTACTTTCTCCCCTGAGGAGAAGGAAGAATGGCAGTCTCAAGCATCCATTCGATTGGACTGATCTAGTCTCTGCCCTCCCTTCCTATGGTGTCGACATGTAATGACCAAAGAGGGGAGATGAGGATCTGAAATCAGAACACAGGTTGAAGTAGCTAGTTGTAGTAAGGAACAACCATTTATTACATACCCTTACTCTAGAGAGCAATAAGATGGCTTCTTAATGCAAATAATATGACAAAATGGCTTCTAGGCTGCAAATGAACAATTCTGCTTAAAGCTGCTTCTATGGCTTTTAACCCTGCTGAAACTGAACTAACTACAGTCTGTCTCAACAAAGATTAGCAGACAATGCTTCCTTTACAGCGTAGAAATAACTAGACTAGATATAACATTACTAGCCATCCTAACTGACCTTGCAAGTGCAGGTGCAGAGACTAGGTTCGCAAGTTATGAGTACTTGGATGTTGGAAAACAAGGTTGGTTCCCATGAACAATCATGAGACTAAGTTGCTCTCAACAAAGTCATTTCATTAAAATTGATTGGTAATTGTTTGAATGTGGAGAAAGTGAGGACTGCAGATGCTGGAGATCAGAGCTGAAAATGTGTTGCTGGAAAAGCGCAGCAGGTCAGGCAGCATCCAAGGAACAGGAGAATCGACGTTTCGGGCATCAGCCCTTCTTCTGCGCCTTTCCAGCAACACATTTTCAGCAATTGTTTGAATGTGCTCTGTGATTATGGCCTGTACTTATCTCAAAAGAAGTATAAAAATATCTTTGTCTTAAGCCATGTGCACGAAGAACACGGAAGTGTTTAACCTCTGTATTACTGACAACCTGTGCCCAGCCAAGATTGAATAAAGTGTGAAATCTTAAAAAACCAGACTGAATTGCTAGTGTTTATTGACTGATTGCAGAACAGAGACCCCTCCCACCCCCCGGGGTGTCCAGATCTTCATCCAAAGTTCCACTGACTTTAGTGTCATCCGCAAATTTACTAACCTATCCTTCTATGGCCTCATCCTGGTCATTTATAAACATGACAAACAGCAGTGACCCCAAAAGTGCTCCTTGTGGTACACTAATAGTAACTGAACTACAGGATGAACATTTCCCATCAACCACTACCCTCTGTCTTCTTTCAGCTAGCCAATTTCTAATCCAAACTGCTAAATCACCCTCAATCCCATGCTTCCATATTTTCTGAGATAACCTACAATGTGGAAATTTCAAATGCTTTATTGAGATTCATTTAAACCACATCAACTGCTTTAACCTACATACATCTGTTTGGTCACCTTCTCAAAGAAGTCAATAAGGTTTGTGAGGCACGACTTACCTTTCACAAAACTGTGTTGACTATCCCTAATAAAATTATTCCTTTCTGGACAATTATGAATCCTATCTCTGACATTCCTTTCCAATACATTACCCACAAAGTAAGGCTCACCAGTCTATAATTACCAAGGTTGTCTCCGCTCCCCTTTTTTGAATAAGGGGACAACATGTGCTAACCTCTAGTCTTCTGGCACTATCTTTGTCGACTATGATGACACAAAGATCAAAGTTAAAAGTTCTGCAATCTCCTCCCTAGCTTCCCAGAGAATCCTAGGATAAATCTCACCCAGCCCAGGAGACTTGTCTATTTTCACACTTTCCAGCAATGTTAACATTACACCCTTATGAACCTCAACCCTGTCGAGTCTAAAAGCATGTATCTCAGTATTCTCCTCAACAACATTATCTTTTTCCTGTTCCTCTTCTATCTCTTTGGACTCCTTGCACAACTTCCCACAACTGTCCTTGACTGGCCCTAATCTTATTCCAGTCATTCTTTTACTACTGACAAGGAAAACAAAGATTTTCCTTGATCCTGCCTGCCAAAGACTTCTCATGTCCCCTCCTGGCTCTTAGCTCTCCCCATTTAGGTCTTTCCTGGGTTACTTGTAACTTTCAACCAGGCAAAAGTGAGGACTGCAGATGCTGGAAACCAGAGTTTAGATCATCCCAACCACCCTAACTTTAGATTACTTACAGTGTGGAAACAGGCCCTTCAGCCCAACAAGTCCACACCGCCCCGCCGAAGCGCAACCCACCCATACCCCTACATTTACCCCTTACCTAACACTACGGGCAACTTAGAATGGCCAACTCACCTGACCTGCACATCTTTGGACTGTGGGAGGAAACCGGAGCACCCAGAGGAAACCCACGCAGACACAGGGAGAACGTGCAAACTCCACACAGACAGTCGCCTGAGGTGGGAATTGAACCCAGGTCTCTGGCGCTGTGAGGCTGCAGTGCTAACCACTGTGCCACTGTGCCGCCCCCACTAACTGAGTCTTCACATCTCAACTTTACATAATTTGGAGATGCCAGTGTTGGACTGGGGTGTACAAAGTTAAAAATCACACAACACCAGGTTATAGTCCAACCGGGTTTAATTGGAAGCACACTAGCTTTCGGAGCGACGCTCCTTCATCAGGTGATAGTGGAGGGCTCGATCGTAACACAGAATTTATAGCAAAAATTTGCAGTGTGATGTAACTGAAATTATACATTGAAAAATTGATTGTCTGTTAAGCCTTTCATCTGTTAGAATACAGTGATAGTTTCACTTCTTTCATGTGTAAATCACAAAACCTTTTTTTTAAAAGTTGCATTCTCGGGTTAGCTGTTAACAATGGTGATAGCTAGACAATATGTTGAAGGTGTTAGCCCCCAGTGTTCTCTGTCTATGACCTGATGTTTAGATTGATTGTAATCTAAAAAGTGAGATAACAGAGTTTTACATAAATTCATGCAGTTTTTGAGCTCAGAGTTCTACATGAATGTATGCAGTTTTTGAGCAAAGTGCAATGTAACTCTGCAAGTACAATTTCACCCCACAAAATATACGTGTGCATGTGGGTCTTTGTTTGTCTGTGTGTGTGTCTGTCTGTCTGGGATGGGGATTGTGAGTGTGAGAAAGTGTGTGTGTGTAGTGAGTGCAGAGTATTTTAAGTCTGTGAGGGGGTGCATGTGTGAGTGTGGGAGTGTGTGTGTCTATAAGGGTGTGTGTGGGTGTCTGTGTGCGCGTCTGTGTGTACCTGTGTCCGTGTGTATGTGAGAGTGTATGTGTGTACTGCAATGGTGATCACCTGTAATGTGACATGAACCCAAGGTCCCGGTTGAGGCCCTCCCTATGGGTACCGAACTTAGCTATCAGCCTCTGCTCAGCCACTTTCCTCTGCTGCCTGTCCCGAAGGCCACCTTGGAGGATGGTCACCCGAAGGTCCGAGGCTGAATGTCCTGGACCACTGAAGTGTTCCCCAACTGGGAGGGAACCCTCCTGTCTGTTGATTGTTGTGCGGTGCCCATTCATCCGGTGTCGTAGCCTTTGCTCGGTTTCCCCAATGTACCATGCCTCCAGGCATCCCTGTCTGCAATGCTTTAGATAGACAATGTTGGCTGAGTCACATGAGTACCTGCCATGTAAAAGGTGGGAGGTGTTCCCACACGTAATAGTGTATCAATGTCCACAATCTGACACATCTTGCACCGTCCACCATGACAGGGTTGTATGGAGGTGTCCTGAGAGCCAGGCAGTTTGCTATGAACAATGATCTGTTTTGAGGTTTGGCGGTTGTTTTAAGGCAAGTAGTGGAGGTGTGGGGAAGGTGTTGGTGAGGTGCTCATCCTCATTGATAATGTGTTGCAGGTCACGAAGAACATGGCGTAATTTTTCAGCCCCTGGGAAATACTGAACAACGAAGGGTACCCTGTCAGTTGCAGCACGTGTCTGTCTCCTGAGGAGGTCATTACGGTTCCTTGCTGTGGCACGTCGGAACTGGCGGTCGATGAGTTGAGCATCATACCCCGTTCTTGTGAGCGCATCCTTGAGTACTTCCAGGTGTCCGTCACGTTCCTCCTCATCTGAGCAGATCTGGTGTATGCATAGGGCTTGTCCATAGGGAATGGCTGCTTTAATATGTTTTGGCTGGAAGCTGGAGAAGTGTAGTGTTGTGAGGTTGTCTGTGGGTTTGTGGTAGAGTGTGGTGCTGAGGTATCCATCCTTGATGGAGACGCACGTGTCCAAGAATGAGACAGACAGTCGAGAGTAGTCCATGGTGAGTTTGATGGTAGGATGAAACTTGTTGATGTCACTGTGTAGTTTTAGCAGTGACTCCTCGCCATGGGTCCAGAGGAAGAAAATGTCATCAATGTACCTGGTGTACAATGTTGGTTGGAGATCCTGCATAGAGAAGAAATTTTGTTTGAACCTGTGAATAAAAATGTTGGCATATTGGGGTGCAAATTTGGTCCCCATGGCTGTTCCGTGTGTCTGGATGAAGAATTGGTTGTCAAAGGTTATGATCGAGGATAAAGCGGATGAGTTGCAGGATGGTGTTTGGAGACTGGCAGTTGTTGGAGTTGAGTACTGAGGTTGTTGTCGCGATGCCATCCTTGTGGGGGATGCTGGTGTTGAGTGCGGAAACATCCATTGTGACGAGGAATGTTCCCGGTTTGAATGGTCCGTGGATGCTGATTTTCTGGAAGAAATCCATAGTGTCGCGACAAAAGCTGGAGATCCCCTGTACTTCCACATAGCCGGAGAGATTCTCACATAGGGTCCCATTGCCCGACATGATGGGACGTCCCGGTGTGTTGGCTTTGTGTACCTTTGGAAGACAGAAGTGGTCGCCTACACGAGAAGTATGTGGGATGAGGGCGCGTAGGGAACTCTGAAGGACTGGATCCAAAGTTCTGATCAGTGTGTTTAATTCTTGGGTGTGTTCTTTGATCGGATCAGCTGGCAGTTGCCTGTAGTGTCCCTGGTTGTTCAGTTGTCGGTACACTTCCTTGCAGTAATCTGTTCTATTCTGAATGACAATGACTCCTCCTTTACCTGCTGGTTTGATGACAATGTTGTCATTGGTTTTGAGAGCCTGGATGGCATTGTGTTGTGAATGGGTGATGTTTTGCTCTACCTTGTGGGTACGGCTGATGAATCTGGTATTTATATATTTCCTGACAGTTTGAGCATACATGTCAAGCCCAGGGCAGCGGCCCTCTGATGGGGTCCATGTTGACACCTTCTTTGGTTGCTCCTCTGCAGATCCCTGTGATGACTGTTCTAGTTCATCAGTGGGCTCAGTGGGATCACTGCCAGCACCTTGAAAGAATTCCCGGAGTTTCATTCGTCTGATGAACTCCTCTGTGTCTGCTGCCAGAACCAGCTGGTCCATTTTGGTGGTGGGGCAGAACTTGAGACCTCTACTCAGGACTTCAATCTCTTCTGGTCGAAGGGTGTGGTCCGATAAGTTGACAATAGACTTCCCTGCTGTGATAATGTTGTCTACTGTGGTTCCAGGGCGGGCTTTGCTATTACTGTTAAGAATGCCAAGCTTTTCCAATTTTTTGTTCTTGGCGTGCATGTAGTTTTGTCGCCTTGTCTGTTTGGCAATGTCACGTAATTGTACTGATGTGTCCTGTGTGCAGGCTGTGAGTGTGGACTCCATCTGAATTTCAAGGTTGTGGCGCCTGCTGTAGAGTTGGTGCATGAGATGATGAAGAAGTTTACGAGAGGTGCGGTGGCAAAGTCTCTCTGCGTAGTCTGTGTTGTAGGTCGACCTAAGTGGGTTAGTGATCTGTAATCCTTTCGGGATCTTTCCTGCTTGCCTGCATTCCTGTAGAAACTTGATGTCTGAGACAGAGAACACAGGGGGCTAACACCTTCAACATATTGTCTAGCTATCATGATTGTTAACAGTTAACCCGAGAATGCAACTTTAAAAAAAAAGTTTTGTGATTTACACATGAAAGTAGTGAAACTATCACTGTATTCTAACAGATGAAAGGCTTAACAGACAATCAATTTTTCAATGTATAATTTCAGTTACATCACACTGCAAATTTTTGCTATAAATTCTGTGTTACGATCGAGCCCTCCACTATCACCTGATGAAGGAGCGTCGCTCCGAAAGCTAGTGTGCTTCCAATTAAACCTGTTGGACTATAACCTGGTGTTGTGTGATTTTCAACTTTACATAAGCCTTGTTCGTCCTCTTGACAAGAGATTCAACCTCTTTAGTAAACCACAACTCTCTCACTCGACCTCTTGCTCCCTGCTTGACAGGTACATACATATCAAGGACACACAGTAGCTGTTCATAAAATAAGCTCCACATTTCAACTGTGCCCATTCCCTGCAGTTTCCTTTCCCATCCTATGCATCCTAAATCTTACCTAATCACATCATAATTGCCTTTCTCCCAGCCATAACTATTGTCCTCCGGTATACACCTATCTCTTTCCATGGCTAAAGTAAACATAACCGAATTGTGGTCATGATCACCAAAGTGCTCACCTACCTCCAAATCTAACACCTGGCCTTGTTCCTTTCCTAGTACCAAATGCAAAGTGGCCTCACCTCTTGTTGACCTATCTACAATACTCTGTGTCAGGAAACGCTCCTGCACACATTTGGTGAAAACTGACCCATTTAAAGTAATCGAACAATACCGTTTCCATTCAATAATTGGAAAGTTAAAGCCTCCATAATAACTATCTTGTTACGTTCACTCCTATCCAGTATCATCTTTGTAGTACTTTCCTCTACATGTCTGGAACTTTTCGGAGACCTATAGAAAACTCCCAACAGTGTGACCTCTCCTTTCCTGTTTCTAACCTTAGCCTATACTACCTCAAGAGATGAGTCCTCATCAAACATTCTTTCTGCCACTTTAATACTGTCCTTGGCTCACAATGCCACACCTCCCCCTCTTTTACCACCTTGCCTATTCTTATTGAAGCATCTAAACCCCGGAACCTGCAACAACCATTCCTGTTCCTGCTTTATCTATGGCTCCAAAATGGACACAACATCAAAGTCACAGGTACCAACCCACGCTGCACGTTCACCGACCCTATTCTGGATGCTTCTGGCATTGATGTAAACACACTTCAAACCACTTCCTGCCTGTTGTGTTTCACGAGGAAGCTGAAGAGCATGTTCATACTGCTCTACCCCACCACTGCCTGTTAGTGGAAGATGGGTTAGTCTCGCTGCCAAAGGAGAGAGGCCAGTCCCTGGGGAAGGTATCCATAACAGCCTCCTGGGAGTAGGGAGTCGGTATGAGACAAAGCTGTTATTAAACCTCAGTGCTGCTTTCAATCCCCACAGCAACAGAAATATCCTTAGTTTACAAGAAAGCTCACTGGACTTATTGCGACCATAATGGCCATGGTGCTGGCTTGTTGGTTTAGGAGTATGATTCTCATTTCGGGTAGATTACGTAAAATGTGAGAGGGCCTGGGATGAACTTGCAGATGAGCATCACGTTTTGCATCTAGTTCAATTTTTTTCACTGAGAAGGTGTGATTGGTTCCACTCCCATTTTCCAGTTATTGTCTCGTAAATTCAGCTATCAAGTCACAATATTTCTCAATACTTCACCAAAAAAGAAGCATCATGAATATCATAAATAAAAATGCAGAAGCAGAGCAGTTGTTTAACTTGAAGTCAGACCTGGAAATGCCTGTCAGAACAATGCACAAATGTAATTTCCTGGAGATGGAATAACATTCCATTGAATCGTTCAGTACCACGTGACCCAATTCGTATTCATATTCCAGGGGCCAGCAGCAATACAACATCCCATCAGCTGCAGGCCATCACCGTGTATGCCCTATGACACCACGGTGGAGCTGAAAGCCCCGGAGTCAATTTGTTAAAGAAGCCTCCCTGAGGGTCAGGCAGCCCTGCATTGGGATGACCAACCACTATCAGTTTACATGGGACACATCTCCACATTAAACAGACTCAAGGCTAACTCCCCTTCCTCCTAATTCAAGACCCATTAAACCAAAATTCCTCATGATTATTTGCAAGCATTTATTCCAGATGTTGGTGAATTAATTCTGTGGACACTTTGGTTAAAGTTTGAACATGGTGAGAAACAATGTTGACAGGATGTGTACCCATTGGCCTTTAAACCCAGAACCTGAACTACTCGACCAATACTTAAAGCAATAATGGTGGTATAGAACCTGATTACAGCAGAAAAAGCCTCCATTCGGCTTTGTCTGTTTGTGTTTCTAAAGAGAGGCACAAATGACACTGCAATTAAAATGGAGAAAATAGCAGGTAGGCTGCAGAATCACTTTTTATGTATTCATACATAGGGCTGGTTCCTGGTGACATGGATGTGTTCGCAGTGACTGGGATCAGACTGTCCCCATCTCTCCACAATGAAAGTCCCAGCCTGTATTTTGGAAGGGTAACACTGACAGTAACAATTGCTATTTCAGGAGCTGCAGTCTGAAGCTTGAAGTTGGTGACGCCCAGTTTTTGGGATCTTACAGGATTTTTTACACCTCAGACTGTGAGGAGAATTTAGTCAGCACCTTCGGCTGTTCACCAAACATTCCTGAGTTGATATGGCCCATAATCTAAGAATTACAACCAGACCATTCAAGGTGCATGTTCAGAAGCACTTCTACACGTAGGGTTTGTCAGATGTTTGGAACTCTTATATACGCAGCAGTGAACACTGGATCATTTATTAACTTTAAATCTGTTAACTTCTAATATTAAGGGTTATGGGCCAAAGATGTGGTTGCGCCTCAGATCAACCATGGTTTCTTTAAATGGCAGAACAGGTCCTAGGGGAGGAATAGCGTAGTGCTCTTCCTAAGTTCCCATAATCTTTACTGATTTCTTCTCACACATTTCCAGCCTGTCAATGGGATACTGTCAGCGAGAAAATATTCTCCAATTATTGATTGTTCTGGGAATATCTGGTACAGGTTGACCCAGGCATCTTATACCAATATTCTTACAAACAGAATCACAACATAAATAACTGATTGTATTCTTACTCTTAAAACATTAGACACCTAATGTTCTTGTTTTCAAACAAACCCAATAATGATTCATTTTCCTCAGCCCCATATGGAACAACATGGGGAAAAAAGCAGAGAAGTTGAGAACAGAAGCGAGTCAAACAGTCAGGGCAGGCAGGGACAAGGTAGGACGAATAAATTAAACTGTATTTATTTCGATGCAAGGGGCTTAACAGGGAAGGCAGATGAACTCAGGGCATGGTTAGGAACATGGGACTGGGATATCATAGCAATTGCAAAAACATGGCTCAGAATGACAGCACTGGCAACTTCATGTTCCAGGATACAAATGCTACAGGAAGGATAGAAAGGGAGGCAAGAGAGGAGGGGGAGTGGTGTTTTTATAAGGGATAACATTACAGCTGTACTGAGGGAGGATATTCCTGAAAATACATCCAGGGAAGTTATTTGTGTGGAACTGAGAAATACGAAAGGGATTATCACCTTATGGGGATTGTGTTATAGACCCCATAATAGTCAGTGGGAAATTGAGAAGCAAATTTGTAAGAAGATCTCAGTTATCTGTAAGAATAATAGGTTGGTTAAGGTAGAGGATTTTAACTTTCCAAACATACACTGGGGCTGCCATAGTGTGAAGGGTTTAGATGGAGAGGAATTTGTTAAATGTGTACAAGAAAATTTTCTGATTCAGTATGTCGATGTTCCTACCAGAGAAGATGCAAAACTTTACTTAGTCTTGGGAAATAAGGCAGGGCAGGTGACTGAGGAGTCAGTGGGGGAGCACATTGGGGCCAGCGACCATAATTCTATTGGATTTGAAATAGTGATGGAAAAGAATAGACCAGATATAAAAGTTGAAGTTCTAAATTGGAGAAAGGCCAATTTTGACGGTATTAGGCAACTTTCAAAAGCTGACTGGGGGCAGATGTTCACAGGTAAAGGAATGTCTGGAAAATGGGAAGTCTTCAGAAATGAGATAACAAGAATCCAGACAAAGTATATTCCTGTTAGGGTGAAAGGAAAGGCTGGTAGGTATAGAGAATGCTGGATGACTAAAGAAATTAAGGGTTTGGTTAAGAAAAAGAAGGAAGCATATAGACAGGATAGATCGAGTGAATCCTTAGAAGAGTAGAAAGGGAGTAGGAATATACTTAAGAGGGAAAATGAGGAGGGCAAAATGGGGACATGAGATAGCTATGGCAAATAGATTTAAGGAGAATCCAAAGGGTTTTTACCAATACATTAAGGACAAAAGGGTAACTAAGGAGAGAATAGGGGCCCTCAAAGATCAGCAAGGCGGCCTTTGTGTGAAGCTGCAGAAAATGGAGGAGACACTAAACAAGTATTTTGCATCGGTATTTATTATGGAAAAGGACATGGAAAATATAGAATGTAGGGAAATAGATGGTGACATCTTGAAAAATGTCCATATTACAGAGGAGGAAGTGTTGGATGTTGTGAAATACATAAAGGTGGATAAATCTCCAGAACCTGATCAGGTGTAACCCAGGAATCTGTGGGAAGCTAGGGAGGTGATTGCTGGGCCTCTTGATGAGATATTTGCATCATCAATAGTCACAGGTGAGGTGCCGGAAGACTGGAGGTTGGCAAACGTGATGCCACTGTTTAAGAAGGGTGGTAAGGACAAGCCAGGGAACTACAGACCAGGTGAGCCTGACATCAGTGGTGGGCAAATTGTTGGAGGGAATTCTGAGGGACAGGATGTATATGTATTTGGAAAGGCAAGGACTGGTTTGGGATAGTCAACATGGATTTTTTATGTGGGAAATCGTGTCTCACAAACTTGATTGAGTTTTTTGAAGAAGTAACAAAGAGGATTGATGAGGGCAGAGTGGTAGATGTGGTCTATATGGACTTCAGGAAGGCATTTGACAAGGTTCCCCATGGGAAACTGGTTAGCAAGTTTAGATCTCATGAAATAAGGGAGAACTGGCCATGTGGATACAGAACTGGCTCAAAGGTAGAAGACAGAGGGTGGTAGTGGAGGGTTGTTTTTCAGACTGGAGGCCTGTGACCAATGGAGTGCCACAGGATCGGTGCTGGGTCCTCTACTTTTTGTCATTTCAGTACAGATTCATAGCTCCTTGAAAGTGGAGTTGCAGGTAGATAGGATGGTGAAGAAGGCGCTTGGTATGCTTTCCTTTATTGGTCAGAGTACTGAGTTCAGGAGTTGGGAGGTCATGTTGCGGCTGTACAGGACATTAGCTAGACCACTTTTGGAATATTGCATGCAATTCTGGTCTCCTTCCTATCTGAAAGATGTTGTGAAACTTGAAAGGGTTCAGAAAAGATTTACAAGGATGTTGCCAGGGTTGGAGGATTTGAGCTATAGGGAGAGGCTGGACAGGCTGGGGCTGTTTTCTCTGGAGCATCGGAGGCTGAGGGGTGACCTTAGAGAGGTTTACAAAATTATGAGGGGCATGGATAGGATAAATAGACAAAGTGTTTTCCCTGGGTTGGGAAAGTCCAGAACGAGAAAGCATAGGTTTAGGGTGAGACAGCAAATATATAAAAGGGACTTAAGGGACAACTTTTTCACACAGAGGGTGGTGCGTGTATGGAATCAGCTGCCAGAGGAAGTGGTGGAGGCCAGTACAATTGCAACATTTAAAAGGCATTTGGATGCTTATATGAATAGGAAGGGTTTGGAGGGATATGGGCCGGGTACTGGCAGGTGGGACTAGATTGGGTTGGGTTAACTGGTCGGTATGGACGGGTTGGACCGAAGGGTCTGTTTCTGTGTTGTACTTCTCTATGACTCTAAGCAGCAATATTCCAGTCCCACACTTGCCAATTCACTGCTGTCAGTGAAAAGCAACAATGCAGCTTCAGTCGGAGTGTACTGCAAATCATTGGTATGTGAGAATCTGCAACCCAGGCCAACCTCCCAATGCACCAAGAACAGGCTCAGGAAAACTGAGGGAGATAATGTCCTGATCACGAAACCTCTTAGCAGAATTTCCAAAGGTCTGACAGAGTCAACCATAAAAATTGTTCACCAACTTTCTAAAAGTTTTCAACTGTTCAATTACTTTATTTTATTTAAAGACTGACCTTTGCAAATTTGAATGCGAACGCTGGGGATCTGCTTTAGGGAGTGTCGCATTTTCTGTTGTTCGTCTGTCAAATTTGTTGATATTGAAGTGAATTTGCTTTAAAAAGAAAGGCACAAACCAGACAAACAACATTAAATCCAGCAAGAGATGCTGATAAAACTCGATGTCAATGTTGAGAGGAAGCAAAAACGAAGTGAATTCTCAATGATTTCACTGAGTTTTCAGCTGAAAGCATTGGTGCCGGTGGTCAATTTAATACATCAGAACAATTTTAAACAATTAAATGACCTTGATAAGAAATGTGGTTGTAACCTGACTGCGTGTCCAGCTACCTCAGTTTGGAGAGTACGAGATTTTTAATTTCAGGTCGTGTGTTTGACACCCTCATTGGATAATGATTCTTTGAAACCTTGCTTTTTGTTCTGAACATTGACTCTTCATTCCACTTGCAGTGCCATCAGATTGAGTGTGTTTCTCTCCTGTTCAGGGGATTAATATCCCAGTTGGTGGTTGAAGATTGAAATTGGACTGAATGGAAGACACGTTTGTAGGTGTGGCTTTACGTTTACCGAACAGTGGTACTTTAAAGTTCTCCTCATGTCCTCGGTCACGCGTGTGGTCACAAGCGCTCAGGCCAGGGGACAGATAAGCCAGAGAGTTAAAGAAATATTGAAAATCTGTCCATAATAGTCAGAAAGAAGCTCACTTCTTTCCCTTCCCCCACTGACATTGAGCCTCGGAAGGAAGAGACCAGTGCTAACTAGAATGTCATGAAAAATCAAACAGCTTCCATGGAGAACCCCAAGTGGATTCACAGACAGATTTCATAGCTGTTCCTGACTTAAGAGGGGAAAAGCGAGGATGGTAATGATAGAGACCATCTGCAGTTGACTCCGACCTCTCCACCAGTAACATCTGCGATTCTTATCTAACTGGAAGCCCTTGACTAAACTGAGAAAATCCCTTAAATTTGAGTGAAATCACTGTTAAAACAGGAGAAAGCATGGCCAGGGCAGGGAAGAGCAAGCCCACTTGGGGGAAGCGCAGCTTGGAGCGTCTGCAGTCCCACGGTTTAAGGAAAACCTGTAATGTTTGACTTTGTAACTATTTCTTTTTTTCTCTTTATACCGAGAAAACCGCAGTGCTGAAAATTTTCACTGATTTATTTATTTTTAACCTTCTGCAACTTAAGAGTTTTGCACCTGGTGCATTGCCCCCGAGATGCCGCTGTGCGTAGGGATAACAAACCCGCCCATCCAAAACAATTTTCTGTCTTCAGCCAGCCTCCCACTGGCCCCGCAATTCACTCACACCGAGAGGGTGGTGCTCGAACCCACCCACATTTCCTGATTGGCCAACATTCCCGCCGCGCTTTCCCTGCTTGGAGGACCAGTAGCCCCTGCTCGGTCCTCCAGTCCCGCCCCTTGCGTGTCACTGGCCGTGTGACGTAATCCGTTAAGCGGGACTGCAGCATGCGCACAGTTAAAGTCGGTTGTGAGAATGCGCGCTGTTCAGAAAGAAATTTTGCATCGACGGTGAGTGAAATTTAAGAGGGAGGGCAGCGGCCAGAGCTATATTCTGCTGAGAAGGTTTCATGGTTGATTAGTGTCGGGCTCTAGCCCCAATTATGAGGTTTCCGGGGCTACTATTTAAGCCGCAGAAAGCCTCAGGCTTCTTCCCAAAAACAGGCCCCTGTCAACGGCCGCGATTCTTGTTCAGTTTTGTTTTGATTTTTAATTAATCGCTTCACTATTGGTTTATCTGTCTTTAGTGTGAATGGAGTTGAAAACCAAAGCTATTGGGTTAACTCATTGCTATGTTCACTGAGGAGTGTGTGCTGTTGGGAGACGTGTGTTCGTGACTGAAATTGATGGAAAACTGTCCCCATGATCATCCTTGTCACTGAGTTGGCTGTCATTGTGAAAGAGGCTGAGAGAGTGAAGGGAGAGAACTGAACAGGATGGAGGTGTTTGGAAATTGCGGTTGTTCATTGCCCATCACCCCACCACGAAACCCACATCATTGTTTCTCTCACTGCTCCCCAGTTATACATCCTCCTCCCCCCACCCTGTCCCACTCCTCCCTCCTCCCTGTCCCACTCCTCCCTCCTCCCTGTCCCACTCCTCCCTCCTCCCTGTCCCACTCCTCCCTCCTCCCTGTCCCACTCCTCCCTTCCCCCAATGTCCGCAAACTTGCAAAGTTGTTTTCTTATTTCCTCTGGACAGTGTTGTTTTTCTCAGGTTATTTAACAATTTGAGAACTGAATCAAAAGCGAGAGACAGCAGCCAGTCCAGAAGTTTCCGAAATCACTCTGCACCTCCTTAGAGGATTTTCATCTAATAGTTATAAGGTAATGCTGATACCTGTATCAGTTACAGTCATTTTGTTTTTTATGTCCCACCTTTTAACAGAACAGAAACATAGAAAATAGGAACAGGAGTAAGTTGTGATGTTTGATCCTGCTCCACTATTCAGTATGATCATGGCTGATCCTTCACTCTAGTCTGCTTCCACTTTAGACCCATAGCCTTTGATCCATTTAGCCCTAGCAACTTTCTCTATCTATCTTCTTGGAAAAAAATCCATAACTGTTTTCTATGGCAGCAAATTCTGCAGGGTCACGAGTGTCTGATTAAAACAATTTTTGTCAGCTCAGTCTAAAACCATATTGCTGGCATTTTGAAGTTACACAGGTCAGATGAGGTAAGGAGAGCAAGATTTCCTTCTCAAAAAGGCATTGAGTCAAACTTAAACTGTGATTCTCCCCCCCCCCCCTTGGTTCTGGACTGCCTGGTCATTGAGCACCCTTTCTATATTTACCTTGTTAGTCCTTTTGAGAATTTTATCAGTTTCTATGACATCCTATTTCAGTCTTTTAAACTTCAGTGAATTTCATCCTAACCAGTCCATCCTGTCCTCATATGTCAGTCCTACTATCCCAGGAATCAATCTGTTGAACCTTTATTGTACAGCCTCCATATGCTGAACATTCTTCATCAGAGAAATATTCCAAACCTGCACACAACATTCCAAGTGTGGTCTCACCATGACCCTGTAAAGTTTAAACAAGATATCCCTGTTCCTGTACTCAAATTCTCTCGCTGCAATGGCCAACGTACCACTTGACTTCCTTACTTCCTGATGCACCTGCATGCTCACTTTCAATGACTTGTTCAACTTTGCAGGACACCAGCTCTTGTTTCTCATTTCCCTTTGGTAAATCCATGTTAACTGTGTACAATCCTGTCACTGTTTTCCAATGTTAGGCTAACTGGTCTATCATTCCATGTTTTTTCTATACTTCCTTTATTAAATAGTGGTGTCACAACAGCTACCCGCCAAGCCATATAAACTGTATCAGAGTCTATAGAATCTTGAAGGATAATCACTTTATTCTATCGAGATTCAAAACTGTGGTTTCAGAATGGATCCACTTTATCTAGGGTGGCTTTAAGTACACTGGGGTATAAAGTAACAGGTTTGGCTTTTAATCCATCAATTTCCCTGCTAATACTGATGTCCTTCAATTCCTCACACTCCTATTCCCCAGGCATTTAGAGATATTATCTGTCTCAATTTGTGGTGATAGAACCAAAATATATAGTTAATTGGTGTGCCATATCCTTATTCCACATTATGATTTCACCTGCTTGATTCGTTTTCATTTATCTTTTTTCTTTTCTTATACCTTAAGGAGTTTTAAGTTAAAAAATGTGTTGCTGGAAAAGCGCAGCAGGTCAGGCAGCATCCAAGGAGCAGGAAGAAGGGCTTATGCCTGAAATGTCAATTCTCCTGCTCCTTGGATGCCGCCTGACCTGCTGTGCTTTTCCAGCAACACATTTTTCAGCTCTGATCTCCAGCTTCTGCAGTCCTCACTTTCTCGGAGTTTTAAGTTAGTCTGTATGTTCCACTCAAGCTTCCTCTGAGACTTTATTTTTCCCTCTGAATTAATCACTTGATCCTCTCTTGCTGAAATCTGAATTGCTCCAAGTCTTCAGGTCTGCTGTTCTTTTTAGCCAATTTGCGCACCTCTGCCTTGGATCCAGTACTATCATTAATATTCCTTGTTAGCCGTGACAGGGCCACATTTCATAGAACATACAACATAGAGCAATACAATGCACAACAGGCCCTTCGATCCTTGATGTTGCACTGACCTGTGAACTAATCTAAGCCCATCCTCCTACACTATCCCATCATCATCCATGTGCTTATCCAAGGATTGTTTAAATCTCGCTAATGTGGCTGAGTTAACTACATTGGCAGGGAGGGCATTTCATGCACTTAGACTTTCTGAGTAAAGAACCTGAGTTAAGACATCTCTCTTAATTCTATCACCCCTCAATTTGTAGCTATGCCCCCTCTTACAAACTGATGTCATCATCCTAGGAAAAAGACTTTCACTGTCTACCCTATCTAATCCTCTGATCATCTTGTATGTCTCTATCGAATCCCCTCTTATCCTCCTCCTTTCCAATGAGAACAGACCCAAAATCTCTTCATAAGACCTTCCCTCCAGCCCAGGCAACATCCTGGTAAGTCTCCTCTGCACCTTTTTCCAATGCTTCCACATCCTTCCTATCATCGGGCAACCAGAACTGTACACAATATTCCAAGTGTGGCTGCACTAGCATTTTGTATCGTTGCAGCATGTCATGACAGCTTCGGAATTCAGTCTCTCTACCAGTAAAACCTAACACGTCGTATGCCTTCTTAACAGCACTGTTAATATGGGTGGCAACTTTCAGGGATGTATGTACATGGATTCCAAGATCCCTCTACACATCCACACTACCAAGAATATTTCCATGGACCCAGTATTCTGCCTTAGTGTTATTCTTTGCAAAGTGAATCACCTTGCATTTATCTGCATTGAATTCCATTTGCCACCCCTCAGCCCAATTCTGCAGTTCATCCAACCTGTAACATTCTTTCTCACTGCACTATTCCACCAACTTTACTGTCATCTGCAAACATAATAACTCATCCACCTATGCCTAAGTCATTTATAAAAATGACAAACAGCAGTGGTCCCAAAACAGATCCTTGTGGCACACCACTAGTAACCGGACTCTAAGCTGAATATTTTCCATCAATCACCACTACAGAAAGCTTGTTTCCAATTCAAACTGCTAAATCACCCTCAATCCCATGCCTCTGCATTTTCTCCATCAGCCTACCATGTGGAACCGTATCAAAGTATTTACTGAAGTCCATATACACCAGATCAACTGCCCTACCCCTGTCCACATGCTTGGTCACCTTCTCAAAAAACTCAGGTTTGTGAGACATGACCTGCCCTCGATGAAACCATGTCGACGATTGCAATCAAATTGTTGCTTGCTTGATGGTTATATATCAGATCTCTCATAATCCTTTCCAAAACTTTTCCTGCAAAAAACTGGTCTATAATTGTCTGGGTCATCTCTACTGCCCTTCTTGGAAAATGGGCACAACATTTGTAATCCTGCAGTCCTCTGATACTAAACCTGTAGGCAAAGATCAAAGCCAAAGGCTCCAACACCACCTCGCTAGCTTCCCAGAGAATCCTTGGATAAATCCTATCAGTCCCAAGGGACTTGTCTACTTTCAGTCCTTCTAGAATTGATAACACCTCTTCCTTACTAACCTCAATCCTTTCTAGTCTAATATCTAACAATCCTCTTTTACCATCTTCCCTGTTCTTAATGAAAGATCTAAACCCTGGAGCTTGCTGATTCCCATTCCTGACTCTGCTCTATCCATCTCATTCTTCTCCTCTACAATATTCTCCCTTTCCTGAGTGAAAACCAATGAGAAATTGTCGTTTAGCACCTTGCTGATCTCCACAGGGTCCACACTCCACTTCCCACTTCTATCTTTGACTGGCTGTATTCCTAACCTAGTCATCCTGTTATTCCTCACGTACTTATAAAGGAGAACCCTAAAACTTTCTATAACTCTTCTCATCTGAAATATCTCGTCTCATCAGCACGTAAGCCTCCTTCTTCCGCTTAACAAGAAGTGCAATTTCTGTAGTAAAACAAGGTTCCCTTACCTTATTACTTCCTCCCTGCCTGACAGGGACAAACCTGCCAAGGACACGCAATATCTGTTCCTTAAACCAGCTCCACATTTCTATTGTCCCCATGCCCTGCATTTTGCTATCCCATTCTATGCATCCTAAGTCTTGCCTAATCGCATGACAGTTGCCCTTGACCCATTGATAACTCTTGCCCTGTGGCATGCATCTGTCCCTTTCCATCGCTAAACTAAACGTAACTGAATTATGGTCACTTTCTCCAAAGTGCTCACCTCGCACTAAATCAAACACCTGGCCTGGTTCATGACCAATCACCAGATCCAGTGTGGGCTCCCCTGTTGTCGGCCCTTCAACCCTCCAGCACACATTGGACAAAAACTGATCCATCTGACGTATTAGAGTTATAGCATTTCCAGCCAATGTTGGGGAAGTTAAAGTCCCCTATAATGACCACCCTATTTCTTTCAATCCTACCCTGAATTGTTTTTGCTGATTCTCTCCTCCACATCCCTGGAACTCTGCGGAGGTCTAAATAAAATAAATTTCCAGCAGTGTGACCTCTCCTCTCCTGTTTCTAACCTTAACCCATAACATCTCAGTAGATGAGTCCTCGTCAAAAAGTCTTTCAGCTACGTTGTGGGGAGGCCATACCTCCCCTCTTTTACCATCTTCCCTGTTCTTAATGAAAGATCTAAACCCTGGAGCTTGCTGATTCCCATTCCTGACTCTGCTCTATCCATGTCTCCAAAATGGCCACACCATCAAAGTCCCAGGTACCTATCCATGCTGCAAGCTCACCTACCTTATTTACGACACTTCTGGTGTTGAAGTAGACACACTTCAAACCAGTTTACTGTCTGCCAGCACATTCCTGTGACCATGAAATCCTGTCCATGCCCTCCCTATTCATCCTTCTGTGCACTGGAACTACACCTCCGGTTCCCATCCCCTGTTTTATTTTGTGCCAGCCAAAATGAAAAACAGCCATCGCTCCTCTAAATGCTGTTTTAAATGTTTGTCATCCCTTTAATATATGTTCCCCAAATTATTGTAGCCTGCTTGTCTCCTATCATCGTAATTTTCTCTATTTATATTTTGACCCGTCGTCTCCAAATCAATTTTGCCACTCTCCATCGTTCAGAGTTCTTCATTCTTGCTCAAGGGGCCTCACACAGTGAGTTTGCCAATTATTCCCTTCTCATTACACTATTAAAATTTTGAAATTAAACTTGCCACAGTCCCAGAAGATCATTGGACTGCTCTCTTACCAGAGGGAGTGTAGGGGAGAGAGACAACTGATGGTGCTTTGACCTCAGCTGGTACAGGGATTGAGCACATACTATTGATTTGAACCCAGCTGTCTATATCTAATATATGATTCTTTTCATTCTTGACTAGTGTCTCAATATCTTTATTCATCCGTTGTTCTCTAATCATCCTTGACACTTTGACACTAACAGGTCATGCAGTTGGGTAGGGAAAACAGATGCATGGACTATTTTCTAGATGGGAAGAAAATTCAGAAATGGACTTGGGAATCCTAGTCCAGGTGTCTCTTCAGGTAAACTTGCAGCTTGAGTAAATCGTAAGAAAGGAGAAAGTGAGGACTGCAGATGCTGGAGATCAGAGCTGAAAATGTGTTGCTGGAAAAGCGCAGCAGGTTAGGCAGCATCCAAGGAACAGGCGAATCGACGTTTTGGGCATCAGCCCTTCAGGAATGAATCTTAAGAAAGGCAAATACGTGTTGTCATTCATCTCGAGAGGATTAGAATATAATTAGGGTGGCACGGTGGCTCAGTGGTTAGCACTGCTGCCTCACAGCGCCAGGGACCCGGGTTCAATTCCCGCCTAGGGCAACTGTCTGTGTGGAGTTTGCACATTCTCCCTGTGTCTGTGTGGGTTTCCTCCGGGTGCTCCTGTTTCCTCCCACAGTCACAAAGATGTGCAGGTTAGGTGAATTGGCCATGCTAAATTGCCAGTAGTGTTAGGTGCATTAGTCAGGGGTAAATATAGGGGGGTGAGTTTCTCTTCGGAGGGTCAGTGTGGACTTGTTGGGCCGAAGGGCCTGATTCCACACTGTAGGTAATCTAATATTTTAAAAAAATAAAGGCAGGGATGTACAGTACTTCTGAGGATTTATAAAATTCCGGTCAGGCCACATCTTAGACCATGGGAAGCAACTTTGCGCCCCAACCCACAGATTCTCTGGCTGAAGATATCTCTCCTGTTGTAAAGGGTCTTCCCTTCACTACAAGGCTGTGCCCGCGGGTCCCAGTCTCTCCTGCCAACTGAAACAGCTTCCCAACCACCACTTTGTCCAGGGCATTCAGTATTTTGTGTGTTTCAGTTAGATCTTCACTCCTTCTAAACTCCGTTGAGCATAGATCCAGAGTCCTCAAACATTCCTGATATGTTAAGCCTTTCATTCCTGAGATCATTCTTAATGAACCTCCTCTGAAACCACAGCAGGACCAATACATCCTTCCTTAGATAACAGATCCAAAACTGCTCTCAATCTTCCAAATGCAGTCTGACCAGAACTAATATACCTCAGCTGTACATTTCTGCTCGTGCATTAGAGCTCCCTTGAAATAAATGCTAAAATGGCATTTGCCCTCTGTACTGCTAACCGTCACTCCGTGATAACTTTAAGAGAATATCTGTACTGTGACTCTCAAAGTCCTTTTGCCTTTCAGATTTATGAAGTGTTTCTCTGATCAGAAAATGATCTATGTCTTTATTCTTTTTTTCAAAGTGCATAACCCCCCCATAGTTTCCCACATTGTATTCCATCTGCCATTTTGTCCACTCTCCCTGACTGCCCAAATCTTTCTGCACCCTCCCCACTACTTCAGCACAACCTGCCCCTCCACTTACCTTTGTGTCATCTGCAAACGTGGCAACAGTTCCTTTGTCGGGATCGCTAATGCATAATGTGAATAGTTGTGGTCCCAACACTGACCCCACGAATCACCAGCTACCATCCTGTAAAAGATCCTGTTACCCTTACTCTCTGCCTTCTGCCAGGCAGCCAATCCTCTACTTTGCCACTAATCCCATGCTGTTATCTTATTTACCAGCCTGCTCTGCAGTATTTCATTAAAGGCCTTTTGGAAATCTAAATAGATCATGTCAACTCGCTCTCCTTTGTCTCACTTGTTTGTTAGCAGCTCGAAGGAATCGAACAGATTTGTCAGACATGAACTCTCTTTTAAAAAAAGCTGTGCTGATTCGGCCTGATTTTACCGTACATTTTCAAGTACTCTGCAGTCTCATTCTTAATAAGGGACTCTCAAATCCTATCAACAACTGAGATCAGGCTGTTTAGCCTGCAATTTCTTGCCTCTGCCCCATCTCCTTTCTTAAACAGGAGTGTTGCATTAGCCATTTTCCAGTCATATGGGACACTCCCTAACTCCAGTGATTTCTAATGATCACTACCAATCTCTCCAAAGTCCTCAGCTACCTCTCTTTCAGTCATCTTGGGTATAATCCATCTGGTCTTGGTGATTTTTTGCAACTGCTTCCCAGCCGCTTCACCTTACTGATGGCCAGTGCACTGACTTCTGCCCCATGTCTCCCTTGAAGTTCTGGTATGCTGCTGGTGTCTTCCCTTGTGAAAACTGATGTGACATACCACTTCAGATCCTCTGCTATTCCTTTGTTCCCTATTACTACTTTCCAGCCTCATTTTCTAGCTGTCTCTTGTCTGATGTCCACTCTTGCCTCTGTAACCTCTCTAAAATCTTCTGCAGTCTTCTTTCATTTTAATAGCCTGCTTACTCATTTCAGCTTTTCTCCTCCAGTTTTTTTTTAAAAGTTAACATTTTTTTTGAAGTCTTCCCAAGCCTCTGACTTCCACTAATCTTTGCCACATTGTATGCTTTTTCCTTTGCTTTGTACTCTCCCTGACCATTGGATGAATTTATGCAGTGGCTCCTGAATTACCTCAGAACCTCCAGTCATTGCTGCTTCGCTTTGGCAGCATGATGGCTCGGTGGTTGTCTCTGCTGCCTCGCAGTGACAAGGACCTGGGATCAGTTCCAGCTTCAGGCAACTGTCTGCTTGGAGTTTGCACATTCTCCCGTGTCTGCCTGGGTTTCCTCCAGGTGCTCCGGTTTCCTCCCACAATCTAAAGGTGTGCAGGTTAGGGTGAATTGGCCATGCCGAATTGCCCATGGTGTTTAGGAATGTGTAGGCTAGGTGCATTAGTCAGGGGATATGTAGAGTAATAATGTCGAGGAATAGGTCTGGGTTGGTTACTATTCGGAGGGTTGGTGTGGATGTGTTGGGACAAATGGCCTGTTTACGCTCTGGAGGGATTCGATAATCCACTGTTTTCCCTGTCTGGCTCCCCCTTCCAATCAACCATGGCCAACTCCAACTACATACCTTTGTAATTACTTTTCCACAATCTCGTTACATTTGATTCAGTCTAGACCTCTTCGAACTGCAGGGTGAACTCTATTATGTTTATGGTCACTGCCTCCCAAGGGTACCTTTACCTTTACCGTCACCTGACCTGCACAGCTTTGTACTGTGGGAGGAAACTGAAGCAAACACGGGGAGAATGTGCAAACTCCACACAGTCGCCCGAGACTGGAATCAAACCTGGGTTCCCAGCGCTGTGCGGCAGCAGTGCTAACCACTGAGCCACCGTGCCACCCACTGTTCCTCCGTGAGCTCCAACACAACCTGCTTCAAGAAAACCTTGTCAACATTCCAACCTAATTTTCCCAGTCCACCTGCATATTGGAATCCCCCATCATTATTGCAGTAGTGCCTTTCGAACATAGAACATAGAAAAGTACAGCACAGAACAGGCCCTTTGGCCCACAATGTTGTGCTGCGATTTAATCTTAATGTAAAATGTAGTAATTTAACCTACCCACCCCTCAACTCACTGCTATCCATGTGCATGTCCAGCAGTCGCTTAAATGTCCCCAATGACTCTGCTTCCACCACCATAGCTGGTAACACATTCCATGCATTCACAACTCTCTGCGTAAAGAACAAAAAATATTTACAGCCCAGGAACAGGCCCTTCGGTTCTCCAAGCCTGAGCCTATCCAAATATACTGTCTAAACCTGTCGGTCAATTCCTAAACATCTGTATCCCTATGCTCCCTACCTACTCGTGCATCTGTCCAGACACACCTTAACTGAATCTACCGTACCTGCCTCTACCACCTCTGCTGGCAACGTGTTCCAAACGCCCACCACCCTCTGTGTGAAGTACTTACTGCGTGTATCCCCCTTAAACTTTCCACCTCTCGCTTTGAAAGCATAACCTCTCGTTATTGAATCCTTCACCCTGGGAAAAAGCTTGTCTCTCTCCACCCTGTCTATACCCTTCATGATTTTGTAAACCTCAGTCAGGTCCCCCCTCAATCTCCTTTTTTCTCGTGAAAATAAACCTAACGTACTCAACCTCTCTTCATAGCTAGCACCTTCCATACCAGGCAACATCCTTCTCTGCACCCTCTCCAAAGCGTCCACATCCTTTTGGTAATGTGGGGCCCAGAACTGTACACAGTATTCTAAATGCGGCCGAACCAATATCTTGTACAATTTTAACATGACTTGCCAGCTCTTATACTCAATACCCCATCCGATGAAGGCAAGCATACTATATGCCTTCTTGACCACTCTATCCACATGTGCAGCAACCTTCAGGGTACAATGGGCCTGCACTCCCAGATCTCCCTGCCCATCAACTTTTCCCAACCTATCCCTGACGTCTCTTTTATACCTTTCTCCTAATATCTTCAAACCATCTCGTACCAGTCAATCCTGCCCTGGGGAAAGGTCTCTGGCATTTGATTCTATCTATTCCTCTCATTATTTTGTACGCCTTTCTAGCATTTTCTATCTCCTGATTTATTTTCTTTCCCATATCCTGACGACTGCTGAGAGGCTTGTACACAAGTTCCAACAGGGTCTTTTTTCCTTTGTTTCCTTCGCTCTAGCCACACAAATTCTGCACCTTCTGATTCTGTTTCCATCCTTGCTGTCAATTTAATTTAATTTATTACTAACAAGGCAGCCCTGCACCCTCTGCCCATCTGCCTGTTACTTCATAAAGTATGTATTCTTGGATATTTCGTTTCCAGCCCTAATTCCTTTGCAGCCATGTCTCTGTGATACCTGCAACATTGCACATGCCAATTTCAATCTGTGCCAGAAGCTAATTTACCTTGTTTCACATATTGTGTACATTTAGGTACAACCCCCTCAGTCCTGTGGTGACTGCCCGCCTTCTCATAGTTGTTTCCTTATCTGCTGTGCCTGGAGTTAGATTCCTGATCCTTTCCATACTTTCTGTCCTAATCAGTGTTGTAGAAACTTTAGCCTGTGCTGAGCTCCTCTCCCCTCCCACTTTAAGACTTCCCATAATTTTCTGTGCACCTGAAACCAATGCCCATGATTTCGTTTAAAGCCCTATCCACAGATAAGAGTTATGCTGCTCACCAGGACTTGGCCCCAGCATCATTCAGATGAAGCCCATCCCATCGGCTCTGTCCTTCCCCAGTATTAACGCCAATATCCAATGAAATCAAACCCATTTCTCCCACATCAATATTGCAGCCACACATTTACCTCTTGAGTTTTACTGAGCCGATGCCATTTGCTTATGGATCAGGCAGTAATCCGGAAATTATTGCGTTTTTGATTCTGTTTTCTAATTTGGCCCTGAGCTGCTCATATTCCTTCAGCAGACCCTCTTTTCTCTTTCTACCTGTAGCAGCAACTGGATCGTTCCCCTCCCACTCCAAGTTCCTTTGCAGCCCAGATGAACATTCTAAAGTCGGGCACCAGGCAGACAGCACAGCCTTTGGGGCAACAGGGAAGAGTCGCTGTTGCTCTGATTACGCTATTCCTGATTTAGACATATGTTTCTCTTGAATGACCCCTTCTATCACAGTGCAGTGGTCACTTTGCGCATCCTCCCTTCAGCCCACATGCTCATTCACACACACAGCAAGAATCTCAAACCTGTTAGACATGCTGAAGAGCTAAGACTCCTTCAGCGCTAGCCTCTGCTTCCATCTACCTGCTTCACTTATAGTCAATGCCCTCTGGTAGAATTTGAGGTAGCGATTACATAGATGGGAATGATCGCTATCATAGAGGGATGTCAAACAAGGACAAGAACATTTTTTTAAATGTTGATTTTTTTCATCTGGAAAGCTGTTCAGGTCAGTGTGCTCAAGGTGAGGAGAACATGACTGTGTGGGTGAGCGCATGGGCAGCATAGTGTTGGGTGAGCTGAAGGTTATGGGGAGGTTGAAAGTGGGAGGTGGTTCAGAAGTGTGTTAGGGTCATTCAGTCTCAAGGTTTACAAAGGCCTAACTTCATATACCTACCTTTTGGGTATATCCCTGAATACCTTTGTTTAACAAAAGTTTATCTATCTCAGATTTAAAACGAACGATTAGTGATTGAGCATCAGCTGCCATTTTTGGGACATAGTTCCAAACTGTTACCACCTTTTTAGTATCGAGATGATGCCACATATCTCTCCTGCACAGAATATGCTCCCAAGTTGGAGATTAATTTGGAGGAAATTTCTATTCATCCAGCACTGGATGTCAGGGCATTGTGACCGAGAAGAAACTGTGAGGTGGTGATGGTCACATAGGCCTGGTCCCTTGGTCCCTTGGTGATGTAAGGGGCTGCATCAGAAGGTTTTGCTAAAGTTATGGTTTAACTGTTTGTTGATAATACCCCTGTCATGCACTATCGCCATGTTCTACACCTCCATGGAGGTCAGCGTTTCTCTGACCAGACCAGTTGGCAGGTTTCCTTCCTCAAGGAGATTTGTGAACCATTTGTGTTATGATCATAATTGGTAGCTTTCATAGTCACCTTTTGTGAGTGCCCAGCCCTACATATTCAGCTCAATTCACAACCTGGTTTGTCATTAAGCAAATGTCAGATACTGTTATTAAAGTTGGAATTACAGAGCATTTAGAAGTACATTAAAGAATCAAGTAGAGTCAGCGTGATTTTCTGAAGGGGAAAGCACAGCTGACAAGTTTATTAAAATATTTTCAGGATGTAATAAGCAAAATAGATAAGGGGGAAATGAATAGATCAAATATATTTAGATTTCCAAAAAATATTCAGTACAGTGTTTAAAATGAGATGACTTCAGATAAGAAGCCATGAACCCACACTTTTGGGTGTATGTATTAGTCAAACCTATTGGTAAGGATTAGTTTATGAATTGAATGTAGAGAGTAGAGATTAAGAGGGCAATTTCAAGATGCCAAATTGTAAGTTATGGAGTCCCAGACACACCAATACTGGGGTGACAATTTATTGACTGTATGTACTAATCACCCAGAAGATGGAAATGAATGTACTGTCATCAAGTTTGGAGATGATACAAATTAGATGGCATAACAAATTTACAGACAAATAGAAACAGAATAAGCAACAGACAAAAACTTGGCGGAATTTACTTTGGGGGGTAAAATTGAGGTTTATGCATTGCAGCAGGAAGGCCAATGGATTTGAATATTATTTAACTAGGGAAATCCACTGCAGAAAGCTGCAGCACACAGTTAATTGTGGGTCCTTGCAAGATAAAAAGCTAGCATCCAGGTTCAACATGTAATCGGGAAAGAAAATGTTCTGTTGGCCTTCATTTAAAGAGAATGGGAATGTGTTAGAACATAGAAAAGTACAGCACAGAACAGGCCCTTTGGCCCACAATGTTGTTAAAACTATACATGACACTCGTCAATCACACCTAGAATACTGTGAACAGTTTTAGTCCCTCTATTTTAAGAAAGGTGGTCCAGAGAATTTTAACAAGATTGATCCCAGACGTGGGAGAATTTTCTCAGGAGATGAGATTGAGCCGACTGCTCCAATACTCATTGAGTTTAGAAGAATGAGAGAAGACTTTACAGAAAGACATAACATTCTGAGGGACTTGACAAGACAGGTTCAGAGAGAATGATTCTCCTTGCTTTGAGTTGAGGAAGGACATCATCTCAGAGTATAGAGTATTTAAGGCACGTGTGGAGGAATTCCTTCTCTCATGGTAGTGGATCTATGGAATTCCTCACTGTGGAGCGCTGTAGAGACTGGATGCTCAGTCTTTCCAAGGCTGACAGAAAACCGCTTTTAATCAGTATTTGAATCAAGGGTGAGGAAATATGGCAGGGAAGTGAATCTAAGGATTATTAGATCAGCCCTAATCTCATTGAATGGTGAGAGCAGACTGGTTGATTTGCCGACTTCATTTTATCATCTGTTTCTTTTTCTGGGTTTTCACTTGCTTCTGTTTTTACTTCTTTCAACTGATTTCAAGGGCATGAGAAGAGGAAAATTTGCAGTGAGGAAACTTGAAACCAAACATTACTTGAAGGTCTGACAGAGTTGCCAAGTTTATGGTTGTCTGAATATCGTTGGATTTTGAACGTGAAGGAAAATGCACTATTCACTGTGGGGAGAAACTGTCCACATGTTGTACGTGTGGACAAGGTTTCAGCAGGTCATCTGCTCTATCACAACATAAATACAGTCACAGTGAGGGAAGGCCATTCACCTATCCTGAGTTCAAGAAAGGATTTACTCGATATCCACCATGCTGAAAAACCAGAAAGTTCACACAGAGGACAGACCTTTTAAATGCCCAGAATGTGGGAAGTGCTTTAAAAACTCTGGGACGCTGGTATCCCATCAACGTGTTCACAGTGATGAAAGACCCTTCATATGCTCTCACTGTGGGGCTGGGTTCAAACAATCATCTGACCTCATTGAACATCAACGGATTCACACTGGGGACAGACCATTCACCTGCTCCCAATGTAGGAAGACATTTGCTCGGAAATCAATCCTGCTGAGTCACCAGCAGTTTCACACAGAGGAGAGACCTTATAAATGTCCAGAGTGTGCCAAGTGTTATAAAAGCTCCGGGGCCCTGAAATTCCATCAGCGTGTTCATGGTGACGAGAGACCCTTCATGTGCTCTCACTGTGGGACTGGGTTCAGACAATCATGTGACCTCCATAATCACCAGCGGATTCACACTGGGGAGAGACCATTCACCTGCTCCCAATGTGGGAAGGGATTTGCTCAGAAATCCACCCTGCTCAAACACCAACGAATTCACGCAGAGGACAGACCTTTTAAATGCCCATACTGTGCCAAGTGCTATAAAAGTTCTGGGGCCCTGATGTCCCATCAACGTGTTCACACTGATGAGAGACCATTCAGATGCTCTCACTGTGGGAGTGGGTTCAAGTGGTCATCCCAACTCACTGTACACCAGCGATCTCATACTGGGGAGAGGCCATACACCTGCACTGAATGTGGGAAGGGATTTGCTCAGAAATCCAATCTGCTGAAACATCAGCAAGTCCACACTGAAGAGAGACCTTTTCAATGTCCAGAATGTGGGAAGTGTTATAAAATCTCTGCAGATCTGGTGACCCATCAACGTGTTCACACTGATGAGAGACCATTCAGGTGCTCTCATTGTGGGGCTGGTTTTAAGTGGTTAACCCGACTCACTGTACACCAGCGATCTCACACTGGAGAGAGACCGTACACCTGCACTGAATGTGGGAAGGGATTTGCTGTGAAATCCAACCTCCTGAAACACCAGCAAGTTCATGAGTAATGACAGAGTGTGTTTTTTTTTACTGTGAACATCTCCCTGCTTCATAGTGTACCTACCTCTCAGCCAGAAGGTCTGGTTTCAAGTCCCACCTTCTCTGGAGCTTGCCAAAGAGTTTAATTGTTTTTGTCAATTGATGGTCGAATGATGTCCATTGGGACCTATTTCTGCTGTAGTGACAGTGAAATAAGTCCACTTTGTGTTAACTACATTGTATCAGTCCGTTTTAATATCTGTAATCTCTAAGATATGAGAGTATGTGGAATTCCCTACCCAGTAAAGTTTTACCAGTAGAGTGACACTATGATTAACACTGATGCCTCACTGCACCAAGAACCTGGGTTCAACACCAGCCTTGATGACTGTCTGTGTGGAGTTTTCGCATTCTCCCTACGTGTTTGTACTTCCTTCCACAGTCCAAAGCTGTGCTGGTGAAGTGGATTGTTCAGTGTTCAGGGATGTATGGGCCAGCCATGGGAAATTTGGGGTTACAGGATAAAGGGATGCACTCCAGAGAGTTGGTGCGGACATATTGGGCCAAATGCTTGCTTCCACACTGAAGAGAGACCTCTTCAATGTCCGGAATGTGGGAAGTGTAATAACATCTCTGCAGATCTGGTGACCCATCAATGTGTTCATACTGAGAGACCATTCAGGTGCTCTTATTGTGGGGCTGGTTTTAAGTGGTTAACCGACTCACTGTACACCAGCGATCTCACACTGGAGAGAGACCGTACACCTGCACTGAATGTGGGAAGGGGTTTGCTGTGAAATCCAACCTCCTGAAACACCAGCAAGTTCATGAGTAATGCTGATGTTTGAAATCTTTTCAGATGAACACATTCATCAGGAGCTGAATGTTACCTTACAATCAATTGGCGCTCTCAGATGTCAGAATGATGTCTAAGTTTCCCATCAGCAAATCCTCTCTTTCTAATACAATTGGCAAAGAATTTACAAAATTCAACTCTGCACATTGTAGAATAAGAATTTTGCCAGGCAAATCCAGTTTCTGTTAAAGATTTTTCTTTTGTTTCCCTCAAAGTTAAAAATCTGTGTCGCATGTTCTCCCTCCTCCAAATTCTGCTTTAAATAATTTCTGAAGCTTTTTTTAAAAAAAATGAATGTGTCTAGAGACAGCAATGTGTTTGATAATTGACTTTGGTCACTCATTCTCTCAAAATTGCTGACCATCATAGTTCAGAAAACAGACAGAATATCAGACATTAGCACCACATTCATAACTGTGTGGAGATTCAATGCGCAATTGTGAATCTCAGAATTAGAGTCATAGAGATGTACAGCATGGAAACAGACCAGATATCCCAATCCAATCTAGTCCCACCTGCCAGCACCCGGCCCGTATCCCTCCAAACCCTTCCTATTCATATACCCATCCAGATGCCTTTTAAATGTTGCAATTGTACCAGCCACCACCACTTCCTCTGGCAGCTTATTCCATACACGTACCACCCTCTATTTGAAAAAGTTGCCCCTTAGGTCTCTTTTTATATCTTTCCCCTCTCACCCTAAACCTATGCCGTCTAGTTCTGGACTTCCCAATACCAGGGAAAAGACTTTGTCTATTTATCCTATCCATGCCCCTCCTAATTTTGTAAACCTCTATAAGGTCACCCCTCAGCCTCCAATGCTGCAGGGAAAACAGCCCCAGTCTGTTCAGCCTCTCCTTATCGCTCAAATCCTCCAACCCTGGCAACATCCTTGTAAATCTTTTCTGAACCCTTTCAAGTTTCACAATATCCGATAGGAAGGAGACCAGAATTGCACGCAATATTCCAACAGTGACCTGTCCAGCTGCAACATGACCTCCCAACACATGTACTCAATACTCTGACCAATAAAGGAAAGCACACTAAACACCGCCTTCACTGTCCTATCTACCTGTGACTCCACTTTTAAGGAGCTATGAATTTGCAATCCAAGGTCTCTTTGTTCAGCAACACTCCCTCGGACTTATACACTTAATGGTAATGTCCTGCTCTCATTTACTTTCCCAAAATGCAGCACCTCACATTTATCTGAATTAAACTCCATCTGCCACTTCTCAGCCCATTGGCCCATCTGGTCCAGATCCTGTTGTAATCTGAGGTAAACCTTCTTTGCTGTCCACCACACCTCCAATTTTGGTATCATCTGCAAACTTACTAACTCTACCTCTTATTCTCGCATCCAAATCATTTATATAAATGACAAGAAGTAGAGGACCAAGCACCGATCCTAGTGGTACTGGTCACAGACCTCCAGTGTGAACAACTACCCTCCACCCCCACTCTCTGTCTTCTACCTTTGAGCCAGTCGGAAGACTGGAGGTTGGCTAACGTGGTGCCACTGTTTAAGAAGGGTGGTAAGAACAAGCCAGGGAACCATGTTGACTATCCCTAATCAGTCTTTGCTTTTCCAAATACATGTACATCCTGTCCCTCAGGATTCCCTCCAACAACTTCCCTCCAGGCTCACTGGTCAATAGTTCTCCAGTCTTCCGGCATCTCAACTGTGACTATTGATGATACAAATATCTCAGCAAGAGGCCCAGCAATTACTTCTCTAGCTTCCCACAGAGTTCTGGGATATACCTGATCAGGTTCTGGAGTTTTATCCAGCTTTATGTGTTTCAAGACATCCAGCACTTCTTTCTCTCTAATATGGACATTTTTCAAGGTGTCACCATCTATTTCCCTACATTCTATATCTTCCATATCCTTTTTCACAGTAAGTACTGATGCAAAATACTCATTTAGTATCTCCCCCATTTTCTGTGGCTCCACTCAAAGGCCACCTTGCTGATCTTTGAGGGGCCCTATTCTCTCCCTAGTTACCCTTTTGTCCTTAATGCATTTGTAAAAACCCTTTGGATTCTCCTTAATTCTATTTGCCAAAGCTATCTCATGTCGCCTTTTTGCCCTCCTTATTTCCCTCTTAACTGTACTCCTACTCCCTTTCTACTCTTCTAAGCATTCACTCGGTCTATCTTGTCTACACCTGACATAATTTGGAGATGCCGGTGTTGGATTGGGGTGTACAAAGTTAAAAATCACACAACACCAGGTTATCGTCCAACAGGTTTAATTGGAAGCACACTAGCTTTCGGAGCGACGCTCCTTCATTAGGTGATTGTGGAGGGCTCGATCGTAACACAGAATTTATAGCAAAAATTTGCAGTGTGATGTAACTGAAATTATACATTGAAAAATTGTCTGTTAAGCATTTCATCTGTTAGAATACAGTGGTAGTTTCACTTTCATGTGTAAATTTACCCTTTTTTTTTAAAGTTGCATTCTCGGGTTAGCTGTTAACAATGGTGATAGCTAGACGATATCACTGTATTCTAACAGATGAAAGGCTTAACCGACAATCAATTTTTCAATATATAATTTCAGTTTCATCACACTGCAAATTTTTGCTATAAATTCTGTGTTACGATCGAACCCTCCACAATCACCTGATGAAGGAGCGTCGCTCCGAAAGCTCGTGTGCTTCCAATTAAACCTGTTGGACTATAATCTGGTGTTGTGTGATTTTTAACTTTGCAACCACAGAGTGAGCGCGGTTGAGCCTGCTGACTGTGCGCACTCTGTCGTCATTTAGAACAAAACAGACTGGAAGGGAGCAACCATCTCAAAGACTGTGTTGGACTCCCCCATGATTCAGACAATCAGTGCAAAAGGCAATGAAGAAGCATTGGCAAGAATCTCAAAGCAAAAGTGCGACAGGATGTAGATCTGGATGAATCTATATCAGTCTCCTCCGAAGATCCCTAGCATATCGGATATATCGGAGCAGCAGACGGATATTTGGCCCTTTGAGCCAGCCCTGCCATTCAGTATAATGATGGATGGTCATCATACTCAGTGCCTTGCGCCTGCTTTTACATCAGCGAAGCTGGTCCAGTGTAACTACAACATTTAAGTTAAAAAAAAAAGCCCGGTTATGGCGAGTCCACAAAAGCAAGACAAATCGACTCCATACATTACCTAACCTCTGTTTCCAATATGTGTCAGTTTATATTAATTCAGAAACTGTTGAAAAAATATTCACACATCAAACACATGGCTTTCGAGCGTGCATGTGAGAGAGATAGATGGTGGAGAAGGTGGAAGGTGCAGAACAATGTACCCAAGGAAAGGTCAGCTGTTAAAAAATGTGTAGGACTTTCAGCCACAATAAATCACTTAACAAAGCTGTTGACAATCGTTTGTTAGACATTAATTTAACCCTCAGATGATTCTGATTCTCAGCAAACAATCAAATAAAAGTAGTGACATTTATGGAGTCATACATCTTATCACAAACAGCCACTCATTGACTGCGTATCATATTCAAATGTGTGATCAGATCTCAATTGTGGAATGCCATTATCAGGAGTTTACTTTCAATCAGTTGGAATAACAAGACTGAGAAATACATTCTGAAGGTTTGTTCCTGTCCAGTTATAATGTTAAAATTCATGAATATTAACCTAGACCATATTGTAATTTTTCTGATTGGCAACTGGTGAAGGAAAAAATCAGAACCAATCTTTACTGGACTATTCTGGAACAGATTTACCTATGGTGAGTGAAATGTTGCAGATAGGCTCTGCTGTGATGCGGTGGTAGTGTCCCTCCCCGTGAACAGGGAGACGTGGGTTCAAGTGCCAGGTACTTCACAGATGTGTGATAACATCTCTGAGAAGTTAGATTAGAGAAATACAGTTATTTTAATTCATTTGAAATATTGCAGGTAAATAGTTGCTGACTGTCTATTATTTGTATGCCAGTTACTGCTTTTTATAGTTATTTTTCATCAACTTCTCCGGCAGGCTACAAATAAATCCGCTGAGATATATGGGATTAGAATCTCCATCTTTTTTACCAGAGGCAAGGACGCTGCTTTAGCACTTCAAAAGCGTTTTAGCTATTGTCCAAGAAGGGAGACAGTAGTTGAGCTCAATTGAGCTCAAGTACAGAAAATACAGACTATATACAGAGAATGAGGGATAAGGCATAAGTGGATCAACGGAGGTGTTGAATTAAAATACTGAGAGCAACTGCAGTCTGTGTGTTTATTCTTGATGCTGTCAGTGTGAGGTCAACCTCACATGGAGGAAGTCTGTTCGTGCTGATAACATGAAACTGACCACTTGATTTATTCTCAGTCGACACAATTTCCTGTCTCTCTGTTGCCAGTTTCAAAACACGCATCTCACCTCTGAGCAGAAAATAAATGTGGGACCACTATCAAAACATCTGGCCACAGGAGCAGTGCAGAGTCGCACAGATCACATTGCACTGACACTTTAAAATGCACCTGTTATTACTGTTTAAATCACAATTTCAGACAAACTGGCTGGCTCTGTGGAGCTCAAAATATTAGGCCTTATGTTATCATTTACTTATAATGTTATCCCTCATCGCAGTTAGATAAGATTCCCACAGTATGGAAACAGTCCCTTCCGCCCAACAAGTCCGCACCGGCCCTCTGAAGAGCAATCCACCCAGACATATTCCCCATATTACCCCTGACTAATACACGTACCACTAAGGGCAATTGAGCATGATCAATTCACCTGACCGGCACACATTTTTGGACTGTGGGAGGAAACCGGAGCACACACGGGAAACCCACGCAGACACGGGTAGAATGTGCAAACTCCACATAGGCACTCGTCCAAGGCCTGTCCCTGGCCCTCTTAGGCAGCAGTGCTAACCACTGGGACATCATGTCGCCCCGTTATGATTCATTAACCAATAATTGGGCACCTCTGACCTAATTTAATCCTCCTCTTCCTCTGGCTTCCTCTCCCGAACTGTACATTCGGGATGTTCATCATCTATATTCCCACTCCTTCAACCATTTTTAATTGGAATATTAATTATATCCTGACGATTGCGAATTGTGTATCAGAACATCAAGTTCTTTGAAGATTGCAGCATTATGTATTCCCTCTCCACTGAAAGAGTAATGAACTTTCTTATCCTACATGCCAACGCGAAAAATCTCTCATTTCACATATTTCAATGATCTGGGATACTTTGCCCACACATTTAGTCTCATCTATAGCAACTCTCTGTACATAAGCACAGCCGCAGTGGGCACTGTTTGTATACCTGCTTTACACATGGGAAGATGTTCAATAACTGATTCAACCTGTTGAGATACCTGCGAGTTGATAATGCGATGCTAAATTTTAAATGTTGTGACTGCAAGTTGAGCTTTCAAAGCAGCAATAGTCTGCTGAGACACGAACGCACTCACACTGGAGAGAACGTTGCAAATAGGCTTTCTTGTGATGTGGTGGTAGTGTCGCTCCCCGTGAACAGAGAGACCTGGGTTCAAGTGCCATGTACTTCACAGATGTGTGGTAACATCTTTGAGAAGTTAGATTAGAGAAATACGCCTTACTTATTTATTTCTTTGAAATATTGCACCTGCTCTGTGAGTAAGACAGGTTTCAGTCGGCCATCTGCACTGGTGACACACCACAAATTCACACTGGGGAAAGATTATTCACCTGCTCCATGGGTGTAAACGACTTCATTTTTGCATCACTTCTGAAACACCAATGCACTCGCATCAAGGAGAGGCTATTCACTTGCTCTGTCCATGGGAAGGTGTTCACTCAGTCATCCAACCTACTGCAACGTCAGCGAATTCACAACGAACTATCATCCGTTCAAACTAATGGTATTGCTGTGTTTCATCACAGCCAACGCTGAACTAGCTTATTAAACCTGATTGGTGCAAAAAAATGTGTTCCGGCCACTTTCTGCCATGGTTTAGAGCTCGTGGACATGAGACAGAAGATCTTTTGCTAGATCTTCTGACTTGGAGTCAGAAATAACAATGGTGAAGGTTGGAATTCTGTTGGAAAATTGGAGATTAGTATAAAAGTATGCCCTTTCCTGACGAACGGAACCACTAGCTTCTGCTACTCTGGTAAAGACCAGACAGGATCAATGCCTTCCATTGCTACTATGTGATTTTTCAGCCATCTCTTTTATAAGTTATTACATTTTCCTAGTTATTATAACATTTTGTTCATGTGATATTTGTGTTTGAACTTTTTATGTCCCCTGTCCTTGTGAATTAAGAGAGCTGCAGAAATGTTTCATGTCTGAGGGATTGCAGTTTGGACTATTTGTATTGGGCAGAGCATTGAGTTTTAGATTTCGGAGGTCATGTTGCGGTTAACATTGCTTAGACCACTTTTGGAATATTGCGTGCATTTCTGGTCTTATTCTTATCGGAAAGATGTTGTGAAACTTAAAAAGGTTCAGAAAAGATTTATATGGATGTTGCCAGGTTGAGGAGGTTGAGCTACAGGGAGAGGCTAAATAAGCTGGGACTGTTTTCCCTGGAGTGTCGGAGGCTAAGGGATTGTCTCATAAAGGTTTATAAAATGACGAAGGGCATGAATAGGATAAATAAGCGAGGTCTTTTCCTTGGGGTGGAAAAGTTCAGAAATAGAATGCATAGGTTTAGGGTGAGAGGAATAATATTTAAAAGGGACTTAAGGAGCAATTATGTCTCACAGGTAGGAGTTGATAGAGCTTGGCACGTTTACAGTATTTAAAATGATGCATACTTGAATAGGAAGGGGTTAGAGGGATATGGGCCTCTGGATAATAGGACCAGATTATATTAAGATATCTGTTCGGCATTGACTAGTTGGACGAAAGAGTTTGTTTCCGTGTAGTGTATCTCAATGAACCTATGACTGTATTTTCAACATCATTCGCTCTGTGTCTGCTGGCTTAATAACTAAACCACAACAATTATGTGTTAGTCTGTTTTAATATTGCAGAATGAAAATGTCAACCAACCAACATGCATTTGTTGAGTTAACAATCGTCACTAGAAAAAGAGCATATTTTCCATTTGCGTGTTTACATCTTTCTGCTATTTTATCTCTGTGCCATTTTAACATGAGTCCATGCAAAAAAAATTGAAGAAAAAAATGCATTTAAATAAAAAGGAACTGAATCACACTGACACATGGTGGAAAATACAAACTTAGCCACTAAAAATGACAGAATCCTCAGCAATGCAATCATCTCCAACTTGATTATGAGCACACGGCTCACAGCAGACTAAAAATAAAATAGAATTGTTGAACGAAGCACGATCCAACACGTCATGTACTTTACTAAATAGTGAATACATAATATTTTCGCACTGCAGTGAGTACTTAGTTTTTTGCGCAGGAGTAAGTGCACTTGAGAATTAACAAACTGGAAAGTTACCATTTACAGTTCTACAGCACGTATAAATTCCTCTGAGTCTGTTAGTGGACCAGTGCACTGAATAGGTTAAGACTCCCTGTACGCCAAACTGGATTTATTGGGCTGAATGATTTCATCTGGCTACATGATTTCATAAAATTAAATATCTAGCATATAGATAGAGGACACGAGTGGAATCAATAACTGTAGGATTTGGATATCGAAAGAGTCAGCCCTTCAGTAGTGCTCCAAATGGGAAGAAGTGAGAATTTTTATCTCCAGACTTTGGAAGATTAAACCTCGTTTAAAAACAGGCGAATTTAAGAAATGGTGGAGAAAAACATGATAATTAATTTATTTTCCAACGAATTTGCGTGTTTGACATTGCATTGAGAAACTAACCACCGAATGGCTGACATCTATTTTGTTGAGTTAGAACAAGCAGGGTATGTGTACATGTTTTCTTTTTCTGTCTGCAAATGACACGGTCTTGAATACTAACACACATGGCTTCCAGTGCACGCAACTGAATAATATAGTCAGCTGGACTGAGAACTCTAAATTGGGTGGGAGTGTTTTTAGTAGCAATTGACAATTGCAAATAGTAACTATCGATACTTGAACATGTTCCACAATTGGAGAATTAGACTTAATGCTGGCTGCAGTGTTTTGAATTTTGCGAGCATGGTCTGGTTAAGTATGGTCAGCACCTCGTCGCTCCAATCAAAGTGAAATATTGCTTGATATAATCAGTCAGTCTTCATGTTTTTGGCTACATGACTGGCATCGCACTGATATGAAACTAATATCCCACATTGCACATTTGATTGACAGGCAAGCATTTCTTTTATTGGGCGACAACGTTCTGTTGGTATTGAACACCACCATTCTGTTACTCCTAGTTGCAGCAGCAGGTTGAATCAGCTGTTTTCCATTGACGCTTAAACACTGAAGAGACTTTGCCATTCCAGCGTACAGTGAGATTCACAGGTTGAAATGTGATAACGTTTGGCTTTACTTGAACTGCACAATATGCAGCAAGAGACGAGACTTTGCCATTCCAGCGTACAGTGAGATTCACAGGTTGAAATGTGATAACGTTTGGCTTTACTTGAACTGCACAATATGCAGCAAGAGATGGTATTGTCATGGGATTCTTATTGGATTGCAAGGGAAGTGTGTCGTCAATGGAAAGGCACGTAGCCTATCTGTATTTTGCCTTGTAATTGTTTGGTATGTGGAATGCCAGAGGAAATGATAGATGTAGGCTCCATTGCAACATATATAAAAAAGGATAAGTTAAAAAAAAGATAGGTTAGGTTAATTCCATTAACGACATGTTTCTCCTGGAGAAAAAAAAAGTTTGCAGGGATCCCATGACAATACTATCTGGTCTCTTAGAAATGAAGCTGTTTTGCTTAACTGGTTTGGCCAACACGTGACCCCAGGTGCACAGTAATGTGGTTAACGAGGCAATTAAGGATGGGCAATAAATACTGACTTAACTAGCGAAGCCCTCGTTCCATGAACAAATAAAAAGCCGCACTTAGGAATTACTGGCTGGCAAATGTAGATAACATGAGGCCATTTCGAGACACACCAGCCAGCAAAATACACCCTCTTTGCACGAACACTGTCAAACTATTTCTGAATTTCAGACTGCTCAATGAGATCATCCCTCATTATTCTAAATTCAAGAGACAACAGACTCAACCTTGTTCATCTCCACGTGAACCACCTCGTCTCATGGACCAATTCAGTGTTAGCAGAGAGATAACTCGCAAGGAAAAAAAAACTCACGACAAAGATAATTACCATTTAACCTGGTGAACTGCTTTTATTTTGAAGAGCAGTTGTGATTCATTGATCAGGAGTAACATTCTGCAAGCGAAAACAGCAGGAATTACTCAATGTACACAGGTATCCAATGAACACAGTCCACCAATTTCTCAGCAACAAACGCAAACAAGCAGACAAAACACGCCCAGAAACCCTAGCCACTCACCCCTACATCAAAGACATCTCAGAAATGACTGTCAGGCTACTCAGACCCCTTGGTGTCATGGTGGCCCACAAACCCACCAACACACTAAAACAACAGTTAATGGACTTGAAAGACCACAAGCAAAACTAATGTCGTTTACAAAATACAGTGCAAGGACTGTAACAAACATTATATTGGACAAACAGGCAAAAAACAAACTAGCCACCAGATATATGAATACCAACTAGCCACAAAAAGAAATGACCCTTTATTACTAGTATCCTTACATATGGATGAGGAAGAACACCACTTCGACTGGGACAACACATCCATCCTAGGACAAGCCAAACAGAGATGCACACGAGAATTCCTATAAGTATGGCATTCCAAATGGAACTCTATCAACAAACACAGCGAGTTAGACCCCATCTACCACCCCCTTGAGAAAAGGAACAAGAAGTGACTTCATCGCAGGAAATGACATCCCCAGAGGAAATGACATCACCAACCCAAAGAAACCCAAACATATAAATAGCAAGCAGGAATTATCAGCAGTGCTTCACCTGAGGAGCACTGAAGATGTTGCCTAGTAGGGTGACAAAACGTCTGGAAATGAACCTTCCAGCTCAGCGAGTAAACCGACATCCAAAACCTCAACCTGAGCTACAAGTCTTCTCAAAACTCACTAAAGTCCTGATGGGATGCTTGGATTGAGGTTCTCAGCTCCAAATCCGCCCCTTCTAAGATCATGTGAAGTTTATTTCGAGCAGAACAGAACAGTGTCAAAGCGAGAACTGACAAAAACATACAGGTAGGCTATGGAAGTGTCTAGTAATTTCTGGGGCAGACACTATGAAAACTTTTCCATAAAAGCTACCTACTTGTTAAAAAAAGACAAAAATGCCACCCAGTTAGACTACATAAGTCTTTGGTGGGAGGAAGGACAGAAAGAAGGCTGAGGGGAGAGAATAAAAGAAAGAGAGAGATGGGACGAAAGAATGCATGGTAGGGGAGATCAAAGAGGATGTCGTATTGGGGTGGTGGCCGGGGACATATTATGTGTAGGAAGAATGAAAGAAAGTGCAGTGGGAAAGTCAGGCCAGAATGTGAGAAGGTTGGCAACAACATGAAGTGTTCAGGAGTAAAAAAGTGGAATGAGAGTAGGAGCATGAGGATGGAGTAGCGAAGGCGATATGAGAGAATGAGAGTGTATTCAGAACGTTAATTGGAGGGGGTCCAGGAGACTTGACCTTTCACCCTTCTGTCAGTCTCCTAATTACTGGGAATCTGTAGCCCACACTATCTGTGCTGACTCTGTGACAGGTTTGTCCAATTAATTTCACAGTCTCCTGTCAAAACAAAGCCTATCTATTGCAGTATGGCAAGAGGTGAATGGAAACCTTCTGGATTTGGTTACATCTCAGACCTATTCACTCTACAGATTGCTTAATCGCACCGTTTACTCAACATATATTAAGTATTAATTAGTTAGTAAAGAAAACTGAATCTCGGTATTTAATTGTATAAATCTCAACTTACCATAGTTTACCATGACATTATTAATGTGGGTCCAAGGTATAGAGCAAAGCTGAACTAATGCAACATTTGCACATCTCCAAACACTGAAATGCCAGTTAGACCATTGACACTTGCTATATCCTAGAGCAACAACAGTGATGAGAGCCGTCATAAAGGGATATAATGATCTGTTTAAAAGAAAAACACTGGCTTGCCTGCTACCTAGATAACCAAACTAAGTAAAAACCGACAGCACGGCAGAGGCTGTAAATCAGAAAAAAAAGGAATCTGCTGAGAAAACTTAGCAGCTCTGGCAGTCTCTGTGGAGAGAAACCAAACTTAATGTTTTGGGTCCAGTGTACCTTCCTCAGACCTGTAATTTCTGTTTTTATAGCAACATCAAACAGTCCACTCCTGATCAGTCTACAGTCACTGCTCAGTAAGACTTTTCTGCCCAGTGGAATCCAACTTCCGATTGCCACTTATTAGGTGCAAGACCAGTTTCTCCCAAACTCCAAAAAATCTCAGCAAAATTAATGAAGGCCAGTGTTCCAAAAGCCTTCATCACTGCCTGTCTACTTGTGACTCCACTTTCAGAGAACCTTGCACCTTACCTTCAAGGACCTTCTCTTTCATCACACACCTTAAGGCCCCATCATATAACATGAAACTCCGACTTTGATTTAACTTCACAAAATGCAAGACCTCCCAGTTATCAATATTGAACTCCATTTGCCAATTCTGGTTTCCTGTCCTCACCTGATCTGGATCCTGCTGCTAATTCTGACAACTAGTTTCACTGTCCATGATCCCACCTATATTAGTGTTTCCTGCAAATTTATTCATCATATCGTGCACATTCTCATCCAAATCATTGATATGGATAACAAACAGCAATGGGCCCAGCACTGACAATGAGTCACACCATAGGTCACCGGCCTCCAGTTGCACAAGCATCCTTGCAGTAATACACTCTGCTTTCTGGCATGTCGTGAATTGTGTTTCTAATTTGTCAGCTTTCCCTGGATTCCATGTGATTGACCATGTGGAATTCTATAAAAGGCCTAACTAAAATTCTTATAGACTAAGTCCATCACCCTGGGTCATCAACCGTCCTGGTCACTAAAGAACCCTAACAAATTTGTGAGGTATGATCTCCCACAAACAAAGTTGACTACTCCTAATCAAGCTATATATTTCTAAAAGTATACTTATCTTATGCCTCAGAAACTTCTCAACTAACTCAAATACCACACATTCTAGGTGTACTGGGGTATTGTTACATTGACTTTCTTTATATACATTCTTGAAAATTATTTTAATGACATTAAAGGACAAAGCAACAACAGCTCCAGATAGCACTTCAGTGCAACTTTTTAAAGATAATTTGGGATTAGCAATAAAAGCTGGTCCAGTCAGTAAGGCTCAAACCAACTGATTCAAAAGACATTGAAGTGTATTTTCCTGAAAACGTTGTAAGAGGCCATCTGCTTTGCACATTATATCTGATTTGATCCTACTTACATTAATTTCCACGCCACTTTCACATCATGCTAACAATTGCAGCATATTTACCCATGCACCACCCCGATAATGAATGTCCTTTTGCTAGGTCACAGGTGAGCGCTGCGGAGGCGCAATATCACCTAGAGTTTGTGGATGCGCAGTGATAGGCATAACAATTGGTAGAGACGCTTGTTTCTCTCATCTGCTGGTGGTGAGACTGTGTGACCGGGGACTGAGCGCCGGAGCAAGCAGGAGTACAAAAAATATTTGTGAACACTTCCTAAGTTCTTCCAATTTCGATTAATAACTTGCAAGTTCCAATTTTACCCCGGATCATTCATTGGGAAACAGCAGCTACGCTGGTTCTGCCGGCAGTGTGGTGTATGCATGATCAGCTTTCCTTTGCACATTCGCTTGGACTTCAGGAACTCCGGTCTCACCGGATGTTTTGTCCCAGCAAATCAGTAGCTTCACCCATTCCGAGCCCATGGTGAGAGGCTGGCATATGGCAGAGTTATGCAAACGGGTGGTTCCTCCCACTCTTGAGCGGGTATTGTGCAATGTCGTCAGAAGACAGGAGTGGGCGGCTTAAGAAGATGGAAAGCATGCTGCGTAAGCCAGAGTATTTCTAGTGGATTTGCTTGTGCTTATACAGTGATTACTAGAGCTACGATGAGCAGGAGTTCTTTGAGAGTTGTGAGGTTGAGCTGGTCGCTATTGCTTAAAATAGCTTAAAATATTGCTTAAAATAGTGAGTGCCGTCACTAGCGGTGTTCCGCAAGGATCTGTTTTGGGACCATTGCTGTTTGTCATTTTTATAAATGACCTGGAGGAAGGGTTAGAAGGTTGGGTGAGCGAGTTTGCGGATGATACGAAAGTCGGAGGAGTTGTAGACAGTGAGGAAGGATGTGGCAGGTTACAGCGGGATATAGAGAAGCTGCAGAGCTGGGCAGAAAGGTGGCAAATGGAGTTCAATGTAGCTAAGTGTGAAGTGATTCACTTTGGTAAGAGTAATAAAAAGATGGATTACTGGGCTAATGGTAGACTACTTGGTAGTGTGGAAGAGCAGAGGGATCTTGGTGTCCATGTACACAGATCTCTGAAAGTTGCCACCCAGGTAAATAGTGCAGTGAAGAAGGCATATGGCGTACTGGCTTTTATTGGTAGAGGAATTGAGTTCCGGAGTCCTGAGGTCATGTTGCAGTTGTATAAGACTCTGGTGCGGCCGCATCTGGAATATTGTGTGCAGTTTTGGTCGCCATACTATAGGAAGGATGTGGAGGCACTGGAACGGGTGCAGAGGAAGTTTACCAGGATGTTGCCTGGTATGGTAGGAAAATCCTATGAGGAAAGGCTGAGGCACTTGGGGTTGTTTTCATTGGAGAAAAGAAGGTTTAGGGGTGATTTGATAGAGGTGTACAAGATGATTAGGGGGTTAGATAGGGTTGACAGTGAGAACCTTTTTCCACATATGGAGTCAGCTATTACAAGGGGGCATAGCTTTAAATTAAGGGGGGGTAGATATAGGACTGATGTTAGGGGTAGGTTCTTCACTCAGCGAGTCGTAAGTTCATGGAATGCCCTCAGTAGCAGTAGTGGACTCTCCCTCTTTATGGGTATTTAAGCGGGCATTGGATAGGTATATGGAGGATAGTGGGTTAGTGTAGGTTAGGTGGGCTTTGATCGGCGCAACATCGAGGGCTGAAGGGCCTGTACTGCGCTGTATTCTTCTATGTTCTATGTTCTAAATACAAATTAGTTTCTGGAATATGTCATTTAGCCCATGGAACCTGGTTCTTGATTTGATCTGAGTATGGACTTTCCCAAGATATTCTATATGTCTGGGGAGACCTTGCAGTAGTTAGTACATCTAAAAACAATTGCATTGGGGATATGACCACAACTGATCACCTAAGCTGAAGAGGCACAATGACAGTCACACCACGAGAAATGATGGAAAAGTATTTTCGATGGGAAGGGATTCAATTATATGTTTGTGTTGGGAATGCATCAAAATATTCCCCTCGGAAAGAAATCTTGCACTTGCACTACGTCTGGAATTGGATTTTGTCATTTATACAATTTGCAGAAATACCAGTTTGTCCACCCTGATATGAATGTGTTCGAATATTTAGACGGTGAGAAGAGCTTTAAAAGCAACAATGACCTGCACAAAATAATCCTTTCAGACTGGACTGAGGTAATTTTTCTTGCTGGCTTTGTGGAAAGCGATTTACTTATTCATCCAATTTCCTGAATGGATTCACACTGGGAAGGGATTATTTTTCTGTTGTGCGAACACAAAGAGATTCTTCCGGTCAATCAGACAGCAGAGAAGCCACTCACCTGCTCTGCGTGTGGGAAGGAATTCACTCCACCATTCACCCTGCAGATGCACCAACGAGTTCACACTATTGAGCGGTCATTCATCAATCTGTATGTAGAAAGGGATACACTCGGTCATCCCACCTTCTCGGATACCATTTGAAGAACGAATGACGGCAATGTTTGGTTTCTGCTGTTATTGCTGCTTATTATCACTTCCAGGACCGAATGTGTGGTTTAATCCTGAGGAAAGAAAGGAATAGTTCCCAGCCTCTCTCTTCATGGTTTCGAGGTCCTACAAACAAAAGAGAAGGATCCTTCTTGAAGATGTTCAGATTCCCACAAGAAGAAACACCCTTGAGCCATCGTCTGTACGAGGATCCCACAGTTTCAGGCAAATTACCGCTAAATCATCTAAACGTTAGTGTACACAAGTCATATCTGTTCACTTCTTCTTTGTAAAACTGCTATCCCATTGTTGTCATTAGCCTGGTACATATTATCTGAACTAATTTCTTATCTAAGCATTTTGGCACAATAATTTCAAATGCCTCTGTAACTTCCATGAGGTAACCTATGTCAGGGAACAACAAAGGTATGCATTTCTGTAGAGGAGTGAAACTACCCACTATTCCTCACAGTTGAACAAAGTTTGACCAAGTAAATTGATTTTAAGAAGTACTTCAAAGGAACAAGAGTGAACTTGGTGTTTGGCAATTGAAAGCACAGCCACCAATGGTTTGGTGATACATGTGAGTGATATGGAAGGGGTCAGAAATGAAAGAGTACAAGGTACTTGGCAGGTCGTGACGGTCGAGGAGATTACAGAGACCGACAGATATGGGGATAGAAGCTGGCTTTATGGAACTTCATGCACGCCTCTGAAACGGATCCGTTCGGGTCATGACCACAGCTGTGCAGGAGATGCCTGCTGCCTTAACTGGGGGGATGGGGATATATTAGATCCTACACAAATGAGAAATTCATAACTAATCTCCGTAAAGCTGCTCTGAAAAGAGTGGGTGTATGAATGGATGTGAACGGATGTGACTTTTGTTAATGCTCACCAGCCCCTGTCTACAAACCCCCAGACATTATCAAAGTGCTGTTTCTCTGGCACACTGTCATGCTGTCTCCCAATTCATTGTCCGAGTTCATTCCTTGCCGCCACATTTCCCACCAGCTAAGTGTACTTCTTGTATGGTCTTTCCAATTGCCAACAACAGTATGCTGCCATCAAGTCAAATGCCGAATGTGGTGTGTGAGTTTCAGTGCGAACGTGAGGCCGGGTATGTACTCCATTCATCTCAGACACTGGAAGATTATAATAGTAGCATGTCCCTTCAGCCATTGATGGAAAGCAAGTTGCCAAACTCTCAACACATATCCGAACGTCAGCTGTGATTCTGCATTTGGAAACTTTCTGCAAGATAGTGAAGTCTCTGAGGCTGGATAAGTGAGGCTTATCTAGTGTGAGGCTAGGATTAAGCTGTTGCATGGAATTGCGTAGATAAGGAGCTTTGTCAGGGTTGGAGAAGGTTGTGGAGATAGAGAAGATTACACAGCTAAAGGTGGTTGCAGGGGCTGGAGGAATTTGCAGAGATAGCGAGAGCTGTAGCGTCATGGAACTGCATAACATGGAGGCAGACTCTATGGTTCAACTCGATTATGCCAATAAAATATTCTGAATAAAATCGTCCCATTTGCCAGCATTTGGCCCATATCCCTCCAAACCCTTCCTAAACAACCTTTTAAGTGTTTTAATTGCTTCTGCTTTCATCACTTCCTCTGGCAGCTCATTCCAAATGCACACAATCTGTGTGAAACCATTACCACTTAGGAGCCCTTCAACTCTTAGGGCTCTTGCCTTAAACCTATGTCTTCCTATATTGATCTCGTCCGCCCTGTGGAAAAGACCTTGGCTCTTCATGCTATCCTCATAGTTTTATGAACATCTGTTAGGTCACCCACAGTCTTCAATGTTTCAAGGAAAATATCCCTAGTCGATTAAGCCTTTTCTGATAGTACAAACTGTCCAACCCTAGAAGCATCTTTGTAAGTCTTTTCTGAGCCCTTTTAAGTTTTGAAACATTATTCCTGTCGCAGGGAGACCGGAATTGCACACAATATTCCAAAAGTTGCCTTATAAATGTCCAGCAGAGCCACAACTTGACTTGCCAACTCCTGTAATCAAAGCGCTGTTCTTTAAAGGCATAGAGTTGCACAGTATAAAAACAACGTATTCAGTCCACTCGCCCACGCCGAACGAAAATGTCAATTTCACTTCCTCCTATTTGCCAGCATTTGACCCATATCTCTCTAAATCCTTTGTATACATGAAATCATCCAGTTAACTTTTAGAAGTTGTATTTGCACCAGCCTAGACCATGTCCACTGGTAGTTCTTTCCATCCATGCACCGTATTCGGAATGAAAGGTTTGCCCTGATGCCCCTTGTAAATCATTCTCCTATTCGCTTCACTTTATGCCCTTTAGTTTTCGACTCCTTGCTCTGGGGAAAGAAATTGTAACTATTCATGCTATCCATGCTAGTCCTAGGCACGGCAACAGATCCTTTATTCCAACCATTCCTGATGACCAGATATTCTAAACTGACCTAGACCTATATGTCAGCCTTTGGTCCGTTTTCCTCTGGTCATGCCCTATTCAGGTACCCATTTTTAAGCTGTATTAACTGTACCTGACAACTTCTATGACAGATCATTCCAGACATGTGCCACCCACCGTGTGAAAAGATTTCCCCGAAGCTCCCTTTAAACCTTCTCACCTTAAACCTATGCCCTCTAGTTTTACACAGTCGAAAAACCATGGTTATTCACCCTATCCATGTCTTCCCCGATTTTATAAAAATCTATAACGTCACCCCTTAGCCTCTGACACTTCACAGAGAAAACATTCTCCAGGCTATTCAGCCTCTTCCTGTAGTTCAAATGCTCGAATCACAGATACAATCTTGTGAATCGTTTCTGAACCATTTCGTTTTTCCTATAGCAGGGAGACCAGAATTGAGCACTGTTTCCAAAAGTTGCCTAACCAATGTCCTAAACAGCTGCAACATGACCTACCATTTCCTATATTCAATACACTGAACAAGAAAAGCAAATGTGCTAAAGTCATTTTCACCACCTTGTCTCTCTGCAACTCCAAATTCAAGGAACTGTGCATGGCTTCTCAGCACTTCACCGGGATTGAATAGAATGGGGAGAAAGCAGGAATAGGATTGATTTGTAGATCTATAAAATCATTCTCCTTCATGTCCACTCTATCTCTTTCTATAGTTTTGTGCAAGCACTGATAGGTTCTTTCCCTGAAGGACACTTATGAATACATTCAATTTTAAAATAACTCGACAGTTTCTGCAAGTGTCGTCTCCACAACTGACTTGATTAATTGCTATAGTTTCAGAACATGTGTGTCCTTCTGGTTTCTTCCAGCGCAATTGTTTTCTGTTTGAAAGGTTGATTTGCATTTACAGACTTCAAATGAAACCAATGCCAGGTTCAATACTCACTCTGTATCAAAAGCTAATTATCTCAAAATTATAAACATTCAAGGAAAAAGCACCGTTCAACCAGGGAGGCATCTGTATCCTCTGAGTGTGGAGCAGTCTGTCAAAATTCATTTGAAATGTATAAATACCAGCGCAGACGCAATAGAGAATGATTGTGGAAATGCAAGAATTGTGAGAAGGGGTGTTTCCCCATCCCAGCTGGAGCATCACCAATGCAGTCATACTGGGGAGAAGCCATTCACCTGCTCTGATGGTGGATGGGTTCACTTGGTCATCCAATCTAAAGATACACTAGTGAGTTCATACTGGAGAGATACTATTCGGCTGCGCCAATTGCAGGAAATCATTCACTCAGTCATCCAACGTCCTGATACACCAGTGAATTCACCTTTGTTGTGAATGGGAGGAGGATGCATTCAATCTTCTGCTGCATTGATGCGCCAGCGAGTTCACATTCAAGAAAAACCATTCACCTGCCCGAATTGTGGGAAAGCATCACTCAGTCATCCGGTCTGCTGAAAAATCAAGGAATTGATACCGACCTGTTCTGAATGTGGAGAATGATTCATTCCCTCATCCAAATTACGGGAACATGAAAGAGTTCAACTGACGAGAAACCATTCAACTCCTCCGAATGTGGGAAGGGTTTTATTCAATTATCCAGCCCACTGATACAACAGCGAATTCACAGGAGATAGAGGCCATTCACCTGTTATAAACGTGGAAAATGACTTATCTAAATTATTGGAGCATCTTTGGGGAGAAACTATTACTCTGCGCCACTTGTGGGAAGGGATTCACTCAGTAATCGAGCCTGTGAGACACCAGCGAATTCACAGAGAGAGAAAGGTCATTCACCTCTTCTGAACGTGGGAAAAGCTTCACTCACTTATCTAAATTACTATAAAACCAAAGAGCTCACACTGGAGAGAAACCCTTCACCAACTTTGATTGTGGGAAGTGATTTAAGCAATCATTCAATCTGCTAATACATCAGCGAGTTCACATTGGTGAGGAATATTTACACAGTCAACTCACCTGCTGACCTGCTGTGCAACCCTGGCAAAGTCCATGCCTTTTTCCTTCTGGAGACGAGTGGTTGATTGGCCAGACAGAATATGGATGATTGATTTTCTTCGACGGAGGGCAATTATGAGTCAGCTGAGTTTTTATTTTTAAATAAAAAACAAACACGACAAAATGCCAAAAAAAATCCGAAAATGTTTTCTCAGTATTGTGTAGTTTTGTCAGTACAGGTAGAACGAATTACTGCTATAGGATCAACGTCGCTCTTCTTTAGAACTACTCCAGTAAGACTCGCATCAGAACAACAGTCCTCAAAAAGAGTCATACTAGACGCTGAGACATTAGTTGTATCAATGCTATACGAAGGATAGCGTGGTGGTGGTGGTGGGAGGGGGGGGGATATGAGAAGAGAGGGAGTGGTATTTTTGATCAGGGGCAACATCACTACTTCAGTGAGGGAGAATATTCCTGGGTCTTCGTCCATGGAAGATTTTTTGGGTGGGACTGAAAAATAAGAAAGGGATGGTCACCTTATTGGGATTGTACCATTAACCAACCCCAACAGTCCACGGGAAATTGAGGAACAAATTTGTAAGGACATTTCAGTTATGTGTAAGAATAATAGGGTGGCTTTGGCAGAGGAGTTTCATTTTTAAACATCGTTGTGGCTGTCATACTGTTAAGGGTTGGGTGAAGAAGATTTGTTAAATTTATGAAACAAAATTTTCTGATTCCGTATATGAATGTATCTATTAGAGAAGGAGCAAATCTTGATCTTCTCTGGGGAAATAAGTCAGAGCTGGTGATTGAGATGTCAGTGGGGGAGCACTTTGGGTCCAGTCATTATAATTCTAATATTTTCAAAATAGTGATGGAAAGGATAGACCTGATCAAGAGGTTAAGATCCTAAATTAGAGGAAGGGCAATTTTGATGGTATGATGCAAGAGCTTTCAGAAGTTGATTGCGGATTGATATGCACGGGTAAAGTGACGGCTGGAAAATGAATAGCCTTCAAAAATAAGATAACACGAGTTCATAAAAGGTATGTTCCTGTTTGGGTGAAGGGTAAGGCTAGAAGATGTAGGAAAATCTGGATGAAATTACAGATTTGATTATAAAAAAGAAGGAAGCAGGTACAGACAGCATGGATCAAGTGAATCCCATGGATCAAGTAATAAAAAGGCAGTGAAATAATAGTGCAGAAAGGAAACTAGCCATCCTGCTAAACAAGTCCATACCAACATCCGGAGAGCAGCCCGCCAAGATTCTCCAGCCCAGCCTATCATTGGATTTTGTCTGGTCAATCCACCCAACCTGCACATGACTGGTCACGATGAGTAATTAAGTATAGCCAATCCATTTAATCTGCACACCGTTTAACTTTGAGAGAAAACTAGAGCAAACAGAGGAAACAGGGGAGAATGCGCAACTTCCACACAGTCAGTCATCCGAAGCTGGAATTGCGACTGGATCCATAGCACCACGAAACAATAGTATGTGTAACTAGTTAAGCAGCAAGCTAGCAGTTTAAAAAGGGAACATGAGAGAGTTTTGGCAAAAAGAGTGTTACAGGGAATTCAAAGGCATTCCATAACTACATTAGGGACAAAAGACTAATCATGGAGAAGATAGCCCTTTAATTATCACCAAGGCTGCCTATGTGTGGAACAGCAAGAGACAGGGAAATACTAAACGGATATTTGCCACCAGTATCAACGATATAGAAGCTAATGAACTTGGGGCAATGAATAGCCACATTGAAAACACGTGATTTTATTCCAGAGCAGTAGATGTTAGACGCCTTAAAACTAGTTAAGGCATTGGGCACCTTAAAATGTGTAAAGGTGCATACATCCCCAGGACCTGAAAAAGCCCAACCTGGAACTTTGTGAGAAACTAGGGGAATGTTTTCTGGGCCCCATGCTGACATAGTTGCACCATCGATAGCCATAGGTGTGCTGCAACTCCATAAGAAAAGCCTAGGAACTATGGACTGATGAGCCTCACACCAGTGCTGGGTATGCTGACGGAGGGAATCCTCAAGGACAGGAATTAAGTGTATATGAAAAACAAAGGACTGAATAGGGATAGTCTAAAGGGCTTTATACGTTGATATTTCACAAGCTTGGTGCGGATGTTTGAAGAAGTTATGAAGAGGACTGATGGAGGCCAAGTGTGGACATGATGTATGTAAGGCTTTCGTGGAAGACTGGATTGTACAGTTAAATCATGTGGAATGCAGGGAAAACTAGCCATTTCGTTAAAGAACAGGTTCGAAGGTAGGAGACAGAGGGTAATGGTGAAGGGCTGCTTTTAAGACTGGAGGCCTGTGACGAGCGGTGTGTCACACAGATTAGATTAGATTACTTACAGTGTGGAAACAGACCCTTCGGCCCAACAAGTCCACACCCACCCGCCACCGACCCAGACCCCTACATTTATCCCTTCACACTACGGGCAATTTAGCATGGCCAATTCACCTAACCTGCACATTTTTGGTCTGTGGGAGGAAACCGGAGCACCCAGAGGAAACCCACGCAGACAATGTGCAAACTCCACACAGTCAGTCGCCTGAGGTGGGAATTGAACCCGGGTCTCTGGTGCTGTGAGGCAGCAGTGCTAACCACTAGTGCCACCGTGCCGCACAATTGATGATGATCCACTACTTTTCATTGTGTATGTAAATGAATTTGATGTGAACAAAGGAGTATGATTAGCAAGTTTGCAAACGAACCGAAATTGGAGGTGTAGTGGACAACGAAGAATTAAAAGATTTGGTAAGAAGGGTCAAAAGGCTGAGGAGTGGCTATTGGAGTTTAATTTAGACAAACGTGAGGTGCTGCTCTTTGGAAAGACAAATCAAGGCAGGAATTATTTATTTTATAGTGAAGTCCTGGGGAGTATTGCCGAATAGAGATATTGGAGTGCATGTTCACAGCTTCTTGTAAGTGGAGACCCAGATAGGTAGGATAGTGAAGAAGGAGTTTATTATAATTGCTTTTATTTATCAGTGCATTGCGTGTAGTAGTTGGGAGGTCATGTTGGGAGGACATTGGGTAAGGCAGTTTTGAGTACTGTTTTCAATTAAGCTCTCCATGCTATAAGAAGAATATTATGAAACTTGAAAGTATTTTATCAACATATGTTCCACAAGGATGTTGCTATGGTTGGACGTTTTAGATTTGAGGGGAGTCTGAATAGCCACTGGCTATACTCCCTGGAGCGATTTCCATGGTTTATAAGATTATGATGGGCATGGATAGGGTGAACAGCCAAGGTCTTCTCCCGGGCTGAAGGACGACTTAAAAGACCTAAGATGCAACATTTTCCCGCAGAGAGTGGTGTCTGCAAAGAATGTGCTGCCAGAAGAAATGGAGGAAGCTGAATGCATACATGAATACGAAGGTTTCTGATGGATATGGCCCACATGCTAGCAAATGAGACCAGATTATTTAAGGATTTCTGGTCGGCATGGACGAATTGAATCGCAGGGTCTGTTTCTGTGCTATCCGTGTCTATGACTCTGTGACTCTGCAGCCGCTCCCAGGGTTGTTGCACTTCTCCAGCGTTATTTTTTTTTATTTCCACACTTCCAGAATATCCAAACGTACTATATTAATTTTCTTCTTAACACTTGTTTTCTGAATTTTTAAAATTCATTTGCTGAATATGGGCGTGTTGGCTAGGCCAGTATTTATTGACCATTCCGAACTTCCTATGAGACAGTTAAGAATCACCCACATTCATGTAGTTTTGGGGAAGAAAAAGCGTGGGACTAGAAAAAGCACAGCAGGTCAGGCAGAAGGAACAAGACAGTCGACGTTTTAGGTATAAACCTTCTTCAGGACAGTCCTACCTTTCTCCTTGTGGGTTTCGAGTCACATGTATGGCAAACTAGGTAAAGAATGCAGTTTCCTTCAGTAAAGGACATTAATGAACCAGCATTTTGATGGTTGAAAATTGAGTTTGTTAAAGTTTGTTAAAGTGCTGTGCGCACTTCCTGTGTAGTTGCAACCTATGTGCCTCGCTCTGTCTCAGCACCCTAATCTTTGTATGCCATTGTTTGCTGTGATCTGCCTGTGCTGTTCGCAAAACAAAGATTTTCAGTTTAGTTAGTTACTTGTTCCACAATAAAACAAATTAAATGCAGATTCAGAGTTATCATACAACTCCTAATTCTAGATGTTTATTGAATTCGATCTCCACCACGAATCATAGCAGATATATGTATCTTGTTCCTCAGAACACTATGTACAGCTGCGGATGTACAATCCAGAAACAATAACATCAGGATGTTGCTTCCTTAGTTGGCGATTATTTCATTGTTGCCATCGCTGTCACTATTTAATAACTAATTATAATTGTTTTACCTACTGTTGCCACAGAACCTGAATGCAAGTACTTAGAGCATTCATCTGATACTTTGGAATTCACGTCCAATGACAGTACCATCGAGCCAGCATGGTGGCAACAAAAGGTAAAGAGTTGAAATGTGGTCAACCGGAAGATATATTATTGAACAAAAGAAAGTAAGTAGGGTACAGAGGAGAAGGGATGTCAATTATTAAGTTGAAGATGGACAGAGGGGCTATGTTCCTGAAGGACAGGGAAAAAGAATGGAACAGTTTACAACTTGATTTTGAAAAGGAATAAAGTCTAAATAATGAAAAGAACAAATAATTGAGAATGACATCGTTGAAGTGTAAAGGGGTAAAAAAAAACAGGGAAAGAGGGGCACGTTTTTGAATTGAAGAGCGACAAAAAGATAGTTGACAGATATGGTAAGATAGTCGAGTGACGCAGGAAACGAGACATGTGTAGCGGTCCCAAAACCATTTAGAATTTGAGAAACCTGTTTACAAACCTGTTCAACATTATTTCCAGACAATCAATCTCATTTAATTTGGCTGCTTGCTCTTATGAAATTTTTTATCATTTTCACAAGGATGTTTTCAAATTAAATGTATTGTTTGAAAATGTTATCCTATTTTTCCAATGTTTGTCATAGTGTAATTCATGGCTTGCAGAGGAAATTTTAATGTTATTCGATTGCACATTGTTTGGATCTATGTAAAATAAAACAATGAAGCAACAAGTACAAAAGTAATTTGGTTTGGTCATTGTCACATTAGCAATTCATTACTTTAGAAATATCTGTTTCCTGTTGATGGGGAAATGTCATGTTGCTATTTTGTCACTAAGCTTTCTGCAAAGATTTTATTTCTGTACTAATTTAAATAAATGCCGGATTTGTTTTGTTGTCAGTTTAAAACCATCTGCTTATCTGTTTAAATGAGACAGCAGCCCCTGTGGTCTGCTGAGATTATCGTGACACACCTTTCAATGAACATTGAATGCATTGCAAAAAATGACATAGTCGATGTTACGGCAAAACAGAAAATCGGAGTACACAAGAAGGCTAATCGGCCCTTTGTACCCTTTATAACTGAAAAATGAGCCATGCAGCCTCAGGCTACATTCCAATATTTGGACTGGGGCCCAGCAAGTTGAATTATTTGAACTATGTATCCAACTAGCTACTTTCTGTGTTCAGGATAATGTCCTTCGCTGAAGACCTGTTCTGGTCTATATGCGAGTCCAGAGCCAGAACATTATGGTTCACACTTGACAACTGTCCGAAATAGCTTGGAAATGTATTCAATCCAAAGACACAACAAATTGTGAATTTAGCAGCACCGTGAAGTTATACTGTACTCTCAGCTACTAAAGGAAACATTTAATATTCAGATCTTGTGAAATCAGTGCATATGTTGAGATTCTTTAACATTTTCTCTAAAGAACTTACTGCAGCTTTTAGATTACTGTACCTTGTGCTACTGTTCATGATACATGCAAGAAATTTCTTCTAATTTCTTTCTCTGACACTCTTAATTGATCTTCTAGACTATTACGGCATTTTCTACATTCAGCATATCACTTGTTATTTCTAATATTCCAGCTTTAACCATCCATAATCCTCACTTAACACTGGCATATTGGCAGATATATGACCAATAGAGATTGGAAGGATGATAACCACGTATAGGCAAAAGGTTTTAAGATTGGAAAGACATTGTATGTTGGCACAATCTTGTTAGGCCAAAGGCCTGTTCCTAGCTGTACTGTACTTTGCTCCCCCAGTTCTTTCCATTACTACCGACACTCTCATCATCAAAGCCCTGAGCATAATTAAGTGCGGAAATTGCCACCAGCCTCTTTGCCACTTATTCTCCCACCTTGCAGCTTCCCAGTATAATCATAAAAATCAGATCGGCAGTTATAGCACATTCAAACCTCTCTATCAAGAGTCATATTCTAATCCACGCAAGCACAACACATTAAGTTCAGCAAAGTCATTAATCAGTGTAATTATAAATGACCAAAATATTTTTAAAATGATAATTCGCCAGAAATCTCACATTAATCAGTGTCAATCTGTTCTTACGCTAAGTCTTATAATCATCGACTCATAAATGTCTGAAGTATTGGAAAAGCATCGACATAGATCAAAGCCAACTACCTAGCTATTCTAATGCCATGTTTTAACACTTGGTCCATTTCATTACATTTGCTGACATTGCAAATGTACATCTTAACACTTTGCGAATTTATGAGGGTTTCTGAATCGACCGACTCTAGAGACAGTGAGTCCCTGACTCTCATCATATTCAGTATGTAAATGGATAAGTCTAAAATTTAGTCATAATGCTTTAAATTTATGCCATACCGTTCATTTTACCTTGGATCAAGGGGAAAGTTTCTTTGTGACTACATCATCTATTCCAACCTTTTTTAGTTAATCATATCCTCTCTTAATGTTAGCTTTTCTCAGATAAATAACCTGTCTGTGTCTAATCTCTCTTCAAAACTCTCGATCTCAGGCAAAAGCCTGTTGTACACTCCCTAGTGCTATTACATTCCACCCTCTAGGGGTATGACTCTTGCAGTGGGTTTATTGCAGGATAGAACTACAAGAGGTCTGGGATACGTGCGGCACAGTGGCTCGGTGGTTAGTACTGCAGCCTTACAGCACCAAGGACTTGGGTCAATTCCAGCGTTGCATGACTGTCTGTGTGGAATTAGCACATTCTCCCAGTATCTGCTCCGGTTTCCTTCAGGTACTCCCATTTCCTCACACATTCTAAATATGTGCAGGTTAGGTGAATTGACCATGCTAAGTTGCCCATAGTGCTCAGGGATGTGTACGCTAAGTGTATTAGTTAATGGAAATGTAGAGTAATAGAGGAGGGGAATGGGTTTGGTAAGGAATATCTTCATCAGGTTGATGCGTATCTGTTGGACCAAATGGTCTGTTTCCACACTATTGGGATTTTATGATCCCATGACGTGGAATTCTGAACTGCACACCATATTCTCGTTGAGGTCAAAACAACGTTTTATTCAGTTCCAGTTCTGAACATCTATGCCTTAGCTATTTATTATAATTATTCCATATGTCTTCTTAACCACTTTATCCACATGTCTGTCAAATATCCCATAATGTGGAATTCTGAACTGCACACCATATTCAACCTGAGGCCGAAACAACATTTTATTCAATTCCAGTTCTTAACCTGTACGCCTTAGCTATTTATTACAATAATTCTATGTCTTCTTAACCACTTTATTCAGATGCAAACCAACGTCCATATGATTCACGCTGTCTCCCAGCCTTCATCTGTTCATCATGTATTCCCTTGTTTTATTTTTCCTGTCCAAGTGCATCACCTCATATATCCAAATAGAATTCCATTTGTCACAGACAAGCCCAATCAATTTTGTCATTAGAGTGAAGGCCAACCTCATTGCTAATTTCCACCTGATGACTTTTTTGTGTCGTTAAACAACTTTTTAACAATCCTTCTGTATTTAAATCATTTATATAAACCACAAAAAGCAACATCCCCAACATTAAATCCTGTGGAACCTCAACTGACACTGATTTCGATTGGAGCAAACGAGCCAGTTGCATCTTGCCACTCAGCCAATTATTGGTCAAATTTGTACAATTGTCTTGGATGCCCAGGCGGTTGCATTTGCTACCAACCTCCCATGTGGGATGTATCAAAAAATCTTGTTGTAGTCTCAGTAGAGTCATAGAACTGTAAATAAGAAAAACAGATCCTTCTGTCTGGCTCGTCCATGTTGACTAGATATCCTAAATTAATTTAGCCCCGTTCTCCAACATCTGGCACATGTCCCTGTAAACCCTATTCATATGCCAATACAAATGCCTTTGAAATGTTGTAATTGCAGCCGCCTCTACCACTTGCTCTGGCAATTTGTTCAACATACGTACTACCCTCTGCGTGCTTCAAACGAACTCCAGCGACAGCTGTCCGTAATCACTGCTGGGCCAACCAACTGTGCAGGTTTATTTATCTGTCTGTTTCATTTGATTTTGTGCCTCCTGCTCTTTTTTTTGTAAAGTGCGACTGTTTTGATCTCATTTTGCCCTGTCCTCCATCTTGGATTGCACAGAGTGCATCAAATACACTGTTGTCACCTACATACTGCTCTTTCATGTCATGCAAGTAGCGCAACAGCATTATGTCTCAAAGCAAGAGTGTTGACTTTATCCAAAGTCTATTATCTCCTGCAGGATTATTTTGTCTCACTAACTTTAGAACTGTTTGGGAGCCGTCTCGCGTCTCTGATAACTACATATGTAAGAATAGTGACCAACTGCAGCTCCTCATAGACTGCATGTTTCAGTTGGAGAAGTTGCTGGACATACTGTGGTGCGTGGAAGAGTAATAGACACAAGGTTTTTGGCGTGGTCGCAGCACACGTCTAGACAGATGGATGGGTGACTGCTAGGAGAGGCAGGCATGTAGTGCAGGAGTTTTCTATAGCTATTCACTCTCAAACAGAGTACCGCTTTGGAATCTGGTGGTGGGGATAGCCTCTCAATGCATATTACAAACAGCAGCAAGGTCTGTGGCAGCACAACTGGTTTTGCTGTAAAGCAGGGTGGGGCAAAGTCCAGGTGAGCGATACTAGTAGGTGACTCGTTAGCTAGGGACACACTTCTCTGGCCGTGAACAAGAGTCCAGAATGGTGTGTTTTCTCCCTGGTGCACGCATACTGGATGTCTCTGGGCGGGTATAAGGATACCCTGAAACGGTAGGGAAAACAGGCATAATTCCTTGCCCATATTGGCACAAGTGACATAGCTAGGAAGGAGGTAAAGTCCTGTGAAGAAAATTCGGAAAATTAGGTGGGAAGCTATAAAGTAGGCCTGCCAGGATGTTAACAGTAGGATTACTACGCGTGCTCTCGGCTAGTGAAGCTAGGGACAGAGGCAGACTACAGTTGAGCACGTGACTGCAGGGCTGGTATCAGAGGGGGAGCTTTAAATATATGGATCATTAAGATGTCGTCTGGGGAAGATAGGACCTGCACTAGAAGAACGGGTTGCGCCTGTACTGGAGGGGCAGCAATATCCGGAATGGGAGCTGCTCTGGAGCTCCACATGAGGGTTTAAACTGGGATTTAGAATCTGATCAACAGGCAAGCAGGCTCAGGAACTGAGGACAAAGTTGAGAATGAGCTCTGCATAGCACAATGTAAGAGCAGGCAGAGGGAAATCGCAGAGCTCAGAGTGACTAGAGGTCTACAGTGTATTTACTTCAATTCAAGAAATATGACATGTGACATAAATGAATTAAGAGCACGAAGTAATTAAAGGGATTATGATATTCTTGCCATTTCAGAGATTAGGTTAAAAGAGGGCCTGGACTGACAGCTCAACCGTCCAGCATATGCTGTTTGATAAAGGACAGGAAGGGAAGTGAGAGGGTTCGGAACGTTATATTGCTGGTTAGTGATTATATCATGGCTGTGTTAAGGGAGGATACATCATGGGATCTTGCAGTAAGGCAGCATGGGTAAAGGTCAGAAATAAAACGTTGAATTCACAATCTTAGGAGTTTTCTATAAACCTTCCAATAGCCCACGACAGTCAAAGGAGCAGATATGCAATCAAAAATTGGAAAGGTGTAAAAAAGCAAGGTAGATGTGGCTGACATCAACTTTTCACTTATTGACTAGGACTCTCTTACAGCCTGAAGCTCGAATGGACATCAATGTGTTATTTGTTTCCAGGAGGGCTTTTTGAAACAAAATGTTGACAAGCCAATAAGAGAGGGTCCACACTCGACTTAGTGGATGAGACAGGACCGGTGATCAATGTTTCAGTCAGAGAGCATTTTGAGCTTTGTGACCACAGTTATTTAGGATTTCCATTAGTCATCAACAAGGACAGGAATGGTCCTCTGTTGAGTATGATTAATTGGATAAGGGCCGAATATACGTACAATTTACAGGTACTGGTGAATCAGGATTGGCAACAGTTACTTGAGGGTTTGTAGGAGGCTTCTGAAGGCCAGTTGATTGAGGTACAGCGCAAGCATGTCCCTGCAAAACTGAAATTTCGGAATGGCAGGATTCAGGAGTCCGGATGATGAGGAAAATTGTAAGCTTAGTCAAAAGGAAAAAGGAAGCATAAGGTCAACTGACAGCTACACACTGAAGCGTATAGAGAAATTAGCAAGGTAGCACTTGACGAGTATAGAGAAATTAGGAAGGAACATAAACGAAGAATTAGGAAGGCTAAAAAGGGGCATGAAATATCCACAACCAGGGTCAAGAAGAATCCCAAGGCATTTTATGCATATATTCGAAGAAACAGGATCGCAAGGTAAAGAGGAGGCCACTCAAGAATAAAGTATGGAAATTTTGTGTGAAGACATTGGAAGTTGTAGAGATCCTTAATGAACACTTTGCATCGGTATTCACCAAGCAGAAAGACATGACTGATGTTGACATCAGGGATGAGTGTGTGAGTGCTCTCGATAATCGCAATATATTGACGGAGGAAGTTTTAGGTATCCTAAATCGCATTCAGTAGACAAGTGTCCAGGGTCAGTTGGGATCTATCCAAGGTTTAGGCAAATAAGAAGGGAAGAAATAGTTAGGGGCTTCGTAAATGTCTCCAAATTCTCTTTGTCAACAGGTGAATCTCCCAAGGAAGGGATGTTAGCTAAGGTTGTTCCCTTGTTTAAAAAAGGAAACGGGGATAATCCAGGAAATATGGGACAGTGATCCTGGCATTTGTGATGGTGAAGCTCTTGGAGAAAATGCTGATGGACAAGATATGTGCACATTTGGAAGAAAATGGACCAGTTAGTGACAAGCAGCACGGTTTTGTAGGGGAATAGTCATGTCTGTCCAAACTGATTGAACTGTTTGAAGAGGTGACAAGGATTATTGTCGAGGGAAGGATAGTGGATGTAGATCATTTGGACTTTAGAAAGCCATTTAATGCAGTTCAACATGGCAGATGGATTAAAAATGCCAAAGTCACATGGGATTCGGATTGTGAAAGGATAAAACAGGATATTGACATAGTTTGGCGATTTAGGCAAAGAAATGGCAGATGGAGTTTAATCCAGACAAATGCGAGGTCGTGCATTTTTAATTGTCAAATATAGGTGTGAATTATCCTGTACACGGCAGAACACTTAGAAATATTGATACACAAATTGATTGGTGTGTGCGAGTGGACAGCTTTCTAGAAGTGACAATGCAGGTAGTCAAGGCGATTAAGGAGGCATTTGGCACGGCTGCCTTTATCGGCCAGGTCCTGGAATATAATAGTTGGCAAACCGTATTGCAGCAATATAAAACACTTGTTGGACTGCATTTTGAGAACTGAGGTGACCACATTACCAGATGAACGTTGATGCTTTGTGGACAGTGCAGAGAAGATTCACCAGGCTGTTGCCATGTCTCGAGGGCATTGGCAATGGGACAAGTTAAGAAAGATTAGGATTGATTGCTTTCACTTGTAAAGACAGCGGCTGAGAAGAGCCCTGGTAGTGGTCTAAAAAAATGCGATGAATAGATAAGGTCAATAGTGAGACGCTGTGTTTTGTCCCCCCAGGATTAAAGTGTCAATTTGAAAGTGGGTCAGTATCAAGGTAACAGAGTGGACTTCTAAAGGAGATACATGAGGGATTTCTTTCTTTCATGCAAGGCATGGTGGGACCAGAAACGCACTGCCAGAATAGTTGGTGGAAGGAGACACGTTGACGATATTTATGAGGCATCTGGGTGTTTACATGCACAGGGTACAGAGGGATATTGACCGAATAAGGGCAAAACATTTTTGTTAGTTTATTTAGGGCACAATAGTCTGCACAGGCTTGGAGGGTCTGTCAGTATGCTGTACTGTTGTAATTCCATGGTCTAGACCATCACCAAACTCTCACTTCGATAGTCCTGATTACAATTAGCCAACGAGTTTTCACAATATGACACTGTTCTTGGAACTGGAAGAAGAATCTGGTGAAAGGAGGAACAAACATCTTTTTTACAAATTGTGCAGAATTCATACAAACTGCCAAGTAGGTTGGCAGTATTTTACATGTCTGTTTCGCAGCAAGAGACATCTTCTGCTGCGCAGCCAGATAATCAGCAACAAGTATATGGAACGTCGCAATTTCACTTCAACTCACGCCTCTCTGATTGCCAGGCAGGAGTGTAAGAGCAAAACTGTGCAGAATACTACTGGTCAGGCCTAGATTTCTAATTGTAGATTCTTTTAAAGGAAGAAAATCTGATTCATGTCGCAGGAAACGTGTGTTTACAATATTATCCAAGTTTCTAGTCTTGTGACTCTGTGATACTGCAAACGTTCACTTCCATTTTTTTTTAGATTAGATTACTTACAGTGTGGAAACAGGCCCTTCAGCTCAACAAGTCCACATCGACCCGCCGAAGCACAACCCAGCCATACCCCGAACCTAACACTAGGGGCAATTTAGCATGGCCATTTCAGCTAACCTGCACATCTTTGGATTGTGGGAGGAAACCGGAACACCCGGACGAAACCCACACAGACACAGGGAGAACGTGCAAACTCCACACAGTCAGTCGTCTGAGGCAAGAATTGAAACTGGGGCTCTAGCGCTGTGAGGCAGCAGTGCTAACCATTGTGCCACCGTGCCACCCATTTGATTCACGCTTTCTACTTCCATTTTTGTTTGTAGCTTTTTGATTCGAAGTTTCCTTTTCATACTCAATTATCAATGAAGGTTTGTTTGTCTTCAAAGTTCATACAAAACTGACTTACATTAACCAACAATATTTTTAAAAACTCAGATAATCCACACGTACAGGAAAAGTATTTAAGCTTAAAAAAAACATAATTTCACTGCCTTGATTTTCATTTTATTCATCGCACATCCTGTTTTTTTTTAGAAAAGCTCAGGGGTTCATGTTTTGCAGTATATCAGCTGCAGCCTGCACTTGGCAAGAATCAGCAATGTGTCAACAATGTGGTCGTAGGCATCTGTCAGGTTCTGTTAGATTTAACAAAATGGAAATGATTTGCACCATTAATGGAGCATGAAAGAAGTTCCTCCGGGTCACAATAAGTGACATGGTTAACTTTTCTTTTATCCCATTTTCGCTTTATATTGATGGATTTCTGAATCTAATAGTAATCTGCTGTCTACCAGTCTTTATTTCTGCGACTGCTCCTGTACATGCTCCTGCAAATACTTAATTTATGTTTCTCATTATGATGACTGGTAAGTGTCTCTTTAGCAAATGGAGATAATTTAGATATGAATAGCCTAGGTAAATTGAGTAATTTATCAGTGTGCAAAGCTTTTAGTTTCCTTAATCTAGAAGATTTTGTCTCTCTTCGAATTAGTTGTAAACTTTTTTTGTTTGTTTCTCCTTGTCGTTTTTGTTTTCTTCCCTTGAACACTTTTTTGGCCAACAGCCTGGATCCATTCTTTTTGGATAGAAACAGCCAACTATAGAAACATGACTGAATGAAAAGAGCCAATTCAGCCTATTCTGTATGCACTGACTGAAAAAAATACACTCATTCCAATTCCACAATCCTAAACTCTGGCCTGCATCACACAACATAGAACAATACAGCACAGAACAGGCCCTTCGGCCCACGATGTTGTGCCGAACTTCTATCCTAGATTAAGCACCCATCCATGTACCTATCCAAATGCCGCTTAAAGGTCGCCAATGAATCTGACTCTACCACTCCCACGGGCAGCGCATTCCATGCCCCCACCACTCTCTGGGTGAAGAACCCACCCCTGACATCTCCCCTATACCTTCCACCCTTCACCTTAAATTTATGTCCCCTTGTAACACTCTGTTGTACCCGGGGAAAAAGTTTCTGACTGTCTACTCTATCTATTCCTCTGATCATCTTATAAACCTCTATCAAGTCACCCCTCATCCTTTGCCGTTCCAACGAGAAAAGGCCGAGAACTCTCAACCTATCCTCGTATGACCTACTCTCCATTCCAGGCAACATCCTGGTAAATCTTCTCTGCACCCTCTCCAAAGCTTCCACATCTTTCCTAAAGTGAGGCGACCAGAACTGCACACAGTACTCCAAATGTGGCCTAACCAAAGTCCTGTACAGCTGCAACATCACCTCACGACTCTTGAATTCAATCCCTCTGCTAATGAACGATAATACTCCATAGGCCTTCTTACAAACTCTATCCACCTGAGTGGCAACCTTCAAAGATCTATGTACATAGACCCCAAGATCCCTCTGTTCCTCCACCTGACCAAGAACCCTACCATTAACCCTGTATTCCGCATTCTTATTTGTTCTTCCAAAATGGACAACTTCACACTTGGCAGGGTTGAACTCCATCTGCCACTCCTCAGCCCAGCTCTGCATCATATCTAAGTTAAGCTGTTTTATGCAGATTGCATCCGAAAGATCAAAGAGGGCAGCTAACTCCATGCACCCATGGCCCTTTGGGTAAACTTCTTTTTTTTTCTCATCTTTCTTCCGAACTTTCAACTAACCACCTGAATTTTCTGTTCCCTGACAGCTGAGTTATCTGTCAAGGAACACAAATCTTCTCCGTTCACTTTCTCAAAGCCTTTCCTTATTTAATAGACTTACAGTAAGTCAACCCTCAAACTCGTTTGCTGTATGGACAATACCCCCATATTATCTGAGATTTCCTTGTCGCTGCAATTTTGAAATGAGAATAAAATTCTTCCCAATGAGCCTATGTCTCACTTTACATGCACCAAATCTGTTTGTCCCGACTTTGTTTTATATCCATTTGATTTTAAAAATACATATATATCTTGCCAAGCAAGCGACTGAATGAATCAATTTCCATCCCTGACAGTTATGCTAACCATTCTTAATACAGGGTTACACTGCCATAAGCCCAATGTGTTTAATTTATTTGTCTGAATCCAGCCCATATCAGAATAAATGTCTTCCCTATACTAAAATAGAAAATTCTGCAAGATTGTTGTCTGATAGAGAATACAAAGTTCGGTCCTTATCTGTTAAAATCATTCACATGCATCCACTAATATTTTAAACACAGGCTGTATTATGTGGGTCTCGTTATTGACATGGCATTCTGGTGCAAATCATTCATTTTTAATCAATTTGTGAAATGCAATTCTTCATGCATACCGACATTTTTATCCTACATTTGTGTCTCTCTATATCCACTTCTTATAGCAATGTTGCAATGTGTCAGGTAGCTATAAGCATGTAAATGCATAGAATAGCATTTATTGACATCAGTAAATGTAAGTGTAGTGAGGAGATTTGGAAGAACGTATTCGAAGTGCAGCTTGCTAAAACTCCACGGAATTTTACTGCGGACAGGCAAGAGATAGCAGCACGGAGAGAAAAAGTCTTAAATGGCATCGCATGCTCTATCAGAACGTAAAATGTAGCCATTGTCATGACCTTATAATTTGTTTTACTTCAAAAAAAGATCAGATTAAGAACAGTGTTTGCAAATAGCACATGGCCCATAACTTAAAATGTTTGATATTAATTAAGGAATAAATGTTCTGCTTCACAAGGGAACACCATTGATCATTTATACCTCAGGCTGGATAAACAGAAATTGCAATTCTACAAAAGATGTTCACGTTAATTTTAGATTTAATTAATTACTTAAGTATCCCGCAAAATGAGAGAATAATAATCATTTGTTTTGATGTAAATATTGATAAATATTTACCAGTCTATTTACGTAAAGACATTCTTGTGACATCCCTCAGATTAACCTCGACAGCGAACAAAACTCATTCTGACTGAATAAGAATCTATTGATGTTATATTGCCCAAACTGAAATGAAAATAATTTCATTCCTCTGATGAAAAACGCACTAGATGAACACTTAGCGAATGTTGCAGTAGTAAATATTTCATTGCTGAATTATATGTCGTATTCAATAAGAAGAAATGTGATCCTGTAATTCGTCAAGCAATAGTACAATCATATAATATTCTGCAAATTAATTGAACATAGGTCCATTGCTGTAGTCTCCCATGAATTATGTGAGATCAATCTATTGCTTCAAAATACCTCGAATTAAATGAATAGCAATCAACGCTATAACATACTGCTCATTTCTGAACAACATCCACTTTCTGCATTATAAGAGAGAGGAGCATAGATAGACCATACTGCCCATTGGGTTTTTCCTGTGATTTGGTCATGACTGATATGTTTCTCAACCACAGTCTTCTGACTCCCCAAGTAAACCTTGATCCCTTAACATTCAAGAAACTATTAATCTCTGTCTTAAACATACTCAATGATTTGTCTTTCACTCTCTGGCTGAATAAATTCCTCCTCGTCTCAGTCCTAACGTGTGGTATCTTCAACTTGAGGCTGTGCCCTCAGCTCTTCCTTTATCTGAAAGTAGAAATATCTTCCCCACATGCACTTTATCCAGGCCTGGCAGTATTTGGCAAGTTTCATTGAGATCCCACCTTATCCTTTCTTAATCCATGGAGTACAGATGCAGTGTCCTCAATTACTCCTCATACGAGAAACATTTCATATTCAGTGTCATCCTGGAAAACTCCACCGGATCCTCTCCAATACCAGCACATCCTTCCTTATGTATGGTGTTCAAAACTGTTCACAATTCCAAATCCAGCCTGCCCAGAGCCTTACACAGCCTCTGGAAAGCATATTTGTTCTTATATTCTAGCCTTTTTGAAATGACTGCCAACTGCCATTTGCCTTCTGTATGCCAGCTGAGCCTGTATGCTAACTCCATTGAGGAACGCAATTTTCCGTACCATACTGCATTACCTCAAACTTTCCCACGTTAGACTACATCTGCCACATATTGAATCACACTCCTAGGCCGTCTATCCTTTAAAATTGATTGGAATGACAATCGTGTCTCAACTGAATTTCTGTTTTTGATCAAAGCAATCAGTTAAAAAGGAATATTTTCCCACTGCAAATATTTCGTTAATCAATAGAGTCGGGGGATGATCAAGTTGAGGGCAAAGGCTTTGGTAACGTTAGAGCCAAAAACATTTGTACCAGGAAAGGAAGCTTTTTGGTTCATCGTGTTGTTTTCCTACTGAAAACTATATCCAAAATCACTGCTAATCTGTCAATTAGACTCCCCGCTGTTGAAAGATCCAGTAAATAATTCATTTTTCTCCACTTCAGTAGCTGCTTGCGAGGAAGCGTTCGAGACGGAAATGCAGAAATTATTTTCTCCAACGTCACAAAATCTCTATTCACCATAGAACATAGAACATTACAGTGCAGTACAGGCCCTTTGGCCCTCGATGTTACGCCGACCCGTGAAACAAATCTGAAGCCCATCAAACCTATACTATGTCATTCTCGGCCATATGCCTATCTAATGATCATTTGAATGCCGTTAAGGTTTGTGAGTCTATTATGGTTGCGGGCAGTGCATTCCACGATCCTACTCCTCTGAGTAAAGAAATTACCACTGACAGTTGTCCAATATCTATCACCCCTCAATTTAAAGCTGTATCCCCTCGCGCTAGCCATCCCATCCGGGGGGAAAAGGCTCTCACTGTCCCCCAATCTAACCCTATGATTATCTTATATGTCTCAAATAAATCACCTCACAACCTTCTTCTCTCTAATGAAAACAGTGTCAAGTCCCTCAGCCTTTCCTCGTAAGACCTTCCCTCCATACCAGGCAACATCCTTCCAAGGCTTCCATGCCTTGATCAGAACTGGACGCAATACTCCAAAGTACTCCAAGTGCAGCTGCACCAGAGTTTTGTACAGCTGCAGCATCACCTCATGGTTCTGAAACTCAAACCCTCTACCAATAAAAGGGAAAACACCTTCTTAACCACCCTAGCAAACAGGTGGCAACTTTCAAAGGTTTATGTGCATGGACACCGAGATTTCTCTGGTCATCTACACTACCAAGAATCTTAACATTAGCCCAGTACTCTGCATTGCTGAGACTCATTCCAAAGTGAATAAACTCACACTTTTCCCCATTAAACTCCAGTTCCTACCTCTCAGTCCAGCTCTGCAGCTTATTTATGTCCCTCTATTAATGGCAACATCCTTCATCGCTATCCATGTTAGCGTCATCCGCAAATTTACTAACCCATCCTTCTATGCCCTCATTCAAGTCATTTATAAAAAGGACAAACAGCAGCAGACCCAAACAGATCCTTGCGGTAAATCACTTTTAACTGAACTCCAGGATGAATATTTGCCATCAACAAAAATCTCTGTCTTCTTTCAGCACTTTCTGATCCACACCGCTATGCTGCCCTCATTTCCATAGCTCCGTATTGTGTGCAATAGCCTATCGTGGAGAACCTGAAAGAACGCCTTTCTAAATTCCATGTACACCACATCAACCGCTTTACCCTCATCCACTTGTTTAGTCAACTTCTCAAAGAGCTCAATAAAGTTTGTAAGATACGACCTAACCTTCACAAAACCGTGCTCACTATCCCTAATCAACTTATTCCTTTCCAGACGATTATACATTCTATGTCTTATCACCCTTCCCAACATTTTACCACAATTAAAGTAAGGCTCACTGATCTATAATTACCAGGATTGTCTCTACTCCGCTTCTTGAACAAGGGAACAACATTTGCTTTTCTCCAGTCTTCTGGTACTATTCTTGTAGACAATGCCGACCTACAGATCAAAGCTAAAGCCTCCCCAATCCCAGAGAATCCGAGGATAAATCTCACCTTTGCTGAGACAGTGAAAGAAACGTAATAAATGCCTTCAAAATGGACAACTATGTGTTTAAACGGAAACTACAAAGAATGCAAAATGCCTTCCAAGAAGAAAGCAGGTGATTTATAACTTGAAGAGTTTCTTTTTCAAAAGTTATGGAAGGTGATAGGATAATTTAGAAAGCAGGGGAAATTCCACACAGGGGAAATTCCATTGGATATGTAAGTAGAAAATTAAAGCACAAACGATAAGGATTTTCTGCACTTTTTGAAATATTATTAGACACTAGTTTGGATACTTTGATAAGTCACGAGTTTACAGATTATGACGCATTCAATAGGGTGCGTTAGGACTTTTTAAAAATGCATTCCTTTGATTTGGAACTGACACTTGAGAGAGGAAACTGGATCATGAAAATGAAAATGTTAGTGCTATAGAGAAAAGCCTTGGATAAATGATGCAGATAGCCAACAAAGACAAGTTGTAAAGTGCATCTCCTTTATCTACTTGAAATCCGTAACACGCATGTCTTGCAAGGAATAGATTTGTGCACGGGGATAAGTTCGAGGTAATTATTATAAACTGCAAGGGACAAATTACACTTATCAACAGTTACGTGTTGTATTGTGTCCTATTACAAATTTTAAATGATGATATGCTTGATTTATTACCGTGCAGAGATAAATTTAAAATGTGAAGTGCAAATTGTATGAACCTGTTGCTCCTCTCATCCTCTTAGAGTTTAAAAGTGCAGCAAAGACAAGAAAGATGTTTCACTAGAACAAGGTGATCCCTCAATTCCCACCAGGGATGCAACTGCTTGGCTGGATATTAAAACACGTTTTTGCATTGAAGAAAATAATGCTGATTCAAATATTTTAACAGCTTGAGGTGAAATTCTGAATGATATGCTGAAACCTCCAAGGTAGGAACGGCTTCTCTTGGAGGCAATAACGGAAAGATTGCATGTCCTTATAGACTTACACCCGGTATGTTTGAAGCTAGCATATTCAGTAATAGTGTAACAGGAGTACATCCTTCAACTGGGCCGGAAGATGGAAAACTCGTACGAATAATGGAGCGAATTAGGGATTGCACGCTTGTCACGAGGCTTCTGATATCTGAAATTGCAACACCGTGCATCCCTCCAGATAAAGGGACTTCAGTTTATACCTCTTTCACTATCTGGAAGGGGCCAAAAGTTTCAGTCTCCGAGTAGTTCTCTTCCCATCATGCAAATTTGCATTCGTCAGACGTGCCAGCATTAGCCAATAGGAATCTATAAGGTGAGGTATAAATAACTCCCCTGTAATCTTTGACTTAACAAAAACCTCTGGTATCCTCGGCTGATCAAAACACTGTGAGCCATTCAGAATAAACATGGGCATTGTTTTTATGATGTCACTCTTGCTGCTGTGTTTCACAAGTGAGTAAACCATGAAGTTGATCTTTTATTAATAATTCATTGCAATGACACTTGTAACATTTTACATCTCCTTTATTTTTATGGTAGGTAATTTTTCATCAGTGCTACTGTTTTTTTTTCAGGCGTCAGCCCGAATCCCGTACTTTTGCAACCAGAGTCTGCTTTTGTCTCCCCCGGAACATCTGTCAGCTTAAGCTGCACGGTAAAGAACCGAGACATAAGTGACAGATGGCTCCGCTGGTACAGGCAGCGACCAGGGATGACTCCAGAATGGATCCTGACACACAAAAGCACTAATGATGGTGGCGCGTTGTTCCGTGGCTCGGAAATTACCGATCGTTTCACCCATTCCAGGAACGACCCAAAGAACACCGTTACTCTCACCATCAACAATGTAGAACTGAAAGATTCGGCCGTCTATTACTGCTCGATTTATGCTAATGCTATGTTTCTGGGCAATGGTACCGAGCTACACATGATTGGTAAGTCGTTATTGAGACAGAATTCACATTAAGAGGAGATTTAGTATCAAAACATATTCTCGAATTTCGAGTCGCTTTGCAAATGAAGCATTAGTGCACAATTTAACATTCGTCCTGGCAATGGCATTGAAAGTGGCAGTTCAGTCAGACTTCGTAAAAAGCATGGTAACATATAACAATGAACTGTGGGTGCTGGAGATATGAATAATAAATAGCAATTCCTACAGCAACTTCACAGCCTTGGCAGCATCTGTGGGTTAAAAACAAAACAAATCACAAGTCCAGAGATCATCATCAGAACTTAAGATGATGCCAGACCTGCTCAGTTTCTCCAACAATGTCAGTTTTTTTTTCTTCCTGAAGGGTATATGTTTTTTTTTAGCTGGATATTCCAACGATGCAGTTAAAAAGCAGGCACGGTTAAAAAAAAAGTGTGTTACTATTCATTTTCTTTTACTGACTCGTGGGAGCACAACAAATTTTGCCCATTCCTGCTTGCCTTTGAGAAACGGTGGTGAGCTGATTTCTTGAAACGCTGATAGCCACGTGCAGTAGGCAAACCCACAATTCAAATCCTAATGACACATTATGCGTTTGTCAATTATTAAAATGGATAGGATAGTGCTAAGGGTGTCAAATTCCCATTTTCAATCACTTGGAGTGGCAGACCCAATTAAGGACTTCAAATTTAGCAGCTTGTGTGCTTTGCCTGCAGGTTGTTGGGCAGACACATCGATCCCCGAATGAATGCCTGCATGTTCCCCAAATCAGGCGCAAGCACCAACAAAATAGTTCTGAGACAATTTCTGCGCGAAATTCAACTACTGAATAATGGTGACCAGTGAGCTAAACTATACAGATGTCCAAATCAATTTGAACCACGCAGCCACGATATCCTTCCTGTGAAGAGAAAGCGAATTTGTCCTGGCACGTTCCATGCTCTTGGATGATTTGAAAAAGCTGACGATTCGTTTTTGCAACTCATAAAAGTTATTATGGGAAATATTCGTTCTTACTGGAAGATAATTGAGTGTACCATGTGAGATTAGTCTATTAAGGACAATAATTTATCATTGATTGATGTGTGAATGTCAAGATGTGCTCATTTAACCTTTAACATATCTATCTTATTGCAGTGGGTGTACTGCTTTGTATCTGTTCGTGACATAATATATAATATTTAATTTGCTTGGGCACGAGGAAAAACAAAATAGCCGATTGCTGTTACTTTGAGGCGACGCAGTTGATAAGCTCAAAATCATAATTTATTTCAAAAATATATGCTCCAGAACTTCCAAATTTACTTCTGTAGTTTGAGTCAATAATTATACAATTAAATTCATGAAAATATTGTACCCTTTATATCAGTACAAACTCAAAAATTTAGTTAGAAAATAACGCAACTTTATCCTTCATGTATTGCTATGCTTCTCAGAAACATGTCTGAGGACCAAGATATGCGAAGCACCAAGGTTAATTGAAAAACATAACTTTGCATAAAGGTTATAACATTGAAAATGCTGTTTTCTTTTGTCACCATTCGGGATTGTAAATTAGTATCTGTTTTAAAGGTGCTAAGGCATTGTGAACCGTAACATTGTGATAATGGTTCAAAATAATTGGCGGTCTGAGCTGAGTGTTGGAAGTTCTTATTCATGTTAGTCAGTATCTGTTGAAGACGTTTCCAATTGTACATTAGTTCAACGGGAGAGAGTCGGGGTGCAAACTCCAAATTAGCTGTGAAATAATGTTTTCATATTTAGCCTGAAAGGTTGTCCAATTGCAATTATGGCACCTTCTGTCCCATCAGTAATTAATTAGTAGTAGATTCGTAAAAGGGGTACTGGAAACGCAGAGCATGTAAGGTAGCATCCGAGGAGCAGCCGAATCAACGTTTCGGGCATAAGCCTTTCATCAGGAATAAGGCTCAGTCCAGATGAAGGGCTTATGCCTGACAGGCTATTCTCCTGCTCCTCGTATTCCACCTGACCTGTTATGGTTTTCAAGTACCACATCCTCGAATCTGATTTCCAGCATTGGCAGTCCTCATTTTCTTGTAAGCAATTAGTAGCAGTACTGTAATGATATATTCTGAACATTGTGGTCCAAAAACCGATTCTGAAACGATTAAATCTCCCCACTCTTAAACATTATGATATTAGCGTTTTCGAAGTAAATCTGAAATCTCTTATGACAGAATTGATCAAAACCATAGTGTTATTTACAAGGAGAAAGCTTCCAGATGTTATTGTAATATTTGTCCCTCTAATACAGCATAATAGTGCTTTATTACCTTATGTGTTACAGCGTGCTGTGAGTTTATTAATCTGCTGCATTACCTTCATTACGACATTGAAAAAAAGCTTTCAAAAAGATAGAATTTGCTCCAATGCGTCTTGCTATCCTTAAAACTGCTTTACGTATTTGATCGATTGAAAACATTTTGCTTTCTGCTTTCCTTTAAGACCTCACAATGGAATGATCACCTTCCTAGTTGCAATCGGATTCTTAACCAGGCGCACGTGGGAATTAGTACAAACTTCTAAAATCCTTCCTTTGCTTATTTTGGAAGAGCCATATGCCAATTGAGTCGAACTAAAAAGCATTGAAACAAGAACATTAAATGTACCGCGTATAAAAATAAACATGCGATGAAACTCAGTTTGTAAAATAACAATAGTTCCAAAACAGATTAGCATAAACTGTCTCTTATCACTATTCTGATCCAGGAAGAATTCTTTTCATTGAACTGACGAATATTGAAGCCTTGTTACTCACATCTGCGAATGAAAACTTTGTGGAAGGAAACTATTTAACTGTAGCAATATGGTATCGTAAAAAAAATTCTTAGGTGCATTTCTGATGCATTTGCATGCAAAGATCTCTGAAGGAAGTCTGTCTCACAAACTGTGCTGTCATTTTTCATTGATTTTATTGATGTAACTAATTACGGGAAAGGATTTCTCAAGTCTGTTCACTACACTCCTGTTAAAGATAAAGTTTTGGAAGTATGTCTCGAGCCAGTATTAACTTGTCAAGCAGAAGTAGAAGCATTTGATGTTTAATCCCTGAATATGTCTATCAGACGATGTCTAGTGTCAGATGATGGTTGTGTAGTGCCTAGAAAATAACATGGCTTGGAAAAAAAATTACACACTAATATCATTGTAAATCTTTTCAAGGGCGAGAGTGAGTTAGTCAGTATGATGTTGTGCTTGTGAAAATCGTTTGTGTTTAATTATTGAAACTGTTAATATGTTAGAATTGCATGCAGCGTAATGAAACAGTTTCACATTTATGGAAATTCACCTTGATATTTCCAATAATATAACACTGAATTTGTGTTCCAATAATATAACACTGAATTTGTGAGTTTGAAGAAGAGAGATTCAGTTCACAATTAATTAGTTACGCTGTTATAAAAGTTTTAAAAGGAACAAAATTGAGTAAATAAATGAACACAATGTTTCTCTTCTAGATTTGTTTGCAATTCTGCAAGTAGCTGCATGTTCAGCTTAAGGAGACCAGAACCGTTTTGTGGGGTTGAGAAGAAAGAGGTTAGGGGTCAATGCGTGTACAAAGATAAGATAGAACAGTTGTAACAACAATTCCACAAGTCTGAAATATCCACTGAGTATTTCCCTAATCCCTGAAGACAATAGATTATTTTCAATTTAATTCAGAATTTTGCTCAAACAAGGCACCTAGAGTGCCAGACTGCAGTGGATACGAAAAATGTAAGGGTAGCAACGTTACCTGGAGAAAAAAAAAATCTGCTAATACGCAATTTATGATTTGTTCTTGAAATTATGACCAACAGTAAAGTTGATCTCCTGTTATTCAGCATTAGTGTAAAAACAATCAACCGTAATGTCTTGAACTGACATCACATACAGTACAGACAGAAATGGTCGAAACAATCAACGCATTGTCTGCAATTAAGTTGGTTATTGTTTCATCCCAGTAACTTTTCTGCTGCAAGATTTGCTACTTTCCATTGCATAAGTGTGACTTGCATTCATCAACCCATAAACTAATTCAGCAGATAAACGGGACATTTTTGTATTTGTTAAGAGGAGGAAAATCTGTGTTTCTTTTTATCGAAGCAGTGTCTTTAATGAGACTAATGAATTAGCGTTTTCAAAACATAGAGGTCACTTATCCTTAAAAAGGTGCGCACGGGTGGGTATGTTCTTGGTGAAAGAAAATTCGCTTATCACAATATCTGTATACTTTAAAATTAGTAGCGCAAATATGAGGTATTTGCTCGACCTGCCCATCCACTGACTGAAAACACAGTAGGGACAGCTTCAATAATAGTTTTCCACAGTAAGAGGTAAGAGAGACTGGATACATGTGGCTTGAAAGAGCGACCACGGGTATTGATTAAAGCCTTTCATGTGCGTTTTTCTCTTCATGCTTTCGATGATAAACATACATTTACGCTACCTTGATATTTCCTAACTTCAATCCATGTGTATTACAGACTGGAAACTGCAGGTGCCATCACTGGAGTTATTTCCGCCTTCTCACCAAGAATTGACTTCAGCAGAAATGGTGACACTAACCTGTCTGGCCCATGGCTTCTATCCGGGTTTCGTGGACATGATTTGGAAAGTAGGAGAAAGTCAGACACAGAGTGGTGTGACTACAAGCTTCCCTAAACTTGAGAGTGACAACAGCTATACCATGAGCAGTTATCTGATGGTCCCAGTCAGTGACTGGAATGCGAAGGAAGAGTACTCATGTCTTTTCAAGTACAAGTCTCAGGACACGCTGGTTCAGAAATCCATCAGCTTGAACACGTGTCATCTCTAAGGACTGACATTTCATTTCCGCAAAAACACTCTAATTGAAAAGCAGAGTGTGGCAGGTATCTCGGCAAATTAAATAAATGCATCTGACTGGGGAGAAGCTTCATTTTATTGGCGAGCTATTAGTGACATCGTTTTGTGACATCATTAGTGACATGAATAAACTGCTTTTTTGTGCAATTGCAATTATTGATTTAAAATGCAAATATTTGTTTCTTCATACAAATATAACTTCCAACTGGGTTTCAAATGTCGCCTTCTTTTGGGTGTGACGTGGATAAATTGGAAAAATAAACTTTCCAGTATCAATATTCCCCAGCTTTGTCCAAATTATTCTTGTGGGTATGGTTTCCCATTCCATGATGTATTGAGTGGTGAAACGGGACAGTGTTGCAAAATCACTGCGCTTATTTTTCTGAAACGCAGACTAAAAAATTGGGTGTGTGACTTAGAATCCTTCAATAGCAGCTGTCACAATTCAAGATTAAACAAATCGTTAAGACTACTCCCATATTAAACACAATTAATAGTGACCATGACGCTGTCATCAATTATTTAAAAATAAAAAAACTCTCGTTCACTAATTTCCTTTAGGAAAGACATTTGCCAGACTTAGTTGACCTTCACTGAAGTCCTGATATAAAGCAGCATGGTTCATGTGTATCCATAACACAATAGGAAATATGAACAGGAGTAAGTCATTTGGCACCGCAAACATTTTCTGAAGTTTAATAGGATTACGGCTGATTCAACATTCATCACTTCCATATTCCTGCCCTTTCCCCGTAACCATTGATTCATCTCCTGATCAAGAATCTATCTATCTCAGCGTTAAATTAACGCAACGACACTGCCTTCATGGCTCTCTGTGGCAAATCATTCCAAACATTGACAGTCCTCTGAGAGATTGCATTTCTCTTTGTTTCAGTCATAAATTAGCGCCCTTTATTCTGAGACGATGCACTGGTCTTCCCGTATCTTGCATGAGGTCAAAGGTCGTCACAGTATTAACCATGAAACGGCCTTTAAGAATTTTTATGTTAAAGTGAGATCACCTCTCTTTTTCTAAATACCAGTAAATAGAGTTCAACCTTTCTGAACTTTGCTCACAAACAAATTCGTCCATGCCAGCGATCGCACGAATGAGCGTTCTCTGAACTGCTCCAATGAAAGATTATTTTTCCTTAGATAATGAGACAAAACTACTCATAGTACTTCAGATATGGTCTTTTAAAAGCCTTTCACGCATCCCAAAAAGACTTCCGTACTTTCAAATTCCAATCTCCTTGAATTACGGGAGGACATTCTATTACACTTACAGATTATACTTACAGATTATACTTCTCTTCAGTATTTACGAACGAGAGGGACTGTATTGTTGAAGAGGAGAGTGTGAAACGGACTGATAAGCTAGAAGAGATATCTGTTAGGAAGGAAGATGTGTTGGACATTTTGAACAACTTGAGGATAGACAAGTCCCCCGGGCCTGACGGGATATATCCTAGGATTATGTGGGAAGCAAGAGAGGAAATTGCAGTACCGTTGGCAATGATCTTCTCGTCTTCACTGGCAACGGGGGTGGTACCAGGGGACTGGAGAGTAGCGAATGTTGTGCCCCTGTTCAAAAAAGGGAATAGGGATAACCCCGGGAATTACAGGCCAGTTAGTCTTACTTCTGTGGTAGGCAAAGTAATGGAAAGGGTACTGAGGGATAGGATTTACGAGTATCTGGAACGGCACTGCTTGATTAGGGACAGCCAGCACGGATTTGTGAAGGGTAGGTCTTGCCTTACAAGTCTTATTGAATTCTTCGAGGAGGTGACCAAGCATGTGGATGAGGGTAGAGCAGTGGATGTAGTGTACATGGATTTTAGTAAGGCATTTGATAAGGTTCCCCATGGTAGGCTTATGCGGAAAGTCAGGAGGCATGGGATAGAGGGAAATTTGGCCAATTGGATAGAAAACTGGCTAACCGGTCGAAGTCAGAGAGTGGTAGTAGATGGTAAATATTCAGCATGGAGTCCAATTACAAGTGGAGTTCCGCAGGGATCAGTTCTGGGTCCTCTGCTGTTTGTAATTTTTATTAATGACTTAGATGAGGGAGTCGAAGGGTGGGTCAGTAAATTTGCAGATGATACAAAGATAGGTGGAGTTGTGGACAGTGAGGAGGGCTGTTGTCGGCTGCAGAGGGACTTAGATATGATGCAGAGCTGGGCTGAGGAGTGGCAGATGGAGTTCAACCCTGCCAAGTGTGAAGTTGTCCATTTTGGAAGAACAAATAAGAATGCGGAATACAGGGTTAATGGTAGGGTTCTTGGTCAGGTGGAGGAACAGAGGGATCTTGGGGTCTATGTACATAGATCTTTGAAGGTTGCCACTCAGGTGGATAGAGTTTGTAAGAAGGCCTATGGAGTATTATCGTTCATTAGCAGAGGGATTGAATTCAAGAGTCGTGAGGTGATGTTGCAGCTGTACAGGACTTTGGTTAGGCCACATTTGGAGTACTGTGTGCAGTTCTGGTCGCCTCACTTTAGGAAAGATGTGGAAGCTTTGGAGAGGGTGCAGAGAAGATTTACCAGGATGTTGCCTGGAATGGAGAGTAGGTCATACGAGGATAGGTTGAGAGTTCTCGGCCTTTTCTCGTTGGAACGGCGAAGGATGAGGGGTGACTTGATAGAGGTTTATAAGATGATCAGAGGAATAGATAGAGTAGACAGTCAGAAACTTTTTCCCCGGGTACAACAGAGTGTTACAAGGGGACATAAATTTAAGGTGAAGGGTGGAAGGTATAGGGGAGATGTCAGGGGTGGGTTCTTCACCCAGAGAGTGGTGGGGGCATGGAATGCGCTGCCCGTGGGAGTGGTAGAGTCAGATTCATTGGCGACCTTTAAGCGGCATTTGGATAGGTACATGGATGGGTGCTTAATCTAGGATAGAAGTTCGGCACAACATCGTGGGCCGAAGGGCCTGTTCTGTGCTGTATTGTTCTATGTTCTATGTTCTATGTTCTATTATCTGCTTTAGCCTTGTGCTGACTTTTTCTGTTTCGCACACGAGTACCCACAAGTCCCATTATGTTGCAGATTTCTGCAGTTTTCCTTCACTTGAATAATACTCCATATTTCCCTCTTTCAAAATAAACAACTCATATTTTTTCCTCAAAACGCCAACTTTCCAACTATCCCACCCAGCTTTCTCTCCAGACAGTTTGTGACACATTAACGACTTGTCTTTCCACCTACTTTTGTGACACCTGCAAGTTTGGCTGCAGTGTATTCACAGCCTTCCACGAAAGTCATTCCTATATATCTTGGAAACAGCAGTGATCCCAGAAGTAATTATTATGGAAGACTAAAGATTGCAAATTTCCAATCTAAAAAAGAACCACTTACCACATTCTTTTTCTTTTAATTTCCTGTCCAATGAGCAGTTCCCTGTTCACGCCTCAATACTACCACTAACACCATCCACCATCTGAAATGGTCAATAAATGGCAATTACGTGCGAATAACAAGTGGTATCCTTAAAATGACGTGCACATACTATGAAGAAAAACAAAGATTTTTTGCAGTCATATGAATGTAAAAATAAATGCTGCGCTGAGCGTCTGCACATGTTTAAAATTCATTCACGGGATGAGGGCACCATTGTTTGATAATATTTAATTTGGGACTCAACGTCTCATGTAAAACACAAAACAAGCAGTTAATTTAGATAAAAAGAGGCATTTCTGTTGCTGTTCCATCCAAGAATATGAGTTGTTGGTGGAACTGCTGAACATGGGTAACAAAGCAGTCCTGCCACTCACCTGCATTACCTATCCAGAAGAACGGTGGCTCTGTGATTATCATCCTTACTTAATTCTCATTCTAACAGAGACAAAAGGAATAAATTCATCGATATTCAGTTTTGGAATGTACTCATCGATAAGGATATAATGTTAAATATAAAACCATAAGACACATGAACCGAAATTAGACAATTCAACCCATCGAATCTGCTGACATTCAATCATGGTTGTTATATTTCTTAGCCCCATTCTCTCGCTTTCTATCCATAACATTTGACCCCCTTGGTATGAAAGAATCTATATCTCTAAGTCTGTTATGGACTAGGGTAGACCATTCAAAGCAGGCAGGCAGCCCATACCATAACTTTGGTATTTGTTTCGCTAAGTGTACAATGAAAATTACCCGGAGTAAGTTTGTTTCGTTGACTACTAGGCTTTAAAACATACAAAAAATTCTCCACGAAATTATGGAATGCAACACAAAGAACAAAATACTGAATATCCACCGAAATCAATCTATCCAAAATAGAATTAATCATTCTGCTCCGAAAAATACGTGCGACAGTCACAATTAAAAAAAAACTCCTTAGACTCACAGTAAAAATGAAACACAGGCTTACCAGGTCGAAGTTAGAAAGGGGGAAGGAGAGAGAGAGTTTTCCAACCTTTTTTCTATACAGCCTCTGCTGCAACTGACCAAACCATAATTCAGCTTCTAGGACTGCCCACTCCCATTTCATTATACATATTACTTCTAAGTAATAAACGCTTTGGTCTAAAGTCTCATCCATTTACGTATAAACAAAAACGCCTCCCATTACCCATTTCATCTCTGTACCACTTCAGCCTATTCGGTTTCTGAGCTATTTTTACGACCCCTTTGAAAAATTCAAGGACACAGCATTCTTGAGAAAAGGAATAGCTTTTTCTTAAACAAGGACTGGCTTTGTGACACCTTCCCCCTTAAAAATGAACTAGCAATATCCAAAGATATACTCATTTTTAAAACGTCTCAGAAAAAATTGTTTAGTAGCATAAAACACACATATATACTACATCAATTATACACATGCAAACATGCACAACCACATTCGAATTCGGCTGAGGCACACCCACCACTGAACACCTCTGAATCTGATGTGAGTCTCGACAACGAGTCGGCAATGACGGTTTTCAGTCTGCCACAGGCACAATTGTCAAACTGAATGTCTGCAATAACAAGTTCCATCTAAACAGTCTGGCATTTTTATCCTTAACATTTTCCATAAATGTCAATACATGCGATTGTCTCAGATGCTATGCTGGTAATATAAACACTGAAATATTGCAATGCCGAAACCAAGATCATAGTCTCTTTCTCGACTCTTGAATATTTCCATTAATGAACGTTCACCTTCCTGAACAAAAATAGACGATGAGTCTTGCTATTCCCTCGTCATCCTCCTGCAGTAGCCCCGCACCGACACTCACATCACTGGCATTGAAAGCCACCTTGAAAGGCTTCGTGAAATCAGGTGTGACCAACACTGGGGCAGTGATTAACACACTTCTTTCGGCTGTCAATCGTCTTCTGACAGTCCGCTGTCCATTAAAATTTCTTGCCCTTTTTAACAATGCAGTGAGTGGAGGATTCACACTGGCAAAAATTCTGCATAAACTTCCACTCAATCCCAGGAACTGTAATACTGCTCTTTTCATGGATAGTATCGGAAATTCCCCAATTACGTTCGTTTTCGCATCCTGTGGGACCAGTTGTCCGTGTCCAATAGCATGGCCCGGGAAGGTGACTTGGGTTTTGCCAAATTCACTTTTAGCCAATCTTACCATCAAGCTTGCCTTCCGCAGTCGATTTAACAAGTCCTATAGGTGTTGTAAATGTTCCTTCCATGACTGACTAAAAATCACCAGGTCATCAATGTACACAACACAGTTGGTAATCTGGCAATGACCTTTTTGGTTAGTCTTTGAAATGCGACTGGCGCGTTATTCATACCAAATGGCATGCATTTCAATGGATAAAGCCAATTTTGCGTTCTAAAGCCGAAATTGCCTTTGCTCTTTCTGACAAATGTCAGTTAGCAGCCTCGGAGCAAGTCCAAATTAGAAACGTAAACTACTTGTCTCACCTTTTCGACGCAGTCTTCCAACTATGGAATTGAATATGCTTTAGTCTTTGTACTAGCACTGACTTTGCGATAATCCACACATAACCATTGGGAACTACCTGATAGGGACTCGATACAGGAAGAAATCTCACAGAATATGTCATGTGAATATGCTCAAAAGATGCTTTGATAGCGAAGGAAAACAGGAGGATAAGTTTTTAATGATTGCACTATGACACTATGGCACTATGACTACTGGTGAGCTCCAGTCATGGTAACTCACTTCGATTATGCCATCTTGGAGCACGCATTCTATATCTTTCTGAACCTTGCCAACTTCGGAGGGATGTTGCTTAATTGGAACCGCATCTCCTATACCTACATCATGCACAATGAGGTTGGTACTTCCCAGTTTATTTCTTCATATCTCCCTAAGCTATACTAATAACTGTTTCACTTAATTTAGATGTTCCTGTGGAAAGTACTGAATATTTTAACCAAATTTTTGACAACTTCCTCATTTTTCAATTTGATTTGAGGGACGTCCAATTCAGAATCTTCTGAACTTGGTTCTTCCTTCTGGGCTGCAATCATTAAAAACTTATCCTCCTGTTTTCCTTCGCTATCAAAGAATCTTTTGAGCATATTCACATGACATATTCTGTGAGATTTCTTCCTGTATCGAGTCCCTACCAGGTAGTTCACCTCACTCAGTTTCGTCACAAATTGATAAGGTCCACTAAACTTGCTTTAAAAGGTTCAGCTATTACTTGAAGTAACGCCAATACCTTATCTGAAATGGTGACATTGAGAATTTTTGATTACTTGGACGCTTCCTGTTGCATTGTATACTGCGATAATTTTAAATGCTGCCTAGCCAATTCCCTTTAAAACAGACAAAACATTATTCAGAAAATTATGCAGTGAAACACAAAGAACAAATATGGAATAACGACAGAACTCCGTCTATCCAAACTAGACGTAATTATGCTGTTCTGACAAATGTGTACAACGGTCCCAATAAACAACACCCTTAAACACAGAATGAAAATGAAACAGGCTTACCGGTCGAAATTAAAAGGATAGAAGGCGAGAGGGAGGTTTCTAGCCTTCTTTCATACAGTTTCCACTGCAACTGACTAAACTACAATTCAGCTTCCAGGACTGACCACCCCCTTTTAATTACACAAGTTACTTTTAAAACATAAAAGTTTTGGCCTAAAGTCTCATCTATTTGGGTATAAATGAAGGAAGTAAGGACATTCTGGCTAATTTTTCAGACATTATAAAGATACCCTTTCATCTCTGTCACACTTCAGCCGATTTGGAACCTGGGCCATTTGCACGACCCCTCTGGAAAAATGAGGAACACAGTATCCTTCAGAAAAGGAACAGGTTTTTTTTTCTTAAAAAGCTACAGCTTTGTGACACTTCCCTCCTTAAATACACTCAATGGCCGGGCTTTAAAAAACCTTCTGTGCAGTAAATTCCATAGATTCGACACTCTCTGGGTGAAGACGTTTCTCCGTTTCTCAGTACTAAAAGATCTTCTCTTTCCTCTGAGGCTCTGCCTCCGGTGCGAGTCTGTACTAACAATGGAAACAGCTTCCAAACGTCTACACTCTCGAAGCCATTCAGTATTCTACATGTTTTAATTAGATCGCCCCTCATCCTTCTAAACTCCATCGAGTATACACCTAGAGTGCTGAAGCCTTCCTCATTGTTTTTCATAAGTTTCTCATTATTGAGACTATTCTTCTGAAACTCTTTGAACACGCTCCAGGTCCAGTGCATCCTTTTTGAGATATGATGTCTTAAAGCTGCGCAAAATGCTCCAAATGTCGTCTGAACAGAGCCTCAGAGTGCATCCTCTCAAAATAAATGTCATGATTCAACTTGCCGTTCCAACTACTGACTCAATCTGCAAGTTTATCTTGAGTGATTCCTGAACTAAAACTCCCAAGTGTCTTTGCACTTCAAATTTCTGAATGTTCTTCGAATTTAGCAAATAGTCCATGCCTCTATTCTTCCTCCCAACGTTCATATCCTTGCACTTCCCCACGTTTACTGCATCTGCCACCATTGTCCACTCTCCTAAACTATTCATATCTTTCCGTAGCCTCCTGAACGCTACCTGACTCTCTAACTATCTTTATAATGTCTGAAAAATTAGGCAGAATGTCCTTACTTCCTTAATTGATGTATAACGTGAAAGATTCTGGTCCCAACACTGAGCTTTTTGGAACACTACTTGTCACCAGCTGCCATCCAGAGAAGTACACTTTTATCCCCACTCTCTCCTTTCTGCCAGACAGCCATGCTTCTAACTGTGTTAGCACCTCTCCTCTGAGACCATGGGTTCTTATATTACACAGTAGCACCTGTGTGCATCCTTGTCAAAGGCCTTATTGACGTCCAAGGCTCACCTTGGTCTAACTTGCTTGTCACTTCCTCAAAGATTTCCAGCAGATTTGTCAGGCTTCGTCCCCTTGTTGAAACCATGCTGACTTTGCCATATATTATCATATGCTTCCATGTTTTCATACATTCATCCATCACAATGGAGTCCAGAACCTTACCCATGACCAATATTAGGCTAATTAGTCTGTAATTTTCCATTTTTACCTTACTCCCTACGTAAACAGTGATACCACATAAGCGATTTTCCAGTCCTCTGGAACCATCCCTGATTCTAGTGATTCCTGAAAGATCACGATTAACTCCTCCACTATCTCTTCAGATATCTCCTTTAGAATTCCGGATTGCAGTCCATCTGGTCCAGGTAATGTATCCACTTTCAGGCCGTTCAGTTTAACTAGCACCTTCTCCTTGGTGATGACCATCGTTTACGTGGTTAGCACTGCTGCCTCACAGCGCTAGAGACCAGGGTTCAGTTCCCGCCTCAGGCGACTGACTGTGTGGAGTTTGCACATTTCCCCGTGTCTGCGTGGGTTTCCTCCAGGTGTACCGGTTTCTTCCCATAGTCCAAAAATGTGCAGGTTAGGTGAATTGATCATGCTAAATTGCCCGTAGAGTTAGGTGTAGGGGAATGGGTCTGGGTTGGTTGTGCTTCGGCGGGTCGGTGTGGACTTGTTGGGCCGAAGGGCCTGTTTCCACACTGTAAGTAATCTTATCTAATCATACTCAGCTTTGTCCCCTCATTCCCTTGATTTTTCGAGAATGTACTCCTGTCTTCCACCGTGAGGACTGCTACAAAGTAATTATTTAATTGCTCACCTATTTCTTTGCTCCCCACTACTATCTCTCCAATGCCATTTTCCAGCAGCTCAATGTCTACTTTAGCCAGCCTTTGCCCTATATATATCCAAAGAAACTTTTACGGTCTCCTTTATGTTACTGGCTAATTTAGTCGAATATTTAACCTTCACACTTCTTATTTATTTTTCTTTTTGTTGCCCTTTGTTGGTCTTTGTAAGCTTCACAATACTTTGGTTGCCCATTGCACGTGGCCACATTATAGGCCTTCCCTTTTGCTTTTATGTTATTCTGACTTCCCTAGTCAGACATAGGTGCCTCATCGTCACTGTACAACGCTTCATTATTTTTCTTTTCTGTGATGATTCCCTGCTGTCTCCTGAATTACTCCCTGGAATTCCTGCTATTATGTTTCCACTGTCTTTCCTGCTCGCCCTTTCTCCCAGTCAATTCTGAGTAGTTCCTTCCTCACAACTCTGTATTTGCCTTTATTCAGCTGTAATATCGTTAAATCTGATTTGATCTTCTCCCTCTAAAATTCAATCATATTATGATCACTAGCTTCTAAAGCCTCATTCATGTTAAGTTCACTTGCCAACTCGGCCTCATTGCACAACATTAAACATCAACTGGCTCCACCACAATCAGCTTCAAAAATCCATTTCGTAGATCTTTCAAAATTTGTGTTTTTTTTGTGATCCATTGCCAACCTGATTCTCCCAGTCCATTTTCATATTGAAAATCCCCATGAGCATTGTGATTTTACCTTTGTTCTATGTCCAGATATATTTTGTGCCCCAGTTCAAGAGTCTTACTTAAAGGCTTGTACGGTTTTTCTTTACCTTTGCAATTCCTCGATTCTACCCACACAAATTCTAGACATTTGGTACTACTTCGTTTCTTACTCTTTGTTTAATTTCATTTCGTATTAATAAGGCAATCACACCCCCTGCCAACCTGCCTATATGTGTATCTTTGAATAATGAACTCCCAATCCTGATGCCCTTGCAGCCACGTCTCCGTGATGCCCAACAGGTAATACCTGCTCATTTTGATCTGCACCATCAGCTGATTTACCTCATTTCTTATAATGTGTGCATTCAGATATATCGCATTCAGTCTTCTGAAATTCCCATTCGTTTGTCTCGTGTGCTTGAAGTTTGATTGCTAACCCTTTCTATGCACTCTGTCCTCTTTGTGTCAGTACTAATGATTTTAGTAACTTCTCCTGAATTCTATAATCTTAGCTCCTTCTTTAATTCCGGTTTTCTTATTTCCCTTCTGACTTACCTCTCTCCCTAACCTACAATCCGATCCCCCATTTAGTTTCAAGCCCTATCCACAGCCCTTGTTACACGAATTGTGAGGACTCTAGCCCCAGTATGGTTCTGGAATTGTCTATTTGTATAAGTTTAAGATTCCACTGCACTCAGCAAATAATTTTAATACATACAGAATAAGTGGATTGACGGCTGCCTGAATTTTCTACATGGTTCCATGGTATTCTTATGTTATTCACACCATGAAAACTTTCGAGCTTCCTGAGACTAATACTCTGTATTTCGACTTTGATATCTAATATATATCAGCTTCCATTGAGAGCATCATCTTCCAAGTATCTCATTTTGATTTTTGAAGAAAGTTATCAACTGCCTTTCCCTCTCTTTCTCCAATATATTATTTTGCTCATTTTTGCCAGTCTTCAGAGCAAGAAGGGGATCAGTTAGCGCAGTTGGCTGTTTAGCTGTTTTGCGTGATGTTGACATCACAAGTTCAATTCTCGTACCAGCCAGATTATATTTATGCCCACATCTTTTCACAGAAGTACTATTCCCACCAGGTAGAACATTTCACCTGTCTACAATGCTTCCCCTTTCTGTCTCGCCTTTTTTAAAGCACAGTACCTATTCTTTGAGAACTGCCATCATGATATTGACCACACTAAGTTATTTGCACTCTGTACTTGGTGCATTCCATTCCCGCAGGATTAATCCCGACCATGTTATTAAACTTCAGAAAAGCACAATATTTTTTCATTTGGCGTGCTGGCAGAGGCTGAGTGCGAACCTCTAAGCACTTCTTCCTATCTCTCCATGGCTCATGACCTCACCATTCAAAAGCAAGCTACAGTTTCCTGCAAAGGTACAGACCTCACTTCTTCAGAAATGTCCCCTCCACAGCTTGCTACCTGATTATCCCTCAAACCCGTTCTGCCATCATTTATTGCCATTCCAATATCTTCAGAATTAATGCCCTGGCAAAAGCATTTCCTCACTTAAAATGTATTTCTTCTTATCGAGACACTATTTCTTCCTGCCTTGACCAATCGTTTTTCTCTTCTGTACGTCATTCTTCTGATGATTTACATTGGTTCCACTTTTTCAGTTTCCTGATTGCTGTTGCCTTTTTTGTCAACATGGATGCGCAATCCCTCTCATATAAGGACGATGTGAAGTTTTCCCATTCTTCCTTGTAATGACCTTTATGAGGCAGATGCTGAGCATGATCTTCTATTCCTTCCACTCATCACTACTCTCCTTCGCCCGACTGAACGTTTTCTCACTTTGAACAGCTTCTTCTTTAGCTCATCAATTCTTTTTCCAGTCAAAGAATTGCCATCGGAGGCAACCCTGTTTCTATGGTTTTTGCAGAACATTCGATGATTGAATTGCTTCAGGTCTGCATTCAAAATTATTTTGCCAATACATTGATGCTGTATTTGATGCTGCTTCCATTTCTCCTCCAGAATTGGAACAAAAGTCATCAATGTTGCTTCCAATATCAATCTTCCCCTCATCGTACCCTGGCTGATCTCTGAATCTTCAGTTCTCTTCCTTGACTTAATTGTTTCCTTTTCTGAACAATTCTATCTACCAAAATCACTTCTCGGATGAACGACTTCTAAAGGTAGCTGGACTGCACTTTTTCAAAACCTGCTTCCTACAATGAAAACATCCAACTCTCCCTGATTCTTTGTTTCTGTCATATCTGTTCTGATTATCCCAGCCTCCAGTGAGCTACCTATGACACTTGCCTCTTTTTGTTTCTCCTCTCTACGGTAATATCTTGCAAAACAGTGTGGCTAAAGCCAGATAAATCCCCTGTCCCAGATTGCTAGCATACTATGATTATAAACATAGTAGCTACAGAGATAGTAAATGTTTTGTATTCATTTTTCCAAGAATCCTTTCTTCTGGAAACACCCTGTATATTTGGAATAGGGACAATGTGACACCCCTATTCAATAGGTGTGAGAGACGAAAAGCATGGAACCTGAAACTCATAAATTAAACATGTAATGTTGGAAAAATTCTGGTATCAATTATCAAAGAATTAATCGGAACACATGCGGAAAATTATGCGCAAATTAAGCAGAGACAGCATAGCTTTCTGAAGACAAATCATGTCTGCCTAATTTATTGGAGTTTCTTGAAGAAGCCTCAATCAGAGTACACAAAGGGAAATCAATGAATGTGTTGTATTTGGAATTCAAGAAGGCGTTTAATACAGGAACTGACAAAAGGTAAGTTGATAAGATAACAGCCATGATGTTGGAGGTCATATCTTCGTGTGGATAGAGAATTGACTGATAGGTAAGAAAGAGCAAGTAAGAATACTGGGGTTTTCAGGTTAGAGCACTACAACCAGTAACATTCCACGGAGATCAGTGCAGTAATTACAATAGTGTACAATACATATATTAATGACTTCGAGGAAGCAAGTGGATGTGCTGTAGCCAAAAAAAGAAATAACAGGTGGAAAGTCCAGCTGACAGAGGGATAGAAATTGTTTGCAGAGACAAATGAAGAGTTCAAGTGAAGAAAAAAATGACAAATGAAAGATAATATACAAAAGTACGAAGTTGTTTATTTCAGAAGACACATAAATATGATGGAGAAATGCTGCAGACTGCTGCGACTTTTGAGAGTATTTGTGCGTGGAAGATAGAAAGTTAGCAGACATATGCAGAGGGTCATCAGGAAGTTCAGTTGACTGTTGGCCTATAATTCACGTTGGTCGGAGAAAGAGTCGGGACATCTTAGTGGAGATGTAAAGTTGTCTGGTGAGAATACACCTGAAATAATGTGAGCAGTTTTAGTGTCATTCTTTGAATAAACATATCATGTCATTGAAGGCGGTGCAGAGGAGATTCACTGAGAAAATCCCTGTTACGCAGAACGTTGCTCCTTTTTTAAAATAAACAATGATAGGATTCTTAAGGAGTTTTACAGGATCAATTTTGGGAGGATGTTTCCACTTATGGAAGAGTCTAGGGGCAGAGGGCATAATATTGGAATATGGAAAATGGGAAAAAGATAGTAAAGTCGTTGCAAGGAACTTCGCATGAGCCATAATCCTATTAAATGTTGAAATGTGCTCAAGGTGTCGACGGGTCTACTCCTGCTCCTTTTTTTTAAGTGCTGCCAGGCCTGCTCAGGTTTTCCAACTAATTCTTTTCTGGTTGCTTCAGCTCCCAGCACCATTCCTCTCCCACGCACAGTAACATTTGTCCACCGACAGGACTTGCACTTCACATGCGCCAGCTTTCAAGGGGCGGGGCCCGACGAAGACGTCATCATCGGACAGGGGTGTGATTGGAGTCTTCCAAACCAATTGAAGAGAACTGGGGCGGGGTAATCGTTTTACAAGCCCCAGATACCTGATTTTTAACAAGCTTTTTCGAAGTTTTCTAATTTTTTCAACCTGGTCAGAAATATTATTCCAGATATCTGTGAGGTTAAAATATTGGGAAACTTTTAAACGTTCGAAAAATAATACTAAAAACTTAATTAAAAGGGTTAAGTTAAATTACAAAATTAAAAAAAAGGATAGCAAAAGGATTGGTAAGGATTGGTACTTAGAAGTGAAGAAAATCGGTAAGATGAATGTTGATCCCTTGGAAGATGAAACTGGAGAGTTAATAGTGGGAAATATGGAAATGGCAGAGACACTAAATCAATATTTCGTCTCTGTTTTCATAGTAGAGGACAAGAACAGCATTGCTATTTGAATGGGCAAGTCAGCAGCTATAAAAATGGCAGAACTCAGAACAATCAATGTCGATAGGGAAAAAGTACTCATCAAACTATTGGGATTGAGAGCAGGTAAGTCCACTGGTTCTGGTGTCATACATCATAGGTTATTAAAGGAAATGGCGGTGGAGTTAGTGGATCCATTGGTTCCAGCATTCCAAGGTTCCCTGGACATGGGAAAGATTCCAGTTGATTGGAAAACTGCTCGAGTGATTCAAATAGTGAAAGCAACAATGTGTAAGAAATTACAGACCAGTTAGTTTAACATCTGGTGTGGGAAAGTGTTACCATCATTCATTATGGGAAACAATACCAGGAGGTTTGCAAATTCAAAACACAATCGATCACGGTCAGCATGCATTTATGAAAGGCAAATTATATTTGACTAATTTGCTGAGTTCTTCAAAGAGGTAACAATTAAGGTGGATAATTGGGATCCTGTAGACGTAATATTTCTGGACTTCTGGAAGACATTTGATAAGGTACTGCACAAAGGTTAATTTACAAGGTTAGATTATGTAGAATTGGGGGTAATTTATTAGTTTAGATAGGTGACTGACTGATGGACAGAAAACAGAGAGTCGGGATTTTTTCTGAATGGCAATTTTCTCAACGGTACTGTGTTCTTTAGGGCTTGATGCTTAGAACCCAGCTATTTACAATATACATTAAAGACTTGGATACAGGGATAGAAGCTGAAATAGCCGAATTTGTGGGTGAAACGAAAATAAGTGAGACAGTAAATTGCAATTAGGAAATGAAAAACCATAGACATAGGTATAGATATGTTAGGAGAGTGGGACAAAATGTGGCAGATGGAGTTTAACACGTATAAAGGTGAGGTCATGCATTTTGTTATAAAAAAACGGAAAAGGAACCTATTATCTAATTTGGGAGGGACTTCTGGATGTACTGGTGCCCTAGTTTATTTTATATAGAAAGCTGGCATGCAGATACAACAGATACTTAAAAAAAACGATTGGAACTTTTGCTTTTCTAGCTAAAGGAATAGAATATAAAGGTAAGGAAGTATTACTGCAACTACACAATACATTGGTGAAACCGCACCTGGAGTATTGTGTGCAGTTTTGGTCCCCTTATTTGAAGAAAGTTGTAGTGACATTGGAGGCAGTTCACAGGCAGTTCACCAGTTTCGTCCCAGAGATGAGGGGCTTGTATGAAGATAAGTTGAGCAGTGCAGGCCTGTTCTCTCTGGAATTTAGAAGAATGAGGTATTCCAGATGATAAAAGTTATGAATAATATATATGTGGAGTGGATGCTTCATCTTGTGTAACATTCTACGATGAGAGATCATAGTCTTAGATTAAAACAGAGATGAGTAGAAACTACTTCTCCCAAAGGGTTACGAATCGGTGGAATTCACTACCCCAAAAGATACTGGACACTGGGTAAAGAAAAGGAGGAGGGGACAGATTTGTAATTGGTGATGGGTTGAGAGGATATGGACAGAAGACAGGAAAATAGGATTGAATAATGTATCAGTCACGATCGAAGGGTGGAGCAGAGTCTCTGGGCCAAATGGCCTAATTCAGCTTTTATAACTTATGAACTTATGAAATCTGGAGCAGGCGAGACTTGAACTCGATCCAGGATTGGGGTCACTATCTCTGTGCTAAAATACGTCCATTACAATATCAAATCCTCCCATTGGGCAATTGCATATTTTGTCTCCTGAGTCACAGGCAGGGATATGAACCACTATATTACTGACGATGCTGGTTAGTTGCTAGATTATGGACATAAGGGTGGAGAAGGGGTGAGTGTTTCAGGAGCTTTCTTTGATGCCATAGGCTGAATTACCTCCTTATGCTGTAAAATTCGTAAGTATTCCAAGCCTGACAATGATCTGACCTTTACCACGCAAGCACAGTCAACTCGAGAAGATACCAGAGGTATGTAGGTGCTGCAGGAATGGATTCACTTCCCTGTTTGAGCTGGAAACTCATTCCTACATGCACACCAGTGAACAGTGATCCACCCGCTCCACATATAAGAATGAATTTGCTGAGTCATCCAACCCCAAACACATCAGCAACTTCCTACTGGACAGACAGGATTCAACTTCCTAGCTTTAAAACCCGTTCACTTTTTATAGTCAGAGCGAAAATCACAGTTGTCTAAACTGTGGCCGTGCCTCGTGATGTTGACCGACCAGGTTTTGAATGCATGACGGCTCAGACAACAATGGTTACTTTGGAGATCAGAGTGATGACCGAGACTCTGTCCCTTTAGATGCTAGGTTGTTTCTTTGCTATTCATAGGCATGACCTAATGGATTGCTTTCTGAGGCCGGATTGCTGCTGCAAGAAATGCCATTAAGAAGAAGGTCTGTGTTTCTTTTTGTGCAGAGTTGATTTCTTCAATATTTGGCATCAGAAAAATTTACAAGGATGTTGCCTGGGCTGGAGGATTTGAGCTATAGGGAGAGGCTGACCAGGCTAGGGCTGTTTTCCCTGGAGCGTCGGATGCTGAGAGGTGACATTATAGAGGTTTACAAAATTATGATTCGGAGATGTCGGTGTTGGACTGGGGTGTACAAAGTTAAAAATCAAACAACACCAGGTAATAGTCCAACAGGTTTAATTGGAAGCACACTAGCTTTCGGAGCGACGCTCCTTCATCAGGTGATTGTGGAGGGCTCGATAAATTCTGTGTTACGATCGAGCCCTCCACAATCACCTGATGAAGGAGTGTCTCACCGAAAGCTAGTGTGCTTCCAATTAAACCTGTTGGACTATAACCTGGTGTTGTGTGATTTTTAACTTTGTACAAAATTATGAAGGGCATAGATATGGTAAATAGGCAAAGTCTTTTCCCTGGGGTCAGGGAGTCCAGAACTAGAGGGCATAGGTTTAGGTGAGAGGGGAAAGATATAAAAGAGACTTACAGGGCAACTTTTTCACACGGAGGGTGGTACGTGTATGGAATGAGCTGCCAGAGGAAGTGGTGAAGGCTGGTACAGTTAACATTTAAGAGGCATTTGGATGGGTATATGAATAGGAAGGGTTTGGAGGGATATTGGCCGAGTGCTGGCAGGTGGGACTAGATTGGATTGGAATATCTGGTTGGCATGTACGGGTTGGATCAAAGGGTCTGTGTCCTTGCTGTACATCTCTATGACTGTCTGGCTCTATGCATTCTAATGTTCAGTAACAGCCGTCTGTACCACGTACGACTTGCTCTGCAGAAATTTATCAAGCCTCTTCAGGTAGCTCCTTTCAAACTACTATCAAGGAGATGGACAAGAGGAGCAGCTACATGGGAGACCATTGCCTGATAGTTCTCTTCTAAGTCACTCAGCATCCAGATGTGGAAATATTTCGCTGTTTTTCAACGTGTTGGGCCAGAATCCTGGAATAGCAGGGTGGGCGTACTTATGGCAAATAGACTACAAAATGTCCAGGAGGTAACTCAGAGGCAGGGAATTCCAAGCCTTATGGCTAAAACATCTTAAGGTGCATCCGCCCATGGTGGAGCAATGAAAGTTGGGATTGTGTAAGAAGCCAGCACTGGAGCAGCCCACATATCTTGGAATAGTGATGAAGAGGGGAGAAGCCATGGGAGAAATTTGAAGACGAAGATGAGAATTTTAAAACCTGGGTGATGCTTCAATGGGTGGCCAGTCCATGTCATTGAACACAGGAGTGACAGATGAATGAGAATTGTTGCAATGTGCCAACATCAATTTTTTAGATGACTGAAAGTTTAGAGGGTCGAATGTGTAAATTCATTGACTACAACAGTGAAATGGTCGAACCTAGAGATAAAGAAGTGATGAATGAGTGTTTCAGCAGCACCTACACTGAAGCAGGGACAGGCTCGAGTGAGATAACAGAGGTAGATACAGATGGTATTTCTGTTGACAAAAATGTGAGACCAGAAACCCCTCTCAGAATCAAATGCAGCACCAAGTTGTGAAGAGTCTGGCTGAATCTCAGTGAGTTACAAGGGAGAAGGATGGAGGCAATAGCTCAGTCATGAATATAAGAGCAGTGATCTTAAACAGTAGCCTAATTCTTCCCAATGTTTAGTTGGAGTTAATTCATCAGCATGAAGAGATTGAGGAACTAGAATAGACCATGAAGCTATTCCACATTTAATTTAGTTTCAGCTGGAGCTAAAGAACACTGGGATGTTTAGACAATCCACTTTCACATGAATGGCTCCAGGAGTGAGAAATTTCAGCCATACAGTTAGTTTTGAAAAGACAGAGAAGATTTAAAAGAAGCCTTCAAAATAATGAGGTGTCTATCCAGAGTAGACAGTGAGAGACTGTTCCCACTGGCAAACGATTTGAGAATAAGAACGTAGCTGTGAGTAGAATGTAACGTTATTTCGATAGGCTGAGGCAGTGGGCAAATGGATGACAATTGCAGTTTAATGAGGGAAATATGAGGGCATCCACATTAGAAAAGTGGATAGCAAAATTTGAAAGGCAGATTATTTGAACAGCTGTGTATGTAGAGACGGGAATGTTCACCAATATTGGGTTGTCCTTGTGCATCAGTCACTGAAAGCAAGTGTATCATTGCAAAATGCAGTAAAGAAAGAAAAAAATGTATTTTGGCCATCATAGCGAGAGTATGAACAGGAACAAGCAAGTCTTTTTACAATTATGCAAGACACTAGTGACGCCACATTTTGAATACTGCGTGTAGTTTTTGTATTCTAATATGTGGAAGGATGTTGTTGCTATAAGGGAGTGCAGTGAAGGTTTACCAAATTGATTCCTGGGATGGCAGGATTGCTGTATGAGGAGAGATTGAGTTGGTTAGGATTGTATTCAGTGAAATTTTCATAAGGAGGGATCTTTATCAAGCATTCAGAAATTTTCTGCAGTGTCTAATCAAAAAATGAGGAAGGCTATCTAAGAACTAGCTGAGTCAAGCAAAAAATAATTATCACCAACGAGATTCCAAACTTGTGGCTGGGAGATCTGTAAAAATAAATAATATTTTAATTTAATAATCTGATCGAATCTTCAGCATTGTATTCAAATTAAGAGGTACATTCTATACAATCACTGATCATCACTTCAATGGTAATCCACACATATTCAATTCGCATAGTTCCACGGGCCTCTGGCGGAGAGAATTCCAAAATTTGGAGGTTTGTAATTAGAGTGGGTGTAGGCAAAACTAGGATGTGCACAAAAGGGGAATGTTGTCACAAAACGTGAGATGGGTGTAAAAATATGGGGAAAGGACAAAATTTGGGAAACGAGAAAGTGAGGAATGCAGATGCTGGACAAATATCAAAGTTGATAATGTGTGGTGCTGGAAAAGCGCAAAGCAGGTCGTGCAGCATCCGAGGAGTAGGAGAAACGACGTTTCGGGATCAATATCTGGGGAAGGTCAACAACTGGGAAGGGATGAGTGCCAAGTTAATGATCGGAGCACATGATTTTTAGCGATTGTAAAATCTGAGGGGATCACAACAATTGGGGAGGTGCAAATTTTGGGGACATTAAAATGCCCCGAACGTGAGTACTTGCAGAATATTTCTAGGGCCTGCAAATTATAGGGGTCACAAGATTTCGAAGCTGCATCATTGGAGCGGAAACAACATTTGGTGAGGGACTTAATTTGAAGGTGGGACACAAAACTGAGAGTGTCACAATGGTGGGGGGGAGGGGGGAGGGGCACAAAATTGCATTGCGAAGACGTTCAGAGGTATCCATATTTAAATGCGGCAGACCAATATTTTGAGGTCGGAATATTGGAGGTGCAAAATATGCCAGGGACATAAAACATGGGAATGTGCAAAATTTGGGAGATCCCTGAAAAATGGAGTTGCACAAAACTGTGGGAGGTTGCAGGGAGGGAGGGAGGGCACAATATTTGATGGAGCTCTAAAATTGGAAGGAGGGCACATTATTGGGGGAGGCTGCTGCAGAACTTATAGTGGCATGGCAATATTTGGCTGTTGGCTAAATTCGAGGGGGCATACAAACTGGGGAGGAGGCAACAAATTTAGGATGTGGAGAAATTTGGGGGTGTGCAATTTGTGAGAGAGTGCACTACTGGAGAGGGTGAAATACTGGAGGGTCTACAAATTTTATGGGGAACACAAAACTTGGAGGGAGCACCACATAATTTCCAGGTGATAATTTACGAAGGGGAAGCAAAACCTACCGGTGATCTGCAGAGAGATGGGGTGGGGGAAGAGAAAACCAAATGAGAAGATACAGTGGAATAAAAGAGACTGACGGGAAAGTTGGAAAGGGGAATAACAGACAGGGAAAAAACACCAGATGAATAAAGAATGGGGTAAAATGGAGATGGCATTAAAAATGCGATGGGAGAAGGGAAAAAGAATAAAGGAAAAAACGGAAAAGGGGAAATAGCGATGGGGAGATAAAGAGACAGGGAAAACTGATGTACGACAAAAAGTGATGGAAAGAAATTGTGGAAAAACAGAAGGAAAAAATAAAAAAAGAGTAGGAAAGAATAACGACAAAAGCGAAAGATGAGGTCAGAGTCGATCATACAAGTGAAAGAATCATAGAAAAAGGCTGGGGAGTGAGACAAAACGGGGAAAGAAAGAAAAAATAGAAGTTGGAAAGAATAGAGAGAGAGGTAATCAGAGAGAAGTAAAGAGAGAAAGAGGTAAAGGGCGATAGATCAAGAGACAGACACAACAACCCAAAGGGAGAGAGAGAGGTGGGACACATAGAGACAGAAAAGAGACAAAGAGAGGAAGACAGAAAGACAGGCAGAGAGAGAGAGAGCAAGAAAAGGGGAAATTGTGTGTGTGTGTGTGTGTGTGTGTGTGTGAGAGAGAGAGAAGTGTTAAGGAAAGACATGGAGAGACTGAAGACGGGCAACTCAACATTCTAATGGTTCGCAGTTCTCTCAATGGTAATTCACACCGATGTGGGATAGACCCTGCCACTCGGGCTTGCTTCAGCCTGGATGCTTCGGGGGACGACGGCGTGTAGTTGAAGAATCAAGACTGGCGATGAGAATCCAAGTACACGCCACACTCTCATACACTGAGACCACACAGAAAACCTCTGATACTCACCTCCGGCTCCATCCACATGGCAAGGAACTATGGCTGTCAAAGTCAATTTCTAATACCTTCAGGTCGTTCACTCAGCTTCCTCTTCACCAAACCCAACTCATCTAGTTTTTTTTTTCTGGAGCACACCCCACACACACGCCTAGTTATGGAACATTCTAATAGACATCTTATGACATTCGAAAAGAGAGCGGCGCAAGTGTGACAAAAAGCAATAGCTCGATAATTTAGTCCAGACTGCAAACTTCTGTCCCTCTTCTTCCCCCTCTTCATAAATCACGCGCGGGCCCCAGACTGAAAATCCTCACAGAGACAATGTCGTAGGATAGAAGCAGCAGTGTCCACAGCACAGATTTATGTGGACAATGGAAAATTGGCTTTTGCAAAAGAAATAGACAAACAATTATTTGTTCATCTGTGTTAATCTGTGTTGGTGTGACCAGCTCTGTCTGCAATGCGACACACGGTCCCTCAAAGGATGTCTGAATATGGCTATAATTGCCAGTCCACATGTGTCTCTGAATCTGGGTTTGCACCTCACTGCATGTCAGTCTGTGTTCTCAGCTCTGCCTGCAATAAGATATACTTTGAATTAGTGATAGAAACATCAATGAATCAGTCATAGCCTCTCTCTCTCTCCCCCGCCCCTTTCTCTCCTCCCCCCCCCCCACTGTTATTTAAAGTGATACAATGCCACTCTCTAGTGGCCTCACAACATCACATCACAAGCACCAAGCATTTCTCTGTCACTTCCTGCTCCTCTGGAGGGATAGAACAATCTCAAAACACATCGATTTTTCATTTCCCCAGCGACTGAATCAATTCCCCATCACACTGATCACTCATTCCTCCTGGGGATTGGACCAATCATTACCTTCAGCAAAAACAGACCGGAGTTGACATGTTTCATTCATCAACTGAGAAATAAAGGAAGGACAAACCACTCTAACACACTCCATAGCAGTTGGGAATTGATACCGGAGCTTCTCATTAAGAGGCTAAGACACCATACAGATGACAAGACACATTTACAAAGCAGTGAGAAAAATATCTGGAAACTTAAATTTCATAACAATCAGGGAAAACCACTTAAAAAGCTTTATTTAGAGCAGAACTAAAGTTCAGTTCCAGTCACTGTGCCCCTAAGTGTCGGAGTTTTTGACAGATTTAGATGATGTAGAAAAATAAAACATTATTTCAATTCTATCATGGTCTTTAGGATGAGGGAAGCGAAGGTTAAGGTTTTGGGAAAGAAATGCGGCTGTGACATGTGGAATAGTTTCCTTCAGATCAACAACAGCAACAGATGTCTACCCTGCAATCACTTGTGAACTTGCTAGTTATCCCAGCAGGTGGGATGATGTAGTAAATCCTTTCCCACAGAACAAGCAGGCAACAGCATCTCAGCAGTGTCTCAGAAAGTTGTTTTAATGGTCAAATCGTTCCCCATACTCAGGGCCTCTTCCTGGTATGAATGTGTTGGTGTGTTAGCACATCATGTCTACTTTTAAAGACCTTCTCACTGTACGAACACTTGAAAGTTTTCTTATCAGCGTGAACCAGTTTGGTGTGCCTGAAAGCAGGATAACAGAGGTTGCCTTGCCGGACGCAAAACAGATGAATGGCCTCTCCCCAGTACGAATTAGCGGCTGTTTCAGCAGATGAGATGATGTAGTGAGTCCCTTCCCATACTCGGGGCACATGAATGGCCTCACCCCAGTGTGAGTGCGTTTGTGTGTGAGGTCGTTGGATGAGTCACTGAATCCCTTTGCACACAAGGCACAAGTAAATGGCATCTCCCCGGTGCGACTGTGTCTGTAAATTTCCAGCAAGAATAAACATTTGAATCCTTTCCCACAGTCCACATATTTCCATGGTTATCCATTGTGCAGGTGTCCTCATGTCTCTCCATATTAGATGACCAGCAGACTGCTTACCCATTGAGAGGACAGGGATACATTTCTCCCCACTGTAAATAGGGTGATGTTATTCAGGCTGTGGAACTGGTGCGGAACCTGTCCACCATCAGTTACTGGGAACTAAATTAGAATTATTCTTAAGTAATATCTCTTCCACAATAAATTCCTGAAATTTGAACAGATACCCTCAGCTCAGCAAGTCACCCTGGGACTACTTACCGTGACATCCTCCCATTTGCAATCATTTGAGCTGGTTAGTCTCTGCACGGCTACGGGTTAAATTTAACAGTTTCTCCTCGCTCTCCACTCTGGATGAGAATTAAACAACAAAACGTTACACACAAGGTAGGCCACGCAGCGAACTCCACTTCCAAACGCCACCCTAATGTAATGCAGCTCTTTAACATTTCGGCTTGTGGTTTGAGACTGGGTTCTGCGATTCCAGCTCACTGACCTTTGGTCTTCAATAACCAATTGGTCCAAGGAGCTCGAATTGCTTGCCCCCTGCTGCAAACTTCTCTGAATCTGGCTCTGGGAACCGCTGAGACTCAGTGTCACTGAGGCTGCGTTTTGCTTCCAGGAGCTGCACTGCTCTTGTTCCACTCGGCCTGATGCTCTCTGGAGGCGGGGCCGTATTGCATCGCGCAGTACCGCCCCATCGCGGAGATAGACCTTATTCATCTCCGTGAAGGATTCTGGGTTCACTGTGCATTATTGAATTTATTACATATGCACAAGAAAGTGACCCATGAAATCTACAGCAGCTCTGCAGTAGACAAACATTCAAGTGATGGAACAGATATATGGACAGAATCTGATTTGCTTAGTTCTGGAGAATTGTGGATAACTCGAAAAATGGAGTTATAACTTGTCTGTAAAAACTCAATGATTCGATTATTTTGGAGGGAAACTTATCTCCAGTGAAAAGTTGTGTGATTTAGAAACGATGGAAATGCCACTCCAGTCACCCCTGCTGATGTCGAGGTGAGGATTTAGCACAGTCACTACAATGGCCCGCGTTTGATTTCCAGTGAAAGAGTCGGAGTTTGTTGTTCCCGACATACATAACATGGTAACAAAACAGCCACAACAGTAATTCCTTCAATTGTCTCAGATCAGATGCGCTAGCTCTTTAAAGAAGGGAAAACTGCCTTGACTGTCTCTGTTCAGTCGGACAGTTCAACGTTCATTCTGTTCTGATTTCACTTCCCAATGAATTTCTGAAGATCCACAAAGCTAAATATTAGTTTTTGTTGTTTGTTTCCTTTCCATTCCAAAGAGCCACAGTGTTTGGGTCGGTGGGTTTGGGAGATGGAAAGGTGCCCATGATCAGCACATGGAACTATTTCAGCTTTGATTCCTCAAACAGCGCTGTAAGATTGACTCTGAATTAGTCGGAGACGTTTACAGGGAAAGTTCTTGCAAATCAGGAACTCATACCTCATCTCGCTTCAGGAAAATGATAAGGATGAGCTTTGAAATTTAAAAAAGCTGAAAATGCAACCCAGTTGTAATTGAGAGAGCAACTTGCTGATTTGTAGATAGAGACGTTAGCAACTGTGCCATTGAGCTCAGACACAGTTAGGACACACATGAGCAGCAATGGAAACATTCACGCGATCAACAACCTGTAAAGACTACTTCACTTCAATCATCCCCACTTTGTGAGACAGTGCCATTCACTGTTAAACGAAACACATGTGTCCTCAGGTGTCTGCTTCAGGGTCGCCTCCACTCTGCTGGAACTCAACGTTTTATTCACAGTCACTGTGCTATTTCATGAGCCACTCCAGTGGAATGTATTTTCATACTTTGAGACATGATCTCTTCGAATCAGTACCCTGAACAAATTCAGCAAGAAACCTCTGGACATTCCTAATACAGAATCGAGAATGAGCCGAGTTGAATGACGCTTTTACTGTTGCCCCCCTTCACTGCAGCTCAGCGCCTCACAACGAGCACCATTTCGCATCAGCCTGTTCCGTACCTTTCTGCAGTTCAACTGCTGAATAACATCCGATTATCACAGCTCTGTTTTCATCACATTGAAATCCAGGGCGATAATACAAACTATTTTGAATCTTGGAGAGAGAAACATTGCTGCTGAAGATGTTCATGACGCAAAGAATAGGCACAAGAGTGTGTACAAGTCAGGTCACAAGAGTTACTGTCAGTATCACTGAGGTTCCCTGCTTAGGAATCAAAATTTGCATCGCCCAGACCTGAATAGAATTCTCAGTCAGAAAATGAAAATTTATTTCTCTTCTTGTGAATTATTCGAATGAAAAAGAAATTCCTGGTTGCACACAGAACACACACCCTGAGCTAGCCAGAATCAGTCCAGTGATTGTTTGCATCTATTGAGAAGAACGATGGTAGCAGATATTCTGGGAACCTATCACCACAAATCTCCCTCCAAAGATCTCACCATTCTGAGTTGGAAATATTTCGATGTTCCTTCAGTGTTGCTATGTTTAAATCCTGGAACTCCCTCCCTACCAGCATCATGGCCGTACCTCCGTACTGAGGAATTCCACGGTTCTGGAAAGTAAATCACCATCTCCATCTTTGGTAATTAGGGATGGGCAGTGAGTACTATCCCACTATGTGGTGTCCATCCAATTTTAAAAGCTGCAGTTTCTAAGTGGAGACCTGCAAGTAGTTTCCTATGGCTGCTCTGATTTCTTCATACTGTTCAAAGATGTTAGATTAGATTAGATTACTTACAGTGTGGAAACAGGCCCTTCGGCCCAACAAGTCCACACCGCCCTGCCGAAGCGTAACCCACCCATACCCATACCCATACCCATACCCATACCCCTTACCTAACACTATGGGCAATTTAGCATAGCCAATTCACCTGACCTGCACATCTTTGGACTGTGGGAGGAAACCGGAGCACCCGGAGGAAACCCACACAGACACAGGGAGAACGTGCAAACTCCACACAGGCAGTCACCTGAGGCGGGAATTGAACCCGGGTCTCTGGTGCTGTGAGGCAGCAGTGCTAACCACTGTGCCACCGTGCCGCCCGTAAACGTTAGGTCGTGGTTAAATGAAGCATGAAAGATCTGGAAGTGCTATAAGTCAGAGTCAAGAATTGGAATTACACCAACAGAGAATTTGGTGCTATATTTCTGATCAAACTTCCTCAGAACAGTTCTCGACTTGAAGCAGTAACTCTGATGCTGAGCTTTTCTGGCAATTTCTATTTTTGTCAGTGGATGGTAAATTTGGTTTTGGAAAGATAGGGTGGGGGAGTATGAAGCTCTTTGGCGGCTGGCTACTGACTCAATGGGCCGAATGATCTTTGTCTCCACTGTATGGATTCTATCATCTCTGACTCAATGAATTTTAGTCTTTTTTTTCATCTTTTGATTTTGAAGTTCCTCCTACAATGTGAATTGCAGAACTGCACACAATATTCTACCTGTCGCCGAATGAACAAGTGAAATAAGTTTAGGGTTTGGAAATTGTCCACTCCGTTCTCATCACTGTCCTTCCATTCTCGATGGGACATGTCGCAGGAAGGACTGTGCTGTCTTAATCAACGTGGGGAAGAACTTCACTCTCGGGGAGACAGAGTGCAAGTGACAATGCAAAAACGTGACTTGAGCACGGTCGGTGTTGGAATGAAAGCAATTTGACAGACTTCTTTCAGACTGAAGTGTTTATTAGAAGCAGGAAGCTAAGGAAGATATCCTTTCTACCCCACTTTAACCACTACCCCATCCCACCGAATCCAATCCCTTGTCAGCATTATGCAGGAAACTTTCTCTCTGGACACCCTGGTCAAATCTTCTGGTTTATGACATCTCTCCTCACTAAGTAAGGTTCCAGATACACCTTCCAGCAATTTATCTGCACTTCACTCAATCTAGTCAATTGTATTTCCTGTTCACAATGTGATATCTCTACACTGGGAAGAGGAAAACAGAGTGACCGTCAAATTTGAGGGCACCTATGTTCTGCCCGGAATAAAATGAATCCAAGCACACGGATTCCTGTCACTTGAACATCCCACTGTGTTCCCATGTCACCATTTCAGTCTTGGGTCTGCTGCAGTGCTCCCACAAGGCATAGTGCAAGCTGAAAGAGCGACACCTCATTTTCCACTGAGAAACCATGCAGCCTTCAGGACCCAACATCGAGTTCAATAATTTTAGAACCTGTCAGCCTTCTTCCACCTCTTTACTCACCCACACATCCCAGCAGTTCCACAGACTGGGGTTGGGCTCAAAACATTATCTCTTCTTTCTCTCCACAGATGTACTATACCCACTGATTTTGTTCAGACATTTCTGCTCTTATTTAGAGAACTTTGTTCTGTCTGATCACCAGACTGCAGAAAGCTTGAGATTGCACCAGAAGGTGTTCAGAGGAGCTTGACCAGAATGTTGCCTGGGCTGGACCATTTCCACTATGAAGATGGATGAGCTAGGCTTGTACTATTTATCTGAGAGGAACTGATTAACGTGCACATATTATGAAGAGGATAGATATGTGTGATAGGAATAAACGTGTTGTGTGAAGGGTTATTAACCAGGGATATTGGATAAAAGCAAGAGACAGGAGATTTAGAGGACAGTCAGGAAGAATATTTTCGCCCAGAGACTGTTCTTTATCTGGAATTCAATATCTCAATGTGTGGTAAAGCTAAGAGTCATCACAACGTTTCAGGAATATTTAACTGAACACTTGAAGTGTCAGAGCACACGTGGATAAGGGCAAGGGACTGGGAAGTGGGGCGAGAATAAATAGATTCTGAATGGGAGACACAAACGCAATGGGTCAATGGCAACTTGGTGTACTATAAGGAGGCTGCAAGTGCAGCTCTGTGCCGCAGTGGAAAGCATGTTGGATTTCTAAATTATTACTCAGGATGCTGTTCGAAGCTTAGGCGTTCCTATCCCATTAGAGTCGGATTTTAGTTCAAGTTTGGAATGAATTAATGAAGATTCATTGTGAATTCCTGTCATCTGGAATTGCAATCCCTCCTAGTGACCAGAGGAAATACCTCACCTTCTCGGGGCAAGTTTTGAGGGAATCGCATCATTTGAAACATGACCAAACCAGCATCGGTTGCTCACCTGCAATGTTCATGCAGAAACCCAACTGGCTCGAAATGCAACTTTTCCCTCCCATAGCTGCATAATTTTGATTTTGATTTAAGGTATACCTCGGTAAATATCTGTTTCCCAATGGGCGATGGGATGATGTGGGTTGTCTGGGAAAGGACATGAAAGTGTTCGGTCAGTCATGACGGTATTGAGTGGCAGGGCAGGGCTGGTGGATTGAATGGTCTCCTTCTTTTCCTCTCAATCTGGGCTGTTTCTGGCAGAGGACTTTACCAATAACATGATGAGGACAATGTTAATCTAAACCACGGAATATGAAAGTCCTCCCTTTTACCCTGCCGCACTCGCAGCTGGAAGAGACAGCTCCTGGTGCAGCTTGAGATAAGACAGGCGCTCTGACAGACAGCATGCTCCTTCATAGAAATTTCCAACTGGACACATGGAGGCAGCGACATGAGGATATTGGAGATTCAGAAACAGATTTCCCCCTTGCTGGGTTGGAGTTCTGGCCACGGTAACAAATATAAATTTCTGTCATTCTGAATCTTACTCTGGACTCTTGATCTTTACAAATTAAACATGGCATTCATATTTCAAAAAAGACATGCTACGTTAGATTCTCGACAGTGTGGAAACAGGTCTTATGGACCAACAAGTCCACACCGACACTCTGAAGAGAAACTTACTCCTCTACCCTATATTTATCCCTGACTAACACACCAGGCAATTTAGTACAGCCAATTCACCGGACCTGCACTTCATTGGATTGCAGGAAGAAGTTGGAGCACCTGGAGGAAACCCACGCAGACACGGAGAGTATGTACAAACTCCACACAGACAGAAATCGAACCCAGGACCCTGGTTCTAGGGAGGCAGCAGTGCTAACCACTGAGGCACTGTGTGGCCCATGTTCTTAGATGTAGTAATAGTGAAGATTATTGATGATCTGTGTAATGTGGGTCAGGTTATCTGTATGAACTTTCCAAAGGAAGTTAGCTAAGTGACAGTGAATCGAATTCTTTGATGAATTGAAGCCGATGGAATGGCAAGCCCCGTGACAAAGGTCAGGTAACATTGTCCATAATCAAGGCAGGAACCCACGGAAAATTATTTTTAAAGCAAGTCTATTTTACACAGCATTTTTCTATGTCCCTTTCCTGAACCTGGTGCTCCATAATTAATAGTCCATTAGCTGTATAACCTCCTCTGCGATCGCTTTCATTTCAGAACCACAGCAAAAATAGAGTAATTGGATTGCAGGACCCAGCTGTAAGATTAGGACTCATAACAGCATTGCTGTTGACAGCTCCAGTGGTGCAATTGGTCAGCGTCCGGTACTTAAAAGACAGCATTGAATTGCGTTAAATGCTGAGGTTGCAAGCTCAACCCTCACCTGGATCAGCTTTTACTGACAGTGACCAGAGATTATTGAAACCTGAGGTTGAGAAGCAATTGCAAAACAGTGTTGACTAAACCAGCATTTATTCCAAAAACAAAGTTTCTGATTTTGTGGAGAGTTCTGTCCTTGAGAAATACTTCAATTATTAACCAAACAACTGCAAATATTCACCAGGTGACTATCCATCTGTGGATACAGAAACAGAGGTGACATTTTAATTCGATGACCTTTCTCATATCATTAGCCCTGCACTGGATTTAGCTCATTTCACATTATTACATTTGCTGCAAAGTCGCACAAGTTATGATACCAATCCAAAAAGAATCAGATTTAACTCGTCAACATGATCAAGATTTTGTTTTCAAGTGGTGCTGTGAAGAGCAGAGAGTTCTTAGAGACATAAGGATGAATCTTGTCACTGGATTTCTTGAGCAGAGACTAGTGAGCATTAAATGAACTCACTCCCTTTGCTGGTGATTGTGGTAAAATGTTCAAGGCAACAGGTGATAGTAATAATGGTGTGTTACATCGACAGGTCAATTCCTCCCTCACTGTCGTATAATTTCCCATTAAAGGGATGTTAGCATCGCCATAGTCTTAAGGATCAGTTGAACGAGGGAGATTACGATCTTTATGGTAACCTGAGAGAGTGCGACATGCTTTTCGTCGCATGCTGTTAGTATCGCTTTATGTCGTAAACCTTTTTATCCAGCGGTCTAAACTAACCTGATATCCGTTAATGCAGAGCTAAAACTAAAGGCTCAGTGGTTTTACATTTCATAATAGTTACCTAGAACAATCTGCTACAAATTTTCAAACCACCAGCTCTTTTTATACTTTTTCTTATTCAGTTGCAGGTCTAATGCAACTTATTTCCAATTAACGCTAACCAATTACACCATCCCATCCTGGAAGCCCAGACTCGCTGTTCCTGTTAAATTCACTCCTTGTGTGTCAGCACATATCTTTTCAAATATTCTGGAATCAGCTTCTGAAACATTTTGTTCTGAAAAAAAATCATTCCCGACTTCAATAACTGTCAGAATAAAAATGCCACTATCATTTATCATTTATAGCTGGTTTTGAAGTTCTAACCCTGAGTTAAAGACCTATCTGAATGGGGGAATATGCCTCCTCTTTACTCCAATCAAATTCACATCATCTGGACCTCCATTAGGGCACAACTGTGTCTTTGTGTATTCTCCCCATGTGATCTATTCATGTATTCCACCACCCCAATAAACGCTCTCCGTGTCTCTTACCCCCTGTTTGAATATCTCAGTAAATTCCATCTTGAAGATTCAAGATCCAATACAACACATGAAATCTCGCTGTAATGCTGTACAATCTTATTTTCAGTGTAGAGAAGGTAGGAGCTATATCAGTCACAACAGAATTGGTTGGTTATCGCAACAATGGTTTAATCCCTGATGGGTAAGACACATCCACTTCCTCACTTTTCTTCCCTCGCTTAACATTTGCTAAAGTAACACAGTAAGGGATCGTAGAATCCCTACAGTGTGGAAACAGGCCATTTGATGCAACACGTCCACACTGACCCTCGGAAGGTTAACCCTCCCAGATCCACTCCCCTACCCTATTGCTGTACATTTGCACTGAACGGACACATCTCTCAAGATCAAGCCTCACGGAGAACATCTTGCATGAACATTGTTCTACTTCACGCCCAGGAAAATAAGAGAGAGTGATGATGAGTGAAATACATTTTATGCCAAATGTCAGTTTCTTTCGTGTTTGTGAGTTAGCTCATTTGTGAGTCTTGCCTCATGTAGGAGTTGGAAATTGTCTGCTCTGTAGAAAAGGTAATTATATCTACCCAGAGGGAGGTGGTCCAAATACTGACTCCTTGAGAAAGCACTGTACAATCTCCTTGAGTCTGGAAAACAATTCCGTCACAGACAATCTTACATCTCCGCTGTCACAGGGCTTTTCCTTCCATCAGCTTCAATTATTCACAGATTTTGAACAGATCTTGTCACTGATTAATTTGCATTCAGATCATGCGAGCAGAGTGTCACAGTGGGAGTGCGCTAGGCCCATAATCCAGTGGTAAGACCATACACTGAGAACCGTACTCTGCTATTTATCATTTCACTAATGCTGGTGAGAAGTACAGTATCTGCTGCTCTGCCCAATTTACTCATCTGTTTTAAGAAGCAAGATAAACTGTCTCAACTGTTTCGTGTTACCAGTAACTGACCAGATGTCTCAAATTGTTTTTATTAACACAGGGGCCAAGTTTTATATATTAAAGCCATGCACTAGTCGAGACTGTCCACTGTCACACATTCCTTTGCCCCCAATGAGGTGTCAAGATGATGTCCTGAATCGCTTTATCCTGTTCCCTGTCACTCCGGGATGATTTGAATGGTAAAGTCTATTGTCTGAGCAGGGACCAACGTGGTGAAGTTTATAGATTAGAGTGCTGCTGGATAAGCACAGCAGTTCAGGCACCATCCGAGGAGCAGGAAAATCGACGTTTCGGGTAAAAGCCCTTCATCAGGAATATTCCTGCTCCTCGGATGCTGCCTGAACTGCTGTGCTTTTCCAGCACCACTCTAATCTAGAATCTGGTTTCCAGCATCTGCAGACATTGTTTTTACCGTGATGAAGTGTATACTTATCAGGTGTGGTGTGTCTGAGCGACAGGACTCCCTGCAGTAACACCTTACACTGATTCAAACTCTCCCTGCAGCACTCTCCCTGTGACATCGAGAAGGACACAGACACAGTTCACCATTACAGAAAGGGGTTCTCTCTTTCCAAAAGTTCTGCATCTTTACTTCAGTCTCAGATGATGTATTTTGGACGAGGTTACCAAAAGGTAGTTTTTAGTTCCTGTGCATGTGCACGCCCCAAGTGGTTGAGAGGGAGCAAAAGGGCGAATGGGCTCTGCCCTTCCGCAGCATAGCTTGCAAGTAGAAACAGAATGGTTACCTCTCTAAGAATTCTAACAGATTTTGCAGGCTCGAATTCCCCTTCATGACTCTGTGATCACATTCGCAAAAAGGCCCACCATACTATGCTTAGCACAAAGCCCATGTATTTGACTTTTATCTCGAATATTAAAACTTTGCTTTCAGTCCTCAATATGATTAACAGCAAAGTCCAATCGCTTTAGATATATGTAAATTCGGTGCTATCTCAGCACGGTCAATGAGTGAGCATGTTTCTTCCCCCCAACAGAAGAGGTGAACAGTCTGTCCCCCAGTGGGATCTTACTGCTCTCTCCGCAGGGTCAATGAGTGAGCTGTTTTTCTCAGAGGGAGCAGGTGAGTGTTTTCTCCCCAGTGTTAATTTGCTGGTGTACTGAAGGTTTAGATAATCGCCAGAGCCCAATCCCACAATGAAACAAATGAAACGTCTGTCATCATGTGAACTTGTTGATGGGACTTCAGTTCCATGGAAATTCGATAGCTCTTCCCACACAGTAGATATTCGACAGGTCTGTTACTAATGTGAACATGTTGATGATAAAACAGTCCCCAGGAAAGTGTATAGTGATTCCCACAATCCGAGCATTTGATAAGTCTCTCCTCAGTGTGAACACGCTGATCAGATTTCAGTTCCACAGAATTCCTAAAGCACTTCCCACAGTTGCAAGGTCTCTCCTTGTAACAGTCGCCAGGAGTTTGTATGACACTTGCTGCAGTCTGAGTATTTAAAAGATCTCTCTGTGGTGTGAATTTACTGTCTCAGCAGGTGGGATGATCCCTCCCACAATTCCCTCCCACAATTGGAGCTGCAGAACGGTATCTCACCAGTGTGAAACTGCGCGTGCTCCATGAGGTCAGCTGATCGCCTGAACCCAGCCCCAAAGAGAGAGCACATGAACGTGCTCTCCTCAGAGTGAACACGTTGATAAGACATCAGGTCCCTACTGATTTGTCACACTCACCAGAGACTGGGTATTTAAAAGGCCTCTCATTAATATGAGCAAGTTGATGGACCAACATGTCCCCATGTACATAGCACATCCCACAGTTTGGGTAGTGAAAAGGTCTTTCCTCCATGTAAGCACGTTAATAGGCCATCAGGTCGCCAGACCTTTTATAGAATTTTCCAGAGTCTGTGCATTTAAAAGGTCTCTCATGAGGATGAGCATGTTGATAGGATGTCAAGGCCCTGGGTGTTTTAAAGTATTTTTGCACCGTCTAGGCATTGAAGAGGTTTCTTCTCGTGAACAAGGTTTACAGCAGGTTTCATGACTGAGTGAATCCCTTCTCACACACTGAGCTGATGAATGCCTGTTATTGGTGTGACTGTGTTGATGGGTTTCCAGCTCAGATGGAGAAATCAATTCCTCCCCGCAATCCCCACATTTCCACAGTTTCTCCCCAGTGTGACTGCATTTGCAGTTTGTGAGCTCTGATGACTGTCAGAAGCCTTGTCCACACACACACAACACGTGTACAGTTACTCTCTCACCGTGATGGGGCTTTTTCCTTCTATGTTCAAAATCCAACCACATTCCATTTGTGATCAAATCGGTGACTCTGTCAGATCATGGTGTGATGTATGGTTTGTAAATCTTCCCCTTTTATAACCTTATGAAATTAACGTCAAACAAAAATCAAGACAGTGAGAGAGAATCTGACTTCAGGTTTATATGTGAAGATAAGGACTGAAAGAGAGGGGGTTTAGACACGTACAACTTAACCAGAACTTTCTCAGAATCTTCCAAGCACACAGTCTCCACCACCGAGAATGTCAAGGATACACATTTTGAGCCGCATGTGTCATGAAGGATTCTAATCGTCCTGGAACAGGTCCACAGTAAGTTCATGAGAATGATCTCAGCAATTAAAGGCTTAACATATGAGGAACTTTGAGGACTTTGGGACTATACTTGTTGGAGCTTAGAAGGATGAGGGGAGTTCTGATTGAAGCTTGCAGAATATTGATTGGCCTGGAAAGAGTGGACGGTGGAAAGATGTTGCTATTGGCAGGAGAGATGATGACATGAGGGCACAGCCATAGAACAGAGATTAGGAGAAATGTCTTCAACCAGAGATTGGTGAATCTGTGGAATTGATTGCCACAAAAGGCTATGGTGGTCAGGTCATGGAGATAAATTCTTGATCGTCATGGGGATCAAAGATTATGGGGAGAAAACAGGAAAGTAGGGTTGAAAAACCATTAAATGAAAGTGAGGACTGCAAGTGCTGAAGATTACAGTCGAGAGTGTGGTGCTGGAATAACACAACAGGTTCAGCAGCATCCGAGGAGCAGGAGAGACGGCGTTTCAGGCAATTGTCCTTCATCAGGAATGAGGAGATGGAGAGATAAAGGGCGTGGGACTGGGGGTGAGATAGCTGAGAGCGCGTTGGTTGATGGAGACGGGGATAATGGTGATAGGTCAGAGGGGAGAAGGGGGCAGATATTTGGGAAAGAAGATGGACAGGTAGGACAGGTCATGAGGTCAGGGCCAAATTGGAAGATTGGATCTGAGATAAAGTGGGGGGAGGTAAAATGAAGAAACTGGCAAAAAGATCCCCATGGCATCAATGTGGTTATTACCAGTTTCCTCATTTCCCTTCCTACCCCACTTCCTCAACCCTACCTGTCCCTCCACCTATCGTGTCATCTGCAAACTTGGCAACAATGCCCTCAGTTCCTTTCTCTGTATCGTTAATGATTAGATTAGATTCTATACAGTATGGAAACAGGCCCTTTGGCCCAACAAGTCCACACCAACCCTCCAAAGAGTAACCCACCCTGTCCCATTCCCCTACCCTACATTTACCCTTAACTAATACACCTAACACTATGGCCAATTTAGCATGGCCAATTCACCTGACCTGCACATCTTTGGATTGTGGGAGGAAACCGGAGGACCCAGAGGAAACCCACGCAGACACGGGGAGAATGTGAAAACTCCACACAGACTGTCACCTGAGGCGGGAATCAAACCCAGGTCCCTGTGCTGTGAGGCAGCTATGCTAACCACTGAGCCCCCTATGTATAACATGCATAGTCCCAACACTGACCCCTGTGGAGGTCCACATGTCACCAGCTGCCATTCTATAAAAGACCCTTTATCCTGACTCTCTGCCTTATACCTTTATCCTCTGCATTGCCACTAAAGCCATCCTCCTATCATATTTAGCAGCCTACTGTGTAGTACCTTAATGAAGGTCTTCTGGAAATTCAAAACAAAAGTGTCCACTGGCTCTCCTTTCTCTAAATTATTTTTTACCACCTCGAAGAATTCCAACAGATTTGGCAGGCATGACCTCCACTTGACAAAGCTACGCTGACTGCTCTATTTTACTGTGCATTTCCAAATACTCTGCAGTCTCATTCTTAACAAAGGACTCTCAAACCTTAACAACTGAGATCAGGCTACGTGGCTTCTAGTTTCTTGCCTCTGCCTCCTTCCTTTGTTAAACAGGGGTGATGCATTAGCCATTTTCCAGTCATCCGGGCCCTCCCTGACTCCGCTGATCTCTGAAGGAACATCACCATTCTCTCTCCAATCTCCTTCAGTCATCTCGGGTGTAGTCCATCTGGTCTTGGTAATTTTCCCACCTACAGCTTCCCAACTCTGGCCAGCTGCACCCACATATCTTTGTAGTTACCTTTACATCATAGTAATACCATTAGGTCTGATTCAATTTTCTTCCACTCAAACTGCGGGGTGTACTGTATTAGATTAGATTCCCTACAGTGTGGAAACAGACCCTTTGGCCTAACAAGTCCACAGCCACCACCAAAAGCGTAACCCATCCCCCTCTGACTAATGCCCCTAACAACTATGGGCAATTTATCATGGCCGATTCACATCTTTGGAATGTGGGAGGAAACCGAAGTAACCAGAGAAAACCCACGCAGAGAATGGACAAACTCCACACAGACAGTCACCCTGGATTTGAACCTGGGACGCTGGTGCTGTGAGGCAGCAGTGCTAACCACTGAGTCACTGTGCCAGTCAACTGCTTCTGCGGGTTCCTTCACCTTGAGCTCCTAATCAAACCTTTCTCATTATACATCACTCAATCCAGAATTGCCTGTTCCTTAAGTGGGCTCGACCACAAGCTACTACAAAAAAAATGCGTAGACATTCCACAAGTTTCTTTCTTAAAATCTGCTGCTATCCTGATTTTCACTGTCCACCTGCAAATTGAAGTCCCCCATCAGTATTGCAGTTGTACCTTTTCTATTTCCTGATCTATTTTCATTCCCACACCCTGACAACGTTTGTACAGAAGTTTCATCAAGGTATTTTCTCCTCCGTACTTCCTTAACACCATCTACAGGGATTCTACACCTTCTGGTTCTATCTCGCTGTTGCTGTCAATTTAATTTTATTTCTTACTAACAAGGCAACCATGCCCCCTCTAAACTTTTGCCTGTGTTCTCGTAGGATGTCTCTTCTTGGATATTTCGTTCCCAGCCCTGATCCCCTTGCAGCCATATCTCTGTGATGCACACACATTTGTACATGCCAATTTCAATCTGTGCTGCAAGAACATTTACCTTGTTTCATATTCTGCCTGCATTTTGGTACAACATCCTCAGTTTACACACACACACACACACACACACACACACACACACACACACACACACACACACACACACACATATCTGCTGTGCCTGAAGTTGGATTCCCGACCCTTTCCACACTTTCTGTCCTATTACTTGTGGAAATTTTAACCTGTGCTGAGCCCACCTCCCACTGTAAGACTTCCCATAACCAACCCCCACAATTAAAGCCCTATCCACAGACCCTAATTATGAGATTGTCCAGGACACTGGTCCCAGCATCATTTCGGTGAAGCCAAGCCCATCAAAACAATTATGTGCTTCCCTAGGGACATCAATATCCAATAAAATTGAACCCAGTTCCCAGACGCCAATCTTTCAGCCATACATTTACCTCATTAATCTTGCTGACCTTGTGCCAATTTGCTTATGCGTCAGGTAGTCATCCACAGATTATTACCTATTTGGTTCCATTTTCTAATTTAGCCCAGAGCTGTACATATTCCTTCAGCAGAACCTCGTTTCTCTTTCTGCCTGTATCAACAACTGGATCATTGCTCTCCCCTTCCAAGTTCTTCTGCAGCCCAGATGAATATCCTGCATCCAGGCACCAGGCAGGCAGCACAGCCATCTGGACACTCAATTCTGGCAACAGGGAAGAGTCTCTATTTCCCTGATGACACTGTCCCCGATTACACTTACATTTCTTTTTACACTCCCCTCTTGAATGGCATCCTGTACCACAGTGTTGTGGACAGTTTGCTCATTCACATAGGGAGGAGGAATTTCAAACCTGTTTGACAAATTGAAGAGCTGAGGCTCCTTCAGCACTACCCTCTGGTAGTGGGCGAGTGGCGCATTGGATAACGCGACTGACTACAGATTAGGAGATTGTAGGTTCGACTCCTGCCTAACTCGAGTGAGTTTTGTAGGCGGCATGGTGGCATAGTGGCATAGTGGTTAACACTACTGCCTCACAGCGCCAGAGACCCAGGTTCAATTCCCACCTCAGGCGACTCTCTGGGTGGAGTTTGCACTTTCTCCCCGTGTCTGCGTGGGGTTTCCTCCCACAATCCAAACATGTGCAGCTTAGGTGAATTGGCCATGCTAAATTGCCTGTAGTGTTAGGTGTAGGGGAATGGGGCTTGGTGGGTTGGTGTGGACCTGTTGGTCCGAAGGGCCTGTTCCCCGACTATAAGTAATCTAATCTACATAGTCACACCCTTCTGCCATTGACCATTGACCAAGTTTGAATTAGTTAATCTAAGAGATTTGACTGTCTCCTGAATGGAGTGTCCAATGACACTTTCCCTCTCTCTGAAATGTAGCAGTGTTGGGAGCTCACACTCCAGCTCACCAAGATGAGACAGAATTCCTCAGGCAACCAACACTTGCTCTGAATGGCGTCACTATGAAGCTCAATGGAGTTGACCAGCACCATGCCCTGTCGATACAAAACATTGAACAGTTTTAGTTAAGGAAAGGCTGTCCAGAGAATTTTAACAAGATTGATCCTGGACATGGGAGAATTTTCTCAGGAGATGAGATTGAGCAGACTGCTCCTCTACTCATTGGAGTTTCGAAAAATTACTGCAGGTTCCAAAGTTCACCTTCATTTGGTTATTTATTGAATAAAATGGTGCACCACGAACCCAGAATCCACCACAGCGGTCTATCTCTGCTAGGGGGCAGTACTGCATAAACACAATATGGCCCCACCTCCGGATGTTGACAGTCTCTGCGGAACGTGCAGTGCAGCTCCCAGTAGCATCATGCAGCCTCAGTGACACTGAGTTTCAGTGGTTTCCAGAGCCTGAGTCAGAGCCGTCTGCACTGGGGGACAAGTGGCTCGAGCCCCGCGGGTGAGGAACACCTTGGAGTGGCTGGTTATTGCAGACCGAAGGTCAGTGAGCTGGGATCCCAGAACCCAGTCTCGAACCAAAGGCAGATCAGTTAAAGAGCTGCTTTACATCAGGGTGATGGTCAGTCCCTGGTGTCCTATGTGGGTCACTTTTGTTGTTTCATTTTCATCGGAGTTTCATTCAATAACTTCCAATGGGAGTCTGTCAAGGGAAGTATTCCCAAGGTTATTTGTTAAATTGAAGGTATCTGTTCAAAGTTTAGGAATTTATTTTAGGAAGAAGTATTTCTCAAGAATAGATCTAATTAAATTTACATCTAGTTTTATTACTGAGACATGGGCATGGCTAAAGAAGCCAGCATTCACTGGTGAGACCATTCTCCCACAGTGCTGTTCAGTAAGGAGTTACAGGATTGTCAGGCCGCAGCTATAAAGAAACAGCAACATGTGTCCACAAGAGACCAGTGTGTATCTGGGATGGGGGTTAAAAAGTGATGGCTCCCTATACACTGTGGCCTAGAACTTCTTGGAGGGAAATCTGTCACAGCTATTCCTGTGCTTTAAATAGAGGAAACAGTGTCCTTAAGTATCCCACTGCTCTGTCAGTCTCTCATCCCATTGGGGGCTGAATCTTGTGGAGGCCCAGGACAGGCAGTGGGTCCTCTTCCCTGAAGGACATTCACAAACTAGTTGAGTTTTTATGACAATCAGTAGCTTTCATGATCACTACTTCTGAGTGTCTTTCACACAAATTACTGGATTCAATGAACTTCCTTTCACAACCTCTTATGCAGTTTGCGTTCTCACACACCTTTTCCAGATTTAAATTTGTTTTACAGAGAAACACAGAGGCACATTTATCAGCAAGAATTCAAAAAAAAATCAAGATCTGACAGTGATTCAGTTCATCAGGACTTAAACAAAAAGAACCTTGCATTTTCAACATTTGTCTGTCCTGTCTGTGGGAAAAGATTTCAAACATTGGTGTAACTGGAAACGTACCAAGACATAGCCATTCAAGTGAGTGTTCCAGTGAACTGAATGTGGACAGGTCCTGCACCAGTTCCTGTCCTGTGTATGGGCAAGGAGTCAGCTGATCATCCAATATGAACAGACATGAGGACACCTGCGCCATAGAAGTGTGCGGACTGTGGGAAGAGATTCAAATACCCATGCCTGCTGTAAGCTCATCAGCGCAGTCACACTGGGGAGAGGCTGTACACCTGCTCTGTTTGTGGAAAGGAATTCATTCGGTCATGTGACCATCTGAGACATGAACGCACTCACGCTGGAGCGAGGCCATTCATCTGCTCTGATTGTGGGAAGGGATTCAGTGACTCAGCCAACCTGCTGACACACCAGTGAGTTTCCACCAAGGAGAGGCCATTCACCTACCCCATGTGCGGGAAGGGATTCAGTGTCTCATCCAACATGCTGGCACACCAGAAATCTGAGACTGGGGAGAGGCTGTACATCTGCTCTTTGTGTGGGAGGGATTCACTTGGTCATCTGATCTTCTGAGACATGAACGCACTCATACTGGGGAGACGCCATTCATCTGCCCCGAGTGTGGGAAGGGATTCAGTGAGTCATCCAATCTCCTCATACACCAGCGAGTTCACACAAGGGAGAGGCCATTCATCTGCCCTGAGTGTGGGGAGAGATTCAGTCAGTCAGCCCATCTGCTCAGACACCAGCAAACACACACTGGTGGGAAGTTGTTAACTGCTCCCACAATGGGAAAGGTCATTCCATCTGCTGAGATACCAGCAAGTTCACAAGTGACTGCAAGTTGTGGTTGTTCTTAATAAGATTTTTCCTCAAAACACGTCTCCATCTCTTTCCCAAACCTTGAACTCTAGATTCTGTAATCCCTGGACCATCACAGAATGTAAATAAGGTTTTTGCTCCCTCACCTAAATCAATCAAAAACTCATACACATGAAAGATGCTGATGAGAACTGGACTCTAGTACTGTTCAAAAGATCTTTTTAAAGGTCAGCATCTTTTCCCTGATTATCTCCTTGACATCTCGATTTAGGTTCAGGGTTTCATATGTTCTACTCAGTGCTCTTTCAATGTGTCCTGTCATTTGTATAGTGTCCATCCCTCTTAGCCAGAAGCTCTGGATTGAAGTCCCACCTGTTAAAGAGCTGTGTCAGAGAGGTTTGTTTTTCTTCTTTATTGGTGACTGAACAATGTCCATTAGAGTCTATTTCTGCTCTAGTTAATGAAGTCCAGCTCAGTTAAAAGGAACACCATTCTGGATGAGAGTGAAATAAATCCATTTTGTGTTAATTCGCTGCATCATCTTGGTCAGCCCATTGGCTGGGGTGTTTGTGGATCAAGCTCACATTGATCACCAGTTGGTGGGCATGGCCACCAATACTCTCACTTATACAATAGGTATAACACATGGACTGTTTCTCCCTGCTGTGTTGTTTCTACAGGCTGTCCAAAGCAGATCAAATCATTTCCATAGTCAGTGCACTGGAACACTCTCAGGTGGTTTGGTGTGTTTCTCAATGCTCTTCCAGTGAGGTTCATGTCTAAATTCATCTCCAACTGACAAAAGTTTGTCCTTACTTATTCAAAAGCAAATAATGTGAAGGTCGTATTGAACTTTGTCTAATTTTGACATGAGGTTTCGGTTGGGTTTCCTGTAGGCCATTGTTCCCCTTATAGTAACTGGGACAAGGGTAGTTAAAAATGTGCACGACTGGAATTTTGAAAAGAATGATTGAATTCTGTTTAACTCTCTTATTCCCGCCCCAGTGGAGGACTGCGTCAAGGATATAATGGAGAATTGATCCATCGTACTGAAGGACTAGGTGATTGATGTGATAGAACATTGATCCATCACCCTGAAGGACTGGTTCATCGATGTGATGACGGAATAGATCTATCTTTCTGCAGGATTGGGTTACAGATGTGATGACAGAATTGATCCATTCCCATGGAAGACAAGGAACCAGATGCAGTGGAATAAGAAAATATGTGGTGCATTTGACGTTATGTGGGAAGATCAGCAGACAGTCCCCTCTTTTTTTTCTGCCGCCTTCAAGCAGATATTGCAAACCCCTCAAGTGTTGACCTCCCCAGTCATTTATGCTCTCCTCCAATATCGTACGCACCCCCCCAACCCTGGTTTGTGCCCCCAGACATTTCACCTGTCCACAATTACACAACCCCCACACATTGTGTCCCTACCCATTTTGTCTGCTCCTCCAGTTTTGTGCCCTCCATATATTCCAATCCCACGTTTTCCCCCACCCAAATATTGTCCTTCCTAATTTTTCACCCTCACTCACTTCCCTGCCACTTAAACTTTCCTGACAAAACTTGCATGTCTTCCATAAATTGCACATGCATGATGGCAGTCTCCCTGAATTTGCACTCCTCCCACAAAATGTGTAATTCAGCAGGTTTTGTGTCCCCACCATTTGCAGCTTCCCATTTTACACCCAAGTTATGCCACACCCCAAATATTGTACCTCTACCAAGATTGTATTTTTTTCTCTCTGCCCAAAGAAAGTCCCTCTATCTTTCCCTCCCTCTCTCATTCTCTGTCCATGCCTGTTTTTCTTTCTTAGTCTCTTTGCTTCAGAATCACTAGACATTAAAGACATAGAATTCCTACCGTGTGGAAACAGGCCCATCGGCCCAACAAGTCCACTCTGATCCCCTGTAGAGTAACCCACCCAGACCCATTCCCTCTCTCCATGACGTATGACTCTAACTTATACATCTAATGGTGGCATTAGCACTGCTGCCTCACAGCGCAAGAGACCCGGGTTCAATTCCCGCCTCAGGCGACTGTCTGTGTGGAGTTTGCACGTTCTCCCTGTGTCTGCATGGGTTTCTTCCCGTGTTCTGGTTTCCTCCCACAGTCCAAAAACGTGCAGGTTAGGTGAATTGGCTATGCTAAATTGCCCGTAGCGTTAGGTGCAGGGGTAAATGTAGGGGAATGGGTTTGGGTAAGTGTGCTTCGCCGGGTCGGTGTGGACCTGTTGGGCCGAAGGGCCTGTTTCCACACTGTAAGTAATCTTATCTAATCCCTGAACACTATGGCCAATTTAACATGGCCCAATCTTTGGACTGTAGGGAGAATGTACAAACTCCACACAGTCGCTCGGGGCTGGAATTGAACCTCAGTCCCTGTCGCTGTGAGACAGCAGTGCTAACCACTTAGCCACTGTGCTGCCCAAATGGCAGGCTGATTAGTAAAGTTCTGGGATGCAGGATGGGATACAGGATGAGCTTGACAATTGGATACAAAATTGTCTTAATGGCAGGAGAAAGGTAATGATGTTGGAGTGTTATTTTTTCGGACTGGAGGACTGCAAAATGTTTCTATCGCCCACTTTAAATTACAATGTGGGCCATTGTTACCTTTGGGTTTTTTAAAATAATTCATCAAAACAAAGCTGAAGAGGAGTGGACAGGGTGATCGAGACAGAGAGACCCCCTCCCAAATCCTCAGTGAATTGAACTGAAATGGGGAACCTGTGACTTATTGATGTGACTCTCAAATTATATCATCCTATATCATCTTCAAGACGTTATAACAGTCTTGAAGAAACTTTTTCGCATTTATGGCTCATTATTTGAGGATTCCTGTCTGTCAGACACACACTGAGGATTAGACACGTTCATGTCAAATCCCAAGGGCCCAGGCTTCAAACTTGTTTTAAAATGATAGGGCTACAGTCCAAAAGGTCTCCATTGACCAGAGGCTGCTGAAACCTGGGGTCCCACAGAGGAAATCAAACCATGGGCTAACAAACAGAAACAACTCACACAGGCTCCACAGGGCGTGTCCTGTTGAGCAGGCCTCAGGACCACGTCCCCTGTAGAGAATGATCTTGTTCAAAAAGTCACTTTGTCCAAACTCACCCATTCTTTGTATCTTTAGAATGAACAACAGTTTCCTGGGAGAAAATAGACAGAATTAGGTAAGAGCAAGTAAATCTTTATAGAATGAGATGGCATAGCAAGATCCCAGGGGTTCCCCTCTCAGCAGGACACAGACAATCCCCCAGTGACATGCAAACATGGTAGTTATGGCTTGAGTTTCCATGCTAGATCCTTTTTTCAACTAACTTCACAGCGCATTAGAAGAGGAAGATTTACAGTGGGGAGGCTTAAAACCAAACATCACTTCAGGATCAGATGGTGTTGCCCGATTCATTAACGATTGAATATGGCTGGATTTTGAATATGAAAGGAAAAAGCACCATTCACACTGAAGATAAACCGTCTGTGTTGTACATGTGGAGAAGTTTTCAGCAGGTCATCTGCCCTGTCAGTGCATATAGTCACACTAGGGACAGTCCATTCGTCTGTTCCTTGTGTGGGAAAGGATTCACTCAATCATACACCCCATTGAAATACCAGCAGGTTCACACAGAGGAAAGACCTTTTCACTGTCTTGATTGTTGGAATGTTTTAAAAATCTGCAGAGCTAGTGACCCATCAATGTTGGAGAAGGGGTTCACGTCATCTTTTGCATCTCCTGATGCTGCCAGGTTTACTGTGCTTTCCCAGCCTCCTGCCTGTCTACTTTGCATTCCAGCATCTGCAGGTTTTTTTTGACTTAATGTCTCACCTTGCCTCTGGAGTTCAGTGTTTTATCCATGTTAGACTAATTCTGTGATGGGGACAAAAGCTGACTGCCTCTGATGGAATACACAGGATCAGAAAACTGCTTATTGCTGAGTGAAGTCCAGCCTTGGAGCAATGTTGTTACTCTCTTCCATCACTTCGCTTATATGCGGCCTGAAGTATTATCAATTGACAGTTTCTCGTACAGGAATTTCTGATCTAGGGCCTAGGTTAAAGTAAATTATAACTGGACCAACTGCAGTAATAACCATCCAAGTTTGAAGTGTGACACTGTCCAGTGCGGTACATTTGGGATAAATTCTTACATGGCCTAATGTAATCCACAGAAACAAAGATTAATGTGTTTATTGCTTCAGATAGTCGCCATAAAGCTGATGAGCGATTAGACACCTGGTTAATTTGACCAGGTTTTAAATCAGACGTCAAATTCACTGTCTAATTATTCTGAAATTAGATTCTAATCTACCGCTTGACCATAGCATTGTGTAAGACGGCTGCTGTCCTTCTTCTACATGCTAATAATACAAACAGCAGCTTCAACAATGGAATTGCATCCGTTTACATTAGATTAAACAATATAACTTGACAGGAGAACTGGCCAATCCAGTAAACTCGATTGAACAACAGTTCAATTGTTCCACTTCCCCAATCTTTCTCCAAAGCCCTTTATAAACATACTTCCAATTTCCCTTTGAAAGTTCTTTTAAATTTGTTTTGATCGGGCTTTCAGTTAATGCATTCCATATTAACTCACCAGCAGCAGTCAGCTATAATTAAGCAAAAGTGTGTGGGATGCAACATGAATACAAGAGAAAATTCGTGGACACAATGCGCCATTCTTTTTCTGGGAATTAAATTATAACAACTTTTGAAGTAGCTGAGAGATGCAATTTTATACCAACATCAGCAATCTTACTATAGATTTTAAATATTGCATTTTAAATGAAATTTTGATCGATAAATCAAGACTGTAGCACAAGCAGGTACAAATGTTGTCCAATTATCAATTGCCATTGTCAGACTGAAAACTTACACTGGCATTACACTTTCAGTCAGAATAGACCTTCAGTATATGCAGTTCATTGTTTTGTGTGACAAAAAAATCAGTTTGACGCAAGTTTCTGCCATTCAATGTTGTTCTTCCTGACTCTAAACACATTTGCAAGGAAGCTAGTTCTCCGTATCTGAAACAATGAACAGAGGCACTCAAAAATATTTGTTATGCACGTGAAAATCGACATCATAAGAACTCAGCTGCATGTGAAGGGAAATGAGAAAGACTAAAGTCGCATTTGCCTCTCTCTTTGTGACACTGATGGACTGAATCCAGTTTGGAGATCTGTTTCTGATATGCTATCCTCCTTCCAGATTGTCCTTTCTGACTCTAGCCAGCTGATTTGAAATACTTAGGAGGGAAAGGCAAAGATTACAAAAATGCCTCAAAAAAGGTGTTTAATTTAGCATTTATCCAGAATGTAAAAACACATCAACAAATCAGGATCACTAGAGTGGACATGGTTCACTTCGGAGATTGAATTACAGCATCATCAATTGATTCTGCACCATTGCAGAATCTGGGCTTTCCAGTTGCTTGTAAACTCGCCAGTTTGTCTGCATGTGCGATAACTGAATGAACACAGGCATAATAGATGAACTCAGCACTGTGAACTTGCCAGAGTTTCAGCAGCTAGGATGAATGATAAAATGCCTACCCTCATTCAGAACAGATGTACGGCCTCAACCAGTGTGAAGACGTTTGTCTTTCCCCAACTAGGATGAATGAAAACAATCCCTTCTGATATTCGGAGCAGGTAAATAGCCATTGTAAATTATTTGGTATGTCTGCAGGTTGGTCGACTGATTGAATCCCTTCCCACACGTTGTGCATGAGAATGGCCTATCTCCAGTATGAACTCGCTAGTGATTCATTGATTGGACTATCGAGTGAATTGCTTCCAACATACAGGGCTTCTTTTTGGTGTGAACCTCCTGATTGGTCAGAAGGTTATATGAATGGTTCAATTCCGTCCCAGACTTAGAATAAGGGAAAGGTGTACCACTTGCGTGAAGTTGCTGTTGTATTAGAAGGTGGAATTAATTAATGAATCCCTTTACAAACACAGAGCAGGTGGATGGTCTCTCCGTGATGTGAATCCACAGGCGATACAGTAAGCCAGATACAGAAGCAAATAGTTTTTCATACATAGAGAAGGTGAACAGAATGAGTATAACATTGAGATTAGAGGTAAGATGAATGTGGGAGTCTGGCCAAGAATGCGTTGGAATATTTAAGTCTCAGGTAACAAAGAACTAGATAACAGTTTCAGAGGAGTTCACAGCAGGCCAGAGTTCGGTGGTGTCATTGAGCTAGATTTAGGCAATCTTGGTTATGAGAATTTGAGGGCAATTTCTTGGCCCTTTCGCTCATTGCCTCCAATTCTCTGTCATTGACATCATTCCTACTTTGTCCCTTGCTCTCAGTGTCACCCTTCACTCTCAGTGTCGCCCGGTTCTGTGTCGCTCTTCAATCTCACTGTCACCCTTCATTTTCAATGTCACCTCTCGCTCTCACATCACCCCACGATGCTTCATCCCTCAGTCCCAAATTTTTCTTCCAATTGAACTCACCCACCTTGATGCGCCTCTGTTCTGTGGCCTCAGCTCTCTCCGACTATCGCTCTGTATTCACTGCTACATGAGGTCAGAGATTTGTGGTCAAGACTGTATAGTAGGTTTCATTCCCTGGTGGAGTATTCATCTAATCTGACAGCTTTCATAGTCACTGCTTCCTCGTGAACAGGTCATAAATTAAAAGATGTATTCAGCTCAGTTTCTGAACTAGCCTTTGTAATTTCGTGTTCTTTCCATTTTAATTTAATTGTTTCTGTTTCTGTTCTCATTCAATGTCACAAGCCAAATTAAATGGACGATGAACAGTTGGAAAATTCAAGCTAAGTATCATATCCGGATCTGATGGAGTCATCGAATTTATTGTGGACCAGAACACCATCGGATTTTGAGTATGGAACGAAAACGCACCATTCACCCTGGGGAGAAACTGTACATGCGGTCTGTGTGTGGACAAGGCTCCAGTCGATCACCTGACCTCACAAACCACAAGCGCAGTGATATTGGGAAGAAACTGTGGATATTTCAGGATTGTGCAAAAAGATTCCGATACCCAGGAGCATAAATTCACCGACATAGTCACAAAGGAGGAGAGGCCTTTCAAGTGCTACAAGTGTGGGAAGGAATCCACACAGTCATCCACCCTGATATCCCACCATTGTGTTCACACTGACGATAAGCTTCTAAATGTTCAGACTGAGAAAAGTGTTATAAAACTTCCAGGGGACTGCTGAACCAGCAATAAAAGCACTCTGGAGAGAGATCATTTAAATACCAAGACTGTGTTCCGGTCTATAAACGTTTTAGGGAAAAGGTGCTTCAACTACGCGTTCTCTCTGAAGAGAGACCTCTCACATGCCCAGACACGTGAGAAGTGTTATACAAGTTCTTACAATCTGATGTCATGACGATGTATTGACACTGACGAAAAACCATTTAAATTTCCAGACTGTGAGAACGTCTATAAACGACCCAGTGTACTGTTAAATCGTCGATGTGGTCACTCTGACGAAAGGCATTTTAAATGCATAGACTGTCGAAATTGGTTTAAATGGTCAGGAGAACTAGTCCGCCACCAATACATTCATACAGACGAGAGACCTCTCAAATGCTGAAACCGTGGGAAATGTTATAAAAGTTAAGGGGTTCTGATGTCCCGTCAACATGTTACATTAATGAGAAACTATTTAAGTGTTCAGACTGTGGGAAGTACTTTGAAAGTTCCTGAAAACTAATTTCCGATCAACGCATCCACACTGATGAGATACCTCTCGGATGCTTCCAAAGTGAAAGTAAAATCAGGTTGTCATCTGAACTCACTGTCCACCAGCGAACTCACAATGACGAGAGGTCATTTTTCTGCACAAAGTGTGGGAAGAAATTCATGCAGTTTATCAACCTGCTGACATACCAGCATGTTCAAAGTAGGGAAACGTCGTTCACGTTCTCCGAGTTTGGGGAGAGAATTACTCAGTCATCCACCCTATTGAGACACCAGCAAATTAACACTGGGGAGAAAAAAGACATTTTTAAATAACGGGCTGTGGAAAGTGCAATAAAACCAGTGAGACACTGATGTCCTATCAATATATGCACATTGCTGAGAGACTCATGCGCTGCCACGATGAGACTGGTTTCAGGCAATCACATCAAATCGTTGTACACCAGCTCGTGCTAGCCCGAAAAAAATGTCTGTTGAGTGTCAAAGGTATTCACTGAGACTTTTCACTTGCTGAGACACCAAGTAACAACAGCAGTGATCTTGGGATTGGATTTTACTGTTAATCACATCCAGGGTTAAACCATATTTGCTGATGTCTTTATCTGCTGATGTCAGCACATTACACTTCAATCTTTGAGGTTACTATTCTGAATAGAAGGCATAATAATCAGATTTTCATTAGCTGGTGTTGAAGCATTTCAATATCTCCAACATAAGCTCGTTCACACTGCCAAGAAATCTTTTGTCCGTGAGAAAAGTTTAAAAAGTAAAGAGGATCTGTCCACACACCAGTGAGTTCACACTGGCAAGAGGCCATTCACCTGCAATGTACATGGGAAGAGATCTACTGATTCACCACCGCTTCTGGTACAAACGAATTCACACTGGGGAGAGACCATTCACTTGCTTCACACGTGGGAATTGTTTCAGTCAGTGGTCATAGCTCATTGAACATCAACATGTCTACATTAATTAACGACAACTGAAATTTTCTGAAGACCTTTAAAAACGGAAAAAAAAATACTGAAGTACCAACAAGTTCACACTGTGGAGTGGCCATTTATTATTTCGTGTGCTGGAAGAGATTCACTCAGTCATCACACCTCCTGGTTCACAAGTGAGCAAAGACGCTCTTTTGTCCTGGTTTTTCAGACATTCAATATTAGGCTCTTAATTCCAGATTTTGATCTAATATTGACTTAAAATACCATGACCTGCTGTGGTGGAATTTGAAGACTGGCCCTCACGAAAAGTATCAGGTCACTGGTTAATAGTCCAGCGATAATATCACTAGGTATCACCTTCCCTTATTGCTGGTTACAAAACAAGGTTTTAGTCAGCAGCGTAAGTCTTCAACTGATCATCAACCTGGAGATGAACCAGACTAAGAATTAATTGTACTAAAATAATTGATGGAGTGATTTTGAGAAAAAAAAGCTGGAAAATTATTTCCAAGGATGTATCAGATTAGACTGGAAATTTTATCATTGCTTCTCTCTCCAGCAGGTACCAATGTCTATCAACAAGCACAGGGGAAATGGGTGAACAGAGCTTGGTGTGGTCAAACACTCGGCAGCAAATGTTTGGATGATCTAATGCTTCCAAACGAGAAGTTGGTCAGGAATGCATTGAAATGGTTATGATTAAATATAACATTGACTTTGATAAAGTTTTCATCAGTAGATGAGCTGTGGTCAGGTGCCATTCGACAACATTATGGGCACTGAATTGTCTGGAACTATTATTAATATTATGTGAAGTCAGAAGCTCGCCTTGTGGTTAAATATGACGTCAAGATTTTGAACCATGTAATTTAGTTTCAAAGTTCCACAGAAGAGGAAGGTTCAATTCAGGATCGTAATTTTGTAATGATAATGCAAGTCAATAGCTTTGAACTTCTCAGTTTTTAATTAGAGGACAGTCCCTTTCCTCTACTACGGGATATGGGCTAATCAGTCTGATCATTTCGAGATAATGGAGGAATGGATTGTGGTGAAGGTGGGAATGGTTGTTGTCAGTGCAAATCCGAAAATCAACACAGTGATCCTGTCTAGTCGCACTTCACTGTAAACTGAAATAGGACGAGCAAAGGACAGATGTGGGATGGCTCCATGGTTCCCACTGCTCAGTCAGAAAAACAGGGACTCACGTTCGAATCCTGACTTAAACAAACGACCAGTGTGGAGTTTTCTTCTGTCTCCCTCGGAAGACTGGCGATGGTGAAAATTGCCCTGTCATGTGAAGGTTAGGTGGTTAAGCCATGATGAAAACCGTATGATTGGTTAGGTTTGGTGAGATGCTCTTCCGGTCAGTGCAGACTCAGTTGGCTGAACGGGGTCTTTCTGATCTGTTGGTATTCTATGAACCTCGGGGGACACCAAGTTCAAACGAATTTCAGGAAAAGGAGGCAGAAGATTATGTGGGGATTTGTTCAGTCTGTGTGGTGAAGAACTTGTATAAGTCATAATGTGAATTTCAAGTGGAAAAATAGGAGATAATCTTTAGCAATAACAGCTAACACAGAGAACTTCAGTTGTCAGCAGTTTAATTGGAATAGAGTTTATTGATTACAAGGTGAACCTCATGGATATGATGAGTTTTGTCAGGAAAGTCAGAAAGAAGTTCGAACAAGACGAGAGTGTAGGGTTCAGACAGGGAGTAACTGTAGAGGCAATTTTATCCATTTAGGTAGTGGAAGGGAGGGAAGCAACAGAAACAGCCAATCAGATAGTTTCAATCTCAGTGAAAAAGAATGCTCAATGAGCTCCTCCCTCCCACTTGGTGCTGTTAGTGAGGATGGACGAGACAGGGGAGAGGGTCGGCCTTTCTAAACGACCTCACTCAGAACAAATGTGTGACAGATAGTAAAACAATTTCTCACAGTATTTAATTACGAAGCTGTTTTAATTTGTTTTAATTTAGAATATTAACAGTTAAATGTGAGCTGGAGTTTATTAACTAATGAAAATTATTCATTTCTAGATGTGACTAACAACAAATTCTGACGCCTGTCATTATGTGTGAACTTGGTGGTGCGTCATCTTTTGCAGTTTCTGAATTAATCCTTTCCCGCATACAGTGCATTTCGATGGCCTCATGCCATTGCGAATACACAGGTGTTCTGTGAGGTATGATACTCGCTTGAATGCAGTCCAGTGGTGCGAGCATCTGAATGGTCTCTCATGAGTGTGAACATTTTGATGGATCACCAGTTAGCGAGAACTCTTATAGGGCTTCACATAGTCTCGGAATTTAAAGAATTCGGACGCCAGCGTGAACATGTTGATGGGCCATCACTTCATGAAAACTTTGAAAGTATTTCCCGCAGAACGGCAATAAAAAAAGTGTCTGTCCTCAGTTTGCATTCGCTAGTGTGTCACAACTTGGAATGCTTGAATTCATTCCCTCACTGAATGCAGAAGAACAGCCTCTCCTCAGTTTGAATTCACTGGTGGGTAGTGAGATGAGATGAATGCTTGAACCAAGTCCCACCGTGCTACTACCTGAATGGTCTCCCCTCAGTGTGAACATATCGATGGTGCATCACTCCCTGAGAAACTTAAAACAAGTCCTGCAGATTGGACAATTGAAAGGTCTCTACTTAGAGGGAACTCGGTGGTGTCTTGTGAGTTGTGATGAACAATGCATTCCCTTCCCACACACACTGCAGGTGGATGTCTTCAATCCTGGTATGAATTCTCTGTTGCACATTGTCTTCAGACGTTAACTTGAACCCTTTCCCACAGTGGAATCATCTCTCCACAGTGTTATCACGTTGATGGGATGGCATTTCCCCAGAACGTTCAAAACATTTTCCACAGTTGCGCATTTGAAAGGTATCTTCTTAGTATAAACTCGCTGTTGGTATGACTGAATGAACCCATTCCCACACTTGGAGTACATAGATGCCTCTACCCGGTGTAATTGCGCCGATGGATCTCCAGTTTAGGCGGGGATTTGAGTCCTTCATCACTATTCCTGCATTTACATGTCTTTTCACGTGGGCCTCGACAGGCCAGTTGATTGGATGAAATCTGATCTGCACACGAAACACTGAAAATTATGCTGGTTCCTTCGAAATTCAAAATCCAGTTTCATTCTGACTATGATACGTTGAATGTCTCCATCAGATTCTGAGGTCACGCTGGATGTGTCGTTCTTGACTGCAATTCCTCCTCTAGCAATTTCTGAAACTATTTAAATAAACAGAGTGAGAATATTCACCAAACCACAAAGCCTGTGACATTCAGCTGAATGAATATGGCAATTTCTTGGGGCAGTGATGAGAAAAATTGATAATGAAAGCTGCCAGAATATCAGGAAAGCAAAACTGGTTCACTCATGTTCATGCAGAAGGCAATCTGCGACCCCACTGGGAACACGGATAAGATTATGGCCTGATGGAAGTAGCAAATAGAGAAGTGAGACAGGCAAAAGCAAAACAAAACGATTGTATGTACTTAAATCTTGAGCAGAAATTGAACAGCATTTCCCAAATTCTCAAACTTCATCATCTAAAAGAACAAGTGGAAGAATTATATGTCGATGCCATCACGTTTAAGTTCCTTTCAAATCTCACACGATCTTGCCTTATCAGATATTCAGAACTGGCTGAGTGGAAATGCCCTCCATTGTAACAATGAAATGTTGAAAACAGCTGTTTCAGTATGTGATACAAACTGGACTTCCTAGTACCCAACATCAACACTCTCCAACAACTGTGTAATGATCGAATAGATCAGTTAGAACAACAATCGGGTTCACAGGATTCTGAAGGGGGAAGTTGAGCAGCTCGAAATCGTGCTACGTATTGGCACCAATGATATAGCCAGGAAAGGAATTGAGAATCAAAAGTAACTACAGAGATTTAGGTTGGAAGGTGAAGTGCGGGACGAGTAGAGTAGTGATGTCAGGTTTGTTACTGGTGCCACGAGATAGTGAGGTGAGGAACAGTCAGCGAATGTAACTTAACACGTGGCTGCGAGCCTGGTGCAGGAGGGAGGGCTTCAGATACCTAGACCATTGGGATACCTTCTGGGGAAGGTGGGACCTGCACACGAAGGATGTGTTGCATCTGAACTGAAGGGGCACAAATGTTCTGGGTGGGAGCTATGCTTGTGTGATTCGGGAAGGTTTAAATTTGTTGGGCAGGTGGGTGAGAATCAGAGCCACATATCTGAGATGGACACAGTAGCAGATGGGGCAGTGGCAGGATGTAGTGGATCTACCAGGAATGTTTCTCACGCGAGGAAACAAAGGGATTGGTTAAAGTGTGTCTGCTTTAACGCAAGGCATGTCGGAAATAAGAGTGACGAACTTAGAGCATGGATCAGTACTTGGGACTACGATGTTGTGGCCATAACGGAGACGTGGGGGTCACTGGGGCAGGAATGGTTGCTTGATGTTCCAGGGTTAGAACGTTTAAAAGAAGAGGGAGGTTTGTAAAAGAGGAGGGGGTGTACCATCGCTAATCAGAGAGTGCATCACAGCTACAGAAACGAAGGTTGTTGAGGAAGGTTTGTCCACTGAGTCAGTATGGGTGGAGGTTAGGAACAGCAAGGGAACAGCCAGGGCCGACCAGATTTATCATAGACTACTCCTGGAAGCGCGAAAGAATATTTCTAAGCTGCTGGCGAAAATCTCTGCCTTCTCACTCTAGACAGGAGTCGTACCAGAGGATTGGAAGGAGGTGAATTTTGTTCCTCTTTTCAAGACGGTTAATAGGGAAATGCCTGGCAATTACCATCTGGTCAATCTTACATCTGTGGTCAGCAAAGTTTTGGAAAGAACTCTGAGGGATAGGATTTATGACAAATTGGCAAAGTATAGTGTGGTTAAAGGCAGTCAACATTTCTTTGTGAGGGGAAGGTCATGCCTGACAAATCTTATTGAGTTCTTTGAAGAGGTGACCAGAAATGTCATCAAAGGTTGAGTAGTAGACTTGGTGTATATGGACTTCAGCAAGGCAATTGATAAGGTTCCTCATAGTAGGTTCATTCATAAAGTCAGAAAGTATGGGATGCAGGGAGATTTGGCTATCTGGATTCAGAACTGGTTGGCTAACAGATGGTCATTGTTGAGTGGGGTCCCGCATGGCTCTGTTCTTGGGACTCTGCTCTTTGTAGTTTTTTTTATAAATGACTTGGATGAGGAAGTTGAGGGGTGGGTTAGCAAATTTGCAGATGACACAAAGGTTGGAGGTGCAGTCGACATAGACTGGATGCAAAGCTGGACTGAGAAAGGACAGATGGAGTTCAAACTGGATAAATGCGAAGTGACGCATTTTGGAAGGTTGAACTCGAATGCTGAAAATAGGATTAAGGTCAGGATTCTTGGCAGTGTGGAGGAACAGAGGGTTCTGGCTGTGCAAGTACATAGATCCCTCAAAGTTGCCATCCAAGTGGGTAGGGTTGTGAAGAAAGCATACGGTGTTTTGGCTTTCATTAATGGGGGATCGAGTTTAAGAGCCGCGAGGCTTTGCTACAGCTCTACAAGTCCCTGGTGAGACCACATTTGGAATATTGTGTCCAGTTCTGGTCGCCCTACTAAAGTGAAGATACACAGGCTTTGGAGAGGATGCAACAAAGGTATCCCAGGATGCTGCCTAGACTAGAGGGTTTAACTTATGTAGAAAGGTTGAATAAGCTCGGACTTTTCTCTCTGGAGGGAAGGAAGAGAGGAGACCTAATCGAGGTATACAAGATAATGAGGTGAATAGATAGAGTCAATAGCCAGAGACATTTTCCCAGGGCAGGATTGACTGGTATAAGGGGTCATAGTTTTAAGATATTAGAAGAAAGGTATACAGGAGATGTCAGAGGTAGGTCCTTTACGAAGAGAGTTGTGAATGGATTGGAATGAGTGACCAGCGGTGGTGGTGGAAACAGAGTTATTGGGGACATTTCAGCAATGGCTGGACATGTACATGGATAGCAGTGAGTCGAGGGGTGCGTAGGTTAAGTTATTATATTTTACATTAGGAGTAAATTCGGCATAACATCGTGGGCCAAAGGGCCAGTTCTGTGCTGTACTTTTCTGTGTTGTTCTGTGTTGTTCTTTAACAATGTCATGTCAAAACCGGACTAGAGGTGGAAGGTTGCTTTTCAGGCTAGAAGCCTGTCACTAGCGGTGTGCCTCAATGATCAGTGTTGGGTCCACTGCTTTTTGTCATGATATAAATGGATGTGATATAGCAGGTATGGTTAGTAGGTTTGCAGAATGACACCAAAAGTAGGTGTGGAGTCGACAGCGTAGAAGGTTCAATCAGAGTAAAATAGCATTTTGATTAGATGGGACAATGGGATGAAAAGTGGCAGATGGAGTTTAATTTAGATAACTGTGAGATGCTGCATTTTGGAAATGCAAATCATGGCAGGTGTTATAAACTTATTATTAAGGTCTTGGGAACTGTTGTCAAACAAAGAGACCTTGAAGTGCAGGTTCATACTTCCTTGAAAATTGAGTCGCATGTGGACAGCATAGTGAAGAGGCTATTTGGTATGATAGTCTGTATTGGTCAGTGCATTGGGCATAGCAGTTGGGAGGTCATGTTGCTGCTGTATAGGACGTTGGTTATTGCACTGTCGGAATATTGAATGCAATTCTAGTCTGCCTCTCATTGGAAGGGCATTTTAAGTATTCAAAGAGTTTGGAAAAGATTTCTAAGAATGTTGATGGGGTGGAAGTTCTGAGCTATGGGAACTGACTGGATAGTTTGCAAATATTTTCTCTGGACAGTTGAATACTCAATGGTGACCTTATACAAGTTTATAAAATCATGAGAGACACGATTAGGTTCATGATTTTGGAATCCTAAGAGCAGGGAATTCCAAAACGAAAGGACATATGCTTATGTTGAGAGCAGACTGATTTGAAAGGAACCTCAGGGGGACCGTCTTCATGAAGAAGTTGGTGTGTATATAGAATGTACTGCTAGATGACGTGGTGGAGCACGTGCAATTACATTTAATAGACATCTGTTGGGTACATGAATAAGAAGGTTTTCGAGGTTTATGGGTCAAACGCTGACAAATAGGACTGGATCAGTTTTGGATTTTTGGTTAGCATTGATGAGTTGGACTTCAAGATCTGATTCCAAGCTGTACATGCCTATGACTCCAAGTGATATATTCACATCATCATGGAGACCACCTACTTCTATGTCAGTGACATCACGCACCCTCTCCCCCCCTTATTTCAAATGATCGGCTTTTGATTCTTCTCAAATCTGTTATTATCTCTAGGTCTCACCATCCTGCTGCCCTCATCAGTGGAGGCAATGGCCTAGTCATATTATCATTGGACTTTAAATGGCATAATAACATCCTGGTCTTCCACTAAGTTGATTCCCAGGTTGGCATCCCACCACAGCAAATGGGGGAATTTGAATTCAACAAAAATATATCTGCTATTAAAGATGACTACTAATCCATTATTGATTGCTCGAAAAACCCATCTGGTTCTCTCATGTCCTTTCAGCAAGGAAACTGTCATCCTTATGTACATGTAACCCCAGATACACAGCAATGTGGTGGAGTCTTAAACTGTCCTTTTGGCATTTAGTGATGAGCAAATAATGAGCCAGCGACATCTTTGTCACACAAATAAATATTTTAAATATCTCCCAAATGACCTCACACATTCCACCTCTCAGTCATTTCAGGATGATTCAAAATGCTGCTGCTTGTGTTCTTACTCCTAACAGGTCCCTCGCTGTTTCTAGACTTGATTTTACATTCTGCAGATCCTTGAAATCTGATACAAAAAATCAGTAATAATCAGTGGGCCAGGCAATAACTGTGGAGAAAGAAAAAATAATGATATTTCATGATGTGCTGAATAAATTACAGGGAATAGAAATGCTACTGAATTGGACTGTCTATAGAAGCTCAGAAGCAGAAATGAGGTGCGTGAAGGAAAACAGTTGCTTATGATCAGCACAAACATCCAGGAAATCATGAGCCACACGCTGCTCATGATGTGGAAGCTTCATTTAGATACAGAGGAGAGGAGACTTACCAGGATGTTGTCTTTTATGGAGGGAAAGTCGTATGAGGAAAGGCTGAGGGATATGAGTCTGCTTTCGATCGAGAGAAAAAAAGTTGAGAGCTGAATTAAGAGACACATATAAGATGATTAGAAGATTAGATGGGGTGGATGGTGAGAGTGTTTTTTTTTCCCTCGATGATGATGGCTAGCTCGAGGGACCATAATTTTAAATTCAGGATGATGGATATAGGACAGATATTAGAGGTAGTTCCTTTACTCAGAGAGCAGTAAGAGCGTAGAACTCCCTGCCTGCAACTTTAGTAGACTTGCCAACTTTAAGGACATTTAAATGGTCTTTGGACAAACACATGCATGATAATGGAATACTATAGGTTAGATGGGCTTCATGTTTACTTCTCAGTTCGGTGCAACATCGATGGTCGTAGGGCCTGTAATGCGCTGTAGGATTCTATGTTTCATGTTCCATAAATATGTAATTGCATTGATGAGAGAATATTTTTTAGGACAGGAAATTTACATCTAAGAGGAAGATTTGTCTCAGTTGAGATTGTGTCCCTGACACAGAGGAAGCAGGGGAAAATAGATTGAAGTGTTTTGACTCTACCAAGGTCTGCCAGATGAAACTCACAAATGTGAGTTTCCTGACGGGGGGCTGTTAAACTAGTCTAATCGGTGATCCCTGCTTGACAAACAAGAAAAACAGTGTCAGATATCCTGTTCACTCTGAGAGCTGGCAATTCAGTGAGCTGGATCACGTTTAAATAAAGTTTGATTTGCTGATAAGCAACAGACCTTTGACATATTATTTATGAGGTGTCAAGCTTTTAAGCGTCCTCGATAGAGTGGATGAGAATAATGTGTTTACCTCAGCAGAGAGTTTCGTGAGATGTGGGCCGAGATTGGAATGATGAAAGGGAAAGGACAGGGCAAGATCCTCACCCATGCAATTATGGACTCCCTACTGTAGAAAAATATTGTTAAACTTGAAAGGGTTCAGAAAATATTTTCAACGGTACTCCTGGGGTTGGAGTGTTTCAGCTTAGGAAGACACAAAATAGGCTGAGGCTGTTTTCCCTGCTGAACATATTCAGATTTATAAAATGCATGAAAGGCATGGTTATGGCAAATATCCAAGGTCTTTTTTTTCTCCAAGAGTAAGATAGTTCAAACGAGAGAGCATATGTTTAAGGTTAGAGGGGAGAGAAACACGCATGAAGTTGGTGCGTGTATAGAATATGCTGTCAGAGGAAGTGGTGCAGGCGGGTACAATTACAACATTTAAAATGCATCTGGATGGATAAATTAATAGGACGTTTTGAGAGGTTTATGCATCAAATACTGGTAAAAGAAACTAGATTAATGTAGGATATCTAGTCAGTATGGACATTCTGGATCGGAGGGCCTCTTTACGTGCTTAATTTCACAGTGGTGGCTACTTCCTTGGATAAACCTGGCACATCACCAAGAAGACTCTTGCATGTGTTTCCATCTTTAAGATCGTGCAAGGAAATCATTTCTCCGTGGCTTTCACTGTCCAGGACGTAAACATGGGCGTTGAGGGACTCATATTTGCGACCCTGAATTCTTCTGTGGGAATGTGTTAAGTTCCATTGAGGCCTCCCTTACAAGGTTTCGGTTCCTGACTTAACTCACAATCTTATTCCTCCGCCCACACCTCCCCAATCTATGGCAACCGGTGACATTGAGCATGTTCAGAGCACTACGCGATCCTGAACATGCACCCTGAGTTCTTGAGTCGCACAGAATTGACCTTTTGGTCAAATTTATAAAGTAAACTAATTCCACTGCTTGCACTTGGCCAACAGCCTTCCAAACATTTTTTAAATGTATTTATCTAAATGTCTTTTAAACGTTGTTACTGTATTCACATTTACCAAATTCCTCTGGAAGTTTATTCCACGTATGAAAAACTGTATTAAAAATGCCCACAGTGTTCTTTTTATAAATTTCTGCTTTCATCTTCAAATTACGCCCCAGTCATGAAATCCTCCATCCTCTGGAATAGACAACTGGCATTCACTCTATCTCATGATTAATGAATTTCTATCAAGTGCCCTCTCAATCTCTTCGTCTTCAGTGAAAACTCCCAGCCTAACCACTCTATTTTCAAACCTCAAGCCCTCCATCCCAAGAATCATCCTGTCAAACCTCTTATGAACACTCTCCATCTTCAAATTAAGAGGGCAACGAGAATCGGCATCAGTATTCTAGAACAACCTCACCAGCGTGTGATGATGATGTTCCTTTATCATGGTTATGCTGCCCTTGGCTTTTTTTCTTTTCTGTAGAGCCCTAAAAACCACAGACGACGAAAAATCTGCGGTTTCAATGTTTTTGGGCCAGTTTATTTATGTTTAACAAATGCTGCCTCAGGCAAAAGGCTTTTAAGTTACTTAAAAAAATACTTGAACAACGAAAGGAACAAGGTCAATTCTCCCAGTTCGGTCTTTTTTTTTCTCGTGTGTCTATTTACTGAAAGGAGTCAGCAGGTATAAGAACTGCTGAACTTAAAGAAGCAGATTCATGCTGATCTCTCTCTGACTATTCTCCCATAAGGACCTGCGCTTGATTGTAGCTTTGTACTAAGAGCGTTTATACGATTGATGCAAGTATCTGGAACAAAATCATTTAGTTAAGGTGATGTGTTGGGGTTTCAGCATTATGTTAAATTTTGCTTGTGTTTCATTCGATAATCTTGCAAATACATTATATTTTATTCAGAAATGTGTGGTGTGAATAATTGCATCTCTCCTGGAATATCCGCGGTACACCTGCTTAATAAATAGCAAAGCTAGGGCCCGGGCTATTTTCTAGAATTGTTTTGAGGAGCGTCTTGCCTGTTCCACAACAAAGTGAAGGTGCGTCCGAGATTTGTTCCATCGTTTCGATTTTGGATTCGTGTTTTTGGACTCGAAGGCAGCGAGGGGTAAATGTTAGCGTCTTATGTTCTGAGTGTTGAATTCGATTGGTTTGAACAATGCATACGATCACCATGCTCTTTCGGTCACCAAGGTTTTTCTGGCTGCGACTTTTGAGGATTTACAAAAAGTAGTTACGGTCAAAAAGTTGGAATTAGCAGACAAGTTGGAGTTGGAGCTGCCTGCTTCTCTGTGGGAAACATTGTTATAGCAATAGCTCAGCATTTCAATTTACTGGAAATGTCATTAGAATCTTTCGAGATGGCTATAATTCTGTTGAAAAGAAGCAGCTTGAATATGAGTCAAAAGACAAAGAAAGGGCAACAAACATTAGACAGCTTGAATTGGACGGGAGAGAAAAGAGGGAGAAAAGTAAATAGAGAATAGAAAGAAAGAGAGGTAGATTGATTCATCATTTGGCAAGTCAGCTTAAAAGGATGGAGATGAAAACTCAAGGTTAGCTTATTGAATAGAGAGGGAAGAGCAAACCTATGAACAAAGACCTGGTGACAAGTTGTTTAAATATATGCAAGTATTGCCTACATTTGGGGAGAAGGATATGGAAGCCTTTTTCATCGTATTTGAAAAAGGTGACCAGTGACTATGTAGTTTTGTTGATCTAAACAAAACTTTTACGTAGAGCTCGTGAGGTATTCACATCACTATCAGAAAAAGTATCTGAGAAATATGAGGAGGTGAAGAAAGCCTTCTTAATGCATATGAGCTTTTGCTCGAAGCCTACAGATAACGTTTCAGAAATGGGAGGAGGGACTCTGGTCAAACCTACATTGAGTTTGAAAGGACGAAACAAAGTAATTACGATGGGGGATAAGGGCAGCAAAAGCAGAGGAAACCTATGACGATACTACACATGAAATGTGTTGGATAAGTTCAAAAATATTAATTCCTGAGGCACTGATAACTCATGCCGAAGAGCAGAGAGTTAACGACGATATTAGCAGCTGAAGTGGCAGACAATTATAAGTTAGTCCAGACATCAAAGGTTGTCTTCCAAAATCAATATCAGTCCATAAGGGATAGAAATTGGGAAAAAGAGAAATGCTCACCTGGAAAAGAAAGGTTCATATTCGTGAAGATCATAAGGATAACTTATCACAGGATAAAAAAGGAAACAATTGAAGGGTCAGAGAAGTTGAAAAGCTCAGTTCTCCTTGCAATAAAGCGGGCTACATGAAAGCAGAGTGTTGGTGATTAAGGAAAAGCACTGGAAAGCCAGATTTTGGAACACATGATAAGCGAGTAAAATTTGTTGGAATGCTAAAGAAAAGCACAGTGGAAGCTACAAAATTGCACCAGAATATACAAGCTGATCGGACGTTGGTGAGGAGAAAGTGCCAGATCTTCTTTAACCATTTACATATGAAATTAAAGTTTGTTCGCAAAGGCCAGGAGCAGCAGGGAAACAGTTACGATATTAAAGGATGCAGGATCCTCTCAATCTGTCATATTGAAAGATAAGGAAAAATGTACCCCTGAAGTACTATTGCCTGAAAAGGTGTTGGTAATGGAAAGACGAGGAGTGCTCAATTAGGTAAAGTGAGATTAGAGTGTCTAGTGAAGAGTGTAGACGTCTTGGTAGGAACACTAGACAAACCCTCAACTCCAGGAATAGAATTTGTCATTGCAAATGCTATTGCTGGTTCACACGGAGGAATGTTGTCTACTGGGAGTGAATATCCAATGCAAACTCAGGAAACTGAACTATCGCAGTACACATATCCTGGGCCTTTTCCTGACAATGTGGTAACGAGGTCATTAAATCATAGTTGCAAAAGAAGTGTACAGATAAGAAAGCTGAAGGGAATTAGCAGAGACCATGTTTGATCACGTGGTTGACAAAAATCTAGAACAGCTGTGTGACACAGCGGATATCTATAGCTCAGGTAAATTCACTGAGTTACAGCAGAAAGATGAATAGTTAAAGCAATTGTATCAAAAAGCAAACATATTAAAAAAAGGAGCCAAATGTGTCCACTAATGATATTATCTTTTAAATGATGTATTAATGAGGAAATTGAGACCATCACATGCTCAGGGAGATGAGAAATGGGCAGAAGTTCATCAAGTCATATCGCCAGTTGGTGAACTACAACTAGGTGGACATTTAGAACATAGAACATAGAACATAGAACATAGGAAAATACGGCGCAGTACAGGCCTTTTGACCCTCAGTGTTGCGCTGATCTAAACCCACCTAACCTGCACTAGCCCACTATCCTCTATATGTCTATCCAATGCCCGTTGAAATGCCCATAAAGAGGGAGAGTCCACCACTGCTACTGTCAGGGCATTCCATGAACTCACGACTCGCTGAGTAAAGAATCTACCCCTAACATTTGTCCTATACCTACCACCCCTTAATTTAAAGCTATGCCCCCTTGTAATAGCTGACTCCATACGTGGAAAAAGGTTCTCATGGTCAACCCTTTCTAAACCCCTAATCATCTTGTACACCTCTACCAAGTCACCCCTAAACCTTCTTTTCTCCAATGAAAACAGCCCCAAGTGCCTCAGCCTTTCCTCATACGATCTTCCTACCATACCAGGCAACATCCTGGTAAACTTCCTCTGCATCCGTTCCAGTGCCTCCACATCCTTCCTATAGTATGGCGACCAAAACTGCACACAATACTCCTGATGCGGCCGCACCAGATTCTTATACAACTGCAACATTACCTCAGGAGTCTGGAACTCAATTCTTCGACCAATAAAAGCCAGAATCCCATAAGCCTTCTTCACCACGCTATTTACCTGGGTGGCAACTTTCAGATATCTGTGTACATGGACACCAAGATCCCTCTGCTCATCCACACTACCAAGTATCCGACCATTAGCCCAGTACCCCATCTTCTTGTTACTCTTACCAAAGTGAATCACCTCACACTTAGCTACATTGAACTCCATTTGCCACATTTCTGCCCAGCTCTGCAACTTATCTATATCCCGCTGCAACCTGACACATCCTTCCTCACTGTCAACAACTCGCATCAACCGCAAACGTGCTCACCCAACCTTCTAGCCCCTCCTCCAGGTCATTTATAAAAATGACAAACAGCAATGATCCCAACACAGAACCTTGCACAACACCGCTAGTAACTGCACTCCAAGATGAATCTTTACCATCAACTACTACTGTCTATCTTCTTCCAGCCAGCCAATTCCTAATCCAAACCTCCAACTCACCCTCAATGCCATACCTCCGTATTTTTTGCAGTAGCCTACCATGGGGAACCTTATCAAACGCCTTACTAAAATCCATACACACCACATCTACCGCTTTACCCTCATCTACCTCCTTAGTCACCTCTCAAAGAATTCAATGAGGTTTGTTAGGCACGACCTGTCCTTCACAAAACCATGCTGACTATCCTTGATCACATTATTCCTATTCAGATGTTCATAAATCCTATCCCTTACAATTCTCTCTAAGACTTTGCCCACAATATAAGTGAGGCTCACCGGCCTATAGTTACTAGGGTTATCCCTACTCCCCTACTTGAACAAGGGAACCACATTTGCTAGCCTCCAGTCTTCTGGCACTATTCCTATAGACAACGAGGACATAAAAATCAAGGCTAATGGCTCTGCAATCTCCTCCCTTCCTTCCCAGAGAATCCTAGGATAAATGCCATCAGGCCCAGGGGACTTATCTATTTTCACCCTTTCCAGAAGTTCCAACACCTCTTACCTACATACCTCAAAGCCGTCCATTCTAATTAATTGTTTCTCAATATTCACATCGGCAACAATGTCCTGTTCCTGAGTGAATACTGACGAGAAGAATTCATTCAGTGTCTCCTCAATGTCTTCAGCCTCCACATGCAACTTCCCACTACTATCCTTGACTGGACCTATTCCTACCCTAGTCATTCTTTTATTCCTGACATACCTATAGAAAGCCTTCGGGTTTTCCCTAATCCTACCAAATAAGGACTTTTCATGTCCCCTCCTTGCTGCTCTTCGCTCTCTCTTCAGATCCTTCCTGGCTACCTTATAACTCTCAATCGCCCCAATTGAACCTTCATGCCTCATCTTTACATAGGCCGCCCTCTTCCATTTAACAAGCGATTCCAATTCCTTATTAAACCACGGCTCCCTCACAAGACCCTTTCCTCCCTGTCTGACAGGTACATATTTATCAAAGACACTCAATAGTTGCTCCTTGAACGAGCTCCACATATCAATTGTGCCCATGCCTTGAAGCCTACTTTTCCAAGCCAAGCATCCTAAGTTGTGCCTCACCGCATCATAATTTCCCTGCCCCCAGCTATAACTCTTGCCCTGCAGTGCACACGTATCCCTCTCCATCACTACAGTAAAAGTCTCTGAATTGTGATCACTGTCCCCAAAGTGCTCACCTACCTCCAATTCTAGCACCTGGCCAGGTTCGTTACCCAGAACCAGATCCAGTATGGCCTCACCTCTTGTTGGCCTGTCTACATATTGTGTCAGGAAACCTCATTGGACAAACACCAACCCATCTAACAAACTCGAGCTATAGCTTTCCCTGTCAATACCTGGAAAGTTAAAGTTCCCCATAACAACCACCCTGTTACTTTCACTCTTCTTCTGAATCATCCTCGCAATCCTTTCTTCTACGTCTCCAGGACTATTAGGAGGCCTGTAGAAAACTCCAACAGGGTGACCTCATCTTTCCTATTCCTAACCTCAGCCCAAACTACCTCAAATGGCGAGTCTTCATCCATCATCCTTTCCACCGCTGTAATACTATCTTTGTCAAGCAATGCCACACCTCCCCCTCTTTTACCCCCAACTCTGACCCTACTAAAGCATTTAAACCCTGGAACCTGCAACAGCCAATCCTGTCCCTGTGCTAGCCATATCTCTGTAATAGCCACAACATCCAAATCCCAGGTACCGACCCACGCTGCAAGTTTACCTACCTTATTTTGTATACTTCTTGCATTGAAGTATACACACTTCAAGCCACTTTCCTGTTTACAGGCACCCTGCTTTGAGATTGATGCCATCCTCCTAACCTCCCTACACTCCAGGTCCTGCACCCTAAAGCTACAGTCTAGGTTCCCATGCCCCTGCAGAGTTAGTTTAAACCCCCTCCCCAAGAGCACTAGCAAACCTCCCCCCAAGGATACTGATGCCCCTCAGGTTCAGGTGTAGACCACCCTGTTTATAGAGGTCCCACCTTCCCCAGAAAGAACCCCAGTTATCCAGATACCGGAATCCCTCCCTCCTGCACCATCCCTGTAGCCACGCATTTAACTGTTCTCTCTCCCTATTCCTCGACTCTCAACACGTGGCACGGGTAACAAACCAGAGACAACCACTCTGTTTGTTCTAACTCTGAGCTTCCAACCTAGGTCCCTGAAAGCCTGCCCAACATCCTCAGCCCTCCTCCTACCACCTATGCCTTTGGTGCCAATATGGACCACGACTTCGGGCTGCTCCCCCTCCCCCTTAAAGACCCGGAAAACACTATCAGAGACGTCACGTACCCTTGCACCTGGGAGGCAACATACCAAACGTGAGTCTCTCTTGCCCCCACAGAACCTCCTATCTGTGCCCCGAACTATCCAGTCCCCAATAACTTTAGCTCTGCTCTTCTCCACCCTTCCCTTCTGAGCAACGGGGACAGGCTCCATGCCAGAGGCCTGAACGCCATTGCTTGCCCCTGGTAAGTCATCCCCCCACACAAGTATCCAAAAGAGTGTACTTGTTCTTGAGGGGAACGGCCGTAGGGGGTCCCTGCACTGGCTGCTTCCTCACAGTCCCCCTCACTGTCACCCATCTGTCTGCAATCTTTGGAGTTTCTACTTTCGTAAAGCTCCGATCTATGACCCCCTCTGCCTCCCGAATGATCCTAAGTTCATCCAACTCCAGCTCCAGTTCCCTAACAAGTTCTTAGAGGAGCTGGAGATGGGTGCACGTCCTGCAAGTGTAATCAGCAGGGACAACCATGGCATCCCTCACCTCAAACATGTTGCAAGAGGACCATTGCACTGCCTTCACTGCCATCCCTCTAAAAGTAACCTTTTAAAAAAGGTTAGGTTGGAGAAAATCTCAAGCTAGAGCACAGAAGCATTTTACTGCTCTAGACTGTACAAGAATGTAGTTGGGTTTTACCAGACGTTTCACACGTGTCACGTAATTGAAAAACGACAAGCAACAATAAATGTGCAACTTTAATAGTTATTCCTACCTTATACAAACGTCTTAATTAATTGCATCCGGCCCCTACCAAAAACAACAAGTGATAATCACTATTTGTTAACAATAATGGATATGCCCACTAGATTTCTAGAGGCCCTCCCATTACTCAATATCCCAGCTAAAAATACTGCAGAGGAGTAACACAAATTTTTCACGAGGTACCGACTACCCCTGGAGATGCAGTCAGATCAAAGGTCAAAATTTGCATCAAAATAGTTTAAGGAAGTTATGGACATTTGGAATAAAATATCTCAAATATACTGCACACCATCCAGGTTCGCAGGGAAAGGTGGCATCAGACATTAAAATTCATGTTGAGTCGTTATAGTCAACATTATTCAGATGATTAGTCTAAAGAATTCCATCTGTACTTTTTGCGTTCAATTATGCATTATGTAGATATAGGAGATGCTGTTCCAATCAAGTAATATCCTTAGAGACATATGCCTTTAAAGTTGGCACAGGTTCAAAAGGTGTTTGAACGCATGCTCCAAAATGACATAACTGAAATGAATTACATTGACTGGAGCTCGTCCATAGTATGGGTGCCAAAACCAAATGGTACCCAAAGATTGTGTGGACTAACAGACTGTCTACTCAGTTACAAAGACTGATGCATATCCTATTCCCCATCTGGAAGACTGTGTTAGGAACGTGGGACACGCAATTTATATTCCCAAGTTCGACATGTTTAAAGCATACTGGCATGTACATTTGTCCAAAAGAGGGAAGATAATTCTGGCTTTCGTTAAAGCAGGTTGGACGATATCAATTTAAATTCATGTCAATTGGTATGAAAAAATATGTCAGTCAAATTTCAGTGATTGACCAATAAGTTCATTGCCGGAATAGCTAACTGTGTTGTGTATATTGATGACTTGGGGATTTTTAGTCATAATTGGAAGGAACATTTGCAACATTTATCAAACTTGTTCGATCGACTTTGGAAGCTAGACTTAGTGACAAACCTCGCATAAAGTGAATCTTCCATAGCCCAAGTTATCTTCCTGGGCCATGTTACCGGACATGGACAAATGGCCGCACGGGATGCATAAAAAAAGGTAATTCGGGAATGCTGCAAACCTTCAAGAAGAAGAGCAGTATTTAGATTCAAAGAATTAAGTGGATTGAATCTGAAGATTCAATGTGATAAAATCTGAAGAAACAAATTTATTAAAGTTTGGGGCGCAAGTTGATATCGTGGATTGGAAAGCACAAAAGTGATTTGAAAGTAGTTAGGCAACGGCTAATGTTTAAAGAAATGCCCCATGATCTACAACAGGTATATGTGGTTATTGAAAAAAGTAATAATGCTAAGGACACCAGAAATAGTGATAAGCCTGGGAATGGGAGCAATTTAGAATCCAGCGAAGAAACAATAAGGTATTAATTTAATAAAGAGAAATGGATAGAGAAGTTGCAGCAAACTTTCATTTGGGTACGTGGAAATAACTGATTAGCTAGTACAAACTTGAACATGTTGCAGATAAGGGAATTTATGTTACAATCCTTCGAGTTGCAGAAAAGCTACACAATTACTTTGTACTGACATCATGGGAAATTAATTGTCCCAATATATGAGGCGAACAAGGTAGTTGTGAAACGGTGGACAAAAAATAAGTAACAATAAAGATGTAACATTTCAAATGTTAACTGGATACAGGTTGAGTCACTTGGACATGACAGGTTACATCCCAATGTGTTGAAGAAGGAGAGAGACAGTGAGAGAATGTGAATGCGTTGGAATTTATCTTTCAAATTTTGTAGTCAATGGAACTGTTCCTGTGGAGTGTTATTCACATTGGAACCACACTGTTTTAACATTTGAAATAGGGAGAATAAACAACACAGGATCTGTTTAACGTCAGTAGCAGGGACATTGTTGCACTCTGTTACTAAATGGAACACTGACCACTGAACATTTTGAAAAGAATGGAAAAACTTGACGATTCTCCTGCTCCTCGGATGCTACCGGGCTTGTGTGCTTTTCCAGCACCACACTTTCGACTCTGATCTCCAGCATCTGCACTCCTCATTTTCTCCGAATTACATTCTGTTGTCAAGTATGGAAAATGTAGGTATAAATAAATATTGAATAAGCGGAAGCTATTCTAACTAGAATAGATGAAGCTGAGGGGTGATTTGATTGATTGGCTTGGGCACAATGGTTGGACAATAATCTTTTTACTTCAAAGAGGCCAGTGACGAGTGAGTATATATTTAATATATTTGGTTAAAGGAACATTAAAGAGTTAGGATATTCTTCTACCAGGAAATCGTATAGTTTGAAATTCAGTGCCTGCATAATGGAGAGAAACCATCTGCTCATTTGCAATGAGCCTTGATATGCATCTCCCGGGCTATAAGGTGCAAGGTTTCCAGCCAAATGATGGAGAGTGGGATTGAGCTGGAGGCTTCCCTTCAACTGGTACACACATGATGGACCAAGTGGCCTCTTTTGTGCAGGAGAAAGTCCATGCTTCAATGAGGATGAAGGAAGTGGAGATAATAAATGCTTTAAAAAGGAAATGGGATAGGCATGTGGGAAACTGCAGCATAGGAGGCTGAGGAGTAACCTGACAGAGGTTTATAAAATCACAAATGGCAGGTTAAGAGGGGGAAATGGAGTATGTGAAGAGAAATAAAAATTAGTGAATACAATTACAATTAGAAACAGGCAAAGCCATTATGTGGAAAGAAGAGCTGGCAGATGTATTCAACACTTTTGTTTTGCTTCTGTCACCACAAAGAAGGAAATATGTAACATTCTGAAAATGTTGGGGAACACATTTTCCTTCGAGAGCAGAACTGAAGAAAATGAATATTTGTGTGGAAACGATGTTGGGAAAATTGATGGGATTAAAGGCTTACAAATCCCCTGTACTTGGTAATCCAAACTTCAGACGATTAGATTACTCGCAGGCCCTTCAGCCCAACAAGTCCACACCAACCCGCTATCCACCCAGACCCATTCCCCTACATTTACTCCTCCATCTAACACTACGGGCAAAATCACAAATTACCAAATCATTCAAGTCTAATTCATTGCCTGCTTTCGTATTCTTTTTTCCTGGATTCCTCTCTCACTCCCTATTTAACGACACCTGGTTAAAGGGCGTTCAGACAAAGCTCAGATCCAGGTCTCTCAGGCTGAAATGAGGAACTCCTTGTTGACGCAAACTTTGCCACGAGGTTGGATTCCTTCCTAGAAATGATCATTGATGATGCCTCACCAAGATGTCTGACCACGCTAAACGGCCCAAGACAACAATCACTTCACCTTCACGAAATTGGCGGCTGGTTGACTGAGCAAACCGAGATATTCACCACAGTAGGTGGTAAACAGTGTGCCTCTGGGGCTTGTATTCGAGGCTTCAGAACTCTCCTTGGAATTCACAAACTCCCCAGTCTCCTTCTTCCCTGATTTCAATTCTATCCTGTCTCAATATCTCTCCCATGGGGGCAGGAGCAAGGTCTTGTGGCTCGGGCTTCGTGATCTCTTCGGGATGTCTCTGAAAAATGAAGAAAGGTCACTGGACATTAAACGTTTCCTTGGATGTATCTCCGTAGATGCTGCGAGGCCTGTTCAGCATTTACAGCTTTTTATTGTTTTGGGCGGCACGGTGGCACAGTTGTTAGCACTGCTGCCTCACAGCGCCAGAGACCCGGGTTCAATTCCCGCCTCAGGCGACTGCCTGTGTGGAGTTTGCACATTCTCCCCGTGTCTGTGTGGGTTTCCTCCGGGTGCTCCGGTTTCCTCCCACACTCCAAAGATGTGCAGGTCAGGTGAATTGGCCATGCTAAATCGCCTGTAGTGTTAGGTAAGGGGTAGATGTAGGGGTATTGGGTGGGTTGCGCTTCGGCGGGGCGGTGTGGACTTGTTGGGCCGAAGGGCCTGTTTCCACACTGTAAGTAATCTAATCTAATCTAAAGCTGTTGCCACTATTCCTCTTCCACACTCAGTAACACTACCATTGTGCAGATACAGCAGCAAGGACCTGCATGTCCTTATTGGAGTGGGAGGGAGAGTTGAAGTGTTGAGCCACGGGATGGTTGGGTTGGTTGGTGCGGATGTCCAAGAAGTGTTCTCTGAAATGTTCCGCAAGTAGGCGGCCAGTCTCCCCAATATAGAAGAGGCCACATCGGGTGCAGCAGATGCAATAAGTGATGTGTGTGGAGGTGCAGGTGAATTTGTGGGGATCCCCTCCCCCACCTTGTCTCAGTCAACTCCCTCGAACTCAGCACCGCCTTCTTAACCTGCAATCTTCTTCCTGACCTCTCTGCCCCCATCCCCACCCCCACTCCAGCCTATCACCCTCACCTTGACCTCCTTCCACCTATTGCATTTCCAACGCCCTTCCCCCAAGTCCGTCCTCCCTACCTTTTATCTTAGCCTGCTGGACACACTTTCCTCATTCCTGAAGAAGGGCTCATGCCCGAAACGTCGATTCTCCTGCTCCTTGGATGCTGCCTGACCTGCTGCGCTTTTCCAGCAACACATTTTCAGCTCTTATCTCCAGCATCTGCAGTCCTCACTTTCTCCCCTCAGATCAGTTCATGTCTCGTGAACATCAGAGTTAATGTCTTGGCCTCTTAAACAAGGAGAAGATGTCGACATTGTCCCTGCTCAGTTGGAGAGTTCACTTTTCATTCTCCTCTGAGTCTGCTTCCCAACGCGTTTTGGAAGATTTGCAAAGCTGGCGATTTTTTTTCATGGTTTTGTTCCTTAACATTTTGCCACCTGCCAACTGAAAACGTTTTCCCAAAAATATCTTCACAGTCTTCCGCCTTGCACCACGTCTGGGAATGAGGAAATCCCGTTTTGTGGAGAGAGCACCGGGATGGGGAATGTTCTCGTTGGAGGAAAGAAGGTCAGCCGGAGATTTCCTATGGCTGTTTATAATAATGAGGGAGAAAGCAATGGGGAGAGGCAGTTTGATAAGCAATTGCAAATGTTGCCGGAGGCCTGGGATTGGAGATATTTAATAAAAAGTAACACATGTGCAGAATAAATTCAAAGAATACTGTCGAAGATTGACGTGTCTCACAGTATCCATGGAAAGAGAAACAGAGCTAAAGTTTTGACTGTGGTACATTAATGGCTCAGAACTTGAGTTTACTAAAGGTACAAAATTGACCACACAGGATTCAGGACTAGAACCTGCACAGCAAACCCCAATGGTTTCTTAGACGATCGCCTCTAACCAATTGGCCATGAATTCATGCTCCAGCATTTGGCGTAATATATGTTTTGGAATGGAGGATTCAAACAGATGCTATAACCTCAGCCCTGCATTGAATGCACCACATCTTAGAATTGTGCACTTACCTGCTGTGCCTGGAGTTAGATTCCTGATCATTTCCAGACTTTCTGTCCTATTACTGTTTCTGGAAACTTTAACCTATGCTGAGTCCTTCACCACTTTAAAATTTTCCTTAATTGTGCAATGAACCAACCCTATCATTTATATTGAAGTCGTATCCACAGATCCTTCGTTATGGGATTCTACAGGACTCTGGTCCCAACATCATTCAGGTGGAGCTGTTCCCTCAGAACAGCTCCGTCATTCTCCAGGACTGACGCCAATACACAATGAAATTACACCAATTCTCCCACACCAATTTTTCTCATTAATTTTGCTAGCACAATGTCAATTTAGTTATGCCTTATTGATTGTTTTCTAATTTAACCCGGAGCTGCTAGAGTTCTGAGGGAGGTGCCTGAGGAAATAGTGGAGGCGTTGGTTTGAGATCTTTCAAAAGTCGCTTGAGTCAGGGAAAGTCCCGGATGACTGGAAGATCGCTGTTGTTAACCCCCTTGTTCAAGAAAGGATCAAGACAAAAGATGGAAAATTATAGGCCAATTAGCCTAACCTTGGTTATTGGTAAAATTCTAGAATCCATCATTAAGGATGAGGTTTCTAAATTCTTGGAAGCGCAGAGTCAGATTAGAACAAGTCAACATGGATTTCGTAAGGGGAGGTCGTGCCTGACAAACCATTTGGAATTCTTTGAAGAGATGACAAGTAGGGCAGACCAGGGAAACCCAGTGGATCTGGTCTATCTAGACTTCCAAAGGGCCTTTGATAAGGTGCCACACGGGTGGCTGCTGAGCAAGGTGAGGGCCCATGGTGTTCGAGGTGAGCTACAGGTTTGGATTGAGGATTGGCCGTCTGACAGAAGGAAGAGAGTTGGGATAAAATGTTCTTTTTCGAAATGGCAGCCAGTGACAAGTGGTGTCCCGCAGAGTTCAGTTTTGGGGCCGCAGCTGTTCATGTTATATATTAATGATCTGGATGAAGGGACGGGGGGCATTCTAGCGAAGGTTGCCGATGATACAAAGTTAGGTGGACAGGCAGGTAGTACTGAGGAAGTGGGAAGGCTACAGAAGGATCTAGACAGTTTGGGAGACTGGTCCAGGAAATGGCTGATGGAATTCAATGTGAGCAAATGCACTTTGGAAAAAAGAATACAAGCATGGACTACTTTCTAAACGGTGAGAAAATTCGTAAAGCCAAAGTACAAAGGGATCTGGGAATGCTAGTCGAGGATTCTCTAAAGGTAAACATATAGGTTGAGCCCGTGATTAAGAAAGCCAATGCAATGTTGTCATTTAACTCAAGAGGGTTGGAATATAAAAGCACCGTTGTGCTACCGAGACTTTATAAAGCTCTGGTAAGGCCCCATTTGGAGTACTGTGTCCAGTTTTGGTCCCCACACCTCAGGAAGGACATACTGGCACTGGAGCGTGTCCAGCGGAGATTCACACGGATGATCCCTGGAATGGTAGGTCTAACATACGAGGAACGGCTGAGGATCATGGGATTGTATTCATTGGAGTTTAGAAGATTAAGGGGAGATATAACAGAAACTTACAAGATAATACATGGCTTGGAAAGGAAATTGTTTCCTTTAGGCGAGGAGACTAGGACCCGTGAACACAGCCTTAGAATTAGAGGGTGTAAATTCAGAACAGAAATGCGGAGACATTTCTTCAGCCAGAGAGTGGTGGACCTGTGGAATTCATTGCCACGGAGTGCAGTGGAGGCCGGGAAGGCAAATGTCTTCAAGTCAGAGATTGATAAATTCTTGATGTCACAAGGAATTAAGGGCTACGGGGAGAATGCGGATAAGTTGAGTTGAAATGCCCATCAGCCATGATTGAATGGCGGAGTGGACTCGATGGGCCGAGTGGCCTTACTTCCACTCCTATGTCTTATGGTCTTATGCTCGCATTCCTTCAGCAGACACTCTTTCCTCTTTTTACCTTTATCAAGAACGGATTGTGTGGCTGGCAGAGATGACAGAGTTGGGAATGATCGCTATCATAGGGGGATTTGCAAACATAGGCAAATTAATTTTAAATGTTGCTTTTTCTCAATTGGTAAGCACTTCAGGTCAGTGAGCTCAGGGTGACAAAAACAAGACTACAGGCAAGTTCGTGCTTGGGTCATGGTGTATTGGATGAACTGAAGATTACAGGGAAATTGGAAGTTGGAGGTGGATCAGGAGTGTTAGCGTCATTCAGTCTCAAAGAACAAATAACAAAGAAAATGTACAGCCCAGGAACAGGCCCTTCGGTCCTCCAAGCTTGAGCTGATCCAAATATACTGTATAAACCTGTCGGCCAATTCCTAAGCATCTGCATGGCTCTGCTCCACACCTACTCATGCATCTGTCTAGACGCATCTTAAATGAATCTACCGTGCCTGTCTTTACCACCTCTGTTGGAAATGTGTTTCAGATGGCCACCATCCTCTGTGTGAAGTACTTACCGCGTGTATCCCCCTTAAACTTTCCACCTCTCACCTTGAAAGCGTGAACTCTCGTTATTGAATCCCGCGAAAAAGCATACCTCTATCCACCCTTTATATAGACTTCGTGACTTTGTAAACTTCAATCAGGTCCCCCCCACAATTTCCTTTTTTCCAATGAAAACAAACCTAACCTACTCAACCTCTCTTCATAGCTAGCACATTACGGACCAGGCAACATCCTCATAAACCTTCTCTGCAGCCTTTCCAAAGCATCCACATCATTTTGGCAATGTAGCGACCAGAACTGTACACAGTATTCTAAATGCGGCCGAACCAATGTCTCGTACAATTTTAACATGACTTGCCAGCTCTTGTTCTGAATACCTCGCCCACTCAAGGCAAGCACACTAATATGCCCTCTTGATCACTCTATCCACCTGTGCAGCAACTTTCAGGGTACAATGGAGCTGCACTCCCAGATCTCTCTGTCCATGAACTTTTCCCAAGTCACTTCTTTTCATTGTATAATTCGCTCTAGAAATAGACTTGCCTAAATGCATCACCTCACATTTGCCTGGGTTGAGATCTATCTGCCACTTTTCAGCCAAACTCTCCAGTTTATCTATATCCTTCTGTATTCTTTGTCAGTCCCTTACGATTTCTGCTACTCCACCAATCTTCGTGTCATTTGCAAAATTTTTTATCACACCAACATTGCCCTCTTCAGATCATTTATGTATATCACAAACAACAGTGGCCCCAGCACTAACCTCTCTCAATTTCGAGAAACTCCCTTCAGCTGTGTTAGGGGATTCTGTAGGCCGAGGTACAGACAGACGTTTCTGTGGCCAGCGGAGAAAAAACAGAATGGTGTGTTGTTTCCCTGATGCAAGGATCAAGGATGTCTCAGAGAGGGTGCAGAAAGTTCTCACGGGGGAGAGGGGCTAGCAGGAGGTCATTGCCCACATTGGAACCAACGACATAGAAGGGAAAAAAGTTGACATTCTGAAGGGAGATTACAGAGAGTTAGGCAGAAATTTTAAAAAAGGAGGTCCTCAAGGGTAGTAATATCTGAATTATTCCCAGTGCTACGAGCTAGTGAGGGCAGGAATTGGAGGATAGAGGAGATGAATGCATGGCTGAGGAGCTGGTGTATGGGAGAAGGATTCACATTTTTGGATCTTTGGAATCTCATTTGGGGTAGAAGTGACCTGTACAAGAAGGACGGATTGCACCTAAATAGGAAGGGGACTAATATACTGGCAGGGAAATTTGCTAGAACTGCTTGGGAGGACTTAAACTAGTAAGGTTGGGTGTGGGGGTGGGGGTGGGGAGTGGGATTGGACCCAGGGAGATAGTGAGGAAAGAGATCGATCTGAGACGGGTACAGTTGAGAACAGAAGCGAGTTAAACAGTCAGGGCAAGCAGAGACAAGGTAGGACTAATAAATTAAACTGCATTTATTTCAATGTAAGGGGACTAAAAGGGAAGGCAGATGAACTCAGGGCATGGTTAGGAACATGGGACTGGGATATTATTGCAATTACAGAAACATGGATCAGGGATGGGCAGAACTGGCAGCTTAATATTCCAGGATACAAATGGTACAGGAAGGATGGAAAGGGAGGCAAGAGATGAGGGGGAGTGGCATTTTTGATAAGGAATAGCATTTTGATAAGGAATAGCTGAGGGAGGATATTCCTGGAAATACATCCAGGGAAGTTATTTGGGTGGAACTGAGAAATAAGAAAGGGATGATCACCTGGGATTGTATTATAGACCCCCTAATAGTCAGAGGGAATTTCAGAAACAAACTTGTAAGGAGATCTCAGCTATCTGTAAGAACAATAGGGTAGTTGTGGTAGGGGATTTTAACTTTCCAAACATCGACTGGGACTGCAAATAGTGTTAAAGGTTTAGATGGAGAGGAATTTCTAAAGTATGTAGAAGTAAATTTTCTGTTTCAGTATGTGGATGTACCTACTAGAGAAGGTGCAAAACTTGACCTACTCTTGGGAAATAAGCCAGGGCAGGTGACTGAAGTGTCAGTGGGGGAGCACTTTGGGGCCAGCGACCATAATTCTATTAGAGTTGAAATAGTGATGGAAAAGAATCGACAAGATCGAAAAGTTGAAGTTCTAAATTGGAGAAGGGCCAATTTTGACGGTATTAGACAAGAAATTTTGAAAGCTGATTGGAGGCAGACGTTCGCAGGAAAAGGGACGGCTGGAAAATAGGAAGCATTCAGAAATGAGATAACAAGAATCCAGCGAAAGTATATTCCTGTCAGGGTGAAAGGGAAGGCTGGTAGGTATAGGGAATGCTGGATGACTGAAGAAATTGAGGGTTTGGTTAAGAAAAAGAAGGAAACATATGTTAGGTACAGACAGGATAGATCGAGTGAATCCTTAGAAGAGTATAAAGGAAGTAGGAATATACTTAAGGGGGAAATCAGGAGGGCAAAACGGGGACATGAGACAGCTTTGGCAAATAGAATTAAGGAGAATCGAAAGGGTCTTTACAAATATATTAAGGACAAAAGGGTAACTAGGGAGAGACTAGGGCCCCTCAAAGATCAGCAAGGTGGCCTTTGTGTGGAGCCACAGAAAATGGGGGAGATACTAAATGAATATTATGCATCAATATTTACAGTGGAGAAGGATATGGAAGATATAGACTGTAGGGAAATAGATTGTGACATCTTGCAAAATGTCCAGATTACAGAGGAGGAAGTGCTGGATGTCTTGAAACGGTTAAAGGTGGAGAAAGGGAAGGCTGGTTAGATCTCATGGAATACAAGCAGAAGTAGCCATTTGGATACAGAACTGGCTCAAAGGTAGAAGACAGGGTGGTGATGGAGGGTTGTTCTTCAGACTGGAGGTCTGTGACCAGTGGAGTGCCATAAGGATCGGTGCTGGATCCTCTGCTTTTTGTCATTTACATAAATGATTTGGATGCGAGCATAAGAGGTACAGTTAGTAAGTTTGCAAATGACACCAAAATTGGAGGTGTGTGGACAGCGAAGAGGGTTACCTCAGATTACAACAGGATCTCGACCAGATAGGCCGATGGGCTGAGAAGTGGCAGATGGAGTTTAGTTTAGATAAATGCGAGGTACTGCATTTTGGGAAAGCAAGTCTTTGCAGGACTTATACATTTAATGGTAGGGTCCTGGGGAGTGTTGCAAAGAGACCTTTGAGTGCAGGTTCACAGCTTCTTGAAAGTGGAGTCGCAGGTAGATGGGATAGTGAATTAGGCGTTTCGTACGCTTGCTTTATTGGTCAGAGTATTGAGTACAGGAGTTGTGAGGTCATGTTGCAGCTGTACAGGTCACTGTTGGAATATTGCGTGCAATTCTGTTCTCCTTCCTATTGTAAAGATATTGTGAAACTTGAAAGGGTTCAGAAAAGATTTACAAGGATATTGCCAGGGTTGAAGGATTTGAGCTACAGGGAGAGGCTGAACATGCTGGAGCTTTTTTCCCAGAAGCGTTGGAGGCTGAGGGGTGACAATATAGAGGTTTACGAAATTATGAGGGGCATGCATAGGATAAATTGACAAAGTCTTTTCCCTGGGGTTGGGGAGTCTAGAATGAGAGGCCATAGGTTTCGGGTGAGAGGGGAAAGATATTAAAGAGACCTAACGGTTAACGTTTTCATGAAGAGGATGGTACGTGTATGGAATGAGTTGCCAATTACAACATTTAAGAGGTATTTGGATGGGTATATGTATAGGGAGGGTTTGGAGGGATATGGGCTGTGTGCATGTAGGTGGGACTTAGATTGGGTTGAAATATCTGGTCGGCATGGATGGGTTGGACCGAAGGGTTTGTTTCCATGCTGTACATCTCTATGACTCTAACTACTCCTCCCTGTCTCCTGTTGCTCAAGCAGTCCTTTATCCACCTCGCTCGAACACCCTGCACACCATGTGACTTCACTTTCTCCATTAGTCTACTATGGGGAACCTTATCAAACTCCTTACTAAAGTCCATGTATATGACATCACCAGCCCTTCCTTCATCTATCAACATGTTCACTTCCACAAAGAATTCTATTAAGTTGGTAAAGTACGATCTCCCCCGCACAAAACCATGTTGCCCATTACTGAGAAGCACATTCTTTTCTAAATATAAATGGATTCTATCCCTCAGTAGCCTCTCCAGCAACTTTCACACCACCGACATCAGGCTAACTCGTTTGCAGTTTCCCAGAATATCCCTAGTACCCTTCTTGTGCAGGGGGAATAACATGAGTAATCTTCCAGTTGTCCAGCACCTCACCTGTATTTACAGATGCCACAAAGATATCTGTTAGGGGTCCAACTATTCCATCTCTAACCTCCCACCCGGTACTGGTGATTTGTCCATCTTAATAATCGCCTTCCCAAAAAATGAAAAAATATTCAGACTGCTGAATCTGAACAAATCCTGAGGTATGCATCTGTCAGATCTAACATTGGAAGTCTCCCTATCAAATAATCCAGTTTGGCTTGCAACTGCAGAAGATAAAGGAATATTTATCAACAAGACGTTATGACTGCAGTGATGTTAAGAATAAACCGAATAATGCATTATAAAATTTGTTCAGGAAGTTCCACTCATGCTGGATAATTTGAAACATTAAAGAAGAATATTGAAGTTTATGGATCAAAGGGACCAGTGTTGATGTACAGTGATAGGTAAACGTCAGGAAAAAGTCAAAGTTGCCACAAATGTGATTCATTAAAATCAAGTTTGGAAGTATGAGTTGTTCCAATGAAAAAAGGTAAGGTGCATTATGTGAGGATTTCTTTTTTGCCAACTCAATTTGAATAACAAAAACAAAGATGCTTTGAACTACAGCAGCATTGTGTGAGTTTTCATTTAAATGATTTCTGAATTGTGGGACATTTTCAGACATTCACCTTGATTCCATCTGAGAAGAACACCTATCACCAGGGATATAGAGCTTCTCAGTACATGGAGCTTCACTTGTTAATTGCTGTGTTTAATTGTCTTGTGTGTCAGGGGAGTAGAACACCTGCCATTAGCGCATTTCTATGATTTTTGCTCCGAAAGAAATGATTTTTCTCCCTGGAGATGTCATAGCAATATAAATATGAGATAGTTTTACTGACTTTGAGTGTATTTATCACTTATTTCAGAACTTACAGAATTCATATGCTGTTATTTAAAAAATGGGGAAGCCAAGTATTATACTGGTGAAGGAAATTTATTACCCGATTCTCGCAGCTATTGCCCTTCCTGGTGAGTCCTGTGATGTTTGTTGTTAATCGATGTTCACAGCTTTCAACTTCAAAACACATATTTTATAATGTAAACGCTCTGTAATAGATAGATCCTGGATAAACTCACCAACCAACGTTGCTTCAAGGTTTTGCGTTTTCCTTCATCTGAAAATCTCTCTGATTTGATATTAATGTAACTCAAAGTTCAGTTCAAAAACGTCTGAGAATTTTAAGACAGTCTTGTGATCCAATGAAGGGTGATCAGATCAGTAAAATGTACATGTGGTTATGCCACATTGTAAATCACATCACATGCGTTCATATGCTATCAACTGATAACTTTCTTTTATAATTCAATCACGCATTGAAATGTAGTCTTTCTCACACTTAATTCTGTCTTACAGCAAACCTGATGTCAATTGTAATTCTCTTACGAGGAAACTGTGGACTTTCCAAGTGCATCACTGTTTATATGGTGACCATGGCAATAGCAGATCTTCTTGTTCTTAGCAGCTACGTTATATTGTATTACATTTTGAGCTATCACTTTCCACTTCTATTCCTGTCTTACACCCCTGTTTGTACCTTCATTATATACATCATTGTCGTTGCTCTCGATTTGTCTGTTTGGAGTATCGTCTCCTTCACATTTGATCGATTTGTTGTCATTTGCTCCCAGAAGTTTAAAACAAAATTTTGCACAAAAAGAATTGCAACTGCTGTTGTAACAAGCATCTCGATTGTCATTGTGCTGAAAAACATCCCTGTGTTGTTTGCGTATGAATCTCAGCAAGTAATCAACAATGTGCACTGGGGTTGCCGATCAAGTGAGGATTTTTTTTCTTCACCTGCAGGCATAGCTTTTGTCTGGTTCCATAGTGCCTGGGTAGTTTGGCTTCCTTTCACAAATATTGTCTTGTTTAATTCTTTAACTGTCCAGCGTATCATAGCCGCAAATCATAGCCGAACAAAACTTAAAAGTTGCAGCAGTGAAAATCACAGTGATTCAGAGATAGAGAGCCGAAGGAAATCCATAATCTTATTATTCTCCATATCCATCAGTTTTATATTGCTTTGGTTAACTTTTGTCGTGAGTTTTACGATTACGAGAATGACAAGTACCATTTATTACAATGGTGATCTTACAGACCCTAAATATATCGCCACTGAAACTGCAGATTTTCTGAGATTGATGAGTTGCTTCCTAAACCCATGCATTTATGCAGTGACTCAGAGCAAGTTTAGGGAAGAGCTGAAAAACCTGTTACAAACACCTCAGAGATTAATTCTGAGATTAATTGAAGCAATGTAGACTTAATAATGTAATTTTTAAAACCAAGGCAAACGTTGGCAAGTTTTATTTGCAGAAATGTCCTTCTTCCTTGAGATGTAAAGAGCTCTGATCTTTTCATGCAAATATCTTTAATGTTGTAATGTGTCACACAGTTATTCCTTTCCTCATTAATTCCGTCTTGATTTTGCATATCACGTTCAGATTCAACTGGAAAACATAACCAACTTCAACATTAATGTTGTCAGGAGGCAAACGACTACAGACATTGAAATAGAACATATCTTCTTAATAAAATTATTACTTGTGTGGACAGAGTCAATGGCTTTCTCGTCACAAATCTCTCGTCATTGATCTGCTTATAGTTTAGAGTAAACGTTACAAGCAACGAAGTCCATGTCTGAAAAAAACAATTCACTGAGAACGTGAATTTCACTTTTTCCTTGTAATTATTGTAGTCTGGTAGAAAAAAGTCATGACATATCCAATAGATGTGATATTGCACTTTTGATAACTTTTCCTCTTCTGCATACTGCAATTTAAAAATGTTTGCTGTATTCCAGTTGTCATTGTTTGGGGTCAATCTTAGATTACTAATGCACGTAAAACATGATGCTGTTCTAACCATCCCTGATGGTTTTAACTAGTTTTGGATTGAACGTTAATTATGGGGTGTTTTGCTTTAATGTAGTGTCTTTGCACATAGTAAAAATAAAACAACTTGAAGTTTTGACCAAGTGGAGAGGCGATGAGAAGCAAGAAAAACGTTCAAGTTTGTATACTGCAAAACTCGAAGGGAGATGATCCCGGTTGTTGGAGAGCTGGTTCTCGCTGAAATGGATGTATCTTCAGAGGGTGGGGTCTGACTGTTCCCATGTCTCCTCAATGGATGTTCCAGGCTTTATTTTGGAAAAGTAAAACTAAGAGAGGACAACTGTCATTCTGGACAAGGCAGACTGAATTTTGAATTCACTAAGAGCCTGCTTTAGGGGATCATGAAAGCTGATAGCTCACAAAGTCTGTGGTGCAATTGGTCTGTGTGTTCGATTGTTAAACAAGGTTGGGCAGTGATAAACCAGAGATTGAGTTCGCGTTGTTTTTACTCCATCAGTTCACTTTGCTGCACAGTTCCAGTTTTTAATTCGGTTGGCAGAACGGAAATCTAATCCAGTGAGGAACCACAAAGGGTTTTCAGTTTTGTTTTAATGGTTAATGTAAAAGGCTACAGGTGCTTGGAATCTGAAACAAAAGCAGGAACTACAGGAAAAACTCGGGGGTTTGTCAGTAACTCTGGGAGAAAATACAGTTCTGATAAAGTTCTCAGAAGTTGTCTCTGATTATCGCGCCACTGATGCGGCTGAAAATGCTGAGTTTCTCCTTGAATTTCTGCTTTTGCTTTTAAATTAATGTCCATTTCATCTACCAGAACGAAACATCTAAACACCCAAAGTACCGACATTAATTCCTTTCGAAAACGGTGAAACGATTGGATTCTAGTAAACCCCAGCAATCATTCATTCTTCCTCAGTTCCACAGAGATAGAAACCTTGGAAGTAAAGCTGGCAGTGCGTTTCCAAAAAGACATCATTATAATCCCATAACTGTTCTGGAATTGCGTTTACTTTTGTTGGATTATAAACTCAATCCCGTTAGAAATGAAAGACAATGTTCCATTTGCCTTCTTAATTACCTATTGCACCAGCAGACAACCTCCTGCGATTCTAGCACAAGGACACCCAAGTCCTTATCTTATTCTGTCATACGGAAGTTTATGTCTATTATCATCAGGTACAAGGTGCCTATATGGTAATGATGAGGCCACATCTGGACTGCTGCTTGCAGTTTTCACCTCCTTATTTCTGAGAGGATATACTACACTAGTAGTGGTGCAGAGGGGATTCATTTGGTTGGTTGCAGAGTTGAGGGGTTTGGCTTTTGCAGAGAGACTGAGTAGGTGTGGAGTATATTCATTGGCACTTGGATGAATAAGGGGAGATCGCATAGAAACATATGAAAGCATTACGGCAATAGATAAGATAGTAATGGAGAGGATGGGTGAAACTAGGACAAGAGGAAACAGCCTCAAAATTACAGGGAATAGATTTAACACTGAATTGAGAAGGAACTTTTCACCCAGATTGATTTGAATCGATGTAATTTCTTGCCATGTGAAGTGTTTGAGGTTTCCTGAGAAAATGTTTTTAAAGCTAACGACATCACCATTAGCATCGCTGAGGGTGACAAGACACAAAATGTACTCGGGGTGGAGAACTTTAATGTCCTCCACAAAGTGTAATTTGGCAGTAGCATTATTCATCGAACTGCTCGGGCCCTAACGTTTATATCTACTTGACTGGGTCTGTGGCAGGTGGTGAAGGACCGAACACTGAAGAAAAAAATCACTGAACTCATCATTATTTATCTGTCGGATGCAGATAGTGTAGTTAAAAGTGACCACGGCACTGTCCCTGTGGAGACGAAGTGCTGTCTTCACATTGAGAATAATCTCCATCATGTTGTGTGGGATTATCAGCATCCTAAATCGGACAGACTTTGAACTGATCTAGCAGCTCAAGACTAGGCATGCATGAGGCGCTGTGGGCCATTAACAGCAGTAGAACTGTACTCCAGCACAAGCTGGAACTTCATGGCCTGGCATATGCCCCACTCAACCATTGCCACCGAGCCAGGGGATCAACCCTCGTTCAATTGAGAGTGCAGGAGAGCATGCAGTAGCAGCATCAGGCATACCAAAAATGAGGTGTCAATCTGGTGAAGCTTCCAAACAGGACGCCTTGCGTGCCAAAAGGATATAAACAGCAAGTGATGAACAGAGCTAAGCAATCCCACAACAAACATCTCAGATCTAAGCTCTCTAGTCCTTTCATATCCAGCCGTGAATGGTGATGAACAATTAATGAACTCACAGGAGGATAAAGGTCCACAAATATCCCCATCCTCAATATGGAGGAGGCCAGCACCTCAGTGTAAAAGATAAGGCTGATGCTTTCACAACAATCTTTACTCAGAAGTATCGAGTGAATAATCCATCTCGGGCTACTCCAGTAGACCCCAGCATCACAGATACTGCCTCCAGCCAATTCGACTCACTCCAAGTTATCGTACTGAAGACGAGTGCTCCAGAACATGTGCGCCCACCGACAAGCTTTTCCAGTACAGTAACATCACTGACATCTACCCAACAATGCGGGAAATTGCCCAGGTAGTTTCTGTACACAACAAGCAGGACAAATGCAAACCATACAATTACCGCCGAATCAGTCTACTCTCCATCATCAGTAAAGTGATAGAAGGGGGCATCAACAGTGCTATCAAGCAGCACCTGCTCAGCAACGACATGCTCAGTGACTCCAGGTTAAGGTTTTCCTCTGTCAGAAGGGCAGATTTGGGGTGTTCTTCGATGCTTGCACAGGTTTCAGCACCATTCTCGACATCCGTGAAACTGAAGCAGTCCGTGCTTAAACGGGCGGCATGGTGGCACAGTGGTAAGCACTGCTGCCTCACAGCGCGAGGGACCCCGGCTCATTCCCCGCCTGTGTGGAGTTTGCGCATTCTCCCCGTGTCTGTGTGGGTTTACTCCGAGTGCTCCGGTTTCCGCCCACAATCAAAAAATGTGCAGACTAAATGAATTGGCCATGCTATATAACCCATGGTGTTTGGTGAAGGGGTAAATGAAGAATGGGTCTGGGTGTGTTGCTCCTCGGAGGGTCGGTGTGGACTTGCTGGGCCAAAGGGCCAGATTCCACACTGTAAGTAATCATTTCTAATCAAATGCAACACAATCTGAACAATATCCAGACCTGAGTCATCAAGTGGCAAGTAACATTTATGTCAATCAAATTCCAGACAATGGCCATCACCAATAAGAGGCAGTCTAATCACCGCCCCTTTATGTTCATCCATATTACCGTCATGAGGGTGACAAAGGCAGAAAACGTACTCGGGTTGAGCGACCTCAATTTGCTCCAAAAAGTGTCATTATGCCCCTGGTCCCTCCCCAGAGGAGGAGGAAGTCTGACAGTCTTTGTCTGTCATTGAATTGGATTAATTTGATCCATGCCTTCACATTTATGGTGTGGTCATAGAATGACGAAAGAGCGGAGTTGAGAATTTAAAATTTTAATTTTGGCTGTTGTCAGGAGCGACAAGTATATGTAGGTTTTTATTAACCACAAAATGGCTTTTCGCTTTAAAAAAAACACAACAAAATGGCATCAAGTTATGATTTGACACTGTGAACCTGCATTTCTGCTTTGCTAAATTAGCTGAATTAGAAGATAAAACAGACAATAGAGTTTTCATAAAATGAATCATAAGACATTAACTGACTACTCGAAATAATCTTGAACTGCAGGTATGAGATATTGATTTGCGTAAGACATAACTATTTCCCAGGAAACATTCATTGGATTAACCTTCTGTCAATCATGTCACCTCATTACATTTGATTGGACTTTCCTTGTAATTAAGGCTGTGGTGTCTCTTAAGAAACATAAAAAATGCTTATTGTTCAATTGCAATTGTGCAATTACTCCACGGAACATGGAAGCCTCTGTGTTGCTGGGCAAAACTACGCCAGGCTGCCTTATTTTATTAAGCTGTCAACCTTGCTTTATACATTCCCAGTGATTCTTTTGACTGATCGTGAAACCAAGGGGTCCCTCCTGGGATCTAGATCTTCATTGTCACGAGTATTCAAATTACAACGTAATTGGATTACCGTGAAAAGCACAAGGTGGTTTATCGTGGAAGAGATGGCTGTGGGTTGCAGGAAGATATAGATGGTTTGGTCAGATAGGCAAACCAGTGGCAGATGATATTTAACTCTGCCGCGTATGATGTCATGCATTTTCAAAGAAAATAAAACTAAATCAGGGAATTGTTAAAGAATTTACAGTGGTTAGCTTGGAGGAATAAAGGGATTTTGGGTTAATTATTCACAGACAGCTGACGTCGGTGGAGTGCTTGAATAAGAAAGTTAAGTAGTTTCATCAGTTGTGGCTTAGAGTATAAGAGCAAAGAGATAATGTTGGAGTTAAATAGAGTGTTATTCAGGCCACAACAGCTTCGATCACCTCTCTCCAGGAAGGATGTGATGGCACTTGAGGGAGTACGGTGGGGGCTCAACACGATGTTGCCTGGAATAGGGAAATTGACGGATAAGAGGAGACTAAATAGGTTGCGATTGCTTGTCTTGCACGGAGAAGGCTGAGGAGGTAATATGGTTGAGGTGTATAATATTATGAGTGGTATGGACAGGATGGATAGAGTGCAGATGTTTCTCTTGTGTAAGGTTTAAATCACGAGTTTGCATAATATTAGTTTAAGGGACAGGAGACTTGAGTAAAACCAGTACCCCGCAGCGGATGGTGGCAATCTGGACTTCACTAACTGGGAAGGTAGTGGAGGACAGAAACCTTACAAAATTCGACAAAAACAATCGACATGCACTTCAAATGTATATCTTGAGATACGTGTGGGAAATGCGATTAGCGCTCATTATTGGTAATTATTTTTGGCGTGGACTCAATTTCTGCACTGTATGAATCGGAAAGTCTATGCGGTGAGAATCGTTGCCCAGACTTTGATGAATCTTTGGGCAGTAGAGAATCGGCCATTGAGCACATTCAAGAAAAGATTATTCGATTTTAAAAATAGCAGGTCAGACAGGGACAGTACAGGAAAGTTGAATTGCGGTTGATAATTAGCCTTAATATCGCTGCATTGGTATGGTCTCCTCCTACTCGAATCAGGAGGATTCTACGTCAAGGACGTTTGTGTTGGGGGAAAATCAGCAACTTTCAACTGGTGGCTGGGAATAGGAAAAGCAGGAGAAAATGTTGGACTAAGACAGACTCCAAACGCCAGTGTTCAGAGGAGAGTTTGACAGCATCACTCAGATATGTCAGTTAAATGCCAGAACGATCACAGTTGTTACGACCTTCCCATCTTTCCTTAGCCTCTCACCTTCACGACAATGTCCCACTTTTAACTCACTGTCTGTATCGTGCTTCAGGGTTGTTTGCGGACTCTAGTCTCACAATTGTTTACTTCCCTTTACTCCTTCTCCCCAGCCCTGTGGTATAGCTTAGAGTCCTACTGGATCTTGATTAGTTGGCCCAGTGGGCAGATGGATTTTAGTGCAGATAAATACAAAATTGCATATTGGTAAGGTAAACTAGAACAGATTTACACAGTTAATGGTATGGCCTTGGGAAGGGCTGTGGAACAGAGAGATCTCGGGATGCAGGGATATTGTTCATTGAAAGTGACGTTACAGGTAACCAAGATTGTGAAGAAAGCGTTTGGTACACGTGACTTCATGGTCAGTGCATTGAGAATAGGAATTGGGACATCATGTTGCAGCTGTTCAGTCGTGAGAACATTTTGGAGTACTGCTTACAGCTTTGATCGCCCTGCTGTTGGAAAGGTGTTATTAAATTGGAAATGGTCCAGAAAATACTTCCCAAGGATATTACCAAGACTGGAATGTTTCATTTATAAGGAGAGCCTAAACAGGCTGGGACATTTTTCCATGGAGCATTCGAGCTGGACGTGCAATCTTACAGAGGTTTATAAAATCAGGAGAGCCATAGATAAGGTGAATGACAAGTTATTTTCCACAGGTTGGGTGAGTCCAAAACTGAGGGCATAAATTTAGACTGAGAGAGCACAAAGCTATAAGGGACATGAGAGGCAAGTATACCAAGCAGGGGATGGTGCATTTATGGAATAGCATGCGAGAAGAAGTGGGAGATTTGGGTACAATTGCAACGTTTAAAAAGATATTTAGCCATATACATCGACAGGAAGTGTTTCGAAGGAAACTGGGAAAATGCAGGCAAGTGAGACTAGTTTAGACTGAGAAACCTTGGCAGCATAGGCGAATTGGGCTGAAAAATTGAGTTCCATGGTGTGTGACTCTATGAGTTTATGACTCAATCCATTTTGCGTTGTTGTAATTTGGAACATGAGACATACAAGCATGACTAAGCAGACACACTCGCAAACTAAAATGATGTTCGTGGCCTCGATCGTACATTTCTACCTGCGTTTGTTAAACTTTTACTTTGAATGATGCAGAACTTTCCACGGATTTCCAAGGTGTGTTTTAAACCTAAAGATTTGCACGTTTCCACCTATTCCATTCCAAATCCACTAACTTGTTCTGAAGCAGAACATTTTTTTCTTTTATTCTAAAATAAAACAAACTGAAACTGAAACTGCCCCTTTGGGAAAGGGGGGAGATGCAGCGAAACCAGGATGTCCCTCCGAGTGAGAGAGGAGTCCAGAACCAGATGGTCACATTCTAAAGATACGGAGTGAGACTGAGATGATGAGAAATGCATTCCCCCAGGGAGTTGGCGAGCCCATGGAATTCACTGCCACAGAAAGCGGTAGGAGGCAGAACAATGAACGTTTACCAGAAGCAATTGGATATAGTTCCAGGGGCTAAAGGGATAAAAGGGTGAAAGCAGGGAACAGGGGGACTGAGTTGGATGATCGACCGATGATGTAATTAAATGGTGGAACAGACAGAAAGAGCTGAATGGCCTACTCGTTATATTTCCTACGTTCCTATGTTCACATCAGAATCTCCAGCAGGTACAACAGTATGATCAGTGACATTTACCCCGGGCGAGATCTTCCGCAACATCATTATTGACTTCATTAAGTGGAGGTTGCTGTTCTCGGGTCAGATCTCGGAGAGGCTGAAGACCAGGAACATCTTTGAAAGAAGTTGGCGGCATGGTGGTTAGCACTGCTGCCTCACAGAGCCAGACGCCCGGGTTCAATTCCCGCCTCAGGCGACTGACTGTGCGGAGTTTGCACATTCTTCCCGTGTCTGCGTGGGTTTACTCCAACAGTCCAAAAATGTGCAGGTAAAGTGAATTGGCCATTCTAAATTGCCCGTAGTGTTAGGTGAAGGGGTAAATGTCGGGGAATAGGTCTGGGTGGGTGGCGGGTCGGTGTGGACTTATTGGGCTGAAGGGCCTGATTCCACACTGTAAGTAATGTAAAAAACGCTCCTGTCTCAGATTGAGAGATGAGTTACTGAGTCGGTGAGACATGGCTAATGGGGTGTGACAGAAACGGGGAATGGGACGGGGACAGAATGGATTGATCAGACTGCCAGGTGAAGCACTGGATTGAATCGGACAATTGGATCGGACAGTGGATCGGACAATTACCTCCTACTGTATCTTGGTTACAAATCATCCTCCGCTTCCAGACTAAACTCCACCCGTGGTAGCCATTAAATGCTGCCTATTCCCCTTTGTATCAATGAGATAGGAATCTTGTAAAAGACTGCAATGGAGATTTATCTATCTGAAAGTATTACTGCCTGTCTGTCTCTGTTTCTTCCTCACACTCTTGCTCTCTTGAGCTCTTTCTTTCTTTCTCCCTTTCTATCTCTCTCTTTCTCTCTCTCTCTTTCGAACTTTTTCTGTCCAGCGGTCTCCATCCCTTACTCTGTTTCCCTCTTTTTCTCCTATTTCTGTCGACTTCTCTGTCTTTCGCCACCTGCGACTCTCTAACTTTCTGTTTCTATCTTGATCTCTGTTTTTGTCTCTCTCTCTCCCCACCTCTGACCCACATGCACCCCCACCCCTGCCCTGCCTTGTTCCCGACGTTCTATGTTCTTTTTCCAGTGTTGTGACAGGTATTGGCACACTTGATCACATGCGGCCTCCCGCAGAATACATCTTCACTTCCTTTCTCCCACCCTCTCCTCAGTTACATCCGGCCACGTTGGCATGGTCCCTTAGTACATTCAACTAGAGTCAGTGCCATATTCATACAGGGCATTCAGATCCTGGGAATGTCATGAATCGCCAACTATAACCTGGTCGTTTTATGAAACAGGAAGCACAGCAGCCAATGCGAAAGGCGCAAACTCCTGGAAATAGCAATTAGAAATTTGTCCCCTGCTATTTGCCCTGGGACTAGTACTTATCGCACCATCTCTGAATTGCTCCTTGAGAAGATAATGGCAAGCTTCCTTCTTCAAAGGCTGCAATCCGTGTGGAGTGGGGACACCCACGCAATGGTAGTAGGGAGATAATTCCAGGATTTTGACTCAGCAACGCAGAATGGTCAATATATTTCCAAGTCGGGATGGTGAGTCGCCCAGAGGGGAACTTGCAAAGGATTTTGTTCCTATGTATCTGCTGCCCTTGTCCTCCTAGATGGAAGTAGTCATGGGTTTGGAAGCTGCTATCTAAGGAGCGTTGATGAATGCCTGCCGTGCATTTTGAGTGCTGCTACTGAGCGTCGGTCTTGGAGGGAGTGGATGTCTGTGAATGTGATGCCAATAAAGCGGGCTGCTTTGTTGTAATAGTGTCGAGCTTCTTGAGTGTTTTATTTTGCCTCCAAGACAACTGGGGAGCATTCCATTACATTCCTGAATTGTGCCTTGCGACTGGTGGACAGACTTATGCGGGTTAGGAGGTGAGTTCCTCTATGCAGTACTCGAAGCCTCTGAGTTGCTCTTTTAGCCAATGTATTTATATGGCCTGGACGAGTTCAGTTTCTGGTAAACACTGTCAAAAGTCTGACGAATAGAGTGCTCTGGTGATAAAAGGCAACTGCCCCACAAGCCATAATTGACGTATAACTTACCAATTTTGTCACTAGGATGCTTACTATGACCACTATCTCACAAAAGTAAAGAAAATCATACCAGGATTCGTCAACAAATTCGTTGCAAACAAATTTGTTTTAATCAACAAGCATGTTATTTACTAAGTGAGACAATAAATTATTTATGGATAATGTGCAAAGTGAAAATGTATTCCATTTAAATCACAACACACACGTAAGCATACACACAGATAAGCAGACACTCACACACACACTTTCACACATTCTGTCACACAAGTACCCCCCCCCCACCCCATCACACACACACACAAATGCACAGTTGGAAATTAATTGGACAGAACACACAAAATATCATGAGTACAAAACTTGGATAACGAAACAGGTTTTGTGGATAAAGAGTCCACTTTCAAGGGTGGAATTAGATGCATTTTACATTGTTGTTTTGGCTTTAAGTCAGGCAGTCACGTTGTTAGCGATCTGGAAACGAGTGTCAGTTCAACAGCCTGCCTGTTGGACATAAGTCTTGGCTTCATTCCTCATAGAACCTTTGAGAACTCCATTCAGAGAAGCTAAGAAAAAGGACCTGTCTTCGCTTTGGGCTATAATAACTTCAGGACAAAAGTGGTGCCTGAACGACTTCTGATTCGAAAAATATGAAATCCTGTTTCCCCGAGGTGGATTGACCTTGTGGAACAAACGTCTACACAGTTCCCTAATTTCTCGTTGTAAAAAAAAATCATTTTTGAGAATATGACACAAAAGCACACAATCCTCAGCATATTGTGAATGCAAGCAAACTCCTGGTTTTTGTTTACAAATGCAACCCAACTAATCCTGACAATGGTAATCCCCAGGACATTGACGAATGTTGATATTGATTTTAAATGTGATTGATAGTCATGTGCCTGACTATATTCACCCCCTCTCTGCTCCATTGCAGCGTTGTATTAGCGCTGCTGCTGATTACAGTAGAGGTTGGGGCTGTCGAGTACGTGCGACGGCAGCATTATTTTCACGGTGGCATATGTTATCCTTTTGCAACTTTTGACCCGGCTCTGTGGCACAGAGTTGGTCGCCGTGGTGGACAAGATCCGAGAGGACTGGAGAGACTCTGGTTCACCATGGGGAGACATGACACCCTTTATAAACTGCACCCCAAGTAAATCTGCTCTGGGCAGCTTGATACCTCTGTCAGAGACAGGTAACAGAGTGCCGAGTTCACGTGACATTACTGATTGGGGAGCTCATGTTGCAAACTCACAGTTTGGACGGGCATGGGTTCAAATCCCATGCTCGCGGCAGCTTGGTGAATTTGAATTCAGTTTCGTGACGAGGAGTTCTCTCAGTGTGAAACGAAGACAGACATTTGTGGAGAAACTCAGCATGTGTGGACAGAGAGAGCTGTGTCAAAGTTTCAGCTCTGCTTTATGCAGCCTTTATAACATATGGTCGACGTGACTGCGGCTGTGCCCCTGTTAATGAAGCCCAGGCTCCGTATCCCATATTTATTGCCCTGTTCTCACGTCACAGAGCCATACAGCATGGAAACAAAGTCTTTGGCCTACTTATCCATAGAGACCAAGTTTTCCTAATAAATGAGTGTCAAGTTGCCTGAATTTCGCCCATAAACTTCAAATATTTCCTGTTCAAATCCATACAGATGTCCTTTGAATGTTTTAATTGTATCCATCTCCAACACTTCGTCTGGCAGCAGCTCATTCTACACACGCACTACCCTCTGATCATTTCAACAGTCATTATTACTGAGGCTCAAATTATATTCCGGATTTCTGACTCAAATTATAGTTTCTTTTAGAGGTTTAGGTTCTGATATTATTCCGTGTCAATGGAACATCTTCTTATCTCGAAGTCCATTGTCCTCACCAAATTATTTGAACAGGTCCTTCGGCCCTCCAACCTTGTGCCAATTATCATGGTCTCACTATTCTAAGAAAACATACTATCTTTCCAGTATTCGGTCTGTATCCCTCTATCCTCTGCTTATTCATTTAACCATCCAGATGTCTTTTAAATGTCGACAACTTTTCTGCTCCACCCCCTCTCCTGGCATTGCGTTCCAGGCTCCTACGACTGTCTGCCCGAAAACATTCCTTGACAGAACATCCTTAAAGTTTCCTCCTCTCACTTTGAACCTGTGCCCCCTTGTATGTGGAAATTCAACCCTGTGAAAAAAGCTTGTGAATATCCACCCTGTGTACATCTCTCCTTTGAGGTGTCCTCTCAGCTGCCGTCCTTTCACTGAAAACATCCCTCGTCGTTTTAACGTTTCTTCAAATCGAATGTCTCCAGACCAAGTGGCATTCGAATGAAGCTTCTTTGAACTCTCCCCAAAGCTTTCATTTCATTCCAGTAGTGTGGCGACAAAAATGACACACTATATAACAAATGTAGACTAAAAAGGCTACGTAGCTGCAAGATGGCTTGCCCACCTTTGTTCTGCATGCCTCGGCCAATGAAGGCAAACATGCCATATGCCTTCTTAATCACCATGGCCACCAGTGTTGCCACTTTGAGGGAACTGTGAAACTGCATTCGCAGATGCATCTCAATGTTAATGTTCTGAAGAGTTCTGCCATTTACAGCAGAATTCACACCTAAATTTGATCCTCCAAAAGGCATTGACTCGCATTTGTCTGAATGAAACTCCATCTGCCCAAGTCGTCTATCTTTCCATATCCTGTTTTCGGCGCTATCAGCAATGCCACCATCCTTGTGTGATCCGCAAATGTTCTAATCAGACAATCAGATTTTCCTGCAGAGCACTTATATATGCCACAGCTAAGAGTGGACATAAGACTGATCCCTGTGAAACACAAATAATTAATGGTCCCAATTCTGAAAGACGCCTTTCCATGACCAAGGCAGTTATGCCACCAGCTAGTCAGCCTAACCTGAATCCCGTGTGATTTTGGCTTTTGTACCAACGTGCCTTGTGGTACTTCATTAAATGCCTGACTAAATTCCATTTAAAATACAACCATAGCCCTCCCCTTATCAGCAATTCTGGTCACCTGCTCTGAAATTCAGACAGTTTGGTGAGACATGATACTGCCCGTAAAAAAACATACTGCCAGCCACTAATTACTCCATTTTCTTCCAAATGTGCATGTATCATGGCGAGCAATGGCTGAAAAAATTAGTAAGAGAGAGAAATAGGACCCCTCAAGGACCAACATGGACATGTATATGTAGAATCGCAGGAGGTGGGTGAGATCCTCATGACTATTTATCCACTGTGTTTACCGTGGTAAGATACAGAAAGACTTTGGAACTTGGAAATGTTAATGGTCTTATCTTGGAGAGAGTGAATATCACATTAGAGAAGGTGTTGAATGCAGTAGAACGCATCAAGTTGCAAATATCTCCTGGTCCTTAATAGATATATCATAGAACACTACATAAGGTTACAGAAGAGATTGTGTGGCCCTGGTTCATATATTTGATTCATCGTTATCGATGGGTGAGATCCCTGAGGACAGAAGAGTAGTGAATGCTGTGCCTTTAATCAAGGAAGTCTGCAAAGAAAATCCTGAGGACTGCATCTCTGGCAGGGGATTTACGTGTGAAGATTCTGTGAGATAATGTTTACATGGGTTTGATTTGGAATAGTCAGCATGGCTTTCTAAGTGGGAGATTGTGCTTCACAAATTTCTTAGAATTCTTTGATGAAGTGATCAGGAAGGTTGATGAAGGGAGGTAATTGGATATGATTTACATAGATTTCAATCAAGTGTTTGATACGTTTCTGCATGGTAATCTTCTCTGGAAGGGTATATCACATAGAATTGAAGGCGAGATGATAATTTGGATAATTTGGACGGCATGATGCAGAGGACAACAGTGGAAATATTTTTTTTCAGACAAGGGATCTGTGACTAGTGGAGTGCCTTTACTGCTTTTTTATCAATAACAATGATTTGGATGAGAATGTCCAAAGGCATGATTAGAAGGTTTTCAGATGACAATAAAATAGGCAGTGTGGTGGACAGTGAAGAAGGTTATCAAAAATTGTAGCAGAACCTTGATCAGGTGGGGAAGTGAACAGAGAAACGGCAAATAGAGTTGAACACGGATAAGTTTGAGCTCTTGCATTTTGGAAAGTCAAAACAAGGTAGGCAAATGGTATGGCCTAACGAATTGTCGTGGAACAAAGGGACCTTGGAGTTCAGGTGCACGATTCTTTGAAAGTTGCAAAGCAGGTATACAGAGCAGTGCAGAAAGCTTTTGCTACCCTAACCTTCATCAGCCAGGGGACTGAATATAGAAGATGAGAAATATTGTGAAGTCGTACAGGTCGTTGTGATGTCGCACTTGGAGAATTGGTTTCAGTTTTGGGCAACGTGCTACAAGAAGAGTCGTATTAAACCGGAAAGAGTGCAGAAGACATTTACAATGATGCTGCCCGGACTCAAAAGTTTGAATTGTATTGAGAGTTTGGACAATCTAAGATATTTTTCTTTAGGGGGCAACTTAGACAATTGATTGAGATCATGAGAGGCACGGTGAGAGTGAAGGAACTTGGTGTCTTTTTTTCCCAGGATTGGGAAACGAGTACTAAAGGGCAACATCTTCAGATTAGAGGTGCAAGTATAAAAGGGAAAGTAGGTGCAACTTCTTTATACAGAGGTTTGCACTCATATGGAATGAACTGCAGTGAAAGTGATTAAGGTGGGTACATGAACAACATTGGAATGGCATTTGTACAATACATGGGTAGTAAAGATCTGGGAGGATATGAGCCAAGTGCAGGTAAATAGGGTTAGCGTGGATGGATATTTTGATCTGCGTGGACCAGTTTGGGCCCAAGAGCTTCTCTCCATTTTAAGTGGGAGCAGCGGCCGAGGAAAAACGAACCCGGGAGACTACAGCTAAGGTAAGACAGTTTGTTTCAAAATTACTTACCTGTAGCGGGCAGCGGTTTTTTTTTCTCTCTCTCTTCACAAAAACAGCGGGAGCAGCAGAGGAAGTGACGGTAAACAGAGGGGCAGCCGGGAAGTGTACTTACCTGTAGCGGGCAGCGGAAGTGAGGTTGGAGCGCATAGCTGGGCGGGAAGGTAAGTGACTAGTATTTGAGTGGGTGTGTTCTAGACCCCAGGTCCTACTTCCGTAGGGCCTCCCTCCCACCCTCCTCCTCTAACCTAACTTTAAAGTCCACAGGTTATTGACTCAGTGTTCTTGTTTTTGGAGACAGTGTACAGTCATGGCAGCGCAGGCGGTGGAATGTTCCTCCTGCAGGATGTTTGAGGTAGGGGTGACCACCGATACTCCTGCCGACTTCGTGTGCAGGAAATGCAGTCAGATCCTGATCCTCACCGAACGAGTTAGGGAACTGGAACTGGAGCTGGATGAGCTGAGGATTATTCGAGAGGCTGAGAGGGTGATCGATAGAAGCTACAGGGACATAGTTACGCCAGAGAACAGAGGTAGCTGGGTAACAGTTAGAGGTGGGAAGGGGAAGAAACAGGCAGTGCAGGGTTCCCCTGTGGTCGTTCCCCTAAAAAAATAAGTATGCAGCTTTGGAAACTGTTGGGGGGGACAGCCTTGCAGGTGTAAGCTGCAGTGAAGGGGTCTGTGGCTCTGAGATTCAGAAGGGAAAGGGGGAGAAGAGGATAGCGCTAGTTATAGGGGACTCTCTAGTTAGAGGGACGGACAGGCGGTTCTGTGGACATGGGCGAGACTCTCGGATGGTTTGTTGCCTCCCAGGTGCTAGGGTCCGAGACGTCTCGGACCGTGTCTTCAGAATCCTTAAGGGGGAGGGTGTGCAGCCAGAAGTCGTGGTACACATTGGCACCAACGACATAGGTAGGAAGAGGGGTGGGGAGGTCATTCAAGAGCTCAAAGAGTTAGGCTGGAAACTAAAAGCTAGGACAGACAGAGTTGTCATCTCTGGGTTGTTGCCGGTGCCACGTGACAGAGGCAAAGAATAGGGAGAGAGTGCAGTTGAACACGTGGCTGCAAGGATGGTGTAGGAGGGAGGGCTTCAGATATTTGGACAATTGGACTGCATTTTGGGGAAGGTGGGACCTGTATAAACAGGACGGGTTGCACCTGAACCAGAAGGGCACCAATATCCTGGGGGGTAGGTTTGCTAGCACTCTTCGGGGGGGTTTAAACTAATTTGGCAGGGGGATGGGATCCGGACTTGTAGTCCAGCAAGTAAGCTAGCTGTGTGTCAGGATGTCCAAGACTGTAGGGAGGCTGTGGAGAAGGTAGCACTGACAGGGACTACTTGTGGACACAGAGATGGGCTCAAGTGCGTATACTTTAATGCAAGGAGTATCAAAAATAAGGTGGGTGAACTTAAGGCGTGGATCGGTACCTGGGACTACGATGTTGTGGCCATCACGGAAACATGGATAGATGAGGGACAGGAATGGCTGTTGGAGGTTCCTGGTTACAGATGTTTCAGTAAGATTAGGGAGGGTGGTAAAAAAGGAGGGGGGGTGGCATTGCTAATTAGAAATGGTATAACGGCTGCAGAAAGGAAGTTTGAGGGGGATCTGCCTCTGGAGGTAGTATGGGCTGAAGTCAGAAATAGGTAAGGTGCAGCCACCTTGTTGGGTGTTTATTATAGGCCCCCCAATAGCAGCAGAGATGTGGAGAAACAGATTGGGAAACAGATTTTGGAAAGGTGCAGAAGCCACAGGGTCGTAGTCATGGGCGACTTCAACTTCCCAAATATTGATTGGAAGCTCTTTAGATCAAGTAGATTGGATGGGGCGGTGTTTGTGCAGTGTGTCCAGGAAGCTTTTCTAACGCAGTATGTAGATTGTCCAACCAGAGGGGAGGCCATATTGGATTTGGTACTCGGTAACGAACCGGGACAAGTGGTGGGCTTGTTAGTGGGTGATCATTTTGGTGATGGCGACCACAATTCTGTGACTTTCACCTTGGTTATGGAGAGAGATAGGTGCGCACAACAAGGAAGTTTTTACAATTGGGGGAAGGGAAATTACGATGCTGTAAGACAGGATTTGAGGAGCATACGTTGGGAGCATAGGCTGTCAGGGAAGGATGTGGTGGAAATGTGGGACTTTTTCAAGGAGCAGATACGACGTGTCCTTGATATGTGTGTACCTATCAGGCAGGAAAGAAATGGTCATGTGAGGGAGCCTTGGTTGACGAGGGAGGTTGAATGTCTAGTAAAGAGGAAGAAGGAGGCTTACATAAATGTGAGGAAACAAGGTTCAGACAGAGCAGTGGAGGGATACAGGATAGCCAGAAGGGACCTGAAGAAAGGGATTAGGAGAGCTAAGAGAGGGCATGAAAAATCCTTGGCGGATAGGATCAAGGATAACCCCAAGGCATTCTATGCGTATGTGAGAAACCTGAGAATGACGAGAACGAGGGTAGGTCCGATCAAGGACAGTGGTGGGAGACTGTGTATTGAGTCGGAAGAGATAGGAGAGGTCTTGAACAAGTACTTCTCTTCAGTATTTACGAACGAGAGGGACCGTATTGTTGAAGAGGAGTGTGAAACGGACTGATAAGCTAGAAGAGATACCTGTTAGGAAGGAAGATGTGTTGGACATTTTGAACAACTTGAGGATAGACAAGTCCCCCGGGCCTGACGGGATATATCCTAGGATTATGTGGGAAGCAAGAGAGGAAATTGCAGTACCGTTGGCAATGATCTTCTCGTCTTCACTGGCAACTGGGGTGGTACCAGGGGACTGGAGAGTAGCGAATGTTGTGCCCCTGTTTAAAAAAGGGAATAGGGATAACCCCGGGAATTACAGGCCAGTTAGTCTTACTTCTGTGGTAGGCAAAGTAATGGAAAGGGTACTGAGGGATAGGATTTACGAGTATCTGGAAAGACACTGCTTGATTAGGGACAGCCAGCACGGATTTGTGAAGGGTAGGTCTTGCCTTACAAGTCTTATGGAATTCTTCGAGGAGGTGACCAAGCATGTGGATGAGGGTAGAGCAGTGGATGTAGTGTACATGGATTTTAGTAAGGCATTTGATAAGGTTCTCCATGGTAGGCTTATGCGGAAAGTCAGGAGGCATGGGATAGAGGGAAATTTGGCCAATTGGATAGAAAACTGGCTAACCGGTCGAAGTCAGAGAGTGGTGGTAGATGGTAAATATTCAGCATGGAGTCCAGTTACAAGTGGAGTTCCGCAGGGATCAGTCCTCTGCTGTTTGTAATTTTTATTAATGACTTAGAGGAGGGAGTCGAAGGGTGGGTCAGTAAATTTGCAGATGATACGAAGATAGGTGGAGTTGTGGACAGTGAGGAGGGCTGTTGTCGGCTGCAGAGGGACTTAGATATGATGCAGAGCTGGGCTGAGGAGTGGCAGATGGAGTTCAACCCTGCCAAGTGTGAGGTTGTCCATTTTGGAAGAACAAATAAGAATGCGGAATACAGGGTTAATGGTAGGGTTCTTGGTCAAGTGGAGGAACAGAGGGATCTTGGGGTCTATATACATAGATCTTTGAAGGTTGCCACTCAGGTGGATAGAGTTTGTAAGAAGGCCTATGGAGTATTATCGTTCATTAGCAGAGGGATTGAATTCAAGAGTCGTGAGGTGATGTTGCAGCTGTACAGGACTTTGGTTAGGCCACATTTGGAGTACTGTGTGCAGTTCTGGTCGCCTCACTTTAGGAAAGATGTGGAAGCTTTGGAGAGGGTGCAGAGAAGATTTACCAGGATGTTGCCTGGAATGGAGAGTAGGTCGTACGAGGATAGGTTGAGAGTTCTCGGCCTTTTCTCGTTGGAACGGCGAAGGATGAGGGGTGACTTGATAGAGGTTTATAAGATGATCAGAGGAATAGATAGAGTAGACAGTCAGAAACTTTTTCCCCGGGTACAACAGAGTGTTACAAGGGGACATAAATTTAAGGTGAAGGGTGGAAGGTATAGGGGAGATGTCAGGGGTGGGTTCTTTACCCAGAGAGTGGTGGGGGCATGGAATGCGCTGCCCGAGGGAGTGGTAGAGTCAGAATCATTGGCGACCTTTAAGTGGCATTTGGATAGGTACATGGATGGGTGCTTAATCTAGGATAGAAGTGCGGCACAACATCGTGGGCCGAAGGGCCTGTTCTGTGCTGTATTGTTCTATGTTCTATGTTCTATGTTCTATGTAAGTCTCCATGACGCTATGACTCAATTTCAAGACCGCAATGGCTGCAATGTTAACAGCAACGGGCGATGAGTAGTGAGTTTCTGATTAACTGATGAAATCGATACTATCTGCCAGATGACTTTAGTGCCAAAAATAAGGAATTATGATGAATCTTAAACGTATTTATCCCAATTCCAGCAAACTGGTCAGATATTCAATGCTGGTTGTCATGAGTTCAAGACAGAAACAGATGTATAAAAACCTAACAGAAGGGAGACACATTACTCTGCTTTTTATTACACTGAACTACACTGGTTACATATTCGTTTTTCTTTCCAGGTTATATGCAACTGCCACGCAGCAGTTGAAGACAGATGAAGACATCTTTTAGAAGGTAAATGTCTACTTTGAGACCCGGGATGGTGAAATATTTTCATTGCTCTTGGCAACGTTTTTCAAAATCTCGAAACAAATCTTCAAAACAAAACCCAGAGCCCATTATCCAATATTCTTCCTGCTCTTAATCTGGAATAAAACACCTCTGTACACCAGAGGATTGAGTGCCTTTCTGGCACTTGAAAATTGCCATCAACCCGTTGGAAGTTCTCGGAGTTGTAATATAAAGCGACAAATAACTTTGCAGACATCTTCATCTCATTTAGAGATATTTGTCTGTCTTTCTTCAGGATAAGAAATTAACCAAAGGATAATCGTGCGGAGGCTGCAGAGATTAACAGTCGACGGGAATTTCAAAAATAATCCAATGGTAAATGGGGTAAAATGAAACGTTGAGTGGAACACTGGAACAGAGAAAACTTATGCACTGTTAAGAGGAGACTTGTGGGCTTAAATCTCGCTGCCATTAGAATTAAGAAATAGAGAAAACATTTGAGAAATGAGAATAGCAATTTGTCCAGCAGGACAAGTAAATCCTGATCGATTGGTCCATCATTGTTGTGGAGATACAGCGAGAACTTTTAATTGTCGTCCTCAACATCAGCAAGTAGCTTCACATTGATCAGGGTGTGAGAAACAATAAAGAGGGACTGAGATCACTTGCTTTCTGCTGACGATTAATGATCATTAGAAAAGGATTTTGCGCAAGTTCCCTGTAAGACTGACCCAATGCACGTTGTTTAAATTAGATGAAACTCGAAATAATACTCTTCAGAGGATAACACCTTCCATCATTCAGAGACACTGAGTTACACAAAGAGGATCAAACTAGTTTCAGTGTTTAGATAAAGCTTCAGAAATAGTTTGGGGCATTAATTGAACGGAATTAATGATGAGTTGTGGGCGAAATGTTGTAGATGATGTGCAGTGTTCCAACAGTGCAGCAGTTGTGGATGGTGTGTATTTTTCGGCTGTGATGCCAACAAGATAGATTGTTTGTCCCAAATAAGGTCGATTTTCCTGTATATTGATGAATCTAAATCCTGCTGGCAAAGTGACTTTATTCCATCAAACCCATGACATTTTCCTTGTTTGGAATTGATTTCCTGGCTACAGTATCCCCTAGTTTTTGAACTGTTCATATAGTCATTATGTTCGTTTTCATAGTCCAGTTCAGCGTTCTGACCAATGGTAATCAGCAGGATGTAGAATCTGTAGATATTAGATTCATGGAAGTGAAGGGAAAAGTTACTGCAAGACTGCAACGAGTGAGGGAGAGAAATTAATGAAATGCATAACTTACTGTTATTGCCTGTGAAGTCATCAGTACATCAAATGCAGAGATGCATTTGTAACCTGTCTAGCTGTACGCCTGTGGTGGATGGACAGATATTACAAATCGTCATCTTTTATTCAAGGCTGGACAACGCAATCCTCGATTGAGTTAGCCTTTTATACTGATTTCCCAAATCTCTTATTCTCAAGACAAGAAACTTAATTATTGTACAGTGGTTATTAACTTGACTGAAGACAGAGTTTGCAGGAGCTTGGCAACAGAGCTAAAACGTTATGGTGGAAAATTACTGTTTGCACAGCCCTTGCTTAGGACCTGAAATTAACTCACTGAGTGTTGGCGAGGGCAGGTCCAATTATAGTGAATTAAACATGGAACATCACTGTAGAAACATACTAATGATATAGAGCTGACAGGAGTGAGATTGGCACACATCTTAACAAAACTATGCAACTGGACAATTTCTGTGTTGCTCACTTTAATACTTTAATTCCCAACTGACTGTCCACAACTAAAGAGAGTAACGACGCTTCTGAGCTTGTCCAAATAGCCCTGAATCTGTTTTATGGTGATTGGAATTCACTGAGTGAATGGCCGTGAAGAGAAGTTTATCACTGCCACAATACGAAGTCGAGACCAGCAACTGATGATACGTGAAGGAACATCTCAATTGACTTTAACAGTGCTTCGAATTCTTGTCAGTTATTCCATATGATCAATGTTGTCACCTCATGTGGCAGTGGCTGTTTATCCACTTCATTCATCACGGTTAACATCTTACAGCTTCAGAGGATTAATTCAGCTTTTGTCATCTGTTTGTTCGAACTTTTCAAGGAAAATGAACACACTATAAAATTATGCAATAAAAATATCGTCGCCTCACCCCCTCTCCCACCTCCCCACGCAGATCCAAAAGTGTCTGTAATTAAAACCCTAAGGATGATATATCACAGAATTACACAGCAAGAAATTTCCAGCAGAAGCAAGGCTCAAATCAATGCACACATGACATGTACCCTCCAATCTATACAGTGAAAAAGTATTCTATGTGGTCCTCGGCATAATTGCTCTTCCTAGTAAGTTTCTTAAGATCCTTAAGGTTGTTTAAATCTACGTCTGACCTAGTTTAGAAATTTAACCAAGAAGCAACAACGTTGCTTGTAATATTTCTTCATGTATTACTTCGCAATTTTTTGTGCTATATCAATGTGTTGCCTATTATCCCCACGTTGTGATATCACTAGGTGAATTTGCGAACTGCAGATACTGAAGATCAGAGTCGAAAATTGTGGCTCTTGAAAAGCAGAGCAGGTCAGGCAGCATCCGAAGAGCAGGAGAGTCGACGATTCTGGCATAAGTCCTTCATCAGGAATGTCTGATGAACGGCTTATGCCAGAAACGTGGTCCCTTCTGCTCCTTGGACGCGGCCTAATCTGCTGTGCTTTGCCAGCGCCACACTTTTCGACATTGTTGAAATCACTGTCAGTCTGCTTCTGATTCAGAAAAGATTTACATCCTAAGCCAGGTTTGGAGGGTTTGAGCTATAAAGAGATGTTGAATAGGCTGCGGCTGTTTTTTTTTGAGGTGCATTGCAAGTTTTGTTTTGAACAGTAGAGCACAGAAGAGACCCTTCAGCCCACGATGTTGTGCCGACCATTGATCCTCATGTATGCACCCTCAAATTTCTGTGACCAATTGCATGTCCAGTAGTCTCTTAAATGTCCCCAATGACCTTGCTTCCACAACTGCTGCTGGCAACGCATTCCATGCTCTCACAACTCTCTGTGTAAAGAACCCGCCTCTGACATCCCTTCTATACTTTCCTCCAACCAGCTTAAAACTATGAACCCTCGTGTTAGCCATCTCTGCCTTGTGAAATAGTCTCTGGCTATCGACTCTATCTATGCCTCTCATCATCTTCTTTACCTCAATTAGGTCCCCTCTCCTCCTCCTTTTCTCCAATGAAAAAAGTCCGAGCTCAGTCAACCTTTTTTCATAACATAAGCCCTCCAGCCCAGGCAGCATCCTGGTAAACCTCCTCTGAATCCACTCCAAAGCACCCACATCTTTCCTATAGTAGGGCGACCAGAACTGGACCAAGTATTTCAACTGCAGTCTAACCAAAGTTTTATAGAGCTGCAACAAGAACTCACGACTCTTAAACTCAAACCCCCTCTTAATGAAAGCAGTTTAATCATTTCAGCAGCTCAGTGTGGAATGCTTTAACAAAACGATTAGTTCTGGGCCTCTCATTGTTTTTGGCGTTCATAAATAACGTACACGAGAATGTGATGGTGGGGTAGGGGGCGATAAGTACTTTCTTTTAGACAAAACGAAGTTAAGTGTGGCGTTGACAGTGAGGTGGAAGATATGAAGTTTCAGCTGGATATTAATAGATGATCCGATGGGGCTATCAACGGCAGATGGAACATAATCCTGATAAATGTGAAGTACATAGAACATAGAACATAGAACAATACAGCGCAGTACAGGCCCTTCGGCCCTCGATGTTGCGCCGATCAAAGCCCACCTAACCTACACTAACCCACTATCCTCCATATACCTATCCAATGCCCGCTTAAATACCCATAAAGAGGGAGAGTCCACTACTGCTACTGGCAGGGCATTCCATGATCCTACGACTCGCTGAGTGAAGAACCTACCCCTAACATCAGTCCTATATCTACCCCCCCTTAATTTAAAGCTATGCCCCCTTGTAATAGCTGACTCCATATGTGGAAAAAGGTTCTCACTGTCAACCCTATCTAACCCCCTAATCATCTTGTACACCTCTATCAAATCACTCCTAAACATTCTTTTCTCCAAAGAAAACAACCCCAAGTGCCTCAGCCTTTCCTCATAGGATCTTCCTACCATACCAGGCAACATCCTGGTAAACTTCCTCTGCACCCGTTCCAGTGCCTCCACATCCTTCCTATAGTATGGCGACCAAAACTGCACACAATATTCCAGATGCGGCCGCACCAGAGTCTTATACAACTGCAGCATGACCTCAGTACTCCGGAACTCTATTCCTCTACCAATAAAAGCCAGTACGCTATAAGCCTTCTTCACTGCACTATTTACCTGGGTGGCAACTTTCAGAGATCTGTGTACATGGACACCAAGATCCCTCTGCTCTTCCACACTTCCAAGTAGTCTACCATTAGCCCAGTAATCCATCTTTTTATTACTCTTACCAAAGTGAATCACTTCACACTTAGCTACATTGAACTCCATTTGCCACCTTTCTGCCCAGCTCTGCAGCTTCTCTATATCCCGCTGTAACCTGCCACATCCTTCCTCACTGTCTACAACTCCTCCGACTTTCGTATCATCCGCAAACTTGCTCACCCAACCTTCTAACCCTTCCTCCAGGTCATTTATAAAAATGACAAACAGCAATGGTCCCAAAACAGATCCTTGCGGAACACCACTAGTGACAGCACTCCAAGATGAACCTTTGCCATCAACTACTACCCTCTGTCTTCTTCCAGAGAGCCAATTCCTAATCCAAACCTCCAACTCACCCTTAATGCCATATCTCTGTATTTTCTGCAGTAGCCTACTATGGGGGACCTTATCAAACGCCTTACTAAAATCCATATATACCACATCTACCACTTTCCCCTCATCTACCTCCTTCGTCACCTTCTCAAAGAATTCAATAAGGTTTGTGAGGCACGACCTGCCCTTCACAAAACCATGCTGACTATCCTTGATCACATCATTCTTATCCAGATGTGCATAAATCCTATCCCTTACAATTCTCTCTAAGACTTTGCCCACAACAGAAGTGAGACTCACTGGCCTATAGTTACTAGGATTATCCCTACTCCCCTTCTTGAACAAGGGAACCACGTTTGCTAGCCTCCAGTCCTCTGGCACTACTCCTGTAGACAAAGAGGACACAAAAATCAAGGCCAATGGCTCTGCAATCTCCTCCCTTGCTTCCCAGAGAATCCTAGGATAAATGCAATCAGGCCCAGGGGACTTACCTATTTTCACCCTTGCCAGAATTTCCAACACCTCTTCTCTACATATCTCAAAGCCATCCATTCTACTTATTCGTGCCTCAGTATTCATATCGACAACAATGTCCTGTTCCTGAGTGAATACTGACGAAAAGTATTCATTCAGCGCCTCCCCAATCTCTTCAGCCTCCACACGCAACTTCCCATTACTATCCTTGATTGGACCTATTCCTTCCCTAGTCATTCTTTTATTCCTAACATACCTATAGAAAGCCTTAGGGTTTTCCCTAATCCTACCAACTAAGGACCTTTCATGTCCCCTCCTTGCTGCTCTTAGCTCTCTCTTCAGGTCCTTCCGGGCTACCTTATAACTCTCAACCGCCCCTATTGAACCTTCACGCCTCATCTTTACAAAGGCCGCCCTCTTCCATTTAACAAGGGATTCCAACTCCTTATTAAACCACGGCTCCCTCACACGACCCTTTCCTCCCTGCCTGATAGGTACGTACTTATCAAGGACACTCAATAGTTGCTCCTTGAACAAGTTCCACATATCAATTACGCTCTTGCCTTGGAATCTACTTTTCCAATCCACACATCCTAAGTCATGCCTCAACGCATCATAATTTCCCTGCCCCCAGCTATAACTCTTGCCCTGATGCACTTTAGAAGATTAAGCAAGTGAAACAAAATACTCAATCTATGACAGACTTCAAGTAGGCTCAGGGTAGCAGACGGTACTTGGTGTACTTCTCCAAAGATCCCTGAAGGTGGACAGACAGATTCAAAATGCAGTTAAGAAAACTTATGGAACTCTTGCCTTTACCGGTCCTGCCATAGCTTATAATAACAGGTATGTCACTATCAAGCAATTCAGATCTTTGTTCAGGTGGCAACTGCATTATTATGAGCACTTGTGATCATTGCACAATAGAAATGATGTGCTTGCTCTACAATGGGTGCAATGGCGATGCACAAGGGTGTTGCCTGGGCTGGAGTACTTCAGTTGTTAGGGGAGACTGGAGAAGCTTGTGTTGTTTTCTTTAGAGCAGATAAGTCTCGAAAATAGATAGATTTATAAAATTATGAAGGTTGTGGACAAGATAAATTGATCATAGCTGTTACACTTGATCGAACGTTCAATCACAAGGGTACAGATTTTACAAGTTAAAGGACGGACGCTTAGAAGAGATTTGAAGGCAATCATTTTCACCAGGAGGTTCGTGGGTTTCTGAAATGTACTGTTTGGGAGATTGTGAGGTGGAAAACCCACCTCATAAACTGAAAAGAAATTCTGAAATGAGCATTTGAAATATCGTCATATTAAATGCTATGTGCTCAGTGCAAGAAAGTTGGACAACTGTTGGTTTATTGCATGTTGATTGTGCAGACTCTATTGGTCAGGAACATCTTCTTTACATTATATTTCGGCGATTCTCTGGCTCTGGGATTGTTCTGAAGCTGGATGTCTCTCTGGATTGAGACACCTAATCACAATTACTCTGCTGTAATTTCAGTATCCGATCATGTATTTCAATGCATTTCAAGATGCTACACCATATTAGTTGAACTTCAAACCGTGTTAGGTTAAATATGTCCTGGAACTGATTCATCTTCTTCACTGAGCACAACTCTGAAAAACCTTTGTCCCGTTTCGGAAATAACTTCATAAAGAGCAAAGCACGAATGACTGTTAATACCAAGCACTGAATATATTGTTTTTGCCACTGGAATCTTGGTATTTAAACCAAATGGACTGTGACTTTCTTCATGCTGGACATAACCCTCTTTCTATTTCAGCTCTTTCAACCTTATGGAAGCATCCTGACGTTCCTGTCCTCTTCATGCACAAATTTTTTCTTCATAGTTTTGTCCTCTTCCTACTCCACAGAGTCGACAAGTCCATGCCCACAAAGCAAATGACTGTGGCTTCTGAGCAGAATACAGAATCTATTAGTTGCTAGCTTCCCTTTCTGCACACTGTCACAAGTAGAACTATGTCATTGAGGTTTCATCCAAATACCATTACAATCTGAAAAGACTGTCGTTGATCAGACATCAGCAGTCCCGTTGTCCCAATGAAAAAGTCACAAGCACTTCAATATCGCCCAATGGTTCCAATTTAGGTGGACATTATTCTTGTAAATAATAGATGCACCTAACTAATGCCTGCACATGGCTTAAGCTGTGGAAACTCTAGCTGCACACTTTGTTTTTATCTGTGCAATACGTAAATTGACAAAAATAGTGTTCTTTTAATTGGCCAACATGCTTGATTCAATGTTTTCTTTTGATTTCGTTTGTAGAGTGTGGTCAAACCTATGGCTAAATTCTAATCTTGCATCCCTGGAACACCACTAAAAGGAATTATTCTGAACAAAACATACGTTGTTTTAAAATATGAGGGTGCGGTCTGATAAAGCTGTCTTAATCTGGGACGTGATATAAATTCAAGCTTGGGCTTTTCCGTTTCTGGAATCTGTCAGAATGCACGAAATAGCTTCTGATGTAACTTTTTTGCTTTTTCCTCATTCGAATATTAACTTTTGTCCTCTGTAAAACGTCACACACGATCAGATTCCACATGTGTACAACTTAGTAGTTCAGTGCTGGAGGCACATGGGTGACCTAATTGAGAATATGAATCTCTTATTCCTTTGTACTCACACTTCCATGGTGCTTAAATGTAAGCATTACCGCCTCACTTCTGAAATGGATAATGTTTGCCTGTATATTCTTGCGTCTTTTCTCTCTCTTTTTTTCTCTCTCTTTGCTGTCCATTTCATGGATTGTGAACTTGTACGGAGGAAAGTGTGGACACTCTCCCTGCACACTTATTACCTGTTGGACATGGCAATGCTGAATCTATTGTTCGTTATCTTTGAAACCATACTCAGTCAAATGAAATATGATTACTTTCCCAATATCCTTCCTTGACATCATCCTGGCGCTATGCACTCTGCCGTACAGTCCTTGACTGTACTCTCCGGTTTACTATTGCTTTCACAGTGGATCGACATGTTACTTTTTGTTGTGAGAAGTTGAAGTTTAAATTTTGCAGTCAGAAAACTGCCACTGCGGTTTTAGCAACAACTGGAATTCTGCTTTGTTTGAAAAATATTCGCATAAACCCTAGATTTCAACCATTCATTATTGTGGATAAAGTACCTATTCTAAATTGTTTGCATATTAATATAATCCTGTGCAGGGAGATTTTAAACTTTTGAAAAGGTTTTAACTCCAGTAGTTCTATTTGAGCTAAATGCTGTTCCTTTACATTCTGACAGTGAAGCACATTTTCATGGCCATTCGAATCCATAAGGGTCTGAGGAGTCTGAAGCATCAGAGTGAGGAAGTTAACTCGAGGGACCAAGACGTAGAGAACCGGAGACAATCTGTGAATTTACTCTTCTCCATATCTGGCTCCTTCATCTTTCAGTGGTTATGCTATAATTTACCTTATTTTGGTGTTTACAGCCCTTTAGATAATCAATGTGCACATACATTTCAAATAATTGCATATATCTTCCAGGTTTGCTGCACAAACACGATTGTCTATACGAGAAGTCTCTCAAAATTCAGAGGAAACACAATAACTTATTGAAAGCCAGTTTTACATGAAGACTTCGACAAATCCAGTGATCAAAGCAAATGGAGTGCAACGCTGGACAGCACCAAAACGAAGGAAATGAACGTCAAAGTGACATGAACAATTTCTAAGAAATGGAAGGCTGGAGAGTCAGAAGAACATTGATAAAGCTGTTGAGTTACAAACCGCAGAGGGTCGAAGTCTAGAGTCGACTTTTAGAGAACGTGAAGTAACTGAGCAGGAAGATACAACTCTGTTGAACAACAATGTTTTGAAGGAAATATAGGACAAAATGAGAGCCAGATGGAAATAAATGGGAATGAAATAGGAACAGAATCGTGTCTTTCAGCTCGTTGAGACCTTTCCAAAATTTAATGACCGTCATGGTTGGCCAACTGGGTCCACATCATTATCTGCAACAGCTCGAAGCCATTTCATATTGTTAAGATGAAGAAATTTGACAATCCCAGTGTCGACTAATTGAGGGCTGAAATTAACAACAGGAGTCAGAAGTGCCAGAGACAAGTCAGAAATGCTAACCTTCCGGTGGCCAAACGTAAAGTGGGGATAAGGCGAGTCATTACACCTGCTGCAGCATAGGAGGTGAAAAAGGATCGGCAGTCACTCCTCCATTTTCACTGACTCGACTTTAAGTCTCCTCAGATGTGCTCAGAGTGGTGGGGTGAGTGGGATAGGGACATAGTTTCGCAAAAACAAATCTTCGTGTGTTAGCTTTGGTATGAATTCTACCGCCATTCACATTGTCAAACGCGTTTCTGACCCTGAATTAACTCCATTCTTGCTGTTGTACGCTTGCTAGTTCTCTTTCTCGACTCGAATTCTGCCTCGTCAGCCTCATCTCTGAAAACGTTATTTATTCGATTTCTTCCTCGAGAATCGACTTATCCAATAAATTTCTACATTGCCTCACACATCACTAACATTCATAAACTAGAGTTAACAACTCGCTGTTACCTGTTTACCCAACTCACATTAGGGCCCAATCAACGAGTTTCAACCTGTGCTCATTGATTGCTCTCCTGATCCCTATCTCCCCTCATATTATATTCAGTACGCAAATGTTCATATATTCAAAATGTCGTTAGATATTGGGATACTGAAGCCATACTTTCATTTTCAGCAAAACATTACTTTCTAAGCAATCAACATTGCCCGTCAATGTTGTTTACAGTGTCAGTTTGAAACAGTGTATTCAACAACTTTTTCAGTTTCCCAGTGTTAGCCAGTGATCAATAGTGAACCGTGCAGATGTCTGTTTGGTGCCCAACTATTCCCAGTAGACATTAATGACTTAGATGAATGAAAAAAATATATTTTTTTCAAGTTTGCAGACCGCGCAAAACCGGCATAATTGTAAGCAGGGCACAGATATGTTTCAGTGGGACTGGGACAATTTGTAGAAGTGGGCAAATATACACCAGATGCAGTATCATGTGCATCAGCGTGAGATTATCCGGTTTGGCAGCAAACGAAGAAAGCTATGTTACCTAAAGAGTGCAACGAGATTTATCCTTTGGCTATTTTCAGAACGGGATACCAAGAATTCGATTGAAAAATCCTGATAAGCAAATGAGTTAAAGTGAAGGGTCTGATATACATTTTAAGAGAGACATGATTTAGAGTTTACGAGGAGAGAAGAGAGGTGCTGGACAGTGAGTTAGGGGAAAGATGGGATCGATTAGAAACGTGTGGTGCAGGAAAACCACAGCTGGTCAGGCAGCAGCAGAGGAGCATGACAGTCGACGTTTCGAATGTAAGCTCTTCATCAGGAAGGAATGAAAAGCTTACGCTAGAAACGTCAACTCTCATGCACCTCGGATGCAGCCTGACCGGTTGTGCTTTTCCAACACCACTTCTTTCGAATCTAATCTCCAGCATCTTTAGTCCTCACTTTCTCCGGAAAGGCGGGATGGAGTCAGCTTATATGAAAGTAACACAAAAAACAAACGTTTACAGAGAGAATGACAAAGCTTAAAGTCGGTATCCAACACTACCATATTAAAAGTGTCAAATTGATATAGTAACCTGATCCTGTGACAAATATAGATTAGTCCATGGATCTTAATTTGTCACCAGAAGGTTTCCATTTTCCTTAGTAAAGGCTGCTTTTAATGTGAAGTCCCATGTATCAGGCTGGGGCGTACAGTTGGAGTTAACCACAAGTGTTTTTGTTTGATTAATTTGTTGAATTTGGATTTCGCTCACTGGCCATAATTTATTGCCCTTTCCAATTGTCCTTGAGAATGTCATGGTGATGTGCCTTCTTGAACTGCTGAAGTCCACCTCCTGTAGGTTGACTCATGATGATATTCCGAGTGAATTTCAGGATGTTGACTAAGTGACAGTCAACTATATTTCCAAGTCAGGACGATGGGTGACTTGGCTCGAAACTTGAAGTTGATGGTGGTCCTATATATTTAATGACCTTGTCCTTCTAGATTGAAGTGTTCATGAGTTTGGAAGGTACTGTGTCAAAACCCTTTCTGAATATCTGTAGTGCATCTTCTCTGTAGTACGCTCTGCTATTACTGAGCGTCAGTGGTAGATGGTTGTGGTTGTTGAACCAAACAAGTGGGCAGATATTTCGTCGATTGTGTAAAGCTTCTTGGCAAGTTGGAAGTACTCCATCACACTACTGACTTGTGTCTTGTAGATGATGGGCAGGCTTTGGGAAATCAGGAGGTGAGATACTCGCTGCAGCCTTCTTAGCCTCTGAGTTGATCTTGTAGCCAACTGCATTTACGTGGTGTATCCAGTCCAGTTTCTGATGAATGATAACATCCAGGGTGTTTTTGTTGGGAAATTCAGTAGTGGCAACAGCATTGAATGTCAAGGGGCGGTGGTTAGATTGTCTCTTATAAGTGACGGTCACAGCCTGGCATTTGTGTGGAGCGAATGTTACTTGCTACTTATCAGCATAAACCTGGATATGGTCCAGATCTTATTGCATTTGCTCAACAACTACTTCCCTGTCTGAGGAATTGCGAATGATGCTGAAAATAGCGCAATAATCAGCAAACATCCACAGTTCTGATCTTATGGTGGAGGGAAAATCATTGAGAAGAAGCTGATGTTGGGCCGAGGATATTACCCTGAAGAACTCCTGCAGTGATATCCTATATCTGAGATGGATCGCTCTCCAACATGCACCACCAAATTGGTATGTGTCAGATATGTCTGTACCCACCTGTTACCCATTAATTTTACTTTGGCACCTTGATACCACAGTCTGTCGCATGCATCATTGATGACAAGCCTGTCAGTCTTGCGTTTTCTCCAGAATTCAGATCTTTTGTCCATGTTTGAAACAAGGCTGGAATGAGTTCAGGAGATGAGTACACCGAGTGGAACCCATACTGGGCATCACTGAGCAGATTATTGCTGAGGAGGTGCTGCTTGATAACATGCTTGTTGGCACTTCTCATCACTTAATTGATGACCGACAGTCGAATGACTGGAGGTGATTGGTCCTGCTTTTTATGTGCATATCATAATTAGGCAATTTCACACGCCATCGGTTAAAACCAGTACCGGAAGAGCTTGGCGAGGGGAATGGAAGGTTCTGTAGTACAATTCTGCAGCACTATTGCCGGACTGTTGTCAGGGTCCATTGCGGTTCCAGCATTCAGTGCCTCCAACATTGCCTTGATATCACGTGGAGCTATTCGATTTGGTTGAATAATGTTATATATTATGCTGGGACTACTAGAGGAGGCCGAGATGGATCATACACTCGACACCTCTGGCTGAAGATTGCTTTGAATGATTAGGCCTTACCGTTTGCATTGATGTTCTGGGCTCCTAAATCTTTGAAGATGGGGACACTTGTGATCTCTCTGCCTCCAATGAGTTGGTTAATTGCCCCCTACAATTCACAACTAGATATGACAGGAATGCAAGGCTTACATCTGATCTGTTAATTGTGGGATCACTCAGCTCTGTCTACCACATTCTGTTTATGTAGTTCAGCATGGAAGTAGTCCTGTCTGGTGGCTTCACCAGCTTGAACCTCATTTTCAAGTCCACCTGGTGCTGCTTTTGGCAGTAATCATTGATATGCCAAGCCAAGAGGTTACAGATTGTGCTGCACAACAATTCTGCTGCTGTTGGTGGTTCAGAGTACTATCTGGAATACTGTGACCTCACCCGCGGCTGGCATAATTCAAAAATATCAGTCAAAACCTCCGTAATGTCTTCAATAGACTCCTTCAGTGTTCTTGAATATATCTGGTCAAAACGAGGAGATTAATCCACTTTCATACATTGCAATAGGCCCAATACCTCCTTTACAGTGATGTGGACTGTCCCCAATATATCCCCATTATCTTTCTCAAGTTCCCAAGTCTTCATGTCTTTCACCTTGGTAAACACAGAGGAGAAATATTCATTGAGGGCATTGACAATCTCCTGTTTTCTCTCACTTTGATTTCCACTTTGATCCTATTCTTTCTTTTTCCTTTAAAATTCTTAATTAATTTATTTGGATCTAATCTTCTCAGCCAAGCTATCTTATGACTTCTTTTTATTCCTCCCAGTTTCCTTCATCAGTAAATTTCTGTCATTCCTAAATACCACCAGAGATTCCCTTGATCCTAGCTGCCTGTATCTGAGCTATTTTTCTGGTCAACGGCTCAATATTTCTTGTCCTTCAGGTTTCCCAATTACTGCCATTCTTTTCCTTCACACTCACTGGAGCGTGAAGATCCTGAACTCTATCTTTTGAATATGGCTGCCACATTTTTCACTCCAATTGGCATTAAGTTAAACTGCTCCAACCCAATCGGTGTCACAAAAACCAAAATTTATTTCTCTGTTTTAGATAAATGTTTTGCTATAGCCTATTTTGTCAGTCATGTCTAGGAAGCATTCCTAACTCAATATGAAGAACTCTGAATAGAGCAGAGGCTATTAGATTTGGTGATTGGCAATGAAACAGATCAAGTGTCAGATCTCTCGGTGTGACACCATTTCGGTGATAGTGCTCCCAGCTCCCAGACCTTTCCTATAGAAATGGAGGGAGATAGGGAGTATGGGAAGTGTTTACTTGGGAGAGAAGGAATTCCAATGTTTTTAACTAGGAACTATGCAGCAAAAATTTGGAACACATTCTGAGGGGAATTCAAGACAAAGGTGTGGAGGTTGTTTAGAGAGCACTTGCTGCGAACGCTGGATAAGTTTGTACCACTGAGGCAAGGAAGGGTGAAAGAAATTTGGATGAGAAAAGGTGTGTAACATTTAGTGAAGTGGAATAAGGATGATTACTTGAGGTTGAGCAAGCAAGGATTAGACAGGGCTCTAGAGGGTTACAAGGTAGACGGGAAGGAAATGAAGAATAAACTTTGGACAGGGAGAAGGGGGCATGAGAAAATCTTGGTGGATAGGATTAAGGAAAACACTAAGGAGTTCTACATATATGTGAGGATCAAGGGGATAGGCAGAATGATGGTCGGATGATCTGGTAGAGTGGAGTGAACTTCTGGATGGAGTTGGAGAAGGTCCTTAATGAATAAATTGTTTCAGGATTCACTAGTAATATTGTCGTTTGTGGGGACCGCGTGAAACAGTCTGATATGCTCGAACAGGTTGATGTCAAGAAATAAATTTTGAAAAAATATGAAGATAGGTAAGGATTTTAGGCCAGACGGGATATCGCCAAGTTTACTACAGAAAATGAAGGACAATATTGTTCCGCCTTTGGCGTTGATCTTTGTAATATGACTGTCCACTGGAGTACTGCCAGATAATTGGAGGTGTGAAATGTTATTTAACAGTTGAAATTGCAAGACTTCTAAGAAGAAACAAGAAGCCTGCAGAAGGTCACGGCAACTGAAAACAGACGAAGCTTTGGAAGAATATTGAGAAAGTAGGTCCAATCTAAAATGAACGATTAAGAGTGCTTAAAGAAGGCATGGAATATCATTAACAAACAGAATTAAGGAAATACCAAAGAGTTTTATTCATATATACGTAGCAACTGGGAAAGTACAGAAAGGGCGAGCCCAATCATGGAAAAAAGAGGAAAATTTTGTATGCAGTCAGAGAAAATGGGTGACGTGCTGAATGGAGGCACAGTTACAACGTTTAGAAGACATATTGCATAAGTGCATGAAAAGGAAAGGTTTACAGGAATATGGGCCAAGTACTCTCAGGTGGAACTACTTTAGGTTCAGAACATGGCCAGCAGGAACTGGTTGGAACAAGCGGTCTGTTTCTGTATTGTCTGACTCAATGACTCTGAGTGATTGAAATTTACAGAATACTGCGTGGCTTGGATAGAATCATAATAGTGAAAATGTTTCAACTAGCATGAGTTAGAAGAATACGAGGGCACGGTCTCAGACTGAAGTGATGATCCCCCAAAAAGGAATTGAGAAGGAATTTCTTCAGCCAGAGGTGGTGTTTCTGTGGAATGCATTCCTCAGAGGGTTGTGGCCACAAAGTCAGTGAATACTTTTTCAGACAGAGACAGAGAAGTTCTTGTCTGCAGGGGGCATCAATGGTTATGGGAGAAGGGAGAGAGGGAATGAGAAACATATTAGTCACGATGAAATGGTGGAGCTTACTCAATGGGTCAAATAGGAGAAAGTGAGGCCGGAGATGCTGGAGATCAGAGTTGATGGATTGGTGGTAAATAAGTACATTTTAGGCAGCATCCAACGAGCAGGACAATCGACGTTTCGGTCATAAGCCCTTAATCAGGTATGAGGCTTGTGGGCCAGCGAGCTGAGAGATAAATGGGATAGGGGGTTGGGGCTGGGGTAGAAGGTAGCTGGAAATGTGATAGGTAGATAAAAGTTGGGTGGAACGGATAGGTCGGAGAGGAGGGTGGAAAGGATAGGTGGGAAGTAAGATGGAAAGGTAGAATCAGTCAAGCAGGTGATGCTGAGTTCGAAAGTTGGATCAAGGATAAGGTTAGGGGAGAGGAAATGAGGAAACTGGTGAAATCAACATTGATCCAAAGTGATTGAAGAATCCAAAGTGGAAGATGAGGCGTTCGATGCTTGGAAGTTGGCAATGGAGGAGGCCAAGGATCTGCATGTTCTTGATGGAGTTGGGGAGTAGTTAAAGTGTTCAGCCACGCGGTGGTGGGGTTGTTTTATGCAGGTGTCCCAGAGATGTTCGCTGCAGCATTTTGCATGATTGCGTCATGTCTCCCCAAAGTAGAGGAAACCACATCAGGTGCAATGGATACAGTAGATGATATGCGTGGAAATACACATAACTTTCTGTTGGATGTGGAAAGATCCTTTGGGGCTTTGGATGGTGGTACGTGGAGAGGTGTGGTGCAGGTATTGCATTTCTTGCAGTGGCAGGGGAATGGGTAAAAAGTGGAATGTTGGCTCATGGAGGAGGGGTAGGGGGCGTGTATGTGACAAAGGAGTCACAGAGAGAATGCTGGTAGGAGTGGGGAGGGAAATATATCCCGAGTGGTTGGGCTGTTTTCAGGTGGCGGATGTGAAGGCGGGTTAAACAATGCATGCAAAGATTGGTGAGGTGGAAGGTGAGGATCAGCCCCTCTCAGACCCCCTGACCGTCCAGCCTCATACCTGATGAAGGGTTAATGCTTAAAATGTCAATTCTCCTGTTCGTTAGATGCTGCCTAACTTACTGTGTTTTTTCAGCACCATGCTCCCGTTTTGATAGGCCAAATACCCTAATTCTGCTCCTATATCTTGTAGTCGTGCAGTTTTTATGGGTGATGTTAATCTGCTCATCCAAACAGAGGACAGGCAATCCTCGCCTGCATACATTGTAACGGCTGGGAGTGGGTTAGCTCAGTTGCGTGGACGGCTGGTTCGTCATGCAGAATGACATCAATAGCACGTGCTCAATCTCTATACTGGCTGAGTTCACCATCAAGGCCCCACATTCTTAATCTTACCCCTTGCCTGAGGCACGGTGACCCTCAGTTTAAAACACCATCAGCTGGCTCTGTCACTTTCCAACTATAGATCTAGTGAGAGAGCAGTTCTATGATCTTTTGGGACTACGACGACTTTAATTTCAAACTTTAATTGTGTAATGAAAAGGGAATAACTGGCAATCTGATTGTTTGAGGCCCCTTGTGGGAGAGTGAAGAAATATGAAGTATGGAAAGTGACAGAGTTGATTCTGACAGGTGTGGGAAAAATACAAATAGAAAACAACCCCAAAGTTATGAGATCGCAAGCAAACGACAATAATTTGTGAAATGTAACTTACAGGGATGGCAAATATTTAAAGAGCGCTTGAAGGAACTGCAGCTGTTGTCTATTCCTGTCTGACAATTGATTGTCATCTTTCAAGATTCTATGAACTCAGGAAAACTTTCTGTGGATTGAAAGTTAGCGTGACCACACCATTTAAGAAAAAGGAGAGAAGACAAGGAATTATAGACCAATTAGCCTAATACTGGAAAACAGTGACAGGATTGAACGGAATCAGTCAGCATGGATTTGTAAAAGGAAAATGAGAAAGCAGACCTGGTGTCCTTGTACACAAATTGCTGAAAGAATGCATGCAGATGCTGCAGGAGGTGAGGAAGGCAAATGATATGTTGGTCTTTGTAGAGAGTGAATCTGAGTAAAGGAGCGGGAATGTCTTCCTAAAATTGGACAGGATATTGGTGAGACGAAATCTGGAGTATTGTATGCAGTTTTGGAATCCTTACCTGATGCAGGTCAGATCTGCCCATAGAAACTGTGCAACAAAAGTTGATCAGATTGATTCCTGGGCTGTCAGGATTGTCATATGAGGACAGAGTTGATTGTTTAGGAAGAAATCCATTGGAGTTATTTAGGATGTCACAAAACCTAATTAAAACCTTAACAGACTAGCAAGGTAAATCCAGGAAAGCGCTCAATTACTGGCAGTTCAGAATCACAGGAGTGTGCGAAGGACGGGTATGGGGGTTGTCACAGTATCAGGATAGGCTCTAGGCAATTGAGAACTGAGATGATTTTTGTTTAAAATTTGAGACCGGTGATCCTGCAGAACTTAATGCTACCGAAAGCAACTGAGAACAAAAATGTGGAAAGTTTCCAAGATGAGGATAGCTATAGTTCTGAGGGCTAAAGGGATTAATGGATATGGGTCTAAAGTGGTAGCAGGCCACTGAGCAAAATGACCAGCCATAATCATGTTAAACAATGGAACATGATCGAACACCAAAACAACCTACTCTTGTTCCTATTTTCTATGTTTCTACTCTGGTTATGGTGAGATATAAAAATGAAATGATTGTAACGAATAGATGAAAATCTTGTAACTCCTTACCGAACGGGAATTGGGAAGTAGCTTCAACACAGGAATTGCAGCGGTTCAAGAAGGTTAAGAAGGTGCAGCGTGATTTTGCAAGTTTCTATCCTCGATGCTGTCTCTCACTTTTCATTGAGTTCTCAAATTGTTGTATGTTCTGAGAAAAGGAACAAAGTACGTAGGAAATAAGAAAAGAAGCTTGGAGATTTGTTGGTCTTAGAAGGAGGTAGGGTGTAACAGTTCACGGAAGAGGGTATGGGTGGGAAAGGGGAGAAATGAGGGAAACAGTGGGCCATGTTCGTATGGGGTGATGGGCAACGAACGGCCCTAATTTCGAAACAGCCCCATTTTGGTCATTTCTTTCCCTACACTCCCTGCTCCATTCTCTGAGCCTCTTTCACAATGACAGACAGCTCAGTGACAAATACTTTCACGAGGACTCTTTTTCTTCAGCCTCATTCCTATGAAGTGTTTGTGCCAGAAAGAATAATTTTCCTGCTCCTCGGATGCTGTCTGGCCAGCTGTGCTTTTCCAGCACCTCACTCTCCCATCCTCAACATCTGTGGGTAAGTGGGAGTGTTGCTGGAGTCAGAGCGTTGTGTTCGATGGAGGGTTTATTGTCACGTTTTCTCAGGTGCAGGCAACAAGAGACATGTAGAAGTGGCTAACTCCCCACACGCTGTGACATCTTAGGGACAAAGTACCCAGGTACAAAATCGTAATCACATCACGTGAAAAATGAGAAAATACATTTTAAAACATTAGCACCGTCGTTTCTTCAGTATAAAAGTGAATAAATTTAGAAATAATGTTAAACGTCAAACATTACTGACCTTTCTTAAAACATGAGCAGCACAGTGGCACAGTGGGTGGCACAGTGGCACAGTGGTGGGTGGCACGGTCGCACAGTGTGGGCGGCACGGTGGCAAAGTCGTGGGCGGCACGGTGGCACAGTGGTGGGCGGCACGGTGGCACAGTTGTGGGCGGCACGGTAGCACAGTGGTTAGCACTGCTGCCTCACAGCGCCAGAGACCCGGGTTCAATTCCCGCCTCAGGCGACTGACTGTGTGGAGTTTACACATTCTCCCCGTGTCTGCGTGGGTTTCCTCTGGGTGCTCCGGTTTCCTCCCACAAAGATGTGCAGCTCAGGTGGATTGGCCATGCTAAATTGCCCGTAGTGTTAGGTAAGGGGTAAATGTAGGGGTATGGGTGGGTTGCGTTTCGGCTGGTCAGTGTTGACTTGTTGGGCCGAAGGGCCTGTTTCCACACTGTAAGTAATCTAATCAAATGAGCCTGCAGACACTCAAAGCTGGGGATTCCCCAAGAAAGACAGTTTCCTTCACACTCAACAATATTAACTATCACTAATCAATCCATGCGAAAAGCACCTGCCATTCACCATATGTGTACCCTTTATGATTTTATAAATCGCTCTAAAATCACCTCTCATCTCCGATGCTCCAATGAAAAGGTCCCAGCCTAACCTGCCACTCCTTCTCAAGTAAAACTTCCATTCCCCAACAACATCCCGACAAATCTTTTCTGAGTCATCGCCAGCTTAATAATATCCTTCCTACAACAGGACTAGACACAGTACTCCAGAGGATGCCTCACCAACATTACACAGAACTTCAATGTAGTGCCCCAACTCTTGTGCTCAAAGGTCTGAGCACTGAATGCAAACATGCTAAATACCTACTTAGCCACCCTATCTATATGTGACGCGAAATTCAATGAATTGTGTACCTGAACTCCTCGGTCACTCTGTTCTCCAACATGACCCAAAGGCCTACTTGGGATTGTGTACGTAGTCATTATCACATTTATCTCAGTTAAATACATCTACCACTCCTCAGTCTACTGACACATGGATCAAAATTTCTTTGTATTCTAAGATACACTCTTCACTCTCAGCATGCCACCAATTTTGGTGTTATCCACATATGTACTTACCAGGCATTCCATATTTTCATCCACATTATTTATATTAATGACAAACAGAAGTGGACCAAGCACAGATCCCTTTGGAACACTGCTGGTAACAGTCCTTCAGTCCGAAAAATGATTTTGCAAAACCAGTCTCTGCCTCTTCCCATTACACCAATTTTATATCCAACTGGAAAGTTCACCATGAATCTTATGCGATCGAACTTTAATGATTAGTCGACCATGTGGAACGTTGTCGAAGGTTTTACTGAAGTCCAAGTAAATAATGTCTACTTCTCAGCCCTGATCAATCTCCTTGGTCAGTTTCTCGAAGAAAAATTCAGGCATGTCTGTGAGACCCAATTGCCATCACACTGAGCCATGGATACTAACTCTAAGCATTCGTTGCCTCTTAAAATGATTATAAATGCTAATTTTCTGAATCGTTTCCAACAACGTACCCACCACCCAAGCCAATTTAAGTGGCTATAATTAGGGGCACTGACGGGGCTGGGGGGTGGGGTGTGTGTGTGGGTAGTCATCCTGCATGAGCTTTCTTAGTCACAGGGATGATGTTGGCCCTCTTGAAACAGGCAGGGGCAGTGACCTGTTGAAGATGTCCGAGAAGACATCTGCCAGTTTATCTGCACATGCTTTGAGTGCATGCTAGTACTCTGCCTGGCCCCATTGCTTTCCTTGGACTCTCACGAAGGAAAACTAATCTGACCTCTGATGTGGTGACTGTTGGGATATGTTCATCAGGACTTGTCGGATTAGGTCTTAATTCTCCTCTGAAATTCCACTCAAAGTGAGCATAGAAGGCGTTGAGACGATCTGGGAGAGACGTGTAATCGTCTGCTATCTTGCACTATCTATTTTAAAAACCTGTGATGTCATTCTGCCCTTGCCATTGTCGCCAGCTGTCTGTCTGGGTGTCGAGTTTGGATTGGTAAGGGTTCTTGGCTGTCTTAATGGCTATGCGGAGGTCATACTTAGATCCATTATATTTGAGTGGGCCTACTGATCTGATGGCCTCAAACCTGTTTTTTTTTCGTTGGTTCTGTATGTCGTGATTCATGCAGGGTTTCCTGTTGAGGAACACCCTTATTGACTTCATCGGTATGCAGTCCTCCACAAACTTGCTGGTAAAGTCTGTGGCGGTGGTGGCATACTCTTCCAAGGTACCTGTGGACTGTTTGAATATGGCCCAAGCAGCCGAATCCAGACAGCACCGGAGTTGATGATCTGCCTCCTCCAACCAGCACTGGACCCATATCCACGAAGGGTTCTCCTGCTTGAGCTTTTGCCTGTAAGCCGGGAGAAGAAACATAGTATTGTGATCGGACTTCCAGAACTGAGGCCGGGGGATGGAGTGGGAGGCATCTTTCACAGTGGTGTAGCAGTGGTCCAAAATGTTCGGGCCCCAGGTGGGGAAGGTAATGTTCTGGTGGTACTTAGGCAACGCCTTCCTTTGATTGGCTTGTTTGAAATTGCCAGTTACAATAAACAGGGCTATGCGGATGTTCTATCTCCAGGGTGTTAGGGGTGGAGTACATCAGGTTCAGAGCTTCCTCAACCCTTGCTTGTGGTGGTATGTACACAGCAGTTACTATAGCAACGTTAAATTCCCGTGGTAGATATAAGGGGCGGCATTTGACGGTGAGGAATTCAAGATTTAGGAAGCAATGGCTGCTAGGGTTGCAATGCCTGTGCACCACAAGTTATTAATTAAAAAGCAAATCCATCCACCCTTTGTCTTACCTGAAGATGCTGTACTATCCACACGATGCATAGAAAAACCATCAGCTTGAAGTGTGCACTCGGGAATGGATGGGTTAAGGCAGGTTTCTGTGAAACAGAGTGCACAGCAGTCCCACAGTTTACTCTGGAAGCTGAACTGTGATATATGTTCGTCTATCTTGTTCTCCAGAGATTGTACACTTGCAAGGAATAAGCTATGAAAGGCGGGGGCAGGAGATTTTAAATCACGTAGTCACAGTCTTGCGAGCAGGCCAACACCCTAAACCCGATTCCTCGCATTTTTCTTATATTTGAATGCTTTGGTGGTCTGCTGGAGTGGATTGTGCTTCCAGTTAAGTGATCCTTCCTCGGACCCTGTGTGGTTTGCAGGTTCGTGTGGTTATTTTTTGCAGAGGGTCTGCTTAGGACCCAGTGTACCAGGTAGGTTAATGCTTGGTATTTTACGGAGGGAGTTTGCTTCGGACCCAGTGGACACGTTCCTGGTTTCAGTCACTGCCAATTTGCTGCTCCAGGTCTAACTACCTTTTTTGCAGAAGTGATTGGGCTGTCTCCAGGTACGTTATGATAGATGTCATGTCAGGCAGGGCGTCTTATGGGGCGGGGCGCGTTTTGTGTCCATTTTCCTTCCTGGGGCAGGTCTCTTGGGCCCCTCCTTTTTTTTGGCAGGCTCCAAGCCTGGTGCTCGCGTAGACAGCCTATGGCTCACCTGGTCTTCTTCTGAGGCGGAAAGATGGGTGGTGGGCACGGCGTGGTCTGCTGCCTGCATCCAATGAGCTGGCTTTGAGAGTCTGTGAGTTTCGATAAAACACAGTTATTTGTATTTTTTAAAAGCATGGTATTCAGTTCAAAGATTGTAGAACGATTATAGGAAATAGGGAACTGAGATCTGCACGCTGGGAGTCGACCATATCAGGCGTTATCTTGTGTCCCTAGTGTTAGGGGACTCTAAACAGATGGTCAGACAGGCGTTTCTGCGGCCAGTAGCGAAAAAGTAGAATGGTGTGTTGGTTCCCTGCTGCCAGCATCAAGGATGTCTCAGAGAGGATGCAGAATATTCTCAAAAGGGAGAGGGAGCAGCAGGAGGTCTTTGCACAGATGGAAACGAACAACATAGGAAGGCAAATGGATGAGATTCTGAAGGGAGAATATAGATAGTTAGGCAGGAATTTTAAAAGGACGTCTCGAGGGTAGTAACACTTGGATTGCTCCCAGTGCTGCAAGCTAGTGAGGGTAGGAACAGGAGGATAGTACAGATTAATATGTGGCTAAGGAGTTGATGCGTGAGAGAAGGATTCACAGTTTTGGATCGTTGGAATCTCTTCTGGGGTAGATGTGACCTGTTCAAGAAGGATGGATTACACCAGAATTGGAAGGGGACTATTTTCCTGGCAGGGAGATTTGCGTGATCTGTTCGGGATGATTGAAACTGGTAAGGTGGGACCCAGGGAGCTAGTGGGGAAAGAGATCAATCTAAAACTGGTACAGTTGAGAAAAGAACCGAGTCAAACAGTTAAGGGCAGGCACGGACAAAGCAGAGCAAAAGGTCGGACTGAAAAAATTAACTGCATTTATTTCAATGCAATAGGCCTAACAGGAAAGGCAGATGAACTCATGGCATGGTTAGGAACATGGGATTCGGATATCAAAGCAATTACAGAAACATGGATCAGGGATGGACAGGACTGGCAGCTTAATATTCCGGGATGAAAATGCTGCAGGAAGGAGACAAAGGGAGGCAAGAGAGGAGGGAGAGTGGCGTTTTTGATAAACGATAGCGTAACAGTTGTGCTGAGGGAGGATATTCACAGAAATACACCTAGAGAACATATTTGGATGGAACTGAGAAATTAGAAAAGAATGATGAGGGTAGAGCAGTGGATGTAGTGTACATGGATTTTAGTAAGGCATTTGATAAGTTTCCTCATGGTAGGCTTATGTCGAAAGTCAGGAAGCATGGGATAGTGGGAAATTTGGCCAGTTGGACAGAGAACTGGTTAACTGGTCAAAGTCAGAGAGTGATGGTAGATGGTAAATATTCAGCCTGGAGCCCAGTTACAAGTGGAGTTCCGCAGGGATCAGTTCTGGGTCCTCTGCTGTTTGTAATTTTTATTAATGACTTGGAAGAGGGAGCCGAAGGGTGGGTCAGTAAATTTGCAGACTAGTGGAGTTATGGATAGTGAGGAGGGCTGTTGTCGGCTGCAAAGGGACTAAGAAATGATGCAGAATTGGGCTGAAGAGTGGCAGATGGAGTTCAACCCTGTCAAGTGTGAGGTTGCCCATTTTGGAAGGACAAATAAGAATGTGGAATACAGGGTTTACACTAGGTTTCTTAGTAAGGTGGAGGAACAGAGGGATCTTGGGGTATATGTTCATAGATCGTTGAAAGTTGCCACTCAGCTGGATAGAGCTTATGGTGTATTAGCTTTCATTAGCAGAGGGATTGAATTCAAGAGTCGTGAGGTGATGTTGCAGCTGTACAGGACTTTGGTAAGGCCACATTTGGAGTCCTGTGTGCAGTTCTGGTCACCTCACTTTAGGAAAGATGTGGAAGCTTTGGAGAGGATGCAGAGGAAATTTACCAGGATATTTCCAGAATGGAGATTAGGTCATATCAGGATAGATCGAGAGTGCTAGGCCTTTTCTCATTGGAACGGCGAAGGATGAGGGGTGACTTGATAGAGGTTTTTAAGATGATCAGGGGAATAGATAGAGTAGACAGTCAGATACTTTTTCCCCGGGCACTTCAGAGTGTTACAAGGGGACATAAATTTAAGGTGAAGGGTGGAAGGTATAGGGGGGATGTCAGGGGTAGGTTCTTTGCCCAGAGAGTGGTGGGGGCATGGAATGCGCTGCCTGTGGGAGTGGCAGAGTCAGAATCAGTGGTAACCTTTAAGCGGCAATTAGAACGGTACATGGATAGGTGCTTAGGCTAGGACAAATGCTCAGCACAACATCGTGGGCCGAAGGGCCTGTTCTGTGCTGTATTGTTCTATGTTCTATGTAATAATCACTTTATTGTGATTGTATCATTGACCCCCTAATAGTCAGCGGGAAATTGAGAAACAAGTTTGTAAGCAGATTTCAGTTATCTGTAAGAATAATAGGGTTTTAACGGTAGGTAATTTTATCTCTCCAAGCATAGACTGGGACTGCCTTAGTGTTAACGGTTTAGATGGAGAACAATTTGTTAAGTATGTGCAGGAAGTTTTTATGATTCAGTACGTAGATGAACCTACGAGAGAAGGAGCAAAACTTGACCTACTCTTCGGAAATAAGAAGGAGGCGACAGGGGACCACGTTGGGACAAGCGTCCATGATTCTATTAGTTTTAAAATAGTGATGTGAAAGTATAGAAGTTCTACATTTGATGGTGTTTGGCAAGAACTCTCAAAAGCTGATTGGGGCAGAAGCTCACAGGTGAAGGGACGACTGGAAAATGGGATGCCTGCCGAAGTGAGATAATGATAGTCCAGAGAAAGTATATTCATGTTTGGGTGAAAGAAAAGGCTGGTAGGTGTCGTGAATGCTGGATGACCAGAGAAATTGATGGCTTAGTTAAGAAAAAGAAGAAAGCATATGTCAGGTACAGACATGGTAGATCAAATGAATCCTTACAAGAGACAGTAGGAGTATACTTAAGAGGGAAATTAGGAGGACAAAAAGGGGACATGAGATAGTTTTGGCAAACAGGGTTAAGGAGAAAACAAAGTGGTTTTACAAATACATTAAGGACAAAAGGGTAACTAGGAAGAGTTGAGGGCCTTTCAAATATCAGCAAGATAGCCGAGGTGTGGATCAGCAGGAGGTAGGGGATATACTAAATGAATATTTTTCATCAGTATTTACTGTGGAGAAGGACATGGATGATATAGTGAAATAGATGCTGACATATTGCAAAATGTTCATATTACGGAGGAGGAAATGTTGGAGGTCTTGAAATGCATAAATGTGGATGTCCTCAGGTGTAACATTGAACGCTGTGAGAAGCTAGAGAAGTGATTGCTGGGCGCCTTGCTGAGATATTTGTATCATTGATAGTCACAGGTGAGGTGCTGGAAGAGAGGAGGTCAGCCAACGTGGTGCTACTACGTAGGAAAGCGAGTAAGGACCAACCAGGGATCTATTCCGGTGAGCTGCATGTCAGTAGTAGGCAAGTTGTTGGAGGGAATCCAGAGGGACATCTTGACGACATCCAGATGACGTATTTGGCATGAGCTGAAAATGTATTGTTGGAAAAGCGCAGCAGGTCAGGCAGCGTCCAAGGAGCAGGAGAATCGACGTTTCTGGCATGAACCCTTCTTCAGAAAGATTCCCGAAGAAGGCCTCATGCCCGAAACGTCGATTCTCCTGCTCCTTGGATGCTGCCTGACTTGCTGCGCTTTTCCAGCAACACATTTTCAGGTCTGATCTCCAGCAGCTGCAGTCCTCACATTCTCCTAGACGTATTTGGAATGGCAAGGACTCATTAGGGATTGCCAACATTGCTTTGTGCGAGGGAAATCATGTCTCACGAACTTGATTGAGTTTTTTTGATGAATTAACAAAAATGATTGATGAGAGCAGAGCGGTCAACGCGATCTATATTGTCTTAGGTAAGGCGTTCGACAGGGTTTCCCAAGGTTAGCAAGGTTAGATATCATGGAATACAGGGAGAACTAGCCATTTGGATACAGAACTGTCTCGAAGGTAGAAGACAGAGAATGGTGGTGGAGGGCTGTTTTTCAAATTGGAGGCCTGTGACCAGTGGAATGTCACAAGGACGGGTCCACTACTTTTCGTCATTTATATAAATAATTTGAAAGTGAACATAGGAGGTATGGTTAGTAAATTTGCAAATGACACCAAAATTGGAAGTTTCGTGCACAGCAAACAAGGTTACCTCAGATTACAACGGGTTCTTGATCAGATGAGCCGGTGGGCTGAGTAGTGGCAGATGGAGTTTAATTTAGATAAATACGAGGTGTTGTATTATGGGAAAGCAAATCTTTGCAGGACATATACACTTCATGGTAAGGCCCTAAGGAGTGAAGCTGAACAAAAAAGACCTTGGAATAGCTGCTTGAAAATAGAGTCTTGGGTAGATTGGAGAGTTAAGAAGGCGATTGGTATGCTTTCTTTTATTGATCAGAGTATTGAACATATGGGTTGGATCGTCATGCTGTGGTTGTGCAGAGCGTTGGTTAGACCTCTTTTGGAATATTGCGTGCAATTCGGGTATCCTGTCCATTGGAACGATTTTGTGAAACTTGAAAGGGTTCATAAATGAATTATATGGACGGGTTGGAAAGTTTGAGTTATAGGGAGAAGTTGAATAGGAGTGTCAGAGGCTAAGGGGTGACCTTATGATGTTTATAAAATCATTAAGGGCATGTATAGAGTAAATAGACATTTTATTTTGCTTAGGATGGAGTGTCCAGAACTAGAGGGAATATGTTTAGAATGAGAGTGGAGAGATGTAAAAGAGAACTAAAGGGCAACTTTTTCACACAGATGGTGGTGTGTGTGTGGAAGGAGCTGCGTGAGGAAGTGGTGGAGGCTGATACAATTGCAGCACTTAAAAGCCACCTACGTGGGTATATGAATAGTAACGGTTTGGAGGGATATGAGTCGAGTGCGGGAAGGTGGGACTAAATTACGTTGGGATATCTGGTCGGCACGGACGATTTGGACCCAATAGTTTCAGTTCTGGACATCTCTGTGATACTTTTACTCTAGGAGTGACGGCCAGGTGGGGACTTCTTACTGAGGTTTTGACTATTACAATGGCATGTGCATTGGTTGAATGTTTTTCATTGTTCGTTCAAACGTTTTCCAATGTTTCCTCACTGAAACATATTTAAATCTGTTTCCCCAGTTTACCTCGGTCAGTTCTCCTGTGAAACTCATGTAATTGCCTTTGTGCCCGTCCGCAAATGTAGCTTGTCCTTTCTCTAGTCGCTTTAAAACATTATAATTCCTATGAATTTCACCTTATAACAATTTTTCGGAGCATCTCACAGTGTGACATCACTTATTCATTCAGCTTCATCATCCAACGGTCGATCTGAAATAGTTACATCCAGAGCCAGTTGCACAATGTGTTATTCAAAGAAACGCTGACAAAAACATTCTCTGAACTCCTGTTCGAGTATGATTCTTGCCAGCACGTTTGTCCCGGACTATATGAAGATTGAATTCTTCCAAATTTACCACAATGATTTTGATACAAATTCCAATGAGTTCCTATTTAATGCAGTGATGAACAATGAAATGCTGTTATGCGACGTAAAAGAAAAATATCCTGCTGGTGTTGATGACATGATATTGTCAGAATTTGCTTTCAGACTGAATCAGCTGCATACTCTGAGGTCTAGTGTTTTGTCTTTAATCCATTACTGTCAAATTTACCTATTAAGATTTCCATTCTGCATAAGTCCCCAGAAGGTTGTGCACCGTTGAAAATTTATGGTCGATCATTTGGTTCATCCTGTAACCATGCCTCTCTGGTAAGCAAATGTCTTTTATCTCTGCCTCACAGGCCCATCCATCTTATTGCAAATACTTTGTCTATTCCAAAAAGTACATGAAAATTTACTTTTTGGCCAGAAGTTTCTGTCACAAACCTATTGGTTGATGTACAGATTTACTTCAACTTTGTCCCTTAATGTTCCTTTCTTCTTATCTTCAGCCACATCGCCATACTGTTGCAATGCTTCACCTTTTGCCTTTAGATTTGGAAAGCTCCTCCCCCCGAACCCTGCCCACGCATCCACTGTCACTTTAAAAATTCATCTATAAACCTACTGACATGATTTTGTCAGGGTATTGCTCTAAGTAAGGTTCCAAAGAGACCAAGTGCAATCGGATATCTTTAAATTCGCTCTTGAGATGTGGGTTTTTCTGGCTGGTCAGCATCTCTCACCCACCCTAGCTAACCTTGAACTGAGTTGCTTGCTAAGTTTTTTCTCCATTTGGCAGTTGAGAAGCAATCACTTTAGTGTGGGCATGGAGTCCCACTACAATGTCCACACCAGGTGAGTATGGCCGATTTCCTCCATAAAGGCCATGAGTGCATCAAATGGATTTTTCTTGACATCACCACCCCTCCCAACTGTTGCAGCCTCTCTATCATCGTAATCTCCTTCTGCAAAAAAACTACTCCATATATGTTGCATTTATTCATTGTATTCAGTAACAGTGCATCCACAATTTTTGGGGATCGTGAATACTAAACAAACTAACACCCTTTGAATGAAGTGTTTTCTCATCATCTTAGTCTCAAGGAAGTTCTCCTTTTGCTGAGATTCCTTTACCGTACTTTGGACCCTCAAATCCACAGACATAATTTCTCAGCATCCCTGAGATCAAGTCCCTGTCACTCAGAATCTTTTACATTTCATTTCTATTGCACAAAATACAGAGTCTCGGGATTGAAGGTGATTGAGCGGTTTGGATCAGAAATTTGCTAGCAGAAAGAAGACAGAGGGTGGTCGTTGATGGGAAATGTTCAACCTGGAGCTCAGTTACCAGTGGTGTGCAGCATACATCTGTTTTGTGGCCACTGCTGTTTGTCGTTTTTATAAATGATCTGGATCTGGGAGTATAAGGATGGATTGGTAAATTTGCGGATGACACGAAGGTAGGCAGAGTTGTGGATAGTGCCGAAGGATATTGTGGGTTACAGAGGGACATAGATAACATGCAGAGCTAGGCTGAGAAGTGGCAAATGTTATATAATGCTTTAAAGTGTTATGTTGTGCTCTTCGGAAGAAGTAACAGGAATGCAGAGTACTGGGCGAATGGCAAAACTCTTGGCAGCATAGATGAACAGAGACAGCTCGGTGTCCAGGTGCTCAAATCCCGGAAAGTTGTCACCCTTTGGATAGATTTGTTCGGTGTATTGAGTTTTGGAGCCACGAGATCATGCTTCAGCAGTACATGACATTGGTAAGGCAGCACCTGACGTATTGGGTGCAGTTCTGGTCACCACATTATAGGAAAGATGAAGAAGCTTTAGAAAGACTTCAGAGGAAATTTACTAGGATGTTTCCTGGTATGGAAGGAAGGTCTTACGAGGAAAGGCTGATGGAAATAAAGCTACTTTCATTGGAGAGAAGAAAGTGAGAGTTGAGTTAATCGAGACACATAAGATACTTAGAGGGTTAGATAGGGTGGAAAGTGAGAGCTTTTTTCCTCGAATGGTGAAGGCTAATACGAGAAGATGCTGCTTTAAATTGAGGGGTGATATATTTAGGACAAATATCGGGGTTGTGTCTTTACGCTGAGAGTAGTGGGGACGTGGAATTGCCTGCCTGCAAAGACAGTAGACTCTCTGACGTTAAGGCCGTTTAAATGGACATTGGACATACATATGGATGAGAATGGAATGGTGTAGGTCAGATGGTCATCAGATTAATTTCACAGGTCGGCGCAACACTAAGGGCCATCTACTGTGCTGTAACGTTCTCTGTTCTACGCTTTATGTTCTTCGAAATCCCTTCTCCACTCCCTGAAACTCATGATGATACACAAATTTATTCAGAAACCCAGGAAATTGAAACATGCGTACCAAATAGTGCAACCTCAGTTTATTATTAATTCATAGCTATTAGATAAAGCTGGCTTGGCCATCATTTATTGCCCATACATTAGGTAGTGCTTTGTTCCCTACTTGTTGCAAACGGTTTCGTGCATGTACACCAACAATAATATGAAAGCCAGGATTTTCATCAAGTAATTCTCGTGAAACAGTGATGCATTTCCAAGTCGTTGGCTTTAAATTTAACTTGCAGGTTGTGGTATTTCCATGGACCTGTTGCCCTTGACACGCCAGAAGTGCATAGCTTGTAAGCTACTGTCAGATACACTTTTGAAATTTCTACAATGTAATCTTTAGCTGGTGACACTGCTTCTTTTGAGAGTTGATGGTGGAGGCAATGAATGTTTGTGGATGTGATGGCAATCGAAGTGAATTGTAAATGTGCCCGTTCTTATACATGGAGAGCATAACTGTTACATATCTAGTTTTCTCTTCTCTTTTGAAATAACGACTTTGCTTAATTACAATAAGTGACTTCGTGCCATTGCAACGTGGAACACAAGACAATTGGAACAGAATGTGGTCTCTGAGCTCCTTGAACCTGTTCCAGAACGTAAGGACATCGTGGCTGATTTGTTCCAAAACTCAGTATACCTACCCTTGGCCCCTATCTGTGACTAATTTTCCTTAGCAAAAAAATGTAGCTATTTCAGACAATAAGGCTTAGAAAACTAAACAATACCAACTGAAACAGGAAACAATTGAATGTAGAGTTAATAACTTAAAAATGGCCAACTCAGTGTTGACTATAGAAGGTGGTCAATTGCCAATTTGAGTAATGAGGTACCGGACTTAATTCGTTATTTTTGTTTTTGTTGAGACTGCTTACTATGAAGAAACTTTTCTATAACAAATACATGTATACCTCTTTTCAACATAAGAAACAAAAAGTATAGCTTGTGTTGAACGGTTGGATAAAGATTATGTTGCTGATGAGTCAGGGAAGGTACAGAGGAAAAGTGGGATTTCAAAAGTGAAAGTAATGATGTTGATATTAAGAACCTGTGAAAGCACAATAGGCCTCCTGCTTCCTCACAATTCCATTATTATGCATGAGCTTGTATCGATTAATTAGCTGTGAAAAAACAGTGAAAAGAATATCGGAATGAATAAGTCATGTTGTGGGGGAAGGTGTCCTGTAAAGAAGATCTGGAAATCCATGAAAATTGAGCAGGCCTCCACATGAGCAAGACCAGACCAGACGATCTATAATTTGGCAGCATGCGAGTTTATCACGTTGTTAGATAATTTGATGAGCAGTGTATTTCTCGAATCATTAGAAGTTTGAAAGGAAAGGTATTAAAAACAAATGACTAGATGTCTTTTTCTGTAAGTTGCTTACGTCGTACATACAGGTGCAGTAAACAATTTGGAAGGTCAGAGGAATGACAAGCTTTATTGTCAGAGGATGTGAGCACAAGAGAAGTGACGTCTTGCTTTACTTTTATACGAGCTTTGCCTGACGGCACCTGCAGGACTACGTGCAGTTTTGATTCTTTATCTCAGGAAATACCTTATTGACATGTGGAGAATGCACTGAACTTCCACCAGTGACTATGTTAACAAGTGAGAATGGACAAATATGGCCTGTATTATCAGGAATTTCTGAAACTCTTCAACCCAAACAATCGAAAAACGAACAAAGAAAATTTACAGCCCAGGAACAGGCCCTTCGGCCCTCCAAGCCTGAGCCAATCCAAATGTACTGTCTAAACCTGTCTGTTAATTCCTAAGCATCTGTATCCCTCTACTCCCCACCTACTAATGCATTTATCCAGACGCATCTTAAATAACTCTACCACCTCTGCTGGGAACGTGTTCCAAACGCCCACCACCCTCTAGGTGAAGTACTAGCCGCGTGTATCCCCATTAAACTTTCCACCTCTCACCTTGAAAGCATGACCTCTCGTTATTGAATCCTTCACCCTGGGAAGAAGCTTGTCTCTATCCACCCTCTCAATGCCCTTCATGATTTTATAAACCTCAATCAGGTCCCCCCTCAATCTCCTTTTTTCTAGTGAAAATAAACTTTAACCTACTCAATATTTCTTCATTGCTAGCACCTTCCATACCAGGCAACATCCTCGTAAACCTTCTCTGCACCCTCACCAAAACGTCCACATCCTTTTGGTAATGTGGCGACCAGAACTGTACACAGTATTCCAAATGCAGTCGAACCAATGTCTTGTAAAATGTTAACATGACTTGCCAGCCGATATGCTCAATACCCCGTTCAATGAAGGCAAGTATACCTTGTTAACCACTCTGTCCACCTGTGCAGCAACCTTCAGGGTAAAATGGACCTGCACTCCCAAATCCCTCTGCCCATCAACTTTTCCCAAGGCTCTTCCGTTCATTGTAGAATTCGCTTTAGAATTAGTCTTGTCTAAATGCTTCACCACACATTTGTTTAGATTGAAAACCATCTGCCACTTTTCCACCCAACTCTGCAGTCTATCTATATCCTCCTGTATTCTCTGGCAGCCCCTTATGTTTTCTGCTACTCGACCAATCTTCGTGTCATCTGCAAACTTGCTGATCATCTGAACAGTGCCCTCTTCCAGATCATTTATGTATATTACAAACAGCAGTGATCCCAACGTGGAACACCACTGGTCACCTTTCTCCATTTCGAGAAACTCCCTTCAACTACTACTCGCTGTCTCCTGTTGCTCAACCAGTTCTTTATCCAGCTAGCTAGAACACCCTGCACACCATATGACTTCACTTTCTCCGTGGTCTGCCATAGGGAACCTATCAAACGCCTTCCTAATGTCCAAATATGTGACATCAACAGCCCTTCCTTCATCTATCTATTTGAAGAACTCAATTAAGTTGGTAAGGCATGATCTCCCCCGAACAAAACCATGTTGTCTATCACTGATAAGCCCATTATTTTCTAAATATAAATAGATCCTATCCCTCAGTACCTTCTCCAGCAACTTTCCCACTACCAACATCAAACTCACTGGTCTGTAGTTACCCAGAATATTCCTACTACCCTTCTTCTACAGGGGGACAACGTGGGCAAACTTCTAGTCCTCTGAAACCTCACCAGGATTTAAAGATGCCACAAAGATATCTGTCAGAGCCCCAGCTATTTCTCTCTCACCTCCCTCAGCAACCTGGGATAGATACTGTCCAGTCCTGGGGGTTTGCCCACTTTAAAAATCTCTAGCCTACCCAGCACATCTTCCCTTCTTATGTCAACGTGATCCAGACTAAATAAACTTCTATCTCTAATCTCAACGTTCATCATGTTCCTCTCCTCAGTGAAAACTGATGCAAAGCAATAATTCAGAATCTCACCCATTCTCTCAAGTACGACAACAGTCTTTCTTCGATATCCTTCAGTGGACCAATGATTTCTCGTGCTACCCGCTTGCTTCTTGCATAAGAGTAAAATTAGATTAGATTATTTACAGTGTGAAAACCGGCCCTTCAGCCCATCAAGTCCACACTGACCCGCCCCCACCCAGACACATTCCCATTCCCCTACACCTTCACCTAACACTATAGGCAATTTAGCATGGCCAATTCACCTAACTTGCATATTTTTGGACTGTGGGAGGAAACCCACACAGACACGGGAAGAATGTGCAAACTCCACACAGTCAGTCGCTTGAGGTGGGAATTGAACCCGGGTCTCTGGTGCTGTGAGGCAGCAGTGCTAGCCACTGTGCCACCGTGCCACCCACAAATGCTTTGGGATTCTCTTTAATTCTGCTCTCTTAAACTATTTCATGACCTCTTTTAGCCTGATTGATTCCTCGTTTAAGATTTCTCCTACTCTTCCAATATTCATCCAGGATCCGTTCTGTTCTCAGCTTCTTCGACCTTATGTATGCTTCCCTTTTCCTCTTGGCTAGTCGTACAATTTCTCCTGTCATCTACTGTTCACGAATCTTGCCCTTCCTATCCTTTGCCTTCAATGGGACATGCCTATCCTGCACTATCTTTAACCTATCTTTGAACTGCTCCCACATCTCATATGTGGACTTCCCTTCAAATACCTGTGTCCAATCCACATTTTCGAGCTCCTGATATAATTGGCCTTTGCCCAGTTTAGTTCTCTTCACTTCGGACCACTCTCTTCATTATCTACGAGTATTCTAAAACTTACAGAATTGTGGTCACTGTTCACAAAGAAATCTCCCACGCAACTTCTACCACATGTCCTGGCTCGTTGCCCGGTACCAGGTCCAATATGACCACTTCCCTGGTCAGACAATTGGCATACTGCTCTAGACAACTCTCCTGGAAGCTTCTTACAAATTCTACCCCACCCAGACCTCTGACATTAAGTGTATCCCAGTCAATGTTGGGAAAGTTAAAATCACCCATTAACACTACCCTATTGCCTCTACATATTTCCATAATCTGTTGACCGGTTTGTTCTTCTACCTCACGCTCACTGTTGGGGGGCCTGAAATACAGCCCCAACAGTGTGACTGCACCATTCTTATTTCTCAGCTCCACCCATAATGCCTCACTACCCAAGACCTCCATCATGTGCTCCTTTAGCACAGCCGCGATACCATCCTTGACCAGCAGTTCAACTCCACCCCGCTTTTGCTTCCCTCTCTGTCCTGTCTGAAGCATCTGTATCCTGAAACATTTAATTGCCAATCATCAAGCCCTTCCTTCAACCAAGTCTCTGTGATTGCAATAATATGATACTCCCCAGCACCAATCCAAGTCCTAAGTTCATCCGCCTTACAAACTATACTCCTTGGATTAAAGTAGATGAATCTCATGCCACCAGTTTGTTTTTTGTGCTCATCTGCTCTCTGTCTACTCTTTCCTTTATTAATGCTGCCTTCATAATTCTTACAGTTTCCAGTACCCACCTCAGTGCCTACTTGTTTTCTCTTATGGTTCCCAGCCCCCTGCCACATTAGTCTCAAGCGTCCCCAACATCAACAGCAAAAACACCCCCAAGGACATTGGTTCTGGTCTGGTTTAGACGTAGAATGTCCATTTTGTAATAATCTCACCTTCCCCCGAATCAGACCAATGCCCTACAAATCTGAGCCCCTCCCTCTCCAACACTATCTCTCAAGCCACGTGTTCATCCGCTGTATCTTTTCATTTCAACGCTGGCTAGCACGTGGCACTGGTAGTAATCCAGATAAATCTCATCTGCACAGTTTCAGGTGCTATCACATCCCCACAAAACTGCACACAATTATTTAGCTGGAGCCGAATGAAAGTTGAAATAAATAACAAGAAAGCCACAGAAGCTTGTTTTTTTTCCCAATCAAGAAGTCAGTGTCCTGACCCTGATGTTCAAATAATCTCTGGTCCATGTCAGTAAAAGCTGTTACATCAGGATTGATCTCACAATCGTGGATTTAAATGGTTTGTCAACCCCGTGAGCGGCACGGTGGCACAGTGGTTAGCACTGCTGCCTCACAGCGCCGGAGACCCGGGTTCAATTCCCGCCTCAGGCGACTGACTGTGTGGAGTTTGCACGTTCTCCCCGTGTCTGCGTGGGTTTCCTCCGGGTGCTCCGGTTTCCTCCCACAGTCCAAAGATGTGCAGGTTAGGTGAATTGGCCATGCTAAATTGCCCGTAGTGTTAGGTAAGGGGTAGATGTAGATGTAGGTGTATGGGTGGGTTACGCTTCGGCGGGGCGGTGTGGACTTGTTGGGCCGAAGGGCCTGTTTCCACACTGTAAGTAATCTAATCAAAACCCCGATAGTGTGATTATGGCACGATGATGAAGCAATAGTGACCACAGAAGAACAGACTGAAGAGTGTCTATGTTAAAGTGAGTGTTAGATTGTGCAGTTACTGAGTGAAATGGGAATGGGAAGGAGAGTTAGTGGTTGGGTGGGCGGGAAAACTCCAGGAAGGGTGCGTTTGACTCCTGAAATATGAAATTCAGACAGCGTGTGTTCGAATGAACAAAGTCATCACATCCAAGAATATTTCCATGTAAAATAATTGATTCTTTCCCACATTTGTTTAGCACAGGTTACGTGCAGCAAAACGGGAAAACTGCCCGTTGCCACAACACAATTTCGAGCAGAACTTGCTGGGGCTACAATGCAAAACCGTAAACATTATAGGATCACGGAGCCACGTGGAAAAACACGATACAAAATGCAACAAGGATAGTAGCAGAGGATATGTCAGGAATAAAATCACATGCACAACAAGAATACTTGCCAGCAATAACCGAGATGTGGGAACTCAGAATGGGCTTAATCTTTAACTTTGATGCCCCAGAAGCTGTGGAGATGCCATCACTGAAGACAGAGATTGATAGATTGTTGTGAAAATTCAAAGAGTCGGGGATACTGCAGGGTACATTGAAATGCATTTTACAAGAACAATGTAGTTTAACATCGGTTCCTTCATCAATTTCCTCACACAATGAAGTAACCACGGCTGAAGACGATCATGTCTTCCCACGCCTGGAATCAAATAAACTGAGTGGTGCTGCCATGAAGATCCAACCGAAATTGGGGATCAGAATGAGCAAGCAGATATGATTCCAGTGATGTAATTGGTGAGCGCGAGGTCCTTCTCTGACGATATAGATGGGCGTGAAATGCCGAGTCTTGGAGCTCAGACCTCAACTGGAACAGTTTCTGTTGACATGGTGCAGGGAAATTGGGAGATCAGGCTGGGGGAAAGTATACTCAGCTATTTTAATCTGAAGTGAAGTACTATTTTATCAGGACAAGTATTTGTGGATTGAGGGAGGATCTGTCCCAGGGAACTGTCTCAATTATGAAGAAAAATCTGACAAAGATTCAAATCGTGGAGAAGCATCTGTGCAGAGAGAAATGGGGTTAATGCTTTCACTTTCTGACCTTTTTTATATGGGTGACTCTGCACTGGTTCAAATTGCAGGAAGGGATTTTTACCTCATTTTTTATTATTCAATTTTCTGCAAACTCACACAGATCATTAAACTTATCTAAACGACCAAACATTATCAGGAATATATATTTTTTAAAACTTAGGGTCGAACTTACCTCGAGTTATGAAGGAAAAGCAGGATTTTTTTGAATCTCTACTGTGTGCAAATAGGCCCTTCGGCCCAACAAGTTGACATCGACGCACTGAAGCGTCTCCCATCCAGACACATTCCCCTACATTTACCTCTGACTCATGCACATAACCTTCACATCCCTGAACACTATGGGAAATTTAGTACAGCCAGTTCAACGAGTGTGCACATTCTTGGATTGTGGGAGGAAACGGGAGCATCCGGCGGAAACCCATGTAGACACGAGGAGAATATGCAACCTTCTCACAGACAGTCATCCAAGTGGAGTTGGAATTTATCAGATCAACGGTGATCAGATTGAATGGCTGATCAGTCATAGGGTGAAAGGAGGCTTCATGAGGAAAAATGTGTTTTCTTTACAAAATTTGCTGCTTCACAAACTGGGACCATTGGAATGAAGCAGTGACGGTGAATGTCTTTTCTGTTTGTTTCACCTGTGACCGTTTCTGTTATTAAGGATTGCAGGATCCTCTCAGTCTGTAATGCTGCGGGCTGACGAGATATGCACTCCCGAGGGACTACTGCCACAGAAGGTACTGGCAACAGGAATTCATGATAAGACAAAAAGTGCTTAATTATGTAAAGTGAGGCTCGAGAGTCAGCATGTCCCAATACCATCATCGGGACCTCCAAATTAGTTTATCCATTCAGATGCAGTGGTTGTGATTTCAATCCTCATGTAGCAGCGTTTAATGGCATGGAGCAAAGGTTATTGAAACATCAGGCACACGAAAAGGAATCAGCGCAATATTGAGCAAAAATTACTTTATTGGAAAAGACCAGTTTCTGTGACATTAAAGTCCCTTTAATTCATTTGTTCATTCGGCTCTTGCTGGAGAATTGTGTGCAGTTCTGCAATTCACATTATATTAGGGAAGTGATGGCACTGGGAATGGTGCAGAAGAGATGTACTAAGGTACAGCCTGGGTTGAAGAATATGAGTTATGAAGTGTGGTTGGACAGACTGGGGCTGATTTTGTTGGAGTAGAGGAGATTGTGGGAAGACATGATTGAGATATACAAAATACTGAGGAATATAGACTTTTTTTTATACATTTGTGGGACTGGAGTGTAGCTGGCTGGCAGCATTGACAGCCCATCCCGAATTGATCCTGAGAAGTAGGTGGTGAGCTCCCTTCTTGAATCGCTGCAGTCCACAGGTCAGCTGATAACCTTAATGTTTAAACCCTCTGCTCTTCCACACGAGATCGCATTACTTCAGGCAGTGAATTTTTGAATTCCTCCAAAATAATTACCTCTCTAAGGGCATCATAGTTTGATCGATTTCTAAAACTCTTATCCATCTATCGAAATTACTCTGTTTGATCCTTTCAAACTCAATATATGTTTGTCCAGAGTGCCTACTTAGATTCCTGTTCCGTTATCTATAGGCTTCTGATACAAGCTCAAATGCACTTGAAATGTTTTATTCACCTCCTTACACTCCTCAGTAGCCTCTTATGATAGGGATGCGAATATCTCACTCGGCCTACCTACAAGTTTCGTTTGGATCAATAAATCCCACATTGCGATTGGCCACTGAATTGAGTTAGCCACCTTTTCACATGAGATGAAAATCTTCTCATCAAAGTACAAGATGATAGGGGTTTAGATAGGGTTGACAGTGAGAACCTTTTTCCGCTAATGAAGTCAGCTGTTACCAGGGGACACAGCTTTAAATTAAGGGGTGGTAGGTATAGGACAAATGTTAGGAGTAGGTTTTTTACTCAGCGGGTTGTGAGTTCATGGAATTGCCTGCCAGTAGCAGTGGTGGACTCTCCCTCGTTATGGTCATTTAAGCGGGCATTGGACAAGCATATGGAGGTTATTGGGCTAGTGTAGGTTAGGTAGGCTTCGGTCGGCGCAACATCGAGGGCCGAAGGGCCTGTACTGCGCTGTATTTTTCTATGTTCTATGTTCTATAAATTTAGGCAATGCTTGAACATACTTTAACAGTTTCTCACGAGGCTTCTGACTACCAAGGGTTTGCTCATCTTAACGCTCTTCTTCACTCAGCCTACCATCAGCCTTTATCTCTGGCATTTTACGATGACTTATTCAGTGTCAGTTTTTGAAGTTCAAGAGCTCTCTCCTTTTCTTTCTCTTTTGCTGCTCTCTCTTTTCCACTCTCTTCTGCTTCTAATCATAACTCAAACTGTTTCATTTCTGCTGCCATTTCCTTATTTCGCGCCTCTAAATCAAGCTACTTCATTTGCTGGCCAACTGTATAGATTCTGATGGTTTCTCCAGCAATTTCAAAATGCTGACCTACTGCTGTAATTAACTTTCTTTTCCTCACCGAAGCAAACAGATAAAAAGTTTATTCACAATATTACACAGTGTAACACAGAACAGAAGAAGAACCCCCTACAGAATTCAACATATCCAGCTAGACTTAATTATGCTGTTCTGAATATACTCAACAATCCAAATACGCAAACTCCCTTTAGAAACCAGTATAAATGCAACACATGTTTGTAGGTTGAAGTTGAAGGATAGAAAAGAGAGACAGTTTCCACACAGTTCCCTGTTCAACCTCCCTGTTCAAGCCTGAACTAAAACTCCTCAGCTCAGCCAGCTGGCGAGCTGACCATGCCCTTCTTTTGAAACAGGTAACTTCTAAAGCATGACCACTTCTGCCTGAAATCTCATCTGTTTACATATAATCAACAGACCGCTCAAGATCCTTTTCATCTCTTACCAAACCAGATCTGGATCAGTTTATTGCCCATCTGAAAAAAAAAATCAAGGACAGACTCTCGTTGTGCCAAGGAACAGCTTTTCGAGATAATAAGGGACTAGCATTGTGACAATTATGGCAAAAGTAGTTTTTTTTTGCTGACATCACCACTTCATAAAGTGTTACCATTGGAGCATCAATTTTCGGAACATAAGGAGAGCATTCAGACTATTAAGTCTGCTCTGCCATTAAACGATTTCATGTCTGATCTCATAATCCTGAGCTGCTCTTTCTTGCCTGTAATGCCTTACCGATAAAATATTTGTCGCTCTCAACCTCGGATATAATTCATGACTCAGCCGCAACTGCCCACTGCTGAAAAAAATTTCCACAGATTCTCAACTCTCTGAGAGAATACATTCTTCCTCATCTTTGTCTTAAATGTGCAACCTCCATTCTGGTATGAAGCACTCTCGTCCGAGACTGTCCTAGAAAGGAAGTCACCGTTATGCATTCGAATAGTTAAATGTACAAAAAGAAACCCTGTAAGGTTGAATAAGGAGCAAGTTTGTTTTGTAGTATTATGCCTGTACACTTAAAGGCGGTATCTATCAGTGCCTCTTCCCATTTTCTTCCATTTCTGAAGTGAAACTCTCACTGTCTCTGACAGACCTGTACTGTTTGCTTATTTTAGTGTCAGGACTTCATGTTCATTTTAGCATTTTGTACAGGAATAAACAATCCTCATTCCCTGATTCGAAATCACCCCAGCAAATGGCAGTTGACTGAATTACAGCTACTGAAACATTGAGAAAGCCTCATGCAATACTTGCAACTTTCCTTCTTGGCGCTGTTTTTTACTTCATGTTAAGTTGCAAAATGATAGACTCACTGAGGTTTTAACAGCATGAAGAGAGGACCTCCACCCTATTATATCAGCATCAGTCATCTAACATCTCACTTCTGAAACCAATTTCTAATACTTTGCCTGGTGTGCTCCGAAAATTCAAGTGCTTATCTAATGAGCTATTTAATGTCTTGAAGGTTTCAAGGGAATGAAACTAACTCTTTCAAACAATGACGGGAAACAACAGTGTTTAGCTGGAACAGGAATTCTACATATTCCTCCTTGAAGACAGTTCTGAAAGCCAAACTCTTTCTTAGAGCCATTTACCAGTTTTGTCATGATACCAAGAGTGTGTGTTTAAATCTCAGACCATTTGAAGTTACTGCTAATGACTTCCTTATTCAGCTTTCCTTCATAAGGGATGTGGTGTCCCTCAGGTTAAACCACCACCAGTTGTCACTTTTTAACTGTTTGGAGTTTGCACATTCTCACAATGTCTGCATGAAATGTCGGCGGCTGCTCCAGTTTTCTTCCATAATCCAAACATATACAAGTTGGTTGAATTGGCCATGCTAAACTGCCCATATTTTTCAGGGATGAATTGTAGGGCTATAGGGATAGAGTGGGGAATGGGCCTTAGTATAAGACTTTACAAACGTTCCGTGTGGACCCACTCAGCAGAATGGCCTGTTTCCACGCTGCAGGGATTTTATGAAGAAAGCACTATGGTTCAGAACGAGTATGACCTGTGTCTTTAGCCTTTAAAGCGTCGTTCAGTGTCAGACTGTATTTTACCGCTGGGTCACGCAAGGAAATGTTCATTCTCTATTCTATGTATTGTACATATTAGTTGTCCTTGGGGGACATAAATAGAAAGATTGTTTGTACTCACAAAAACAAGAAAAAAATCAAAACCTACAAAGTGGCCAGATTAACCCAGAATTCTGGGCGCTGCTCAGTGTCCCCGACTGTGCAGATTTTCTTATCACTGCACATGCGCATTATCCGCTCATGCCCACAACTTTGTGCCTGCATAGCCGAAGCGTTCCTGAGCTCGTTTCCTCAGCTCCACAAAAGACAAAATTGCAGTGCAGAGAAGAGACAATAGATTGGGTGGTTTTGTGGATGCGATAGATCCAGTATAAAGAAATTACCACTCCCTCCTTCACAAAACGTGGTCAATCGAGGCTCCCTCTCAATAACAGGTCTTGCATCACGGTCGCTATCTTTTGTTGGTGCAAAGGGCAGCAGGGCGCATGTGCTGTTCTCGGACAGAGAACATTGTGAATGTCTATCCTGGACTGATAGGGTTGAAGCTTATAAACCCCTTTTACAGGGAGGGAGGAGGGGTCGAATTACACAAAGAAACTCCAAATGACAGAAGTATTTTGTCTATTCTCAATTTCTATCCCAAATTGACAGACGACTTTTGTAAACTTGGTATACAGCATGTACGAAGAGGATTTACAGATGGGAAAATGAAACCAATAAACAGAAAAAGATTGCTTAGAGCCAATTTATTCAATATTCATTCAGCACTGGATTTCATTGGCCTTTGAATGTCAGTATTGAGTAAAATAAAAGGAACATAAAATGAATTCTGCATTCTTGCATTAACTCTTGCCCAATTCCTAAAAATCTGAGTTTCTAGGAATTTTAATTTCCATTAATTGGACTAGGTGCACTTTATAGACCTTGCCTGAACTATCATAAACCTAAGTGCCTTTGTCAAATTGGCTTCACCGACTGTAATTCTGAATTGAGTAATGACCCTGAACTGGGGAGGTGAGCATTTGGATCCTAAATTGCTGCTGGAACTTGGCCTGAGAGGTAGTCTGGTAAGCAACTAAATTAATTTTCAAATTTAACTAATTGGCAGCCGGTTGCTGCTACAAGTTGGAATATGAGTAATGACTCTGGCCTGTGGAGGTGAGCATGTGGCTCCTAAATTGTTAACTGACTTTTAAGCTGCTACGTCTGGGCCTGAGGAGGTCGTCTGGTGGGAAAGTACGTTAACTGACAGTCGGTACTTCGGTACTAAACAACGTTGTCTGGGCTTGTGGACGTCGTCACCTGTGCTAAATTAATGACCTTAAATTTTACAACAAACCTTAATTTGGCCCACGCGCCATTCACCTTGAGTCAGAACTGCTGCCACGAACCTGTTCTAGCCAGGAGACAGACGGTCGGGCAGAGAAAGCTAGGCACAATACGTTGAGAGACCGCTCATCAACTTCTTGCTTCACTACTGATAGATCCGTAACTCGAACAAATTGAATTGGGCCCAGCTGTGTTGTCCTGTCCCGTGGTTTCTAAGTGTTTGTTTCGGTGTGTCTGCTTGTTCTGCACTTACTGAGTGCTGCTTTGTCAATTTCAGGTGTCCCATTTGTTCAGCGCTGAAGTGTTTACTTTGTGGTCAGCGATTACGCGCTTGAGTAACTTTTATTGCCTAGCCTGTCAATCACTCACTGTATGTGTTCTGTTAGCTCTCTATCTTTTTTTTACCCTTCGAACCCTACTACAGCACTTACAAATCATCCCAAGACGTCCAGGACACCATGGGGGCATGGACATCCACTGTCTGCCGGGAGATGCGGCGAGAACGGCCGGGGGAAAATGAACAAGAGTATCCTGAAAATACAGGGTTGACTGCAAGAACAAGGTAGGAGATGCTCTTGTTACACCTGGGTCACCGGCAGACACTGTGCAGAAAGACAGGGGAACAGCCGTTACGTTATCCCCTTCACAAGGAACCTTTGCACCTGGTCCCATGGAAACTGGCCATATTGGGGGTCCTTCAAAATTGAGGAAATTGATGACTGGACCACGGCCATTACAGGGGGCACGGGGATCCTTCATGGGACACTGTCAACATGTTGCAATGTCTTTCAAAATTTCGGGATATTTCCTACACCACCAGAAGACTGCAGCCATAAAACCCCAACTGTGGAGACCCCTACTCACACTCTTCTTGAACCCCTCCTTTCCCTGTTATCAACGGCCCCTTCATCCCTCCACTTTATCTTTCCTCTGCTGGGTTATACTGACAGGCCACTTTGTCTGTCAGTTCCACTGTCCAGCTTCCGGCCCACAGGAACCAACATCAGCATATCCTGCACTCGCGGACCCTCATCTCGCCCTCCCCTCCCCGCTAGCACTCACTGGCCTGTACTATGTGGGACCACGGGGAGTAGCTACAGAGGAACAGCTCAGCAAGCAACAGGCTGCACTGTTCTGCAACTGCCCGATGGCTGTTTCATACATTCCCCTCATTGCTAAGAGCCTGGGATTCCATAATGATTTCTGTCACATGATGGTGTGACTAAAGAGGCGCCCCCTCCACTTCACACCCCTCAATCAAACCCCCACCCCTTTAGTAGAGATTGCCCAAGTTGAGCAGAAGGCGTTCTGTGTATGCTGTGCTCCTGCAACACTCGGGCCAATTTCACCAAGCTAACCACAGACACTGCCTCCTCCTACGAGAACCCCCTATTGCTAGCAGACCTCCACACCTCACTGTTCTATTAGCACCCCAATTAGTGCTCATTCATCCGTTCCAACCCAGGGACTATGTCATGATCAAATTAATAGAAAAAGATTCTCTCTCCCCTAGGTGGAAAGACCCGTACCTGATCCTAATGACGACCCGTACTGTTGTGAAACTGGAAGGACGGCCCAAATGCACACATGCTACCCGCTGCAAGAGGGCTCCACAACCAATGACCAGGGACCACACAGAGGAAGACACCATCTGACCACCGAGGATGGATAAAACTGCTCACGATAGCCATCACCATCAGCACTCTCGGCCTGACCGGACTGACCAATACACTGTGGCGTGCTGGTAAAAAGGGACAAGGGGCAGCACATTTCATAACTCGCCGTGACCTTACCTTTCTTAAAATGCCCAGCGATTTAATCAGACCCGCTGCTGGGTCTGCACTAGCGTCCCTGTCCACTCTCACGGGGGCATTCCCTTAGCCTCATCCCCTTAAGCATCTCTGACATGGCAGAGTGGTGGCTCGACCCAGACCCGTCATCTCCGGACCTACAACGGCACCTATTTTATCTGTGGCCACAAAGTCTACCCCTGGTTGCTGGTATCCTGGACTGGGAGCTGTTATGTCAAGTATGCCATACTATTCATTTATCACTCCCACTCCCCTCCCTTCCCAAAACCCACGATCCGAAGCAGACGAGCCCTTGCTGCCATTGAAGCAGCTCTCTATCTGATGTCACCCCACTCAGCAAACCTACAATTACAGGCAGAAGCCAACAAACTCGCAGCCACATGAGAGGAGATGGCAAACTCCACAGCAGACGCACTTGCCCAGCTGAATGTGGAGCCTGTTGCCATCCGAACTATGGCTCTGCAGAACAGGATGGCCCTGGACTACCTGTTCGCTGCGAAACCGGGCACATATGCCGTTATTGGTGCTAGCTGCCGCACTTACATTCCTGACCCCAGTGAAAACAGCAAAGACCTGGCCAAACATATCCAGCAGGCAGCTTCTGTCCTGCATGATCAGAACGCCCGTTGGGACCTACGGGACTGGGCAGCCTCTTGGCTGGGGTTATGGGGCACAGCCCCACTGCAGGGACTGATCGCCATTATTGCTATTATTGCCGGCCTTATAGTGCTAGCCATGGCCATACGATTGTGCTGCTCATGCCGATGTGCAATCATGTTACCCTCTGCCCCACTCACCACTCAGTTAGCACAGATCCACTGGGAGAATAGCCCTGTGCCGGGATAGCCTCTGCTGGGCCTGACTCTGACATTGAGAGCTGCCTGTCCGATAAGGAGCACCCCCCCCACTCGATACTCCCCCTGATTCTGGCTACATTGACCCCTTCTCGTCCCTCCCCTAAGCAAAAAAAAGGGGAATTGCTAACCTACGATAGGCCCACAAAAGCAATTTGGCCAAATTGTACCAGCTCACGAACTAGGTCAGACGATACGCAGACAATAGAATACGCTTTCAAACTCCCATGGACATGTCAGATGCTCAAGGCCCTCAGGGCAGTTCCACAACCCAGCAGCAGCAATTCCACACGAAGAGTAGGACAGACAGATAGGCACCACAGGACAATGGAAGCACCTCCCCACTCCAGAAAAGCAGTTAACCCTACCTGGGAAGATGAATGGAGCCATGATACTGTCAGAATGTTGCATTGTGTGAAGGAACATGACATTCATCGATAAACTGTTTTCCCATTAGCACACTTGTAACTAAATTACTCCATTTTCAGAAACATTTTATTCTCCCATTTCTTAATCAGTGTCATTATGCAGCATTACTATAAAACTGGTCTCATCCTCAGCTTTGGGAGGACAAATCAAATTCTCTGTGCCGATTGTCAGTTCTGTGTCAGCTAGTCTGTTTTCTCCTCCAGTGATATCGCTTGCAATAAACTGTTTGCCAATTTCACTTCGTGCTGTGTTTTGTGATCGATAACCTATTGGGCAAATTTCTCCGACACTAACTCTCCAAAGTGCATCCCAGCCAGACTCATCCTCATTCCCCAACCCTCTTCCTGTCACCCCCTGCATTTCCCATGGCTAGCTGACCTAACCTGCATGTCCCTGAACACTATGGGGAATTTACCAGTCCACTTAACTTGCAAATGTTTGGACTGTGGGAGGAAACCTGAGCACTCGAAATAAACCCATGCAGACACAGGAGAACATGGAAATTCCGCACAGACAGTCGCCCAAAGCTGGAATCAAACTCGGGTCGCTGGTGCTGTGAGGCAGTCGTGCTAATCACTGATATCCAATGTTTCTTCAACCAATGTGATAAATGACCTTTTAAATGTCTCCATAGACAGCCACATTCTTCATGGTGACCACTCCCAAACTGTCTATTTGTGCACACCCAAACTGTCTATTATCTTGTGGGTGATGTTATCATACACAGGAAATTTCTCAGTCATATCACCATAATTCTTGGGAACTCACTCAACTGAATGTCCCTTCAGCCCAGTGCTTCTGATATCTTTCGAACTGCATTTTATTTTAAAGTTGAAAATAACGCATTTATTTCAGTATATCTAACCAGTACCTACCTACATGATTCAACTTCCAGTGTTGTCCTCAATTATCTGTGAGAGCCTGACATGGCTCTGGGACTGGTGTGATCCCTTTACTTTGGATGTGAATTAATGTCCATCTATTGCAATGTTTGATCTCTGCTCTCCCTGATCAATATTCTGTTATTGTCTAATTGCCTGTGTTTCCAATAATGGGTGCAACTGTGTTAGATATTTTATTGTTACTTCCATTGCCTCGCTAAATGAAGATTTTACTGCTGAATATTTCCTGAACATTTGCTGGTGTCAATTATTGTCCCTTAGTAGATCCCACAATGCTATATAGTCAGGAGTAATTCATCAAGTAATGATGTGATATGTTTCCAAATCGACGTGCCTTTAACGTAATGTACACTTCCAAGCTGTTCCCCGAGATTGTTGTAAAGCACCTTTTGAGCCCAGTCAAACAGTGAAATACTAGGGAGGTAACAAAATTCTTTAAGATCAAATATGAAATTTTCAAGGAATATTTTCAAATTCAAAACTGACGTCTCGCGAGAGAGTGGATTACTGAAGAAATTTCAAAATTTATGGCCTTGGCAACTGAAAGTTGAGGGAACCAAATGTGGAGCAGTTAAAATTCAGAATGCTCAAGAGTTTGGAATTATAGGTAATGCAGATATCTGATTTAATTTGCTTTGTTGTCGATTCAAGGACCAAAGTATAATGGAATTTTTTTTGTTCGAGCAGTCCAGGCAGATCACAGCAAACTCAGTGATTAGCACTGTGGCCTCAGCGCCAGGGATCCGTGTTCGATTCCCGCATCAGGCAACTGTCTGTGTGGAGTTTGCACATTCTCCCTGTGTCTGCATGGGTTTCCCTGGGTGCCCCGGTTTCATCCCACAATCCAATGATGTGCAGGTCGTGTTAATTGGCCGTGCTAAATTGCCGATGCTGTTAGGTGCGTTCGTCAAAGGTAAATATAAAATGGGGGACTGGGTCTGAGTGGGTTACACTTTGGAGGGTCATTGAGGACTTGTTGGGCAGAAAGATCTGTTGCCTTACTGTAGGGAATCTAATCTAATCAACAAGGATATACAGATCATAGAGTGCTTACAGCAAGTCATGTAAGTTACAACTGCACCAGAGGTGTGCAAAGCAAGATCAACATTATTTGAAATGAGAGAGTCCATCTATGTGTCTAATAGCGATAGGAAAGATGTTGTTCTTGAACATGCTGTTGCGTGTGTTCAAGCCTCCGCATATTCTGCTTCTTAGGACATTCTTTTAAAAAATCATCCTTTGGTTGTGGGCGTTGCTGGCTGGTCAAGCATGTATTGACCAGCATGAGTTTCCCTTAGAAGAGCTGGAAGACATTATGGAGATAGATAGAGAGCACATGATAAAGAGATTTGAATACATGAGTGAAAGATTAAAAATTTAAATGTGCGAGCATGGGGTGGAAGGTTAACAAGACGTGGTGTGAACACTGACACGGGGAACAGGGTGCAGGATGACCTTAGCAATACTTCACTGGGGTAAAAACCAGTAACTCGTTCCATTCCAGCACTTTGAGAGCTCATGTGGGAAGATAAAGCTGCGAAGGCAGCAGCATTTGTTTGGGCTTCTGGGCAATGGGAAAAGCCTTATTCAGATACAAGCAATGGAAGGAACAATAAAACAGTTAACAGAGCTCAATTAATAGAGGCAGAGGAAGTAACATAACAGCAGAGAGGGGAATGTGAGAGAAATTTAGGAAGTGTTTTAGGATAGCTAAGTCCAGCAGTAAAAAATAAATTAATGAGAGTTTCTTCTGCAAATGAGCAGAGACTAGGAGGAGTGGGGTAGTGCTATTGATCTGGAAGTGTGCAATGAAGTGGGAATACATCATTGAAAACTCATCTTGGTGTGGAATATTTCACCATGGTAATGATGTGCTTGTTTCAAACTAAGCTGCGAGAGAGAGAGCGATGGAATCAGTAATGGAGTTCATACTGGGTTCTGAGGGACTCAGTTTTATCATGATTTATTTGGAGGGAATTTCTGGCACTTGACTTTCCATCAACATGCTCACACTAATGAGCCACTTTTAAATGCCCAGACTGCGGAAAATACTATAAAAGATCTAGGGAACCGATGTCCATTAAAGTGCTCACACGGAGAAGACACCTTTTAAATGCCCAACTGTGGAACGTGTTATAAAATTTGCAGAGACCCATTGTCCTATCAACTTGCTCTCGTTAATGAGACAACTCTTAAATGCCCAGCCTGTGGGGAATGCTACAAAACGTTAAGGGACCTGATATCCCACCATCTTGTTCACTCAGAGGAGAGAGCGTTCAGGTGCTCTCTCTCTGTGACTGGGTGTAGGCAATCACCTGACCTACAGAAGCACCAGCAGGTTCACATGGAGAAGAGACCATTTAGCTGCTCCGATTGAGGGAGGGAATTTGCTCCGTCGACCAGCTACTGAGACACCTGCCCGGACTGTGTCAAGTACGACACAAGTTCCTGGGGACTCATATGTTTTCAACATGTTCACACTGAGCAGAGACCTTTCATGTATTCAGATTGTTGATAGTGATTTAGGAATTCTGTGGAACTGAAGTCCCATCAATGTGTTCCCACGGTGGAAACACTTTTCAAATGCTCAGATTCTGGGAAATACTATAGGAATTCTGTGGAACTGAACTTCCATCAACGCATTCAAACTGAGGAGAGACCTTTAAATGTGGAGTATTTTACAATCAGCGTGAGGAGAAGTCTTTCAAATGCCTACGCTGTGGGAAGTCATATCGATGTTCTCTGGAACTGATGTATCATCAACATATTCACATGATGGGAGAGCTATCAGTTACGCTCATTTTGGGACTGGGGTCGAACGATCGTCTCACCTCTCAGTGTGCAGAGGGGAAACAACATTCACCTTCTCCATGTGAGAAAAATCGTTAGCCCACTCATTGACCCTGCTGTGACAGCACGAATGTACACATATCAAAAGCGATTGGAATTTCTTGTTAATTACACTCAGGACTGAAAGCAAAGTTTAAATATTCTAGATTAAAGTCAAATAAATCGGCTTTGTGTTAAGCACAGTCTGGCAGGTCATTGTAAGGTTGTGATCACGGTGTATTTGAAGAGTCAGCGCAGCTTCATCAAGCGGAATTCATGCATTACAAATCTGTTAGAATTCTTTGAGGAGGTAGTGTGCAAGTTAGACAAAGGAGAAATGGTGGATGTGATCGGTTTGGATTTCCAGAAGATATTTGATAAGGTACTGTACGGGAAGGTGCTAAATGAAAGTCCATGGTGTTTGGGGCAGGGTACTGGCCTGTATTGAAGACTGGCTGACTGGCAGATGGCTGAGAGTTGGAATAAAGTGTTGTTCTTCTGGTTGGCAGCCGGTGAGTATTGTAGTTCAGCCACAGTCAGTATTGGGATCACAACTGTTCATGCTATGGTTGAATGATTGGGACCACAACTATTCATGCTATGCTTGAATGATCTGGTCGAAGGAATTGAGGGCATTGTTACTACGTTTGCAGATCACACAATTATAGGTGCAGGGACAGGTCGTATTGAGAAAATGGGAGAGCCACAGAAAGACTTGGACAGGCTGGGAAATTGATTTAAAAAGTATTAGGTGAAATACTGTGTGGGAAAGAAGTGGTCATACATTTTGGTCAGAAGAGTAGAGGCATAGACTATTCTCTGAAAGGGGAAAGGTTTCAGAAATCCGAAGAGCAAAGACACTTGGAGTCTCTCGTTCAAGATTGTCTTATGGTTAAGGTGCAGGTTCAGCTGGTGGTCAGGATTTTAAATGCAATGTAGGCATTTATGTCAACAGAGCTAGAAAACAAGAGCAGAGATGTACTACTGAGCGTTTCAAATGCTCTGGACAGACCGCATTTGGAATATTTAGAGCAGTTTCAGGTGATCATTCTTAATGAAGGACTTTTGCCTGAAACGTCGAGTTTTCTGCTCCTCGGATGCTGCCTGATCTGCTGTGCCTTTCCAGCACTAGAAAAATCTTGACTCTAATCTGCAGCATCTGCAGTAACCACGTTCGCCGCATTTGTTGTCTTGTGAGGAGTTTCAGGCGCCGTACCTAAGGAAGATATGCTAGTTTTGGAGTGGTCCAAAGGTGGGTTACAATGGATGGCATTGATGGTCTGTGGTTAGCTCTCTTATCACGCAGCCACCAGAATCAATTCTAGCCTTGGGTGACTGTCTTTTTGGAGTTCGTACATTCTCCCTGTGTCTGTCTGGGTCAGAGGAATTTTAGAATCTGCATTTCTCTGCAGAAAGTTGGCTGGTCTCTTCGGCAGCATCGCAGCTTCATCAACGTCTGTAGCTGGATTCTGCTGCCAGATGGCTGACATGGCAATGGAGCAAAACCACAGAATGGGCCCAGCGTGGGCCTGGAGGGTAGTGCCACAGTGAAGAATGAGTATTGTGGTGCCGTATGTGTGCCCGATGAAGGTCAGCAGCAGCTGTCAGCGCTGAGGACAGATTGTGGAAAACGGGTGGGTCTTAGATCACCTTGGGCAAGCATGCTTAGGGCAGGGAAGAGCAAGACCTCTTGAGGAAAGCCCAGCTTAGAGTGTCTGCAGGCCCATGGCTTATGAAGGGACTGAAATGTTTAACTTTTTAACTTTTTTTACTCAGAAACCTGCAGTGATGGCCTTTTCAACATTTATTTTATTTTTTTTAACCTCTGTAACTGAGATTATTTATAATGGTGCATCATGCTGAAGATGCCACTATGTGTGGGGACCTTGCCCACATCTCCCTGTCACTTGTAGCCTGTATTTAAATCCCACATTAAATACTCCAGTGAGCCTGCCACGAGCTGTGCCCGTCACTCACTGTCATAGAGGGTAGAGCTGTAGCCCCCCAACCCCCATTTCTTCATTGATTAGGGCCCTTGCCCACTCCTCATTCTCTCTCATTGGAGGACCAGCAGCTTCAGCTCGGTCCAACAGCCCCACCCATTTCTTGCTCACTGCTGTATAACTTCACCAATCTGGCAGGCAGCATTGGAGCATGCATGCAGCTAATGTGTGTTGTGAGCATGTGTGCCACGAGTGATGGCCAGAATGAAGTGTTGGTCACTCCCATCCACAGGTAGTGAATAAAAGTTAAAAGGGAGGACAGCGGGCGGAGCTATATTCTGCTTAGAAGATTTCATTGTTGATCAGTGCCGGGCTCTAGCCTCAAACATGGGGTTTACGCATCAGCAACTTAAACTGCAAAACTCTTAAACAGGCCCCGGTCAATGGCCACGATTCTTCCTTCAGTTTTGTTTTGGTGCGGTTTGGTTTGCTGTGTTTTAATTTATCACTTCACTGTTTGTTTTCCTGACTTTGGTGTGAATGGGGCTGAAAACAAACATTACTCGGTTAAATCATTGCTGTGTTCTCTGAGGAGTATGTGCAGTGTGCTGGTGGGAGACCCTTGTGTGTGTGTTAGTGACTGTGATTTTTGGAACTGTGTCACTCTATACATCTTTGTCATTGAGTTGGCTGTCAATGTGAAAGAGGCTGAGAGAATGGAGCAGGGAATGGAGGGGATGATTGATCTCCCACTTCTGTAGAGTGGGTGGAAGATAAATCAATCAGAAAAAGGAAGCTGACAGTGTTGACAGTTATTGTAGAATTTTCTCTTTTTTTATTGGAGTTAAATAATAGATTGTTAATTATTTCCTTTAAAGAGTGGGACTTTTTAGATCTTTGTCACTCATACTTTTACTGATTTCAAGGCGAGGTGAGCTTTTCTGTGTGTCTATTTTAAAATAGCAAAGGGGTTTACCCTGTGTGGTGGCAGTTTTGACGCTTAGATGCGTGCTTTGGACAGGTTTGGACAGATCCGTTCTGAAATATGGACATAGAACATAGAACATAGAACAATACAGCACAGAACAGGCCCTTCGGCCCACGATGTTGTGCCGAACATCCATGTACCTATCCAATTGCCGCTTAAAGGTCGCCAATGATTCTGAATCTGACACTACCACAGATTTGAATAGAGTTCGGGTACAAAAAAGAATGCCCAGTAGATTAAAACACTTGCTAGGTAGCGATCTAGGTCTTTAAATAAAACGTAGGTGAGACAGTTTATTTCATTTCGATTACTTGCAGTTGGTTAAATTAAAAGTGAGAGAAATCTCTCTTAAAATTGTTAAAGAGGTTCTGGAGTTTGAAGATCATTCCCAAATTTACCAGGAACTTTAGAAAAAAAAACACACCATATCTTTTTAATTAGCAAATGTGTTAAAATTGCATTTAACAAAGGATGAAAGTAAAGGTGAAATAGTAAGGGAATTATTCAAACACTTCGGTGTGTCAGGGAAACTGACAAGTGTAGTCGAGTTAGAGAAATGTAAATTACAATTGAGAAAAAATGGAGGTCAAACAAAGAGAGAGAGAGAGAGAGAGGAAAGAGAGAGGGAGATAAAGAGAAAGAGCGAAAGAAGAAAGAGAAAGAGAGAAGGAGAGAGAGGAAAAATAAACAATTTGAACTTGAGAAGTTGTGACTTTGTAAGCAAAGTCAAATTAACAGAATGGGAATTAAAAGAGCAGATCGTGCTATATAAAAATATGTCAAAACTCTGTCACATCTTGACGATAAAGATATTGAAGTCTTCTTTATTTAATTTGAAAAAATGTCTCGGCAGATGGAGTGGACCTAGGACTTGTGGATAATGCTAATTCAAACTAAACTGACAGTCAGAGGTAGTGAGCTATTTGAAGCGCTGACAGATGGCATTCAAGAGATTTGTAGATTAGATTGGACTAGATTCCATACAGTGTGGAAGCAGGCCCCTTGGCCCAGCAAGTCCACTCCGACCTTCCGAAGAATAAGCCACCCAGACCCTTTTCGCTCTGAATAATGCGCCTAACGCTATGGGCAATTTAGCGTGGTCATTCACTTGCCCTGCACATCTTTGGATTGTGGGAGGAAACCCACGTAGACACGGGAGAACGTACAAACTCCACACAGACAGCTGCCAGAGGTAAGAATCGAACCCGGGTCCTTCGCACAGTGAGGCAGCAGGGCTAACCATTGTGCAACCATGCCACCCATGCCACTGAGTCCATGGTCAACCAGGCTATCTTAAGTGCTTATGATTTGGTCCCAGAAGAATATGGACAGCGGTTCAGAAACATAAAGAAGGCACCAGGTCAGACTTCTGTTGAGTTCGAAAGAAGTAAACATAGTCATTTTGACAACTGAGTCTTAAATTAATAAGACCTACGAGACTCTAAGGGAGAGTACTCTGCTGGAGGAGTTCATAAAGTGAGAAGAGCAGCAAAGTTAGCAGATGAATACACGGTGGTGCACATGACAAGCTTCCAGCAAGAAATTCATCCTATGAGGGATTGAAATTTGGAGAAGGTGAGATCCCAAACTATTCAACAAAAATGTAGAGGAACTGTTAAGTGTTTGCCACAGGTTGAAAGATAACCCCACGAGGGTAGAGAAGAGATGAAAGGCTTCAGGTATTTGCACTTGGTAAATTGGGACACCTAAAGTCACAGTGCTGCTCGTTAAAGAAAGGCACTATTGGAAACAAAATGTAATAAAAGAAGCTAAGCAAGTGGCATGAGTGAAAGTAGTAAAGGAAATCCTAAGAAAGGTTGAGGAGCTGCAGGAGAGTGCGCAGTTTAGGCGGGAGGGTGTAATGGAGTTAGTGCCTGATCTCTATAAACAATTCGACTCTGTGGCTACATTTTACCCAGAATGAACAGGAGGAGAAATATTTTAAAAAATGATTTTGTGAGATAGATTATCTGACCAGTTCTGGCAGTAAAAGATGGACGAAATTGCAATCTTTCTGGCCTGTTACCAGACAGAGTGTTAATTTGTGAGATGGACAGAAATTTAGCGTTCCCTGTGTAAGATCAGGTTGGAGTGCCAACTCAGGACTGGGGTAGTAACAGCGGGAGTGATTGGCAGAGTGTAAGTTCCAGGAATCCAGTTTATTCTTGGGAATGATTTAGCAGGGTCCAAAGTAGAGTGACACGTGTCGATGTGGAAAATCACAAGGAAGGACAGGAAACTGAGGAGATAAAAGAAAATAAAAACTCCTTGTATTTTCCCAGGCTGTGTCGAGATCAGATCCCACTATCAGAAGTCACAGAATGAAGCAAAACATAACGAGAATAATGAAGGAGTTGAGGGTCAGTTAGCGGACACCCTCTTTGCCATAATGGTGCAGGAAAAGCCTGAACAGGCAGAGGGTCAGACACATGTGTTTCGTCCTCAAAGGCTAAAAGACTTGCAAAAGCAAGACAAGACGATGAAAGATATAGATGTGGATGCCTATTCTGTAAAGGAGGCAGGGAATATTCCTGAGAGTTATTACCTGAAAGATAGAAACCTAAGACGAAAACGAAGACACAGCAGGTTAGTGCAGAGGAAAAAATGGGTCGAAGTGCGCCAGATTGTGTTGCCAGTAGCATACAGAGAGGAAGTGCTAATGCTAGCACATGAACTACATGTAGGAAGTCACCTCGGTGTACGGAAGACTCGGGTTAAGGTAGAAATAACGTTTCTGTGACCTGAAATGCCGAAGGATGTGGTTAATTTTTGCCATATGTTTAATGATACGCAAACCACAGGCGGTAATAAAACCATCACCTTTGTTGCTAATTCCTGTATTCGAATAACTTTTCACGTGAGTTATATTTAATTGTGTAGGCCCGCTTCAGAGAATTAAATTGGGAACTAGTATAAATACATGCTAACCATAATGGATGTGTCTACCAGATTTAGAGTCAATTGCATTTCGGTGCATTAAGGCAACAGGTGTGGTGGAGGATTTGTTGCTTCTTTCACAACGTATGGGCTATCCAGATAGATTCAGTCGGATGAAGGCTGTTATTTTACTGCTAGGCTGTTTAGGAAGTCATGGATAGCTTATTTATACAACACTTTAAATCAAGTGCGCACCACCCTGAATTCCAGGCAACTACAGAAAGGTGGCATCAGACCCAGAAGTTTACGTTGAGAGTATACTGTCAGGTTACCTGAATGCTTGCGATAAAAGTATCCCATTCATATTATTTGCCGTTACAGTTGTCCAAGGTGAGTGCACTCAGTTTACTCCCTTTGAGTTGATATTCGGACATGAAGTGAGAGGCCAGTTAACATTAATTAAAGAGAATTTGACAGGACCAAAGTCGGAGATCTCACACGTGGATTATGTATCAGAGATGACGGAGAGTTGAAATCGGGTAGTTGGCGCTAGCTAAACAGCACATAACGAGGGCTGAGCAGAGAATGAAGTGAGTGGCAGACAAAAACTCTGATATTCGGCCGTTTTTCCGTGGAGATGATGTATTATTATTGTTGTCAGTGATAGGCGATCCTTTCAAAGCCAGGTTTATTGGTCCCTGTCAAATTGTGAAAAAGGTGAGTCAGGAGAACTATCTGCTAAATATGTTAGCGAGGAAAACAAACGTTATCAGGTATTACTTCTGAGCATGTTGAAATCGTATTATAACAGGGAGAAGGAAGTGGAAAAACAAGTGTTAGTTACTGCCATATAGAGTGAGAAATCAAATCCAGATATTGAGGAATTTGACTTGTCTCAAAGTACGTTAAACAATGAGAAAGTCCTTGAGGAGTGGAATAGGTTAGTAAACTAGCTTTCTCAAGAGCAAAGAACGCAGTTAAACGTTTTGTTGCAGTGGTATGAGGATTTGTGTAGGATTTGGGGAGGACATTGTGCATGTGGTAGGCATGGGGAATGCTGTTCTGATAAAACAACACACCATTAGCTTAATCCTTCCAAAGCTCTACTGGCCCACAAGGAAGTGGGAGAGGTCATGCTCAAAGAAGATATGATTGAACCGAATCTGAGCAAGTGGAGTTTGACAAGCATCTTTTCTCCAAAGTCTGAAGGGACTCAACGATACTGCGTTGATTATATGAAGGTCAATGCTGTAACGAAATCAAATTCATACAAAATACCAAAGTGAAGGATTGTATGGAGAAAGTTGGACAAATTAGTAACCTGAATACCTGAAGTTGGACTTATTGTGTAGTCATTGGCAGATAACTTTATCAGAAAAGGCAAAGGAAGTGTCTGCGTTTGCAAACCCAAATTGCATCAATTCAAAATGATGCCCTTCAGAATGAAGAACGCGCCTGTCACATTCCAAGGACTCATGAACAGAGTTGTGGCTGAGTTACCAAACTGTGCAGTCTGTTTGGACGATGTTGTGATCGTTAGTGTGTCCTGGGAAGATCACATGGTACAGTTCACAGAGCGTTTTGACCAATTCAGAGAAGGAAAAGTGTAAATAAAATGAAACAAAACTTAATTCGTGAAAACAGAGGTAATGTTCTTGGGACAGAACATCGGTCGTGGAATGTTGACCCCAAGGAATGCAAAGGCGAAGGCCATCGAGGAATTTGCATGACTACCTACAAAGAACGATGTGTTTCGATTTTTGGGACTGAGCAGATTCTATCGGCAGATTGTTCCAAACATCAGCAGTGTCGTGGCACCATTAACAGATTTGCTGAAGAAGTCCAAAAACGTTTGGTGGCAAACGATGCCAGAAGACATTTGACAATTTAAAAGCAAATTAACGAGAACACCGGTTTTCGCTACACCAAACTTTCTGAAACCCTTCAAAGTTGCTATCGATGCTCATGTCATCGGAGTTGGAGCTGTACTGCTACAGGAAGATGAGGATGGAATTGAACATTTGGTTACTGTTGAAAGAAACACAATACCTACCAGAGAAAAATACCGTGATCGAAGAAGAACAATTGAATTTGGTTAGATTACTTACAGTGTGGAAACAGGCTCTTCGGCCCAACAAGTCCACACCGACCCGCTGAAGCACCACCCGCCCATACATTTACCCCTTTTACCTAACACTGCGGGCAATTTAGCATGGCCAATTCACCTAACCTGCACATCTTTGGACTGTGGGAGGAAACCGGAGCACGCGGAGAAAATCCAGGCAGACACAGGGAGAATGTGCAAACTCCACACAGTCAGTCACCTGAGTCGGGAATTGAACCGGTGTCTCTGGCGCTGTGAGGCAGCGGGCTTAACAACAATTTAATGTTTCTGAAGAACGTGTTAGAGATAATTATGTCACAATCACATTCTTGGAACGCTTTAAAGACAAGAATATGAGAGTATTTCGTTGGAGCCTAATGTTACAAACGTTTAATTTACAAATTGTACATGTTGCGGTCATAAGAATTTAAGAGGAGATGCGTTGTCACAGTCTTAATTCATAGACAACAGATGAGATTGGTTTCTATCCAATATTGCATCTATGTGGGAAAAATTTCATGGGAACTTTATTAAAGTTGTAGGTATGTCATGGTAACGTGATTATGGAATATAAAAAAGCCTCCTTTTCTTTATGATGGTTCCTTTTTTTTCTTAAGGGCGAAGGTATTATGAAGGTGTTGGCATGTACTGTATCTTTAAGAGAGCGTGAAAATTGGCAAGAATGTAATAAACACAGTGTGCTGGAAAGTTTAAGAATATCACATTTGGCTATGAACCGAATAGCGAGCTGAGTTGCTATTGTGCACAAAAAAAAAATCGAATTTGGCCAATCTGTTTAAATCATGCGCCACATTACCAAATCCAATCGAAATTGCAGTTTACTGTTCTGACAACATCAGACCAATGAGACGATCCGATGACCTTGGGTATAAAAATCGGCCATCTTGAACAGTCAGCCAGAGTGGCAAAGAACACAAAAACAGACTGCAACTAGGGATGACATGTGAAACGTTCCTGTTCATATGAAACTTGTGCAGCAGAAGACTGAAGAAAAGGCACTGGAAAATCTACAGAGGAAGATACAAAGGGAAGGCTGACAGCTGGTTGATTTTGAAATTTGTCTTTTTTAGAAAAATTTAATCGTGGGGCTTTATCAGGTCAGTTGTACAGTGGAAGTTCGATAAATCAATCAGACCAAGGTTGCTTACCGTCTTGACAGTTGTTGTTTAATGTTCTTTGCTTTTTTCTTGGATTTAAAGAATAATTTTTTTTTCTGTTATTAATGTGATTTCGTATTTCTTTGTCACTCATGCTTTTACAGATTGTGAGGCGATGTGAGCTTTTCTGTGCGTCTCGTTTAAAATAGCAGAGTGGTCTACTCCATATCATAAACTAAAACTGTAAACTCCCTCCTCCCACCGGCCACCCTAGTCATTGAGAGCATCCTTTCTACAATTATCTTGTTACTCCTTTTTTGAATCTCATTCGTTTTCGTGACATCCTACTTCATCATTCCAAACTCAAGTGCATCTCTTCATCATTCTGTCCTCTTATGTCAGTCCTGCCATCCCAGGAATCAGATTGTTAAACCTTTGGTGTGCAATCCCCATAAGCAGAGCAACTTTCACCAAATAAACATTCCTAAATTGCACACAACGCTCCAGGTGTGGTCTCACCAAGACCCTGCACAGTTTCAGCAAGACATCCCTGCTCCTGTTTTCAAATTGTTTGGATACAAAGGCCAACATACCATTCGCCTTCCGCGCTTGCATCCTAACTTTCAGAGATTTGTGTACCAGCTGATCTGGTCTTGTTTGTCCTTTCAGTTTCATAAAACTCTGCTGACTGACTTTGTTCAATCCTCGAACTCTTCCACTGTTCGGCTAACTGGTCTATTAGATTAGATTACTTACAGTGTGGAAACAGGCCCTTCGGCCTAACCGAAGCGCAACCCACCCATACCCCTACATTTACCCCTTCACCTAACACTACAGGCAATTTAGCATGGCCAATTCACTTGGCCTGCATAGCTTTGGACTGGGGAGGAAACCGGAGCACCAGGAGGAAACCCACGCAGATACAGGGAGAATGTGCAAACTCCACATAGTCAGTCACCTGAGGCAGGAATTGAACCCGGGGCTCTGGCGCTGTAAGGCAGCAGTGCTAACCACAGGGCCACTGTGCCACCCACATTCCATTTTTGCCCCCTACCTTCTCTTTTTTAAATAGTGGGGTCACATGAACTGACCTCCAATTCATACAAATTGTTCCAGTGTCTTCATAACCTTAAAATATGACAATCAATTTAATCTACTTAGATTCAAGTTTCCAGTTTCGTAATGCATCCAGCGTATCCAGCGGTGACTTTAAGTACACTGAGTACAGATTATCAAGTGCTAAGATTTGTGGCTTTAGTCCCACCGATTTCCCCAACACCATTTCTCTGGTAAAATTGAATTCCTTCAGTTTCTCCCCCTCATGTGTTCCTAAGCATTTTAGGGATTTTCCTTGTGTCATCCTTGTGATGATAGAACCAAAATATATTCTGTAGTGAATTGGTGTGCCATGAAATAATCCCAAATTTTCGCATCCCCGATTTCTCATTGTAAAGGTATTGAAATCTTCTTTTTGTCTTCATAGACCCCCACGAGCTTTAGTACTTACCTTACATGTTTTCCTCAAGATTACGCTTAGATTTTATTTTTCCGACTTTCTTAATACCTTCGTACTCTTTTACTGAAATCTGAACTGCTACCAGTTCAGGTCTGCTGCGCTTCTTAGGCAATTTGTATACATCTTCATTGAAGCCAATATTATCCCAATATCCCTTGTTCACCATGGCAGGGCCATCTTTCCCATTTTATTTTGTGCAGACAGGAATAAACAACAGTGGTCGTTTCTCCAAGTGTTTTTTAAATGCTTGTTACCTATTTAAATTCTGTTGCCCAAATCGTTGTAACGTGTTTGTGTTTCATACCATCATAAATTGTCTATTTTGATTGGAAGCCTCGTCTCAGAATCAACTCCATCACCATCCGTTTTAATGAAGGTTTTCATCATTTACAGTTCTTTGCTTTCCCACAAGGAGTATCACACTAGATTTGCAGTTGTGCCTTCTCGTTGCACAATTGAAATTTTGAAATTGAAGTTGGCATTGCTCCAGAAGATCATAGGATAGCGCTCTCACTATCCTATGAGAGATCGTGAGAGAGTGAGAGAGATGAATTATGGTGCTTTAACCTGTAGGTCACCGTTCCTCATACAAGGGGCCTTCATTGTGACCTCAGCTGGGACAGGGATTGAGCACTTGCTGTCACTCTGCGTCACAAACGAGCAATTGAGTAAATGTACCCCCAGCCATTGCACAGTGCACAGTTGAGCATGGCCTGTCCTCCATTTGGTTCCTTCATGAACCAATCCAATCAATCATTGACACTCCAGGAACATCTCCCTATGGTATTGGCAATGAATTTCTATGCATAATGAAGTCACTCATAATATTCGTAAGATCAAAAGACATAGGAGCAGAATTTACCCATTTGGCCTATCAAATGTGCTTCTCCATTCAATAGTGACTGACATGTTTTCAACTCCATTCTCCTGCCTTGTGCATTCTCGCATTAACACTGATCACCTCTGTATCTCCATCATAAATACACTCAATGAATCGGCGTTCATAGCCCTCGGTAGCATTTAATTCCTCAGAATCACCACCCTGTGGCAAAAGTAATTAGAACATAGAACATAGAAAAGTACAACACAGAGCAGGCCCTTTGACCCACGGTGTTGTGCCGAGGTTTAATCCTAACGTAAAACATGATAACTTAACCTATGCACCCCTCATTCTGGATTAGTGGCATCCACGTAGCTTCGAAATCAACGTTTCGGGCAAAAGCCCTTCTTAATAAATTTGTTTCAAGACATGGTTGAAGAGCTTCAGGGCAGTGTAAATGACCTGGGAGTTGCGGTGGGAGAGGGACTCCCTGAGATTCTTGTACCCCTCAACTCACTGCTATTTATGTGCATGTCCAGCAGTCGCTTAAATGTTCGTAATGACTCTGCTTCCACCATCACCACTGGCAACGCATTCCATGAAATCATAACTCTCTGCGTAAAGAACCTACCTCTAACGTTTCCTCTATACCTTTCCCTAGTATCTTAAAACTATAACCCCTCGTACCAGTAAATTCTGCCCTGTGGAAAGGTCACTGGCTATTTACTCTATTTATTACTCTCATTATCTTGTATACCTCAATCAGGTCACCTCTCTTCCTTCTTCTCTCCAGAGGGAAATGTCCTAGCTTATTCAATCTTTCTTCATAAGGCAAGCCCTCCAGTCCAGGCAGCATCCTGGTAAACCTTTCTTTCACCGTCTCCAAGGCCTCTGTACCTTTCCTATAGTAGGGCGACCAGAACTGGACACAATATTCCAAGTGTGGTTTCACCAGGGATTTGTAGATCTGTAACAAAACCTCGCGGCTCTTAAACTCGATCCCCCTGTTCACGAAAGCCAAAACATCATAGCTTTTTTAACAACCCTATACATTTGGGTGGCAAATTTAAGGGGTTTATGTATTTGCACACCCAGATCGCTCTGCTCCTCCACACTGCCAAGAATCCTGTATTTAATCCTTTATTCAGCATTCAAGTTCGACCTTCCAAAATGCATCACTTCGCATTTATCCAGGTTGAACTCCATCTGCCATTTCTCAGCCCAGCTCTGCATCCTGTTTATGTCACGCTGCAGCCTGCAACAGCCCTCAATGCTATCAACAGCGCCTCCAACCTTTTTGTCATCTGCAAATTTACTAACCCACCCCTGAACCTGCTTATCCAAATCATTTATAAAAACCTACAAAGAGCAGAGGTCAAAGAACAGAGCCCCGTGGGACCCCACTCAATACTGACCTCCAGGCAGAATATTTTCCATCTACAACCACTCTCTGCCTTCTGTCAGGCAACCAGTTCTGAATACAGATAGCCAAATCTCCCTATACCATGAGGATCCTTATCAAAGGCATGTACATGAAGTCCATGTACAGTACATCGACTGCTCGACCTTTGTCCACCTGTCCATTCACCTCCTCAAAGAACTGAATTAGATTTGTGAGGCAAGACCTGCCCCTCATAAAACCATGCTGACTGCCTTCAATCACGCTATGCGTTGCCAAATAGTCATAAATCCTATCCCTCAGAATTCTTTCCAAAACTTTGGTGACCACAGACCTCAGACTGACTGGTCTGTAATTGCCAGGGATTTCCCTATTACCCTTCTTGAAAAGAGGAACAACATTCGCCTCCTTCCAATCCTCCGGTACGACTCCCGTGGAGACTGAGGAATCAAAGACCTTCGCCAGCGGCTTAACAACCTCCTCGCCTCATTTCAACCTCCTCACCTCCCGTCCTCGCCTCATTTCTTCACTGTGCGGCTGTGCTCTTGGCTTCTAATATCTCATACTATGTGAATACTCTTCACCAAAGTGACTCTATCCAGGCTTCTCAGTATCCTGCAAATTTCAATCACATTGTGTCATCGAGTCTGACAGCATGGAAACTGACCGATCAGTGCAACTAGTTCACTCTTAACATACTCCGAAAGTAATGTACTTCCACCTGCCTGCAACTGGCCTGTATCCTTCTATACGTTTTCTCTTCATGTACTTATCCAAATGTTTTTCAAACGTTGTAACTGTACCCACATTCAGAACATTTTCTTTCAAAAGTTGCCCCCATGCCTTTTTTTAACCTTTCTCCCCTCAATTTAAAAATATGCCCCCTTGTCTTGAAAACCCCCCACCGTAGGAGAGGACACTTGCAATTGACCTTATCTGCTCCTCAGGATTTTTAAACTCTGTAAATTCACACTCCACTTCTATTGTGAAAAGAGCCCCAGCCTATCCATATCCTCATAACTTAGTCCTCCCATTCCAAGCAAAATCCTGGTAATTTCTTCTGCACTCTATACAACTTAATAGTATACTCCTCTGACAGTGTGATCAGGAGTGGACACAGTCTCCAGAAGAGGCCTCACCAACAACTTGTACACCCTCAATATACTGTCCCACTTCTAACAGTAACAGTCTGAGCAATGAAGATAAACATTCAAAAGGCCATCTCAACTATCCTGTCCACATATGTCATCAACTTCAAATAATTAGTTCAGTGATTTCCCAAAGTATCTCTGTTCACTATCCAAGGCTGGACTTTTAATTATAATTCGTTCCTCCCAGTTTGTTTTACGAAAATGTAGTACCTTGCATTTATTCAAATTCTGTCCCATCTGCCAGTCCTCGGCCCATGGACCTAATTGACCAAAATATCTTTGCAATCTTAGGTAACACTCTTCACTGTTCATTATGCCACGAATTTTGTTGGCATCCGCAAACTGACTTCTATAGTCTCACCAAAATCATTTGTATAAACGACAAACAAAAGTGGATCAGCATCGTTCCCTGTGGAACTCTGCCTTTCACAGTCGTCCAGTCCAAAAAATAACCCTCTACCGTCAAACCCTGCCTCCTGTCATTAAGTGAAGTTTGAATCCAGTTGGAAAGCTCAACCCGAATCCCTTGTGATCTAATATTACTCATTAGTCCACCACGTGGAACCTTGACAGAAGTTTTTCTGAAGTCCAAGTAAACAAAATCCACTGGTCTGGCCACATCAACCTTCTTGGCTACATCTTCAGAAAAACTCAAATTGGTGAGACACGATTTCCTGTGCACAAACTATGCTGATGACCCCGAGTCATTCATGGCTTTTCCAAATTCTATCTTTCAGAATCACCTCCAACAACTTGCCCACCATGTAAGCCAAACCCTCAGGACTATAGTTTCCAGGTTTCTCCCCACATCCCTTCTTCAACAAATACACAACATTAGTCATTATCCAGTCATTCAGCACCTTACCCAGAATTATAGATGAGAAAAATATTTCTGCAAGGAACCACGCATTTTTTTTCCCTTACTTACCTCAATGCCCTGTCCTGCACTAGGTTAGAGATAAATAAAACTGCATGTGCTGGATTCAAAGGTAGACTAGCAGGGGGCTGAAAGAACACAGCACACCAGTTAGCACCCAAAAGACTTCGACACATCCTGACGATGCCTGACATGATGTGTTCTTTCAGCCTTCCGCTTGTCAATCTGGGAGAAACTAGTACAGATTCTGGAGAGTTATCCATCTTGTATATTTTCTAAGAACTCTAGCACTTTCTCCCCTGTAAAAAGGGGACTGTTTTCAAACATTAGTATTTATTTCCTTGAGTTGCATTCTTTAACCATCTTCAAGTCCAGCTTGGACATGCCAACCAATTTTGCCAAACCAAACTTGTCCCACTTGCTTATATTTGTGCCACATCCTTCTAAACCTTCCCTATTCATGTATATGCCCAAACTTATTTTAAACATTGTAAGCTTACCTGCGCCCACCATTTGCTCTGGCAGTTCATTCCACTTACAAATGACCCAATGTGTGAAAAGTTTGCCCCCTTGGTTATCTTTCAAATCTTTTTTTCCTCTCACCTTAAACTGTATATCCGCGAGTTTTGGACTTCCTTATCCAAGGGAAACGTCCTTTGATATTCACCTCGTGAATTTGCCACGGTGATCATGGGAGACTTCAAAATGCAGGTGGACTGGGTAAATAATGTTGCCAGTGGATCCAAAGAAAGGGAATTCGTGGAATGCTTACAGGATGGCTTTTTGGAACAGCTTGTCATGGAGCCCACAAGGGAGCAGGCTACTCTGGACCTAGTGTCATGTAATGAACCAGACTTTATAAAAAATCTTAAAGTAAGGGAACACTTAGGAAGCAGCGATCAGAATATGCTCGTGTTCCCAGTCTGCAGTATGAAAGAGAGAAGGCAAAATCGGATGTAATGGTGTTACAGTTAAATAAAGGTAATTAAGAGGGCATGATAGAGGAACTGACGAAAGTAGACTGGAAGCAGAGCCTAGCAGGGAAGTAGAGCTAAAATGGCAGGAGTTTGTGGGTAAAATTGAGGACACTGTACAGAGGTTCATCCCCAAGAAGAGAAAGATTATCTGGGGAGGGATTAGACAGCCATGGCTGACAAAGGAAGTCAGGAAATCTATCAAAGAAAAAGAGAGATCCTATAAAATGGCCAAGAGCACTGGGAAATCAGAAGATTGGGAAGGCTACAAAAACAAACAGAGGATAACAAAGAGAGAAATAAGGAAGGAGAGGATCAAATATGAAGGTAGGCTAGCCAGTAATATTATAAATGATAGTAAAAGTTTCTTTCAATACATAAGAAATAAATGATAGGCAAGAGTAGGCATTGGGCCACTTCAAACTGATGCTGGAAGCCTAGTAATGGGAGATAAGGAAATAGCTGGAGAACTTAATAAGTACTTTGCATCAGTCTTCACAGTGGAAGACATGAGTAATATCCCAACAATTAAAGTGAGTCAGGGGGTTGAGTTGCGTATGGTGGCCATTACAAAAGGGAAAGTGCTAGAAAAGCTAAAAGGCCTTAAAATTGATAAATCTCCTGGCCCCGATGGGCTACATCCTAGAGTTCTGAGGGAGGTGGCTGAGGAAATAGTGGAGGCGTTGGTTGAGACCTTTCAAAAATCACTGGAGTCAGGAAAAGTCCCGGAAGATTGGAAGGTCACTGTTGTAACCCCCTTGTTCAAGAAAGGATCAAGGCAAAAGATGGAAAATTATACGCCAAGTAGCCTAACCTCGGTTGTTCGTAAAATTCTGGAATCCATCATTAAGGATGAGGTTTCTAAATCCTTGGAAGAGCAGGGTCGGATTAAAACAAGTCAACATGGATTTAGTAAGGGGAGGTCGTGCCTGAAAAACCTGTTGGAGTTCTTTGAAGAGGTGACATGTAGGGCAGACCGGGGAAACCCAGTGGATGTGGTCTACTTAGACTTCCAAAAGGCCTTTGATAAGGTGCCACACGGGATGCTGCTGTGCAAGTTGAGGGCCCATGGTGTTCGAGGTGAGCTACTGGTATGGATTGAGGATTGGCTGTCTGACAGACGGCAGAATGTTGGGATAGAAGGTTCTTTTTCGAAATGGCAGCCGGTGACAAGCGGTGTCCCACAGGGTTCAGTGTTGGGGCCGCATCTGTTCACATTATATATTAATGATCTGGAAGAAGGGACTGGGGGCATTCTAGCGAAGTTTGCCGATGATACAAAGTTAGGTGGACAGGCAGGTAGTACTGAGGAAGTGGGGAGGCTGCAGAAGGATCTAGATAGTTTGGAAGAGTTGTCCAGGAAGTGGCTGATGGAATTCAATGTGAGCAAATGCGAGGTCTTGCACTTTGGAAAAAAGAATACAAGCATGGACTACTTTCTAAACGGTGAGAAAATTCATAAATTCATACAGAGGGATCTGGGAGTGCTTGTTGAGGATTCTCTAAAGGTAAACATGCAGGTTGAGTCCATGATTAAGAAAGCAAATGCAATGTTGTCAATTATCTCAAGAGGGTTGGAATATAAAAGCACCGTTGTGCTACTGAGACTTTATAAAGCTCTGGTTAGGCCCCATTTGGAGTACTGTGTCCAGTCTTTGTCCCCACACCTCAGGAAGGACATACTGGCACTGGAACGTGTCCAGCGGAGATTCACATGGATGACCCCTCGAATGGTACGTCTAACATATGAGGAACGGCTGAGGTTCCTGGGATTGTATTCATTGGAGTTTAGAAAATTAAGGGGAGATCTAAAAGAAATTTACAAGATAATACATGGCTTGGAGACGGTGGACGCTAGGAAATTGTTTCCATTAGGCGAGGAGACTAGGACCCGTGGACACAGCCTTAGAATTAGAGGGGGTAAATTCAGAACAGAAATACGGAGACATTTCTTCAGCCACAGAGTGGTGGGCCGGTGGAATTCATTGCTGCAAAGTGCAGTGGAGGCTGGGACACTAAATATCTTCAAGGCAGAAATTGATAAATTCTTGATGTCTCAAGGAATTAAGGGCTACGTGGAGAATGCGGGTAAGTGGATTTGAAATGCCCATCAGCCATGATTGAATGGCGGAGTGGACTCGATGGGCCGAATGGCCTTACTTCCGCTCCTATGTCTTATGGTCTTATGGTCTTAACCCTCTTGAGTTTATAAACCTCCATAAATTTCCCATCACCTCCAGTGAATGTTGTTCCAACGCATCCAGTCTTTCTTCAAAACACAAACTCTCTAAGCCTAGGAACAGAAAGACTGTAAGTGTAGCATTAAACCACACAGAGTCGAAAGTTAATCCATCTGCTAGCAACATCACCTAGTTTCCATTTGTTTGGCCTCTGGTCAACTGGCTGTTCGAGTTCACACCAGGAAAAGGAACATTTGGGCTAACTTTTGCCACAATAAAAAGTGATATTAATTTCATATATCTTCCAGAGAGTTAAGTTTCAACGTAAAGACAGCCACTTGATTCTTAAGGTGTCCAACTCTCTCTTTCTAATTTCTCTCTTGCCCTGTATGTATATAGACTCTCTTTGGCTTATCCTTAGTCTTGGCAGATTAGATGATCACAAATCCCCTCTTTGTATTCCTGATCACCTTCCTACGAAAGCCCCTCCAATAGATTTGCCTTTTGCCTTTAACTAATATATAATTCTTTTCATTCTTCTTCAGCGCCTCAATGTCTTCGTTCGTCCTTTGTTCCCTAATAATATTAGCCTTACCTTTCAATCTAACTGGTCATGCACTTGGGTAGGAAGAATGAATGCATGAGCTATTTTCTGAAATTTTCCCTATTTAAAAATCTGTATTACCAAGGGACTTGGGAATCCTAGTCCAAGTTTCTCTTAAAGAAAACTTGCAGGTTGAGTCTGTGGTTTGGAAAGCAGATCCAATGTTTTCATTCATCGAGAGAGGACTGGAATATTAAAGCTCCGGTTAGACCACTTTGAGAATATTGTGGGCAATTTTGTTCCCCATATCTCAGTAGAAATGTCCTGACCTGGAGCATGTCTCCTGGAGTTTCACAAGAATGATCCCAAGAATGAAAGACTTAACACATGAGGAAGGTTTGAGGACTCTGGGATAACGCTCATGGAAGAATGAGGGAGTAAGCGAATTAAAACAAATAAAATGCTGAAAAGCCTGGACAGAGTGGACCTTGGGAAATGTTTCCAATGACAGAACAGATTCGGACACAGGGTACAGTGTTATGAAGTTGAAGGCGTGTGATGACCATTTAAGGAAGAATGAATGTTGTTCCGAACTGATAGCTTATAAGCATCGGTATATATGACTAGTTGGCCATCCCGGAGTGTACTGGAAAATTGAAAATATGTAACATTTGGCTGTAAAATGGATAACTGAGTTGGTTGCTTTTCTGACAGCAAATCGAATTTAAACACCAGGATACTAAAACCCAAATGAATTCGAATTTATTGTTTTGCCAACATCGAACCAATGAGACGATCTGATGTTGGGAATATAAAAGATATGGACGTTTTGAAAATTGAGAGAGCAACTACCATCGAGACAGAAACGCCTGGAGATCTAACATCGTGTTGTCCACTAGATTAGGAATCACTACCTATCAAAGGCATCAGTTCATATGAAGCATACTTACAGTTAGAAAACAAATGATGAATCAGACAGCTCCTCAACCAGAAGCCAAAACGACTCTGAAGATGGTCGCAGGTGTATGGTTTTGAAATTAAGTTGATACAATTTTAATAGGTGTCTTATTGAAACAGCGTATTATTATTACAGAGTTCGAGGTAGATAATAAGCAGTTAAAAGGAATGGGAACTAAGAGTTCTGAATAGCTGTTGTTTAATGGTATGTTTTAGACTTAAAAATAAATTGATATTATTTTCTTCCAATCGTGGAATTTGAAAGTTCTCTGGCGCTCCTATTTTAACAGATTACAAGACGAGATGATCTCTTCTGGGTATTTAGGTTGAAAAAGCAAAGGGATTCAACTCCATGTCGTATCAAGTCTTAGAGTGAAGAGAAGAACCTTTAGAACTGAGATAATAAGAAATGTATTCAGCCAGAGAGTGGTGTATATGTAGAATTCATTGCCATAGAAAGCTGTGAAGACCGGATAATTGAACATATTTTAAACAGAGGTGGAAAGGTTTTTGATTGGATTTGGAGAAAGTGATCAGACATGACTAAATAACAGACCGGAAGTGACGGTCAGAATCATGTAATATATCCTCCTATGTCTCAGGGTCTTATATTGACTCTGGATTCTTGTTCGCATGCATTTGAAAGCCGCACACTTATCAGAGACCCGTGTACCTGTCAACAGTCTACTCCAGTCAACTTTTGAAAGTTCTTTACACACACAATTAAAATTTGCTTATTCCAATTAAAACCTATATGAAAGGCTTATCTTTTTTTCCATAACTGTTTAATACTGATAGAATAATGACCAGTATAACTAAATTGTTCCCTCAGGGTTACTTCAGTCACTTACCCTGCCTTATTACCCAAGAGAAGTACAAGTTTTGCTATTTTTCTTGAAGGAACACTTATATGTTAATTAAGACATTTACTGTAAGTTATTTAACAAACCCTTCTCTATCCGAACCTTTAACACAATGGTAGTCCCAGTCCACGTTTGGAAAATTAAATTCTAAGCTTATTATTCTTAAATATATCAGAAATTTGATTCTGAGTTTCCATCTGATTATTTTGGGGCTTACAATACACTCCAATCAAGGTGATAATTACTTTCTTATTTCAACCCACATGCTTTCACTGGATGTTTGTTTTTTCCAAAATTTTTCTTCAAGTTGCAGGAGCAAGGTGTTCCTTAATCAAAAATAGCACTCCACCTTCTGCTTTTCCTCGCTTTCTATTCTTCCTTCAACCCACATAGTTCTAAAGTCTATTTCATACAGAATCAGAGTTCTCAACTGCTATTCTTATGAAAAGCGCTTCATCCTATGAACATTCTTGCAAACGCACTTTGGGCTCCCAACGAAACTCAGCACACCGTTCTTGAGAAGAGCCCAAAACTGTTCACAGTATTCAAAACGCAATCTAATCAGAGGTGATATCGTCTCAGCAGTGCATCTTTGCTCTTGTATTATAGCAATCTTGAAATAAATGTTAAAATGACATTTGCCTTCTGATGTGCAAGGCAAAAAAATGGTTAGGATTAAAATTGGGCCCTTAAAGACAGAAACAGGGGAATATATTACGAGGAACAAAGAAATGGCAGAAGAATGAAATGGGTACTTCAGATCTGTGTTCAAAGGGGAAGACACAAGCAATCTCCCTGAGTTAACAGTGGCTGAAGGACCTGAACTTACGGGAATTTATATTTGCCAGGATTTGGTGTTGGAGAGACTGTTAGGTCTGAAGGTTGATAAGTCTCTGGGGCCTGATGGTCTACATCCCAGGGTACTGAAGGAGGTGGCTCTGGAAATCGTGGATGCGTTGGTGATTATATTCCAGAGTTCGATAGATTCGGGGTCGGTTCCTGAGGATTGGAGGGTGGCTAATGTTATACCACTTTTTAAGAAAGGTGGGAGAGAGAAGGCAGGAAATTATAGACCAGTTAGTCTGAACTCAGTGGTGGGAAAGATGCTGGAGTCTATTATAAAGAATGAAAATACTGCACATCTGGATAGGAGTAACAGGATAGGACAGAGTCAGCATGGATTTATGAAGGGGGAATCATGCTTGACTAATCTTCTTGAATTTTTTGAGGATGTAACTCTGAAGATGGACGAGGGAGATCCAGTAGATGTAGTGTACCTGCACTTTCAGAAAGCTTTTGATAAAGTCCCACACAGGAGGTTAGAGAGTAAAATTAGGGCGCATGGTATTGGGGGCAAAGTACTAGATTGGATTGAAAATTGTTTGGCTGATAGGAAACAAAGGGTAGTGATAAACGGCTCCATTTCTGAATGGCAGTGACCAGTGGGGTACCGCAGGGATCCGTGCTGGGACTGCAGCTTTTTACAATATATGTTAATGATATAGAAGATGGTATCAGCAATAACATTAGCAAATTTGCTGATGATACAAAGCTGGGTGGCAGGGTGAAATGTGATGAGGATGTAAGAAGATTACAGGGTGACCTAGGCAAGTTAGGTGAGTGGGCAGACGCATGGCAGATGCAGTTTAATGTGGATAAATGCATGGTTATCCACTTTGGTGGCAAGAGCAGGAAGGCAGATTACTACATCAATGGAATCCTTTTAGGTAAAGGGGCAGTACAGAGAGATCTGGGTGTGCTTGTACACCAGTCAATGAAGGCAAGCATGCAGGTACAGCAGGTAGTGAAGAAAGCTAATAGCATGCTGGCCTTCATAACAAGAGGAATTGAGTATAGAAGCAAAGAGGTGCTTCCGCGGCTGTACAGGGCCCTGGTGAGACCACACCTGGAGTACTGTGTGCAGTTCTGGTCTCCAAATTTGAGGAAAAACATTATGGCTATTGAGGGAATGCAGCGTAGGTTCACGAGGTCAATTCTTGGAATGGCGGGATTACCTTACACTGAAAGACTGAAGCGACTGGGCTTGTATACCCTTGAGTTTAGAAGACCAAGAGGGGATCTGATTGAGACATATAAGATTATGAAAGGATTGGACACTCTGGCAGCAGGAAACATGTTTCCGCTGATGGGTGAGTGCCGAACAAGAGGACACAGCTTAAAAATACGGGGTAGACCATTTAGGACAGAGATGAGGAGAAACGTCTTCACTCAGAGAGTGGTGGCTGTGTGGAATGCTCTGTCCCAGAGGGCAGTGGAGGCCCAGTCTCTGGATTCATTTAAGAAAGAGTTGGTTAGGGCTCTCAAAGATAGTGGAATCAAGGGTTATGGAGATAAGGCAGGAAGATGATACTGATAAGGAATGATCAGCCATGATCATATTGAATGGCGGTGCAGGCTCGAAGGGCTGAATGGCCTACTCCTGCACCTATTGTCTATTGTCTATTGTCTATTGTCTGTCTGCGGACTGAACCTGCCTGTTATCCTTAAGGGAATTTCTGAACTAGGACTCGCAAAGTCCCTGGCCCTTCAGAATTCTGAAGCCTTCTCCTGTTTAGGAAACGAAGAGCTCCTTTAATCTTTCCAACAAAGGACATAATCTCATAGATTCCCACATTATATTCCAAGTTCCACTTATTTGTGCATTCTCACATCCTATCCAAATCCTTCTGCATCCTCCAATTTCCTCATCACTACCTGCGCCTCCACTAATTCCCTCATCTGCAAACGTGGCAACAATGCCCTTACTTCTATTGTCCCGATTATTAATGCATAGCATGAATAGTTTTGGTGCCAGCGCTGACCCCCGTGGAAGTCCACGAGACTCCTTTATATTTTCTGCCTTCTGCCAAACAGATAATCCTCTACCTTGATACTCACACGATCTTATTTAGCAGCCTCTGTGCAGTACCTTACCATGGTCCTTTCAGAAATTCAAATAGATCACGTCCTCTGACTCTTTTTGCTAAAATATTTTGTTACCCCCTCTATAAAATGTGACAGATGCGACAGGGATAACATCCCCTTGATGATGCAACGCCGACTCTGCCCTATTTTATCATGAACTTCAAAGTACTCTCAATTGTCATCCTTAATAATGAACTCTAAAATTTTCCCAGAACGGAGGTCAGGCTATCCAGCTCTACCTCCTTCCATTGTTAGACAGGCGTGTTGCATTAGCGATTGTTCAGTCATCTGAGACTTTCCCTGACTCCACAGTTTTCTAAATATCACAAGAATGCCTCCTCAGTCTCCTCAGCTCTCTACTGGGGGGTAGTCCATGCGGTCTTGCTGATTTATCTATCTTCAGCTTTCCCAAACCTTTCTCCTTACTGATCCTGCGGCATATCTTTGATTCACATTACTACTTGTCCTGCCTTCCTTACCAGCAGTCCAACGTCCACTCTTGCCCCTCTGTAAACTTCTAAATATCGAAGAAAATATCCTGCAGACATCTTGTGTATTAGTAGCTATCTTAATCTCGTATCCCCCCTTATTGTTCCTTTTTTTGAAGTTGTACTGTACTGTTATTCAAAGGCTTCCAAATCTTCGGCTTCCAATAATCTTCACCACATTGTATGCATTTTCTTTTGCTTTTATGCGCTCTCTGACTTGCGTTGTCAGCAATAGTTGCCTCATCTTCCACTGAGAATATTCCTTCTTCACTGGGATGAATTTCTGCAGTGTCTCCTGAATTACCTCAGAGATTCCTGCCATTGCATCTCCACTGTCATTCCTGTTATGTTCCCCCTTCCAATAAACTCAGGCTAGATTCACCCACATAGGTTTGCTGTTACCATTCCACAATTCAGTCTTCGTCCACTCAAACTGCAGGGTGAGCTCTGTTATACTATGATCACTGTACTCTTGGGGTTCCTTCACCTTGAGCTCCCTAATAAAATCTCGCTCACTGAATCCAGATCACTAAATCCAAGTTTGCCAGTTGCTTAGTGTACTCGACTACAAATTGCACCAAAAGAAAATCTCGCAAATTCCATTTCTTGAGATCCACTTCAAACCTGATTTCATCAATCCACTAGCATATTGAAGTCACCCATCATTATTGCAGTATTGTCTTTCTTGCATGCCTTTTCTGTCTCGTATAAGCATGCAGGTTCAGCAGGTCGTGAAGAAGGCTAATAGCATGCTGGCCTTCATAATAAGAAGGATTGAGTACAGAAGTAAAGAGGTTTTTCTGAAGCTGTACAGGGCCCTTGTGAGACCATACCTGGAGTACTGTGTGAAGTTCTAGTCTCCAAATTTGAGGAAAGACATTCTGGCTATTGAGGGAGTGCTGCGTAGGTTCACAAGGTCAATTCCTGGAATGGCGGGATTACCTTACACTGATAGACTGAAGCGACTGGGCTTGTATACCCTTGAGTTTAAAAGGCTGAGAGGGGATCTGATTGAGACATATAAGATTATGAAAGGACTGGACACTCTGGCAGCAGGAAACATGTTTCTACTGATGGGTGAGTGCCGAACCAGAGGACACAGCTTAAAAATACGGGGTAGACCATTTAGGACAGAGATGAGGAGAAACGTCTTCACTCAGAGAGTGGTGGCTGTATGGAATGCTCTGCCCCAGAGGCCAGTGGAGGCCCAGTCTCTGGATTCATTTAAGAAAGAGTTGGATAGAGCTCTCAAAGATAGTGGAATCAAGGGTTATGGAGAATAGGCAGGAAAAGGATACTGATTAAGGATGATCAACCATGATTATATTGAATGGTGGTGCAGGCTCAAAGGGCAGAATGACCTACTCCTGCATCTATTGTCGATTGTCTATTTTCTGAATTATTTTCTTCCCCAAATCCCGGTTACTGCTAAGAGGCTTGAACACAATTCCCATCAGGGTCATTTTCTTTTTCCTTTGTGGTCCCTAACTCTACCCACACGGATTCTACCCACCATCCGACTCTATTTCATATCTTCCTTTCAACTTCATTTTTTTTCTTACTAACAAGGCAAACCCCCTTCCTCTGTCCTACTGCCATTGTCTTTCCACAGAACATCTATTCTTGAATATTTAGTTCCCAGCCCTGATCCCCTTTCAGCTATGCAAATATATTGTACATGCCAATTTCAATCTGCACTACAATCTCATTTACCTAGTTTCGTATGAAGTGCACATTTAGGTACAGCAACCTCAGTCCTATGTTAACTGCTCCTTTTCCCATAGTTGTCCCCTTATATGCTGTATCTGATGTTAGATTACTGATCGCTTCCATACTTTCTATCCTATCACTAGTTGTGGAATATTTAAATTGTGCTGAGCGCTCTGTCAGCTCTTATTTTTTTCCACAATCTTCCATGCAGCTGAAACCAACCACAATGGTTTAGTTTATAGGTCTTCCTTTAGACCCCAGTTATGCCATTCTCCAGGACGCTTATCCCAGCATTATTCAAGAGGGCCCTGTTCTATCAGACCATTTCCGTCCTTCTCCAGTACTGACACCAATATCCAATGGATTGAAACCTGTTTCTCCACCTCAATCTTTCAGCCCCGTAATTTACTTATTTCACCTTGCAGACCCTTTTCAAATTTGTTTATGGTTCAGGTAGTAATCCAGAGATGATTGTCTTCTTGGTTTTGCCTTGCTTTTATTTCGCCCCGAGCTGTTCAGATTCCTTCAGCAGACACTTTATCATTCATCTGTCTACATCGACATCTGGGTCATTGCTCGGCATTCCAGATGGACATTCTAAGTATAGGCATCAGGAAAGGCAGCATAGACTTCGGGGCTCTCTACTCCAGCAACAGAGAAGAGTCTCTATTTCCCTGACTACGTTATCCACGATTAAAGCTACATTTCCCTTTTCTCCCTGCCCTTGAATGGCTGCCTCTAAAACAGTGCTGTGGTCAGTTTACTCATTCTTTCCACAGCCTCTACACTCGTCCACACAGGTCGCAAGAATCTCAACACAGTTAGACAAGCTGGAGGGCTGCGGGTCCTTCAGCACTAACCTTTTATTCCCTCTATCTGCTGCACTCTTGGTCACACCGTTCTTTTCCTGACCTCCGACCGAATTTGACGTAGTTATCTCAGGCGTGTGACTGCCTCCTGAAACAGAGCGTCCAGGTAACTCTTCTCTTTCCCTGGGATGTAACAGTGCTCGGAGCTCAGGCTCCAGCTCATCAATCTGAGCAGGATTTCATCAAGCAACTTGCTACAGATGGTGTCAGTATGCACCACAATGTGATATATCAGTTTCCACATAATGCAGTTATGACAGTCGCCTGGTCCGGCTTCACTATTTTTGTAAGTTACTACATAATTTGATTTTAATTATTTCATACTGAAAAAGACATCCTCCATGCTCAAGAGACTGGTCGATATTCTTAGCACATGGGAGCTGAGACTGTGCTGGAGACGGGCCATGGCACTAAAATATCCCAGTGAGTATGTGGCTCTACGTTTGAGAGCTGAACTCCAGGTCGATCAATGCAACAATACCGTGAAGAGTCTGGTTCAGGCAGTTACTAGAGCGAGCGATACATTTAAATATAGGCATTTGTAACTGGGAAGTCATATGATTTGGAGGGAGACATAGGGTGCTAATGCTCACATACACCTGTTCCCCGAGTCCAACATGAAAATGAAATTGACAGGTTTGGGAGGCTTTGCTCAAGGTATGGTAGAGCTATCAGTACATAAAAAAATACCCTCTCATACATCTTGTCCTTCCTCCAGGCCTCTATCTTCTCTGCACCTCCTCCAAACTCTATTATCCCATGGAGACCAGAATCTCTACGACCAGGCCGGCTGGCAAGTTGATTTTTCATGATAATTGTTATCTTTCATCACAACCTTTTCTGAGTGCTGAGCCCCACACACTACCAGATTAATTCAACGCTGTTCTCGAATTCCGCTGTCAGTGGGAAAATTTAAGAGTCTGTTATAGAAACAGTACATTTAGAAAGATCACATAGAATTGAGCATCGTCAGAAGGTTCTTGTTAAGGGGCAATCATACCTGAATCTTTTAATCAAATACTTGGAGAAGGTAACAACAGGATTGATAATGTGGAAACAAGCAGATGATTTATGTTTCGATTTCCAACATACATTCAGTAAAGTACTGCATATGAGATTAATTTATTTTTTAAAATCCCATGATTCCACACAGTTGCGAGTTCTTTTAGTGAAGGATATTGATCAAGCATAGGGTAATTTTGAAAACAGTAGAGACAAATAGAGCATCTTTATGATGGCTTGCAGAAATCAATACTGGAGCTATACTTATTTCCAATATTTAATTATTAATCACTTCTGTCATCCAGATGAATGTTTTATTGTCAATTTTGCAGATGAAACACAATCGATGGAGGCAAGTAGTTAGGATGCATAACAAAACTACAGAAAGATAGAAAAGAGCGTAAGTAAGTGGACATAAACTTAGCAGAATACATTGTGGGAAAAATGAGGTTTGTTCATTTTGACAGGGATACTGGACGAGGTAAATATTATTTAACAGGGGGAAACCACTGCAAAAAGCTGCAGCAGAGAGAGAATTGTGGGGTTTGTGCTTGAAAGTTGAAAATCTAGCATTCAGACACAGCGGGTAACCAGGAAGGTAGAGTCAGTGGCCTTATTGTAAAGGGAATGGGCGACAAAAACTGGAAGTTTTGCTAAAACTATACATTATACGAATCGGATCAGACTTGGAATACTGTGAACAGTTTTTGCCCCCTTGATTTAGGAAAGACAGTTGACTGAACGTTTCGGAGATTGATCACATACATGGGAGGACTTTCTTGGGAGATGAGATTGAGTAGGCTAGGCCTGTAAAAATTAGAATTCAGAAGAATGAGATAAGACCTTACTGAAAGATGTAAGATTCTGAGGGGATTGACAGAGTTATGGAGTTGAATGTATTAACTGCACCTTAAAGAGAGAATGAAAGCTGGCAAGCACCTGTCATGTCACGGAGTGTGCTGGGACATTGAAAGATTTAAATTTTGGGCAGTGACATAGATACGTTGTTGTTTTTACAGCATTTCGAATTTAACCAATCAGTTTAAATTATGCACCAACATACGAAAATCAAATCAAAAATAAATTTTAATGCTTTGACAACATCAAACCAATCAGACGATCCGATGCCTGGGGGTATTAAAAACAAACAGTCATTTTGGACTGTTATCCAGAGAAAGATCACTTTCTGCCATTGTCAGACAAACTGCCCGAAAAATCTGCACAAGTTACCTTCTTTCATATGAAAAATCTGTGGAGCAGAAGACCGAAGACAGTCCAGGGTGATCTACATGTAACATTTATTTCATTCTTTTTGGGGTTTGACAATTGATTTGCTGTAATTTTAATGGGGGCTTTATCGGATCAGTACATTCTTATAGAGTGTGAAGCAGATAACGAATCTTTAAGACAGTGGAGGCTTAGGATTGTCAGTAGTTGTTGTTTGTTGATCCATTTTGGAGTTAATTATTTTTCTTTAAATAGTCGAATTTGGCATAGTTCTCTGTCACACACTTCTACAGTTTACGAGGCGAGGTGAGGTTTTCTGTGTGTTTGGTTTGATTAGCAGAAGAGCTTAAACTTTGTTGTAACAGTTTGGGGGTCGTCCGGAATTTGGACACTTCCAGTCTGAGATTTGAACAGATTTGAATAATTTATAGTTATGAAAGATCCCTGCAGATGTGAACACTTTCCACTTCGTGTCCTAGACCTTTAGAAAAGGTGTAGGTGAGATCAATTTCAGTTATTTGTGGTTGGTTAAATCAAAAGTGAGAGAAATGGTCCTGAAAATTGCTGAAGAGGGTCTGGGGTTTGAAGATTATTCCCAAATTTGCCAAGATAGTTCAACAAGAAAAGAAAAGCCATCCTTTTAGAATTAGGAAAGAGGTTAGAGTTGTATTTTACCAAGGACACAAGCAAAGCTGAAATTGTAAAGGAGTTACTGAAGCATTTAGCTATGTCATGGAAACAGTCAAGTGCATTAGAGTCAGGCAATCGTATTTTACAGTTGAGGAAAATGGGACATAAAACATAGAACATAGAACAGTACAGCACAGAACAGGCCCTTCAGCCCACGATGTTGTGCCACTGATCCTCATGTATGCACCCTCGAATTTCTGTGACCATATGCATATCCAGTAGTCTCTGTAAGAAGATCAATAAAGGGAGGGGGAAAGAGAAAGAGAGAGAGAGAAGAACGAGAAGGGATAAAGAAAAAGAGATAATATACCGAGTTGAGTAAAGCAAGAGAGACAATAGGGAAAGAGAAAAAAGAGAGCAAAAAGAAATGGACAGAGATTTTGAATTTCAGAAGTTGTGACCTAGTCAGCAAATTCAAGATAAAAGGATAGAGATGGATAGAGAAATTAGTGATGTATACACATATGTTAAAGCACAGCCACATTTTGATGAGAAAGACACTGAAGCCTCCTTTATTTCATATGAAAAATTGGCTAGGTGGTTGAAGCTGTCAGAGGACATGTGGATAACACTAGTTCTGAATGAACTGGTAGGCAGAGCTATTGAAGAATTTGCAGCGCTGTCAGAGGAGGGGGCAATAGATTATGCAGATATCAAACAGCCTATTTTTGAGTGCTTATGACTTGGTGCCAGAAGTGTACAGACAGCGCTTCAAAAATATCAAGGAGGAAACAGGTCAGTATTGAGTTTGAAAGAATTGGAAATAGTAATTTTGATAGCTGGATGCAGGCCTTAAAAATAGATCAGACCGATGAGGCTCTAAGAGAGATTATTCTACTGGAGGTGCTTAAGAACTCACTTACATAGATGATGAACAGAAATTTCAAGAAGTAAGAAAAACAGCAGAAATAGCCGATTAATATACTTTGGTATGTAAGACAAAGTTCAGATTCTGGCAAGAATTTCATGCTGTGAATCTGGGAGAAGCGGAGATCATACGCTACAAAACAAAGAGTGGAGAACAGATGTTAAAAAAGAAGCCCAAGAGAGTGAAAAGAATGTGAAAGACCCCATGTGTTTCTACTGTAGTAAAGTGGGTTACGTAATGATCCAGTGCTGGTCGTTTAAGAAAGGCATGGTAGGAAAAGATGTGGTAAAAGATGCTAAGCCAGTTGTATTAATGAAAATATTAAGGAATACATCAAGAAAAGTCGAGGAGCTTCAGGAGAGTGCACAGTCTAGGCAGGGATGGGCATGGAGTTAGTGCCTGATCTCGATAAAGAAATCCCCTCTGTAAGCAAAATTTACTTAGAAACAACAGGGGGAGAAGGACAAGAAGTTATAATTTTGAGAGATACAGGCTATAACCTGTACGTAGTGAACGTATTTGCACTCTTTATGAATTTCTCATGCGAGAATTTGGTAATTTGTGGGATAGATGGGCAGGTATATAGCGTTCTCTTATGTAAAATCAGGTTGGAGTGCCAACTCAAGTCTGTGAAAGTAACAGTAGGGGTGTTTGACAGAGTGTCAGTTTCAGAAATTCAGTTTGTTCTTCAGAATGATTTAACAGGATCAAAGGTGGGGGTGACACCCCTGGTTGTGGAGATGTCCAAGGAAGATTAGAGAACTGAAGAGATTAAACACAAGTAAACTGGTATTTTTCCAGACAATGTCGTAAAAAGATCTCAATACCATTATTCACAGCACGAAGCAACAACTAAACAGCAAGATGGACGAGTGAAGGTTGAGTTAGTGGGCACCCTGCTTAAGGTAACAATGCAGGAAGAAGACCTGATCAGGCAGAGGGTCAGGCAGACGTGTTTCATTATGAAATGCTCATGGACTTATGAAAGATATACTAGAAAATTAAAGATAAATATGTTGATGCGTAATCAGTAAAGCTAACGTGGAATATTCCTCAGGTTTATTATCTCGTAGATAGAATCCTAAGACGAAAATGGAGGCCATGGCATGTTAGTGAAGAGCAGAAAGTTTGCTGGTAGCATACAGTCAGGAAATATTACGGGTAGCACATGAACTACCAGTACCAGGTCACCCAGGTGTTTGGAAGACTCAGGCTAAGGTGCAAAAGCATGTCTATTGGCCTAGAATGTACAAGGACGTGGTTAGGTTTTGCTGTAACATAGACATAGAACAATACAGCACAGAACAGGCCCTTCGGCCCACGATGTTGTGCCGAACTTCTATCCTAGATTAAGCACCCATCCATGTACCTATCCAAATGCCGCTTAAAGGTCGCCAATGAATCTGACTCTACCACTCCCACGGGCAGCGCATTCCATGCCCCCACCACTCTCTGGGTGAAGAACCCACCCCTGACATCTCCCCTATACCTTCCACCCTTCACCTTAAATTTATGTCCCCTTGTAACACTCTGTTGTACCCGGGGAAAAAGTTTCTGACTGTCTACTCTATCTATTCCTCTGATCATCTTATAAACCTCTATCAAGTCACCCCTCATCCTTCGCCGTTCCAACGAGAAAAGGCCGAGAACTCTCAACCTATCCTCGTATGACCTACTCTCCATTCCAGGCAACATCCTGGTAAATCTTCTCTGCACCCTCTCCAAAGCTTCCACATCTTTCCTAAAGTGAGGCGACCAGAACTGCACACAGTACTCCAAATGTGGCCTAACCAAAGTCCTGTACAGCTGCAACATCACCTCACGACTCTTGAATTCAATCCCTCTGCTAATGAACGATAATACTCCATAGGCCTTCTTACAAACTCTATCCACCTGAGTGGCAACCTTCAAAGATCTATGTACATAGACCCCAAGATCCCTCTGTTCCTCCACCTGACCAAGAACCCTACCATTAACCCTGTATTCTGCATTCTTATTTGTTCTTCCAAAATGGACAACTTCACACTTGGCAGGGTTGAACTCCATCTGCCACTCCTCAGCCCAGCTCTGCATCATATCTAAGTCCCTCTGCAGCCGACAACAGCCCTCCTCACTGTCCACAACTCCACCTATCTTTGTATCATCTGCAAATTTACTGACCCACCCTTCGACTCCCTCATCTAAGTCATTAATAAAAATTACAAACAGCAGAGGACCCAGAACTGATCCCTGCGGAACTCCACTTGTAACTGGACTCCATGCTGAATATTTACCATCTACCACCACTCTCTGACTTCGACCGGTTAGCCAGTTTTCTATCCAATTGGCCAAATTTCCCTCTATCCCATGCCTCCTGACTTTCCGCATAAGCCTACCATGGGGAACCTTATCAAATGCCTTACTAAAATCCATGTACACTACATCCACTGCTCTACCCTCATCCACATGCTTGGTCACCTCCTCGAAGAATTCAATAAGACTTGTAAGGCAAGACCTACCCTTCACAAATCCGTGCTGGCTGTCCCTAATCAAGCAGTGCCGTTCCAGATACTCGTAAATCCTATCCCTCAGTACCCTTTCCATTACTTTGCCTACCACAGAAGTAAGACTAACTGGCCTGTAATTCCCGGGGTTATCCCTATTCCCTTTTTTGAACAGGGGCACAACATTCGCTACTCTCCAGTCCCCTGGTACCACCCCCGTTGCCAGTGAAGACGAGAAGATCATTGCCAACGGTACTGCAATTTCCTCTCTTGCTTCCCACATAATCCTAGGATATATCCCGTCAGGCCCGGGGGACTTGTCTATCCTCAAGTTGTTCAAAATGTCCAACACATCTTCCTTCCTAACAGATATCTCTTCTAGCTTATCAGTCCGTTTCACACTCTCCTCTTCAACAATACAGTCCCTCTCGTTCGTAAATACTGAAGAGAAGTACTTGTTCAAGACCTCTCCTATCTCTTCCGACTCAATACACAGTCTCCCACCACTGTCCTTGATCGGACCTACCCTCGTTCTCGTCATTCTCAGGTTTCTCACATACGCATAGAATGCCTTGGGGTTATCCTTGATCCTATCCGCCAGGGATTTTTCATGCCCTCTCTTAGCTCTCCTAATCCCTTTCTTCAGGTCCCTTCTGGCTATCCTGTATCCCTCCACTGCTCTGTCTGAACCTTGTTTCCTCAACCTTATGTAAGCCTCCTTCTTCCTCTTTACTAGACATTCAACCTCCCTCGTCAACCAAGGCTCCCTCACACGACCATTTCTTTCCTGCCTGATCGGTACATACATATCAAGGACACGTCGTATCTGCTCCTTGAAAAAGTCCCACATTTCCACCACATCCTTCCCTGACAGCCTATGCTCCCAACGTATGCTCCTCAAATCCTGTCTTACAGCATCGTAATTTCCCTTCCCCCAATTGTAAAAACTTCCTTGTTGTGTGCACCTATCCCTCTCCATAACCAAGGTGAAAGTGACAGAATTGTGGTCGCCATCACCAAAATGTTCACCCACTAACAAGCCCACCACTTGTCCCGGTTCGTTACCGAGTACCAAATCCAATATGGCCTCCCCTCTGGTTGGACAATCTACATACTGCGTTAGAAAAGCTTCCTGGACACACTGCACAAACACCGCCCCATCCAATCTACTTGATCTAAAGAGCTTCCAATCAATATTTGGGAAGTTGAAGTCGCCCATGACTACGACCCTGTGGCTTCTGCACCTTTCCAAAATCTGTTTCCCAATCTGTTTCTCCACATCTTTGCTGCTATTGGGGGGCCTATAATAAACACCCAACAAGGTGACTGCACCTTTCCTATTTCTGACTTCAGCCCATACTACCTCCAGAGGCAGTAGATGCCATACGTGTGAAATTTAGATTAGATTAGATTAGATTAGAGTAGATTAGATTAGATTACCTACAGTGTGGAAACAGGCCCTTCGGCCCAACAAGTCCACACCGCCCCGCCGAAGCGTAACCCACCCATACATCTACATCTACCCCTTACCTACACTACGGGCAATTTACCCTGGCCAATTCACCTGACCTGCACATCTTTGGACTGTGGGAGGAAACCGGAGCACCCGGAGGAAACCCACGCAGACACGGGGAGAACGTGCAAACTCCACACAGTCAGTCGCCTGAGGCGGGAATGGAACCCGGGTCTCTGGCGCTGTGAGGCAGCAGTGCTAACCACTGTGCCACCGTGCCGCCCTTAAATGGTAGGTAAGCCACAGGCAGTAATGACAACAGCAACTTTGCTGCCAACTACCACATTTCATGAACTATCCACGCTGGTTATGGTTGATTGTGTAAGTCCCCTCCCAAGAACTGAAAATGGGAACCCAGTATTTGCGAACAATGATGATTTCTGGCGGCACGGTGGCACAGTGGTTAGCACTGCTGCCTCACAGCGCCGGAGATCCGGGTTCAATTCCCGCCTCAGGCGACTGACTGTGTGGAGTTTGCACGTTCTCTCCCCGTGTCTGTGTGGGTTTCCTCCGGGTGCTCCGGTTTCCTCCCACAGTCCAAAGATGTGCAGGTCAGGTGAATTGGCCATCCTAAATTGCCCATAGTGTTAGGTAAGGGGTCGATGTAGATGTAGGGGTATGGGTGGGTACGCTTCGGCAGGGCGGTGTGGACTTGTTGGGCCGAAGGGCCTGTTTCCACACTGTAAGTAATCTAATCTAATTCCATTGCAGAACATTAAGGCAAAAAGAGTTTAGTGGTCAGAGGAGTTGGTAGCTTTCTTCACACGGTATGGGCTACACAGAGATATTCAGCCGGATCAAGGTTCTAATTTTACTGTTATGCTGGATGCTCAAGTCATGGTTAGCTTTGGTATACAGTACTTAAATCAAGTGTGTAATATGTTGATTCCCAAGAAGCTTTGGAAAGGTGGCATCAGACCCTGAAGGCCATGCGGAGATCTTATTGTCAGAATTATCCGCATGATTGGGAGAAATGTAACCCATTTATTTGTTTCCTTGTGGAGTTTACTCCCTTAAAGTTAATATTTGGACATGAAGTGAAAGGGCCTTTGAAATTAGTTAAGGAGAAATTCACAGGACTGAACTCAGAGGTATCACACTGGGAACATGTATTGGAGTTGAGGGAAAGATTAAATCTGGTAAATGAATTAGCTAAACAGCACTTGAAGAGGGAACAGCATAGAATGAAACCGATGGCAGACATAAACTCGGAAATTCGGACATTTTCCTGTGAAGATGACATATTAATATTGTTAACAATGGTGGGAGATCCCTCCAAATAAAGGTTTAGTAGTCTCTATCAAATTGAGAAAAAAGTTGAGTCACGTAAACTATCTGGTAAAATGCCAGATAGAAAATAAAAATATCGGTTAAGTCACATGAATATGTTGAAACCTTATTTTATAGAGAGATGGTATTGGAGAAACAGGTGTTAGTTCCTGCCCCACAGTGTGAAATGAAATTCAGAAGTTGTGGAGTTTAAAGTGCCTCAAAATACATTACACAATGAAGAAGTCCTTGCAGAGTGGGATAGGATAGTGAACAATCAGTCTCAGCAGCAAAGAACACAGTTGAAAGATTTGTTGCAGCAATATGAGGACATATGCAGAAATAAGATGGGGAACTAAAGCTATTGTGCATAAGGGAGAAGTAGGGAAAGGTGTTCCGATAAAACAACACCCCTATTTCTTAGTTCTTTCATAGCCACAAAGGTCCAGAAGGTTGTGGAGCCGATGCTCAATGAAGATATCTCCGAGTCAGAGCGAGTGGAGTGTGCTGATCATGTTAGTTCCAAAATCTGACAGTCAACGCCGTAACAAAATTGGACTCATAACCAATACCAGGATTGGAGGACTCTGTAGAGCAAGTTTGACAGGCCAGTTGCATCACAAATTTGGACTTACTGCGTGGTTATTGGCAGGTATCGTATGACAGAAGGCAAAATAAGTTTCTGTATTTGTCACCCCAGATGGGCTCTATCTATTCAAAGTAATGCCGTAAGAATGAAGAATGCAGCTACCACATTCCAAAGACACTGGAACCGAGTTGTGGCTGGGCTGACAATCCGTGCAGTCTATCTGGATGATGCAGTGAACTGTAGTGAGTTCTGGAAAGATCACGTGAACGATTAAGATAAGCAAAACTGGTAATGAAATTAAAGAAAATAGAATTCGTGAAAACAGTGGTGACGTTCTTGGGACATAATATCAGAAGGTTGACCTCAAGGAACACAAAGACGAAGGGTACCGAGGAATTTCCAGGACCTACCTCGGAAAAAGAGGTACACGGTTTTTTGGGACTAGGTGGATTCTACCCAAAGTTTGTTCCAAACTTCAGCAGCGTCAACAGATTTGGTGAAGAAGAACAAAAAATTTCGGTGGTGAGAACAATGCCAGAAGGCATTTGACAATTCAAAAGTAGTATTAACCATCGCACCAGTTTTAGCCACACCAAACTTCTTGAAACTTTTCAAAGTTGCAATTGATCGTAGAGACATAGTAGTTGGAGATAGTTAACAACCCTTTAAAAGAAAGGAGGCTAAGAGTAGTAAACAGTTGTTTAATATTCACTTTTAGAGTTAAGGAATAAAGTTGATGTTTTTTTATATAACTGGTGGAATGTGTGGAGTTATCTGCCACTCATGCTTGAACAGATTAAGAGGAGAGGTAGATGGGGTTGGGATATCTGGTCGGCATGGACGGGTTGGACTGAAGGGTCTGTTTCCATGCTGTACATCTCTCTGACTCTAATTAGCTGTAAGCTTTACTGCCGTGTCATAACACACTTTTGACTATTTATTTTGGTGCCATTTTAATGAATTTGAGAGCTTGTATTAATTTCGGACTCAGGACTACTTAAGGAGCTTGTTTTGTTTCATTGACAATAACTGTTTCAGTAGTTATATTATCTGGAGAGCTAATTTTCATTTGAATCTCATGTAATCCCATGTCACAGAAGTGAAAGTTTTGGAGTTCTTTTTTGTCCATTCTAAAAGATGTTTGAAATCACTTGCAGTACTCTAGGCCATGTGCCCATTTCATATAATATCAGTTAAATTTATTTTGAAACAAAATTTAAGAAAACAAATGTAAACTATTAATGTCCTACCTTGAATGGCTCAGTGTGAGTCTATTTGATAAGCTGCCTAATTCTTTGAAATTTCAATATATTTTAAACATGTAATGTGCTAGCTGGCTGATCTCAGTGAAAAGTTCAGATGCATCCCATTATACGAGGATTTGGTCCCGTCAGTGCGATTCCAGTCGTGAAAACCTTTCTGAAAATCAGAAAAAAAGATTCGACGTTGCTTGAAGCAACAAAAAACATCTTTGGTGCAGCTTTGATTCTGATTTATTTTCCATTATGAGAATTGGCCGCTCTTGGAAGTTTCCAATTCATATTACACTTTACAAAATGTATTTCACTATGATTTAGCAATTTGTTTTGTTTCGCAACAAAAGCATTGATAATTAACTTGAAGGATGTTGCAAGTTCAGTGTCTCCATGGAGATTGCACCCTCTATAATTACACAAACCTGACATGTATGACTCAGAGCTTAATATGAAGACATTGCCTTCTGGACCTAGTGACAAACAGTATACAAGGAAGGAAAATTCTAGAAATGTTTCATATTATCCGGAAAGCATGGTATATAGTGCTTGCGGTTATTGGTGTGCCAGGTAAGTGATTGCCCATCTCCTCAACCTTGCACCTTGCCTGAGCTGTGGTGTCATTTAGGTTAAGATCACCATCAAGGTCGCTCACTTATGGGAGAGCAGTACGGGATGTCTCTCAAAATAGGCTAACGTTCGGTAGTAATCGATTTGTGACTTTTTTTTAGCAATGTAACATGCTGACCTGGTGCTTATCATTTCAGCAACATTTGATGCTTCGGTATTGGTCCTTAATATGATTCTGCACAAATATACCAATGTCAAGAGTGAAAATGCCGCCTTTTTTCCAGTTTGCAGTTTTAGTAACCTATTCATTCATTATTTGTCACAATATCCTGCATCGTCAAATCATACTTCATGGTCAGCAATTCACTGAGCGAAGGTCCAAACAACGGGTCATTGTAGAATTGTGTTGACTGGAGGAACAAGAATGAGCATGTCTTAGTGGGATTAATGGGCCACCAATTGAAATGGAATCACAGTGACCTATTTTCCTATGACATTAATCAGCGTGGCTGCAAGGAACCAAACCTGCTGAACGTTCAAATGATTATTTCAGGAAAGCGAGCCATCAAGTCTATTTCTTTTTTCTTCGTATGTGTCTGTGTGTGTTTGTCTCTCTCTCTCTCTCTCTCTCTCTCGCTCTCTCTGTCTCTCTGTCTCTCTCTCTCTCTGTGTGTGTGTGTGTATAGCAATTAGTTTCGAAGACGAAGAAGTTTTTTGTTAGTACTTAAGATATTTGACAATGAGAGTAAAGAGTGACGTTCAGTTCAGATTGCGTTGATTCAGTAGAATCCAACGTTAGCAATTTACAGATAATTAACCAGCATAACGGAGCTGTTACGCTATGAAAGAACAATTTAAAATATCACTAAAAAACAGAAATTGCTGGAGAATATCAGCAGGCCTTGCACCATCGGGAAATAAAACAAAACACAGTTAATATTTTGAGCCCAATATGCGTTGAATATCTACCAACTCGCTGGCTGTGAAAGCACTTTTCAGACTAGGAATTCTTATTAATTGCCATACATTCAAAGAATAACCTTTGTTGTTTAATTTCTTGACCCTGCCACCTCTTCTCATATATCATTTGTGTCTGGTTGACTTTTGTCTCAGCAAATACGCAGTTTATTTTCACACCTATCTTACAAGATTATCACAGTTTCAACTCCTTTAACCTTTCTCCAACCCTCCAACTGTTCCACTCCGTCCCGTCAGTCATCAATGAAAAAAAAGTCTCCTTCAGACCAGGGTAATATTTGAGCGTGAACTCTGTTTGTTTTCTCACCGATACAGCAAGACGGGTTGCATGTTTAATACATACTTTCCGTACTTGTTTCAAGCTTTAAGCATCATCAGCATTTCACTTTAATTTTATTTTTCTTTTTGTGAATCACTGCAAGAATGATAACATGAAAACATTTTTACAAAATGTAACAATGCTTTTACTGAAGAAACGGAGAACAATATGTTGATGTTACCTGACAGTAACATATGAGAAAACGAGCTGATTTGAAATTACCAATTACAAAACTACATCTTCTCCATCATATTATTATATAAAGAATGTCATCACTTCATGGTTCAGCTCCTTTTCTTTTGAACAAATTTGCTTTGATTTCGTTTTAATACTTTCATCATCCACTTGTTGTTGACAATGATTTGTGAGCTTGCATACCCAAATCAATGTTTCACTTCATTCTTCCTCACGTAAACCAGCATTGCATGGTGCGCTTTACTTCAGTAAATATTTTCTCATCATTCTTTCTGAAATTCCACCTGCAATTCCTGTGTTTCTCCTGTGCGTTAATTGCAGACACAAATTGTTTATAACTCTAAATTTTGAAATTGAACATCTACTTACAGAGTCTATACTGTTGACCTAACTAATGATAAACAGTGACCTCGTGTATTTTTGTGTGAAATACGACTGATGGCTTTCCAATAATCCGTGATAAATGTTGGAGCTTGTTAGCAATGGTGGTTCATGGCTCCCAAGTCTAGTTGATCTGAGATGAGACTTCAATGTGAAGTAGTAAATTTCTTTCGCAATTCGTATTTTATTTCATTGCTTCTAGCCACTCTTTTAACGGGGGATGTTCAAGACGAGTGTATCATAATTCATCTTTATTAATTCTTGTAGTTGCACATGGATTGCTGTTAAAGATTTTAGCACGATTTCCAAAGAATTACGCTAATTATTTATAATGCCATTTTAAATGTAGGTTTAATTTCAGCTGCTCTTGTCTGTTGCTAAGACCGTCTAATATAGCTGTTTATCAATAGCTAATCATGGTTCTACGACATACTCCTACTTAGTTATACTGAACGGAATCTTCCTGAATTAGAGTTTCTGTTATTTTACCGATTGTCTCTCTCTCCCACACAAAATGTTGTCAATGTTTTTTGGTGAAAGAAATTATGTATTATTTGGCGGATAAACTTTGTGAGCATTTTTCCACACTGGCTTCATATCCATTCCTCAATCCTAACATTAGTTTTACACAGCTGTCTTATCTCTATTGTTTCTACATGGTTATGACCACTCCCATTTCTACCTGCCACAGCAGAGTTTATTATATTTCTTGTCAAATGAATAGATCCCTGAAATTAGAATGATTTGAAGCCTTCCTGAACACATGCAAAAAGATATTCAAAGTGCTCTGCGTGGAGAATGTTTAACGTATAATTCCCACCATTGTTTTTCCCCTTGTTTTGCAGTTAATTTGGTGGCCTTCGCCATTCTCTCCCGTGGTAAGTGCGGACTCTCTACCTGTACCACTGGATACCTATTGGCCATGGCAGTGGCAGATCTACTGATTATTATATTTGATGTTATGATGAAGTGAATCAATTATTACTATTTTCCAGGATCTTTGCTGAATGTCACCTATGTTTGTTCTGTAGTTAGTGTTCTTATTCATGTATCCACTGATTGTTCAGTCTGGTTCACGGTCACTTTCACTTTTGATCGATTTGTTGCAATTTGTTGCCAGAAGTTTAAGATTAAATACTGCACTGAGAAAAGCGCAGCTACGGTGCTTTCAACAATTGGCGGCCTGCTCTGTTTAAAGAATGTTCCAATCTACTTCTTATTTGAACCAGGAGAAATAATCAATAAGTTACCATGGTTCTGTAGGATAAAACCAAGTTGTTATACTGAGTCTGGATGGGTGGGATATGATTGGTTTGACACAGTTTTAAACCCATTGCTACCATTCGTATTAATTGTGCTGCTGAATGCTCTGATAGTCAGACATATTTTACTGGCCAGTCGAGTCCGTCAGGGACTCAAACGCCAGAGCATGGAATCGAATCGCAGTGACCCAGAGATGGAGACAAGAAGGAAGTCTATGGTGTTACTATTCGCTATATCTGGGAGCTTCATACTTTTATGGTTGACGTATGTTCTGCATTTCTTATATTATACCATTACAGAAATGAATCCGAGATATTACAATAGTAATATTTATATTTTTAAAGAAGTTGGATTTATGTTACGGATTTTAAGTTCCTGCACAAACACATTTATATATGCAGTGACTCAGTCCAAATTCAGGGAGCAGCTTATAAAAGCAATGTTATATACAGTTAAACCATTTATTCAACACATTAAGAATAAAAACAAATGAGCATTCTCCAGATACACGTCTGCATGAGTACAGAGATTGGATATAATATTTAGACTTTGCTTCATTCAAATGAAAAGTGTGACATTTAGAATAATTGAACGAATAATTTAACGACCACTGTAAGTACGATGCTACAATATTTTGAAATCAGAGCTCTGATAATTCGTTTGGAGAAGTGCTAATCATTTGCATTCCACCACAGCTATTCCATACAGGTTGTTTTCAACTGGTAAAGACAAATACATGTTTTTCATCCAAGCATGTAAACTTGCCATGAGACAATAAATAGAGTTGAGATAGAATTTGATATACTACATATTATCTGACCATTCAGCCGACTTTCTACACCTTGCTATGTTTGCTAGATCCGCATTTTAAGTACACACTGTTATGAAGTTTAAGGCGTGTTCTGTCCCTTTCAGAGACAGTACATGCTTTTCTGAACTGCGAGCTACCAAGCACCTGTGTATATGACTAGATAGCAGTCCCGGAGTGTCCTGGAAAATTTAAAATATGTAAATGTGGCTGTAAAATATATACTTGAGTTTTGATTGCTGTTTTGACGACAATTTGAATTTAAAACAAGTTTAAATTATGCCCCAGAATACTAATTGGATCGCCAAAGTCGAATCAATGAGAGAATCCGATGTTGGTGATATAAGAATGTGGACATTTTGAACACAGTGGAGAGAACAACTACCATCGATATACAAAACACGGTTTGTCAAAGCTACCTTTTCACATAAAACATACCTGCAGTAAAAAGCAAGAAGATGACCTAGGGAATTCAGCAACCGTGAGAGTGAAGTCACAGAAGACAGCAGCGGCGGTGTAGTTTTGAAATAAAGTTAATATCATTTTAAGAAGTCTCTTTTTGTAACTGCATATTATTAAAGAGTTGGAGGTCGGTAATAAACAGTTAACAAAAAGGCGGCTTAGAGTTATGAATAGTTGCTGTTTAATGTTCAGTTTTAGAGTTAAAAACAAATTGATGTTATTTCCTTTAAACAGTGAAATTTGGGACATCTCTGTCAATCATATTTTAACAGATTATGAAGCGACGTGAGCTCTCTTCAGTGTTTGGTTTAGAGAACAAAGAGATTCACTTCCGTGTTGTAAAGATACTGAGAAAACCACATTTCCGCAACAGAACACATTTTATCCCCCAAACCCCATTTGTGGCTTATACGTAAATGGGAATTTCCCATCCAAATCAACCATGAGAAAACCACTGTTAATTTAAAGATGATCTCTTACTTTGACTCTACATGTTGTATAACAATGAAGTAAAATAATACACCTCATTCAATTTTCCTGACAGTTGGGTTTTCTAATTTCTGACAAAATCCATCTCGATAACAACAACTAAACTTTTCTCACCAGAAACTCAGTTCTTCATCTGTCAACACAAACCCCCTTCCCAACTAAATTTCAGAGGTTGAATCATAACTATGCACAACTCTGCCTTCAGATTGTGCTGACTGCATAAACACCACACGACTAATGTGATCTACCTTCAAATTTGAAGACCATTAAATTTGATGATTCTGTGCCTTTAAGAGGTGTTTTGTGTCCTGTTTTCTTGCAGAGGGGCGCTGTCATGGTGGTACAAAAATGTATAATCCTGGCAATCAATTACAAAGAGTTCTCTGCACGAGTGGGTCGAGTCCAGCATACCCTAATTCAGGAATAATTAGGTTTTCTTTCAGTTCAGTGTGTTGGAATTGGTTGACTGTCTGCTGGAGCTAACAGCTTAAGTGTTGCTAGTGTGAAATCTAAGTCGGAACCATTCTTTCTTCGGAATCAAAAGGGACACACTTTGGTCCCTTATTTTGGTGTTTATCATAACTGAGCTCGGCAGAAATAGCACGTGAGAATAAAACAGTTTTGATGAATTGCAATGCCAACAGTTTCGATACTGCTCAAATGGACGTGTTAATTACTGGATAAACAATACATTACCTCATTAAGTAAGAAATATATTAGGGAAAAGCCTGGGTAACTTTGACCAGTTAGCCTGATGTCAGTGGTGGTTAAGTTATTGGAGTGGATTCTAAGGAACTGGATAAACTTGCATTTGGAAAGGGAAGGTCTGATTAGGGAGAGTCAACATGGCTTTGCACGTAAGAAAGCATGCCTCACTAACTTGAGTTTTTTGAAGAAGTGGCGAAGAAGGTTGATAAGGACAGAGTGGTGTACATTGTCTATGTGGATGACAGCAAGGTGTTCGACCAAGTTCTGCATCATAAAACAAGTTGGAAAAATAGGTCACATGGGATACAGGGAGATCTAGCCTTTTGGATATTAAATTGGTTTGAAGGTTGGAGACAGTGACGGTGTAGGGTTGCTTTTCGGACTGGAGCGTGTTCACAGCAGCGTGTTGCAAGGAATGCTGCTAGGTCCACTGCTTCTTGCAATCTATATAAGTGATGTGGATGTGAATGTAGGAGGCATCGTTAGTAAGTTTGCAGATAACAGCAAAATTGGTGGTGAAATGGACAACAAAAAAGGTTACTGCAAAGTACGACAGCATCTGGTTCAAATGGGCAAAAGGGCTGAGGAGTGCCAGATAGAGTTTAGTTTAGATAAATGTGATAAGCTGCACATTGTTAGGGGAGGTCACAGCAGGATTTGTAAGCGTAATGTAAGATCCTGGGGAGTCTTGACGAACAAAGACAGCTCGGGATGCTCATAGTTAGTTAAAAGTGGAGTCGTGGGTAGACAGGGTAGTGAAGAAGGCACTTGGCACGCTTGCCTTTATTGGTTAGGATGATTCCCTTGGAAAGGGAAGCCCAAAACTAGACGACACAGGTTTAAGGTGAGCGGGAAAGATTTAAAAGGGATATGGGGCACTTATCAAATGAGCTGCCAGAGGAGGTGGTGTAGGCTGGTACAATTACAACATTTAAAACGGATCTGGATGGATACATAAATCGGAAGGGTTTAGAAGAATGTGGCAAATGGACTGGAAAATGGGACTAGAATCATTTAAGGTATCTCATTGCAATAGACGAGTTGTATCAACGGGTCTGTTTAAGTCCTTTGCAAGTCTGTGCCTCTACAAATAACCAGGAGATAGTCCAAATGCATTTCGTTTCAATGATTATGGACATTACTAATTCAGTAGTCTCTCTATCATATATAATAATGTTCACCGTAAAAGCTTCTGCTGGCTGGCACAGTCAATGTGCAAGCAGGAAAGCACAGGATTGCGATGCCATGAACATGCTGTATATAATTTTTGAATGACAGTCGTCCCAGACATGTCAGCTGTCAAAAACCATGTTATAGTTTCATCAAATAGTAGACATTGTACTGCTCCTGATATGTTCCCATGCCCTCATCATTGAACTAGGGCTGATAGCCTGGCTGCTTGGTAATGCTAAAGCAGGGGTTTATCCTATCCGTGAGGTCACAGATTGTGATTGAGTACAATTGTTCTCATCTTGCTTTGGTCCACAGCAACACATGGATGTTCAGCCTCGCGCTTCAGAACTGGTCCGAAATATTATCCCAGTCAGCATGTTGTTATTGGTTGTGATAATCAACAAGGACAGAATTCTATACCCGATCTGTCTTTTGCCTTTTGCCTGAGCCCCACACACGGAGACAGACATTACTCACATTGTATAAGACATATGACTATATAAGTGTTAGTGTGGCTTAAGATCTCCATATTGTGTAAATGTTGAAGTCCCCATCTTAATCATCGAACAAATGAAACAAGCATTGATGACACCAGTTATGATAAGTTAACATACTTTTCTGCTTCGCATCTGTGTTCCACGGGAAATTGCTGCTCTGCTCAGGGCTAAGTGTGCTATTTAACAACATGTGTTGCCCCTTTGATCCCCCTCATCATACTCTGCCTGATCACTTTATCCATCTTCCAGACGATAGCTAGGGCACAACTAGTCAGTGCACAGACTCAAAGTTCTATTCAATACTCGGTTTACTGACTGACAACATTTCACATACATCACACAAACTGCTTCCTACGCCATTGCATCCCTTGTTACTGTCCCTGCCTCAGTTCCTCGACTTCAAACTAAATTATTCAGATACCCATCTCAGCCATGTCTACCACAGAAGGGTGCAATTCACATTTGCAGAGAAGGAAGGTCGTAGCAGGTGTACCCGTCTAAAACCTGGCATAATCAGGTCAAATCTGATGAAAATGAAGAAAATTGGACAATAACTTCAAGTAGTCACCAGTGATGCAATCCACCAATGGGGCTCAACCAGTGATGCAAACCTTTTTTCGAGAGGCTACACAATTTCTTCCCTAGCTTCTAACAATCTCCTGGGATCCACTTGATCAGGTCATGGGAATATATCTTCCTTTATGCAGTTTTTGGCCTTGGGCACGTCTACATTTGCAATGCAGATTATTTTGAAGACATCATTATTTAATTCCCTGAATTTTGTAGCCTCCATTATTATTATTTTGAGATATTCACATAGTGTCTCGACCATGTCCTGTGATTCGACACATTGATGGCACTTTTGATCTTGAAGACACACAATTCTCACCCTTTGTTCTCCATGCACTTGTACATCCCCAGGGTGGTTTCCCTTAACATGATTGACAAAGATATCTCATGTCCCCTTTTTACTCTCCTGATTTCCTTCTTTAGTGTACTCGTAAAGACGCTATACTCCTCAAGAAATTCAGTTTACCTCAGCTGTCTATTCCTGACATATGCCACTGTGTATATATTGATCAGAACCTCAACGTCTATCATCAACCAGTGTTCCTTACCCCTGCCAGCCTTGCCGTTTGCACATGCTCTCCTTGAATACTCGTTGTCTCAATTTTGATAGCCTCCCACTTGATATACGTCCCACTACTTAATAACAGCCTTTCACAAACAACGGATGAAATTTCATATCAGTAACAATATGAATTAACAGTTGCCCAATTTGGAACTTTCAGTTGTGATCAGTCTTATCCTTTTTTATACCTTGGCCTAGAGATTTGATAGAGCTCCTCAAGAGGGGTTCAATCAGTCTGGCAATGGGGCTGGGTATCCAAGCACAGCTGAGAAAAGAGGCATGGTCGAGACTGGTACAGATTTCTAAAAGAACAAGTTACATATACAGAGCCAACAAGAGCATGGCACAGAACAAGGAATGATGAGACAATAAACTGAATTTATTTCAATGCAAGAGGCCTGACAGGTAAGGCAGATGAACTCAGGGAATGGATTGGAACATGCAACAGGAATATCGTAGCTTCGACAGAAACATGACTGAGAGAGCGGCAGGATAGGCAGCTCAGTGTTCAGCAGTACAGAAATTATAGCAATGAAAGAAGGTGAGACAATAGAGGAGGAAGTTTGGCTATTTCAATGACGAATGAAGGAGAATTCTTTTGACATTTCACTAGCAAAAGGACCAAATTACAACAGCTTAGATGGTTTTAACTCGCATCAAAAATGGGAAAGAGTTTGGAAAGGAATGAATCGAACACTGAAGAATTCAATGAGTCAATCAAGTCAAAAATAAAACAGAGAGCATGAGTGCTTGAAGTCTGAAATAAAGACAGCATGTGCTGGAGAAACTTGGCAGGTCTGGCAGTACATGCCCAGAGAATAACAAAGTTAGTGCTTGGATTCCAGTGACTCTTCCACAGTTTTGTTTTTCTTTCTTTTCAGATGCTGAAGACCTGATGACTTTCTTGTGTACTTTCTTTTTGGCCAACAACACTGCTGAGGCTTTATGCAGAAGAAATCCTCAAGTGCCATTTGAAATTGGGATAATTATGAAAGAAAGGAAAGCAAAGCATAACCTACCAGTTACCATTGAAAGAAATGCAATTATCTCTTTTGAAAAAGAATGCTAGTTCTTGAAAGCATACATTAACTTTTTTAAAAAAAAACAAACGATGAAAACATATTTTCTTTAAATCAAACTGCGCAGTACTGTTTCTTCAGAGATTCTGGATTAAATAGAACAGTAGTTAATGGGATGGTGTTGTGGAACTGCACTAATACAATCAAATGGAAAATATTCCAAATCAATCCTGGCTCGAGCCTTGTAATTGTCAGACATGTCTTGCGCAGTCAGCACGTATGTTGCTGTCCATAGGATTCCCAGCCTTTAGGCCAAGCACTTTAATGGGTGATCAAGGTCAGTTGTTCGTCAATTATAATGCCCAAGGTTTAGTCTGGGTGATATCTTTCAATGAATTTATTTCAATGCAAGAAGCCTGACAGGTAAGGCAGATGTGGGCGGCACGGTGGCATAGTGGTTAGCACTGCTGCCTCACAGCGCCAGAGACCCGGGTTCAATTCCCACCTCAGGCGACTGACTGTGTGGAGTTTGCACGTTCTCCCCGTGTCTGCGTGGGTTTCCTCCGGGTGCTCCGGTTTCCTCCCACAGTCCAAAGACGTGCAGGTCAGGTGAATTGGCCATGCTAAATTGCCCGTAGTGTTAGGTAAGGGGTAGATGTAGGGGTATGGGTGGGTTACGCTTCGGCGGGGCGGTGTGGACTTGTTGGACTGTAAGTAATCTAATCTAATCTTAAAAAAAATCTAATCCAATGAACTCAGGGAATGGATTGGAACATGCAACAGGAATATCGTAGCTTCGACAGAAACATGACTGAGAGAGCGGCAGGATAGGTGGTGATATCTACATTGAATGCCAAGGGATAAATTGTAGATATTATCTTGGCTGGACAGTGCAATTGCCTAGCACATGCGAAGCACATATGTCATTTGACACTTTGCAGTGCAAAACTGGATACCATCAAGGTTTTGCTGCATTTGAACACAAAATCTGAGTTGTAATTCGTGTGAAAATGTTCCAAATATCAGTGAAAATCTCGACTCTAAGCTTGTGAGACAGAGTATGATGAAGCAGGGTTGATGGAGAGATTGACTTAATCGTTCACCTGACAGAAAGTGAGAACTATAGATCCTGGAGAGGCAGAGTCGGAAAGTGTGACTTTGGAAAAGCACAACAGATCAGGCAACATCCGAGGAGCAGGGGATTCGACGTTTCGAGCAGAAGCCCGTCACCAGGAATGCCTGATACAAGATTTCTGCAGGAAACAACGACTGACCTGCTTCTCGGGTGCTGCCTGACTAGCTGTGCTTTTCCAGCATCACACTATGCGATTCTTAATCCTTCATCTATTCGATGCTATATATCTTGTGATCCATGTGTAAGCCTTTTGTTGCTCTCCATTCTAATACTCCCTCTGTCCAGCTATCTCCCAACTCCTTTCTAACAGAACTATCTTTAGAATATTTTTTTCTGGCATGAATTTCAAAGATGAAGAATGTGGCCCAGTGACACCACCTTGACAATGACGACGAATGGGGAATAAATGTTGGCTTTGCTCGTGGACCTTGTATCCTGAATGTGATGCTTTCTCGTGCATTTTGATTATTTGATGTTCTCACCAGCTGGTTTACAGAAAATGTGTTCCAGCTTTCAGTGAAGTACAGACCTGAATGAAATAATTTATCATTATTGAAACTGCACTCATGTTCATTCAGGCCTGATGACCTTGCATAATTAGCATCAGATTGTAAGTCCATCTCGTGCCAAGCACACAGTCGTATTAGTGATCTGCTTTCGATAATAAGAAGTACTTGCCCTCAGCCAGAATAATACAACAAATGTCAAGTGAGGTCGGCAAGGGATCAATGATCACCTGATGTCATGTGTGGCTCTCCCATGACCATTGGCCAAAAGAGATAAGATAATCAGCACCTAGAGAAAAGAAACTGCTGCTAGTGAGATCACCAGCCCAATTCAGTGAAGGTGCAACTACACTACAGCTAAGGAAGTTAGAGAAGCTAAGTCCTGCTGAAACATTTACGCTGGTACATCATGCAGGGACGATGGATAGAATAGTGCAATGTTATGGGCTCGGCAAGACAAGCAGAAAACATTTGAAAAAGTTAGCCAAGACCTTATTTTGAGCAGGTCTATAGTGAATATTCCAGGATTGGTGCTGCTGATCAAAACCCCTCGGTTTTAAACAAAACCGAATTTATTTACACAGTACAGAATTAAACACAAACGAAAGAGAATAACTTAACCAATGCAAAAACCTGATAGATTATCAAAACTTAAATATGCTGTTCCAAATTCCTGAAACAATCCCCATAAATGCCCATTGGCCAAAAAAGATAAATCAAACATAGGGTCATACAGGAGAGAGAGATGGCAGAGAGATTCATATGTAACACCTCCTTCCATGCTGCTGTTTCTATTACCAGCAGCCTAAAAATATCTGCCAAACTGCCTCCACAACCAAACCAAACAAAACCAGACAGAGCCCAAAGAGATGGATAATCAATTGAACATATAAGGGAGTGTAGCGGTCAGCATAGGAGAAGGTCAGTGTAGGAGAAGGAATAGCAGCTGCTGGGGATTATTATCAGTTAACAGTGGGTTGTAACAAGCCATGTGATAACACGGTCGGGTTTCCTGATTGTGGAATGCTTGGCGGAACGTGCTTTAGCCATAAAGTCCAAAAAACGTAGAGTGCCCAAGTGGAAAATGAGGTGCCGTTCTCCAAGCTGGTAGTGGAGCAGTGTCGCGAGCCTGAGACAGTGATGCTGGCCAGGAAGGAAGGTGATGTTTTATAGTGGCAGGCAACTGGAAACTCAGGATCTTTTTTGAAGGCAGAACGTTAGGAGTTCTGCGAACTGATCTCTCTGTTCATTTCATTTGCGTCTGGGAGACCACAGAGCGAGGAGCAAATGCAATTGCTGTGATTGAATGAAGTGCGGGTAAAGTACTGCTTCACCTGGAAAGCGTATTTGCACCCATGGATACTGGGGAGGGGGAAGTAAACAGGCATCTATGACTCCTTTGGCAGTTTCAGGAGAAGGTACATTGGAGCTGTGGTGAGGTGTTCGGAGTGAAAGAAGAGTCAACATGTGAGTCCCAGAAAAAACGGTCCTTTCCAAAGGCTTTTTAAACAGTTAGCATTCTGGGAACATCAAAAGATACAACAACAAAAGGCACGTTAAGAAACATCCTGCTTATCAATGTTGTTTGAAATAATAAAGGGAAGCTGCTATCACGACACGCTCAGCCATTGTTCTATTAAATTTCACACGAGAGAAGTGCGAATGTTATTAAAAATATCACAAATTACACGTCAACTTGAGATCAAATAATTTCAACAAAGAATATTTTAATTCTAACCTGTGATCAACATTCCTCCCAGATATTTGTCCTCACAAATATTAACTTTCGACATATCCTCTGACTCAGACACCAGTTAGTCAAAGCCATCTATGTTGATCTTCACTTTTCTTTTAATAATGACCCGCTCTACTCAATCCATGTTATATCTGGTCTCCCACATGGAGGAAGCTCCTGAATACCAGCAAACTTCTTTTAGATCAAGAAATCGGAAATATCAAGTGTCACTGAGAAGTGTTTGCTGTAAAACCCAAATAACCAAGAGCAAACTTTGAAATGCTACTGAGTAAACCGTCTTGCTAAACGGTTTCTTGGAAATCCAGGGCTGGTGCTCAGTCTAACTCCAGCAATATGGTCTCAACACAAGCACATTCTGTACTATACAGAGAAAGAAGTAATGCTGAACATTAGTGAGGAGTGTCCTGAATGACAAATGATCCACTTGAAAGTTAGATGGTGAGGGCACTATCGCTTGCCATCTTGATTTGGTTTGCTGAATGTAAATGAACCAATTGATCAGCCCGGGAGTGGAAATGAGTATCATGCAATGCACTGAATTATACGACGTAGCTTGTTTCAAAACGTTCCAGGAACACCAGAAAAAAGGGAAGAATTTTGCAGTATACTTTTTAAACAGTTTTCTCTTGGAAGATGTATTGTGTTGTTTGTCTCTCATTTCGTGCTGAAGGCCATCTCTTGGAATTGGAGAATTTTCTGGGAATTGGTGATGAGGCAGTTCAGAGATGTTATTCCATATTGTGTGGCATCTCCACTGGGAAATTATAACTACCCTTGCATTTTTAAAAATTGAATTTAAACAAACAGTTACCATTTTCAGCAACAGCGGCAGCCGTAAGAGCGAGAACCAGGGGGCTGCTGAGAGGTAAATTAATCTTCAATAACCTACCTCGTAGGTTCAGCAGTCTCTGTTTTTGCAGCAGCAGCAGCAGGAGTGGTGAGAGCAGGACCATGAGCTGCTGGGAAGTTAAGGTAATCCTTTTGAAAACTTACATCGTGTGTTCAGCGACCTCCATTTTTGCAGCAGTGGGGGCAGAGACAGCGAGGATGACGGAGCTGGTGGGAAGGTAAATTAATCTTTTAAACACTTATCTCGTCATTTCAGTGGCTACTATTTTTGCAGCGGCAGCGGGAGCAGTGAGAGTGAGGAACAGGAGGCTGCAGTGGCAAACACTTGATGGCTGAATGAGTGTGGAAATATATTAGTTTTTTAAGGATTTTTTTAGGATATTAGTTTTTTTTCAACAGTCTCTTTGGGAATTCAGAACAGTGGGAATGGATGTTAGGGCAATTGAATGTCCCTCCTGTAGTATGTGACAGGTAAGGGTTAACGCTAGTATAAGCACTGACTTAATGTGCGGGAAAGGAGCCCAACTCTATCTCCTTGGAACCCGCATTAGCGAACTGGAGATGTAGCTGGATTAACTTTGGAACAGTTGGGAGGCTGAGGTGTAATTGAAAGGAGTTACAAGGAGTTAGTCACATGTCAGGTACAGGAAAAAAAGGTAGATGGGTTACAGCCAGGGGACGGAAAGGAAATAGGCAGATAGTGCAAGGGATACCTGTGGCCATTCCTCTCAATAACAAGCATACCATTTTGGACACTGTTTTGGGGATGACGTATGAGGCATACGCCATGGGGTATCACTATATGGGACAGAGTCTATCCTTGCTGCTCAGAAGGGAAGGGGGAGAAGAGCAGAGCTTAGTCGCTAGGGACTCCATACTTAGAGGGACAGATAGGAGAGGCTGCAGGAGCAAGAGAGACTCATGTTTGGTGTGTTGCCTCCCGGGTGCCAGGGTTCATCATACCTCAGACCGTGTTACCAGAATGCTTAAGAGGGAGCGGTCCTGCGCCAAATCATGGTCTAATGATACCAATGATATAGCTACGAATAGGGATGGGGATATAAGGCAGAAGTGTAAGGAGCTAGGATGGAAGGTTGGGGTAGAAAAAAAAACGAGTTGTTCTCTCCGGGTTGTTACCCTTGCCACAAGCTAGAGAGGCGAGGAACTCTGTGTGTGTGTTTTTGTGTGTGTGTGTGTGTGTGTGTGTGTGTGTGTGTGTGTGTGTGTGTGTATGCGCGCATGTGTGTCTGCATATGTATGTATGTGTGTGTGTGTGAGAGAGAGAGAGACAGAGCAGTTGAACACGTGGCTACAGGAATGGTGAAGGAAGTAGGGATTCGGATAGCTGGATAATTTGAGCTTATTCTGGCGAAGGTGGGACATCTAAAAACGAGATGGGCTACATCTGAACCACAGGGGCACCAATGTTTTGGGGGCGGGGGAGTTGTTAATGCTTTTTGGCGGGGTTCAAACTAATTTAGCAGTGGTATGGGAAAATGAATTGTTGTTCTAGTGTCGAGGAGGTTGAGAGGAATGAAGTAATAATTCAGGTTTCAAGGTCGCAAGAGTGTACTAGCAGGCAGGAAGGATTTGATATGTGTCTATGTCAACACTAGGAGCATCTGGAATAAGGTGGGTGAACTTGCAGCATGGGTTGGTACCTTGGAACGTAGATGTTGTGGCCATTTCAGTGTGCTTATTGCAGGTTGGTGTTTTGCATGTATCAGAAAGAGCAGAGAAGTTGGTTAAAATGGGGGAGGTGTGGCATTGTCAGTCAATGACAGCATTACGATGGCAGAAAGGATGTTTGAGGAATCATCCACGAAGGTAGCAAGGGCTGAGGTTAGTAACAGGACAGGAGAGGTCACCCTGTTGGGAGTTTTTGAAAGGCCTTCCAGAGATGTAGAAGAAAGGTTTCAAAGACGTTTATGGATAGGAGCGAAATTAACATCATAGTTTTATGGGGGACATTCTGAATATTGACTGGAAGTACTATAGTTAGAATATTTTAAATCGGTCAGTTTTTGACCAATGTGTACAGGAGGATTTCCTGACACAGTATAGGCCAACAAGAGGCGAAGTACTTGGTAATGAACCAGGCCAGACCTTAGACTTGGAGGTAAGTGAGCACTTTGGTGACTGTGACCACAATTCACTTATGTTTACTTTAGCAATGGAAAGTGAAAGGTATATACCGCAGGGCAAGAGTTGTAGCTGACAGAAAGGCAATTATATGCGTTTAGGCAAGATTAGGATGAATAGGATGAGCACAATTGAAATGTGAAGCTTGTTCAAGGAACAGCTACTGTGGGTTATTTATAAGTATGCATCTATCAGGCAGGGAGGAAGTGCTTGGGTGAGGGAGACCTATTTTGCTGAAGATGTTGAATCTCTTGTTAAGAGAAAGGAGGCGTATTATGTAAAGATGAGACATAAAAGGGGGCATAGCTTTAAATTAAGGGGGGGTAGATATAGGACTGATGTTAGGGGTAGGTTCTTCACTCAGCGAGTCGTAAGTTCATGGAATGCCCTGCCAGTAGCAGTAGTGGACTCTCCCTCTTTATGGGTATTTAAGCGGGCATTGGATAGGTATATGGAGGATAGTGTGTTAGTGTAAGATAGGTGGGCTTTGATCGGCGCAACATCGAGGGCCGAAGGGCCTGTACTGCGCTGTAATGTTCTATGTTCTATGTTCTATGTTCTAAAATACCAGTTAGAGTGTTTGAGAGTTATAGGATAGCCAGGAGGGACCTAAAGAGAGAGCGAAGAAGAGCCAGGAGTTGAAATGAGGAGTCTTTGAAAGTTAGGATCGAGGAAATCCCCAAAGCCTTCTATGGGTGTAAGAGGAACAAAAGAATTACGATAGTAAGATGATGGCCAGTCAAGTACAGTCATGGAAAGCTATGCATGGATTCGGAGGAGATAGGGAAGGCGTTAAATTATTTATTTTTGTTAGTATTAACACTGGGAAAAGAGATTGTTTTCACGGAGAATACTGAGATAGAGTCTCTTAGACTCGATGGAATGGAATTTCATAAGGAGGAAGTGTTAGCAATTCTGGAAATGCTGAAAATAAATAAAACCCCTGGAATTGATAGTACTTATCCGAGGATTATCTGGGAAGCAAGGGAGGAGACGGAAGAAATTTAGTTTTGAATTTTATGTCGTCATTGTCGACATGAATGGTGCCAGAAGTGTGGAGGATAGCAAATGTTTTCACCTTGTTTAAGAGTGGGATTCAAGACCAGCGAGCCTTACTTCGTTTGTGGGTAAAGTGTCAGAAACGATTATAAGAGATAGAATTTATAATCATCGAAAAAGAGATAATTTGATTAAGTATAGTTAAAACGGTTTTCTGAGGGGTAGGTTCGTGCCTCACAAACCTTATTGAGTTCTTGGAGAAGGTGACCAAACAGGTGGATGAGGGTAGAGTGGTTAATCTGGTGTATATGGATTTCAGCGAAGTGCTTGACAGGGTTCTCAAGGTAGGGAATTGCTGAAAATGCAGAGGCGACGGATGGAGGGTGATTGAGGTTTGGATCAGAAATTAGCTAGCTGAAAGAAGATGGAGATTTGTGGTTGATGGGAATTGTTCATCCTGAAGTTCAGTTACGAGTAGTGAACCGCAAGGATTTCTTTTTTGGTGCTACTGCTGTTTGTCATTTTTATCAACGACATGGGTGTGTGTATAGAAGGGTGGGTTAGTAAATTTGTAGATGACACGAAAGTCGGTGGAGTTGTGGACAGTACCGAAGGATATGGCAGGTTACAGAGTGGCATATATAACCTGCAGAGAGGGACTGACAGATGGTAAAGGGGATTTAATGCAGAAAAGCGTGACACAACTCATTTTGGATGGAGTAACAGGAATACACTATACTGGACTAATCGTAAGTTCCTTTGTAGTGTGGATGAGCAGAGCGATTTCAGTGTCTATGTACATGAATCCCTGAAAGTTGTCACCCAGGTTGATATGTTTGCCGAGACAGTCTGCGATATGTCATCTTTATTTTGGGAGAAGTATTGAGTTTCGGAGGCATGAAGTCATGTTGCAGCTGCACAAAACTCTGGTGCAGTAGCTATTTGAGTATTGCGTGCAGTTCTGAATCGGTATTATATGACGGATGTGGAAGCATTGGAAAGGGTGCAGAGGAGATTTACAAGGAAGTTATCGAGCATGGAGTGAAGGTCTTATGAGCAAAAGCTGAAGGACATGAGGCTTTTTTTTTAAGAGAGAAGAAGGTTGAGAGGTGACTTATTTGTGACATACAAGTTGATCATAGGATTAGATAAGGAGGACAGTGAGAGCGTTTTTCCTCAGATGGCGATGGCTAGAGTGAGGCGACAGCGTGAAATTGAGGGGTGATAGATTTAAGACAGATGTCAGAGGTAGTTTCTTTACTAAGGGTGTCGTAAGGGCATGCAATGCCCTGCCAGCAAAATTAGTAGACTCGCCAAGTTTAAGGGCATTAAATGATCATTGAATAAACGTATGAATGATAGTGGAATATCCTAAGTTAGATGGACTTCAAATTGGTTTCACAGGTCAACGCAACATTGAGGGCTGAAAGGTCTGTACTGCACTGTAATATTCTATACTCTGTGTTCTAACACATTACAACAGGTTTACTGTAATAATGTGGTTTCATACATTTAGATATACGTTTGTTTAAGAATTCCGCAAGGAACGGATAAATCTGATCTTGATTCTTAAATGTCAATTGCAATGTCTTCAAGAAGCAACACTTGCTCCATTGCACATGCTATTATTCCCATCAATGTCAAATTATTTTTTGATATTCTTTTCCGAGATGACTTCCGTTTTGCTGTGACTGCTCAGTCACTAATTACCGCATATGTAGAGGTCCTTGAGAGACCTTTCGTTCCACACACTGTTGTATCACTACTTTGATCGTTAATTCAGTTTCTGATGATGCTGCCTCTTTAACAAGGTTATTTTACCCTTGATATTTTTTTGAGCGGGGTTGTAAAGGTAAAGTGCAGAACTGCCTGAACTGGCTACTAGAATAACGGCAAACAGAAACTGCCTAAATCAACGATGACAGTAAGCCTTCTGGGTCGTTGTTTGAAAATATAACTTGGAAGGGGACTGGCCAGTTCTCCCAGATCAGGTTATTTTTCCAGTTAGGTTTAGTTTGAAGCTGTGTGGCAAAGAAAAGCTACTGGGGATGAAGGTTACTATATTCAGTATAGGTTTCCTGGCCGACTGTCTATCTCTGACATTTATCCTGCAAGAACCCGGGTTTCAGCTGAGCTGGAAGTTTTGTTTTCAGATGTTTCATCACCATGACTAGTGAGAATCTCCGATGAAGTGGACACTCTGGTGTGTATGTCCCGCCTCTCTATTTATTGGTATTGGTTTCTTACAGTGGGTGATGTAAGGAAAGGTAAATGGGATCTAACTCGATGTATTTATTGATAGAAGTCTGGTTAGAATGTCATGCCTCTAAGAATTCTGGTGCGTGTCTTTGTTTTGCCACACATTTGCCCAGGATGTTTGAGTTGGCACAGTCAAAGTAGTGTACTTCTTTGTTTGTAAGTGTGGAAACTAGTGATAGTGGGTCATGTCTTTCGGTGGCTAGTTGGTGCTCATACATCCTCGTGACAATTTTCCTATTTATTTGTTCAAGGTAGTGTTATTTACAGTAGTAGCATTGTATCTTGTAAATGGCGTTAGTTTTGGTTGCACTATTTCATGGATCCTTCAAGTTCATTCGTTACTGTTTAAGTGCGTTGGTAGGTTTGTGGGCTACCATGATGCCAAGAGATCTTAGTAGTCTGGAAGTCATTTTTGATATGTCTTTGATGTAAGGTAATGTGGATATAGTTTTTTGGTTGAGTTGTATCTGCTTGTATGGGTTTATTTTCAAGAAATCGCGGATTGTATTTTTTGGGTACCCGTTGGAAATCTTGAAATCGTTGGAAATATATTTTTCTTCTGCTATTTTCAATTCTTGGGTGCTGCAGTGTGATATAACTCTTTGAAATAATGTCTGGATGCAGCTCTGTCTGTGGGTGTTGGGATGAATGCTTTTGACATTAAGTGTTTGGTCTGTGTTTGTTGTTTTTGTTCTTTAGACGCTGGCTTAAAGTTCTCAATTAACTCGGCGTTCGACTGTCACATATAGGAATGGAAGTCTGTTGTCGTTGTCCTCCTCTTTTGTAAATTTTATGCCTGTCAGACCGTCCACTAACCGACACAGAAAAGGTAGTCTTAGTCAGAGTCACTTTGACCGTGCCAACGCAAACATCCTGGGCAAATGAGTGGAAAAACAAAGACACGCACCAGAATTCTTAGAGGCATGACATTCTAACCAGAATTCTATCAATAAATACATCGATTTAGACCCCATCTACCTTTCCTTGGAAAAAACAAACCTTAACTTACATCACTCACACGATTACAAGGACGTGAGTAAAAAGGACATCCTCACAGTATTCGAAGTCACATTAAAAAGTAATGATCTGTCGGAGGATACACAACACGCCATAAGACAAGCTACTGAACCGACATTTGGCTGAAAAAAGGAAGGAAGCGTACTTAATGCTCAAGAAAATAAAGCCTTAGAAATACTTCAATAACAGACTTGGGATTCTTTACGGGGTTTATTATGTAGTTCCAATTTGGGAGTAGAGTTTTGGACTCAAAATCAATAAGTGGTAGGTGATAGTGCCTTTTGTTCCAGATTTTTAATTTGGTTGTTTAAAAAGTGCTTGGTGTCTTAATGGCTCTTTCTGTCACTAAGAGTGTGATAGAAGTGGAATAAGTCACTTTGGGGTTTTAGAAGAGGTGAACAGAAAAAAAGCTGCTAGCATTGGCAAACAAGTTAGAGGTGAAGTTGTCTATGCCTCCTTAAAGAAGATATGGCAGTTACATTTGCTGGAAACGCCATCTGATTCTTCGGAAATGTTTGCAATTCTATTGAAAATGAAGCAGCTCGCTTTAGAGGCAAAAGACATGGTAGAGATAAAGGGCAGAAAGTGTTTGAATTATGCTTAAAAGCAGAACAAAGAAAAACAAAGCAAATACCAAAGCTAAACATAAATAAAAGGAGCGAGAGTTTGAAAATCAGATATTGTCACTCAGATAAAAAAGTTGGCTGAAAGGTATGGAGATGAAGGCAGAAATTAAACTTAATGAAGGAGTGAGAACTCATGTGGAAGAGCAGAGTGTTAAAAGGGCAAGATTGTAAGCTGATGATGATTTCAAGTTGGCCCGTAAATCAAAGTTTGGTTTCCATCATTAATTTCAATCCCTGATGGACAGAATTTCGGAAAAGAGATCCTTACATGATCACGGAATGATAGATCTCCGTTAAGATTATTTGGGTAACTTAACAAAGGTAAAAAGGAAATGCTTGGAGGGTTCAGGGAGAGCGAAGAGAAATTAAAAGGCTCCGGAGTATTCACCGCATTAAAATTGGCCAAGTGAAGTCACAATGTTGGTGGGTTAGAAAAAGCACTGCAAAGTTAGGTAAACAGGTTAAGCCAATGAATTTTGTGGGAGTGGCAACGAAACGCACATTGAAGACTAGGAAACGACGCTAGAATGCACAAAATGGTGCGAGGTTGGCTAAGAAGTGCCATATCTTTTAAATGATATACTTGCAAAGATAAAGTATACTCCCATACCTGCCAGGTGCAGCAGGTAAAAAAGTTACAATATTAAGGGAAACATGATCCGCTCAATCTTTAATGTTGAATGATGAGGGCATATGTACCTCCGAAGGACTGTTGTCAGAAAAAGTGTTCATAAGTAAAATCCACGTTGAAGACAAGAAATGATCGACTAAATAGAGTGAGGCAAAAACATCCAGTGAGAAATAGTGAAGCGGTAGCAGGAGTACTCAAAGAACTCTCAGTTCCAGGAATACAATTAGTTCTTGCTAACTCAGCAGTTGGTTCACAGATATGAGTGCTGCCTGCTGTGGTTGAAGAGCAAGAGGAAAAGAAGGCAACAGGACTATTACAGGAAGCATATCCTGGAATGTTTTTCTTCCTGTAAGGTACCAATGTCACCAACTGAAACAAAAGTGATCAATGAGTGCAGATAAGAAAGCTGAAATGGAATTGTCAGAGACCCTGTTTGATCAAATGATTGAAACAAGCCAGGAGCAGATCGATGGCAACGTGGCTGTCTTTAACTCAGAGAAACATTTGGATTACAGCAGAAAGTTTAGAACCTAATCAATTGTACCAAAAAGCATGCATGGTCAAAGCATCTGGATGTATCTCTGAGAGCTAGTTACCAAACAATGATATCTTAATGATGAAATAGACACCTTCACATATTGAGGAAGGTGTGAAATGGGCAAAACTTCATCAAGATGTAATGCCAGTGGGTGATGAAAAGGAGTGTTGTGGGCAGAAATGGAACTACCAGTGTGAGGTCACTTAGGGGTAAGAAAAACTCAAGCTGAAATACAAAAGCTTTTTAATGGCCTGGACTTCACAAGGATGGAGTAGAATTTTGCCAGACATGTCATATAACGTCAGGTAAAAGGAAAATCTCAGGCAGTAATGAAACCCAGATATTTTATAACCACTGCTGCGTTCAGGGAACATTTTACAAGAGTGTTAATTGATTGCATACGACGCCTACCTAAATCAAAACGGGGACATCAGTATTTGTTAAAAATAAGGGTGTGTCCACCAGATTTCCAGTCCCATTCCATTACACAACATCTAAGATATAAGGATTGTAGAACAATTACTGAACTTTTTCACTGGATACGGACATACCATCAGATCGAGGATCGAACATTACATCAAAATTATTCAGGAAGTTATAGGCAGTCTAGGAATAAAACAATTCTCATCTATGGCGGACCATCCAGAATCGCAGGGAGAACAAGAAAGGTAGCATCTGATACTAAACATCATGCTGACAAGCTGATATTCAGTTCTATTCAGATGACTGGAAGAAAGTAATTCCGATTTTTTTTTTGTCATCAGATATACACCAATGAATCGACAAAATTCAGTCCATTTGAATTAGATTTTTTTTGCAGAGAAAAGAAAAGATGTGTAAACAGAAATTGGGAAGTCATAATTCAGAGCCCAAATTTAAAGTATGTGTCAAATTGTAGGGAAGTGTTGAATACAGCGGGGACGTTGGCTAGACAGCATTAAAAAATATCACAGCATACAATAAAAAAAAAGAAGCAGACAAGAAATCAAATGCTACCAATTTTGCTTTTGGAGATAAATTGTTAGTGTTACTGCCAGTGATAGGTGAACATTTAGAAGTAAGGTTGTGTGAACCTTATCAAATCGAAAGGAGATTGAGTGAGGTGAACTACTTGATAGGGACTCAAGACAGAAAGAAATCTCACAGAGCGTGTGATGTGAATATGCTTAAAAAGTATTTTGACAGGCGAGGAAAGAAATGCAGAGAGAAGAACTAAGTTCAGAGGAGGATAACTTGGACACTCCTCAACTTATATTGGGCAATGAGGATGTTGGAAAAAAATTGTGATAACATCCATATCACCTGAAAAATGTTTTTGCTGTACCTGGACGGATATGTGGAATTAACTTGGGAGGTGCTAACATAATTATGCATGATGGAGATATTGGAAATGCTGTTACTATTAAGCAACATTTTTGTAGGTTTAACCGGCAAGGTCATTTCTGGATTAGGCAATGATATAGTTTATATTGATGACCTGGTGATTATTAGGCACATATGGATGTTAAATTTGAAACATGTATCAGAAATGTTTCAGTCGATATCAGCAGACATTTTGGTGATAAACCTGAATAATTGTGAATTTGCCAAAGTCCAAGTCACATTCCTGGGCCACAACGTTGGACATGGACAATTGGTCTCACGGAATACGAAACCAAAGATAATTGGGAAATTTCCAATACCAACGACAAAAAACAGCAGTAATGCGATTTCTGGGTTTATTTGAGATTCTTGGAAATTCGTACCAAATTATAGTTGCGTGGCTGCTCCTCTCAGTAAATTTTTAAAGAAAGACAAGAAGTTTCAGTGGACCAAGAACTGTCAGAAGGCAGTTAACGGCCTGAAAGCTGTGTTAACCTATTATTTGCCGTACTTGATTGTGCATTGCCATTAAAGGTAGCTATGAATGAGAATAATGTGGGATGTATTCGTCCGGGAAGACAACGAGAACATAGAAACAGCTATCAGATATTCCTCCAGGAAACCGAGCATTCGTTAGCTGCAATATTAGACAGTTGAGGAGGAGATTTTGAGCTTGGTGTTTCCGTTATCAAACACATCAACGGTTATGTTGCCAATAATTATGCCTGAGACAATCATAGACTCATATCACACCTTACTAAAGTTTGTGAAGAAATTTAGTGAAAAGAATCCAACATGTTTAGATGAAATTTGCTATTACAGCCATTCAATTTAAAAATTGTGCATGTGGCAGAACTAGAAAACGTGATTGCAAATGCATTGTCGAGTTTTTGATGAGTAACGGAGGTGGTTGGTGGCAGGACTAAATGTACTGAAGCAAATGTAGTAGTGCATGTGCGCATGCTTATACTACTTGTAATGTAATTTTTTTTGCAGTATACTAACTGTGGAAGATTAAGGGGATCTAAACTGAGGCCATTTCTGTGTATTGATAGTTCATTTCTTAAGGGGTGAGATGTGACGATGTTGCTCTTTTAACAAGATTGCATGCCTTTTCATCGCAAAAGTTGTTGGAAACAAAGTAGCAGAGATGCCTTGTATATCTACTTGAAGAAGCCCGTTCCTCCTGGCGCAGCTTACCTCTGGTTTGGTTGGCTTGGTCTTAGCCAGCTCTCAGCCTTTTTTTAAGGCTGATGGTCAAAGAATCAGCTCCATGCTCATCATATCTCTCTGTCTGTCTGTCTGTCTGTCTGTCTGTCTGTCTCTCTCTCCCTTTCTGACATCCGTCATGTAAGAACCTGTGTGTGATTTTGTTATTTTTTGGCAAAGGGAATGTTTATGCAATGTTGCAAGTATTTGGACCAGCATCATTATGCTCTGATAGAGTCGATTCGGTTTTTAACTGTGTATGTTATTCTAAATCAGGTTTTCGTTTCTTCATGTATAAATAAATACCGTTTCCTTTAAAACGGAATGGTTGCACCATTTCTGGCATACCCATTTACACCTGCTTAAAACAACAAAGAAAGTTAGGGTCTGGACGACTTTCTTGAAATGTTTTGAGGGATTCTGGCTTGGTCCATAACAGCACAGTTTGACGCAGACGTTGGAATTAGATGGAGGTGATGATGTGTGGAATGAGCGTGTAGTGTTCGACATTGAAGCTGGTCGTTGGGCTGGAAGTGGCGACCTGGGGACATGAATTGTGATAGTATACGTGTTGACTGCGCGAACTGATGGAAGTGATGAATTAGATGCAGAATAGCAAATCAGATGGTGAACTGGGAGGCAAGAGCGATGTTGCCTCCAGAGATTACTCAATGTAATGGAGACTGTCGGGATTATGACCGATATGGTGACTTGCTATTCGGATGGGAATGACTATGTGGGTGTTGGGAAGCAGAATGATGGAGATGGAGATCATCCAAATGACCAGAATGTTAGCGATGTGTTAGTGCGTGAGAGAGATTAATGCGGGGACTGCATGGTGAGGTGAGAATGATGTGGGCGTAGGGATGGCAAATATGCTTGAAAGAGAAACTGGCTAATGGTATGCGAATGATATTAAGAATGAGTGTGTGTCTTGGTGGACAGTTGGATTGACCATTAAGATGTGAGAGATACTAGAAATGAGGTATTGACTTATTGAGGCCACGCATCGAATACTGCATGCTATTTTGGTCTCCTTTTCTCTCACTCTCTAGGGAGTACAGAATAGGCTTACCAGGCTGATTCTAGAGCTGCCAGATGAGGAGAAATTGACTCAGTTTGGATTGCTTTCGCTGGAGTTCAGATGAATGAGAGGGCGATCTCATAAACATTTATAAGTTTCAAAAAGGTGTAGGTGCAGGGATGATGTTCCCGATGATGGGTGCATCCAGACCCATAAGGTCCAAACTCTGAGGATCCAGGTTAGATCATTTAGGCCAGAGATTTCTTCACACAAAGAAGGTTGGGCCTGGTAGAATTCACATCCACAGGAAGTAGTTGATTCCACAAAGATCGTACAAATTGGAGAAGCAGCTAAGGTTATACACTATGCAGCTAAGACGAAGCAGCTAATCCTGCATCAGAATTAGAGTATTGAGTGGGATGATTAGCCATGATGGTGTTTATTGGGAGCAGTTTGGAAGGGTTAAATGTCCTCCTCCTGCTGCTATCTTCTATGTTTCTCTGGTTCTCTGTAGTGTGACAGTGTTATTGAAGACTCACGGATGGGATGGGCGTAATAGCATTGTTTTTTTGGGGGGGCGAGTAACGATGACATGATCACGGACAAAGGGGATGGAACTCGTGGTAAATTGACAGCGACAGTGATGATAGACATCAGAACTAGCGAATGGAGTAGCAAAGATTGGGTCAGATTGAAGATACTTTCAAGACTTCCATTGATAATGGGCACGGAGGCAAAGAGTTGATGGACATGATGACTGACCAATGGATGAGAAGAAATGGTAGGGTTGGCTGTCGGTGGATATTAGACAATGGGGTGTAAGTGCAGTTGGGGACTTGGAGCATTCATGGGCTTGCAGATTGGCCAAGGTGACTGGAGTGACAGCATGCTGTGGTAGTTAGATTGACGTTCGACCCTGAAAGTGGCCAAATGAATCCACGTGGGAATGAAGTTTGTAGGGGTACTGAACAACACCTTGTGGTTGGAGGGTGAATTGCGAGATTAATGTTGGACATGAGACTGGACACCATAATCCAAACTATGTTGCATTGTGGAGACGAGGGTAATAATTATGATAGTGACTGGTAATTCATGGGTTGGAAGGACATTAGGATGATGAATATGGAGACTGTAATGTGGAGGTGCTGGTGTTGGACTGGGATGGAATTTACAAGACATCAGGTTATAGGCCAACAGATTTATTGGAAATCAAACACTTTCAGAGCGTTAATTCACTTGACGAATTTGCACTGCTCTGAAAGCTTGTGATTGCACATACCCTGTTGAATCATAACCTGGAGGTTGGCCGTTGGACTGGGAAGAAAAAGAGAGAAGAGACATGAATAATGGCTAATGCTGTGGGAGTGAAGATTTGGGTGGTGAGAAGAGTGATGATGCACATTGAAACATAGAGTCATGGAGTCCAACAGCACGGAAAAAGGACATGTGGCCCAATCTAGACCATGCCAAACAAAATCTCCATCCACGTCAAATCCATTTGCCTGGACTTGGCCTATATTCTTCTAATCCTTTCATATCAATGTATATGCCCAAATGCCTCTTTAATAATGTCAATGTACCCGCGTCGAAACTTCCACTGGCAGCTTATTCCATATGCGTACCACTCTCTGTGCGAAAAAGTTGCCCTTCACTTTGCCTTTTATTCTTTTTTGTGTAACTGTAAACCCATGCCCTCCAATCCTTGATTCCCCAACTCGTAATAATACCGAGTGCATTCACCCTCTCCATGTCTCTCATGATCTTTTTGCCTTATTTCTGTAACTACCCCCACAGTCTTCTGTGCTCTAAAAAAACACGTAGCTTGTTCAATCTCTCCCTATAACTCACACCATTGAGTCCTGGCAACATTTTTGTAAATTTCTTACGTGCTCGATCTAGTTGAATAACATCCTTCCTGTAGCAATGTGACCAACACTGTACACAATACTCCAAGTGCAGCCTCACCAACGTCCCGTATATTTGCATTATAACTTCACAGCTTCTATACCCAATTCACTGACTCATGCAGGCGAGTGTGCCACAAGCCTTCTTCACTGTCCTGTCCAACTGTGACCCAACTTTCAGAAAAACATGCACCTGAACACCAAGTCCCTCTGTTCCAGTACACTTCTACGGCACTAACATTCAGCAAGAAACTGCTACCTTGATGTGATCTTCCAAAATACAAACTCATTTATATTAAACTCCTTTTTCCATTTCTCGGTCAACTTTCCCAGCTAATCAAGGTCATACTGCAATTTCTGATAATCATCCTCACTATTCAATATGCCACCTATTTTAGTTTCACCTGCAGGAATGATGAGTCAGTTTGCAGATAACACCAAATTTGGTGACGGACAGTGAGGAACATTATCTCAAAATTCAATTGGAAAATGACCAGATCGGCGAATATGCTGAGATTTTACAGATTGAGTTCAGACAGGTAGGTAGGGTAATGAAGGCAGTGCCTGGTGCATTTTCCTTCATTGGTCAATGCATTGAGTATAGGAATTGGGATGTCTTTTGCAGCTCGGCAGTACATCGTTCAGACCTGCTTTAATCATACGATGGTGTTTGGTCTCCCTGCTAAATTGAAATTTTGTTGAACTTGGCAAGGTGCAGAAAACGTTTAGAAGGTGGTGTTGGAGGGTTTAAGCTTCAAGGAGAGGCTGAAGAGGCTGGGGAAATTTTCTCTGGAGCCTTCAAAAGTTGAGGGGTGACCTTGGAGAGGTTTCTAAATTTATGTGCGAAATAGTGTGAATCGTGAAGGTGTTTTTTTTCAGATAAGGGAAGTCCTAAACTACAGGGCATAGCTTTAAGGTGAGAAGGCAGACATGAAGTAGGGTGTGAAGGAGCAAATGTTTCACACAGAGAGTGGTGGATGTGTAGAGTCAACGGGAGGTGAAGAAGGCAAGTGGCATGTCGGACATCATTGTATGGGAAGTTGAGAACAAGAACAAGGATGTCTTGCTGCAATTGCACGAAAAATGCCTTCCCTTCAATTTTGTGAAGAGACATGGCAGTCATGTCCGGCACAAAGGAAAATGGTTCTGTTTACTTAAACCATGAGACTGTCCTCAGCACTCACCTTTTCCCCATCATAAGATCAATTCTTGAGATGTTATCCAAAAATACACAACCGAGTCATACAGTAGGGAAACAGACCATTCGGTCCATATAGTCCATGCGGACCAGCATCTCAAACTAAACTAGTTCCAACTCCCTGCACTTGGAATACGTGGCTCCAAACATTTATTATTCATACACGTATCTAAATGTCTTTTAAACGTTGTAGCTATACCTCCATCCATCACTTCCCCGGCAGTTCATCCCGCACACTGTGTAAATAATTGCCATGTGTAACGTTTTTTGAAATTTTCACTCTCTCACCTTAAAAGTATGCTGCCTAGTTTTGAAATCCTCAACCCGAGAGTGAAGACCCCCACCATTCACCTTATCTATGTATGTCTCTTAAGATTTCGTGAAACTCAATAAAGTCATCATTCAACCTCTTACAATCTTGTGGAAAAAAGTCCCAGTCTTCCCAGCCTATTTTATGCATCAAATCTTCCATTCCAAAAAACATACTGGAAAAACTATTTTGAACTTACTGCATTTAATAAAACACTTCTAAAAGCAGGGCCACCAAAATTTCACGCATTGTTCGAGAAAAAAAAAACCTCACCAACGTCCTGTAAGACCTCAGTATGGGGTCCCAACGCCTATACTCAAAGATGTGCCCAATGAAAGCAAGTGTGCTAAACGCCTTCTCAACCATCCTGTCTACCTAAGATGAAATCTTCAGTAAACTATGTAGCTGAACACTTCTCTGCTCGCTCTATTTGACAACACGATCAAGGGCCCGAACATTAAGTGGAAAACTCCTGTGTTTGCTTATAGTACCAATATGAATTACCTCAGATAGATTCAATTTAAACTCCATCTGCAAGTCCTCAACCTAATGACCCAATTGGTCAAGATCTCTTTGTAATCATAGATTATCCCCTTAACTAACCAGTACACCACCCATTTCAGTGTTGCCTGCAAACTTTTTACCATGCCTCCTGTATTCTCATCCAACTCAGTTACATAAATGACAAACAAAAGGGGACCCATTACTGATCCGTGTGGAACACTGCTGGTCACAGGGCTCCAGTCTGAAATATGCCCTCCATTACCACCCAACTGGTGAACGTCTATTATGGGTGGTTATTTCTGGGCGAATCCTTAACTAACACATGGACTTTTTATTTCAAGGCATTTGATTAATGCTTTGCAGAATAATCAGGTTCCTGTGGAAATGAAGGATAACGAAGTCAAGGTTCAGAAGGCTTAGATGTCACGAAAATTTGTGAGCTTAGTCAAAATGTAAAATCGCACATTAGGAAATTCAAGACAGACAGAGCTCTTGAAGCATATGAAGATAGATAAAGAAAATACAAATAACTCAAACAAGGAGCTAGGATGGCTAAAATGGGCCGTGAAATATATTTGGCAAAGGAAACCTCTTAAAAAAGTTAAATGGTAGACAAATCCCAAGAACCTGAAGGGATCCAGTGCTGATGGAGGCGAGGGAAATCTTGATTGAAATCTTTCTATCCTTTCCAATCATAAGAAAGGTTCTGGAGGACTGGGAAATAGCCAACGACATTCATAGAACATATAACATAGAACATAGAGCACAAAATGTTAAAGCACAGTACAGGCCCTTCAGCCCTCTATGTTGCACTGACTTGTGAAATTAATCTGATGCTCATTTGACCTATAGCTTTCCGTTATTATCCATATGTATGTTCAATGCCTATTTAAGTGCCCTTAATGTCAGCGAGTCTATTACAGTTGCAGTCAGGCCGTTCCACACCCCTACTACTCTCTGAGTAAAAAAAGATACCGCTGATATCTTTCTTAAATCTATCACCCATCCATTTAAAGCTATGATCCTTCGTGTTAGCTTTTACCATCCAAGGAAAATGGTTCTCAATGCCCACACTATGTAACCCTCTCAATATCTTATATGTCCCGAATAAATCACCTCTGAACCTTCTTATCTCCAATGAAAACAGCCTCAGTTCCCTCATCGCTTCCTTGTAAACCTTCCATACAAGGCAACGTCATAGTAAATCTCCTCTCAACCCTTTCTTATCCTTATCCATTCATCCCATAATAAAGTGACCATGACTGTACACAGTGCTCCATGTACAGCCTTACGGCCATGTACGCCATGTATGTCAACACACCATATGCCTTCTTAACAATCCTATCAACTTGGGTGGCAACTTTCAGGGATTTATGCACCTGGACACCATGATCTCTCTGTTCATCGACACGGCCAAGAATTAGCCAAGTACTCGGCATTCCTGTTATTTCTTCCGAAGTGAACTACCTCATACTTTTCCGAAATAAACTCCATTTCCCACTTCTTAGCCCAGCACTGCATCTTATCTAAGTCCCTTTGTAACATCTGTAGGCACTATCCACAACTGTGCCTCCCTTAGTGTCATCCACAAATTTACTAACCCAGCCTTCTGCTCCCACATCTAGATCATTTATAAAAATGACAAAAAACAATAGCCTTAAAACAGATCCTTGCAGCACACCTCTGGTAACACACCAATGGGTCCAGGATGCACATTTCCCAACAACCACCACTCCGTCTTATTTCAGCTAGCCAATCTTTAATCCAATTGGCTAAATCACCTCCAATGCCAATCTCTGCATTTTGTGCAATAGCCTACCTTGTGGAACTTTATCAAATACAATACTGAGCTCCATATGCATTTCATCAACCGCTTGATCTTCATCCACCTGCTTTGACACCTTTCTCGAAGAACTCAATGAGGTGTGTTAGGCATGACCTACCCTTGACAAAACCATGTTGACTATTCCTAATCAAATTATTCCTTTCCTCTTGCAACCTTTTCCAACACATTACCACAACCGAAGTAAGGCCTATAATTACCAGGGTTGTCCGGACTCCACTTCTTAAACAAGGCGAATTTGCTATTCTCCAGTCTTCTGGCACTACTCCTGTCAAAAATGATGTCATAAAGATCAGTACCAAAGGCTCGACAATCTCATCACTGGCTTTTCAGATAATCCGAGGATGATTTCCATCCGGTCCAGGGATGTTATCTATTTTCAAACCTTCCAAAATTGCTGAAACCTCCTCTTTGTCAACCGCAATCCCATCTAATGTAGTAGACTCTATCTCCATATTCTCACTAACATTGGCCTTTTCCAATGTGAATGCTGACGAAAAGTATTCATTAAACAGTTCTCCTTTGTCCTCAGATTCCACACGCAACTTTCCACTGCCATCATTGATTGACCCTACTCCTACTCCAGTTGCTTTGTTATTCCTGATATACCTACAGAGGGCCTTAGGGATTTTCTTGATCCTATCCACCAACAACTTCTCATGTCACCTCTTGGCTCTTCTTGGCTTTCACTTGAGATCTTTTCTGGCAAACTTATAACTTTCAAGACTCCTAACTGAGCCTTCATGCCTCATCCGCACATAAACCTTAAACATTCACTTGACAAGAGCTTCAACTTTTTTTACTAAACCTTGGCTCCCTCTCTCGATAACTATCTCCCTGCCTGAACGGTTTATTCTTATCAAGTACCCACATTAGCTGTTCCTTGAATAAGCTCCACATTTTAAGTGTGTCAATCCTCTGCGGTTTCCTTCCCTATCCTATGCATCCTAAATCTTACCTAACTGCATCATAATTACCTATCCCACAGTTATACACATTTCCCTGCCGTTTACACCTATCCCTGCACATTACTATCATAAATATAACTTAATTGTGTTTAGTGTCGACATAGTTCTCACCTAGGTCCAAATTTAACACCTGGCCATATTCATTCCCCAGTGCCAAACCCAATATGGCATCGCTTCTTGTTGGCCTGTCTATGTACTGTGTCAGAAAACCCTCCTGCACACATTGAACAAAAACTAGCCCATTCAAACTGCTTGAACTATACTATTCGCAGTCAATATTTGGGATGATAAGAATTACTTTGTTGAAGAAGGTAGAGAGAGATAATCTAGGGAATTAGAGGTGGAGCGTTGTTGGGGTTGTATCTGCCTCGCCTCAGCGGTAGGGAAACGGTTGAAGATGGTTCTTAGGAATAGGAATAACTCATTATTGTAAAACCATGGACTTAATAGTGATAGGCAACATAACTTTGTATGGAGAAGCTCGTGTCTCACAAGCTTGAGTTTTTTTTAAAAGAAGGGAACAAAGGTGGCTGACAAGGGCAGGGTGATAGACGTTATCATGGTGGATTTTAGTTAGACCTTTGAAAGACTGATACAAATCATGAAATCACATTGGATCAGCCATAAGCTGGTAAGATGGATATAGAACTGGCTTGGGCAAAGAAGGTAGATAGCGGAGGAAGGTGTTTGGTCAAACTGGAGATCTGTAACCACTGGTACTCCAGAGGGATGAGTGCAGGGACGCATGATGCGTTGTAATATATTGTTATGGATAAGGCCAGAACCCTCAGAACATTTCCAGAAAGTAGACCTTACCCTAACTTTGATATTTGATTTAAGGAAGTGTACACCGGATTTTCCAGGAGAGAATCAGCTCTTCAAACTACTTAGTTTTAAACAAAACTGAATATATTTGCAAGATTAATGAATGAAACACAAAGAACAGAAAATAGAATGCCGAAAAACTTATCCTATCCGAAACCCAACAGACTATCCCAACCCATGATCCTGTTCCAAAATTACTTGCAACAATATGTATAAGCACCCGTTGGCACAAAAGGTAAAACGACTCTTTGCGGACTTGAAGTCAGAGAGAGAGAGAGAGAGAGGTCCCAGTAGCTGCATTATAACCAAACCAGAAAATAGCTGAACTGATAACCTGTGCACTCCATTTTCATAATACATGTTTTTGTTTAAACCTGAAAGCCTTCTGCCTGAGGCAGTACATAACAGAGTAAACAAATTGGCCCTAAAATCCACCCAAACCCGGACATCTTAGAACCTGTGCCGTTTACAAACTTTCTGAAGATCACCTAGGACGTTAAAACCTTTTTGGAGGAACATCTTCGTCACGGTATTAAGAAATGTTTCAGAAGACAATGTAGATTAATAATTTTGTGGATGGCACAAAGCTGTGGGAGACGTGGGGGCGAAATGGCGGATGGAGTTTATTCTGGACAAATGTAACGAAAATGGACATTTTCGTATGTCTACTTCACGAGGGAAGTATCCAGTAAATGGTTGAAGTATCAACATACATAGGCAAGCCGGCACACGCGTCTGTATTTCCCTCAAAGTGGCGACACACGTGGATGAGGTACACAACAACTCATAAGATATACTTTCCTTCATCAGTCCGACAACAGAGTATAAATATTGGCAAGTCATGTTCCAGGAGTGTAGAACTTCAGTTGTATCTCATTTTGAATGTTGCCACAGGTCTGATGCCACACTTCCAGAGGAATGTGGAGCCCATGGTGAGTGCCATGGAAACGTTTACCAAGGTGTTTCCTTATTCAAGACTATTAGCTACGGGAGAGATTAGGCTGAGCTGCAAACTGATCGAAATTGCGAGATGCATGAATTGTCGAAATGTTTTTCGCAGGTTAGAAATGTCAGTGTCCAGGAGGTATTGATAAAGGTAAGAGAGTGAAAATCTGAAGGAGTGACCATGTACATACAATGGCTACCAGGTCAGTTCAGAAACTATTAATAAGGCGTCAATAAATCACTTTCTGCCTCCTCAAAGGCATCACAAAGGTGCAAGTTAGGAATCTGATTGAATATTGAATATCCACCACTTTTTCAGAGGAGTAAACTCCAATAACCTTGACATCATTCACGATAAAAGAACCCGCTTGATTTGGAGCCCATCCACAAGCTTTCACTCCCTCCACCACCAAGTACCAACAGCGTGAGGCACTGCAAAAATTCACCAGAGATCCTCAGACAGCTCCTTCCAAAGCCACGACCACTTCCACCTTGAATGACGAATGACGCTGCCCACTTGCATGTCCCCTCTCAGCCACTCACCATCTTGAATTGTCAAAACAGCCTTTCACTTTGGGTCACTGTAGAAATATCCTGGCAATCTCTCCATAAAGCACTGTGTGGTTAATCTGACACTGCAAGAACTGCAGCGGTTCAAGAAGGTGACCCAGGCCCACCTTCTCATAGGGGAACTCGGGATGGTCAATAAGAAGCCAACTAGATGGAAATCCCATGAATGATCAGTATTTTACAAATGCAGCGACTGTATTCAAAAATGTGAAAACAATTCCTGAAATGGAGACATCAGTGGTGCACGGTTTCCCTTCCAAATTGACTAGGTTTAAATTTTCCCTCTCTCCTTATCGCAGCTTCACAGAGCGATAGTGCGACAGTCTGGGAAACAATGTTCCTTTAGAGAGAAGACTAATCTTCATCTCCACCAGAACAACAGAGAGGATGCGCCCATCAGTCTTTCAATAGTTAGACTCAACTATGGCAGGCATATGGGAAACAATTATCTCCCTCTTGTCAGTTCCCTAAATACTTGCAAGTACATTGTTAATTGCAATGAAAACTAGGAAAAGAAATGAAAAATAAACTTTTCTGATCAATTATAGTTTTCGCACAATGAGGGATTGATGGCCTGTGCTGGTGGGGTTGACCAAAAAAATGAGGTGAGAGGGGTATAGCGACAACTGAAGTGTGTGAGCAAAAACATGGCAGATGGATTACAAAATGAATCAATTCAAGTTGATGGGATTTGCTAGGAAGAATAGAGGAGCTGATTTTTTTTAAAAATGCACCAGAGGATTGGTGTGGACTTGTTGGGCTGAAGGGCCCGATTCCACACTGTAAGTTATCTAATCAGTAATCTAATCATTCAGGAGATGACGGCGTCACTAGCTGGGCAATACTTATTGTCCATCCCGAATTGCCAAGATGGTAGTTTGGAGTGTGCCTGGAGTCACATGTGGACCAGATCAGGTGAGGATGGCAACGTCCTTCTGTAAAGGACATAAGAGAACCTGGTGTTTTGTTTTTTTCGATCAGGTGGCAAAGGATTCGTGGTCATCATTAGGTTACCAATTAAGGATTTTTATTGAACTCAAATTCCACCATCTGCTGTGGCCAGATTTGAACCCAGTTGCTCAACGCATCACCTATGGTTTCTAGGGCAACAGTCCAGCAATAATACCGTCAGGCTATCACCTCACTCTATGTTTCAAGCGGACTCCCTCTTACATTTCCATCGACCGCTCATTGTGTTTCCCCTAAACTCCACCTCTCTTTCTCTCAAAGAACACACTGAGATAACACAAAGAGAAATGGGCTGTCAGAGGCTTTGAGAGGAAAAGGGACAAAGAGTCACTCTGTCAGAGACAGAAAGTAAGATATAGTGGGAAGGGGGCTGGGAACAATGGTGTGTTCAAGCAAACAAATACAAGGTCAAAGAGCTTTAAAAAAGCATAGTAATACAAAATACAAAAAAATGAGACGGGGATGAGAGAGCAGTTTCATCATAAAAAGGAAACTGGATTATATTCTGAACAAAATAGGTTATTCCTGCAATCCCTTAATGCGCTTTCACAATCCATTGTCACTTTAGGAGCTCATGGGCTCCTCCAGGATGAGAAGTGGAACTAAAATCCTTTTGCATTTGCGAACACTTCATTCATGCTTACACACACACACACGCACACACACACACACACACACACACACACACACGCGCACACACACACAATTATCACTCCCCCCAAATGAGAATTGGGATTAGACTTCCTACATTGTGAAAAACACCCAATTGGCCCACCATTCCAAACCGATTCTCCAAAGAAGTATTCCACCCAGATCCGTTCTTCTACATTTTGCCTAACTAATGCACCTAGCCTACACAACCCTGAACACTGATGGGTAATTTAGCATAGCAATACGCCTAACCTGCACATCTTTGGACTGTGGGTGAAAACCAGAGCACCTGAAGGAAACACCCACAGAAATAGGGAGAATGCGAAAGCTCCACACAGACAGTCGCCCGAGGCTGGAATCAAACCCACGTCCCTGACGCTGTGAGGCAGCAGCCCTAACCACAGACCAACCATGTCACCCCTGAGCCACCGTGCTGCCCCATGAGCCACTGTGGCTTTGCCATGAATTTTAAGGTATCCATGAAACTCTCACTTTTATTCCACCTGGAACGCATGTCCCTCAGGTATGCAACACTTCAGATGTTTTCTTTGAGTCATTCTGATTGACTGGAAAGTCCAGTAGATTAGATTACTTACAGTGTGGAAACAGGCCCTTCGGCCCAACAAGTCCACACCGCCCCGCCAAAGCGCAACCCACCCATACCCCTACATTTACCACTTACCTAACACTACAGGCAATTTAGCATGGCCAATTCACCTGACCTGCACATCTTTGGACTGTGGGAGGAAACCGGAGCACCTGGAGGAAACCCACGCAGACACGGGGTGAACGTACAAACTCCACACAGTCAGTCTGAGGCAGGAATTGAACCCGCATCTCTGGCGCTGTGAGGCAGCAGTGCTAACCACTGTGCCACCGTGCCGCCCACAGTAGGTAAATGGTTTAACCCAGAATGCCTTTCTCTGTCTTTCTCATACCACTCTACTACCTGATTCTTAGAGAATTCAAAATGGATGCTAACTAATTACTAAGGACTCTTCCAAACCCTACTTTGGAATTATATTCTCCTCTATTCTTGATCCAGAATATTTTCAATGGATATCAATCGCTACCAATTTTTATAAAGCCTTCAGAATCATCTCGAAAAAAGAATTGCTATCATTCTCAGATAACATTGATTTTTAAAAGAATCTTTACAGTGTGGAAATAGGCCCTTCAGGTCCATACCGATGGTCTGAAGAGTACCTCAACCAGATGCGCTGCCCTGCTAGTCTGTATGTCGCCTGACGAAAGCACCTAGATGATGCATCCATGAACACGATGGGCGATTTAGCTTGACCAGTTCGCCTAAGCATCATATTTTTGGACTGTGGGAAGGAAACTAATGCAGACACAAGGAGAATGTGCAAACTCTAAACTGGCAATCGCTCAAGGTTGAAATCAAACCCGGGTCTCTGGTGCTGTGAGAAAGCAGTACTAACCACTGAGCCACCGTGCCGCCCAATTGTGGGCCGTTTCTCACTCACTCAGCGCTGGGAGATCAGACAAACACAATCTATCTGTTTTGAATCTGCAAATTACGACCTTTGCCGTTGGCATGCTTTAAGTTGGGTTTAGTAGACAGGCAGGAGGCTGGAAAAACACTGCAAGCCAGGGAGCATCACGAAGTGCTGAAGTCACCATTTCAGGTACCTCATTCTAATGAGATTTGGATAATGAGCGTACAACTGTACATAAATTCACTTTGACTTTTAACTTGTAACGTATCTTTGCGATCTTTCTTTTGATCTTTGGGTGTGAGGATCTGCTCAAGCAATTTGCAGCAGTAGAATGCTGTTTCCTCATCTCTAAAGCTGTAATAGTTTATTTCACTAGAGGCATAATGATGGTGATTTGTTACTTTCCTCGACCCTTACCACGTTATTTTGCTCTTTTAGAGGCTATCTGATGACACCAATTTCTTTTCCTGTTCCAGTTGGCAAAAAATGCATTTTCTATATTAACTGTAGCTACCTCCTGAATAGAATTTGACATCAGATCATAGGTTTATATTTCTAATTCATAATTATCTAAGAAGTTCAGATTATTGTGGAACCACACTTTTCCTTCAACACTTTACTATATAACGAGCTTGGGACTGTGGTTAATGCCCAGGTATTTCTTTATCCTTTCAAGGGTATTCTTTATCAGAATGTTTTTGTATAAAGAGTTGCCTGGCTACAGAAATCTGATTAAATTCTTCTCACCGAGACCCTTTAATGACTCTCACAGGATCTTTCATTGCCTATTTGGAGTCACTACTCTGACTGCAAAAGTCTGCCATATATAGTTGCTAATTCCCTTTTCGACCACTTCATATCAGATTAAAAAAAAGCCCTGTGAAACTTTTTAAAATTATCAACCTTACCTACAGGCCGCTTCAATAGTCAGAGATAGAAGCGTCGTAAGATGTTGAAGGGTCTGAAGAAAAACCTTAGAAAATGTAAATATAGAGCAGTACACTGCAACATTAAAGTATGACATGACAGAAGTTGTGAAACTGGTTACTTTCCTCACTTGCTGAATGTATTTGCTGTGTGACTATTGTTCCCATTTTTAACTGGGTGTTTGGCTTTGTCTCCGAATAAACTGGCAGACTCTATTTTTTTTTCCTACCAAAACTGGAAAGATCTCCAGGACTGAGAATTCAAACCAGAGCCAAAAAATAATTCAACAGTTTGCACATTTAACACGAAGTGATAGAATGCTGGGAACAAAAACAAAGAACTGTCTGTTAAGTAATATTAGGCAGGGCAGATGAAGTCTGGAATTTTCCTTCGCTCTGGGGAAAACTCTGTTTGGAAATGTATTTTGAGTAACTTGGTGGCTTAAGATACTTTTATTTCTGAGTTTCCTTTTTACCCCAGAAAGACACATGGAAAATTAAGAACCATGCATTTCTGTCTGTATTAATATATGTGCAACATTCAAAAAGGCTTCAATATACTGACAATTTGGATTCATTTACAGTTCTCAATGCCCATGCAGGGATCAGTTTCACAGCAGTCACGGAGCTATCTCATCAACGTTTATGTCATATCTCGTTGGAGGCAATATTGTCTCTGCTTCATATTAGAAACATCTGAGTGCCTGCAACATGTTGGGGTTTGTATCATCACGCACGGGGCCAGCAGGGTAATAGGTTACGAACCTGGCTAGAGATTAGGATGGTGTAGGTTCGACTACTGCTTGCTAAGGCTTCGGGTAGGATGGTGGCTCAGTGGTTTGCACTGGTATCTCGTGGCGCCAGGGACCTGGGTTCCATTTCAACATCGGGTAACTGCCTGTGTGGAGTTTACACATTCCTCCTGATGGCTTGGGTTTCCTCCTACAAACACAAGGATGTGTAGGTTAGTGCATCGGCCATGCGAAACTGCCTATAATATTCAAGGATGTCTCAGCGAGTTTACATAACCACGGGTAAATGTCGAGTAACAGGTGATTGCGTCTAAGTGGGAGGGTCGATGCGGGTTTTGTAAGCCTAATGGTCTGTTTACACAATGTAGGGATGCTATTTCATACAAGAATAATCTCACTTCGCGCGCGCACACAACCTCACAATTGGTATTTGAGCTTAGCTGAACAGGAAGTGCCATATCATTCTTTAAATTCCATTGCAAGGTCACTGGAAGAAACAGTGGGTGTCTGAAAGTACGTTTCATGTACAGTGAGTATATTTATAACATTGTGCCTCAGTTTATAGTCATTCCATTTCCTGTACTCAGGATTCATCCTCCTTCTCAAAAGGTAATTTACCTAATTTTCCTGTTTGTCATTCTGTCCAATTTCGTGCAAGAATGAAATTCACAACTTTAATCCTCAAAACTTCCCAAGTATGAATTGTTTCCAAAATATTTGCAAGATTTGGATTCGTTTTAGATGATTTCACGGACAAATGCAGGGAAAACTACGCTCTGCAAACTTGCTATTAAGTTCAGCTATACCGTTCTACAGAATGTATCGGTGTATATGTATATCACAAGCAACAATGGTCCCAGCACGGATCACTGTGGACCACTACTTGTTGTAGTTCTCCATTTTGAGAAACTCCCTTCCACTGCTACTCTGCATCTTCTCTTACCCAGCCAGTTCTCTATCCATATAGCTCGTACACCCTGGACTCCATGCAACTTCACTTTCTCCATCAGCCTACCTTGGGAAACTTTATCAAACGCCTTACTGAAGTCCATGAATATGACATGTGCAGCCCTTCCCTCGTCATTTAACTTTATCACTTTTTAAAAAAAAGTCTATTAAGTTGCTATGGCATTATCTTCCTTGCGCAAAGCCATGCTGTTTTTTTTTATTTTACTGATGAGCCCAACTTCTTCCAATCGCAAATAGATTCTATCCCACCCAATGTACTTTAGCAGCTCCCCTACCACTACTGTCAGGCTCACCGGTCTATCATGAGCTAGATTATCCTTGTTACCCTTCGTAAACAAGGGGAAAACTTTAGCAGCTCTCCATTCCTCCAGCAAGTCATTCATGTTGAACAATGTCGCAAAGATATCTGTTCAGGCCCCAGCTATTTTCTCATTCACTCCCCTCAGTAACCTGGGATAGATCCCTTCAAGACCTTTTGATTTGTCCATTTTAATGCCTTTCAGAATACCCACCACTTGCTCCCTCCTTATCCGACTGGACTGACAATATTCAAGCATCTATCTGTTACCCTCAATATCCGTAATGTCCCTCTTACCGGTGAATACCAACGCAAAGAACTCATTGAGAATCTCCTCTACTTTCTCTGACTCCACCCATAACATTCCTCCTTTGATCTTAAGTGGGCCAATACTTTCTCTAGCATCCTCTTGGTACTTTTTTACGAATGAAAGACTTTAGGATTTTCCTTAACCCTCTTTGCTGAAGATGTTTCATGACCTTTTTTTAGCTCTCTTAATTCCTTGTTTCAGATTGTTCTTAGATTCCTGATATTCTACCAAAGCTTCATCTGCTTTCAGTCGCCTAGACGTTATATATCCTTCCTTTTACCTCTTAGCTAGTCTCACAATTTCATCTGCCATCCATGGTTCACTTATCTTGCCATTTCTTTATCCCATTTTCACTCCGACATGTCTGCTCTGCATTCTAAGCAAACTTTTTCATGGCCTCCCACATATAAATTGTGCATTTCCCCTCAAACAGCTACCTTCAATCCGCATTACCGAGCTCCTGCTGAATTTTTCTATATTTGCCTTCCACCAACATGGCACTTTCCCTTTTGGACAACTCTCATCTTTGGACATGAATATTCTAAAAGTTATGGAATTGTGATCCGTATTCCCAAATCAATCTCCAACTGAAACTTTGATCATCTGGCCAGGTTCATTGCACAACATCAGATCTGGTATGGCCCTTTTCCGAGTTGGAATATTGACATCGTGCTGTAGGAAACCCTCCTGCGGCTCTTTAAAAATTTCTGTTCCATCCTAGCATTAAATGAGTCTCAGTCACTTAAAATCTCCAATTTCCCCCACCCTATTGCTCCTCCATCTTTACATAATCTGCCCACATATTTGTACCTCTATCTTACGCTTGCTGTTGGGAGGACTGTTGTACAGCTCCAACATTATTATTGCACACTTACTATTTATGAGCTCTGCCCTTATTGCCTCGCTGCTCGCATCATCCATCGTGCCCTCCTTCAGTACAGCTATAATAATGTTTCTGAGCATTAATACAACTCCTCCACCCCTTTTATATCCTTCTATATCCTGCCTGGAGCATCTTTATCCTGGGGTATTTAGTTGCCAGTTTGCCTTTCTCTCAATCACATTACAGTGCTAGCATTAACATGCTCCGAGGTACTAATCCCTGCCCTAAATTCATCTCCCTTACCTACGACACTTCTTGCAATAAAAAAATGCACATCAAGCCATTCATAGCTTAGCGTTCATCATCTGCTGCCCGCCTACTCTTCCCCTTATTCACGCTGACCTCACTTTCTAGTTCCTTACAAGTTGCATTTAATAGTTCTTTACTGTTCACTAATCTCCTCATTGTTTCCATTCCCCTCCAGGATTACGTTAAAGCCTCCCCAACAGCTTTACCTAAAGCAACCCCTCGGACATTGGTTCTTGTACTGCCTCGGTGTACACCGTCCATTTTATAATGTCCCAACCTCCCCCAGAACAGTTCCCAACGTCCCAAAAGTCTGAACGCCTACCTCTTGCACCATCTCTCAAGTCACTCATTCATCCTGCCTGTTTTTCGTTTATCCTCTGACCAACATGTGCCACTGGTAGTAATCCTGAGATGAGTACTTCTGAGGTCCTACATTTTAACCTTGCTCCTACCTCTCTGATATCTGCTTGTAGGACATCATCACGCTTTTTCTTACCAAGATCTCTGGTGCCTCAACGACAGCTGGGTGTTTACGCTCCCCCTTCAGAATGTCCAGCAGCCAGGCTGAGACATCTGTGGATGTGCACCTGTAAGGAGGAGAAAGTGAGGACTGCAGATGCTGGAGATCAGAGCTGAAAATCTGTTGCTGGAAAAGCGCAGCAGGTCAGGCAGCATCCAAAGAACAGGAGAATCAACGTTTCGGGCATAAGCCCTTCTTCAGGCCTGTAAAGCAACATACCCAATCTGAAGTCTCGTTTTCGAGCACAGAACCGCTTATCTACTCCTCTCGCAACTGAATCCTCAATGGCTATAGCCCTCCTATGCTTTTACCCACCCTTCTGTGCAGCAGAGCTAACCATGATTCCATGAAACTGGCTACTGCTGCCTTCGCGTGGTGAGCTTTCTCCCCCAACCGTATCCAAAAGAGTAAAACTGATTTGGAGGGAGATGATCGCAGGGGACACATGCACTACCTTCCTGATGTTTGTTTGCCTTTTGGTCACCCGTTCCCTTTCTCCCCCAGCAATCCTAATCTGTTGTGTGACCAATTCAGTAAACGTGCTCTCCATGACCCCCCTCAGCATCACGGATACTCCAACGTGAGTCAATTCGCAGCTCCAGAGCCATCATGTAGTCTAACAGGAGCTGCAGCTAAACGTACTTTATGCACTGAACAAGCCAGGGACATGAGCCACGTGCACAAGCTCCCACGGGTCTGATATCTCCTGCCACTTTTCTCTTAAGCTCAAGCACACGGGTTCAATGTGGATTTCACTATTTTCCACATTTCCCCTCCCCCCCACCTTAACTCAATCCCAGCCTTCCCATTTGGCACCACCCTCTGAAGTGATCCTAACTGTCCATCTTCCTTTCCACCCATCTGCTGCACCCTCCTCTCCGACCTATCACTTTTACCCCCACCTTCATCTATCTATCGCATTCCTAGCTACCTTCCCCCCAACGCCACCTCCTCCCATTTATCTCTTTGCTCCCTTGGCCCTCAAGCCTTATTCCTGATGAAGGACTTCTGTCCGAAACGTTGATTCTCCTGCTGCTCGGGAAATGCCTGGCCAGCTGTGCTTTTCAAACACGACTCTTTTCGATTCTGAGATTAGTCCAACTGTAATGTCAAATGATAGATAAATGAAATAGATACTCCCCAAAAATATCTCTTCACTTGCCTTCCCAGTCCGCAATTCTACCGCTCCCAATCAGCTCCTCGCTCTCACTGCTCCCACTGATCCTGCAAAATGGAGACCGCTCCTTCCACAAGGTAAGCGCATAGTTAAGCCAAGTTTTTTATAGAATTATAGAATTATAAAAAAATACAGCACAGTACAGGCCCTTCGGCCCTCGATGTTGCGCCGACCGAAGCCGACCTAACCTACACGAGCCCAATAACCTCCATATGCTTGTCCAATGCCCGCTTAAATTACCATAAAAAGGGAGAGTCCACCACTGCTACTGGCAGGGCATTCCATGAACTCACAACCCGCTGAGTAAAAAATCTACCCCTAACATCTGTCCTATACCTACCACCCCTTAATTTAAGGCTGTCCCCTAGTAACAGCTGACTTCATTAGCGGAAAAAGGTTCTCACTGTCAACCCTATCTAAACCCCTAATCATCTTGTACACCTCTATCAAATCTCCCCTAAACCTTCTTTTCTCCAATGAGAAAAGTGCCTCAGCCTTTCCTCATACGATCTTCCTACCATGCCAGGCAACATCCTGGTAAACCTCCTCTGCACTCGTTCCAATGCCTCTACATTCTTCCTATAATATGGCGACCAAAACTGCACACAGTACTCCAGATGAGGCCGCACCAGAGTCTTATACAACTGCAACATGACCTCAGGACTCCGGAACTCAATTCCTCTACCAATAAAGCCCAGTACACCATATGCCTTCTTCACAGCACTATTTACCTGGGTGGCAACTTTCAAAGATCTGTGTACATGGACCCCAAGATCCCTCTGCTTATCCACACTACCAAGTAGTCTACCATTAGCCCAGTAATCCACCTTCTTGTTATTCCTACCAAAGTGAATGACTTCACACTTAGCTACATTAAATTCCATTTGCCACCTTACTGCCCAGCTCTGCAACTTATCTATATCCCGCTGTAACCTGCTACATCCTTCTTCGCTGTCCACAACTCCACCGACTTTCGTGTCATCCGCAAACTTGCTCACCCAGCCTTCAAGCCCCTCCTCCAGGTCATTTATAAAAATGACAAACAACAATGGTCCCAAAACAGATCCTTGTGGAACACCGCTAGTAACTGCGCTCCAAGATGAACCTATACCATCAACTACTACCCTCTGTCTCCTTCCAGCCAGCCAATTCCTAATCCAAATCTCTAATGCACCCTAAATGCCATACCTACGTAGTTTTTGCATTAGCCTGCCATGGGGTACCTTATCGAACACCTTGCTAAAATCCATATACACCACATCTACTGCTTTTCCCTCGTCCACTTCCTTGGTCACCTTCTCAAAGAACTCAATAAGGTTTGTGAGGCACGACCTGCCCTTCACAAAACCATGCTGACTATCCTTGATCACATTATTCCTATCCAGATGTTCATAAATCCTATCCCTTACAATTCTCTCTAAGACTTTTCCCACAACAGAAGTGAGACTCACTGGCCTATAGTTACTCGGGCTATCCCTGCTCCCCTTCTTGAACAAGGGGACCACATTCGCTATCCTCCAGTCTTGTGGCACTATTCCTGTAGACAACGACGACATAAAAATCAAGGCCAATGGCTCCGCTATCTCCTCCCTAGCTTCCCAGAGGATTCTAGGATAAATGCCATCAGGCCCAGGTGACATACCTATTTTCATCCTTTCCAGAATTTCCAACACCTCTTCCCTACATACCTCAAAGCCGTCCATTCTAATTAATTGTGACTCAGTATTCACATCGGAAACAATGTCCTGTTCCTGAGTGAATACTGATGAAAAGTATTGATTTAGTGTCTCACCGATCTCCTCCGCCTCCACACACAACTTCCCACTACTATCCTTGACTGGACCGATACCTACCCTAGTCATCCTTTTCTTCCTGACATACCTATAGAAAGCCCTTGAGTTTTCCCTAATCCTACCAACTAAGGACTTTTCATGTCCCCTTCTCGCTGCTCTTAGCTCTCTCTTTAGATCCTTCCTGGTTACCTTATAACTCTCAATTGCCTCAACTGAACCTTCACGCCTCATCTTTACATAGGCCGCCCTCTTCCCTTTCACAAGGGATTCCAATTCCTTGTTAAACCATGGCTCCCTCACAAGACCCTTTCCTCCTTGCCTGACTGGTACATACTTATCAAGGACACCCATTAGCTGTTCCTTGAACAATCTCCACATATCATTTGTGTTCTTCCCTTGAAGCCTATTTTTCCAATCCACGCATCCTAAGTCATGCCTCACCGCATCATAATTTCCCTGCCCCCAGCTATAACTGTTGCCCTGCAGTGCACACTTATCCCTCTCCATCACTAGAGTAAAAGTCACTGAGTTGTGGTCACTGCCCCCGAAGTGCTCATCTACCTCCATGTCTAACACCTGGCCTGGTTCATTACCTAGAACCAAATCCAGTATAGCCTCACCTCTTGTTGGCCTGCCTACATATTGTGTCAGGAAACCCTCCTGCACACATTGGACAAACACCGACCCATCTAACGAACTCGAGCTATAGCTTTCCCAGTCAATATCTGGGAAGTTAAAGTCCCCCATAATAGCCACTCTGCTACTTTCACTCTTTTCCTGAATCATCCTCGCAATGCTTTCCTCTACTTCTCTCGGACTATTAGGAGGCCTGTAGAAAACTCTTAACAGAGTGACCTCACTTTTCCTATTTCTAACCTCCGCCCAAACTACCTCAGATGTCAAGTCTTCCACCATCACCCTTTCTACTGCTGTAATACTATCCTTGACAAGCAATGCCATACCTCCTCCTCTTTTACCCCCATCTCTGACCCTACTAAAACATTTAAACCCTGGAACCTGCAACAGCCATTCCTGTCCCTGTTCTACCCACGTCTCTGTAATGGCCACAACATCGAAGTCCCAGGTACCAACCCATGCTGCAAGCTCACCTACGTTATTTCTTATACTTCTGGCATTGAAGTATACACACTTCAAGCCACATCCCTGTTTACAGGCACCCTCCTTCGAGATCGATGCCATGTTCCTAACCTCCCTACACTCAAGGTCCTGTACCCTAAAGCTACACTCCAGGTTCCCATGCCCCTGCAGAATTAGTTTAAACTCTCCCAAAGAGTACTAGCAAACCTCCCCCCAAGGATACTGGTATCCCTCAGGTTCAGGTGTAGACCATCCGAAGTTAATGCACTTCCACAAGCTCCCACACCACTGACATCTCCTGCCATTTTCTCTTAGGCTCAACTACACGATATCAATGTGGATTTCACTATTTTCCCCATTTCCCCTTCCCCCACCTCATCACAGTCCCATTCGACACCACTCTCTGGAACGATCCTAACTGTTCAACTTCCTTCCCACCCATCTATTTCCGATTCTGAGCTTAGATCAACTGAGAGATTGATTGATGTCTCCATAGAGAACACGTGGCGCTGTGTACATTAAAGAGAGCATGGGTCCCTCTGTGTAATATAGAGAACACCCTTACCTGTGTATAATATGGAGAACAGCCGTCCTTGTATCAATGACGAGAACGAGGGTAGGTCCGATCAAGGACAGTGGTGGGAGACTGTGTATTGAGTCGGAAGAGATAGGAGAGGTCTTGAACAAGTACTTCTCTTCAGTATTTACGAACGAGAGGGACCGTATTGTTGAAGAGGAGAGTGTGAAACGGACTGATAAGCTAGAAGAGGTACCTGTTAGGAAGGAAGATGTGTTGGACATTTTGAACAACTTGAGGATAGAAAAGTCCCCCGGGCCTGACGGGATATATCCTAGGATTATGTGGGAAGCAAGAGAGGAAATTGCAGTACCGTTGGCAATGATCTTCTCGTCTTCACTGGCAACGAGGGTGGTACCAGGGGACTGGAGAGTAGCGAATGTTGTGCCCCTGTTTAAAAAAGCGAATAGGGATAACCCCAGGAATTACAGGCCAGTTAGTCTTACTTCTGTGGTAGGCAAAGTAATGGAAAGGGTACTGAGGGATAGGATTTACGAGTATCTGGAAAGACACTGCTTGATTAGGGACAGCCAGCACGGATTTGTGAAGGGTAGGTCTTACCTTACAAGTCTTATTGAATTCTTCGAGGAGGTGACCAAGCATGTGGATGAGGGTAGAGCAGTGGATGTAGTGTACATGGATTTTAGTAAGGCATTTGATAAGGTTCCCCATGGTAGGCTTATGCGGAAAGTCAGGAGGCATGGGATAGAGGGAAATTTGGCCAATTGGATAGAAAACTGGCTAACCGGTCGAAGTCAGAGAGTGGTGGTAGATGGTAAATATTCAGCATGGAGCCCAGTTACAAGTGGAGTTCCGCAGGGATCAGTTCTGGTTCCTCTGCTGTTTGTAATTTTTATTAATGACTTAGATGAGGGAGTCGAAGGGTGGGTCAGTAAATTTGCAGATGATACGAAGATAGGTAGAGTTGTGGACAGTGAGGAGGGCTGTTGTCGGCTGCAGAGGGACTTAGATATGATGCAGAGCTGGGCTGAGGAGTGACAGATGGCTTTCAACCCTGCCAAGTGTGAGGTTGTCCATTTTGGAAGAACAAGTAAGAATGCGGAATACAGGGTTAATGGTAGGGTTCTTGGTCAGGTGGAGGAACAGAGGGATCTTGGGGTCTATGTACATAGATCTTTGAAGGTTGCCACTCAGGTGGATAGAGTTTGTAAGAAGGCCAATGGAGTATTATCGTTCATTAGCAGAGGGATTGAATTCAAGAGTCGTGAAGTGATGTTGCAGCTGTACAGGACTTTGGTTAGGCCACAGTTGGAGTACTGTGTGCAGTTCTGGTCCCCTCACTTTAGGAAAGATGTGGAAGCTTTGGAGAGGGTGCAGAGAAGATTTACCAGGATGTTGCCTGGAATGGAGAGTAGGTTGTACGAGGATAGGTTGAGAGTTCTCGGCCTTTTCTCGTTGGAACGGCGAAGGATGAGGGGTGACTTGATCGAGGTTTATAAGATGATCAGAGGAATAGATAGAGTAGACAGTCAGAAACTTTTTCCCCGGGTACAACAGAGTGTTACAAGGGGACATAAATTTAAGGTGAAGGGTGGAAGGTATAGGGGAGATGTCAGGGGTGGGTTCTTTACCCAGAGAGTGGTGGGGGCATGGAATGCGCTGCCTGTGGGAGTGGTAGAGTCAGAATCATTGGCGACCTTTAAGCGGCATTTGGATAGGTACATGGATGGGTGCTTAATCTAGGATAGAAGTTCGGCACAACATCGTGGGCCGAAGGGCCTGTTCTGTGCTGTATTGTTCTATGTTCTATGTTCTATATACAGTACAATATTGTCCGTGTATAAGAGACAACAGCACTTCCTGTGTTTAACATGGAGAACAGTCGTCCCTATGTCTCATGTAAGGAACAACAGATCCTGACTCTAAGATAGGGAACAGCAGTCCCTGTGCATAATACAGAGAACAGCAGTTCCTGTGTACAATGTAGAGAACAGCAGCCCCTGCGCACAACACAGAGAACAGCAGTCACTGTGCACAATGTAGAGAACAGTAGTCCCTGTGTCTATTTTAGAGAACAACAGTGTCTGTGTATAATATGGAGAATAGCACTCGTTGTGTACAATATGGAGAAGGCAGTCCCTGTGCAAAATATAGGGAATAGCAGTCCCTGTATTCCATAAAGAGAACAGCAGTCCCTGTGTATAATATAGAGAACAGCAGGCACTTTGTATAACATAGAAAACACGTGCCCCTGTGTATATTACAATAGGAGTCCGCTGTATAATATAGAGAGCAGCCTTACCTGTGTGTAATATGGAGAACAGCGGTCATTGCTTTAATTATACAGAACAACAGTGCCCTTGTATAAGAGAGAACAGCAGTCCCTGTGTATAAAAAATGAATAGCAGTCCCTGCGTATAAAAAAGTGAACAACAGTCCCTGTGTTTAATATGGCGAACAGTAGTCCTTGTGTATAATGTCGAGAACAGCGATCTTTCTTAATATTGCAGAAAACAGCAGATCCTGTGTCTCATGTAGAGAACAGCAGTCGATGTGTATAATGTAGAGAACAGCTGTCCTCGTGTGTATGGTAGAGAACAGTAGTCCCTGTGTATAAAGAAAATTGATCAGCACTGCCTGTGTATAACACAGAGAACAGCAATCCATCTGTCTCATGTAGGGAGCTTCAGATCCTGTGTCTAATGTAGGGAATAGCTGTCCCTGTATATAGTATAGAGAACAGCAATCCCTCTGTATAACGGATAAAATCGCAGTCCCTGTGTATAACGTGGAGAACAGAAGTCCTTGTGTATAATGTAGAGAACAGCAGTCCAGCATTCAATGCAGAGAGCAGCAGTCCCTCTATACACTATAGAGACCAGCAGTCCCTGTGTATAATGTGGAGAACAGCAATCCCTCTGTACACTATAGACTGCTGTTCTCCATATTATACACAGGTAAGGGGGTTCTCTAATTAGACAGAGGGACCCATGCTCTCTATAATGTACACAGCGCCACGTGTGCTCCATGGGGACACCAATTAATTTGCTAGGTAAGGACGCTTTATTGGAGTTAGAATTAGTATTGGAATGTACTCAAAAAGGTGTTTAGTGTAGATAAAAGGGAGTTCTCAGTTGGTGTTGCAGGGAGCTGGGATGGCTAATGTAAATTGGATAGGAGGTAGCGATGGTTATAATTGTGTAACTTGGGAGAAAAGGAGGACAGATACTTTAGCTTTACTTCCTTTGGCTGCACCATTATACAGTGATTTTTGAGGAGAATCAGAGTAAAGTATTGCAGGAGTGGTGGCACTATGAGGTTGTCTCCCTGCAGCATTTACAGAGTGAAGACATAGTGATAGGAAAGCAGGGACTTAGCATTGCAGATAAGACAAAATGATTTTCTGCAGAAATGGTGCAGTGTGCTATGGGCTTTGCCCCATGTGACAATATTAGTAAATGAGGGACATCAGTCCAAGGATCTGGGACCTATGATGAAACATGTAGAAATGATTAGTGATTGGCAGATGATGACACCAGTGATCTGGAAATCTGGCGATGGTAAGTATGTTCGAATTGCAGCTTGTATGGATATGTTGGGGAACCCCACAGAGATTGAATTGGTTTCCCCGACGGAGTATGCCAGCGATAGCACGAGAAAGTGACCATCAATGTGAATATTAGTTGGATGCATTGCCAGTTAGCTTATGGTCCCTACATGATACAGATGTGGGGAGAATGAAGTCAGCAAATTCAGTAGTATTAAGTTTACAGCCAGGGGCACATTTGCCTGGGAGATCACAGTATGCTTTGAAGCCAAAGGAAGAGGAGGGAATAGCAGCGAACATACAAGGGACTACTGGCAACTGGGTTGCTCAGGGAAACATACAGCTCCTGTAATACAACATTCCTGCCTGTCTTAAAAGCGGATATGTTGAAATGGAGACTGGTACACGATTTGAGGGCGGTTGATGGTGTGGTGGAGGATTGGCCAGCATTGGCTCCAAATCCGCATACACTGCTGAAAATATACCCTTGGAAGCAGATTGGATTTCAGTGATTGGCTTGTGTTCAGCCTTCTTTAGTGTTCCATTGGCGGAGGACTGTCGATATTTGTTTTTTATGTACAGAGGAAGGCAGTATATTCGAGGGCCACAGGGGTTTAAGCATTCACCACATGTGTTTAATCAGTTGTTGAACTTGGATCTGGAGGGTGTGAATTTGGAGAGTACACTAATCCAGTATGTTGATTATTTGTTAGTTTGCTCTGAGAGTGAAGGGCAATGTGACTGTGACACCATATCTCTTCTGGAACAGTTAGCATATGGTAGTCATAAGGGGTCTGGGCAGAAGCTGCAAAGCTTTTTGTGGATGGTTCATGTTACAGAGACTATGATGGGAATCATGCGGGGTTTGCAGTTGTCCAGCAGGAGGAATCTCAGTTTAAGATGTTTATACTGGAGGCCTATCTGTAAGCTTGTTCGGCACAATGCGCTGAGCTTAAGGCCCTCATTGCAGCCTGTACGTTGGTGGAAGGTGAGAAGGCAGGTATACAAACTGATTCTGCCTATGCCTTTGGTTCAGTCATTTGTTTGGTTCGATCTGGAAGCAAAGGGGCTGCCAGAGGAGCAATGGGGATCCCATGCAACATTGTCAGCAAATTGTTGAGTAGACAACCGCATTGATGATGCTGAAAGCATAAGCTATGATAAAGTGTCGGGTACATGAGGTAAGTGGTGATTTGGTGGTCAAGGGTAATAAAGCAACGGATGACGTGGGCAGGTTGGCTTCAGGGTGCGCTTCAGCTGTCATTGCACCCCAGGTGTGTTTAGATCCAGAGCCAACCATAGCTGTTTTCATTGTGATACAAGATGAGGCGACTTTCGCTGAGCAGGTGTTTTGGGGACAAAAGGGTGAGGGGGTGGTAGGCGCAACCAGGAAGGCCTGTGGTGCACAGAGGAAGGATTGTGGGTGGCACCTACCCCTTTGTTGACCATTCTTATCTCAGAGGGACATGAGTTGGATGATGGTGCTCGAGCCGTAGTGCTGAGAAGATAATGAGGGATGGCTATTGGTCACCTTACTTGTAGGACTTGGTGGTCGACTATGTGGACATGATAAGGACAGTGAGAAAGCAGTGATACATATTGGTGGTCATTGACTGGGTTAGTAGATGGGTAGAAGCAACTGTATCAAGAGATTCAGGGGCAGGTGCTGTGGTGAAGTTTTACCAACTGAAGTGCTTCAGTGGTTTGGCATACCGTCTGAGATCAGTTCGAAAAATGGGTCTGCCTTTATCCAGAAGTTGGTTCGATTGGTGCTGCAGAACTTGTGGATGAAGCAGAGGTTTGGATGCGTGTATCATCCTTAGTCACAGGGTATGGTGGAACGCATTGTTAGCCTTTTGGAAGCTGAGGGGAAACTGACTAGAATTTGTGTAAGTACCTATCATAACTGGTCGATCTGCTGCCGCTGGCAATAATGGGATACCGTGTGCAGACTAACCACATGACTAACTTAGCGCTGCATGAAATGCTTACTGGTGCCAGTGCCTGAGTGGAGTGACCCATTTGATAGACTTAGCTTAGAACGATTTGAACTTGAACTTAAGTCGTACATGAAACAGCTAACTATGATTCATGAGTCTATGCACTCACAGGAAATGCCAGAGTCTGGTAACAGGAAGTGACCTATTGGACCTGGATATGAGGTGTATGTGTGGGTTCTTCTGGAGAAAGTGGAAGGAGCCGAGGGGAGAAGATTCCTTTACGGTAACCAGGGCGTCACCTACTTTCATTCCAATGGTGAGTAGATCCGTATCATATCATCTTAGTCACTATACCAGGGTGCTCCCACGGGCACAGACGGAATCCAGGGTGGAGGTATGTGTGGGCTGTGAAGGAGTTGCGACTGTTGAAAGGGCGTGTTGGCACCCGTTCCTCCTTTACGTGGCCTTGAGTAGTCTGTGAGTGAAGCTTTGTGGGGGTGCTGGCGCCTCCGAGGCCGTCGGTGTTGCGTTTGTGGAAGGCGACCTTTCTCCTGATTGTCTGACTGAGGACAGATTGTGGGAGGTCACTGAAATCCCCTCCACAGTCCTGAACCTTTCTGCTCACGTGCTAACTTGGGGTCCATCGATTTGGCGGATCTTGCTTGGTAGTGACAATGCCCTATCACAACCAACTCTACACTGCCCTAAACGAGGGTGTGTCCATGATCTGGCAGTACACATTGTTGTTATAGGTTAGCCAAGGAGTTTCTCCAATGTGGTTAAGGTCAATAATGCGATTGCTGCGGATTGGGAGTCGCTTATCCCTGTCATTGGAAGTAAGCAGAATGCTGAGTGGTTTAGTTATATCTATTAAAATCAACAAAGGGATTTGTTAATTACTCCGATGATGTCCTCTCTGCGTTGGGTGAGCAATTAGATGCGATCAGTAGGATGGCGTGGCAGAATAGATGGGCTTTGGACTGATTGTTGGCTAAGGAATGTTTTTGTTGTTTGGGGAATATTGTTGTACTTTTATTCCAAATAATACTCGCCCGGAAGGATCTTTACTCAGACTATGGGTAAGCTGCTGACTTTATGGAAGGAGCTTGAGAATACATGGTCCAGCCATTGGGTCTTTGATTGTTTGGATGGTGTTTTGGGTAGATCAGGGGCTTCGTTCACTAAGATTGGGATTGTTGCAGGCTTTGTGTTGCTTGTTGTTGCCTTTGTCTTTTGCTGTGTTTCACCTCTTCTTAAGTCTTTTTAGTGTGTCTTGCTGTGCGGAAGTTCCCTCTGGATCCAGTGGACTCTGGAACAGCCCCCTCTTCCAATGCAGTTCTCTGCTCTACTTCTGTGATCTGACGTCTGCTGTGGTGCTGAAGTTTTGTTTGGATGGAAACACCTGACTTGCATCTGTTGCATGAACATTTTTATTGTGCAGGGTCTTTGGGTTTTTTTTTCCCATTCCAGTTATCAGGGGGCGGGTTTTTGCATTGAGGTTCCAAGTGCCAAGCAAAAATACTTTGAGGTATGGACACTGGAAATTGTTGTGGCACGCTTTTGGGGCTCTGGCTATCGATTTGGCCTTTGTGTGTCCTGGCTCCTTGTATTCTCTATCTGTGTGAGACCTGTTGGTCTCAAAGGGGGAAAACATAGAAGTTATCATGGCAGTCATGTCGATAACTTCGTGTTGCAATGTATGTCCAGGATCATGTTACAGGTGTCCAGCAACAGATAATGGTAGTAGACGTGATAGGTTAGTTAAATTGCTCGGAGATGAGCTAATGCTGAAGGTGTTGGTGTTGTAATGTGATAAGGTTAAGTTGGAGGGAACCAGTGTGGCAGACACTGGTTTAGAAAGATAAATCAAACTAGCATGATTGGCTATGCTAATGTTATCTGATAAGCGCGGGAGCAACAAATTGTATAAACTGGAGGAGAACAAAGAAATTGTGGGGAGCCAGGAAAGACATTTTGCTGGCTCTCACAGCTTTGATTTTGCAAGATTAAGTTTAATTTCATGACAGAATTTCTTCGTCTCCTGGTAATGTTGCATAGAAAATTGAGTGATTCTTCCACAACAATTGCAGGGAAAATAAATCAAGATAAAATACAGAGAAAGGCAAAGAACAAACGGAGCACTGGGTACGTGGCTATTGCCGCATCTTGGGTGTAAATGCCTTAGGTATGAAGGCAGGAAGGCGTGCTAAACATTTACTAATGATGAGTCAGGAATGGAGACCTCAGAAGGTGAATGATCCACCGATTCGGGCAAAGTGCTCTCTGACTGGTGCAAGTGCCCATGTGTCCATGTGCCCCAGCAATCAGTCCGAATTATGAACAGTCAAAAGGATGCTTTGTCCTCTCATGCCTCTTATCTTCCTTGTCGGGCATGTGTCAGGACATCCTGATGATTAGCTTGCGTGGCGTACCTGTGTCATGAGAAGAAATCCCTTCGTGAAAATCAATTAATTTTCTATAACTTTCCTTCACTGCAGACTCATTTATGTATGCTTGCACTCCACCAGCTCAGAGAGCCAGAGACAGATATAGCCCCGCCCACTCAAAAGATGTGAAAATTTCAGAGTGACAATATAGCTTTGGCATCAGCAGATTTGAAGCAGACAACTGCTGCGGCAATGCCAGCATATGTCACATCATCAAAGATTATAAAACAAATTGTCACTGGAGGGTCCATTCTAGGCTATGAATACAGCTATCGTTTGGTTCCAGAAAGTTATTCACAGTTAGGTAACAGAAGAACGCCTGATGAAATAAATATGGCAGAAAATAAAGCAAATTCTTCCTACATGACTTATATGTGTTGATTGCTTGCTTCAAACACCTTAATGGCTAATTAGAATGCTCATGTCCTTAAAAAGTATCAGTAGGTAAGAGTGGAAATTTTATGAGAAGAATTTCAATGTCTGAATTATTTGATAAAACAACATTTTTTTTAAAAAATTGCACTATTATTTCACAGATCAGATTTACAAAGATAATGCGCATTGAAAGCACAACTTTACAGACCATAGGCAAGACAAATATATATCGTTATCATTGATAGTTCATAATTTTTTCTAGATTTTTCACACATTCCCATTTTCAAATTTTAAATATTTTAGTAAGTAGTCTAGCTGGATATCTCAACCCTTTCTTTAACTCGGATCTGACCTTGCTTTGTGTCACAGCGTAAATAAATGGGTTAACGCAGCAACTCAACAACTGAAACATAAATCCCACCTGTTGGATGATCAGTATTGAACGGCTGAGGTCGGAAGCCGTGGAATAACTAACATTCACAATTCGTACATAGAAAATCCGTGTAAAATATAACAAATATAATAGAATGAAACTTCCCGAGATGGCAAAAAGTAAAACAATGGACTTTCTCCGCTTCTCCATCTCTGGGTCACTCTGGTTATCTCCATGGCTGTGGGATCGGAGTTTTCTGCGGGTTGTATTAGCGACGAGAATATGTCTGACTGTCAGAGCATTCAGCAGAAATATCAGAATAAATGGAAGGCAAGGGTTTAAAATGGGTCGGATCCAGTCATATGCAGCCCATGCAAGTGAGGTATAATATATTCTTTTCAAGGCGCAGAACCAAGGTACATTGTCAATCATATATACAGGTTCATATATAAAATAATGGAATGCATTTTTTATGCAGGCGAGTGTACAAACGATTGTTATAACGAGTGCTCCCATTTTCTCTGTGCAATATGTCCTTTTCAAGTTGGGACAAGAAATGGCGACAAATCGATCAAAGGTAAAAGTGACTGTTAACCAAGCTGAGCTATCAAGAGCAACATAAATTAAGACAGCGCGAAAACGACAAACTGGTGTGATAGACAAAAAGCTGGAGGGGAAATAAATCCCAGCAATCCGGTTTAATATTACAGCTGTGACAATAGCCAGGAAATCTGACACTGCCATGGACACGAGGTAATAAGTGATACATCCAGAGAGACCACACCTTCTTTGAGTGAGTATCACAATTACTAACAGGTTAGCTGCAACAGAGAGAGAAAAAGATAAAAATCATTCTAAAGAAATGCAATTTCCTCCTAACCAAAAGGAAAATAGCTGCTTCAAATAAAGTCTGTAAAACTATGTGGTTTTGAAGGAGTCAACAGTCATATAATCCTTACAGGTTGGATATAGGCCGTTTGGCCCAAGTCCACACTGATGATTGGAAGAGTATTCTCGCTAGGCCCATTCCCAGTTGCTCTACATTCCCCCGAATAGTGCACCTATCGTATACATCCTTGAACATTTTGGGCAATTTAGCATGGCAAATTCACCTTTCCTGCACATCGTTGGACTGTGGGAGAAAACTGGAGAACCTGGAGTAAACACATGCAAACACGGGGAGAACATGTAATTTCCACATAGACAGTCGCTGGAGACTGGAATGTAATCTGGGTCCCTGGCGCTGTGAGGCAGCAGTGCTAACCACAGTATGTCTGAAACAGAGGAAGAGTATTGGGGAAAAAAACTTTGCATTTGACTTGGTTGGAGATTTTTACACGGAAATGATATGGTATTAAGGCTGATCTGTTCACCTCATCGTCACCTCAGACCTTCAGAACCGATGGAAGCACTGCAAATTTCAGAAGATAAAAACTGTTTGGAGAACAATGTTGTTGAATTGATCCACTAGGCTTTACCATGCAGTCAGAATAAATGAACAGTTTTGCAATACTGCCAATATTTGAATGAAAATGTTGAGGCATAGATCCGAACGAAACCAACAGTTGCAATATCGTTTAATGTGGAAAGCACCTTGAGGAAGGTAATAAAAAAAGATATTATCCCATTTATGGAGCAAAACGAAACGTGACTCTTAGCAGTATTCAATCAGCCCTGGCGAATAAGGCAGCGGAAAGCCGGGCTGGGCTATTGAATGTTAGAAGCTAAGGTTTGAAATGCTGAGATGCACGGGTTCAGGGTAAATGGCTGTCATCCATCAATGCTGGTGCATTGTTTATATGTTGTTTGCAGCTTGGTGCCTAATACGACCTTTCAAAATATGACTTCAATAAATTACATTTGACATTATTTATCAGTTCAGTCAACCCATCATGTGGTAGTTATTTCGTCACTGTTATTGTCAATGGCACAGTAGTGCTCCATTAAGTATGATGACTATAGTTGATAAAAAGTGACATAACATTGTAAAAACAGATGAATAATGACAATGATATTTAAAACTTCTGTCAGTAAATGGAATAAATCATATGGTTAGGATTGATAACGTTAATACTCAAAACCTGTGCTACAACAGAAGAGAAATTATACCAGTTAAATGAAAAAAATTCTGAAATGGAAGTTTGCCTCCCATTCTGTCATCAAATCGGGATAGTTATCGTAGAATAATGCACGCTGTAAAATAGGAGAATGGATGTAGCAAACGAATGATATACACAGTATTAAAAACAACAACGAAAATGTTTTACCTGGAACTCCAATAGATGCAAGGATGGGATAATAAATAGCAAATAGAGGACCTCTTAATGCTGTATGCATTTCAACTAAAAGTGGGGGACGTGTTCTCCAATTGACCTTGAAACAAAAATTTTTCGTATTTATACCTGTTGCTGAAGGAGCTAATTAGTTGCTGTTAATTGATGTACCAATCATATTTTTGAAACACAAGGATGGTGCTGCTGATGCTCAGCTGGTGTTTACATTTTAGTAGATTGGAAAATTTTCAATGAGGCTTGATGCAATTCTAACTTGAAATGCCCTGAGACTGTGGAATGATGACAGATAAATTTATTTGTAAAAACGCTAATTGTCTGGAGATTGGAGTATGACAAAGCCAGAAGTGGTCATCACTGGCGCTGCTGACAAATCTACATTTTCCTGAGGTAAACAAAATGCTAGGTTCTTGCTTCAGGTCATTATTCAGTCAGAACATAAAATTTGATATGGAATCTTTCTTAAACATTACACCTAATTTAAGACAACTTCTAGCTTGTCCGAAACGTTTGTTGTACGCAGTGTCTGTACTTAATAAGTAGATTTAACGCAGACTTGTTCATGTCATTGTCATCGTTATCATTGTGGACTTGTCCAATTCAGCAGGGAAAAGGCTCAGTCCAGTGCAGTTCCAAACAGCGTGCACGTATTCAGTGTCCAAGAGGCACATTCAATGTCGGGATGCCCACCCAACATCTGAAAACTAAATGCACGTCAAATAGTATCAGTACACTTTACATTCATAGTATATTCTGTGTTGAGGTTAGCCTAGTTAAATCCAAAAGGAACCATATACACGGAAGGACCATTATTGTGCAAAACAGGATGCATTGAACGTGGGTAAACGCCATTTAAGATCGCAGTTAAATTCAGCAGATCAGCTCTGGTTCGGGATTTCTAATATTCATACTTTCATCATCGCCATTAATTTAATTTGGGTATTTTCAGCAAGCAATCATAAAGCCATTTTAGACTTCCAAAATGAGGGACTATAAAATAGATATTGGAAAGAGGTGGTTCAGTGAATTGTTCAGTCCAGTTCAATTCACATTAAAACAGACATATGGTGGTTTCATTAGTGTTGACAATTTTTTTTAATGCAGTGGTTACGTTTAGCATATATAGATCACGTTCTGCCCTTTTTTTACGTGATAAGGTCATTTTCAGCATTATTACTTTCAAGGTAGACATGCCCAGGCCAATCTGCTGCTGACATAAAGTTTGATCTAAAATATAATGTAAATGTTCAAAACTGTCAGTATGTTTGGCATTATCCATATCAAATCTGTTATACAGGTCCTGGGGGATATGCCCAGTCCTTCTAGAAGGTCAATCTGTTTTTATTTTGTCATTTCTGTGTACAAACCAGCATGCTTTCTTAAATATGAGTTAGATTAGATTAGATTAGATACAGTGTGGAAACAGACCCTTCGGCCTAACAAGTCCATACCGACCCGCCGAAGCGCAACCCACCCAGACCGCATTCTATTAGAAAAGAGTTAATTAGAGTGCAGGAGAGACATTTTCCTGTGAAAATGAGGGTTTGAATTGGCATGATTAAGGAGCCATGGATGACAGGTGAAATTGTGAAACTAGCAAAGAGGAAAAAGGACGCACATATAGGTCTCGGCAACTGAAGACAGATGAAACTTTGGAATAAGATGGGGAATATAGGATCAGTCTGAAATGAGGAATTCAAAGTTTGTGAGAAGATTTGTAGCTCGTGTGCTCGTTGCTGTGGTTATGTTCACCGAGCTGGGAATTTGTGTTGCAGACGTTTCATCCCCTGTCTAGGTGACATCCTCAGTGCTTGGGAGCCTCCTGTGAAGCGCTTCTGTGATGTTTCCTCCGGCATTTTATACCACTAGAAATGCCGGAGGAAACATCACAGAAGCGCTTCACAGGAGGCTCCCAAGCACTGAGGATGTTACCTAGACAGGGGACGAAACGTCTGCAACACAAAATCCCAGCTCGGTGAAATGAGGAATTATGAGTGTGAAAAAAGGTCATGAAATATCTTCAGCAAACAGGATTAAAGAAACTCCCAAAGCCTGTTACTCACAAAAATAAGTAAGAAGAGGGTAACTAGAGAAAGGGCTGGAGCTTTGCATGCAGTCAGAGAAAATGGGTGAGATTCTTAATGTGTACTTTATATCAGTATTTACCGAGGAGAGGGATGTGTGGATGTTGAGGCTTGGGACATATATCTGATTACTCTCGGTCAAGTTAGCATAAAGAGGGAGGAAAAAGGCAATAATGTGGACAAGTCTCCAGATCCGGATAGGATCTACCCCAGTTCACCGACAGAAGTGAGAGAGGAAACAGCTGGAGCCTTAAAAAAATACCTTTGCAGCATCCTTTAACACTGGTAAGATCCCAGAGGACTGGAGAAGTGGTAATGCTGTCCCGTTGTTTAATAAGAGTAGCAGGCGTAATCCAGGTAATTATAAGCGGTGAGCCGAATGTCAGTGATAGGCAAGCTGCTGGAGAAGATGTTGGGGGATTGGATCTATTTGCATTTGGAAGAAAATAGGCTTGTAAGTGAATTTAACATATTCTTTCTGCAGGGAAAATCATTTGTTATCAAATTAATAGAACTCTTTGAGGAAGTGACAAAGTTGATTGATGGGGATGGGCTGTATATGTCATATAAATGGACTTTGCTATGCGTTTGATAAGGTTCCCCATGGTAGGCTGTTGGAGAAAGTGAAGGTGCATGGAGGCCAGAGTGTACGAGATAGATTGATATAGAACTGGCTGGACAACAAGAGACAGAGAGTTGCAGTGGAAGGGAGTTTCTCAAAACGGAGAACTGTGACCAGTGGTGTTCCACAGAGATTCGTGCTGCGACCACTGTTGTTTGTGATGTACATAAATAATCTGGAGGAGGGTATAGGTGGTCAGATTAGCAAGTTTATAGATGAGGCAAAGATTGGCAGAATAAGAGATAGGGAAGGGGACTGTCAGAGATTGCAGCAGAATATAGATAGATTGAGGAGTTGGGTGGGGACATGGCAATTTGGAATTTAATCCAGTCAAGTGCGAGATCATGCATTGTTGAAGATCTAATTCAAGAGTGAGCCACACAGTAAATGGAAAAATCCTGGGGAAAATTGATGTACAGTGAGAACCGGGTGTTCAGGTCCATTGTACCCTGAAGGTGGCAACGCAGGTGAATAGGGTGGTTAAAGCATATGGCATGCTTTCCTTCATGGGATGGAATATTCAGTATAAGAGATGACAGGTCATGCTAGAGTTGCATAAGACTTTGGTTCAGCTATCACAGACGATGATAGTCGTGGCTTTTCGATGAGTCTTTCCAGCTCCAGATTATCTCAGCAGCAGTTACGCAAGGGAGTATCCTAGGACCAACCATCATAGCTGCTTTATCAATAGCCTTCCCCCCATCATAAGGTCAAAAGTGGGGATGTTCGCTGATGGCTGTACAATATTCAGTATCATTCATAAGTGCTTAGAAACAAAAAGCAGTCCATGTTAAAATGCAATAAGATGTGGACAACATCCCCAATTGGGCTGACAAATGGCAAGTTACATTCACGCTACAAAAATGCCATGTTATGACCATAACCTATCGGAGTCAATATTTTGAAGAAGCTGCTCCTTTAACAAGGTTACGGAGTCCTTGTCCTTTTTTTTAGGAAAGGTGGTAAATAAAAGAAACTCTAAAACGTCTGGGGTGTAGTGCTTTAAGACCAATTTGATAACAGCTAACAGACACTGACTCAAGCAGAGGCTTTCAAGTCAAATCAAACAATTGTACTATGAAAAGGGCCTGTCCAGTTCTCACAGCTCAGCTTTTACTCTGGTTTAGTTTTACTTTTAGCAGTAGTGTGAAAAAAGCTGCTGAAACCATAGATGCAGGTTAAGGCTAGTTCTATGTCTCTCTCTCTCTCTCTATTTCTATCTATCTATCTATCTATCTATCTATCTATCTATCTATCTATCTATCTATCTATCTATCTATCTATCTATCTATTTATCTTTCTCCCTCCCTCCCTCTCTCTCTCTCTCTCTCTCTGACTTCCATCTAGTGAGAGCTTGTGTTTGATTTTATCTTTTGAGCCAAGAGGTATTTATGGGGATTGTCGCAAGTATTTGGAATAGCATCATTAATTTAGAAAGATCTGTTGAGTTTTCGGAGAGGTGAATTTATTCAAAACTTTATTTTCTTTGGTTTGCGTTTCATTCAGTAATCTTGCAAATAAATTATGTTATGTTTCAAACTAAGTCTCTTGGAATATCCACTTTACTTAAAACAACTAGCAAAGTTAGCGTCTGGGCTACCTTCTTGGAATTGTTTTGAGAGTTCTGTCCTGGGTCATGACAGATTCGGACTCGTACAGGATTTGTTCTATGGTTGCAAATTGAGATTAGAGTTGTTGGAGGCGAAGGCAGCCAATGGTAGGTGTTAGTCACTTTTGCTCCGATTATTGATTTTGGTTGGTTTAAATAGTGCTTGGGATAACAATGGCTCACGAAGAGTTTTCTAGTAGTGGAAGAAGTGACCTTTGGGGTTATGCAAAATGTGACTTAAGGCCCATCTGCTGAAATTATCAGACATGCTGCAATTGGAGATGCCTACTTCCGTGAGGAAAGGGCAAATAACTACAGCAATAGCTTAGCTTTTATATTTGCAGCAGAATCTTTAGAGTTGGTTTACATTCAATTGAAAATGAAATAGCTTGGGTTAGAGTCAGAAAAGACACAGAACTACGATTAAAAGCAGAGGAACAAAAAAAAGGAAGAGCAGAAGAGAGACAAAACGAGAAACAGTTTGAACTTCAGAAATTGGCAATTAGGCTTTCAAAAACATTTTCTGAAGTAGGGATAACTCAGGCGGGAGAGCAGAAAGTTCAAACGGCAAGATTAGCAAAAGGACTGATGATATTGAGTTGGTCCATGAAACAATTTCGCTTCCATATTCAATTTCAATCCATGACAATAAAAATTGTCTAAAAGCGAAATCCTCACTTGGAAAGGGAAAAGTAGAAGTGGGTGAAGACTATAAGGATAACTTACCATAAGGTAAAAAGTAAACCCTTAAAGGGGAAAGCGAAATTAAAATGCTCCGGAGTTTCCACTGCAATAAAGTAGGCCACATGAAAACACAGCATTGGTGGGTAAGGACTGGGGAGTCTGATGTCGGAGAACAGGATGAGCCAGTGAATTTTGTTGGAATGGTAACAGAAAGCACAGTGGAGGCTAGAACGATGTATCAGACTACAACTTTTTTGGAAGTTGATTAAGGAGGAAGTGACAGATCTTCATTAACCAAATACCTACGGATCTAAAGTTTATTCTCATAGGGCAGGAGCAGCTGGTAAAGATGTGACAATATTAAGAGGCACAGGATCCTCTAAGTCTATGATGCTGATTGATAAGGAGAGATGTACTTCTGAATGACTATTGCCACAAAAGGTACAATTGACAGGAATTCACGGTGAGATAAAAAGCGCCCAATTATGTACAGTCAGTTTATGTGTCCAGCGAAGAATGGAGAATTCGTGATAGGAGTACTGGACAAACTCACAGCTCCAGGAATTTGTCCTTGCTAATGATATAGCTGACTCACCTGTAGAAGTGCTGCCTAGTGTATTCGAAAAGCCAGTGCAAAATCAGGCAACTGAACTATTCCTGACTGTGTGATAACGAGGTCATAAAGTCACCAGTTGTTACAGGAGAGATCAAAGGGTACAGCTAGGAAAGTTTAGATTACTTACAATGTGGAAACAGGCCCTTCGGCCCAACAAGTCCACACTGACCCACTACCCACCCAGACCCATTCTCCCATGCCTCTAACACTTTAGCATGGTCAATTCACCTAACCTGCACATTTTTGGACAGTGGGAGGAAACCCAGGCAGACACGGGGAGAATGTGCAAACTCCACACGGTCAGTAGCCTGAGGCGGGAATTGAACGTGGGTCCCTGGCGCTGTGAGACAGCAGTGCAAACCACTGTGCCACTGTGTCGCCCACAAGTTGAAATGGAATTAACAGAGATCCTGTATGATAAGGTATTTAGCACAACCTAAGAGCAGCTAGATAACAATACAGACGTCTATAGCTCAGATAGATTAACTGAATTACAGCAGGAAGATGAAATGCAAGCGCTATGTTGTTGAATTCATTCAGGGCTGAGTGAGGCTGATTTGTGCTATTCAAGGCGGTCAAGAGATATGTGGACCGGTAGCACAGCAATAAAATTCAGTGACAATCAAATCAGACATAATATTCTTGGACGAGAGAAAAGATGTTCCATGTCAATTTGCATACATATGTTCATATTGATTGTAACACCTGACTGATTTCGTTTGAACAATAGATTTATTTTGACAGTCGTTATATATAATTTCAATCGTTGCACCTTCAGCAAACTTTTTCAGTGAATCACAATCTCACATTCATATATTCCTCTTGACAAAATTTCATGTAGTATCTTAAATAATTCAAAGCTATTTCAAATATTGAAAGATTTTACATGAGGAACCATATCTAGACGTGTCCCACCAATTACATTAATATTCCGTGGTATATTTTTATCCCTTGACCTTCTTTAGGCTGCACTTATCATTGATGAGCATTTACAAATCTGTTCCCAGCTAATGCTTTAGAAGGCTCGAATTCTATGCCCAATGATGCAGGTTTAGTGTCATTCCTTCCTGCATAAATTTCGCAGCTGTTAATCAAACTGGTTGCATCTCTTCTAGAATGCACAAGTCATCGTGGTACAATAGGTGTTGGAGTGGGAATGGTTAACTGAATCTGTTTGCTCGAATACTAACTATTGTCACGCTTATGGATTTACCGTCAGCTTCTAAGAATGTTAATTGTCACTCTGGAGGCTTTGCAACTTCCATTAATAAGATATTTCTCTCAATCAATTATCACTTCGAGCAACCTGCGAATCGAGAGAGAGTAAGACGGAAGGTCAGTATCTGGGAGAGAAAGTTGAATATAACATCAATAGAACGAATCTTATTGCAACTAATTTAAACCTTTTTCACAATAGTTCAAAAGCGGCATTTGAATGTGACAGAATTCAATCATACTCCAAGAACAATGAATTCGAAGATGATCACAATGGATGTTAATATGACAACATTAAGTCGGAATGTGACAGCGATCAGTAGGAGTTTGTACCATGCACTTCACGAGTTGTCCACAACTTATGACAAACTAACAATAAAGTGGCGAATCTATTACAGGCTTCGGATTATCCAAGCAGGTTATTATCCATTGTTGGCATTTGTTGGTATCCCTGGTAAGTCAATTTATCAATTTTCTTTTACTATTTATGTCTGTGGTACGTGCAAAACATTTGAAATCTGTGCAGCTCAAATCCAATGGGTTCCATCCTTTCAAAAAGCACATGGAAATGTCCTCCTGCATCAATATTGAAGGATAAACCCACAATGTTCAGTCAGATATTTCTAACCAACCTGCTTACATATATCATTCCTCACCTCCGGTGACAGTGGAAGTTTGGGACTCGAACTCGACACCGCAGGACCCCTTTCTCTCAACAACACAGCCCTTTAATGACCTATTAATATTACTCTTACTCATATTTCGTTTATTCCATGCGTGTCAGACGACAAAGTCTGTGCAAAGCAATATAAAATGTTTAATCCCAGCTTTCCGCATTCGAGATCTCAATTTAATACCTGACCATTTAATGTACGCTGTCTCTCACCAGTGTAAAATGCAGAAATAAATTAGTTTACATCTCACAGTATTTCAACGATTCTACTATATTTTTGTTGTTTTTATAAGTTCCATTCGACTTCAAAAGTCAGCTACTCATCTCTTCCCTGCTTTATGATATTACCGCATTTTTTCTAAAAAAAGGGGAATGTCTGTAAAATATTGGTAATAATGTATGAAATGTGACATAGAGATTGACTCAGTGGTTGCAGTTTAAACGTACAATCTCCACGCTGTCCTGATCACAACACACTGGAAATTTGATTCATGAGGTGTACGAAAAACTCATTGGCTTATTCAACGCACGGATTTAAAAGAGAAGAAAAAGAATTGCGAATAACTCGTGTACAACCATGTGCACACAAAGATGCACACACATGTACACACGCACTTACAATATTTCAGCTCATCTGAAGGTTTTGATCGCAACCTCCTATATGAGATATCTATATCTCCTATCTTTATTGTGTTCAATATGCGTAGCATTGTTAGTCTGACAACATGTGGTACTTTCAATCCGGCTCCTAGCTCTCTCAGTCGATTCAGTCCTGTAACAAGTCATGCCCGAGCCCATACTGTCCCTAGGCCCTTAATTTGTTCTGTTTAAACTCGTTTCACAGTCCTCTATATTTCGTGCTGATCACGACTTCAGTGAATGCAACAAGCACTGAATGCAGTACTGAAAGTGTGACGCAGGAAAAGCACAGCAGGTCAGGCAGCATCCGAGAAGCAGGAGAATCGATGCTTCAGGCAAAAGCACTTCCTTCATCAGGAAGAGCTGTGCTGTCAAGGTCAGAAACTGGGAGAAGTTTAAGGTTGTGCTGGCAGCCACAATGATGTTGTTCTGCAGTGAACAGCGCGATTCAGTACTGTCAAGTTTGTTTCGTATTGCAATGCTCAAGGAAGTTCGGCCCTCTGGTTGAACAAGAGACATGTTGGTAGCACATTTTTCAAGTTGGGCAAGTTAAAACCACAAGCTAGAAAGAATATAACCTCCAGGTATTCTGTCTCAAAATTGTGGCGTTGTATGTTTCATTAAATACACTCTTCAATTTCACATGGAGTGGGATGTAGACTGTTAAGATAGTGGAGCTGAACTCGCGTAGCATGTAGTAGGGGCAGGATTTTACATAGGATATTCTAGGTGCAGACATCAGTAGTTCGCCAGCATGGCTCCATCTAAGCACCAAGATGATTATAAGGCAGAACCCACCACCACTTGCTCTTCTAAGCAAGCTAAACAGTCAGTTCAGTGAACTGAGAAAACCCTTAGATTGTAAGGCTTAATCAGGTGAAGCAGGAGTAAGCCATGTCTCTGCAAAGAGACAATTTCTCAAATCCCTTTGCAAGATCCATCTATCTTGAAGGTCATCCATCTTGAGTACGACAGCTTGGATATTTGCCAGGTGCATGCCTGGGTGGGAGCATTTCAAGCTCTGTTTCAGTTCTGGATGTAAGTTCATTCACTGACGTGGAAGGTTTGTTTCCTGACATTTCGGAACCATACTAGATAACATCATCAGTCAGCCTCTGTTTAAGTGTTAGCGGAAATCCAGCTCGTCCCTCAAGTTTCTTGGGCTGGTGTCTGCTCCTTTTGGATCCCGGATGTCTTTGAGGGAGGTCTTGCTGCACTGAGAGAAAAGTGTACGCTCCTGAAGGGATCCTGTGCTATTCGTGCCCATGAGCATTCCAGGAGCTTCTGCAGCTGGTACATTTAGGCCTCCTCAATGTTGGATCATAGGGTTTCTTTTGCCTACATTTATTGCGCCATGGTTCTGTGTTGCAATGAATTCATATCTGGGAGAGACCGTTAGGCGTCTGGGCTTGATCCTGCAGCGTCAGGAAGGTCCCACAGGATCCCAGGAGTGACTCTCGCTCATGGAAGTCTTGCCATTTTCAAGTCGGCCTTCTTGACGTCCGTCAGTATGGGATCAGTTCTTGCTTCCAGGCTGGACGGGATTCGGTTCTAGGTTTCCATGAGCAGGTTCGACTTGCAGGACGTTGGTAGACCCTTAGGTGTGGTGGGCTTGTGTTTCCACCAACAGGAGTCGAGTTTGTAGCTCATGGAAACTTTAAACCTTAAGGCATATTTAAGAGAACATCGATAGTAATTCTGACAGACAAGGAATTAAGCTTTAGAATCAATTCGAATAATTATTTTAAATAATTATAAAATAGTTTAAAACATGGACGTAAACGATCTTCCCTAGTCAGCTCACAAAATGTCACCATGTTCCAGCACAGTCTTGAATATGATTTATTATTGTGTAGTATGGTACGTAATTTAGTCATAGCAGTGTTTGGGGAGGCGATGTACAAAATCTTTTCAGCTGCTGCGTTTGCAGCGACAGCATACATTCTTGGTAGTCATTAGACTTGGTGAGCTATTTCAGTGAGGGTTGTAATTAAACAGTATCTTTGTCTGAAGCAAAACAAAAAAAGTGCAAGAACAAAAAAAGAGCATCATAGAGTCCTTCATAGAAGCTTCAGCAATGAAGAGGACTTGAAAGAGAAATTGGAAGGATTCAAAGTTTCCTACCTGGTGCACTCTAGGTTCATTTTAAGACCTCACAAGAATTAAGAGAAGAGGATCTCTTACTCTTGATTGCTCCTGACAATTATGCATCCATTTACCTTGAGCTGCTACTTCTTATTTGGCAATATGACTAATGCATGCAGGAAGGAAACTCATAATTTAATCCCAGGATTAATTACGCATTTTAAATGCATAATTTTGCCACCGTTGAGGCATCTGTTCAGTTAGCTAGGCATCAGTCCCAGTAAATTGAAATTGTCATCCAGAACGAAAATCTCGTTTCAACTGGAAAGAAATCAACAACAATGCGTGGTGCCCACAGTATTGCCCCATATTCCATGCTGATGGCAACAGGCAAATGTGTGAAATTATCCTCGAAATAGTATTGTAGATGTCTAAGTGCGTTTCTTCTGCTCAGCGCAGACGCAGTTGGCCAAAGGACCTTCACTGTTTTGTTGTTCTTCTTGACATTATGACTATCCGCTAGCAGTAAATAAGTATTCTAGTCCGTCATTATCTGAGGGACTGCACTGTCTGTCGTATGTCCCACATGTTCCACCTGAAATAGGGTAATGTTAGCGAAATCGTTGCCTCCTTTGTAATATCCTAAATTAAAGGTATGATGCCCAAACACCAATTATCGTGATGCATTCAATTCGGAATGTTGAGAGTTTGATTGTGACTGAACCATGCTCTGGAAGAGGGAATAATTCGAAATGACCCAATACGGGTTTGACAAATTTCACTATGACTCTGTTTTTTTTAAAAAAGTGTTCTATTTTACATTCCAACATATTTTCTTTATAGAAACAGTCTCAGACAAAATTATTTTATCGCACGATATAAAACAGGAGCAAATGTAGTGATCCCAAGAATTAGTGAATCAAAGTTGATGCAAAGTAACGTACAATTTCTCTTTTTTCTCCCCTAACAGTTAATATACTAACAGTTGTGATACTGAGTCGGCGAAAATGTGGTCTCTCCAAATGTACCACACGATACATGGTGGCTATGGCAGTGGCGGACCTATTTATTATTATCTTGGACTTGATATTAAGACATATTGTACTTGTCTATAATGAACATCTCCGTTTCCTGTGGAACATCCCCATGTGTAATATACATGCTACATTGATAAATACGGCCACAGATGCATCTGTCTGGTTTACTGTTGCTTTTACTTTCGATCGATTTGTTACCATCTCTTCCAGTAAGTGTAGAAGTAAATATTGCACCATAAAGACGGCAGATATCGTTCTTGGATCACTTGGAGTACTATGCTGTTTAAAAAACGTCAGCTGGTATTTCATGCTAACGGGTTCCTACAAAACGTGGAATTCACCGTGGTTTTGTGTCATGAAAAAGGAAGTCCAATTCTCTTTCGTTTGGGCAGCAATAGAGTTCTTGCATCACGTTCTATCACTGGCAGTTCCATTCGTGCTTATTGCACTGCTCAATGTTTTCACTATCAGACAGGTTTTAATGAGCAGACAAAACCGCAAAAGGCTGCAGGCTCATAGAATTTTGGAGGCTTATGCAGATTCAGAGGGGGAAAGTCGAAGGAAATCTATTATTTTCCTGTTTGTTATCTCAGGAACTTTCGTTCTGTTCCGTGCTTTGATAACGCTGTTTTATTTGTGGAAACGAATACACAAGTTGAACAACAACAGGATAAATATACCTTTTGCAGTACTTGAAGTAGGCTTCATTCTAAAAATATCGGCCTGCTGCACAAACGCTTGTGTTTATACTGTCATCCAACCAAAATTCAGAGGACATTTGAAGAATATGCTTCTGTATCCATTTTCGACACTTCGGGATTTCATTCGACGATGCAAGTAACTGAACAATTGGACATTTAGAAGTTATTTTCATTTCATTTTATGTTGTGTGACATTGAGTTGGAAATTGCCATTGTATTGTGCATGTGGTGAAGCAAACGTACTTGTGAGGCTTTTCTCCATTAGCAATTGGGGGTCACTTTATAATCTCATTGCCATTGTGACCAGGTCATGTTCTGAGGACAGACACGTTGATGTCGACCATGTTGCCTGGCGTTTGTTCAACATGTAATGACAGCAGAACGAGAGAGGAGGGGTACTGTTTCTTTTGTCTGCAAACATTACCAAACCATGAAAACCCAATAGAATTGCACATTGAGTTAGCATAAGTTTTGGCCAGCCCTCGCTGCTAGACGTGCCCTGTTGAACAAGAAAAGCAAACATTACTGGGGAAATGAATTATGAAAATGGAATTACGTTGTCATCACCTCTGATCCTGTACGGGGTAATTCACCTGAAAGGATTCCTCAAGGTTTTTTTTTGTTCTCTCCACAATTCTGTACATCTTACATAGTAATTAGATTTTTTTCTGTTACTTTGACTTAAACTGCAATGGTTACACTTCCCAGATGGCCGTGTGGCATCGTGTTCCATTCTTCCACGAGAAAAAATTTCATAATTTCTATAAGGTTTTTATTTTCAATAATTTTACATTCACACCTTGTACTGCTGTAAACCGAGGCATTTTTACTAATTAGAATTCAAGTTTTCCATCCCTAAATTTCAGAATCCTTACAGTGTGGAAACAGTCTTTTCGGCAGGAAGGAAACTCATAATTTAATCCCAGGATTAATTGTGCACTGCACTGGGGGGTCCCTGCACTGCCTTCCGGTTCCCTTTCCGTTCCCTGATGGTAACCCATCTACCTTCATGTTTTACCTGAGGTTTGACTACGTCCCTGTAACTCGTTTCAATAACCCCCTTCGCCCCCTATTGATTTGAAGTTCTTTCAGCTCCAGCTTCCATTCCCTAACGCGGTTTCCGAGGAGTTTAAGTGCATCTGCACTTCCCACAGATGCAGTCAGCAGGAACACTGCTGGTGACCCTTACCTCCTACATTCTGTGGGTGGAATATTCTTCTACCTCCTTCAGTAGTTTTGTGAAAACATTCACGTTTCCCTCCCTGAAGGTCATTTATGAGCCTATTCAGCTTTAATGATCATCCACTAGTTTCCTTAAGAATCATCTTCACAAGTGACCAGATTAATTTCTCTCAGTTTCACACCCTATGTGTTTTTATGGTTTCTCCTAATACATTTATTTTCTGTTCAACAGGTTGTTTTGCAATGAGAGATTTCAAACGAAACCACATCCAGATCTGACAGTCACTCTGTAATAATCTAATTGTCTCACATAGGGAAGAAACATTCACTCATAGAGTCATACAGTCCATAAGCACAGAGACAGCCCCTTTGGCCCAAACTGGCCCATGCCAACCAAAATGCCTGTCCACGCTAACGCCATTTCCCATCACTTGGCCCATATGCTTCTAATCCTTTCCTATCTATGCATTTGTCCAAATGCCTTTTAAATGTTGTCATGCACCTCAACCACTTTCACTGGCGGCTCATTCCATATGTGTGCCATATGTACTACACTCTGTGTAAACAAATTGCCCCTCAGGTTCCCTTTTATTCTTTGCCTTGTGAACTTAAACTGATGTCCTCTAGTCCTTGTTTCCCAACCCTGTGAAAGATACTGAGTGCATTCATCCTATCCACGCTCTCATGATTTATGCATTTCTATAAGGTCCCTCCCTCAGCCTCCTACACTCTGAAGAAAAATGTCCTATCTTGTCCCTATAACTCGGTCCCTTCAGTCCTGGCAACATCCTCATAAATTTATTCTGCACTCTTTCCAGTTTAATAATATCCGTCCTAAGCCAAGGTGACCAAAACTGAGCATAATGTTCCAAGTGTAGCCTCACCAACGTCCTGCACAACTGCAACATAATTTTCCAACTTCCATACTCAATGCCCTGACTGATGAAGGCCAGTGTACCCAAAGCCTTCTTCACTGCCCTGTCTACCTGTGACTCCACTTTCAGAGGACCATGCACCTGAACTTCAAGGTGCCTCTATTCCACTTTACTCCTTAAGGCAGTGCCATTCATCATGAAATTCCTGCCTTGATTTGACTTTCGAAAATGCAAAAGACTTGACACTTATTATGTTAAACTCCGTGTGCCATTTCTAAATCCACTTCCCCAGCTGATCAAGGTCCTGCTGGAATTTCTGACAACCTTCCTTATTGTCCACGATACCGCCTATTTTAACATCATCTGGATACTTACTAATCATGCCTTGTTCATTCTCATCCAAATTATTGATGTAGATAACAAACAGTAATGGGATCAGCACCGGCCCATGAGGCACTCCACCAGTCACAGGCCTCCAGTCTGACAAGCATCCTTCCACCGTTATCCTCTGCTTTCTAAAATCAAGCCAATTGTGTGTTCAATTGCCAGATGTACCTGGATTCCATGCGATCCAACCTTCCACACCAGCTGACCATGTGGAACCTTATCAGAGGCCTTACTGAAATCCATGTAGACTTCCCCTACCGCCCTGCCCTTGTAACCATTCTGGTCACTTCGTCAAAGTACTCGAACAAATTTGTGAGGCATAATCTACAACACACAAATTCATGCTTATTACTCCTAATCAAACTCTGTCTTTCCAAATTCATGTATATCTTATCCCTCAGAATCTTCTCAAGTAACTTACGTACCCGAGATGTTAAGCTTACAGGTCTCTAGATCCCAGGTCTCTAGATAAGCAGCCCTTATTGCATAAGGGCAAAACATTTGCTACCCTCCAGTCTTCAAGGACCTCACAATCATGATGCAAAAATATCAGCCAGGGCCCCCTTAAGTTGTTCTCTATACTCTTGCAGTGTCCTTGGATATATCTGATCAGGACCAGTAGATTTATCTAACATTTGAATACATCCAACACCTCATCTACTGTGATATGGCGTGTTCCCAAGATATCATCACTAATTTCCACAAGAGTTCCCAAGTCTTCATGTCTTTCTCCATGGTAAACACAGAGGAGAAATATTCATTGGGAACCTCACCCACTTCCTGTGGTTCTAGACATGCATGTCCACTTTGGTTCTTGAGGGGTCCTATTCTCACCCGATTTTTTTTTTGCCTTTAAAATACTGAAATAATCTTTTGGAATTCACCCTAATCTTCTCAGCCAAGTCTATCTAGAACAAAGAACAAAGAAAACAGCCCAGGAACAGGCCCTTCGGCCCTTCAAGCCTGAACCGATCCAACTGCACTGTTTAAACATGTCGGTCAATTCCTAAGCGTTGGTATCCCTTTGCTCCCCACCTACTCATGCATCTGTCCAGACGCATCTTAAATGAATCTACCATACCTGCCTCTACTACCTCTGCTGGCAACGCGTTCCAAACACCCAACACTCTCTGTGTGAAGTACCTGCCGCGTGCACCCCCTTAAACTTTCCACCTCTCACCTTGACGTCTCGTTACTGAATCCTTCACCCTGGGAAAAAGCTTGTCTCTATCAACCCTGTCTATACCCTTCATGATTTTGTAAGCCTTAATCAGGTCCCCCCTCAATCTCTTTTTTCTCTTGTGAAAATAAACTTAACCTACTCAACCTCTCTTCATGGGTAGCAACTTCCATACCAGGCAACATCCTCATAAACCTTCTCTGCACCCTCTCCAAAGCGTTCACATCCTTTTGGTAATGTGGCGACAAGATTTGTGCACCGTATTCTAAATGTGGCCAAACCAATGTCTTGTACGTTTTTAACATGACCTGCCAGCTCTTATACTCAAAACTCTGTCCAATGAAGGCAGGCATACTATATGTCTTCTTGACCACTCTATCCGCCTATGCCGCAACCTTCAGGATACAATGGACCTTCCATTCATTGTATAATTCGCTCTAGAATTAGACTTGCCTAAATGCATCACCTTACATTTGTCTGGATTGAAATCCATCTGCCACTTTTCCGCACAACTCTCCAGTCTATCTATATCCTCCTGTATTCTCTGACAGTCCCTTATGCTTTCTGCTACTCCACCAATTGTTGTGTCATCTGCAAACTTGCTGATCATACCAGCCGTGCCCTCATCTAGATCATTTATGTCTATTACAAACAACAGGAGCCCCAATACTGACCCCTGTGGAACACCACTGGCCATCTTTCTCCATTTTGAGAAACTCCAATTCAACTACTACTCTGCCTCCTGTTGCTCAACCAATTCTTTATCCACCTAGCTAGAACACTCTGCACATCATGTGACTTCACTTTCTCCATTAGTCTACAATGGGGAACCTTATTTAATGCCTTACTAAAGTCCATGTATATGACATCAACAGCCCTTCCTTCATCTAATAACTTTGTCACTTCCTCGAAGAACTCTATTGCGTTGGTAAGGCACGATCTCCCATGTTGTCTATCACTGATAAGCTCATTCTTTTCTATATATAAATAGATCCTATCTCTTAGTACCCTCTCCAGCAACTTCCCCACCACCGACGTCAGGCTCACTGGTCTGTAGTTACAAAGAATATCCCTACTAGCCTTCTTGTACAGGGGGACAACATGAACAACCCTCCAGTACTCTGTCACCTCACCTGTATTTAAGGATGCTACAAAAATATCTATCAGAGACCGAGCTATTTCCTCTCTCGCCTCCCTCAGCAACCTGGGGTAGATCCCATCCGGTCCTGGGGATTTGTCCACCTTAATAACCTTCATCATACCCAACACATCTTCACTACTTATGCCAACCCTTTTTGCCCTCCTGGTTTCCTTCTTCAGAAAACTCCTATACCCCCTTATACCTCCTGGGATTCTCTTGATCCCACCTGCCTGTACCTGAGCCATACCTTTCTTTTTCTGGTCAAAGCCTCAATGCCTCTTGTCATCCAAATATCTCTATTGTTGTCAGTCTTGTCTTTCACCTTCACAGGAACATACAGACCTTGAATTCCAGCTATCTCACTTTTGAAGGCTTCCCACTTGCCAGCAGTCCCTTGACTGCAATTTCACTACTCCAATCAACCTCTGCAAACTTCTGTCTAATTCCATCAAAGTTCACCTTGTCCTAATCAAGAACTTGAATCTACTTTGTCCCTCTCCATAATTGTTTTATAATTAATGGAAGTATGGTAACTGGTCCCAAAGTGATCCCCCACTGTCACCTCCGTCACCTGTCCAGCCCTATTTCTGAACTCACCTGCTGACACATCAGCATGTTTAGTCTGGGGACAGACCATTCGCCTATCCCGTACGTGGGAAGGGATTCACTCTGCCATCCAAACTTCTAACACAGCGGTGAAATAGCACTGCGTGGATCCCATTCTCCTGCTCTGTTTGTGTAAAAGGATTTGTTGTTTGCAAACGCATCAGGAAATTTACAAAGAACCGCAAGTGAAGTGTTTTGCTTTTCCTTACATCAGGCAATGAATCTTGGTCATTAGACGATTTGTATTGATATTATTAAACCCTGCTCTATTAAAGGTACGGATTTTGTAGATAACACGTTGATACAATGTGTATCTGTATAGTAGGTTTCGAAAATGATCACTATTGCTGCACATCAACACCATTACACTGGGTAAAGACCTGCATTTTGTTTGTAAAGTGATTTTGTGGTTCATCAGAACTGATGAACCTGGTAACTACCAGAGTTGCATTTTAATGCTGATGTTATCTATATCCACATTATGTTCTGTGGACCTGTTTCTGATGTTTATAAACAATACAGGTTCAGTGACTTATTTGGGATTAAAATAATACAAATTATTTTTATTTGTTAAAACTATGCTGCATCCAGTCTGCCTCATTTTGAATGTCTTAGTCATAAGATAATCATGTGTCCCCCTTCAGATGAGCAGTTGGGAGAAGGCATATCCAGAGTGAGATATAGCCTGCAATGCTGAAAATTTAGTTACTAGTGCTGTTGGGCCGCGTGCAACCTAAGTTGGCAAGGCGATGGGGTCCAGAGAGAATGCCCAAAATGTTAGAAGAAAAGAGAAGAATCAACAAGTGAGTCGGGAAAGCATCAATATTACAGACCAGTTAAGGCACAAGGGAGTTTGATCTGCTTGAATAGCATTGATTTTAATGCTATGAGTTTGATGAACAAGGCAGATGAATTGGGGATACAAATTAAAACCTGGGAGTGTGATGACATTGCTTTCACTGAAACATAACTGAGAGAGAGGCAGAATTGGAAGCTTAATACTCCAGGATACAGAGTCTTCATGCAAGACAGTGGGGGATGAGGAAGAGGAAGAGGTGTCACAATTATGTTCAGGGAGTTTATTACAGTTTAGAAAAGCCCTTAAATAAAGCTGGTTGGATGTAACTAGAAGAGCATGTAAGGACCCAACTTTCTGGGAAGTGTAACTGTACTAGTTTCATGATGGTGGGGAACTTCAACTTTCCCAACATTATCTGTGGTCGTCATAGAGGATTTTTTAAAAAAATGATCCCGTACAGCTTTTCCAGCCAGGATGAAAAAGTGCCAACAAGGAAGAAGGCGGTCTTGGACTTAACTTTAGGTAACCAAGGCAAACAAATGGAGTAAGTATCAGTGGAGGAGAATTTTGCAGACAATGATCAGAACTCTTTTTGAAAGGATTCGGGATTGTCATAGAAATAGACAAGGATGGGCCTGCAATCAAAGCTTTAAATTAGGTGATTTTAATCAGACCCAATCTGTTTTGGCCAGATTGAACCAGGAGCAGATACTTTCAATTTGCAAAAGGAAAATTAAGTGGTGAGATAAGGAGAGCTATAACGGAACAGGAATTGATACTGCCAGGTAAAATAAAGGAAAATGTTCAGGTACATTATTGGTTAAAGGATAATGGAGGAATCAGTAAGGATCACAATGGCAAACTGTGTATGGGAGAAGAGGATTTAGGCCTGGTTCTAAATTAATACTATGTGTCAGTGTTCACAAGTGACAAAGATGATAGAGAGACTCCTGTGCTAGAATGTAAAGAAATTAGCAAAGAGTGAGTGAGAGAGAGAGAGAGAGAAAGTATTGAGTAGTCTGGCAGGCTTGAATGCAGATCAATATCACAGGGTCAATTGAAATGTATCTTGCTTTGTTGAGACGAAATAGCAGGGCGCTGGCAAAAATATTGAATTCCTCAATGACCACAGAAAAGGTGCTACAGGACTACGGATAGTCAAAGTGGACCTTTCATTCAAGAAGGGAGCAAGGAGAAAACCAAGAAACTGCAAGCCAGTCAGTCACCTCTTGTTGGTGGGGAGACTTCTGGAAGTAATTCTGAGGGATAAAGCTAATTTGTATTTGGAGAGGCAGAGGTTAATCAATAACAATCAGCATGCGTTTTATTTTGAGGGGAGTTCACGCCTGACCAACTTGATTCAATGTTTTGATGAGGTATTCAGCTGTGTCAATGAGGGCAATACTTTTGATTTTGTCTCTTTGGACATCAGTGAGGCTTTTGATAAGGTACTGCATGGGAGACTGTTAACAAAGGAATCGATTGCAATTTTGCAAATTGGAACAACAATCGGCTGAGTGGCAGGAAGCAGAGGGTGATGGTTGAGTTTTATTTTTCTGACTGGATGTCTGTGTCCATTGGGTTCCCACAGTGGCCAGTGTTGCGCCCTTGCTGCTTATAGTTTTTATAAATGTTGAATGTAGGAGGCTTGATCAGTTAGTTTGCAGATGATGCATGCGTAATGGGTGGTAAATGTTGAGGAGGATATAGACAGGCTGGTCAGATTGGCTGATCGGTGAGAAATAAAAGTCAGCCTGGATCAGTAAGAAACTACATATTTGGAATGGACAACTGATCATTACATTCAGCTGTTAACTATAAGGTTTGTGGTTCGTGCACAAGCCATGCAAGGAAGATTACTTATTTTTCCCATCAGCATATTCTGTGACACAATCCTGGATTGTCAATGGGGATTTTAGCAGCAAGACTATTTTGCCAAATGTTGCTCGTTTCACAGTTAGACCTCAAACAACAACACCTAATGCACAGTGCTGCAAATTATAAAGAAAGAAAATGGAATTTTGGCTTTAATTTCTAATATTTCACTGCCCCTTAAATGTTGACCATCTCCGATTGAAATCCTACAATCATGAAAATGAGGAAAGAAGCCAAACTTTTTTTGCCAGACAAATACATGTGTGAAGATGAGAGAACAAATAATGACAACAAATTGAAGAGACATACTTGAAACAATATTTCCAGATTACGCCCCCTCCCTGGATTCACTTCCACTTTCTTCCATTCCTGCAAGTGAACGCTTTCTCCCCTTCTCTCCCTCCCAGTATGAGAAAAGGAATGGAAGGGGCGTGGCGTTGCGTTGCTCCCAGATGTTGCACAGTCTCTCCCTCCTGGGAAGAGATAAGCAATGGAAGAGGGAGACATTGCTTTGCTTCCAGATGTTGCCCAGAGGAAGAAGGCTTAATCTGAAATGCAACATCTGCATTTTGCGCTCACAATGGAGGGGTGGGAATTGCCTGAAGAAGCCAGTATGAATCGCTGAGCTCGGCGGTGAAGTCTATGGGTTCAAGGAACGTGGACACGAGCGCCCCTCCCCCAAACATTCTTGTCCTTCCCCCTGCTGGAGCCAAGGTTTCCCGGGCAACGGACTGGGGACTGGGGCCAGCGCGACAACCCTCGGTGAGCTGCCCCTGTCCCCTCTGTCCTGCCACAATTGATGAATCAGAAGGTGAATATGATCAGCGTTTGACGGTTTTGTCAGTTTCAAGTTTCTCTGCTCTCTCTGTGGGGAAAGATATGGAGCATGTGGAAATAGAGAGGGAAGATCATGGAGGAATTTCAAAACAAAGATAGGATTTTTAAAATTTATTTGGCAGTGTACAAGGGGCCTCAGATTGTTCATGCGAGGGAGAACCCAAAAATCACACAACACCAGATTATAATTAAACAGGTTTATTTGGAAGTTCTAGCTTTTTGAGTGCTGCTCCTTCGCCAGGTAGCTGTGGAGTAGGATCAGAGGGCACACAACATATCGTAAAAGATCATGGCGTCATACACTGATTTGATATTTTGAACAAACCTGGATTGTTGTTAAGTCCTTCATCTTTTAGAATGAGTTGCATGTTTTGATTCATTAATATGTATTCCCACAACGTTTTTCAAGTCACATTCCCGAGATAACTTAAGGCTTTGTGCATCTCAGCTCAGACAATGCAGTAAAGGTGAATTTATAAAGTAGGAATTTATAAAAAGTCACATGGATTATATAAAACATTGACTGCTGACAGATTGTGTGTTTTCTTGAGGAAAATAGTTTCAGATAAGACTCCAGCACTGAACAATTTCCAGCACCAAAACTAAACCCTATTATATCCCATAATGACCAATCTATGCACGGTTATTTAAAAATTAAACTTAGTATTTTGTCAATCTGCCCCATGGTCACACTCTTGGTGAAATACAATTTCCATCTCAGCTTGGATTGGAAAACACTGTTTTATCTTACCAATGTACATAAAACCTAAACCTGCAGTTTCACTTCCAGTCAAGAACACATGATAGTTTTCTACTTAGCTTCAGCACATTTCCAGCATTCAACGTGTTCTTCCTCTTAATGTAAGTTGAAAACAAGATTCTGTTCGGTATCTAGGAGTCTGAGCCATGGGAGACAGTGGCTGGAACACATTTCTTCTTCACTGCAGGATAAACCAACACCAGGGCTTTGCTGTCAGTGAAGAGACACAAGAAAGATCAAACTGCCATTTGTCCCCCTCAGCGTGACCCAGAAGGGTGTGTCCTCGCTGAATAGGAGCAGATTTTTGGCCATTCGGCCTATCACGTCTGCTCCACGATTCAATCATGGCTGATAGGTTTTTCAAACTCATTTTCCGGCTTTCTCCCCATAACCTTTGTCCCCTTGGCAATCAAGAACTTATCGACCTCTGTTTTAAATACACTCAATGAACTGGCCTCCACAGCCTTCAATGGCAATGAATTCCAAAGATTCACCACTCTTTGGCTGAAGAAGTTCCTCCTCACCCCCGTTTTAAAAGGTCTTCCCTTTACTCTAAGGCTGATCCCTCGGGTCCTAGTTTCCCCTACCATAGAACATAGAACATAGAACATAGAACAATACAGCACAGAACAGGCCCTTCGGCCCACGATGTTGTGCCGAACTTCTATCCTAGATTAAGCACCCATCCATGTACCTATCCAAATGCCGCTTAAAGGTCGCCAATGAATCTGACTCTACCACTCCCACGGGCAGCACATTCCATGCCCCCACCACTCTCTGGGTAAAGAACCCACCCCAGACATCTCCCCTATACCTTCCACCCTTCACCTTAAATTTATGTCCCCTTGTAACACTCTGTTGTACCCGGGGAAAAAGTTTCTGACTGTCTACTCTATCTATTCCTCTGATCATCTTATAAACCTCTATCAAGTCACCCCTCATCCTTCGCCGTTCCAACGAGAAAAGGCCTAGAACTCTCAACCTATCCTCGTACGACCTACTCTCCATTCCAGGCAACATCCTGGTAAATCTTCTCTGCACCCTCTCCAAAGCTTCCACATCTTTCCTAAAGTGAGGCGACCAGAACTGCACACACTACTCCAACTGTGGCCTAACCAAAGTCCTGTACAGCTGCAACATCACTTCACGACTCTTGAATTCAATCCCTCTGCTAATGAACGATAATACTCCGTAGGCCTTCTTACAAACTCTATCCACCTGAGTGGCAACCTTCAAAGATCTATGTACATAGACCCCAAGATCCCTCTGTTCCTCCACCTGACCAAGAACCCTACCATTAACCCTGTATTCCGCATTCTTATTTGTTCTTCCAAAATGGACAACCTCACACTTGGCAGGGTTGAACTCCATCTGCCACTCCTCAGCCCAGCTCTGCATCATATCTAAGTCCCTCTGCAGCCGACAACAGCCCTCCTCACTGTCCACAACTCCACCTATCTTTGTATCATCTGCAAATTTACTGACCCACCCTTCGACTCCCTCATCTAAGTCATTAATAAAAATTACAAACAGCAGAGGACCCAGAACTGATCCCTGCGGAACTCCACTTGTAACTGGACTCCATGCTGAATATTTACCATCTACCACCACTCTCTGACTTCGACCGGTTAGCCAGTTTTCTATCCAATTGGCCAAATTTCCCTCTATCCCATGCCTCCTGACTTTCCGCATAAGCCTACCATGGGGAACCTTATCAAATGCCTTACTAAAATCCATGTACACTACATCCACTGCTCTACCCTCATCCACATGCTTGGTCACCTCCTCGAAGAATTCAATAAGACTTGTAAGGCAAGACCTACCCTTCACAAATCCGTGCTGGCTGTCCCTAATCAAGCAGTGTCTTTCCAGATACTCGTAAATCCTATCCCTCAGTACCCTTTCCATTACTTTGCCTACCACAGAAGTAAGACTAACTGGCCTGTAATTCCCGGGGTTATCCCTATTCCCTTTTTTGAACAGGGGCACAACATTCGCTACTCTCCAGTCCCCTGGTACCACCCCCGTTGCCAGTGAAGACGAGAAGATCATTGCCAACGGTACTGCAATTTCCTCTCTTGCTTCCCACATAATCCTAGGATATATCCCGTCAGGCCCGGGGGACTTGTCTATCCTCAAGTTGTTCAAAATGTCTAACACATCTTCCTTCCTAACAGGTATCTCTTCTAGCTTATCAGTCCGTTTCACACTCTCCTCTTCAACAATACGGTCCCTCTCGTTCGTAAATACTGAAGAGAAGTACTTGTTCAAGACCTCTCCTATCTCTTCCGACTCAATACACAGTCTCCCACCACTGTCCTTGATCGGACCTACCCTCGTTCTCGTCATTCTCAGGTTTCTCACATACGCATAGAATGCCTTGGGGTTATCCTTGATCCTATCCGCCAAGGATTTTTCATGCCCTCTCTTAGCTCTCCTAATCCCTTTCTTCAGGTCCCTTCTGGCTATCCTGTATCCCTCCACTGCTCTGTCTGAACCTTGTTTCCTCAACCTTATGTAAGCCTCCTTCTTCCTCTTTACTAGACATTCAACCTCCCTCGTCAACCAAGGCTCCCTCACACGACCATTTCTTTCGTGCCTGATCGGTACATACATATCAAGGACACGTCGTATCTGCTCCTTGAAAAAGTTCCACATTTCCACCACATCCTTCCCTGACAGCCTATGCTCCCAACGTATGCTCCTCCATTCCTGTCTTACAGCATCGTAATTTCCCTTCCCCCAATTGTAAAAACTTCCTTGTCGTGCGCACCTATCTGTCTCCATAACCAAGGTGAAAGTCACAGAATTGTGGTCACCATCACCAAAATGTTCACCCACTAACAAGCCCACCACTTGTCCCGGTTCATTACCGAGTACCAAATCCAATATGGCCTCCCCTCTGGTTGGACAATCTACATACTGAGTTAGAAAAGCTTCCTGGACACACTGCACAAACACCGCCCCATCCAATCTACTTGATCTAAAGAGCTTCCAATCAATATTTGGGAAGTTGAAGTCGCCCATGACTACGACCCTGTGGCTTCTGCACCTTTCCAAAATCTGTTTCCCAATCTGTTTCTCCACATCTCTGCTGCTATTGGGGGGCCTATAATAAACACCCAACAAGGTGACTGCACCTTTCCTATTTCTGACTTCAGCCCATACTACCTCCAGAGGCAGATCCCCCTCAAACTTCCTTTCTGCAGCCGTTATACCATTTCTAATTAGCAATGCCACCCCCCCTCCTTTTTTACCACCCTCCCTAATCTTACTGAAACATCTGTAACCAGGAACCTCCAACAGCCATTCCTGTCCCTCATCTATCCATGTTTCCGTGATGGCCACCAGTGGTAACATCTTCCCAATGTCCACCCTGTCCACATCATTGAGTATGATGCAAGTTTCAATCAAATCCTCCTGCGCCCCCATTCTTCTAAACTTCATTGAATATAATCCCAGAGTCCTCAAACGATCCTTTTATGCTAAGCCTTTCATGTCTGGGATTATTCTTGTGAACCTCCCTGGACCCAATCCAGGGTCAATGCAGTTTTCTTGAGGGATGTGGCTCAAAATTGCTCACAATATTCTAAATGTGGTCTGCCTAGAGCTTCAGAAAGCCTCAGAAGTACATCCCTGCTTTTATATTCTAGTCCTCTCTATGTGAATGACAACATTGTATTTGCCTTCCTAACTGCTAAATGACCCTGCAGGATTATCTTAGACAAGAACTCCCAAGTCCCTATGCGGTCCAGATTTCTGAACTTCTCTCCCCATTTAGAAAATCGTCCATGCTTCTAATCTTCCAACTAAAGTGCATAACCTCACACTTTCCCATATTGTACTCCAGCTGCCACTTCTTTGCCCAGTGTCTTAACTTATCTAACTCTTTATACCGCGTCCCCCGCCTCCTTAATACTACCTCCCCCTCCACCTATCTTTGTACGTCTGCAAACCTTTGCCAGAATGCCCTCAGTTCCTTCAGCTAGATTGTTAATATATAAAGTGCAACTGGCCCCGGCTGCAATCCTGAGAAGGACCCTTTTGCCCCCACTTTCTGGCTGTTGGGCAGAAAGCAATCTCCTATCCACATTACCACCATGCATCTACACCATAAGCCCTTATCTTACTCAGCAGACGCCTGTGTGGCACCTTGTCAAAGGCCTTCTTGAAGTCCAGACAGACAACAACCATTGGCTCTCCTTGGTCTAACCTGTACATAGAGTCATAGAGTCATAGAGATGTGCAGCACAGAAATATACTCTTCAGTGCAACTTGTCCATACCGACCAGATATCCCAACCCAATCTACGCCCACGTGTCAGTACCCAGACCATATCCCTCCAAAACTTTCTTATTGATATATCCATCCAGATGCCTTTTAAATGTTGCAATTGTACTAACTTCCACCTCTGACAGCTCATTTTATACATGTACCACCCTCTGTGTGAAAAAAAATTGCCCCTTAAGTCTCTTTTATATCTTTCCTCTCTCACCCTAAACCTATGGCCTCTAGTTCTGGACTCCCCCACCCCAGGGAAAAGACTGTCTATTTATCCTATCCATGCCCCTCATAATTTTACAAACCCCTCAACCTCCAATGCTCCAAGGAAAATAGCCCCAGCCTATTCAACCTCTCCCTATAGCTCAAATCCTCCAACCCTGGCAACATCCTTGTAAATCTTTTCTGAACCCTTTCGAGTTTCACAACATCTTTCCAATAGGAAGGAGATCAGAATTGCATGCAATATTCTAACAGTGGCCTAACCAATGTCCTATACAGCTAGATTGTTAATATATAAAGTGCAACTGGCCCCGGCTGCCATCCTGAGAAGGACCCTTTTGCCCCCACTTACTGGCTGTCTCCTGTACTCAACACTCTGACCGATAAAGGAAATCATACCAAACTTTTTTTCCACTATCCCATCTACCTGCGACTCCACTTTCAAGGAACTAAGAACCATTACTTTTCAAATAATTCTAACAGATTGTTAGGCAAGATCTCCCGTTGATAAAACCATTTAGACGTTGCCCTATTTTACCAGGCACTTCCAAGTATTCAGAAATCTCATTCTTCATAATGGACTCCAAAATCTTACCAACTACTGAGGTCAGGCTAATCGACCTATACTTTCCCATCTTTTGCCTTACTCCCTTCTTAAACAGGAGGGTTACATTAGTGATTTCCTAGTTCTCTGAAACCCTCCCTGACTACAATAATACCTGAAAGATCATACTAAAACCATTATTACCTCTTCACCAATTCCTTCAGAATTCAGGGTGCAGTCCATCTCGTCCAAACGATTTATCCACCCTCAGGCCATTCAATTTTTCTGGCACCTTCTCCTCGCTGATGGCCACCACACCCATCTCTATTCCCCTGACTCTCTTGTGCTTTTGGGATATTACTTGTGTCTTCCACCATAAAAACTGATGCTAAAGATTTATTTCGTTCCTCAGTCATTTCATTGTTCTGATTACTACTTCTCCAGCATCATTTCCCAGTGGCCCAATGTTCATTTTTGCCTTTCTTTTGCCCTTTATATATCTTATATTTCTTAATATTACTGGCTAGCTTAGCTTCACATTTAATCTTCGCCCTCCTTATTTTCTTCTTCATTGTCCTCTGTTGGTTTTGTCGATTCCTAATCCCCTAGACTCCCATTGGCCCTCATCACTTTAAATGCTTCATCTTTTGCTATTATAATAACCCAGACTTCCCTAATCAATCATGGCTGCCTCATCCGCCCTGTGCCATGCTTTTTTTTTGCCTTGGGATGAATCACTGTTGTGTCTCTCGAATTACTTCCAGAAATATTGCTGTTTCACTGTCTTTCATGTTCGGTTCTTCTCCCAATCAAGTCTGGTCAGCTCCTCCCTCATGTCTCCGCAGTTGTCTTTATTCAACTTTAATACCATTACATCTGATTCCACCGTCTCCCTCTCAAACTGCAGAGTAAGTTATATTGTTGTCATACAATCCTCGCATGAGACTGTCCTTTCTGAGCTCCAGGTGATACGAAACACTCATGGAAGAAATACAACAATCAACAGTGACGTGCTGAAGCAAATCTGATGTATTTGACATTTCTCCAGATAGTAAACTCCAGTTCAATTTGAGAAGTTATAAACATCATCAGAAAAAAAACCTCCAAAGGTCAGAATAAAGTCATCTGAAACTCACAGCACAGATGGAGACCATTGTGATTGTACGGATGTAATTGAACTATCCAAGCTGATCTCATTTTATTGATCTTAGTAAATAAACCTGTACATTCTGTATTTCAAGTGCATTCATGTCCTTTTATTTTAATGCAATAAGGATTACTGCCTCTATCAGACAGAGAGTTCCACATCCTCACCATGTCTGGGAGAAATGATTTCTCCCTTCCCCTTCTTTCCGTGAAATATTTTATATTTAAAACCTCCAGTTATCGACCTCTCTGTTCCTGAATAGCTCAATCAAATCCAATCTATCTGGACCCCTCATTATCTTATCAATTCAATTAAATCTCACGTCGGTCTACTTCTCTTCCACAGAAGACCACCTCAACCTGTCCAATCTATATCCAACCTATCCAATCCTGAGAGCTTTAATTCTCCAATTCTGGAAACATTCCCATCAATTTCCACTGCACCATCTCTAGTGTGACCACATCTATCCTGGAATGTAGGGCCAGAACTGAGTATCATATTTTAGCTGTGGTCAAATAGGTGTTCTCATCAATCACAGGAGTTGTATCCCTGGCAGACAGGCTGATGAAGAGGTACCTGGCACGAACTAAGTACAGGAGTTGGGATGTCATGTTACGGCCAAACAAAACATTGGTGAGGCCACATTTGGAGCACCTTGTACAGTTCTGGTCACCCAGGTATAGGGAGGATGTTATTAAACTAGAAAGGGTGCAAAAACGATTTATTAGGATGTGACAAAGACTGGAAGGTTTGTGTTATAACGAAAGGCTGCATAGGCTGGGACTTTTTTTCCCCTGGAGTATAGGAAGCTGAGGGATGACATTACAGAAGCCTTTAAAATTATGAAGGGCACAGATAAGGTGAATAACCAAGCTACTTTTTCCCTGTGTAGAGGAGTCCAGAATTAGAGGACACAGGTTTGAGGTAAGAGGCGAAAACTTTAATAGGGTCTTCAGGAGCAACGATTTCACACAGAGAGTGAGGCACATATGAAATGAGCTGACAGAGGAAGTGGTAAAGGCAGAAACAATTACAACATTGAAAAGACATTTGGAGAGGTGCAATGATAGGAATGGTTTATAGCAATATAAGCCAAATGCAGGCAAATTTGACTAACTCAGTTAAATCCATCTGGTCGGTATGATTGAGTTGGGCTGAAGGGCCTTTTTCAGTGCTGCATGACTCTGTGACTGTAATTATCTTGGTTTTCTCACATGGAACTCAATGCGCAGTCCAGGGGTCTACCTTGTGTTTATTTATTAACTAAGCCAAACCAAACTTCAGATTAAAATAAAGATCGATTCGTTAGCTACTCACTAATCAACTTCTTCCATTATTCAGAAGTCACCCTTTCTTAGTAAGTTAACTAAAATATTTTTTCTTTATTATTATTGAAACACTACAGATTTTCAGTTTCTGCCAAATCAGATGTCTTCACTGTTATAATTATTTTGTCAGTTAGCTTTATCGTTTTTAGAGACATTTGATGAATTGAACACTGATTTCAATTGAGTATCAAAATAACTTGAGTTTTATTATAATTAATCCAGTCTCACTTTGTAGTTCATTAATGTGATGAACAGAACTGTTCTCTGTACTCCAGCTGCGTTCTAACTCATGTTTTCTAATTCTCTACTATAATCTCCATGCTTTTATGTTCTAGGGTCAACCAAACCCCTCACTGACCTCCTTATGGGGATGTGTGGACATCACTCGGAGTGCTGGCTCTTCCTCTAAACTTCATAGTTTCATACTATTTATTGTACATTTCCTTTCCATGTTAGCCGCTCTCGTCCCAGATTCCTTATCTCCAGAATGAATTCCATTAGCCAAGTTTCTTCCCTTTTGTGCAGTCCATTGACACCATGCAGTCTGCTGCTTTCATTGTCTATTTCATGGCCAACTTCTGTCTTATTTACAAACTTTTTCATCATGGTCTTTACATTGAAATCCAAATCCTTGATTTTCAGGGTGACCCCCGTATCCGCAAAATCATTTTCCGTGGTTTCAGTTACACACTGATTACCATGCGCTGAACATATGATAGGGAACCAGAAGCCAAGAGACTGTGGGAAGGCATGTTTCTATGCTCCTATCCGCTGTGGATAAATCCTTTACAACACTTGCCCCTGGTCTTGCCCCTAGGTGGCTGTGTTGGTGAATTTCCAGCTCAGATGAGGACGTGAATGCTTTGCTACAATCCCAACATTGCCAACTTTCTTTCTCAGTGTGAGTGCACTTGTGGTTCTTCAGGCCAGAAGATTGTTTGAGGCCTTGTCCACACAAAGAATACAAATGTGCTTTCTCCCATATGTAAATTTCTTTTTATGTCCCATGTTCAATATCTGTTGATACTCAGGTTGCGACAAATTGAACAAATCCATCATATCCTGATTTGATGTTTGGTTTGAACTTCCCAACTGCAAAACTTCCCCTTCTAACATCCCGTGAAATTGGCTTAAAACAGAAAAAAAGGGAAGACAGAACCCACAAAACAGAAAATGATGTTGTGAAATTGATCTTAATGAACCTGATAATTTATATGAATGGCACTCAGGAAAAGTGGGAACGAAAACTGCTGAATTGATGCAATAACTGAATCCAATAACTGAATATCCATCTGGGAAGGGTAACTACCATCCTGTCTGTATCTACTCAAAAGTCTGGCCTCTAACGGATGACGGAGATGGACAGAGTAAGAGGGAGAATGCGGCTGGAGAGTGAGAATGGGAAAGGGAAGACAGGGTGTAAGTGGGAACAAGTCAGGAGAAAGAGGGAGTGCAAAGAATAGAAACAAGCAGGAGCATAGGAGCATGAGAGGGCAGTGTGTAAGTGAGGCCTGTGCAAAAGCAAGGGAGGACACGTGTGGGAGTGGGATAAATCAGTAGCACAAAGTTGGGAATGGGCAATGATGGAACCCTCATTTAGATATGCTTGGAAGAAATAGCGATAAACTATCACATGGGGTTAAAAACGCTCAATTTTAAAGGTAGAGGAGTTTGGACAATGGCAAAGAGGTAATTAGGCAGGATAGGGATAAAGCACAGCAATGGATAGACATAAATTCAGATTCACACTGAAGGGGTCACATCAGCCCTCCCCCATGAATCTCAGCACAGCAAGATCGGCATTGAGTTTGCAGATGAATGTTCAATAATACTCAGCTTTGGAAAAAATGTTAACATGATTAAATGTAAATTCTACTGCTCCATCTTGCAGCTGAGAAGATGACAGAAGTGAATCAAAGAAAAAGTTCAGAGTTTTTATGTCTTCCATTTCTCTGTAAAATGAGATGACAGCATAAATAAGTATCAGTCAAGGAAGGAATTCAGAGCAGGCAAACACTTCTCATGCTTTGAGTACTAAACATCAACCTGTTAAAGGAGTTTCCAACATCCATCACCATCAGTTCAGGATGGCAACTTACAACATGTTTTGAGGGATGAGGCATTTTAATTACAGGAATATGTTGTAGAGAGCAGACACCAATGCATGGAGTATTTCAGGGAAAATCTCTGGGACACTTACACCAAATAACCCTGCTACCTTGTGGCCGAACACTTCAACTCCCCCTCCCACTCCGCCAAGGTCCTGCAAGTCCTGGGTCTCCTCTAATGCCAGATCAAAGCCACCAGAGTTTATCTCTCATCCCCCTCTACATTCCTGAAGAACGGATGGAGGGGGTTTATTAAGGCCTCCAGAGATAGGCAAGCACATTGAAAGAGAAGCTACAGATTAGTTCTTTGCAGTTTCAGGTCTTTTCTCCAGGAATGGTCCGAGGTGAACAAATGCCATCTCAGCCAGTGATGGGAAGCGCCTGTGCAAGCTGGGTGGGTGATGTCACAGTCCAGGGCAGGGCTGAGCATCAATCCTGCAAATGATGGCAATCTGAGACGAAACCAGAAATTGCTGGAGGAATTCAGCAGGTCTGGCAGCATCTGTGGGGAGAGAGAGGGAGAGAGAAACAACATACTTAACGATTCCAGTCCATAGAGTATCTTCTTCTGAACTCAGTGCCCAGGAGGTGCAGTCCACTGGGCGATAGCTTTTTCATTAAATTCACCCACAGGTGATATTTGCAACAAACAGCAGTCTACGTTAATCCCAGGATTTCTCTGGAGTGAATATCTTTAACGAACCTGTTCTCATGTTATGACCACATTTCTGGAACAGATGGGACTTCAGAATCCAGCCATCCTTAGCCAAAGTAGTTTTCCTCAGGGTAGAGTCCTTGGCCCAACTGTCTTCAGCTGCTTTATGAATAACTTTCCCTTCTGAGTTAAAAATTACACAACACCAGGTCAACCAGTCCAACACCGGCATCTCCAAATCATTTCCCTTCAGAAGTAGGGATGCTGGCTGACGATTGCATCATTTGTGATTGCTCACACACTGAAGTAGTGCATAACCATACATAGCAAGACCTGGACAGCAGACAGTGGGGAGAAACCATTTGTGTGCTCCGTGTGTGGGAAGGCTCGTTCATCCAGCCTCATGGCACATCACTGTGTTCATACTGACAAGAGATTAAACGCTCTCACTGTGGAAAAAGCTTTAAAAGCTCTAAAGATCTAATTCAACATTAACCTGATCACACAGGGAAAAAAAATCATTCAGCTGTTTCACAGGGGGAAGGAATTCACTTGGGGATTTAGCATAATGTCACATAAATGTCTTCACCACAGGGAGAGAATCTTCATCTGCTCTGTGTGGGGGGGGGAGGATACACTTCACGCTCCAGCCTAATGTTACACAATCAAGTTCACACTGGATAGAGACCATTCATCTGTTCTGTGTGTGGGAGGAGATTCACTCGATCATCCATCCTAATGTCACAGTCACATTCACACTGGAGAGAGAACTGCTCTGTGTGTGTGGGGGGGGGATGCACATCTTCATCTAGCCAAAGGTCACATAAGCCATCTCACACTGGAGAGAGACCGTTTATCTGCTCTTAGTGTTGGAAGAGCTCCAGCCAGTTATCCAGCCTCACTAAACATCGACGTGTTCGCAGTGGGTGAAGCCATTCACTTGCTCCATGTGTGGGAATCGATTCACTTCTTCTTCCCACCTCACTTACCACAGGTGTGTTCACACAGGAGAGCGGTCTGCTCTGTGTGTGGGAAGGGTTTTATTAAATCAGCACAGCGTCAGAGACACCAGTGTGGTCACACTGGGGAGAAACCTTTTACCTGCTCTGTGTGTGGGACGGGATTCACTCAATTTCCAATCTCAGCACAAACGGAGTTATTCACACCAATGACAGAGCATTTAAGTGTTGTGAATGTGAGAAGATCTTTAGAAGCAGCAATGATTTGATGAAACACCAGCAAACCCATTCTGGAGAGAGTCTATTCACCTGCTCTGTGTGTGGGTAAGGGATTCAATGTTTCTTCCATATGTCTGTGACACCAGCGAGGTCACGTGATTATATTCGGCTGGTACTACACCCAGGACTGAATCGTGTTCACTCTGATAGCTGGGGTTTATTTCAGCGGATATGAATATTCTGTTTCGTTGGACCTGTGTTTAATTGTCCTGCTATCAACCTCATCAGATACACAGAGTTTATGTCACTGATTTCTCTCCGATTAGAGGATACTGAGAGATATTTTGCTACTGACCTTGTGTGAAGTGCAGTCACTGTTGTAAGACATACAGCAGCTAAATTTTGTGCAACAAACTCTTACAAAAAAAACATGCTGAAAATAATCAGCAGGTCAGGCAGCATGTGTGGGGAGCACAGTTGATAACAGAAAAATGGCTCTGACAGGCACTCTGTTCAGGGGTGATTATTGAGGGATGCACATTGAGTAGCAAAACTGACAGACCTGCTCTGCTCTTTGAAATAGCTTCATTGGATCTTTTAAATCCACCTGTGAGGGCAGATGTGGGTCCAACTAAAGGTTCCCTCTGAAAGATAGGATCTCTGACAATGCAGTTCTTCCTCAGTCCTGCAGCACAATATCAGCCGGGATTTTACAGTGAAGATTCTGGATGGGATGTTTGAGCTCACAACATCCTGACACAGAGATAAGCATGGAACCACTGAACATTAACACCACATCATTAGTTAAGATTATTTCAGATGTATGTATGACAGATTTTTTTATGGGACAGAAGATGGCCATTCAACCATCTTCTGTTATTACTGACTCTTTGAGCTTTATTCTAGCTTTTACGTCTTTGTTTATTCTCATGGTCACGTTCACCCATTGGGCTCTTGGTCAACACGGGATAATGATTTGCAGAGCAACACAAGAGCTGATTCTATGGCAGGAGTAGTGGAACTTTTTATTAAATTATGAAGAAAACGGCAGATATCAAACATTACAAACTGGGGCTGATAGGAACGAAAAGGGCTTAACCATTCAGGCCATTTCTTTTTTTTTGACTTTTAAAAAAATATAAAGTTATTTTAAAAGACAAATGCAAGTATAATAAACAAAAACGTAAATTTCAATCTAACTACTTAACTACTAATCTACCCTACAAAATGAAACAAAACCAAACAATGTGCAAAATAACACTAATAACTACGTGAGTGACTGAAAAAAAAGCACACAACTCAGAATAACAATGTTTGGCACGAAGCTCCCAAACAAAAAACGGGAGCATTGTACATATACCTATATTCACTCAGGAGTCGCCCTTCCAGGGCCCAGAGCTCAGCAAACCTAACCATCCTGTTTAAACAAACGCCCTAGTTGAGATAGCAGGCAAATCTGTATCCAAATAACTCAAAAATAGCCGCAATGTCTTATAAAAAAAGCTCTGTTTTGTGGTGCACCATATTCGTGAAACAATCCAAGGGACTGTGTTCCATAAGTACTTTTTGCCATCCCAGCAAGCCCGACTGGTTTTCAGACATCCAATTCATCAGAAATATTCTTCTGTGTACAGTAAGTAAGAATATTGAATAGTTTCTTCCCATGCCCATCTAAAGATAATAAATTTGGTAGACCTAGAATGAGAGATGTCGTGACTACTTTAACTTCAATCCTCAATACCCTCTCTATCTCTGTCGCCATAGCATTGCAACAAACATGGAGCCTGTGGCATGTCCAGAAGCAATGGGTAAGAGCACCTACAATTATTTAATATTTGGGGCACGTTGGAGGTTCTCCTTTTTTAAAACTTCACCAGATGGTCTGGTGCCAAATGAACCTTGTGTATAACTTTTAACTGCATAGCATTATGTCTTATTACAGATTGAGATCTTTTGTGTGTTCTTCCATATGTCCTCCTACGTTTCAGAAGAGACCTCCACTCGTGGCTCTTGTTCCCAGACTTACATAGCTGATTAATATCTTGGCAGGCCCTACCACCTAGCGGGCGATAGAGAGCATTAACCAACAGGTGCTTGTGGCACATAACAACAACCTCTCTGTATCTGGCTTATGGGGCTTAGCAAGAAGCGTAGTCTTCTTCTGGAGAAATCCCTAACCTAAAAAAAATGAAAAGAACTCTACTGGGCTCAGTTTGTGGCTCAGTTGCTCGAAGGACACCACAACCTCCCTCTCAAACAAGTCTCCAAACTTGAAATTCCTCTCTCTACCCATAGTTTGAACCCTGAGTCCATCATCCCTGGTCGGGACCCTAGCATACCAACTAGGGGGAGAGTGGCAAAGTCTTGGATAAACAATCTTCACTCTGATGCATTGCCCTCCATGCCTTGATCGTCCTAATAACAATAGGGTTCTGGCAATGGTCCATAACTGTCCTTATCCATGAACAACAGGTTAATAAGAGAGCTTTTTTCTGAGAAGCCTCAATATCCAGTCACACTAAACCTGGATCGTTACCTGCCCAATCAAACAACAAAGGACAGCAGTGAACTCAATTGACATCTCTGGATGCCTGTGAAATCAACTCCTTCCCATCCTTGAAGCAACTTCAATTTAGTAAGTTTGGTGAGGGGCCGCCGACGATACCAACCAAAATAACTAAACCAAACCATAAGTCTTCTCAACATTGACCTGGGAGACATTATAGGGAGCATGTGCTTGGGATAAAGCAAATGAGGAAGGACATTCATCTTAATAATGACTATTTGGCGCAACCACAAAATTGGAAGTGCGTCCCATCTCTGGAGTTCCTGCCTAATATTTTCAAGCAGGTGAACAAAGTTACTCCAAAATAACTGATCAAACATGGGGTTATAAGAATACCTAGGTATCAGAAAACTGCCTGTGACAACTTAAAAGGTAACCTTGGGCCACCTTCAACCTCTAGAACTTCCTTAAGGTCCCCCAAAGGCATAGCCTCCGACTTTGGAAAGTTGATCTTATATCCTGAAATATCTCCAAATGAATTAATATATTGTATTAGATGGGGTACGGAAGTCATCAGGTCCAATAAAACCAGAAGGACATCATCTGCATATAATGTAATCTTGTGTCCCCTTGATCCCACTTCCAGAGCGGTTATGTGGACGTTCCAACAAATGGCCTCTACCAACAGCTCTATCACCAACATAAACAATAATGGTAAGAGAGGGCAGCCTTCATGACTACCCCTACCAATCCTAAAGTTCTCAGACTTCACCACCTTGGTGATGACTGCGGACAGAGGGTGGCGATATACCCCCCTAGTAAAGACCCCACTCAGCCTAAACCACTCTAAGACAGAAAAGAAATGGAGCCATTCCACCCGGTCAAATGTTTTCTCTGCATTTAAGGAAATTACCAACTCCTGGATCAATCATTGCTGAAATGCTTGGATCATATTCAGCAACCTTCTAATATTATTAGAGGACCTATGACCCCTTATAAAACCTGTCTGGTCCTCTTTGGCAATATAGGGCAACACCTTCTCCAATCTCAGCATCAAAATGTTAGACCAAATCTTAAAATCTGAATTTAATAGAGAGGTGGGCCTATATGAAACACAGTCCTCAGGAAACTTCCCCTTTTTAAGAATGATGGAAATATTAGGTTGTCTTAAAGATGGTGGGAGGCATTCATGCATATAGGAGTGATGCACATTTCCAGCATCAACTCGGAATGAATCCCAGTAAACCCCTTATAAAGCTCACCCAGGAGGCCATCAGGGCCAGGCGCTTTCCCACTTTGAAGTTGCATAGCTGCCTCCTGTATTTGCTGAACTGTCAAGTGGGCATTATGGAGAGAGACCTATTACAAGATCACCCCCAGGAGGTCAAGGTCCTTAAAAAAGGACCTATCTTCACCTATTCTCACAACCTTCAGGTTGATACAATTCAGTGTAAAAACTCTGAAAAGCCTCACTAATCCTTCTGGCATCGTATGTAAGGACCCTGGTGCTGTCTCTAATTACAATAATGGATTGGAGACCATGCTTTTTCCTAGTTAGATACCCTAAATATTTCGCTGGCCAAACCCCATACTTGAACAGCCTTTGTCTAGGAGAAAGTGAGGACTGCAGATGCTGGAGACCAGAGTTGAAAAATGTGATGCTGGAAAAAGACAGCAGGCCACGCAGCATCCAAGGAGCAGGAGAATCGATATTTTGCGCATAAACCCTTCAGGAATTTGTCTAACAAAAGCAAGTTCTTTCTTTGTGGTTTGTGTAAGTACTGAATTCAGGGCTGTCCGGAGGACCATGATCCATTATAGATTGGTCATGAAACACCTCGCAAAATATACCACTTCAGTGGCTTTCATCCCCATCTGAAGTAAATGCTGCGGTTCCCCCTTCTGTTGGTTCTGGTTAGCCAAATAGGAAATAGCTAATCCCCTAGCAAAGGCCTTAGCGGTATCCCATAGCATAGACGGACTACTAGCCGTGTCTGAGTTGATAGTCAAAAGCTCCTGAAACTCCCTTGAACAGTTTTCCACAAATTTGGAATCCTGAAAGAGAAAAGGATCCAATTGTCAATGCCGTGAACCTTGTTCCTCATTCTTGGTCTTAACCTCCAAATATACCACCACGTGATCAGAAATAGCTATGTTCCCAACTTTACAACCAATAATCGAATCCAGAACAGTTGAGGGCGCCATAAAAAGATCCATGCTCATATGATATTTATGAGGGTTTGAAAAAATAATGGAATCCCTGCTGGTAGGGTGAAGACATCTCCAAATGTCCACCAGCCTCAACTCCCCAGTCACCTGCTTGGCCCACAAAGAGATAGTTGGAGGCTCGTTAGGCATCCTGAAAACTGTCAGATCCAAAAGGCAATTGAAATCTCCCCCTATAATATTGCGCTGCGTTCTAAAGGCACTCAGCCTAGAGAAGGCATGAATCAAGAGTTTGAGGGGATGTGCCGGGGAACAGTAGACATTTAAGATGCTATATTCCTCCCAAGTATCAGGGCCTTAAGAATCACAAACTTCCCTTGCTCATCTTTCACCTGTTCTAATAATGTGAACGCAAGATCTTTTTCTGGATAAATATAGCTACACGCACCACCCTATGAGTGAAAAAGTTGCCGCTTGGTCTCTTTTTTATATCTTTTCCCCTCACCCTAAACCTATGCACTCTAGTTCTGGATTCCTCTACCCCAGGGAAAAGACCTTGTCTATTTATCCTGTCCATGACCCTCATGATTTTGTATACCTCTATAATGTCACTCCTCAGCCTCCAATGCTCCTGGGAAAACAGTCCCAGCCTATTCAACCTCTGCCTATAGCTCAAATCCTCCTACCCTGGCAGCATCCTTGTAAATCTTTTCTGAACCCTTTCAAGATTTGCAACATCCTTCCAATAGGAAAGAGAGCAGAATTGCACGCAATATTCCAAATGTCCTGGGCAGCCTCAACACGACCTCCCAACAGCTGTACTCCAGCTTTAGGTGATAATACTAAGGTAATGATAAGTATTTAGATTTTGAACAGACAGTCTGCTGAATCTATTTAATATCACAAACAATTCCTTTTGAATAGAAATCAGAAAACTGGAAGTACATGTAATATGAGTCATACGGTAATAATGGGAGAAAGTTGGGACTGCAGATGTTGGATATCAGATTCCAAATGTGTGGCACTAGAAAGTCACATCTGGTTAGGCAGTATCCGAGGAGCAGGAGAATCGAATTTTCGAGCATGAGCATCAGGAATGTGGGATGCCCAAGGGGGCTAAGAGGTAAATGGGAGGGCTGTGGGGCTGTGGGGAAGGTAGCTGGAAATGTGACAGATAGATGAAGGTGGGGTGGGGGTGACAGTGATAGGTGGGAGAGGAGGGTTGACCAGATAAGTGGGAAGGAAGATAGACAGGTAGGACATTTCAAGAGGGCAGTGCTGAGCTTGAGGTGAGCTTGCTGGGATAAAGTGAGGGGAGGGGAGATGAGTAAACTGGTGAAATTGACATTGATCTGTGAAATTCACAAACCTTTTGGTGGATGGATGCTTGGACAGTGAATAAGTTTAAGGCAGAGTTTGACAACTTTTGACTTGGCAATGGGTTGAAGGGTTTTTGGGGAAGGCAGGAAAGACGAGCATATCAGTCATGATCAAATGGCAGAGATACTCAATGAGGTAAAAGCAATGACTGCAGATGCTGGAAACCAGATTCTGGATTAATGGTGCTGGAAGAGCACAGCAGTTCAGGCAGCATCCAAGGAACTTCGAAATCAACGTTTCGGGCAAAAGTCCTTCATTAGGAAACATCGATTTCGAAGCTCCTTGGATGCTGCCTGAACTGCTGTGCTCTTCCAGCACCACTAATCCGAGATACTCAATGGGCCGAATGGTCTAATTCTGCCCCATGTCTTATGAGCTAACGAACTAAAGTTATTCTGCAGTACTAACAAAAAAAGTAATTCTGATTTCTATACTGTCCAGTTTAACTTACTTTGGGTGTAGTTCAGGAGAGCATCCACATGCATTCTAGTGGATGCCTAGAATGTTTAGATGAGACACATACATTTTTTCTGGAACTATTTGCATTTTTGCCCATCATTTTTCATCAGGAACCACACTTGGTAGCCTGATTCCAAGCTGAAATGCCAGGACCACATAGGGGCGATAAGCAAACGTTTTGTGAGAGACCCCTGCTTTAATCATCTGTGTCCACCTTCCCCTACCTGAACCATTTACTGTGTATGAGTCCGCATTCTCAACACATTCTGGATAAGAAAGTTTCTCATGAAATCCCCATTGGATTAATGAACTCTTCCAAAATCTTCAAGAATTCCACCAGATCATGCTTCAATCTTTTCTTTTCTATGCCACCCCATCCTGCTGTTTCTGAGGGTGAAATGCTGTCAGTTCGGGTTTTATCTTTGTTAAACTGTGACACCTTCGCTTGTGCATCCATTCCATTTCTTGAATGACGAGAACGGAGACTGGGACTGTAATCCCAGTAAAATCTGAACCCATGGTTCTGAAATAGGTGGCATGAATCTCCCTGAATTTTCAGTGAAATCTCTGTAGAATGCAACCCCCATGTTTTGGCCCTATGCTTCAGGTATGTTGAGAAGTTCTCAGAGAGGTCAGTTAAGATTCAACCACATTGGTGTGGATCAGCAACACCAAGTATTGACAACAGATATGCCTCAGAAACAAAAATGGAAATTGCTGGAAAAGCTCAGCAGGTCTGGCAGCATTGAAGAGAAATGAGAGTTAATGTTTTGGATGCAATTAGCCTTCCGCTGAGGAAGTTTTTCCGGCAATTTCTGCTTTTGTTTCTGATTTCCAGCACCTGAAATTCTTTCAGGTTTTATTAGATATGACTCTGTCTTGGTCAGGGTCCTGAGTAGGCATGCTTAGTATTCCCACCTGTCGCACGGGAGACTGGGATTTAATTCCCAACCAGGGAGAGTGCAGCATTTTTAGGAGCCTGTTGTGGTGCAGTGGCAGTGGTAGTGTCCCTGACCCTGAATTGAGAGGCCTAGGTACAACTGCCAGCTGTCCCAGAGATTTGGAACAGCATCTCCCAACAGACTCCTGGGAAAGAAACAATACAAGCTCATGGGGGCTTGCCAAATCATTGCCCCATTCCTCATTGTCTCCCATTGTCAGAAGACCATCCATTCCTGTTAGGTCTTCCAGTCACGCCCAGAGCCTCCAGGAACAGACTGACGTCAGGCCGCCAGTACACTTCGTAGCATGGAGCAGGACAGAGGTGGAGCCGTCGGGTGTGGGAGAGGAATGGAACGGTGGCTGGGCAGGAGAGGGCATCCTGCACCTACACCTTGGAAGGGTTTGTGAGACAAGGTGGGAAGGTAAACTGGACAGGGGGATAGGAGGAGGAGGGGGCCCAAGGAGGTTATAAACTCGAGGGGGGGACCCGAGGCTGCAGTGGGGTGAACTGGCCTTCATCTTGGTGAGGGCAGGAATTCTTATGGGTAACTGTCCGGCAACTCGGTATGAGGAAAAGGCGTGTCTGACTTTTGGGAAAATCCATGAGGCTGTGATCAGGAAGGAAACCCTACAGGTGGGTAGGCCAGTGGGACGATTTACCAACACCACCTGGAAACCCCAAACCCCAATCAGACTCAGTGCTTTAATTTTCAGTCTGCAGCCAGAAGCTGGAGAACTGAATCCAGAGACAGGATAGAAAACTGGGAATGGGGAAAAGAGATTGGACTCCCTACAGTGTGGAAACAGGCCGTTGGCCCAACAGATCCACACCAACCCTCCAAAGAACAATCCACCCAGACCAATTCCCCTACATTTACCCCTTCACCTAACACTATAGGGAATTTAACTCAGCCAATTCACCTAACCTGCTCATCTTTGGACTGTGGGAGGAAACCAGAGGAAACCCACACAGACACAAGGAGAATGTACAAACTCCATACAGACAGTTGCCTGAGGTAGGAATTGAACCTGGGTCCCTGTGAGGCAGCAGTGCTAACCACTGCGCCACCTGCTGCTATTGCTGTTGTTGATCACTTTCAAGATTGACAGTCAGACTGATTTTTTTCAATTTGATATTACCACAACTATATCTCGCTAGAGTTAGGTAATCTGGATATGTTGTTAGATTAGATTAGATTAGATTACTTACAGTGTGGAAACAGGCCCTTCAGCCCAACAAGTCCACACCGCCCCGCCGAAGCGTACCAACCCATACCCCTACATCTGCATCTACATGACATCGACATCGACCCCTTACCTAACACTAGGGGCAATTTAGCATGGCCAATTCACCTGACCTGCACATCTTTGGACTGTGGGAGGAAACCGGAGCACCCGGAGGAAACCCACGCAGACACGGGGAGAACGTGCAAACTCCACACAGTCAGTCGCCTGAGGCGGGAATTGAACCCGGGTCTCCGGCGCTGTGAGGCAGCAGTGCTAACCACTGTGCCACCGTGCCGCCCACGTGTTGATTTTTGGGACTGCAGTGTCCCTTTTTAAAAGCACCAACGTTGATCCTGGATTCGAGATCTGTGTTTGGAGAGAGGAACACATATTCTGTGGAAGGGAAAACGCAAAATCATCAATATTCCAACAGAAAGCTGACAAAGGAGATCACCAAAAACGCTTTATCTAACAACTGCTCTGTTCATTGCCCTCTATTGCGCAGATTGACAGCATCATAATTTGTGATAGGAACTGGATGAAGAATGAAGTGAAATCGAGCTGTATTGGAGCCCTCACTTGGTTTTCCAATACCTTCTCCATTCTTTTCACTTTGGCATTCTCCTCTGATGTGGGGAAATTTACCTGAATACCAGATCAGACAGTCAGCTCTACAATCAATCCAGACTGAAAACAAAGACAAAAATAAAGCATGCATTTAGTCAGAGATTTCCTCTACCTTACACTGACGACAGTGCACTGATCACTCTCACAAACTGATCCACAATGAAGCAATTGTTCATCAGTCCTATGTTTAAACATAACAGATCCACACTTGGATCAGGATAAAGACCATCCTTCTGTGATTTTGAGACTGTCGTGAGCTAACCTGTTTCCTAGAGCAGAACTCAGTACACATGTTGGGAAAGCAGGGATCACCTTTAGCTGTCCCTTGAATTCTACATAGAATAACCACACCCCGACTCTGAGCATGTTGCTTTCTGAGCTCTGTGGTCTCAGAATCTTGTTGTCTGGAATTGGAAAACAGAGGACTGAGAGCAATTTTGGTCTATGGTCTATATTATAGATGTTATATATATGTAGATATTATTTATTTTAGAGTTTGGATTTTGAACTAGCATCTTTACGCTTTGATCTGTTAATGTGAAGGAGTTTAATTTGTTTTTTTAAGAAGTTATTCATCTGTGAGATGTGGGCATCACTGACTGGGCCTGCATTTATTTCCCATCCTGGGTTACACTTGAGAAGATGGTAGTGAGCTGCCTTATGTAGAGAATCCCACCAGTGTGGAAGCAGGGCATTCCACCCAATATTTCCTGACCAACCCTCTGAAGAGCATCCCACGCAGACTCTGACTCATCCCCCTAATGCTGCACTTCCCATGGCTAACCAACCTAACCTGCACATGCCTGGACACCATGGGTAATTAGGTTATCCAATCCACCTAACCTGCATATCTTTAGACTATAGGAGGAAACCGAAGCACCCAGAAGAAACCCCATGCAGACATGGGAAGAATGCACAAACTCCACACAGATGGTCATCTGAGGCTGGAATTGAAACCCAGGTCCCTGGCAATCTGAGTCAGTAACACTAATCACTGAGCCACCACTCCTTCTTGACCTGACCTGTGCTTTGCATATGGTGGACAGATTTTGAGGAATCAGGAGGTGAGTTGCTCACTGCAGTATTCCTAACTTCTGACCTGTTCTTGTAGCCACTGTGCTTATGTGGCAAATTCAGTTGTATTCCTAGTCAATGGTAACCCTCAGGATGTTGGTAGTGGAGTTTTCCGTGATGAATAGCAAGGGGCGGTAGTTAGATTGTCTCTTATTGGTAATGGTCATAGCCTGGCATTTGTGTGGCATCAATGTTACTTGCCATTTGTCAGCCCAAGCTCGGATATTATCCAACCTTGTTGCATTTAAGCATGGACTGCGACAATATCGGAGTAGTTGTGAATGGTGCTAAGCATTGTACAATCATTGGCGAACATCCCCAATTCTGACCTTATGATGGAAGGAAGGTCATTGATGAAGCAGCTGAAGAGCGTTGAGCCCAGGATACTATTCTGAGGGACTTCTGCAGACATGTCTTGGAGCTCAGATGGTTGACCCTAAAACAAAGATGACCATCTTTCTGTGTGCTAGGTATGACTCCAACCAGTGGAGGATTTGCCCCCAGTACCCATTGATTCCAGTTTTGCCACAGCTCCTTGATGCCACACGAGGTCAAATGCAGCCTGGAGGCAAAGGGCTGTCAGACTCCCTTCACTTCTGCAATTCAGCTCTTTTGTCCATGCTTGAACCAAGGCTATAATGAGGTCAGGAGCTGAGTGGCCCTGAGGGAACCCAAACTGGGCATCACTGAGCATGTTATTGCTGAGCAGCTGCTGCTTGATAGCACTGTTGATGACTCCTTCCGTGATTTCCCTGATGATCAACAGTCGACTGATGGGACAGTAATCGGCTGAGTTGATCCGTGGTGTGTTTGTGAACAGGACATACCTGGAGAGTGTTGCACACTGTTGGGTAAATGCCAATGTCATCATTAGACCGGAGGAGCATAGCCAGGGAAACAGGAAGTCCTGGAGTGCCTCCTCAGTCTGTTTTAATGGAATGTTGTCAGGAACTACAGCTTTTGCCTTCAACTGTTTCTTGATATCACATGGAGTGCATCGAATTGGCTGAAGACTAGTAACTGTAATTCTTGAAACACTGAAGAATGCTCAGATAGATCAGCCAATTAGCACAACTGGCTGAAGGTTTCTGCGAAAGCTTCAGCCTTATCTTTTGAACAGATGTGTTGGGCTCCTCCATCAATGAAGATGGGGCTATTTGTGGAGTCTCCTCCTCCAGTGAGTGGTGCAACCAGGGTTGCTCCCCTGGATTGATGGTAATGGTTGAGTGCCATGGTTGAATGCCGTGCCATGAGTTTGCTGATTGGGCTGGAGTACAATTGTGCTGCAGTTGTTGGCCCACAGCCCCTCATAGATACCCTTACTTGTGCAACGACTTTTCCATTTAGGACAGTGCTAGTGCTACAGAACACAATGGAGGGTAGTCTCAATGTGAAGGTGGGACTTCATCTCCGCAAGGACTGTGTGGTAGTCACTTTTACCAATACTGTCATGAACAGATATATCTGCAGCCTGTAAGCATGAGGTCAAGTGTGTTCTTGTTGGTTCCCTTACTGCCTGCCGCAGATCCAGTCCGGCAGCTATGTCCTTTCGGACCTGAACAGCTCAGTCAGTCACACTGCTGCCAAGTCACTCTTGGTAGTGGACATTGAAATCTCCCACCCAGTGGATATTCTGTGCCCTTGTCATCCTCAGTGCTTCATTCAAGTTTTATTCAACATGAAGATGAGCTGATTAATCAGCCGAGGGAGGACGGTATGTTGTAAGCTGCAGGAAGATTCTGTACCCACGTTTAACCTAAAGCCATAAGACCTCATGGGGTCCGCAGTCAATATTGAGAACCACCACAGCAACTCACTCCTGGCTGCATCACACTGTTGCACCACCTCTGCTGGGTTTGCCCTGTCAGTGGAACAGGACATATCGAGAGACAGTGATAGTGGTGTTCTGGGACATTATCTGTAAGGTATGATTCTGTGAGCATGATCTATATCCTGATGTATTGTTTGACAATCTTCCTCACTATTCTCAACTCCACTAATTCTCATGGCATTGTCAGAGGCGAGAGTGGTGCTGGAAGAGCACAGCATGTCAGGCAGTATTCAAGGAGCATGAGAATTGATGCCCAAAACATCAAATTTCCTGCTCCTCAGATACTGCCTGATTGTCTGAACCCAGTCCCACATGTCAGCAGTGTGAACATACTGATGTCTCATCAGTTGTGCTACAAAGTGGAATCCACTCCCCCCTAATAATTAAAACCAAAACACCCAGATATGGTTTTGTTTCGTAATCTGATAGAAAAGTGTCACAAGGGGTATAACCTACCTCTTATATCCAATCTGCTAGAAAGAAGTGGTTAAATGAAATAGAATCCTTTCACCCATTCTATAATTAACGATTTATTTATCTAACAGTGAACAAATTGACAGAATTACTAACAAATTGGACAAATTTTCCCTAAGTACCGAATATTCCCTAACTGAACAAAATTCTACTGGAATGAAAGCTGTTCAAATTAACACAAGTCCCATTTATATAAACCTAATTAATAAGAAAACAGTCAATTAAAATTTACTATCTCCAAGTTCATGCAGTCTATATCTTCTTGGCTTTATCTCCAATCTTCCTTCTGCTGATCTCACGTCACAAAACCTTCCCTTCCTATGATTGCTGTATCAGGATCTTGAGGTGCAAATACTGTGAGTCCTTTGATGTGCTTTTTTAAGAGAATTGAACCATTTTTGTCTAAAACCCAGATTTTTTTTTCTCTCAGATTGCAGACTTGCTTTTGCTGCGGCTTCAACTTGGCTCCCCCTTCAGTCAGCAGGGGGCTCTGTGTCCGGGGGCAGGGAGCTATATGTTTAGGGGGCAGAGGGCTCGATGCAAGAGGGGCGAGGGGTTCTGTGCTCAGACAGCAGGGGGTTCTGTGTTCAGGGGGCGAGACACTTTGTGTTCAGGTTGACAATGGGGCTCTATGCTCAGGGGGCAGGGGCTCTGTGCTCAGAGGTGGGTTGCTGTGTTCAGGGGCTGGGGGGTCTGTGTTCTGGGGGCTCTGTTCAAAGGGTGGAGCTCTGTGTTTTGGGGGAGAGGGGCTCTGTGCCCAATACATGGTGGGTTCAGGGGATGGGTAGCTGTGTTTGGGGGCAGAGAGCTCTGTGTTCAGGGGCCGGAGGGGCTCTATGACCTAGGGCAGAGCGCTGTGTGTCATAGAACATAGAACAGTACAGAACAGAACAGGCCCTTCAGCCCACGATGTTGCGCCGACCATTGATCCTCATGTAAGGTAAACCTAATGTACGAACCCTCAAATTTCTGTGACCATATGCATGTCCAGCAGTCTCTTTAATATCCCCAATGACCTCGCTTCCACAACTGCTGCTGGCAATGCATTCCATGCTCTCACAACTCTGCGTAAAGAACCCACCCCTGACATCCCCTCTATACTTTCTGGCAAACAGCTTAAAACTATGACCCCTTGTGTTAACTATTTCTGCCCTGGGGAAAAAATCTCTGGAAATCAACTCTATCTATACCTCTCATTATCTTGTACACCTCAATTAGATCCCCACTGTTCCTTCTTTTTTCCAATGAAAAACGTCCGAGCTCAGTCAACCTCTCTTTGTAAGATAAGCCCTCCATTCCAGGCAGCATTTTGGAAAACCTCCTCTGAGCCCTCTCCAAAGCATCCACATCTTTCCTATAATAGGGTGAACAGAACTGGACACAGTATTCCAGGTGCGGTCTAACCAAAGTTTTATACAGCTGCAACAAGATCTCACGGCTCTTTATCTGAATCCCCAAAACACCATATGCTTTCTTAACAACCCTGTCCACTTGGGTAGCAATTTTAAGGGATCGATGTACCTGCACACCAAGATCCCAGTGTTCCTCCACACTGCCAAGAATCCTGTACTCAACTTTCAAGTTCGACCTTCCAAAATGCATCACTTCACATTTATCCAGGTTGAACTCCATCTGCCCACCTCTCAGCCCATCTCTGCATCCTGTCAATGTCACACTGCAGCCTACAACAGTCTTCTATACTGTCAACGACACCTCCAACTTTTGTGTCATCTGAACTTTGTTAACAAAGTTTGCAATCTCCTCATCGAAGTCATTAATAAAAATTACAAAGAGTAGAGGCCCAAGACCAGAGCCCTGTGGAACACCACTCACCACTGACTTCCAGACAAAATAATTTCCGTCCACTACCATTCGCTATCTTCTGTCGACCAGCCAATTCTGTATCCAGACAGCTAAATTTCCCTGTATCCCATTCCCTCTGACCTTCTGAATGAGGCTACCATGGGGAACCTTATCAAAGTGTACAGTCATGGCAGCGCAGGCGGTGGAATGTTCCTCCTGCAGGATGTTTGAGGTAGGGGTGACCACCGATACTCCTGCCGACTTCGTCTGCAGGAAATGCAGTCAGATCCTGCTCGTCACCGAACAAGTTAGGAAACTGGAACTGGAGTTGGATGAACTGAGGATTATTCGAGAGGCTGAGAGGGTGATTGATAGAAGCTACAGGGACATAGTTACGCCGGAGAACAGAGGTAGCTGGGTAACAGTTAGAGGTGGGAAGGGGAAGAAGCAGGCAGTGCAGGGTTCCCCTGTGGTTGTTCCCCTAAATAATAAGTATACAGCTTTGGAAACTGTTGGGGGGGACAGCCTTGCAGGTGTAAGCTGCAGTGAAGGGGTCTGTGGCGTGAGGTCTGGCTCTGAGACTCAGAAGGGAAAGGGGGAGAGGAGGAGAGTGCTAGTTATAGGAGACTCACTAGTTAGAGGGATGGACAGGCGGTTCTGTGGACATGGGCGAGACTCTCAGATGGTTTGTTGCCTCCCGGGTGCCAGGGTCCGAGACGTCTTGGACCGTGTCTTTAGAATCCTTAAGGGGGAGGGTGTGCAGCCAGAAGTCGTGGTACACATTGGCACCAACGACATAGGTAGGAAGAGGGGTGGGGAGGTCATTCAAGAGCTCAGGGAGTTAGGCTGGAAGCTAAAAGCTAGGACAGACAGAGTCGTCATCTCTGGGTTGTTGCCGGTGCCACGTGACAGTGAGGCAAGGAATAGGGAGAGAGTGCAGTTGAACACGTGGCTACAAGGATGGTGTCGGAGGGAGGGCTTCAGGTATTTGGACAATTGGACTGCATTTTGGGGAAGGTGGGACCTGTACAAACAGGACGGGTTGCACCTGAACCAGAAGGGCACCAATATCCTGGGGGGGTAGGTTTGCTAGCACTCTTCGGGGGGGTTTAAACTAATTTGGCAGGGGGATGGGATCCGGACTTGTAGTCCAGCAAGTAAGCTAGCTGTGTGTCAGGATGTCCAAGACTGTAGGGAGGCTGTGGAGAAAGTAGCACTGACAGGGAATACTTGCGGACACAGAGATGGGCTCAAGTGCATATACTTCAACGCAAGGAGCATTAGAAATAAGGTGGGTGAACTTAAGGTGTGGATCGGTACCTGGGACTACGATGTTGTGGCCATCACGGAAACGTGGATAGATAAGGGACAGGAATGGCTGTTGGAGGTTCCTAGTTACAGATGTTTCAGTAAGATTAGGGAGGGTGGTAAAAAAGGAGGGGGGGGGGGCATTGCTAATTAGAAATGGTATAACGGCTGCAGAAAGGAAGTTTGAGGGGGATCTGCCTTTGGAGGTAGTATGGGCTGAAGTCAGAAATAGGAAAAGTGCAGTCACCTTGTTGGGTGTTTACTATAGGCCCCCCAATAGCAGCAGAGATGTGGAGAAACAGATTGGGAAACAGATTTTGGAAAGGTGCAGAAGCCACAGGGTAGTAGTCATGGGCGACTTCAACTTCGCAAATATTGATTGGAAGCTCTTTAGATCAAGTAGATTGGATGGGGCAGTGTTTGTGCAGTGTGTCCAGGAAGCTTTTCGAACTCAGTATGTAGATTGTCCAACCAGAGGGGAGGCCATATTGGATTTGGTACTCGGTAATGAACCGGGTCAAGTGATGGGCTTGTTAGTGGGTGAACATTTTGGTGATGGTGACCTCAATTCTGTGACTTTCACCTTGGTTATGGAGAGAGATAGGTGCGCACAACAAGGTAGATTTTACAATTGGGGGAAGGGAAATTACGATGCTGTAAGACAGGATTTGAGGAGCATGAGTTGGGAGCATAGGCTGTCAGGGAAGGATGTGGTGGAAATGTGGAACTTTTTCAAGGAGCAGATACGACGTGTCCTTGATATGTATGTACCTATCAGGCAGGAAAGAAATGGTCGTGTGAGGGAGCCTTGGTTGACGAGGGAGGTTGAATGTCTTGTAAAGAGGAAGAAGGAGGCTTACATAAGGTTGAGGAAACAGGGTTCAGACAGAGCAGTGGAGGGATACAGGAGAGCCAGAATGGACCTGAAGAAAGGGATTAGGAGAGCTAAGAGAGGGCATGAAAAATCTTTGGCGGATAGGATCAAGGATAATCCCAAGGCATTTTATGCATATGTGAGAAACCTGAGAATAACGAGAACGAGGGTAGGTCCGATCAAGGACAGTAGTGGGAGATTGTGTATTGAGTCGGAAGAGATAGGAGAGGTCTTGAATGAGTAGTTTTCTTCAGTATTTAAAAACGAGAGGGACCGTATTGTTGAAGAGGAGAGTGTGAAACGGTAAGCTAGAAGAGATACTTGTTAGGAAGGAAGATGTGTTGGGCATTTTGAACAACTTGAGGATAGACAAGTCCCCGGGCCTGACGGGATATATCCTAGGATTATGTGGGAAGCAAGAGAGGAAATTGCAGAGTCGTTGGCAATGATCTTTTCGTCTTCACTGTCAACAGGGGTGGTACCAGGGGACTGGAGAGTGACAAATGTTGTGCCCCTGTTCAAAAAAGGGAATAGGGATAACCCCGGGAATTACAGTCCAACTAGTCTTACTTCGGTGGTAGGCAAAGTAATGGAAAGGGTACGGAGTATCTGGAAAGCCACTGCTTGATTCGGGACAGCCAGCACAGATCTGTGAAGGGTAGGTCTTGCCTTACAAGTCTTATTGAATTCTTTGAGGAGGTGACCAAGCATGTGGATGAGGGTAGAGCAGTGGATGTAGTGTACATGGATTTTAGTAAGGCATTTGATAAGGTTCCCCATGGTAGGCTTATGCGGAAAGTCAGGAGGCATGGGATAGAGGGAAATTTGGCCAGTTGGATAGAAAACTGGCTAACCGGTCGAAGTCAGAGAGTGGTGGAGCCCAGTTACAAGTGGAGTTCCGCAGGGATCAGTTCTGGGTCCTTTGCTGTTTGTAATTTTTATTAATGACTTGGAAGAGGGAGTCGAAGGGTGGGTCAGTAAATTTGCAGATGATACGAAGATTGGTGGAGTTGTGGATAGTGAGGAGGGCTGTTGTCGGCTGCAAAGAGACTTAGATATGATGCAGAGTTGGGCTGAGGAGTGGCAGATGGAGTTCAACCCTGTCAAGTGTGAGGTTGTCCACTTTGGATGGACAAATAAGAATGCGGAATACAGGGTTAATGGTAGGGTTCTTAGTAAGGTGGAGGTGCAGAGGGATCTTGGGGTCCATGTTCATAGAGCTTTGAAAGTTGCCACTCAGGTGGATAGAGCTTGTAAGAAGGCCTTTGGTGTATTAGCGTTCATTAGCAGAGGGATTGAATTCAAGAGTCGTGAAGTGATGTTGCAGCTGTACAGGACCTTGGTTAGGCCACATTTGGAGTACTGTGTGCAGTTCTGGTTGCCTCACTTTAGGAAAGATGTGGAAGCTTTGGACTGGGTGCAGAGAGGATTTACCAGGATGTTGCCTGGAATGGAGAATAGGTCATACGAGGATAGGATGAGAGTGCTAGGCCTTTTCTCATTGGAACGGCGAAGGATGAGGGGTGACTTGATAGAGGTTTATAAGATGATCAGAGGAATAGATAGAGTAGACAGTCAGAAACTTTTTCCCCCGGGTAGAACAGAGTGTTGCAAGGGAACATAAATTTAAGGTGAAGGGTGAAAGATTTAGGGGAGGATGTCAGGGGTAGGTTCTTTACCCAGAGAGTGGTGGGGGCATGGAATGCGCTGCCTGTGGGAGTGGCAGAGTCAGAATCATTGGCGACCATTAAGCGGCAATTGGATAGGTACACGGATGGGTGCTTAAGCTAGGACAAATGTTCGGCACAACATCGTGGGCCGAAGGACCTGTTCTGTGCTATATTGTTCTACGTTCTATGTTCTAAGGATATACCAGATCTAAAGGTTAAAGTTCAAAATTGGAGGAAGGCCTATTTTGATGGTACTAGGGAAGAACTTCCAAAAATTGTTTAGATGTGGATATTCGCAGGTAAAGTGATGGCTGGAAAATGTGAATAATGAGATAATGAGAGTCCAAAGACAAAGTGTTCCTGTTAGGGTGAAAGGCAAGGTTGGTTGGTGCAGGGAACGCTGGGACTAGCGAAATCGCGGTTCGGTGAGACCTTAGGGTCTGTTTCTATGCTGTACATCTCTATGACTCTATAATGAAGGAAGCATATGTCAGGTATCTACAGCAGGGTGCCACTATTTAAGGAAAAGCCAGGGAACTATAGACTGGCGAGCCTGACATTGGTGGTGGGCAAGTTGTTGGAAGGAAATCTGTGAGACAGGATTTACATGTATTTGGAAAGGCAAGACTGATTAGGAACAGTCAACATGGCTTTGCATGTTGGAAATCATGTCTCACTAACTTGATTAATTTTTTTTCTCAAAAAGTAACGCAGAGGATTGATGCAGGCAGAGCAGCAGACATCATCTCAAAAGGACTGCAGTAAGGCATTCTTCAAGGTTCCTCATGGGAGGCTGGTTAGCAAGGTTACATGGAATACAGGGAGAACTAGCCATTTGGATACAGAACTGGTTCAAAGGTAGAAGGCAGAGGGTGGTTGGGGAGGGTTGCTTTTCAGGCTACAAGGATCGGTGCTGGGTCCACTGGTTTTCATTATTTTATATACTTGGATGTGAACACCGGAGTTATGGTTAGTAAGTTACAGATGACACCAAAATTGGAGCTATAGTGGACAGCGAAAATGATTACTTTAGAGTACAATGAGATCTTGATCAGATGGGCCAATGGGTGGCAGATGGCGTTTAATTTAGATATTGCATTTTGGAAAGACAAATCAGGGCAGGACTTACACACTTAACAGTAAGGTCATGGGGAGTGTTGCTGAACAAAGAGACCTTTAAGTGCAGATTCAAAGTTCCTTGAAAGTGGAGTCTCAGGTAGGGAGGATAGTGAAGCTGTCTGGTATGCTTGCCTTTATTGGTTACTGTGTTATTATAGGAGTTGGCAGGTCATGTTGCGGCTGTACAGGACTTTGGTTAGGCCACTTTTGGAATATTGTGCACAATTCTGGCCTCCCTCGTATAGGAAGGATGTTGTAAAATTTGAAAGGGTTCAGAAAAGTTTTACAACTGTGTTGCCAGGGTTGGAAGATTTGAGCTATAGGAGGAGCTGAATAGGCTGGGCTGTTTGCCCTGGAGCATTGGAGGGTGAGGGGTGACTGTATAGAGGTTTATAAAATCATAAGGGAAATGGAGAGGATGAATAGACAAGGTCTTTTCCCTGGGGTGGGGAAAAAGTATAGAACACAGGTTTAAAGTGAAAGAGGAAAGATTTAAAAGGAACCGAAGGGGCACCTTTTTCACACAGAGTTATATGTGTACAGCTGGCAAATGGGACTGGATTTATCTCGGATATCTGGTTAGCATGGTCAAGTTGGACTGAAGGGTCTGTTTCTGTGCTGTACGTTTCTATGGCTCTGTGTTATCTATAACACTCTCAGACATACAGCACGGAAACAGACCCTTCTGTCAAACTAGTCCATACTGACCAGATGTCCTAAATCAATAGAGTCCCATTTGACAACACTTGGCCCATATCCCTCTAAACCCTTCTTATTCATATACCCACCCAGATGCCTTTTAAATGTTGTAATTGTACCAGCCTCCACCACTTCCTCTGGCAGCTCATTCCATAGACCTCTGCGACTCCACCTTGAAAGAATTATGAGTTCCCCATAGTGTCTGTGTTCAGCAACACTCTGCAGGAGCCTATCATTAAGTGTAAAAGTCCTGCTCTGATTTGTCTTTCCAAAATGCAGCACCTCACATTTATCTGAATTAAACTTAATAAAATAGGCCAGGGAGTGGAGATTAAGGTCCCGTTCTATTCACAGATAACCTTCCTCACTGTCTACTATCTGCAAAGAGAAACCATTCCTCCAATGTTCAAATCATTTATATAAAATGACAAAAAGCAGTGGACTCAGCACCGATCCTTGTGGCACACCATTGGTCACAGGTCTCTAGCTGAAAAACAGACCTGTGACCAATTCGTTATCCTGTCTCTTACTTTTTGTATCTCAATGGGTAACTCTCCCTGAATTCCATGTGATCTAACTTGTTAATCATGTGGAAACTGATCAAAAACCTTACTGAAATCCATACAGACAACATCCACTGCTCTGCAGTCAATTTTATTTGTCATTTCTTCAAACAACTCAATCAAGTTCATGAGGTGCAAACTCCCACACACAAATCAATGTTGACTATCCCTAATCGGTCCTCATCAGTTTCCAAATTCAAAGTTTGGTAGAAGATTTGTAGCTCGGGTGCTCGTTGTTGTGGTTCTGTTCGCCGAGCTGGGAATTTGTCTTGCAAACGTTTCGTCCCCTGTCTAGGTATATTGGAATTCCTAGAGTCTGTGGATGAGTGCCATGCCTCTATCAGCAAACACATCGACCTGGACCCAATATACCGGCCACTACAGCGGACAGCTCGAACTGACAACCAGAAGCCGCAGAGACAGGCCACTATAAATGCCGGAGGAAACAGCACAGAAGCACTTCACAGGAGGCTCCCAAGCACTGAGGATGTCACCTAGACAGGGGACGAAACGTTTGCAAGACAAATTCCCAGCTCGGCGAACAGAACCACAACAGTTTCCAAATTCATGTAAATCCTGTCCCTCAGAATCCCCTCCAATAAAATACCTACAACTGACTTCAAGATCACCGGTCTGTAGTTCCTTGCCTTTTCCTAACCACATTTCTTAAACAATGCTACCTTCAATTTTCTAGCACTCACTGCTGGCTATCAATGGGATAAATATCTCAGCAAGGGACCCAGCAATGACTTCCTTAGCTTACCCAAAGTTCTACGATACAGATCTTGGGGATTTATCCACCTTTATGCTTTTTAAGGCATCCATCACCTACTCCTCTGCAATATGGCCAGTTTTAAAGTTATCGCTGTTTATTTCTCAAAGTTTTATAGCTCCCATATTTTTTCCCCACTGTAAGTACAGATGTGAAATACTTGTTTAGCATCTCAGCCATTTCCTGCATTTCCACTTCTAAGCAGCCTTGCTGATTTTTAACGGGTTTGGAATCATAGAATCCCTACAGTGTGGAAGCAGGCCCTTCAGCCCAACAAGTCCACACAAACTTCTGAAGAGTAGCCCACCCAAACCCATTCACCTATTACTCTACTTTCACCCTTGACTAATGCACCTAACCTACACATCCCTGCACACTATTGGCAATTTAGCATGGCCAATTCACCTAACCAGCACATCTTTGGATTAATGGGAGGAAACCAGGGTACCTGGAGGAAACCCATGCAGACACGGGGAGAATGTGCAAGCTCCACGCAGACAGTCGCCCGGGGCTGTAATCAAACCCAGGTCCGTGGCAGTGTAAGCAGCATGCTAACCACTGAGCCACTGTGCTGCCCAATGACTGTGTCAAAATTGACCTTACCCCAATTTAGAATTTTAACTTTTAGATGAGGTCTATCTTTTTCTACAACTATTTTAAATCTAATAGAATTATGATCACTGGCCCCAAAGTATCCACCCACTGACAACTCTGTCAAACGTGTGGCCTTAATTTCCAAGAGAAGGGAAAATTTTGTGCAGGGATGAACATCAGTACAAACAGCCCAAAGATTGCAGTTCATTCCTTGATTATGGTTTTCAATTATGGTTTTTGGTGAACCTGCTGGTGTCTCAGCAGGTTGCATGACTGAGTGAATCCCTTCCCACACACAGAGCAAGTGAATGGTCTCTCCCCAGTGTGAACTCGCTGGTGTATCAGCAGCTGCATTCTCTGAGTGAATGCTTTCCCACACTCTGAACAGGTGAATGGCTTCTCCCCACTGTGAACTCGCTGGTGCCTCAGCAGGTTGGATGACTCAGTAAATCCCTTCCCACACTCGGAACAGGTGAATGGCTTCTCCCCAGTGTGAACTCGTTGGTGTACCAGTAGTTTAGATGAGCGAGTGAATCCTTTCCCACACACAGAACAGTGGAATGTTCTCTTCCCAGTGTGAACTTGCTGGTGTTCTAGAAGGTAGAATGATTGACCGAATCCTTTCCCACAAACAGAACAGGTGAACGGTCTCTCCCCAGTGTGAACTCGTTGATGTTTTAGCAGGTAGGACGACTGACTGAATCCTTTCCCGCACACAGAGCAGGTGAACAGTCTCTCTGCAGTATGAACTCGCTGATGTTTGAACAGGTAAGAAGTCAGCATGAATCCTTTCCCACACACAGAGCAAGTGAAAGGTCTCTCTGCAGTGTGAAGTCGTTGGTGTATCTGCAGGTTTGATGACTGACTGAATCTTTTCCCACACACAGAGCAGGTGAATGGCTTCTCCCCAGTGTGAACTCGCTGATGTTTGAGTAGGTGAGAAGTCAGCATAAATCCTTTCCCACACACAGAGCAGGTGAATGGCTTCTCTGCAGTGTGAACTCGCTGATGTTTGAGCAGGTGAGAAGTCAGCATAAATCCTTTCCCACACACAGAGCAGGTGAATGGCTTCTCCGCAGTGTGAAGTCGCTGGTGTATCTGCAGGTTGGATGACTGAGTGAACCCTTTCCCACACACAGAGCAGGTGAATGGCTTCTCCCCAGTGTGAACTCGCTGGTGCATTTCCAGCTGAGACGGGTAAAGAAATCCCTTCCCACAATCCCCACATTTCCACTGTCTCTCCCCAGTGTGACTGCGGTGGCGTTTGGACATTTCAGATGAATCGCCACAGACCCTTCCACACACAAACAGTACGTGTTTCTCCCTGGTGCGAACAGGGCTTTTTCCTTCAGTGTTCAAAATCCTGAGATACTGAGGTCATTGCAAACAGAGTGACTGTCAGATCCGGATATGGTTTCGGTCGATTTCTCTAACTGTAATCAAAATTTCAAACAGAAAATAAAATGAGAGAGAGAAAGAAAGAGAAAAAAAAAGACAGAGAGAGAAAGATAAAAAACTGAACTGGTTCATAAATATCCTTCAGGGAAGGGAACAAGTCAGTGTCTGCACAAAACTACTGAAATAGAGAGAGGTGGAAAAGACAGGTACGGAGCAGAGGCGTTTTATACATCTGCAGCTCAAACCAATTCCTATTTCTCTCCATACCTTTTGATCCATTTGAAGGACTAAGAATAAGAAACAAAATACCTGAAATAAAAGCAGAAAAAGATGGAGATACACAGCAGGTCTTGAAGCATCCAAAAGAGTGACAAATTCAGGAACCATTGTTATCATTACAAACTGTTTAGATGGTCACCCAATGCATTGCAATATAGGTGGCACGCTCACTACTGGAAAATGGGATTAGAGTAAATAGGTGCATGACGACCAACATGGACAAGACAAGAACATTGTGTTCAACAGTTTTATATCAGAGACTCTGACCACATTTAGTCTCATGTTTCTCTGTGACTCTCTCTTTTAGGAAGCAGGCAGGAGCAGCAAGCAGTGAAGAATGCAAATGATACATTGGCTTTCATTGTTTGACTTTTCAAGTACAGAAGCAGGGATATTTTTCTGGAAGGGCTTTGGTGAGACCACACTTGGAATATTGTGGACACCTTTGTTATTCCTTCCCAAGGAAGGATGCCCTTGCTACTGAGACAGAATAATGAAGGATCACCAGACTGATTTCTGGGATGTCAGGACTGATGTATAAAGAGAGACTCTATCCTTATTTAATCTTAATTTCTTTTGTTTTTCTGAGTCACTGACAGCATCACCAACTAATATTATACCTCCAAATTCCTGATCAGAGTCTGATACATCTAAGCCTACATTTTGGTTCTCATCCCCCCGACAGACTAATTTGAACCCTCACAATCGAACTAGCGAAAGCATCCACAAGAATATTTCTCCCAGCTTTGCCTGGGAGCAAGTGGTCAGGCCTGTATATGTTAGACCTTCTCCAGAAACAGTCCCAATGCCTCAGGAATCTAAACTCTCTCTGGTACACCATTTCTCCAGCCACACATTCAGCGGATCTATTCCCTTCTTTGTGCTCTGAGCAACACATGTGTTATAGCTGTCCATGACTAAACATGGCCAAAAGGGTTGGCAGCTACAGAAAGCAGCTGTTCAGTCAGACTTGTGCTCTCCATACAGAGCTACTGGAATAGATAATGAAAGGTCCTGTGGGGGTCATAAAAGAGTCCTGGTGAGAAGAAACATTAGGAAATTTACTTGGGTTTCTGTAAGCAGACAGTTCAAAACACATCAGCATTTGTAATAACAAGCATTTTTGAAAGGCCTAGTTTAGCCCCAGTCCAAAGTTTGTTGTTAAGTAAAGAGTAGAAGGATCCCACAGCATTCTGAACTGTTTGGGTACTGGTAAGCTAGAAATGCAAACAACAAATTAATGTGAAAGGGTTAGCAAATGTTTGAAGGTATCATTAGGGAAGACAAAGCAATAAATGGTGTAAACACAACCCTGAAAAGATCATCAGCATAGGAAGATGGGAAAGAAAGCTTGTAAAATGAGAGGAGTCAGGATAGCGGGAGACACAAACAATCAAAGCTCAAGTGCAGATGTGGACAATTTGAACAAGTTCTTACATGCAAAAATCAAGGGAAGAGTGACAGAGATAGATTACAAAATACAAAGTAGTTATTTGTGGAGTCAAAAACAAATATTGTTTAACAGAATTAAACAAAACAGTGGAATTTGAATAGATGTTTTTTATTAAAAGAAAGTAATAATGGGAAGTATTTAGAGTAGAAACAGTAAAGACTTATTTAAAAATGAAAGTTTAGTTTAAAATTTACTTACAGTGTGTGTACAGCAGGAATTGTAAACTGCAGCTACAAATCAGAAGGATTGTTTGTTTGATCTCTCAGACTGAAGTGAGAAAGGGCTGTTCTCAATGTCTCAGCTGTGTCACAGAATTGTAGTCACTTCATAATAGAGTTGATTGCAACATCCCAAAGACAGATGAAGAAAATTTCTGGTAAATATCATGAGATTATGGGAGGACCTAGGGCTATCCATAGTATTATCTACGATTGTACGTTTACTGGATTGAATGAATAAATTAGGGGTGTGTAGCTAACTATGACATCAATATTGCATGTAAATATTGTCACGTAAAAGGTACAAAAATGTTGTATTTAGATAGGGAGGTTTGAGTATCATTGACCGCTCCTCCAATCTGAAGTGTAAATCAGACAGCCCCCACATAAAAGCCAGATTCAGACAGGGCTCTGGTCACTTCCATGAATGGTAAAAGTGCTCTGAATAAAGGTCGCTTGTACTGCTGAACACACAGCTCAACACTCCTCTTCAATATTTCTCCCTACAACAACGTAGCACTGGCTGTAAGTCTGACATTACTAGATTGTGAGGTCTTGTATTTTAATATTTTTCTTCCGCTTTCAGGTCTTCACCCCATTATTTTCCTACGTCGTTGGTAGCTAGGTGTGGCTGTTCACCCTCCCACTCCTGACGGTCCTGCAGTTGCTCCAACATCCCATCTTGGATTCACGTCTGTCTGTTGGATCCCATGCCACTATAGTCCTGCTGCTTGTTTTCCGCCACTTCTGTACAACAGGGCCACCAGTGGGGCCATGAACTTGGCTGATGCTGCTATCCCACCCCTCACCACCTCACTCCAAACAGTACCCAAAGCAGAAGGGGATGACCACTGGGGTCTTCTGCACTTCCTTCCTAAGCCTTTTACTTTATCTGATGGTCACCCATTCCCTTTCTGCCTGTGTAATCCTCACCTGCAGTGTAAGCAACGCACTAACTGTGCTGTCCATAACATTCACAGATGCTCCATAGTCATTCCATCCACAGCTCCAGCTGTGAAAAGCAGTTACCCAGTAGCTGCAGATGGACACACTTCAGGCACATGTAGCCAGCAGGGACACTGGAAGCATCCCTTATTTCCCACATTGTGCAAGGGGAACACACCATGGGTCTGAGGCTTCCAGTCAAAACTTCTCTCCAGGTTCAGCTAGTTACTCCCTTTAAGAAATTTTAATTAAGCTGGGACCTGCCCCTTTATTTCAAACACTTCTAATGTTATCAAAAGTGCCTGACTTTATTTAAATTGATATATACTTTAAACCATAAGAAAGTTCTCTGCAGGTATCACTTACTGATTGGCTGTTTTCATTAGGACCATGTGACTTTCTGAACAGCCTGAACTGAGACTGAGCACCAAACACAGTCTTTCAGCTTCAACCTCTCCCTGTCTCACCTCACTCTCTGGTTTCACTCAACTCCAAAGCACAGTCATTGAGCCAGAAGGCAGTGCAGCCTTGTCAGCTAATTGGCTGCTCACATCCACACTGCCCTCAGCCTCCTGTACTGTTCCAATGCAGCTCAATGAGAGCTCAGGGAACAACATCTCACCTTTCAATTCTGCCCTTTAAAACCCCAGACTCAATGTGCACTTCAGCAGTTTTTGGATCAACAGAGAGTTGTCAGGATCTGGAATATCCCACCTGAAGGGGTATTGGAATTTGAGTCCAGAATGAACTTTAAAGGAAATTTGCAGGTATTTGAGAATGAGGAATTTATGGGTTAAAATCAGGAAATGGATGATTGGGACTAAATATGACAGTGCCTTCAAAGACACGAGATGTAATTTGGATAAATCTGTGCTCCCCTTCTCTTTCCTCAGCTGCAGGGCCCAGAACTGAGCACACACCCAAGGGTAATCTAAACAATAATCTGAATATCCAAGTTACAAACATATCAGAAATATTTTCCCACAATATAGACAAACCTCTTTCTTTCCACAGTTAAATGCCAGTGAGTGATATTTAGATCCTTATGACTCCACTTACTGTCAGAACTGGTTTTGAGATCCCGGTCTGCAATTTATTTTCAATTAGTATCCTGCAAAACAAATTCACAAAAGAAAAGTCACTGTCAGCCCAGGATAGAAATCTTGCAACACCCTCGAAACACCCCATCCATGCCCCTCATGATTTTACAAACCTCTCAGATTGTCTAGAAATGACAAACATTTATTTTGGTTTCAGTTTGTGGTGTGTAAATCCTCCTCTTCAAATTACCCTACTCCCCCACCAGAAAGATGCAGAGTGAAAATACACCCATTATGAGAGATTGAGGAAGTCAGATATTGACAAAGAGTTGATCAAGGAGCACAGAAGTGAATGAGAGCTGTTCCGGTATTCCAATCTCAATTGGATGAACACTGAACAAATGGATATGCTTTGACAGGTCATATTGTTTAAAGCAGGGCTTCCTACATTGAGTCTGCCATAGGTAACACGGAGCTGTAACCGGTTTACAGGCAATGCTCCTCCACTAAGTACCTAAAGTGTAACAGCAGCAGTGATGCTGCCTAAAGCAAGTATTCTGCCAGCATCAGCACACCTCCGCACCCCCCCCCCCGCCCTGTTCCTTTACTGCGTCCTGCATTTTCTGTAAGTGCTCGAGCCTCACACACAGCAATAGTGCAGACAACGACAAGTTACGTGACATCCACTATTCCTTCTGTCACTCACTCTGATTGGTTGGAGGAGCAGTGCTTCCGCTCAGTCCTCCAGGCCCACCCTCTACCCTCCTAATGGACCAGAGCTTACGTCAATCACACGGGCTATCACTGAGAGCTGAAGCATGTGCAATGCTTTCTGTTTTTGCTGCTGTTCATCAGCTCGGAGTGATGGTGAGAGTTCATAGAGTCATAGAGATGTACAGCAAGGAAACAGACTCTTCGGTCAATTCGTTCATGCCGACCAGATATCCTAACCTAATCTAGTCCCTAGTCCCATATGCCAGCCCTTGGCCCATATCCCTTTAAACCCTTCCTATTCATATACCATCCAGATGCCTTTTAAATACTGTAATTGTACCAGCCTCCACCACTTCCTCTGGCAGCCCATTCCATACACACACCATCTTCTGTGTGAAAACATTGCCCCTTAGGTCCCTTTCATATCTTTCTCCTCTCACTCTGAACCTATTCCCACTATTTCTGGACTCCTCCACTCCAGGGAAGAGACCTTGTCTATTTACCCTATCAAAAGCCCCTCATGATTTTACAAACCTCTGTAAGGTCACTCCTCAGCCTCCAATGCTCTAGGGAAAACAGCCCCAGCCTATTCAGCCTCTCCCAATAGCTCAAACCCTCCAACCTTGGCAACATCCTTGTAGATCTTGTAGAATTTTGTTAGTTGTTTTAAGCAGGTGTACAGTGAATATTCCAGGAGTGATGCAGTTGGTCAAACAACTTTGTTTAAAATAAATCAGAATTTATTTGCAAGATTACTGAAAGAAATATAAACAACAGAGAACAGAATACAGAATAACCTAAACTATCTGAAACCCCAACAGATTAGCAGTATGCTATCACCGATACTTGCAACAATCCCCACAAACACCCCTTGGCACAAAAGGTAAAATCAAACACAGGGTCTTACGGGAGAGAGGGAGGATCCGCATGGACCTGCTTCTTTGGGTCCAGCAGCTACAAAACTTCACTGCTAAAACCCAAACCAAACCTGAGCTGGGGAGAACTGGTCACTCCCCCTTCATTTTACAAGTGTTTTTTGAAAACATGCCTGAGGCAGTATCGGTAAGCTATAATCAAATTGGCCCTAAAATCTTTCAACTTAAACTTTTCAGAGTCTGTCTTTTACGACCTCTCAAAAAAATCCAAGGACAGCATAACCTTGTTAAAGGAGCAGTATCGTCACACCCCTATGCTCACATCCAAATCATTTTTATAAATTACGAAAAGCAGTGGACTTAGAAACAATCCTTGTGACACACCACTGGTCACAGGCCTCCACTCTGAAAAGCAACCATCCACCACCACAGATGGGGAAGCAGTGTGTCATTCTTGATTCTTCCAATGTAAGGAACAACAACAACTTACAGTTTATTGAATCTGTCACATTGTCACTCTCCCACGATTCCTCACAGGTGATGAACATACTGATTAAAGATATCGATTTTAATGACACACTATCTTGAACGAGAGAGATGTGCAAGGAGGAAATTCCGGAACTTGTATTGTAGGCAGCTCAAAGCCTGGAGTGATGTAAGTGGGGTGAGTGAGAAAGGCTATTTGGAAAGGGGAATAAAAACTAAGAACTGTGGATGCTGTAAATCAGAGACAAAAATAGAAGTATCTACTGAGTTCAGAGGAAGGGTCACTCGACCTTAAACATTAACTCTGATTTCTCTCCACAAATGCTGCCAGACTTGCTGTGCTTTTCCAGCAATTTCTGTTTTTGTGTAGAAAGGCAAGGAATGAATCGGGTTTTAAAGTTGGCAAAGGTTCCAGATACTGTCTGCGATAGGCAGGAGGGTTGCCTCATGGAGCTTGAAGTATGGCAGTGCAAGCCCTGACCACAGTGGGACAGAAGATTTCTGCTGCTTTTTACAGAATGACAGATCTTGTATCCGTGGGCTTATACTGCTCTGAGGTAGAGTTGGGGTCTGATGCTGCTAAATGAAAAGGGACAAAACTCTCCCCTCTTCTTACTATTTTCACCCCCAAAACTGAATGCGTACCTGTCACACTACTTCTATTCCAACCACAATACCTTGTCCCACAGTAGATGTGTGGGGGCTTGCACAAGTAAAGAGAAACAGTCATTGCTGGACTCTCTGGGGCTCAAACTCTCAGTAAACAGCAAAAGCAATGGAGTAGTGAGAGCAGAGATTTCAGAAGACTGTTTGTACCTTCACTAAGACCCGCAAAATGCACCAGGAAAAAAAACAAGAAGCATCTGGACTACAAAATGGTATCAATCAATCACTTCGGGGGAGGCAGTAGGGGGAGTTCACAAAATACTCAGTTTCCTTTGCTGGGTAATCCAAGATAGAGGATGGGAAAAATTGTGGCTGCTTTTTTTTGATGTATTTTCAGTGTTGAAACTGATTTCGTTAATTCTATGAGTGGTAATTACAGTTTGATAAGCTGTTGCATTGTTTTGGAAGAAGGAAGATAGACAAAGGCCAATGACCACATGGGAATTGATTCAAACAGCAAAATACACTGTCTTACCCAGCAGTGAATCCACAAAGCTAACGGTTCTGCTGTTTGATTTCAAGCATCTCCAAACCACCAGAATCATTGAAGAAAAATTAACCAACAGTGAAATTCATAGATGACCATGGAGACACCTTTGTTAGCTAAGTGGCTTTTTAAAGTGCAACATTACTTTTCCTTTGTAAATTTACAATAGTGAGTAGACTGGGCTCGTTTTTGATGGAAAGTTTTATTTAGATTTGTCTCTTTATTAAACTATAAAACGTTGGTACTAATTTAGTCTGGAGCAGTATTTTTTTTTTAAGAGCAGTAAGACTGTGCTGTTTTCTGGGTCTGTAGACTGCTAAGGTGCAAAGATGGCCCTTAGTAGAGTGTCGTGCTCTTCCTGTCAGACGTGGGAGGTTAGGGAGAGTTTCCATGTTACTGATGGTTATGTCTGCAGGAAGTGTGCTCGTTGGAAATCCTATCGGATCATACAGATTGGTTGGAGAGGCAATGAGGTATTTACTGGAACTGGGGGTATGATGGAAGGGAGAAAAGCTACAGATACAGTCAGGTAGATGGGTGACCTCCAGAAAAGGTAGGAGGGGTAGGCAGGTTGTGCAGGAGTCTCCTGTGGCAATCCCCATCTGAAACAAGTATGCTGTTTTGGAAAACATAGAGGGTGATGGACTTTAAGGGGAATGCAGTATTGACAGCCAGGTTTCTGATGCCGAGACTGGCACTAATGTAACAAGGGATATCACAGGTTCCAAATGATTGACTGAGATAGGGGACTCTCTAGTCAGAGGCACAGACAGAGGTTTCTACCACTGACAAGGAGACATCAGAATAGGGTACTGCCTCCCTGGTGCCAGGATCAAGGATATTTTGGAGAGGGTACAGAATATTCTCAACTGGGAGAGGGACTACTAGGAAGCCATTGTACACATTGAAGCTAGAAACATGGGAAGAGAAAAGGACGAGATTCTGAGAAGACAACATAGAAAGTTAGGCAGGAACTTAAAAAAGGAGGTCCTCGAGGGTACTAATACCTGGATTACCTGGTGCTTAGAGCTAGTGAGGGTATGAAATGGAGGATAGAGCAGATGAATGCGTGGCTGAGGAGCTGGTGCAGGGGAGAAGGGTTCACATTTTTAGATCATTGGAATCGCTTCTCAGGGAGAAGTGACCCGTACAAGAAGCTCAGATTGCATCTGAATTGGAAGGGTACTAGTACACTGGCAAGATGATTTGCTAGACCTGCTCGAGAGGATTTAAACTATGGGAGAGGAGGGACACCCAGGGAGATAACGAGGTAAGAAATCAGTCTGAGATTGATAGTGTTAAGAAAAGGAGCAAGTCGAACAGTTAAGGCAGGCAGGAACAAAATAGTGAACAAGATAGGACTGATAAACTCATTTATTTCAATGCAAGAGGCCTAACAGGGAAAGGGGATGAACTCATGGTATGGTTGGGAACATGGGAATGGAATATCACATCGTGGCTCAGGGATGGATTGGACTGACAGGTTAATGTTGTCGGATACAAATACTATCAGAAGGATAGAAGGGAGGGAAAGAGAGGAGGAGTGATGTTTTTGTTTAATGTTTAACATTATGACTATACTTCAGCAGGATATTCCTGGGAATACATCCAGGGAAATTATTTGGGTGATACGGAGAAAAAAGAAAGGGGTAGTCAGCAGGAAGTTGAGAAACAAATTTTTAAGGAGATCTCAGTTAACTGTGAGAATAATAGGGTGGTTATGGTAGGAGATTTTAACTTTCCAAACATAGATTGCCATCGTGTTAAGGTCTTTTATACAGACATATTTGTAACATGAATACAGGAACATTTTCTGATTCAGTATGTGGTTGTATCTACTAGAGAAGGTGGAAAACATGATCTACTCTTGGGAAATAAGGCAGGGCAGGTGACTGAGGTGTCGGGGGGGGGGGGGGCGGGGAGCACTTTGGGGCCAGCTCCTGTAATTCTAGTAGTTTCAAAACAGTGAGGGAAAAGGAGTGACTGGATTTAAGAATTGAAGTTCTAAATTGAACAAAGGCTAATTTTGACGGTACTAGGCAAGATCTTGTAAAAGCTGATGGGGGGGGGGGGGGGGGGGGGGCGGGGGGAGGTGATGTTCGCAGGTAAAGTGATAGCTGGAAAATCGGAAACTTTCAAAAATAAGATATTGATAGCCCAGAGAAAATATGTTCCTATTAGGGTGAAAGGGAAGGCTGGTAGTGGTGGGAATGCTGAGACTAGAGAAATTGAGATTTTGGTCAAAGAAAAGGAAGCATATGTCAGATATGGACAGCAGAGACTGAGTGAATCCTTAGGAGAGTATAAAAGCAGTAGCAGTGTACTTAAGAGGGAAATCAGGGGGACAAAAAGGGGACTGAGATTGCTTTGGCAAGAAGGATTAAGGAGAATTCAAAGGGATCTTATAAAGACATTAGGGACAAAAAGGGAAGTAGGGAGAGAATAGGGCCCCTTAAAGATCAACAAGGCAACCTTTGTGTGGAACCACAGGAGATGGGGGGTTGCAGAGATACTAAACAAATATTTGGCATGAGTGTGTACTGTGGAAAAGGATGTGGAAGGTATAGAACATAGGGTAACAAACAGCAACATCTTGGAAAATGTGAAAATTACAGAAGTGGTGATGCTGAATGTCTTACAACGCATAAAGGTGGATAAATCCTCAGGACCCGACGAGGTGTACGCTAGAACTATGCGGAAAGCTAGGGAACCGATTGCTGAGCCACTTGCTGAGATATTTGTATCACCGATAGTCACAGTGAGATGCCGGAAGACTGGAGGTTGGCTAATGTGATGCCACTATTTAAGAAAGTTGGTAGGGAAAAGTCAGGCAACTACAGACTGGTGAGCCTGACCTCGGTGGTGGGCAAGTTGTTGGAAGAATCTTGAGGGACATGTATTTGGAAAGGCAAGGACTGGTTAGGGATAGTCAGTATGGTTTTGTGTATGGAAAATCATGTCTCACCGACTGGATTGCATTTTTTGAAGACGTAACAAAAACAAAGGGCAGAGCAGTGGACGTGATCTATGTGGAATTCAGTAAGGCATTCCACAAGGTTCCTCATGGGAGACTGGTGAGTAAGGTTACATAGAATACAGGGAGAACTAGCCATTTGGATACAGAACTGGCTCATAAGGTAGAAGGGTGGTGGTGGAGGGTTGCTTTTTAGACTGGAGGCCTGTGACAAGTGGAGTGCCACAAGGATGGGTGCTGGGTCGACTACTTTTCATCAGTTATATAAATAATAAGAGCATAAGAGGTATAGTTAGTAAGTTTGCAGATGACACCAAAATTTGAGGCATAGTGGACTGCACAGAAGTTACCCTTAGACAAGAACAGGATCTTGATCAGATGGGCATTTGGAGTTTAATTTAGATAAATGTGAAGCGCTGTATTTTAGAAATGCAAATCAGGGCAGGACTTATCTACTGAATAGCAAGGCCTGGGGAGTGTTGCTGAACAACGAGACCTTAGAACGCAGGTTCATAGTTTCTTGAAAGTAGAGTCCCAGGTAGATAGGGTAGCGAAGGTATTTGGTATGCTTTCCCTTGTTGGTCATTGTGTGTGTTGCAGTTGTACAGGACTTTTGGAATACTGCATGTAATTCTGATCTCCCTCCTATCAGAAGGATGTTGTGAAACTTGAAATGGTTCAGAAAAGATTGACAAGGACGTTGTCAGGATTGGAAGGTTTCAGGTTTCAGATTAGAAGAGGCTGAATAGGCTGAGGCTGTTTTCCCTGGAGCATCGGAAGCTGAGGGGTGACCTGAAAGAGTTTATAAAATCATGAGAGGCATGGACAGGGTGAATAGACAAGATCTTTTCCCTTTGGGTGGAGAAGTCCAAAAGTACTGGGCATCGTTTAGGGTGAGAGGGGCAAGATTTAAAAAGGACCTATGAGCTGCCAGAGAAAGTGGTGGAGGCTTGTATAATCACAACATTTAAAAGGCATCTGGATGGATATATGAATAGGAAGGGTTAAGAGGGATATGGGCCAAGTGCTGGCAAAAGGGACTATATTTATTGAGGATATCTGGTCAGTATGGACAAGTTGGACCAAAGGATCTGTTTCTGTGCTGTACATCTCTATGACTCTATGTTTGAGAACATTTTCTTCATCAATGTAAATGTTCCTACTACAGAAAGAAGAAAATGTGACCTTCTCTTGTTTAATAAGGCAGGGCAAGTGACTGAAATGATAGTTGGGGAACACTTTGGGTCTAGTGATCATAATTCTATTAGTTTCAAAGTGGTTATGGAAAAGGATAAGCCTTCATTAGAAGGCATGGTTACTGAGCTAGCGGATGACACCAAAATTGGTGGTATATTGGACAGGAAAGAAGGTTGTCTAAGATTACAAAGTGATCTTGATCAATTGGATCAATGGGCTGAGGAATGGCAGAGTTTAAATTGAATATTGCATTTTGTAAAACAAACAAGGGTGGAACTTATACAATTAAAAGTAGAGTCTCAGATAGTGCTGTCAACAGAGAGACCTTGGGGTTCAGGTACATAATTCTTTGAAGTTTGTGTCACATGTAGACAGGGTGGTTAAGGCTGGCCTTATTGCTCAGACCTTTGAGCATTGGAGTTAGGATATCATTGTTGAGGTTATGCAGGTTGTTGATGAGGCCTCTTCTGGAGGCCTCATCTGTTCACTTCTGTTCAGCCTTTTGTAGGAAAGATATCATTAAGCTCGAAGAAGAGATCTAGCAGGGTGCTGCAGGGAACAGAGGTTTGGTTTTTTAAAAAAAAAGAGGCTGGAATCTTTTTCAGTGGACAATAGGGGATTGAAGGGTGACCTTATATAGGTTTGTAAAATCACGAGGGACTTACATAAGGTGTCCTTCCCATAGAGTGGAAGACCTAAAGACTAGGAGGCATATTTTAAAGGTGAGAGGAGAACGATTTATAAAAAGAGATGAGGGGCATGGACAGGGTGAATAGACAAGATCTTTTCCCTTCGGGTGGAGATGTTTCATACTGAGAATAGACTTCCAGAGGAAATGGTGGATCTGGGTTACAATGTTTTTAAAAGATATTTGAATAAGTACTTGAATATGAAATGTTTGGAGGGATATGGGCCAAAGGCAAGCAGGTGGGATGAATTTAGTTTGGGATTACAGTTGGCATGAACTGGATGGACTGCAGGATCTGTTTCCATGCTGTACGAATGTATCTATGATTCACGAGGAAACTCAAATGTCTTTTATCCAAAGTTGTAGATGACATGAAGCTGGGTAGGACAGTGAACTGTGATCAGGATGCAGATATGTTTCAGTGTTGTCAGCAAAGTGATAGAAGGTGTCATCAACAGTGCCATCAAACAGCTCCTACTCAGCAATAACCTGCTCAGCTCCTGACATCATTACAGCCTTGGTTCAACCATGGACAAAAGAGGTGACTTCCAGAGGGGAGAGTGACAGTCCTTGACGTCAAGGTAGCATTCAACCAACTGTGGCATCAAGGAGCCCACAAGAAACTGGAATCGATGGGAATGAGGGGGCAAACTCTATCATAAAGTCAGAAGTGGGGACGTTCACCGATGATTGTGCAATGTTCAGCACCATTCGCTACTTCTCAGATACTGAAGCAGTCCGTGTTCAAATGCAACAAGATCTGAACAGTATTTAGGCTTGGGCTGACAAGTGCAAGTAACATTCACGCTACACAAATACCAAGCTATGACCACCACCAATGAGACAATCTAACCACTGCCCTTTGGCATTCAACTGTGTTACCATCACGGAATCCTCCACTACCAACATCCTGGGGGTTAGGCATGTAACGGAATACTGCCCACTTGCCTGGATGGGTGCAGCTCCAACAACATTCAAGAAGCTGACACCAGATGAAGGATAATGTAGATAAATGGGAGGTTATCCAGTTTGATCACAAAAACAGGAAGGCAGATTAATTTCTGAATGGCGAGAGGCTGGAAAAGGAGGAGGTGAAATAAGATTTAGTGTCCTTGTCCACAAGTCGCTGAAAATAAGCACGCAGGTGTAGCAGGAGGTGAAGGTGGCAAACGGTGTATTGGCGAGAAGCAGGGATGTCTTGTTGCAATTGTACAGTCTTGGTGATTCCACATTGTGTGCAGGTTTTGAAATCTTACCTGACGAAGAATGTTCTGCTTAATGGAGGGTGTACAACAAAGGTTTACCAGACTGATTGCTGGGTTGGCAGCATTGATGGATAAGGACAAAACAAATTGGTTAGGATGAAACCCACTGGAGTTGGAAGGAAAGAGAATCTCACAGAAACCCAAAAACATTCTGACAGGACTAACAAGGTAAATACAGGAAGGATCTTCTAATGAATGGGTAGTCAAAGGTTAAGGATATGGGGTAGGCCATTTAGGACTGAGATGAGGAAATATTTATTTTCTCAGAGTCTGGTGGTCTGCAGAACTCGCTGCCACACAAAGCAATTTAGGCCCAAACACTGAATGTTTCCAAATTGAAGATAGATATAGTTCTGAGGGCTAAAGGGATCGAAGGATATACTCTAAAGGGAACAAGCTATTGAGTAGAATGATCAGCCATGATCATACTGAATAGAAGAGCAAGATCGAATGCCACAACAGTGTACTCCTGTTCCTATTATCTATGTTTCTATTGTGTTAAAGGTGGGATATAAAAACAAAATGATTGTAACTGACACAAATATCTGCACTACATTTTCACTACTGGATGAAAATTCTGTAACTCCTTAGTGAACAGCAATATGGGTGCAGCTTTGCAACACAGACTGCAAGGGTTCAAGAAGGTCAAGAAGGTGCAGAGTGAGTTTGGAAGCTTCTGAACTGGCTGCTCCCTCTCTCGTTTTCTACCCAGCTCTCAAATTTTTCAATGTTCTGAGAAAAGCAAGAACAAAGTATATAGATCAAAGTAAATATTTATAGGAGTTTGCTGAAACTGTTTCCATTGACTGCTGACTTAGAAATTAGATAAAGTTTACGTGCCTGTGAAAATCTCATTATCCAAGAATTGCACAAAGGCTTAGCATCCATTGTTGACAAGTATTTACTTGAACTGACAATTTACATTAATTTCAATTTCTGTTTCATCTATCCCTACGTGTCTGTGAGTCAGTGAGAGAGTGGAGGTTATGAATGAAGAAAAAAATGTATTTAAATCACAGATATTGATGAGATTAGTTGCTTATATTTGTTTTGCTCAAGTTATTATTTCTTCTTTCTATAAACTCAGTGTCCAAGATCTGTTACTTATAAAGTCTAGTTAAGAATGTTTGGGCAATGTGGAGGGTCATTCAATGTTTTAATTTCACTGTGTTGTGAATCCAGTGTTAGTGAGGCTGGTTTGCTTTGGGCTGCTATCCTTGTGTCATAAAAAGTGATGGTCAATATTAGCTCAGAAAAAGAAATGATCTCCAGTGCAGGACAAACAATTCCTGCCCATGGGAAGATAAAGCTGGGAAATCACAACGTATACTGGGAGATGGGCAGCAATGGAAACCTCATTTGCACACAGTCAGCAGAAATAACAACAAAATACTAATAAAGGTTCAAATAATCCTGGAATTAGAGACAGAGAGATGATGTGGAGAGGTATAAGAGAGCACTAGATGGGATACAGATTCAGATCCACAGGAAAGGTGCCACATCAGCCCCAGGACTATGGAAGCACAACAATGCACAACAAGATTGAAATTGTAGATGAATGCTCAAAAATACTCACCTGCCAAAGAGTCCCACTGTTTTCAAATATCCTGCTGGAGCCTGGAGCTGGAAAGATATCAGAAGCAAAGAAATTCTTGCTGCCTTCAAATCTTATAAATTCCTGGAAAAGGAGATGACAGAAATCAGAAGTTCCAGTGAGGTTAGAAATGCAGCAGAGATAGGGTTACAAGGAATTGAAAGGAAAGTGGAATTGAGGTCAGAATCAGATCAACCATGAGCTCAATGAGCCAAATAAGACTAAAATATCGCAGCAGAAATAGGCCACTCTGAGCATTGAGTCTGCTCCACCATTCGATCATGGCTGATTTGTTTCTCAAGCCCATTCTCCTGCCTTCTCCCTTTAACCCTTGATCCCCTTACAAATCAAATACACTCAAAGACTAGGCCTTCACAGTCTTCTGCGGCAAAGCATTCCACAGATTCACCACCTTCTGACTGAAGAAACTCCTCCTCAGCTCAGGTCTAAAAGGGTATTCCCTTCACTGTAAGGCTGTGTCCTCAGTCCAGGGGGAGTAAGGGACAGGAGGGGATGTGAGGAATGGGGGGGGGGGGGCTCAGTAACGGATGGGCAAAGGGGAAGGAAGGAACTTGGGGAGTGGGGGGGGGGGGGGGGGTGAGAGAAGTGGTGAACTGACAATAACCCCAACATCCGAAGGGCCCACACTGCTCAATTTTCTCCCTGTCACTCCCTAGTCTGCTCTCAAAGTCTCCTCCCAATTGGCAACCAGTTCAGTGAAACAGTTTTGTAAGTGGCCACTTTTCAATCAATCGCACATACACAAGTGCCTCCCAACACCATACTGCACATACTCCTCAGCAAATGTGGCTCAGTGGGTAGCACTGCTGCCTCACAGTCCCAGGGATCTGGGTTAGAGTCCTCCCATGGGTGACTGTCGGTGAGGAGTTTGCATGTTCTCCTGGTGACCGCACAAGCCTCTTCCAGGTGCTCCGGTTTCCTCCCACAGTTCAAAGATGTGCTGATTCGATGAGTTACCCAAACTAATTGCCCCATTGTGTCCAGGATTTTTCAGGGTGGGTGGATTAACCATGAGAAATACAGGGTTACAGTAACAGGGTGAGGCTGGGTGCGATGCTCTTCCTAGGATCATTGTAGACTAGATGGGCTGAATAGCCTTTTTCCACACTGTAGGTATTCTAGGATCACTGCAATGATTGAATTCAATCACTTGTTTTCAGCCCTATTCATACCAAAGACAGACAAACAGTCATTGAGTAATTTAGCATGGAACAAACCCCTTGATGCAACCACTTCATGCTGACCATAATGTCAAACTATACTAATCCCACCAGTGTCTGCTTGGCCCATATCCCTTGAAACATATCTCATTCATGTACTTATCTAAATGTCTTTTAAACGTTGTAACTGCCTCCACCACTTCCCTCTGAAAATTCAATCCACACACGAACCACTCCCTCTCTGTGAAAAAGAAATGTCCCTCATCTTTTTAAAATCTTTCTCCTCTCACGTTAGAAATACATTCCTCATCTTGAAATCACCCACCACCTGCCATTTACCTTATCTATACCCCTTACGATTTTACAAACCTCCATACGGTCAACTTTCAACCTACTACACTCCAGTGAAAAAAGACCTAGCCTTTCCAGCCTATCCTTATACAGTAGCGCCTCGACATACAAATGACCCCGTTCACGAATAAATCGGTTTACGAACAGGATTGTACGTAAAACTTTACTTCAACGTATGTATGAAATTCAAGGTACGAATGAAGGTACAAATGCAAAAAGCCAGTGGTTTCATTGTCATTGTTCTGCTTTGCTACGCACGCTTTGAATATCTGAATAATGGGAAAATTGATTCAGTTCGTGAACTTTTTGGTTCGCGAACCGGGTCCCGGAACGGATTAAGTTCGTAAGTCGAGGCGCTACTGTAAATTCAAACCTTCCATTCCTGGCAACATCTTGGTAAATCTCTGCTGAACCCTCTCCAATTTAATGGCATTCTTCCTGTAGCAGGGCAACCAGAACTGGACACAGCACACCAGAACAGGCCTCATCAACATCCTGTACTACCTCAATATAATGTCCCAATGCCTACACTCGATGGTCTGAGCAATGAAGGAAGCGTACTAATATCTTCTTGAGGTTTAAAGGGATAAATTAGAAAAATTTTAAAAAATTACAAAACTGGCCAGAATACTTCAGTAGTTTCCATGATGCATTATTTCACAGACACAAAGGTTGACAAATCCTCAGACTGTCGCATCAATAGACAAAATTCTTCTCTCAAAAAACCAAAGATCAAAAATAGTATCAAAAATCTCCAGCTTGCTTCTGTTTGATCACATCCTCTCCCAGACACTAACCTCATTAAGAGTTAAGAGTCTACAGAGTTCTTTAGACAAGAAACAACCTGCAATTAACATTCAGGCTCGAGCCTTAACAACAAACACCAGCTGGTTTACTCTTATCAAAACAAGCTGCTGCTCACAATCCAGAGGTCCACCACTGACCTCAGTTTCAAAACAAAAATGATTTTAAAATTCAGCAAAAGTTCTCTCACAGTGTACTGACTATGGAGAGAACTTTAACCAGTGATTAAGTGAACAAAACATGACACACTAGAGTTTAGAACAATGATAGATCTCATTGAAGCAAATCAGATTTTGAATTGTCTAGACAGGGTGTGAGAGGATATTCCCATTCACGCAAGAATATAAGACTAGAAAGTATAATCTCAGAATGAAGAGATATCAAAATTGAGTGGAGAAGGAATTTCTCCTTGTTGGAACTCTTTGCCATAGAGCTGTGGGGGAAAAGTCTGTTTGTACCTTTAAGGCTGAGACAGATAGATTCTTGATCAGTAGGGGAAACAAAGGTTCTACGAAAATGCTGGAAAGACAACATGAGGAATATTTGATCAGCCACAATCCTATTGAATGATGTGACTGGCTCGAGGGGCCAAATGTTCTGATTACATATGGTCTTCCAGTGGACTGTAGAAACAACTGAGTTACACAGCCTGAGTAAAAGTGTACAAAGGAACCGACTGCAGAAAGAGCTTTAAGAGCTCATTAGCAGCTGTGGAATTCACTGCTCAGAGAAGCAGTTGACGCTATCTCTTTGAATGTTTTTGAGGCAAAGATAGACCTGTTCATGAAAAGATTAGCCAGGCTGATATTGAATGGCAGAGCAGGCTAGGTGAGCCAGATGGCCTACTCCTGTTCGTCTTTCCTCCAGTTAACCTAGACCGAAAGAGAAATGATATGGATGTTCTGTCCATTCAGTTAGAATTTATCCGGCCAGCAGAGACACTATTGACGTCCTGAGGAAATATCAGGATAATGACAGGGATACTCAGTTACCCATCTGAGTTGCCCAACCAATGGTGCAGTCACATGCGCAGGAAGAATTCAGTCAGACATCCAGCTGCTGAAAGGCCTGTTAAGTTTTCAGGGGGGTCTACAGTGGTTAGATTCTGGTGGGATTGCTGCTTTTTTAAATCTAAACCAGCTGCATCTCCCCTTCATATTGCCCTTCGTAAGCCCGCCCTCCGACGGGGAGAAACCAAACAAACCAGTAGGGCCCCAGATGGAGTCATTGGCTCACATTTAAGGGGAGGAGGTGAATGGAGAGACTACACACGGCTCCGCCCACTCCCGGTGACATCACCGCGCTAACGGCGCCTACAGACCCTCCCACCCGACCAAAACAAATACTACTGGCCTTCAACGGGGGCCTGTGGCAGGAAGAGGCCTGAGGCTCTCTGCGGCACTGGAACACCCGATTTGAGCATTGCGACCTAAACTTCGCAATCGTGAATTCTTCTTTTCAGAATGTTTCTCCGAGCACTGGCCGTTTTAACCTTTACCTACCGCCCGTGGATGTGATAAACAAACATTCACTTCCAACCGTCACTCCCGGCACGCGCATATTCAAATATCCCAACCAACTGTACGCATGCATCGCTCTTCTGCCCGCATGATTGACAACGCCTCAGGGCAAATAGGAAGCAGAAGGCGTGATAGTAGCCGCCAGCCATCCAATCAGAGTAAACATGTGGTGACAAATGCCCAATCAGAGATATTGGGCGGGCTAAAGTCTTAACCTATCGAGGGGTGCGAGGGGCGGGATTAGTTCTCCAACCAATCCGTGAATGAGGAGTTAAACATCACACAATGCCAGGCTATAGTCCAACAGGTTAACTTGGAAGCACTAGCTTTGACAGCGCAGGTAGTTGTGGAGTATCTTGGTGAACGAGCTGTGCACAGAAAGCTAATGCTTCCAAGTAAGCCTGTTGGACTATAACCTGGTGGTGTGTGCTTTTTAACTTCGTATACCCCAGTCCGACACCGGCATCTCTAAATCGTGAATGAGGAGGCGAAACTGGAGCCAGAACATTGTCCTGGACTGACGGGAGAGAAGGGGTTGCTTTCTCTCACTGTTTCTGCAGCACATTTAATGGAAGCATTTCCAGATCGTCAATTTCAAACAGGTATCAAGCAATATCAAATAAAGTCACTCCCCATTCTTTAACTCCTCAATATCATCGGCCTTTCACCGTGCAAGATAAAAGGGTGTATGCGAAAAATTTCCGGGATTAGTGTCACCGCAAAAACTCAAGAGATTTAACAGCTGGCGCAGGATGTTGTCCAGGTCTGGGCACCTCACCTGTGGAAGGAAAGGCAAGGGAAAAGCACAAATATACCTAATTAATCCCTGGATCATATTATGAGCAGGGTATTACAAAAATTAAATTCCCCTGCTCCCTTCCCAAAGCTCTGCAAGATTATTTGCCTTAAATGCTTGTTTAATTTCCTTTTTTTTTAACCTGTCGATTCTTTTGGTTTCCACCCATAAGCAGAGAGGACTGGAAAAGATGCTTTATTTCCCCCCTGTGTCTTGCCTGTCTTGTAAGTGATTGGTCTAATACACGAGCGAACCTTTAAAAATGTATATGAATCACTTAAACAAGAGAATTGCAGGCATGGTAGCTAACGATGGGTAGAAAATATTTTTTATACATTCATGAGATGAGGGTGACAGTGTCTGCCCATCCCTAATTGCCTAGAGGCCAGTTAAGACACAACCACATTGCTACGGGTCTGGAGTTACATGTAGGCCAAACCAGGTAAGGGTGGCAGTTTCTGTCCCTAAAGGACATTAGTGAACCAGATGTGTTTTTCCAACAATCTGTAATTCATGGTCATCATCAGATTCTTGATTCCAGGTATTTATTGAATCCAAATTTAACCGTCTGCTGTGGCGGGATTTACATCCAGGTCCCCAGAACATTATCTGGGTCTCTGGATTAGCATCTAGCAATAATACTGCTAGGCTGTTGCTTCCCCCATAAATATGTTATGATGAAGACATAAGGAGTTTATGGACCCACGCGGATGAATTTTGTGAATAGAAAAAATAATGCAGATGGAGTATAATGTAGGAAAATGTAAAGTCATTCACATTGGCATGAAGAATAAATAAGAGCAGAACATTACTTTTAAATGGAGAATGGCTGCAGAATTGTGAAGCTTGGAGGGATTGAAAGCACCGGTGACAGAGGGGCCATAATCAAGGGACCCAATGGGCTACTATCCTTTATTAATCCAGGAACTGAACATAAATGTTAAGATGTTATGCTTCATTTGTGCAGGAAATTGGTAAGATTCACATCGCAAATACTGTTTTTATCTTTGTCGAGGAAGTGTGTACATTTATTGGAGTGATTCAGAGGAAGTTTACTAGATTGATACCTGGATTAGGTGACTGTGACAGTGAACTCGAGAAGCATCTTCAGGGAAGAAGGTGTTGGGTGAAAGCAAGGAGATAATCTGATGGATTAGCATTCCAAACTTAGATAAAGAGGGAATATGCAGGACATAGTCATTTATAGTTTCACAATAAATATATTCACAATGTCCAGAATAATGTGGTCTGAATGTCTATCCTGGACGATACCTCTTGTAAAACCATATTCTTCTTCATGAGCAGATGGGGAGGATTGAGGATGACTCCCTTCCGCTTCAGTCTTGTGTGTCCTGAGGCTATTAAATAGTTCAAGGCTGGATCCACAAGCACTGCCACATATGGGGCAGATAATATTTGCTCAAGCACATAGGAATACAGCTTTGATTTTCACATGTTCCAATTTAGTAGTTTAACTTTTAGGATCCAGTCCATCTTTTTGCATCACTATTTTAAAGCTAATAGAATTATGGTTGCTGGCCCCAAAGTGCTCCCCCACTGACAACTCAGGCACCTGCCCTGTCTTATTTCCCAACAGTAGGTTAAGCTTTACACCTTCTCTAGTAGATACATCCACATATTTAATCAGCACGTTTTCTTGTACACACTTAAATTCCTCTACCTCCAAGCCTTTTTCACTATGGCAGTCCCAGTCTATGTTTTGAAAGTTCAAATCCCCTAGCCAAACCAGCTTATTATTCTTACAAATAACTGAGATCTCCTTCCAAATTTGTTTCTCAGTTTCCCACTGATGAATTGGGGAGGGGGGGCGGGGGGGGGGGGAGGGCTCTATAGTCCAAGAAGCTGATTATCCATTTCTTATTAGTTCCATCCAAATAACTTCCCTGGACATATTCCCAGGAATATCCTGCCGAACATAGAACATTACAGCATAGTACAGGCCCTTCAGCCCTCAATGTTGCGCCAACCTGTGAAACCAATCTGAAGTCCATCTAATCAGCACTATTCCATTATTATCCGTATGTTTATCCAGTGACCATTTAAGTGCCCTTAAAGTTGGTATTCTACTACTGTTGCAGGCAGGGCATTCTACACCCACACAACTCGGCGTAAAGAACATCTGTCATCTGTCCTATATCTATCAACCCTCAATTCAAAGCTCTGTTCCCTCATGCTAGCCAACACCATCTGAGGAAAAAGACTCTCACTGTTCACCCTACATAATCCTCTGATCATCTTGTATGTCTCTATTAAGTCACCTCTTAACCATCTTCTCTCTAGCAAAAATAGAGAGAAGACCCTCAACCTTTCCTCACAAGGCATTCCCTCCATTTCAGGCAACATGCTGGTAAATCTCCTCTGCATTCTTTCCAATGTTTCCACATCCTTCCTGTAATGCAGCGACTAGAACTGTATACAATACTGCAAGTACAGCCACACCAGATTTTTGTACAGCTGCAGCATGGTTCCGAAACTCAATCCCTCTACCAATAAAAGCTACACAACATACGCTTTCTTCATAACCCTATCAACCTGGTGGTAACTTTCAGGGATCCATGAACATGGATACTGAGATCTCTCTGTTCACCGACACACTGCCAAGAATCTTACCATTTGCCCAGTACTCTGTATTCCTGTTGCTCCTTCCAAAGTAAATCACCTCACACTTGTGTGTATTAAACTGCATTTTCCACCTCTCAGCCCTGCTCTGCAGCTTATCTATGTCCCTGTGTAACCTGCAACTTCCTTCAGCACTAGCCACAACAATTTGCAAATTGACTAACACATCCTTCCATGCGCTCATCCAAGTCATTTATCAAAATGACAAACAGCAGTGGCCCTAAAATAGATCCTTGCAGTACACCACTAGTAACTGAACTCCAGGATGAACATTTCCCATCAACCACCATCTTGGTTGTCCTTCAGCTAGCTAATTTCTGATCAAAACCACTAAATCACCCTCAATCCCATAAACAACAATTAGATTACTTACAGTGTGGAAACAGGACCTTCGGCCCAACAAGTCCACACCGCCCCGCCGAAGCGCAACCCGCCCATACCCCTACATTTACCCCTTACCTAACACTAGGTGCAATTTAGCATGGCCAATTCACCTGACCTGCACATCTTTGGACTGTGGGAGGAAACCGGAGCACCCGGAGGAAACCCACGCAGACACAGGGAGAACGTGCAAACTCCACACAGTTAGCCGCCTGAGGCAGGAATTGAACCTGGATCTCTGGCGCTGTGAGGCAACAGTGCTAACCACTGTGCCACCGTGCCGCCCATCAATGCTGCAACAATGTTATCCCTAATCAAAAATGCCACATCTCTCTTCTCTTGCTCCTCTCCCCCTTCTATCCTTCCTATAGCATCAATAATTTGGAACAATAAGCGGCCAGTCCTGTCCATCCCTGAGCTACATCTCTGTACTCACTGTGATATCCCAGTCCCACGTTCCCAACCATGCCGAGTTCATCTGCCTTGCCTGTTAGGCTCTTGCATTGAAATAAATGCAGTTTAATTAATCAGTCCTACCTCTTCAATGTTAATGACAATTGTGTATCTGTAGTGTAGGTTTTGGAAATAATCACTTTATTACTGTACATCAACATATTCACTCTGGGTAAAGACAGCCATCTGCACAGTGTGTGGAAAGGGATTTCCTGGTTAACCATTAGTCAGTTCCTAACAATCTGCAGGAATTGCTTTTCTGATGCTCCTGTTATTCTGTGTCTAAGCCATGTTATTGGGGCCTGTGTCAGATGATGTTTGTAAACACCAAAATGTCTGGTTACATAGCTGGGAGAAAACTGATAAAGATCAACTTTCTGTTGAAGCTGCGCACATCAAATCCCTCCTTCCCTCTCCCCGTTTGTATGGAGTTGGATGGGGATAGTTTGTGGAGGGGAGGAGGGAGGGAGGGAGAAGGCGAGAGTGGAGAGGGAAGAGGGGAATAGGAAGGGAGGGATGGGGATGGGGGGAGGAGTATGGGATGGGGAGTGGGAGGAGGGATAGAGGAGGAAAGACGGAGGGAGGGGAAGGGAAAGGGAAAGGGAGATATAGAAAGAGAAAAGGGGAGGGGGAAGGAAAGGAAAGGGGAGGAGAAAGGAAAGGAAAGGGGGGGAAAGGAAAGGGAAGAGGGGAGAAAGGAAAGGGAAGGGAGGGAGAAAGGAAAGGGGGAGAAGGAAAAGGAGGGGGGAAGGAGAAGGAGGGGGGTGGGGGAAGGAAAAGGAGGGGGAAGGAGAGGGGAAGGGGGAAGGAGAGGGGGACGGGGAAGGAGAGGGGTGTGGGGAATGAAAAGGAGGGGGAGGGGGAACAAGAGGAGTGGGGGGAAGGAAAAGGAGAGGGGAGTGGGGAAGGAAAAGGAGGGGGAGAGGGAAGGAAAAGGAGGGGGAGGGGAAGGAAAAGGAGGGGAGAGGGGGAAGGAAAAGGAGGAGGAGGGGGAAGGAGAGGGGGAGGGGGGAAGGAAAAGGATGGGGCTTGGGGGAAGGGAAAGGAGAGGAGGAGAGGGGAGAAGGTGGAAGGGAAAGGAGGGGGAGGGGAGGGGAAGGGGAAGGGAAAGGAGGAAAGGGGAAAGGGAAAGGAGGGGGAGGGAAAGGATTGGGGGAGGGGCAAGGGAAAGGTGGGGGGAGGTTGGAATGGTAAGGTGGAGGGAGGCGGAGAAGGGAAAGGTGGGGGGAAGGGAAGGTGGGCGGAAGGGAAAGGTGGGGGAAGGGGGAGTGAAAGGTGGGGGTAAGGGAAAGGTGGGGGAAGGGGAGGGAAAGGTGGGGGGAGGGGGGTGAAGGACAAGGAGGGGGAGGGGGTAAGGACAAGGAAAAGGAGGGGGAAGGAAAGGAGGGGAGAAGGGAATGGAGGGGGAGAAGGGAAAGGAGGGGGGAGAAGGGAAAGGAGGGGGCAGAAGAGAAAGGACGGGGGAGAAGGGAAAGGGGGAGAAGGTAAATGGGGGGAGAAGGCAAAAGAGGGGGAGAAGGGAAAGGAGGGGGAAGAAGGGAAAGGAGGTGGGGGAGAGGGGAAGGAGGGGGGAGAAGGGTAAGGGAGAGAAGGGAAAGGAGCGGGGAGAAGGGAAAGGGGGAGAAGGGAAAGGAGGGGGGGAGAAGGTGACTGGGTCCAACTTGAGATGAGTTACTTGGCACATTGCTTCTCATATTAGAGAAAACATGAAGCTATACAATTTACAATTCAAATTTTGCATTGATAGATCAATGCTGATGTACTATTTTTTCCCAGTCCCAGTGTTCTAGTAAATTGTGGGTCCACAAACATCAACTGAGAGGTTTATAGAGAGAGCCAGGGTGACAGGTAATGTGATGGAGAGAAATGAAGAGATAAATAAAAGAAACTGCAGCGGAAACAGCCGAAAGTGTAGATATGAAGATGGAGAGAAAATAAAGTGAAAGAAACAATGGTGTGTGTAGGTGAGATTGTGAGAGAAAGAGATGTATACTGATAGGGCACACCTCACGTCCAATTCCCTGCCCTTTCCCTGTCTCCCTTAATTCTCCTACTGATCAAGAATCTACCTCAGCCTTATATATACACAAAGGCTCTGCCCCCGCAGTTCTCTGTGGCAAAAATTTTCAAAAACCCAGTACCTTCTAGGAAAAGAAATTCTTCCTCACCTCACTGTTAGCTTGATATACAACTAGATAGAAAGATGGTGTGCTCTATTTGTGACGCAAGAGGGGTGGTAGCACAAACTCTGCGAAAAGGGATGCAGAGAGAACTAGAAAACATAAGAATTTGGACAACCACAAAACCATTGGGGCCACTCGAGCTCTGTTTTGTCATCCATAAGATCATTCATTCTCAGTGTTTTCAATTCCACTTTCACACCTTACTCTAATTATCTTCTCTCTCAAGATTATCCATCTCCATCCATCCAAGGTAATTGCCTCTATGGCCTTGTGAGGCAGAAATTCCAATGTCAAACAGCTCACTGTGAGAGAAAAAAAAACCCTAATCTGTCTAGAAAGAGGGACACCTAATTTTGAAACATTGCCCCTATCTCTGTACTAAACCACAAGATTAAACATCCTTTCCTCATCTGTCCAGTAAAAAAAATCTTGAACTTTATAATGCAGTCATTGCTGACTGCTGTGAATCACAGTGAACAGCAGGAGAATCTGTGCAACATTATCTCAAGAGACAGCCTGTCAATTAAAGGTGTCAACTTAGGAAGCACATTCCACACTATCTCCAACATATCTGCATCCTACCTGAACTAAGAAAACCAAAACCACATAGAGTATTCCAGTCTTGGCCTCACCACTTAATGCAGAACTGAAGCAGAACATTGTTACTCATCTTTGTGCAGTTCCTCCTGCAATAAATCCCAGAATGCCACTAGTTGCCTTAATAATTTGCTGTAGCTTCATTTTATTTCACTTTGATTCACTACTTGCCTCAATGTCACAAGTGATCACAATAGATAGATGGATAAGAACATAAGAACCAGGAGCAAGAGTAGGCCAACTGACCCTTCAAGTTTGGTCTGCCATTCATAAGATCATGGCTGTTCTTTTCATGGACTTAGATCCACTTCCTCATGCTCTCACTGATAAGAACATAAAAATAATTTCACTGTGATTCAGAGCAGTCAACAATGATGCATTATAAATTTCATAATGGTTTTGACTAGATGGACAGGGAAAGGATGTTTCCATGACATTTCAAAACTGTGCATCATTATGGTTCATGTAGAGGAGGTAAGGAGGTTTTGGAATTTTCTATACAAGGTCAGTAAATTGGTAAACACGTGCAAGGTGCAAATGTGAAGTGGTCCACATTGAAAGAAAAAAAAAACAGAAAGGCAGCAAATGATTCAAATTATGATAGAATGGAGCAATATTGGCTCAGTAAGGAGAGGAGGGATAGAACATTTTTTCACTGGAGCATAGGAGGTTGAGGTGTGACATTACAGAGGCATATAAATTCCTGAAGGGCATAAATGAGGTTAAATGGCAAAGGTCTTTTCCCGAGTGCAGAGGAGTTCAAAACTAGAGGACAGCGTATTTAGGTGAGAGGTATACAGGACTGGTAGGGTAACCTTTTCACACAGAGGGTGGTTCATATGTGAATTGAACTGTCAGAGAGAGTCAGTTGCTGGTACAGATGCAACATTTATAGAACATGGAACATCACTGGACAGTAGAGGCCCTTTGTCCCTCAATGTTGCGCTGACCTGTGGAACCAATCTGAAACCTATTGAACCTACACTATTCCAGTCTTGTCCATATGCCTATCCAATAACAACTTAAATGCCTTAAAGTTGGCGAGTCCCCTACTGTTGCAGGCAGTGTGTTTTACGCTCCTCCTACTCTCTGAGTAAAGAAACTACCGCTGACATCTGCCTGAAACTATCACACCTCCATTTAAAGCTTTGTCTCCTCATGCTTGCCATTGCCATCTGAGGAAAAAGGCTCTCGTTGTGTAACCTATCTAACCCTCTTATATGTCTCGATTGAGTCAGCTCTCAACCTTCTTCTCTCAAACAATAACAGCCTCAACCTATCCTCATGAGACCTACCCTATGAATCAGGCAACATACTTGTAAATCTCCTCTGAATCCTCTCCAAAGCTTCCACATCCTTCCTGTCGTGTGGTAACCAGAAATGTACATAATACTCCAACTGTGGCTGCACCAGAGTTCTGTACAGCTGCCGCATGATGTTCCGAAACTCAATCCCTCTACCAATAAAAGCTAACACATCATATACCTTCTAAAGAACCATATCAACCTGGGTGGCAACTTTCAAAGATCGATGTACATGGACACCAAGACCTGTCTGCTCATCTACACTACAAAGAATCTTACCATCAGCCCACTACTCTGCATTGCTGTTACTCCTTCCAAAGTGAATAATCTCACAGTTTTCTGCATTAAACTGTATTTGCCAGCTCTAAGTCCAGCTCTGCAGCTTATCCATGCCTCTCTGTAACCTATAACATCCTTTGTTACTATCCATGACTCTACTGGCTTTAGTGTCATCCACAAATTTACTAACCCATCCTCCTGTGTCCTCATCCAAGTCATTTCTAAAAATGACAAACAACAATGGACCCAAAACATATTTTTGCAGTACCCCACTAGTAACTGAACTCCAGGATAAATATTTCCCATCAACCACCTACCTCTGTCTTCTTTCATTCAGACAATTTGTGATCCAAAATGCTAAATCACCCTCAATCCCATGCCTCCATATTTTGTGCAATAGCCTACCATGGGGAACCTTATCAAATGTCTTACTGAAATCCATATACAGCACATCAACTATTTTATCTTCATCCACCTGCTTGGTCACCTTCTCAAAGAACTCAATTAGGTTTGTGAGACATGACCAACTATTCACAAAATCATGTTGACTACCCTTAATCAACTTATTCCTTTCTAGATGATTATAATTCCTATATCTTATAACCCTTTCCAACACTTTACCCACAACCGAAGCAAGGCTCATAGGTCTATAATTTCCAGAGTTATCTCCACTCCCCTTCTTGAAAAAGAGAAGAACATTAGCTATCCTCCAGTCTTCTGGCACTATTCTTGACAATGATAACATAAAGATCAAAGCCAAAGGCTCCGCATTTTAAATGACGTTTGGCAGACACAACTATATGAAAAGAGTATTTGCCAAATGGGAATAATTTAGTTTGGGAAACATGCTGGACATGGACAAGTTAGAATTGTAGAATCCCTACAGCGTGGAAATAAGCACCTCAGCCCAGCATTCAACTCTGAACCTGGGAAGAGCATCCCACCTTGACCCATTCCCTTCTTACTCGACATTTACACCTTCACTAATCACCTAACCTCCACATTCCTGAACACTATGGGCAACTTAGCATGGCCAATTCACATAACCTGCATATAAGTTTGTGGGGTGAATCTGTCCTTGCAGTATTTCATTTTACTTTCATCAAAAACAGCATGAATCCATGTAAGCTTCTGTTAATTCGTTTTTAGATTAGAATCAGTCTGATTATTGTGGCACAGTCTCACCCAGGGAAGCTCACACCTTCAATACATTATTTGGGCCAACATGACGCCAATTGTAAAAGTTCACTTGAGAATGTAACTTTTAAAACTGTTTTGCGATTTACACATGAAAGAACTGAAACCAACATGGTCATTCTAACAGATGGGAAACTTAACAAACAATCCAGGTCTTTTACAATGTATAATTTCAGTTACATCACACTGTAACCTTTTGCTATAAATCAAGTAGATTGGATGGGGCAGTGTTTGTGCAGTGTGTCCAGGAAGCTTTTCTAACTCAGTATGTAGATTGTCCAACCAGAGGGGAGGCCATATTGGATTTGGTACTCGGTAATGAACCAGGACAAGTGATGGGCTTGTTAGTGGGTGAACATTTTGGTGATGGTGACCACAATTCTGTGACTTTCACCTTGGTTATGGAGAGAGATAGGTGCGCACAACAAGCTAGATTTTACAATTGGGGAAAGGGAAATTACGATGCTGTAAGACAGGATTTGAGGAGCATAAGTTGGGAGCATAGGCTGTCAGGGAAGGATGTGGTGGAAATGTGGAACTTTTTCAAGGAGCAGATACGACGTGTCCTTGATATGTATGTACCTATCAGGCAGGAAAGAAATTGTCGTGTGAGGGAGCCTTGGTTGATGAGGGAGGGAATGTCAAGAAAGAGGAAGAAGGAGGCTTACATAAGGTTGAGGAAACAGGGTTCAGACAGAGCAGTGGATGGATACAGGATAGCCAGAAGGGACCTGAAGAAAGGGATGAGGAGAGCTAAGAGAGGGCATGAAAAATCCTTGGCGGATAGGATCAAGGATAACCCAAGGCATTTTATGCGTATGTGAGAAACCTGAGAATGATGAGAACGAGGGTAGGTCTGATCAAGGACAGTAGTGGGAGATTGTGTATTGAGTCGGAAGAGATAGGAGAGGTCTTGAACAAGTACTTCTCTTCAGTATTTACGAACGAGAGGGACCGTATTGTTGAAGAGGAGAGTGTGAAACGGACTGGTAAGCTTGAAGAGTTACTTGTTAGGAAGGAAGTTGTGTTGGACATTTTGAACAACTTGAGGATAGACAAGTCCCCCGGGCCTGACGGGATATATCCTAGGATTATGTGGGAAGCAAGAGAGGAAATTGCAGTACCGTTGGCAATGATCTTCTCATCTTCACTGTCAACGGGGGTGGTACCAGGGGACTGAAGAGTAGCGAATGTTGTGCCCCTGTTCAAAAAAGGGAATAGGGATAACCCCGGGAATTACAGGCCAGTTAGTCTTACTTCTGTGGTAGGCAAAGTAATGGAAAGGGTGCTGAGGGATAGGATTTATGAGTATCTGGAATGACACTGCTTGATTAGGGACAGCCAGCACGGATTTGTGAAGGGTAGGTCTTACCTTACAAGTCTTATTGAATTCTTCGAGGAGGTGACCAAGCATGTGGATGAGGGTAGAGCAGTGGATGTAGTGTACACAGATTTTAGTAAGGCATTTGATAAGGTTCCCCATGGTAGACTTATGCGGAAAGTCAGGAGGCATGGGATAGAGGGAAATTTGGCCAATTGGATAGAAAACTGGCTAAAAGATGGGGTACTGGGCTAATGGTCGGATATTTGGTAGTGTGGAAGAGCAGACGGATCTTGGTGTCCATGTACACAGATCTCTGAAAGTTGCCACCCAGGTAAATAGTGCAGTGAAGAAGGCATATGGCGTACTGGCTTTTATTGGTTGAGGAATTGAGTTCCGGAGTCCTGAGGTCATGCTGCAATTGTATAAGACTCTGGTGCGGCCGCATCTGGAATATTATGTGCAGTTTTGGTCGCCACACTATAGGAAGGATGTGGAGGCACTGGAACGGGTGCAGAGGAAGTTTACCAGGATGTTGCCTGGTATGGTAGGAAGATCCTATGAGGAAAGGCTGAGGCATTTGGGGTTGTTTTCATTGGAGAAAAGAAGGTTTAGGGGTGACTTGATAGAGGTGTACAAGATGATTAGGGGGTTAGATAGGGTTGACAGTGAGAACCTTTTTCCACATATGGAGTCAGCTATTACAAGAGGGCATAGCTTTAAATTAAGGGGGGGTAGATGTAGGACTGATGTTAGGGGTAGGTTCTTCACTCAGCGAGTCGTCAGTTCATGGAATGCCCTGCCAGTAGCAGTAGTGGACTCTCCCTCTTTATGGGTATTTAAGCGGGCATTGGATAGGTATATGGAGGATAGTGGGTTAGTGTAGGTTAGGTGGGCTTTGATCGGCGCAACATCGAGGGCCGAAGGGCCTGTACTGTGCTGTATTCTTCTATGTTCTATGTTCTAACCGGTCGAAGTCAGAGAGTGGTGGTAGATTGTAAATATTCAGCCTGGAGCCCAGTTACAAGTGGAGTTCCGCAGGGATCAGTTCTGGGTCCTCTGCTGTTTGTAATTTTTATTAATGACTTGGATGAGGGAGTCGAAGGTTGGGTAAGTAAATTTGCAGATGATATGAAGATAGGTGGAGTTGTGGACAGTGAGGAGGGCATTTGTCGTTTGCAAAGGGACTTAGATATGATGCAGAGCTGGGCTGAGGAGTGGCAGGTGGAGTTTAACCCTGCCAAGTGTGAGGTTGTCCTTTTTGGAAGAGCAAATAAGAATGCGGAATTCAGGGTTAATGGTAGGGGTCTTAGTCAGGTGGAGGAACAGAGGGATCTTGGGGTCTATGTACATAGATCTTTGTAAGTTGCCACTCAGGTGGATAGAGTTTGTAAAAAGGCCTATGGTGTATTATCGTTCATTAGCAGAGGGATTGAATTCAAGAGTCGTGAAGTGATGCTGCAGCTGTACAGGACTTTGGTTAGGCCACATTTGGAGTACTGTGTGCAGTTCTGGTCGCCTCACTTTAGGAAAGATGTGGAAGCTTTGGAGAGGGTGCAGAGAAGATTTATCGGGATGTTGCCTGGAATGGAGAATAGGTCGTACGAGGATAGGTTGAGAGTTCTCGGCCTTTTCTTGTTGGAACGGCGAAGGATGAGGGGTGACTTGATAGAGGTTTATAAGATGATCAGAGGAATAGATAGAGTAGACAGTCAGAAACTTTTTCCCCGGGTACAACAGAGTGTTACAAGGGGACATAAATTTAAGGTGAATGGTGGAAGGTATAGGGGAGATGTCAGGGGTGGGTTCTTTACCCAGAGAGTGGTGGGGGCATGGAATGCGCTGCCCGTGGGAGTGGTAGAGTCAGAATCTTTGGCGACCTTTAAGTGGCATTTGGATAGGTACATGGATGGGTGCTTAATCTAGGATAGAAGTTCAGCATAACATCGTGGGCCAAAGGGCCTGTTCTGTGCTGTATTGTTCTATGTTCTATGTTCTATGTTCTAAATACTGTGTCATACAATCTTGTACTCCATAACAACCTGATGAAGGAGCAGTGCTGTAAAAGCAGTTGGACCATAACCTGATGTGTGATTTTTCACTTTGTACACCCCCACAGTCCAACACAGGCATCTCCAAATTGTGACAGAGAGAGAAAGACAGCGATACAGACCGAGTGAGTCAGTGGCAGAGTAGAAACGGAGAGAGACTTAAGGAGTGAGAGAGGGGGAAAGAACAACAAAGATGAACAGAGCAAGACAGTGAGAGATAACTAGTGTATGTGTATGTGTGAGAATGTTGGTGCAAGGGAGAGAGCAGGACAGTGAGAGAATGCGTGAGAAAGAAGAGGAGACTGACAGACAGTGAGAGACAAAGAAAGAGAGAGTGGGAGACGGTCTGTGTGTGAGAGAGACATTGGGGAAGAGTGGCCGTGAGAGATCCATAGTGAGAGAGAATGTGAGTGAGGGAGGGGCATAGAGTCATAGAGATGTACGGCATGGAAATAGACGTTTCGGTCCAACCCGTCCACGCCGACCCGATTTCCCAACCCAATCTAGTCCCACCTGCCAGCACCCAGCCCATATCCCTCCAAACCCTTCCTATTCATATACCCATCCAAATGTCTCTTAAATGTTGTAATTGTACCAGCATCCACCACATCTTCTGCCAGCTCATTCCATACAGGTACCACCCTCTGCGTGAAAAAGTTGCCCCTTAGGTCTCTTTTATATCTTTCTCCTCTCACCCTAAACCTATGCCCTCTAGTTCTGGACTCCCCGACACCAGGGAATAGACTTTGCATATTTACCCTATCCATGCCCCAAAGAGAAAGATAAAAATCACAACACCAGGTTACAGTCCAACAGGTTTATTTGGAAGTACAAGAACGCTGCTCCTTTGAAAGGTAGCTAGTGGGGCACACAATATTTATAGTAAAAGGTCAAAGTGTCATACAACTGATAGATGTATTGAATACATCTAGACTGCTGTTAAGTCTTCAATCACTTTGCACAGTGCTGCAAGTTTTGATGTGAGAGAGATGTGCAAATGTGCATATTAATCAATCTAAACTGGCAACCCATTCTAAGTGATTAAAGGCTTAGCAGGAATTTAGGTTTGTTCAATACATCATATCCATTGTATGACACTGTGATCTTTTAAGAAAAATTCTGTGTGCTGTGATCCTACCCCACTAGCTAATTGATGAAGGAGCAGCGCTCTGAAGGCTAATACTTTCAAATAAATCTATTTGACTAAACCTGGTGTTTTGTGATTTTTAACTTTGTCCACCCCAGTCCAACAAGGGCACCACCCCATCAGAGAGTAAGAGATGAGAGAGAGAGGCACTGAGACAGAAACAGCAAGAGAGAGAGACAGAGAGAAAGTGAGAGAGAGAAGTGCAAAGGGAGGAAGAGTGGGATATAAAGAGAGAGGGAGAGAAAGAGAGAGAGAGAGAGAGAGAGAGAGAGAGAGGCAGAGTTCGAACCAAATAGAGAGAAACGGAAAGACAGTGGTTCAAAAAAGATTCACCGATCAGAATCACCTCGTCTCTGAATTAACTACTCTGTCCTTGTGCCCTCAATTTATGTTATTTTCCATGTTGGGCCACTTCTTCTTTTGATTAGGCTAGACGCATACATCTTGCAAAATTATCTTCTTGGCCAAACTAACCACAGCACATCCATCTAACTCTTAAGTCAACAGCAATAAAATGCAAAGTGCAAAAAAAAAGATTGCATTTGCATGTTTTTTTGCTTTGGACCTATTTGAAGACTATTCTCTGGTGGCTGGTTCCAGACTCTCCTCAAGGCAAGATCTTTATGCAGCATTCGACAATTCAATGTGTGTTTACTTAAATAAACTCTACTTTTTTTAATGCACTAAATAACTTTGTGTGCAATGCTATTGTCAGAAGCAAGCGCTTCTTCTGCAGAAATACTTTTATGGTGATCTCTTCACTGGAAGCATATCCTTCCCTCATAAGATCAGCAATAGTGTGAACTTTACTCAAATACATAAACCACTTGAAATTTGGCAAGTGGGCAACCTGACAGTGAGGCATTGCCTCATCACTGCTCCTAATAACGCAATAGTCTGTATACTCTGTAGTTGCGATAGCTTGCATTTAAACCAAAGATTTTAACTGTTTCGACATTTGTAACAAATCTAAATTCCAGTCATGAGCAAAAGCCCAACAAAATACAGGGAGAGTGCAGGTAAGTAGTGTTGAAATGCCCATCAGCTATGATCGAATGGAGGAGTGGACTTGATGGGCCAAATGACCATACTTCCACTCCTATGTCTTATGGTCTAAGATCTAATCATTGAATAAGGCTAAGGAAAAGATTGTTGCCAATCAAGGGAAGAGATGTACAACGCTGATGTTGGGTGGTGGGGTGGGAACTAGGTTTAAGGCATCTGGTGGTGCAGAGATAACGAACATATAATTTTAAAAATAGTTTACTTTAAAACAATATGTGTAAACCTGATATGAAGCCCAGGGCTGGGGTTTCAGAATACTTTCAAATTCGGTAAAGCAGGACCAACAAAATAATGCATTCAGAGAAAAACAGCATGAAATTAAATAAGCACGTGACATAAACATGTGTTTGAAAAAGCTTTATATAGGTACAGCAAAAAGTGATCACAAAAGACAAATATGCACTGTTAACTAGCAGCAAAAGATCATTGTCGCTATAACCAATGTTCTGAAGACACCCAGATGTTGATTGTCAGATTCCAGGATTGTATTTTGTTTTCTTTATTCCTACTTTTGTGGACTAATGACCACTTTGTCTATCTCCTCATTTTCACTAGGATACTGTTTCTGTTGTATTACTGAGAAACATAGTGAATGTTCCTCTTTGAAGACAGCCCAAAATATTATCTTTATTTCTCTGTTATTTACACCATCCCAATTGCAATTTTTCCTGATTCTGCCAGTTGTTGGTGCATATTTCTGATTGCATTTTGCTTTCTTTGTAGAAAGCTTTTACAAACACATGTTTATGTCTCTCACCAGTTTAATTTCATGTTGTTTTCTCTCTTAATTTTGTTAGCGTTGCTTTACTGAATCAAAAGTGTTTCAAATTCCAAGGCCTGGGGTTTAATGCCAGTTTTAATTATTTTTTAAAAATAACCTATTTTTCCAAACAACCTGTTCAGGGATGTTATTACACAGCTCTTCCTTTGAATGACCATAATCTGGACCTTCGCCTGTATTCCATAATTATATCTTGTTGGGCTTTTGCTCATGATTGGAATTTAAATTTGTAACACATGATGAAATAGTTAAAATATTCTATTTAAATGCAAGTTATCCAAGCTACAGTATACAGACTGTCACACTTTCAGGAGCAGTGGTAATGCAATACTTCACTGTCAGGTTGTCCATGTGCCAGATTTCAGCTGGTTTGTGTATTTGAGTGAAGTGCCCATTATTGCTGACCTTATGAGGGAAGTATATACTTCCAGTGGAGAGATGAACATAAAGGTTTTTCTGCCAATGAAGTACTTGCTTCTGACATTAGTATTGCACACAAAATTATTTAGTTAATGAAAACATGAGTAGAGTTTATTTAATTTCAATACACATTGAGTTGTTGCATGCTGAATAAACGTCTCACCTTGAGAAGAAAAAGTATAGACATCTAAAGAATCCAAAAGCAAAGGAACATGCAAACGCAATCAAATTGCTTTTCCACTTTGCATTTTACCCCTGTTGACATAAGAGTTGGATGAACATGCTATGGTTCATCTGGTCAAGAAGACTGTTTTGTAAGATGTACTAAATTGAAGGAAGGTAAATTATAATGGTATCAGGCAAGAATTTTCAAAAGTTGATTGAGGAGAAATAGAGTTAAGGAGGTTCCAAAGATATTCTACAAATACATTAAATACAGTGGGCAGCACGGTGGCACAGTGGTTAGCACTGCTGTCTCACAGTGCCAGAGGCCCGAGTTCAATTACCACCTCAGACGACTCTCTGTGTGGAGTTTGCACATTCTCCCTGTGTCCGTGTGGGTTTCCTCCAGGTGCTCCGGTTTCCTCACATAATCCAAAAACGTGCAGGTTAGTTGAATTGGCCAGGCTAAATTGCCCATAGTGTTAGGTGAAGAGATAAATGTGGGAGAATAGGTCTGGGTGGGTTGTGCTTTGGCGGGTCGGTGTGGAGTTGTTGGGCTGAAAGGCCTGTTTCCACACTGTAAGTAATTTAATCTTATCTAAAAAAAGAGTAACTAGGGAGAGAATAGGGCCCCTTAAAGATCATCTAGGCAGAAGTGCGTACTGCAGACACTGGAGATCAGAGTCCAGATTAGAGTGGTGCTGGAAAAGCACAGCAGGTCAGACAGTATCCGAGGAGTAGGAAACTTTTCTGGCAAAAGCACTTCATCAGGAATGTTAAAGATCAGCAAAGCTGCCTATCTGTGAAATTACAGGAAATGGGGGGTGATAAAAACAGGTACTTTGCAGCAGTTTTTAGATTAGATTAGATCATCTGCAGTATGGAAACAGGCTCTTCAGCCCAACACGTCCATACCAACACTTCATAGAATAACCCACCTAGACCCATTCCCCATATGTACCCCTGACTAATGCACCCAACATTATGGGAATTTAGCGCATCCAATTCACCTAACCTGCACATCTTTGGCTTTTGGGAGGAAACCAGAGCACCTGGAGGAATCCCATGTGGACACAGGGAGAATGCGCAAACTCCACACTGATACTTGCCCGAGGCTGGAATCAAACCTGGGCCCCTGGCACTGGGAGGCAGCAGTGTTAACCACTGAGCCACCGAGCTGGCCCTGTGGCGACAGATGTGGAAGATATAGATTGTGGGGAAATAAATAGCAATATAGTGAAAAACAATGTCCATATTACAGAGGTGGAGTGCTGGACATCTTAAAATGCATAAGGTATCTAAGTCCCTGGGATCTGATCAAATGCACCCTTGACCTCTGTGGGATGCGAGGGAAGTGATTATTATGCCCCTTCCTAGGTATTTGTATAATCGATGCCACAGGTGAAGTGCTGGAAGACTGGAGTTTAGCTATTGTGGTGCCAGTATTTCAAAAAAAATGGGAAGGAAAAGCCAGGGAACCATTGACTGGTGAGACTGATATCAATGGTGGGCAAGCAATTGGATGGGATCTTGAGAGATAGGATTTACATGTATTTGGAAAGACAAGGACTGTTTAGGGACAGTCAGCATGGTTTTGTGCAAGGAAAATCATATCTGATTAAGTTGATTGAGTTTTTTTTGAAGAAGTAACAACGAAGACTGATGAAGACAGAGCAGTGGAACTGATCTATATGGACTTCAGTAAATCATTTGACAATTTTCCATGTGGTAGATTGGTTAGAAAGGTTAGATCACATGGAATACAGAGGGAATTTGCCATGTGGATACAGACCTGTCTCAAAGATAGGAGATAGAGGGTGGTGGTGGTGGACAGTTTCTTTTCAGACTAGAGGCCTCTCTGACCAGCAGTGTGCCACAACAATTGTTGTTGGGCCCATTGTTTTTCATCATTTCTATAAATGATTTGGATTTAAACATGTGAGGTATGGTTTGGCAGATGACACCAAAATTGGTGGCATAGTGGACAGAGAAGAAGGCTACTCAGAGTTCAACAGGACCTTGATTAGGTAGGCTAAAGGGCTGAGGAATGGCAGATGAAGTTTAATTAGGATAACTGTGAGGTGCTGCATTTTAGGAAGGCAACTCAGGGCAGATCTAATAGTAAAGTCCTTGGGGCATGTCACTGAACAAAGAGAGCTTGCTGTGCAGATAGATAGTTCCTTTAAAGTGGGGATGCAGGTAGAAAAGATAGTGAAGGTGGTGTTTGGTACGCTTGCCTTTCTTGGTTAGCACATTGGGTGTAGGAGTTGCGAGATCATGTTGCAGCTATACAGGACATTAGTTAGTCATAACAAGACATTAGTTTAGAATACTGCATTCAATTCTGGTTTCTGTGTTATAGGAAGGATGTTGTGAAACTTGAAAGGGTTCAGAAAAGATTTACAAGGATGTTGCCAGGGTTGGAGGTTTTGAGCTATCGGGAGAGCCTGAATAGGCTGGGGATGTTTTCCCTAAGGGTGACCTTAAAGGTTTATAAAATCATGAGGGGGATGGATTGGGTAAACAGACAAGCTATTTTCCCTAGAGTGAGGGATCCCACAACTCGGGGGCATAGGTTTAAGGTAAAAGTGGAAAGATTTAAAAAGGACTGAAGGGGTAACATTTTCATGTAGATGATGGTGCGTGTATGGAAAGAGCTGCCTGAGAAAGCGGTGACATGGCCAGCAGGAGGCATTGGCCATATGATCATTGGCTTGACATCAGTGGATCTGACCAAGAATGTGCAGGACACAAACAGGTGATCTATCCTTGAGCAGATAGACGTATCTGGCCGTGACCAGGTGTAGTTATGCTGCACTCTGTCTGCAGGGATGAAGATATCATGTAGCTTGGTGACTAACTATTTTCAACAGGAATCTGGTCGTGAATTCCAGTTTTCTGTCAGTCCCTCCAGATTGTCCATCCACATCGATAATGCAGTTGAAGTCTCTGGACAGAATGACCGGCCAGCAGCGTTGGGAGCTGCTGCAGGATGGCCAGCCGCTCACTCTTAACCCCAGGGATCATTCGTCTCAGGGAGCATTTCTGTATGGAACAACAGGTACAAGAAGGTGCCTGCCCATCACTTCATTAACTTTGGAGATGGTGAAGTTGCTGCCTCATAGCAGAATACCCAGGCGAGAGGAATGGCTATCATTTCCCCTGACCAAATCCAAGGCCAATATGTCCATAGGCTCAATCATTTCCTGTAGCTATTGGGGTGCTGTATCTCACACTACTGCAGAAACAGAAGGTCTGCTTTAACATTGGCCACGTAGGCCAAATGGAGAAACACATTGTGTAGTAGATTTAACACTGTACAAATTAATACAGGCAAGTTAATCATCCAGTTTAAGAGTTTATGCAATTACCCAATGTCCACTTACCCACAGTGTTATCACTGGGGGTTTCCCTGCATCCCCGCGGTGTGGGTGAACTGTTGGACACTCTCCACACTGAGTTAGCTGCCCTGTTCCTCCCCAGAGGAGAATTTCTCAGCTCGGGTGTCATCGGGGACAGAATGAAGCCAGCCGGGCCGAGCACTGGACCTGACAGAGGGACTGTCGGAGCATCACTGCTCCTGGTTACTGTGGTATGGTGTGGATCCTGATGGCTGGAAGTTGGGCTTCCCTGGGCCCCTCGAGGAGTCTAGCATTTCTGGTTTGGCGTATGTGGGACTATGCCTCTCTCTTTGTTCATGACCATCCCTCTGCAGGTCTTCATGGTCAGAGGAGCAGCTGATGTTGCATCATGTAGCAGCCTCTTTCTGTTTTGCTGTGGGGCTCTAGGGTCCTGATGCATTTTCCCTTTCCAGTTGTTACTCACCAATTTCCACTCTCCTACCTCCTTTGTTTCCTCCTCCTCCATTGACTCTGTTCAGGTGGAGGTTGTGTTGGTTGTTGTGCCTCCACTCTGGCTACCTTTCCTTTCTCTCCGACCTATCCTTCCTTCTGTGTAAACCTCCCTTTCAGTTTTCATGCTGGTAAAAGGCACCTTACTGACCTTTGGGGGTCCACGGCTCACTTTGCCCACTTCCAGCTATCTGGGCGTACGTAGCACCCCCTGCTCCTGGTCTTGGTCAGGCCTCATATAGGTGGCCTGCTTCCCAACACAGGTTGCAGCTGTTGGATTCCTCCAGTCCTTAGTCAGGTGGCCCTCTTGTTTGCAGTTCCTGCAGATGGTTACTTTGCAGTTTGTTGCCATGTGTGCTCCCATCCTGCAGGGTCCATGTACATCAGGTAGCCTCAGCTCCCTCCAATCACAAAGCTGGATGCTGGGTGGTGGATGTTCCCACTGGCATCTCCCCTCAGAGTCACCATGACCTGCCGCTTGCTGGTCCAGATTCCAAAGGGGTCCACCACATTGGCGCTTCCTCCTTCAAGCTGCATGTACTTTCCCAGGAAGGTCAGGACAGCTGTTGCTGTGACATGGGGCTTGTACAAATGGATTGTCACAACCCAGCTCCTCTGTGCAGGGTGAATTATAGAGTTATACAGCACAGAAACTTCCATCCAATCTGTCCATGCCGAACATAATCCCAAACTAAACTATTTTCACCTGCCTGCTCTTTGCCCATGTCCCTCCAAGCCTTTTTCTATTCACGGACTTATCCAAATATCCAAATCTATTGTAATTGTATCCACATCCACCACTTCCTCTGGAAGTTCATTCTACATCCACACACCACCCTCTGTGTAAATAATTTGCCTCTCAGGTCTTTTTAAAATCCCTCATCTTGAAATCCCCATCCTAGGGAAAAGACAATTACTGTTAACACTATCTGTACTCTATCTGAACTTAAGATGATTCTGATCCACATGCAAAACAGTCTCTGACACATTGTTTGTGACATAAATATTAAAATGTTGCAAAGCCAGCACCAAACTCAATAGTTCTTTTTCAATTGTGGAGTATTTTCTCTGGTGGATGTTAAGTTTCTTCGAAAAGTAACTCACTGGCAGTTCAATCCCATCATCATCTTCCTGTAGCTGCATCGCCTAAAACACTAGCATCGATGGCAACTTTGAAAAGTTTTGAAACGTTTGATGTAGCTAAAACTGGTGCTGTGGTTAATATTGCTTTCAAATGGTTGAATGCCTCCTGGCAATGTTCAGAACTTGTGTTCTTCTTCAGCAAAACTGTTATTGGTGCCACTTCACTGTTGAAGTTTGGAACAAACTTCTGATAGAACCGTTTAGTCCCAAAAGTCAAAGCACATTTTTCTTTGAGCTTGGTCATGGAAATTCCCTCAATGCCTTCATCTTGGCATTCTGTGGGGCCAAGTGTTTATGAACATCACCTCTGCTTTCGTGGATTCAATTTAAGTTTATTACCAGTTTTTTCTTCTTGTCGTTTTCTTCTTCTTCTGCCACCTGTAGATTAGATTAGATTATTTACAGTGTGGAAACAGGCCCTTCGGCCCAACAAGTCCACACCGACCCGCCGAAGCGTATACAACCCAGACCCATACTCCTACATTCACCCCTTCACCTAACACTAGGGACAATTTAGCATGGTCAATTCACCTAACCTGCACATTTTTGGATTGTGGGAGGAAACCGGAGCACCCGGAGGAAACCCACGCAGACACGGGGAGAATGTGCAAACTCCACACAGAGAGTCGCCTGAGGCGGGAATTGAACCCGGGTCTCTGGCGCTGTGAGGCAGCAGTGCTAACCACTGTGCCACCGTGCCGCCCACCCATTGTGCCACCGTGCCACTGTACCTTGTGATCTTGCCACAACTCAGTAAAGATTGTCAAAGTAGACTGCAGTTTGTTAACCCAGCCGCAACTCTGTTCAAGAGTCTTTGGAATGTGGCGGGTACGTTCTTCATTCCAAAGGGCATCACTTTGAATTGAGATAACTCTTTTCAGGTTACAAAAACAGAAATTTCTTTCACTGTCTCTGATCAAGGTATCTGCCAGGAACCACGCAGGAAGACCACATTGGTGATGTAACTGGCTTGTCCAACTTTCTCAGTACAATTCTCCAATCTCGGTATTGGAATAAAGCCCAATGTTTTAATGACATTGACCTTCTGACAATCCATACAAAATCGTTGGGTCCAGTCCAGTTTGGGAACCAAGAAATCAGTGAACTCCATTTGCTTTGGTCAGTTTGATGACATCCTCATTGAGCCTGGTCTCTACCTTCTTGTGGACCTGTCTGGCTTTGAAAGGATTAGGCCAATAGGAGTGTTGTTTTAATCTAAAAGTATTCGCTACGTCTACTTCATGTACAATAGCATTAGTTCACCCATCTGATTTCTACATATGTCCTCATACTGTAGTAACAAACCTCTCAACGGTGTTCTTTGCTCCTGAGACAGATAGTTCACTCCTCAAAGGCTTCTTCATTTTTTAACATATTTTGAGGTACATCAAAAGCCACTACATCTGGATTCGATTCTGCTGTGGGGCAGTATCTAACACCTGTTTCTCCAGGTTTTTCTCTCAAGTATAATATGATTTCAAAACGTTCACATGACATACTTTTTTTTCTCTCTGGATCTTTACTAGATAGTTCACCCGACTCAATCTTTTCTCAATTTGATAAGGACCACTAAACCTGGCTTTGAAGGGATCTCCTATAACTGGTAACAGTGCTAACACATCATCCCCATGGGAAAACATCCGAGTCTCAGAGTGTTTAATCTGCCACTTGCTTCATTCTACGCTGTGCCCTCTTTAGATGCTGTTTAGCTAACTCGCCTACTCAGTTTAATCTATCCCTCACCTCCGATACATAATCTGAGTGTGAGATCTCCGACTTCGGACCTGTCAATTTTTATTTAATTGATTTCAAAGGGTGTCTCACTTCATGCCCTCCGTAAATCTGGTAGACACATCCATTATCCTCAAAAAGTACTGGTCCCCACATTTAGTTCTTGGGGGGGTACCTAAACAATCTGTTTAGGCATGAAAGGTTCTTTACATGCGGGAATTGACAACATAGGTGCTGGTTTTGTGACTGCCTGTGGCGTCCCTACCATTTGACACGTATGACATGTATGGCCAAAGTTAACTACACCCCTGTGGTTCCAGACCAATAAAAATGTTTTTGAACCTTAGCATGAGTCTTTTGTACCCCTAGGTGACCTCCTACCGGTAGTTCATGTGCTACCCATAACACTTCCTGTTGGTGTGCTACCAGCAACACAAGCTGGTGCATTTCAGCCCATTTCTTCTCTGGACTAATCTACCGTGGTCTCCATTTCCACCTTAGGATTCTATCTTTCAGATAATAACCCTCAGGAATATTCTCTATCTCCTTTTCAGAGTACGCATCCACATATATATCTTTAATCATCGCGCCTTTCTGTTGCAAATACCTTAGCCTTTCCAGACCAAACACTTCTGTCTGACCCTCTGCCTGTTCAGGTTTTTCCTTCACCATTACTTCAAACAGGGTGTCCACTAACCAAATATCGACTTCTTCATCTTTCTCTTTAGGTTCTGCTTTGTGCCATGACTTATTATAGTGGGATCTGATTACTGTTCAGTCTTGGAAAATGCCAGGATATTTTTTTCTGTTAACTCCACAGTTCCTTGTTTTTAGAACATAGAACAATACAGCGCAGAATGGGCCCTTCGGCCCTCGATGTTGTGCTGATATGTGAACTAATCTAAACCCATCCCTCTACACTATCCCATCAATATCCATATGCTTATCCAAGTACTGTTAAATGCCCCTAATGTGGCTGAGTTAACTACATTTACAGGCAGGTCATTTCATGCCCTTACCACTCTCCGAGTAAAGAACCTGCCTCTGACATCTGTCTTAAATCTATCATCCCTCAATTTGCAGCTATGACACCTCATACAATCCGATGTCATCATGCTAAGAAAAAGACTCTCATTGTCCACCCTATCTAATCCTCTGATCATCTTGGATGTCTCTATTAAATTCTTTCTTAGCCTTCTTCTCTCCAATGCCAACACACCCAAAACCCTCAGCCTTTCCTCATAAGACCTTTGTTCCAGACCAGGCAACTTCCCGGTAAATCTCCTTTTCCAATGCTTCCATATCTTTCCTGTAATGGGCGACCAGAAATGTAAACAATATTCCAAGTGAGGCCGCACCAGCGTTTTGTACAGCTTCAGTGACACATCATGACTCTGGGTCTCAATCCCTCGACCAATAAAACCTAACAACCGTATGCCTTCTTAAAAGCACTGTCAACCTGGGTGGCAACTTTAAAGGATCTTTGTACATGGACACCAAGATCCCTCTGCACACCCACACTACCAAGAATCTTTGCATTGACCCAGTATTCTGCCTTCCTGTTATTCTTTCCAAAGTGAATCAAGTCACATTTAGCTGCACCGAACTCCATTTTCCACATCTCAGCCCAATTCTGCAGTTGATCCAAGGCTCCTTGCAACCTGCAACCTTCATCCACACTGTCCACTACTCCACGGACTTTAGTGTCATCTGCAAACTTACTAACCCATCCACCACTGCCTTCATCCAAGTCATTTATAAAAATGAAAAACAACAGTGGTCCCAAAATAAATCCTTATGGCACACTCCAGTAACCAGACTCCAGGCTGAATATTTTCCATCAAGCACCACTCGCTGCCTTCTTACAGAAAGCTAGTTTCTAATCCAGTCAACTAAATCACCCTCAATCTCATGCCTCCGCATTTTCTCCAAAAGCCTACTATGTGGACCCTTAAAGGAGGCTTTACTGAAGTCCCTGTACACCACGAAAACTGCCTGACACTCATCCACATGCTTGGTCACCTTCTCAAAAAACTCAATGAAGTTTGTGAGACACGACCTACCCTTGATGAAACCATGGTGACTATCTCCATTCCAATTGTTGCTTGCTAGATGATTATAAATCCTATCTTTTATCATCATTTCCCAAACCTTTCCTACAACAGGTATAAGGTTCACTGGTCTATAGTTACCTGAGTCATCTGTACTGCCCTTCTTGAACAAAGGCACAACATTTGCAATCCTCCACTCCACTGGTATTAAACCTTTAGACAATGATGACTCAAAGATCAAGGCCAAAGGCTCCACCATCTGCTCCCTAGCTTCCCAGAGAATCCTCGGATAAATCCCATCTGGCCCAGGGAACTTATCTACTTTCACACCTCCTTATTAACCATAATCCTTTCTAGTCTTATAGCCCGTATCTCAGTCTTATCCTCTACAATATTCTCCATTTCCTGAGTGAAAACAGATGGGAAATATTCGTTTAGCACCACTCTGATCTCCATAGGGTCCACACACAACGTCTAATTTCCATCTTTGACTGGCCCTATCCCTACACTAGTCCTCCTTTTATTCGTCACATACCTATACAAAGCTTTAGGGTTCTCATTTATTTTACCTGCTAAAGACTACTCATTTCCCCTCCTTGTTTTTCTTAACTCTCTCTTTCCTCTTTCCTCGCTAATCTGTAACTCTCCATTGCCTCATCTGAACTATCTCGTCTCAACGTCTCATAAGCCTCCCTCTTCTGCTTAAGAGGAGATACAATTTCTTCAGTAGACCATGGTTCCCTTACCTTATCATTTCCTCCCTGCCTGAAAAGAGCATACTTATCAAGGACATGCAATATCCACATTTTGATTGTCACCATCCCCTGCATTTTGTTACCTAAGTCTGTGCCTACTAAATCTTGCCAAATTGCATTATAATTGCCCTTGCCCCATCTGTAACTCTTGCTGTGTGGCATGTACCTATCCATTTCCATTGCTAAACTAAATGTAACCGGTAAATGGTCTCTCTCTCCAAAGTGCTCACTTACCACTAAATCAAACACCTGACCTGGTTCAGTACCAAGTACCAGTGTGGTCTCCCCTCTTGTCGGCCCTTCAGCATACTATGTCAGGAAACCCTCTAGCAGGCATTGGACCAAAAACTGATCCATCTGAAGTACTAGAGTTATAGCTATTCCAGTCAATGTTGGGAAAGTTAAAGCCCTCATAATGACCACCCTGTTCCTTTCACTCCTACCCAGAATCATTTTGCCAATCCTCTCCACATCCCCGGAAATTTGCAGAGGCCTATAAAAAAACTCCTAGAAGTATGACCTCTCCTCTCCTGTTTCTAACCTCAGCCTATACCACCTCAGTAGATGAGTCCTTGTCAAAAGTTCTTTCAGCCACCGTTATACTGTCCTTGACTAACAAAGTCATACCTTCCCTGATCTAAATGTAAGATCTAAATTCTGGAACTTGCAACATCCATTCCTGACCCTGCTCTATCCATGTGTCCAAAGTGGCCACAACATTGAAGTCCCATCTTTCATGGGCTTTTTCACAACAAGCAGTGTCGTTTTCACCTGCTTAATCATTCCCAACAACAAACTGGATTCGTAGAATTGACACCAATCACTTCCATTATTAATTCCCCAGTATTGAGTTGGTACTCCAACCTGGTGTTACATTGGGAAATGCTAAATGTCTGTCCATCTGTCCCACATGTTACCACACTTTTGGGTAACAGATCAGGAAGAGTGCAAACTCACTCATCTCTTACTATTAAGAGATTATCTAGATCCTGTGTCTCACAAAATTATAACTTCTTGTCCTTCTCCCAATGTTCTTTCTGAGTCAACTTTAACCACAGATGCAAATTCTTTCTAGGGGTTAGGCACTAACTGCATTCCCAGCCCCTGTGTAGGCTGTGCACTCTCCTGCAGCCCCTCGGCTCTTCTTGGGGTTTCCTTTGCTACTTTCACTAATGCCACTGCCTTAGCTTCTTTGACCACACCTTTTCTCACACTGTCTTTCTTGAACGACCAGCACTGTGACTTTACGTGTCCCATTTTAACACAGTGGAAACACCTGAGGCCTTTCACCTCCTTTCCACCCTCTTGGGCTTCTTTAACCTGTGATAACATCTTACCAGTATTTTCTATTCTTTCTTTCATAGTGTAGTATCTCCCCTTCTCCCAACTTGTATCCCTCAGAGGACAAAATTCTGGCTGGAAGCCTCTCTTATGCACCAACATGCATTTATCCGCTAATTCTGCTGCCCTTCTCACTTTCCGAATGTTCTGTTCGTCCACGTAAACTCTTATCATCTCTGGGTGTGAGCTTTTAAACTCCTCCAGCAGAATAATCTGTCTCGGAGCCTTATAGGTCTTCTCTATCTTTAAGGTCCACACCCATCTATCAAAATGACTATGTTTAATTCCTTCAAATTCAGCACAAGTCTGAACTGTTTACTTCTTCATGTTTCCGAACCGCTGTCTGTATGCTTCTGATACCATTTCATAACCACTTAAAATAATCTGTTTGACGTCTTCACCACTCATCTGACAGCACAGCGAATACCGCATTCACTCTGCCTGCTAGTTTCATCTGAACTAGCATATCTCATAAATCCTCGACCACTCCATTGCCAAGCTAATTTTTCAAATGAAATAAAGAAGGCTTCAACATCTTCCTCATCAGAATGTGGCAGAGTTTTGATATATTTGCATATATCACTACCTTCTCTTTTCATCTACAACCTGTGAACTTGAGTTTGCTAAAACACAGCTTCTCAATTTCAAATTCCTTCTCTTCACTCAGATAAGAACCTTCTCTGTCTTTTTCCTCTGTCTCTTTCACCTCTCTCTTCCTTTCTTCGATCAGCTAAGAACCTTCTCTCTCTTTTACCTCTCTCTCTTGCTTTCTCCTCTCTCTCTTTCTTTCTCTCTCCCTCACTTTTCTCTCTTGCTCACTCTTTCTCCATTCTCTCTCCCTCTCTCTTTTCTCTCTTCGTCTCTCTCGTTGTTTTTCTTCTAACTCAATTTTCCTCAATTGTAATTTAAGTTTTTCTAACTCTACTGCACTTGTCTGTTTCTCTGACACACCTCACTGTTTGAGTAATTTCCTTACAATTTCAGCTTTACTTTTGTCCTTGGTTAACCCAAATTTAGCTTCTTTCTGATTTCTAAATGTATGGATGTTTTCTTTCTTTCTTACCATTCTTGTCAAACTTGACAATTTGTGTTCAAACCCCAGAACCTCTTTAGCAATTTTAAGAGTTGTTTCCCTCACTTTTAATTTAACTAAACACAAGCAACCGAAATTAAACAATTTGTCTCACCTACGTTTTATTTAACGATCGAGGACACTAACCAGCAAGTGTTTAAATTTACTGGGCTTTGTCATACCCCAAATCTATTCAAACCTCAGACTGGATCTGTCTAAATGGTTCAAATCATGGACAAAAGTCCCCAAACTGTTATGACACGGGAAAAATAACTCTGCTAATTTAAAGTCGACACACAGAGCTTTACCCTCTGTGTACACACAGCTCACCCTCTGCCGTAATTGGTTTAATTTCGAGAGGCAAAGAATTACACCAGACATCACTATTTAAAGTTAAAACATTCATTGTTTTATTTTTTTAATTCCAAAAGAGAACATTAAAAACGATTTACAACTCCTTTCTCTTAAATCTATCTTTTACCTCCCACTCTACAACACGGGTCTGTTCGAAAGAAATTAAGACTTACTAAAAATAACATTCTAAAACCAGCCAGCTATTGAATCTTCGCTTTGTATATTCCTCTCCAGATTTTCCTCTGTCATCTTTTCTTCGGTATTCTGCTTCACGGGTCTTTCATATGAACAGATTCCTTTCAGAGAGCTATTCATCTAGCAGTCAAAACCTTTTGGTGCTTGACGGTTCTCCTCCTATCTGCTCAAAATATTTGGTTTTATACCATAAAAACATCGGATTACTTAATTGGTTTGACGTCATCCCAAACAGTAACATTTAAATTTGTTTGGATTTTAGTATTTGGGCATAATTTAAATTGATTGGCCAGACATGAATTTATTTTTGTTCCATGGCAACACAACTCCAGCTATTTGTTTTGACCAAGTGATCCATTTTTACCGTGTTCAGGACATTGTGTGCTTTCAGTCAGTCCTTGTTAGCTTTTCGCCTTTCAAAGTTACAGTACACACCTGCCTCACAGCTCCAGCGACCCGGGTTCAGTTCCCGCCTCAGGCGACTGACTGTGTGGAGTTTGCACATTCTCCCCGTGTCTGTGTGGGTTTCCTCCCACAGTCCAAAGCTGTGTGGGTCAGGTGAATTGGCCACGCTAAATTGCCCGTAGTGTCAGGTTAGGGGTATGGGTGTGTTGCGCTTCGGCTGGCCGGTGTGGACTTGTTGGGCTGAAGGGCCTGTTTCCACATTGTAAGTAATCTAATCTAATCTAAAAACCTTCATCTTCATAACATTATTGAGGCACGACCTCCCCCACACAACGTCATGATGTCTATCGAGTTGTATTGAGGTTTAAAGGACTTGATTGGCCAGGACCTGCTAGAGGTGTATGACAGTTTGATTCTGGCAGGGAATCCATGAGAAAAGGTATCATCTGCAAGCAGAAGGAGGAGATGAAGGAAATTCAAAATTGGTGACCAATATTATTGCTGAATGCAGACTAAAAAATTCTGTCTAAGGTTACTGGCAACTGGTTCAGATCTGTTCTTGGATCAGTGATTCACCATAACCAAATCTGTGCTATACCAGGCAGGACCATCTCAGAGAGCCTCACAATCCTCAGGGATATGATCACCTCCATAGTGGACAGGGGAATATATGCCTGCTTCATCGGCCTGGACCAGGAGAAGGCCTTTCACAGGATATCACAAACCTACATGTGGGACGTGCTCTTCAAAATTGGCTTTGGGAAGGGAATCTGAAATTGGATCAGACTGCTCTCCACTAACATCATTGGCAAGTCTGATTCAAATGGTGCGAATCAGAAAGCTTTCCAATCAGATTCAGAGTCAGGCAAGACTGCCCACTCTCTCCTGCCTTGTTTGTGAGTTCTATAGAGCCCTTTATTAAGTCCATCAGGAAGGATGTGACACGGAGAGGGGTGACTATTCCAGGAAGAGAGGCTGACAGGTGAAAGCCTCCCTGTAAATGCATGATTTCACTGTGTTCTGCTGGGATCCGCTGTCAGTGCACAGATTCATATGCATCTGGGACCAGTTCCAACTGGCCTCAGCAGCCAAGGTAAATCCAGGCAAGAGCAAGGCCATGTCGTTTAGGAACTGGGCTGATCGATCCTTCATTCCCTTCACCATCAGGGCAGATTACCTGTAGGTGCTGGGATATTGGTTCAAAGTCACCAGGGTGTGCATAAAATCCACGGACGAGCACAACTAGTCTTTTGAGAGCACCACCCCCTCCCTAATGTGGGTAAAAGTCTGGTCACCAGGTGTGATGCACTATCTCTGTTGTTGGACGTGGCACAGGCTTGGGCCATCCCCCAAACCTGTGCTGTTTCAGTCACCGAGCCATCTTCCATTTCATCTGGAAGGCTAAGATATACCATGTCTGCACGGAGTCCATGTACAAAACTCTGGATAAGAAGGAGAAGGAAATTACCCAACATGGCCCTCACCCTGACGGCCACCTGTAAACCCTCGGTACACAAAACCCCAAGTGTCACTATGTACTGAGGTTCTACTGCTCCCCGGTGTTGGGAAGGATGGGACTGGCTACAATGCAATGGCAATACTCCAATTAAAGTCACAGAATCATAAAACTGTTGAGTTCAGAAACAGACCCTTCGGTCTAAACTCGTCCTTGCTGATCAGATATCCTAAATTAATCCAATCTAATTTGTCAGCACTTGGCTCATATCCCTCTAAACAGGTACACATCCGGATGCCTTTCAAATGTTGTGAATGTACCAGACTCCACAATTTAGTCTAACACTCGAAAGTGAGGTCTGCAGATGCTGGAGACCAGACTCTAGATTAGAGTGGTGCTGGAAAGCACAGCAGGTGCGGCCGCATCCGAGGAGAAGGAAAATCAATTTTTCGGGCAAAAGCTCTCATTTCCTCTAACAGTTCATTCCATACACGCACGACCATTTGCATGAACATGTTGCACCATAGATCCCCTTCAAATTTTTCGCCTCTCACCTTAAGCCTCTACCTTCTAGTTTGGACTCCACCACCTTGTTTCTTACCCTATGCATGCTTCTCATGATCTTATAAACATCTGTAGAGTCACCTGTCAGTCTTTGATGCTCCAGGGAAAATAGCCCCAGCCTATTCAGTCTCTCACTAATGCTCAAATCCTCCAATCTCGGCATCATTCTTGTAAATCTTTTCTGAATCCTTTCAAGTTGCAAAATATCGTTGTGCAGGGTGACCAGAACTGAGTGCAGTATTACAAAAGTGGCCTAACCAATGTCCTATATAGCTGCAACATGACCTCCCAACTCCTATCCTTATTGCACAGACCAATAAAGGCAAGCATGCCAAATGCCTTCTTTACTGTCCTTTCCACTTATAAAGGGGTGGCACGCTGGCACAGTGGTTAGCACGGCTGCCTCACAGCGCCAGAGACCCGTGTTCAATTCCCAATTCAGGCGACTGTGTGAGCATTCTCTGTGGGTTTGCTCCGGTTTCCTCCCACCATTCAAAGATGTGCAGATCAGGTGAATTGGCCATGCTAAATCGCCCGTAGTGTTAGGTAAAGGGGTAAATATAGGGGAATGGGTGGGTTGCGGGTCGGTGTGGACTTGTTAGGCTGAAGGGTGTTTTTCCACTACTATAAGTAATCTAATCTCCACTTTCAAGGTTCCTTTCCCTATCTATGGGGTTCTGTCTCTCATGCTCTCTTTCTCACTCACTGACTCTAACTTTTGCACACACACATTCTCCTTTTCTGTGTCTCTCCCTCCCTATCTGCCCCTCTCTCTCTCTTTCCTGTTGCTTGTCTCTTTGTTGCCCTCTGTCCCTGTCTCTCTCTCTCTCTCTCTCCCACTCTGTTTCTTTCTCTGTCGCACTTTCTCTCTCTGCTTTTTCTTGATGTCACGTGGAGTCAATTAAAAAGTCTGAACACTGGTATCTATGATGCTGGAGATCACTGGAGAAGGCTGAGATGAATCACCCACTCGGCACATCTGGCTGAAGCTTGCTGACAAAGCTTTAACCTTATATTTTGCATTGGTGTGCTGGGCTCTTCCATCATTGAGGATAGGGATATTTGTGCAGCCTCTTCTTTAATCGATCACCCCCATTCATAACTAGATGTGGCAAGACTGCAGAGCTTAGATCTGTTGCTGTGGGATCGCCTAGCTCTATCTATCACTTGCTGTTTATGCTGTTTGGAATACAAGCAGAAGCGTATAGACAGCGATTCAAAACATAAAGAAAGAACCAGGTCAGACTTAAGTTGTGTTTGAAAGATAGGTGAGGACCTTACAAATAGATAAGACATATGGGGATCTTACAGCTCTTATTCTGCTGGAGAATTTAAATACTCACTTCCAGAGATGATAAGAATTCATGTGAGATGAACAGAAAGCTCAAGAAGAGCAGCGGACATGGCAGATGAATAAAAATTAGTGCATTAGGCAAAGCATAGCTTCCGGCAAGAATTTCTTCTTGTGAGGGATAGAAATTTGGAGAAGGGGAGATCCTACATCATGAAACAAAGAGTAAAGATTTTTTTTTTACCCTAGGTTCTGAGAAAAGCCCAAGAGGATAGAAGAGGCGGTGAAAGGCTTCAGGTGTTTTCACTGTGGAAAAGTGATACAGATAAATCACAGTGCTGTTTGTTAAAGAAAGGTACTTTGGGAAAAGGTGCGATAAAAGATGCTAAGCCAGTGGTATTAGCGAAAGTAGTAGAGGACATTCAGCCGGGGCAGGGGCTGGGTATGGAATTAGTGTCTGATCTGCATAAATGATTTGCCTCTGTGGCTGAAGTTTATGCAGGAAGAACAGGGTGGGGGAGGCAAAGAAGTTATAATTTTGAGAGGAACAGGATCTAACCAGTCTCTAATCGTACTCTTTCTACTTGTTATCCGATAGTGGTAATTTTTGGGATAGATGGACAGAAATTTAGCATTCCCCTATGTAACATCAAGTTTGATTGCCAACTCAAGACTGGGCAAGTAACAGTGGGAGTGATTGACAGAGTGTCCCTTCTAGGAATACAATTTGTTCTTAGGAATGATTTAGCAAGATCCAAGTTGGAGTGACAGCTTTGTTGTGGAAAAGCCCAAGGAAGAACAGGGAACAGAGGAATTAAAAGAAAAATACACTGGAATTTTCCCATACTGTGTAGAAACACTATATCACGATCATAAATCACAGCACAAAGCAAAATCTGAACTGGCGTTTAGTTGGCGGAGACCATGTTTGAAGTAATGGTGTAAGAAGCAACATCCAAACTGACATTTAGTTGGCAGAGACCATGTTTGACGTAATGGTGCAAGAAGTACCTGGACAGGCAGGGGGTCAGGCAGAACCGTTTAGCCCTGATGTTGATGCATACTCAGAAAAGGAGGCAGAGAGTATTCCTGAGTCTTATTATCTTAAAGATAGAACCTTAAGATGAAAATGGAAACTACGTCAGGTGACTGCAGAGGAGAAATGGGCAGAAGTGTTGCTGGTAGCACACAGACAAGTAACAAATGAACTACCAGCAGGACGTCACCAAGATGTACAGAAGACTCAGGATAGGGTACAAAATCATTTCTGTTCACCTGCAATGCATAAGGATTGGTTGACTTTTGTAGTACATGTCATAATGCCGAATGGTAGGTAAGCCATAGGTAGAAATAAAACCAACATGTTTATTGTCAATTCCCACATTCGAAGAACCTTTCACACTGGATATGATTGATTATATAGTTCCCCTCCCAAAAACTAGAAATGGGAACCAGTTCTTGCCAACCATAACGGATGTGTCTACTAGGTTTCCGAAGGCAATTCCATTCCAGAGTATTAAGAAAAAAACAGGATGGTAGAGGGGTTAATAGCTTTTTGCACGCGATATGTGCTACCCAGAGAGATTCAGTCAGACCAAGGGTCTAATTTTATTGCCTGGCTGTTCAAGGAAGTCATGGATAACTAAGGCTAGAGCAATTTAAATAACATGAGTATCGTCCTGAATCCATGGAGCTTTAGAAAGATGACATCAGACCCAGAAGACCATATTAAGAGCTCACTTACAGGATTACACGAATGGTTGGGATAAACGTATCACATTATGATTCTTTGCCATTACAAATGCCCCAAACAAATCTAAACAGTTTATTCTCTTGGAGTTAATATTCATATACGAAGTTGGAGGGCCTTTGAAATTTAGTGAAAAGTGACAGGACCGAATTCAGAGATCTCATGTTTGGATTATGTATCGAATTTGAGGAAGACATTAAAACATGTAGGTGAATGAGCTAACCAGCACCTGAAGCAGGTGACAGGTAAAATCTTTTGACATTCAGACATTTTCCCGTGGGGATGAAATATTAGTATTGTTTCCAGTGGTAACAGTTCGCTACAAGGCCTGGTTTAGTGTTCCACATGAAATTTAGAAAAAAGTTGAGTCAAGTAAAATATCTGGTCAAAATGCTGCACAGTAAAAACTCTGTGTCGGGTATGTCTTGTGAATGTATTGAAATCGTATTTTAATCGACTGAGGGAACTGGAGAAAACTGGTAGTAGCTATTGTCCCGCAGAGTGAGGAATCTAGTCCAGAAGTTGTGAAGTTCAATGTGTCTCAAAATATGTTAAACAATGAGGATGTCCTTCAGGAGTGGGATAGATTTGTCTCAGGAGCAAAGAACAGATTTGTTCCACAGTATGATGACATATGCAGGAAAACGTTCGAGTGGACTAATGCTATTGTGCATGAGGTAGTAGTAAGGAATGCCGTTCCAATAAAGCAGCACCCCGACAGACTCTATCCTTTCAAAGCCACACAGGTCCAAAAGGACGTGAAGGCAATGCTCAATGAAGACATCGTCGATCTGAGTCAGAACGAGTGGAGTTCACCGATTGTGTTAGTTTCCAAACCTGACGCGAGTCAACGATTTTCTGTGGACTATCAGTAGGTCAACACCATAACTGATTGGACTCGTGCCTAATGTCAAGATTGGAGGGACTGTATAGAGAAATTTGGACAAACCAATTCCAACGCAAAGTTTGACTAATTGCGTGATTATTGACAGGTACCTTTATCAGAGACAAGGAAATAAATTTCAGCTTTTGCAACCTCAATTTAAAGTGATGCTCTTTGGAATAATAAACCTGCCGACCACATTCCAAAGATTCATGTACAGAGTTGGAGATGGGTTAACAATTTATGCAGTCTATCTGGATGACGCAGTCATCTTTCGTGAGTCGTGGAAAAATTACATGGTACAGTTGGCAATGTTGTCAGTGCAGCATAAAGAAAACCGAATTTGCGAGAGCAGAGGTGACTTCCTTGGGGCATAACATTGGTCATGGAAGGTTGACCCCCAAGGAACGCAAAGGCAAAGGTCATCAAGGAATTTCCATGACCAACCTCGAAGAAAGAGATGCTTCAATATTTGGGACTGAGAGGGTTCTACAGAAAGAATGTTCCAAATTTCAACAGTATAGTGGCATCGCTAACAGGATTGCTGAAGAAGGACACAAAACATTCCCTGGACAGAACCATGTCAGGAGGCATTTGACAATATGAAATCAGCATTAACCACCACACCGGTTTTAGCAACACCAAACACCAAAGATCAATGCGATTGACATAGAAGTTGGTGTTGTGCTGCTAAAGTGAGATGATGATGGAATTGTTGGTTACTTTTCAAAGGAACTCAACACCCACCAGGGAAACTACTCTACCAACGAAAAGTAATTTTTTTAGATTGATACTGGCCTTGCAATATTTTAGTGTTTATGTCATGAATAACGCGTGGGAGACCGTTGTGGATCCGGATCACAATAATCTAACATTCTTAGAACGATTTAAAGATAAGAATACAAGACGATTCCATTGGTGTCTTGTGATACAACCTTTAATTTAAAATCATGCATTTTGCAGGTCATAAGAATGTAAAATCAGATGGTTTATTGCAGATGGAACAGATAAAGTATACACAAGATTGAACAGATACCAATGTTAAGGGGCTGAAGAATTAGAATAAAATGAAGCCATCTTTTCATTCTGATAGTTAATTTCTTTCTTAAGTGGGGAGGTGTTTTTATGTTTAAGGCGCATATTGAAGCTTTGAGAGAGAATGAAAACTGTTTGGAACTGAGAGTTTGCAGGCACTTGTCATGTGACTGACTAACAGTCTCAGACTTTACTGGAAAATTTAAAGTACGTAACATTTCGCTGCTATGCTCACACAGTTTGAATTTTAACCAATTAGTTTAAATTATGCCCCAGGACACTAAAGCCCAATCGAATTTGAATTTGGTGTTTTGATAACATCAACCAGTAAGATGATTTAATTTTTCGGGGTAAAAAGAAGCCAGCATTGTTGAGAGTTAGCCAGACAGCAAAATGACCGCGGTTGTTAAGGATCAGTCATCTCAGCTCCAGGACATCTCTGCAGGAGTTCATCAGGGAAGTGTCCTGAACCTAACCATTTTCAGCTGCATCATGACTAACCTTCCCTCCAACATAAGCGGCACGGTGGCACAGTCGTTAGCACTGCTGCCGCACAGCGCCGGGGACCCGGGTTCATTTCCCGACTCAGTCGACTGACTGTGTGGAGTTTGCACGTTCTCCCCGTGTCTGCGTGGGTTTGCTCCGGTTTCCTCCCACAGTCCAAAGATGTGCAGGTTAGGTGAATTGGCCGTGTTAAATCGCCCGTAGTGTTAGGTGTAGGTGTCGATACGATTGAATAAGCCGGCTGAATGCGTGCCTTGAGAGATGGTGTCGATACGATTGAATAAGCTGGCTGAATGCGTGCCTTGAGAGATGGTGCAGGAAGGAGAGTTCAGAGTATTTGGACTGGTTCTCGGGGAGGTGGGAAAATTGCTTTTGCTAACGCTGTTGAACAGGGTTTATACTAATGTGGCGGGGGTTGCTAACCACATGAGATTATCGGACAGTAAGGAAGTAGTAACGAAAGCCTGTAAGGAACGTCAGTGTGACGAAGGGGAATAGGAGGCAGGGAGCAGATGATGAATGCAAAGGTACTGGTTGTCTGTGGTGCATTTTGTTTCAATGCAACAAGTATACCAGATAAGGAAGATGAACTTAGGTTTTGGGAGCACGATGTTATTGCTGTTACTGAGACTTGATAGAAGAAAAGGCATGATTTGCTGCTAAACATCTCAGGATATCAATGCTTAAAGCGAGAAAGAGTGGGAGGTAAAAGGGGTGGAGGAATTGCATTATGGTCAAAGAAAATATCACAGCTGTGTTGAAGGAGGGCACTAGGGAAGACTCGAGTACCGAGGCGATATGGGCAGAGCTCAGAAATAGAAAGGGTGCAGTAATAATTTTCGAGCTTTACTACAGGCTTTCCAACAGCTAAAGTGAGGGAAAAGTGCAAATATGTAAGTAGATCATGGAAAGATGTGGGAGCAACAAGGTGGTGGTAACAGGAGATTCTCATTTTTCCAATATTAACTAGGATTTACTTCTTGTTAGAGGTCTAGATGCAACAGAATTTGTGAGGTGTATCCAGGAGTATTTTATAGAGCTGTATGTAAATAGTCCAACTCAGGAAAGGGGCTATACTGGAACTGGTTTTGGGAAATGAGCCCTGCTGAGTGGTTGATGCTTCAGTCGGGGATTAATTTGGCAATAGTGATCACAATTTCAGAAGTTGTGGAATACTCTGGACAAAGATGAGAGTGCTCCTAGAGGAAGAGGGCTAAATTCTGGAAAGGCCAACTTTACCAAAATTCGGCAGGAGCTGGGGAGTGTAGATTGGGAGCAGCTGTTTGAAGGTAAATCAATATTTGAGAGTCTTGTAAAGAGAGGTCGATCAGAGTTAAGGAGATGTATGTTCTTGTGAAAATGAAGGAGCAAAATGACAAGGTTAGGGAACCATGGATAACAGGTGAACCTGTGAGACTGTCAAAGAAGAAAAAGGATGTGTACATAAGGTGTAGGTGATGGAAGACAGACAAAACTTCGGAAGAATATCAGAAAAGTAGGTCCAATCTGAAATAAGGAATTAAAAGGGCTAACAGGGGTCTTGAGATATCTTTAACAAACAGGGTTAAGGAAATTCCCAAAGCCGTTTTTTTTCATATATAAGGAGCACGAAGGTAACTAGAGATAGGGTTGACCCAGATACAGACAAAGGAGAAAAGTTATGCGTGGAGTCAGAGAAAATGGGTCAGATTCTTAATGAGTACTTTGCATCAGTATTCACTGAGGAGAGGGATATGATGGATATTGATGTAAACGATATATCTTTGAGTACTCTCGGATAAATCGACAGAAGGAGGGAGGAGGTTTTGTGTTTTATAAAAGGCCTTAAGATAGACAAGTCCACAGGTCCAGATGGGATTTACCCCAGGTTGCTGAGGGAAGCGAGAGAAGAAATAGCTGCAGCTTTATCTTTGAATACAGGTGAGGTCCTGGAGGACTGGAGAATGCCTAATGTTCTTCCTTTGTTTATGAAGGGTAGATGGGATACTCAGGTAAATATAGACTGGTTAGCCTGACCTCAGTGGTAGGGAAGCTGCTGGAGAAGATACTGAGGGATTGGATCTATTCCTATTTGGAAGAAAATTGGATTATCAATAATGGGCAACATAGTTTTGTGCGGGCAAGGCCATGTCTTACAAACCTAATATAATTATTTGCGGAGGTGACAAAGTTGATTGATGGGGGAAGGTCTGTAGATATCATATACGTGGGCTTTAGTGAGGCATTTGATAAGGTTCCCCATAATAGGCTGATGAAGAAGGCGCAGCCGCATGGGGTCCAGGGTTTTCGAGCTAAATGGGTAGAGAACTGGCTGGGCAACAGGATACAGATAGGAGTAGTGGAAGGGAGTTCCTCAAAATGAAGACCTGTGACCAGTAGTGTTCCGCAGAGGTCTGTGCTGGGACCACTGTTGTTTGAGGTATATATGAATGATTTGGAGGAAGGTTTCAGTTGCCTGATTAGCAAGTTTGCAGATGACACCAAGATTGTGGAGTAGTAGATAGTGAAGGGGACTGTCAGAGAGTACAGCTGAATATAGATAGATTGGAGAGATGGGCAGAGAAATGGCAGTTGGAGTTCAATCTTGGCAAATGCAGGGTGATGCATTTTGAAAGATCCAATTCAAGAGTAAACTATACTGTAATTGTAAAAGCCCTGGGGAAAATTGACACACAGAGAGATCTGCGTGTTCAGGTCAATTAATCCCTCAAGGTGGCAACGCAGGTCAGTAGAGTGATCAAGAAGGCATATGGCATGCTTTCCTTCATGGACTGAGCATTGAGTACAAGAGTTGGAAGGTCATATTACAATTGCACAGAACTTTGATTTGGCCCATTTGGAATACAGTGTACAGCTCTGGTCACCACATTTTCAAAAGGATGTGGAGAGGGTGCAGAGAAGGTTCACCAGGATGTTGCTTGATATGGAGGGGAGCGTTATGAAGAGAGGCTTAATACATTGTGAATATTTTCATGAGAAGGAAAGATATTAGAAAGAGGTTAATGGGGGACCTGACTGAGGTCTAAAAAGTCATGAGAGGTATAAACAGGATGGATAGCAAGAAGCTTTGTCCCATAGTGCGGAATAAAATTACTCGAGATCACAAGGGGAAAGATTTCGGGAGATGTGCACGGAAAGTTCTTTACACAGAGGGTTGGGGGGGGGGGGGGGGTGATGGAACACATTGCCAGTGGAAGTGGTAGAGACGAGAACGATAGCGTCATTTAAGATTTATCGAGCAGATACATGAATGGGCAGGGAGCAAAGCTCTTAAGAAAATAGATGGCAGGATTCAATAGAGGATCTGGATTGGCACAGGCTTGGAGTACATTGGCCCAGTACTCTGCATTCCCGTTACGCCTTCCAACGTGAATTACCTGCACACTTTTCTGCATTAAACTGCATTTGCCACCTCTCAGCTCAGTTCTGCAACGTATCTATTACCCCCTGTAACCTGCAACATCCTTCCACACAATCCACGACTCCACCGACTTTTATGTCTTCTGGATTAGTGGTGCTGGAAGAGCACAGCAGTTCAGGCAGCATCCAAGTAGCTTCGAAATCGACGTTTCAGGCAAAAGCCCTTCATCAGGAATCTGTACATTTGCTAACCCACCCTTCTATGCCCTCATCTAGGTCAATTATGAAAATGACAACAGTAGTGACTACAAAAAAAATCCTTGCAGTGCACTACATTTGCCACCTCCCAGTTCAGTTCTGCAGCTTATCCATGTGGCTCTGTAACCTGCAATATGCTTCTGCACAGTCCACGACTCTACTGACTTTAATGTCATCTGCAAATTTGCTGACCCATTCTTCTATGCCCTCATCTAGGTTATTTATGAAAATGACTAACAACAGTGACCACAAAATAGATCCTTCCGGTGCACTACATTTGCCACCTCTCAGCACAGTTCTGCAGCTTATCAATGACCCTCTGTAACCTGTTGCATCCTTCTGCATAGTCCAGGAACTCCACTGACTTTGACGTCATCCGCAATTTCGCTAACCCATCCTTCTATGCCAAAAATGACAAACTTCAGATTTTTGCGATGCACCACTAAAAACTGAACTCCAGGATTAACGTTTCCCATCAATTACCATCCTCTGTCTTCTTACAGCTAGTCAATTTCAGATCCCGACCACTAAATCACGCTCAATCCTATGCCACCTCATTTTCTGCTCTATTCTACCATGGAGAAACTTGTCAAACATTTTTCTGAAATCCATATACACGAGATCAACTGCTTTACCCCCATCGACTTGTTTAGTCACCTTCTCAAAGATCTAAATAAGGCTTGTGAGGTACGACTTCATCCTTCACAAAACCGTGTTGAGTATCCCTTATCAAATTATTACTTTCTAGATGATTATAAATCCTATCTCATATAATCCTTTCCAAAACGTTGTCCACAACAGAGATAAGGCTCAATGGTCTGTTATTACCAGGGTTGTGTCTACTCCCCTTCTTGAACAAGGGGACAGCATTTGCTACTGTCCAGTCTTCTGGCAGTATTCGTGTAGACAATGATGATATAAAGGTTAAAGCCAAAGCTCTGCAATGTCCTCCCTAGCTTCCCAGGCAACCCTAGGATAAATCCCATCCGGCCCAGTCGATTTATCTATTTTCACACTTTCCAAAACTGAAAGCACCCCCTCCTTAAGTACCCCAATCCCTTCTATCTAATAGCCTATATCTCATTATCCTTCTCGACAATATTCTCCTTTCCCTGTGCGAATACTGACAAAAGATTTTCATTTAGCTCCTCACCTATCTCTTTGGACTACATGCACAACTTCCCATTACTGTGATTGACTGGCTGTAATTTTACTCCCGTAATCCTTTTATTTCTGATATAGCAGTAGAAAGCATTGTTGTTTTCCTTGATGCTATCTACCAAAACCATTTCATGTCCACTCCTGACTCTTCTTAGTTCTCTCTTTAGGTCCTTCATGCAAACTTGTAACTCACAAACGCACTAATTGAGCTTTCACGTCTCAGCTTTCCATAAACCTCCTTTTTCCTCTTGACAAGAGATTCAACATATTTAGTAAACCACAGTTCCCTTGCTCGACCACTTCTTCCCTGCTGGACAGATATAGACTAATCAAGAACACGCTGTAGCTGTTCCTTGAACAGTCTCCACATTTCAACTGTGCCCATCCACTGCAGTTTCCTTTCCCATCATCTGCCTTCACTTCTCGCTTATCACATCATTATTGCCTTGACCCTAGCTATAACTCTTGCACTATGGTATGTACCTATGCCTTCCCATTGCTCAAGTAAACAGATCGAATTTCTGGTCACTATCACCAAAGTGCTCATCTACCACCAAATCAAACAACTGGTCTGGTTCATTACCCTGTACCAAACCCTGTACAGCCTCATCTCTTCTTGTCCTATCTACCTATGGTGTCACGAAACCCTTCTGCACGCAGTCGACAAAAACTGACCATCTAAAATACTCGAATTGTAGCGTTTCCTGTTAATATCCTCCAGAACTGCTACCCTTTTACTCTCGCCCCTCTATGTCTCTGTAACTCTTCAAAGGCCTACAGAAAACTCCCAACAGGGCTGGCTCCAGTTTTCTGTTTCTGTATGATACAGCTCCATGATAGAAGACAGGAACGACTGGGAGGTTTCTGTGTTTGAGGGCTTCGTATAATAGAGTGGCATAAAAGGATTTGTTGGTCCTCAGGACGTTAGACTGAGATGACGTTACTGAGTCATCAGCTTCCTTCAGGCTGCTCAGGACAGAACTCTCCTTGTTCACCTACTGAATGTAGAAACGCGAGCACGTCTTAGAAGCTCATGTTGCGGCTGTACAGGACATTGATTAGGCCACTATTGGGATACTGCGTGTAATTCAGCTCTCACTGCTATAAGAATTATGTTGTGAAAGGATTCAAAAAATGCTTAAAGGATATTGCTAGGGTTGGGGGTTTCAGTTATAGAGAGAGGTTGAATAGACTGGGACTACTTTCCCTCGAGTGTAAGAGACTGAAGATGACCTTATAGAGGTTTTAAAAAATCATGAGAGTCATGGATAGGCTAAATCGACAAGGTTTCTCACGGTGATGGAGAATCTAAATCTGGAGGGTATATGTTGAAGGTGAGAGATTTGAAAGTAATATAAGGAACACCTTTTTCACATAGAGGGTGGTACACATATGGAATGAGCTGCCAGACGAAGTGGTGGAGGTTGGTAATATTACAGCATCTGAAAGTCATGTGGATGGGTGTGATGATGTTGCTCTTTTAAAAAGGTTGTATTAACCTTGTTTCTTTTTTCAGAATGAGGTAAAAATATACGTTCTGACATTTCTGGGGTTGATCTACTTGAAGAATCTTTTGAGTTTAAATAAAAATAAACACTTGTACAATCAAAGGGGAGTGGCCAGTTATCTCGGCTCAGATTCAAACTGGATTGGGTTTGGTTTGGTCTCAGCAAGCAGTCAGTGATGAGGTTGCTGGACCCAAAGAAGCAGGTCCATGCTGATCCTCTCGCTCTCTCTGACGTATGTCCTGTCAGAAACTATGTTGGATTTCTCCTTTTTTGCCAAGCAGTGTTTCTGGAGATCGTTGCAATTGTTTGGAACAGTATCATTAAGTTGGTATCATCTTTTGGGTTTTTCGGATAGGTTAAGTCATTTTATATACTGTTCTCTTTTGTTTGTGTTTCATTCCATAATCTTGGAAATCAATTCTGATTTATTTAGAAGTCGTTGAGCCAGTTGCATCAATCTTGGAGTATTCAGTCTAAACTGCTTAAGGCAACTAGCAAAGTTAAGGTCCAGGATACTTTACTGAAAAGTTTTGAGGGGTATGGCCTGGTGCATAACAAGTTGGGGGTTCATTTGGATTTGTTCTATAGTTCCGATCTGGATTGGAAGGCAGAGAGTGAAGGCAGAGAGTGATAGTTGTTCGTGTCTTCTGTGCCGAGTGTTGAATTTGGTTGGTTTAAACATCACTTGGGATAGTAATGCCACTTTCAGTTTTCAGGGGGTTGATGAAGTGACTTTGGAGGTTTTACAAAAGGTGATTAATGCCAAGCTGCTGGAATTAACAGACAAGCTGGAATAGGAGCTGTCTCCTTCTATGAGGAAAGGAGAGATTGTGGCAATACCTCAGTACTTAAATTTTCTGGAAACGCCATCAAAATGTTTAGAGATGGCTAAAATGAAGTTGCAAATGAAGCAGCTTGAGGTAGAGGAAAAAGACATTGACATTCTAAATGAAATAAAACTGTTTGAATTATGATAAAACGCAGAGGAAAGAGAGAAAAAAAAATTCAGCGGAACAAAAGCAAAAATATGAGAAAGAGAGAGATGAAAGGGAAAAGGAGAGAGATGAAAAGTTGAAATAGGGAGTTTGAACTTCAGAAATTGGCACTTAGGTAGGAAAGTCAGCTTAAATGGATGAAGATGAAATTTGAAGGTAAGCATAGTGAGGAAGACAGTGAGGATGAGCAACCCATGGTAGCCAAAGGCCTAGTGCAAATATGTCTAAATGTATTCAAGCATTGCCTAAATTTGATGATAAGGACGTGGAAGCCTTTTTCATCTCATTTGAAATGGTGGCTCAACAAATGCGGTGACCAGTGACCATATAGTTTTCGATGATCCAACAAAGCTTAAAAATAGGGCTCGTGAGGTATTCTCATCACCATGACAGGAGGCTTCTGGTGCATATCAGGAAGTGAAGAGAACCATCTTGAGTGCAAGTGAGCTTTTGCCCGAAACCTACAGACTGTGAGGTAAGGAAGTTACACAGTCACCAGCTAAAACAGGAGAGACCAAAGGGTCCAGATCGGAATGTTCAACTGGAATTAGCACAGACCCTGTTTGTTCAGATATTTAGCACAAACCAGGAGCAGACAGATGACAATGCAGACATCTATAGCTCAGATAAATTAACTGAGTTACAACAGAAAGATGAAATGCAACCGCTACATTATTGAATTAAACCAGTGTTGATTAGATTAGAGTCCCTACAGTGTGGAAAGAGGTCCTTCGGCCCAACAACTCCACACCGACACTCCGAAGAGTAACCCACCCAGACCCATTTCCCCCTGACTAATGCACCTAACTCTATGGGCAATTTAACATGGCCAATTAACCTAACCTGCACAGCTTTGGACTGTGGGAGGAAACCGGAGTACCCGGAGGAAACCCACGCAGACATGGGGAGAATATGCATATCCACACCCGATGCTGGAATCGAACCTGGGACGCTGGTGCTGTGAGGCAGCAGTGCTAACCACTGAGCCACCATGAGTAGCACAGACCTGTACCATTCAAGAGCCTCAAGAGAGATGTGGACAGGCAGCACGACAACAAAATTACGTGACAATCCCAGATCAGAGATAATATTTTTGGACGAGGGAATAGCTGTTCCATGTCAAATCGCGTACATGTGTCCATATCGGTTGTAACGTCATGACCAGACTGGTTTCCTTTGAAGAAAGGATTTATTTTGGCAGTTATTATATCTACCTTCAATCTTTGCACCTTCCTCAAACCTTTTCACTAAATCACAATCTCACATTCATATATTCCTGTTGAAAGATTCCATGTAATACCTTAAATTATTCAAAGCTCTTTCAAACATTGAATGATTTTACCCGATGAAGTACGTTTACACATGTCCCTGTGATTCAGTAGTATATTTTATCCCGTAACCTTCTTTTGGCTGCACTTGTCATTGATGAACATTTCCAAATCTGTCACCAGCCAATACTTTAGAAATCTCCAATTCTATGCACAGTACTTCAGTTTTAATGTCATTCCTTTCTACATAAATTTCGCGACTGTTATTCAAATCAGTTGTATCATTTCTAAAATGCACAAGGCATCGTGTTACAGTAGGCATTGGCGTGCTAACGGTTAACTGAATCTGTTTGATCGAATACTAACGATCGTCAGCTTAAAGGAATGTTTATTGTCTCACTTATGGAGTTATCGTCAACTTCCAAGAATGTTAATTGGCACCCCGGAGGCTTTGCAACTTCTATTAAAAACCGATTTCTCCAAATAAATTGGCACTTCGGGAAAACTGCGACTCGAGAGAGAGAAAGACGGGAGGTCAGTATCTGAGAGAGAAAATTGAATAAAACATCCACAGAACGAATTTTATTGCAATTGATTTAAATCTTTTCACAATAAACAGAAGTGACATTCGAATGCAACACAAGTCGATCATACACCAAGAACAATGAATTGGAAGATGATCACAATGGATCTCAACGTGACAACATTAAGTCGGAATATGACAGCCATTGACAGGAGCTTGTACCATGCACTTTACACGTTTTCCACACGTTATGAAAAACTAGCAACAAAATGGCGAATCTATTACAGTCTTCGGATTATGCAAGCAGGATATTACCCAATGCTGGCACTTGTTGGTGTCCCTGGTAAGTCAATTTGTCCATTTTCATTTATTATTTAAGTCTGTGGTACGTGCAAAATATTTGAAATCTGTGCAGCCCAAATCCAATGTGTTCCATCCTTTTTAAAAACGTCTTTGCCATTCACACACGGAAATTTCCTCCTGAATCAGTATTCAAGATAGACCCACAATTCATTTGACATGCTTATCCAGTTATTTCTAGCCAGCCTGCGTACATATGTCATTCCCCATCTCTGGAGGCGGTGGAAACTGAACACAGATGTTCTGGCTCCGAGTGTGGGACTCTTAAGTGCACACCACAGGAACACTGAACCCATATACATACCCTCAACAAACCCGCCCATTTATGACCTAGTAGTATTATTCATCCTCACATTTAATTTATTCCAACGTTTGTGCAAAGCAATATAAAATAATAGGTGTTTATAACCACAGCGTTCCCCATTCCAGTTCTCAATTTAAAACCTGACCATTCAGTGCATGTTGTTTCTCTCCACTGTGACATTCAGAAATAAACCAATTTACATCTCACAATACTTCAGCTAATCTATCATGTTTTTATTTGCTTTCCAAGTCCCCAGTAGGCTCCACAAACCTGCTACTCATCTCTCCCTGGCTTATGACATTGCCATGCTTTCTTAAAAAACAGGAATGTATGTAAAGTATCAGCAATAATATATGAAAGGAGACATAGAGATTGACTCAGTGGTAGCAGTTTTAACGTACAATCGCCACACTGTCCTGATCACAACGCATTGGAAATTCGGTTCACAATGTTTTCAAAAAATTCATCAGCCTATTCGGTGAAAAGATTTAAAAGAGAAGAAAAGTTAGAGTATTGTGAATAATTAATGTACAATAATGTACACACGCAATTGCATTATTTCAGCTCATCTGAAAGTGTTGATCGCAATCTTCTACATGACACATCTATCTCTCCCAACTTTATTGTGCTCAATGACTCGTAGCGTTGTTCGTCTGACAATATGTGAAATCTTCTACCTTCAAGCCAGCTCCTAGCTCTCCCAGTATATTCAGTCCTCTAACATGTCGTGCCCGGGCCCATGTTTCCCTATGTCCCTAAATAGTGCTGCTAAAGTCTTTTTCAAGTTCTCTATAGTTCTTGCTGACCACGACTTCAAGTCAGTGCAACAGGTACTGTATGAAATACTAGGAATATGCTGCTGGGGAAAAAAAAAGCACAGCAGCTCAAGCAGTATTCGAGGATAATCAACTTTTCGGATATAAGTTCATCAGGAAGTGTTGTACTATCAACGTCAGAAAATAGGAGATGTTCCTGGTTGTGCTGGCAGCCACTGCCACAGACGTTTAGATTTTTGTTTTAGATTACTTTACAGTGTGGAAACAGGCCCTTTGGGTCCACACCGACCCGCCGAAGCGCAACCCACCCATACCCCTGCACTTACCCCACGGACAATTTAGCATGGCCAATTCACCTGACCAGCACATCTTTGGACTGTGGGAGGAAACCGGAGCACCCGGAGGAAATCCACGGGGAAAACGTGCAAACTCCACACAGTCAGTCGCCTGAGGTGGGAATTGAACCTGGATCTCTGGCACTGTGAGGCAGCAGTGCTAACCACTGTGCCACCGTGCCACCCACTGTTGTTCTGCACTGACCAGCGCGATTCATTCCTGTCAATTTTGTTTATTTTATTTAAACTTTTTCTATGTAATTATACAAATGCTCACACAAAATGTTCTTGGTTGTCCATATACTTAGGAGAATGGAAGCATAGTCCAATTAAAGTTGAAACCTTGTTACAACAATTATTTCATTCTAATTTAGTCACATAATCTCAGCATTTTGGTGGTTTGGTCAGTATTTCTTGTCCATGTCCAGTTACCCTTGAGAAGGTGTTGATGACTTGCCTTCTTATGCCGTGCAGTTTTTGTGTCACAGGTATATCCACACCACAATCACGGAACAATTTATAGATCATTGACTTAAAATGTTGAAGCGATGTTGATATATTTCCAAGTCAGGATGGTGTCACCTTGGAGGGGATTATAATGGTCTTAGTTTTTCATTTGTTTCCTGCTCTTGCTCTTACAAATTGTAGGTTTAGAAGGTTTTGAACCAAGGTGTTTCCAAAATAAGAACACAGAACACAGAACACAGATCCGGCAACAAAGAAGAATACAGCACAGGAATATCCCCTTCAGACTTCCAAGGCTGCGCTGACATCTTGTGCACTTCCATATTGAAATTGCCTTCAATTACAGGTTGCATATCCCTTTATTCCATTGCTATTCATGCTTTCAACCAGGTGCTTCTTGGACACTGCTGTTGTGTTTGCTTCTACCCACTGCTCTAGCATCGCGTTCTAGGCAGTCACCACCCTTTGTGTAAAAAGCGTACCTCACACATGTCCTTCACACTTGCCCTCACCACTGCACCTTGAACCAGTGACCCCTAGTAATTGACCCTTCCACCCTAGGGAAAAGCCTCGTCCTTTGCACTCTATCACTGCCATTCACAATCTATAAACTTCTACTAGGTCACCTCTGAAACTCATGCGTTCTAAAGAAAGAAAGCTCAAAGCTCAATTTATCCAAACTTCTTCAGAGATAAAATCCTGCATCAAAGGCAGCAACCTGGTATTTTATTATTACCCTCTCCAAGGCATCCATATCTTTCTGATGGTGTAGTGACCGCAATATTCGATGTATGGCCGAACTAAAGTTCTATCAAGCTGCAGCATAACTTGTCTATCCTTCACCTTAATGCCCAATCAAATGAAGGCAAGCAAATCATAGGCCTTTTTCTATTTCCTTATCTAGCTGCGCTGCCATTTTCAGTGATCTGTGGACCTATCCCTCTGACTGTCTGCAGTTCATCATGTAGACTATACACATTGCTGCCATTGAACATCGGTGTTGTCGGGAGTGCATTTCCGTGTATTTGCTTGCAATCAAACAGGATGCTTTGATCGAGATAGTGTCAAATTTCTTGAATACTTTTGGAGCTGCACTCATTGGAGTTATTTCATCGTGTAGGATGAACAAATATGGATGGTGGAGCTTTGAAGCAAAGCCAAACAATGCTGGAAAAATGGCAGAAAAAGAACAGACCACGTTTCTAGTTCAGTGACTTTTATTCAAAACGAATTACATGGTTTAATCATACTGCTGATTTGTGCCTTAATGAAGGTTGATATCGTCATAGGAATACAGACAGTGAGTTACTAGCTGCAGGTTTCCTTGTGTCTGACCAGCCTCTGCAGCCATTGCAATGCATATAGGTCATTCAGTTAGTTATAACAATCTGCAGGATGGTGGTAGCGTGGAATCCAGCAATGGTAACACCAGGGACTAGAAAGAGCAATGGTTAGATTGTCTCCTGCTGGAGATAATCATGCCCAGACAATTGTGTTGCAAATTACTTGCTTGTAAATTATAAGACAGAGTGCAGGCACTTACCAGGTTTAGGTGCATTTGGACATGGTTTAGTCCATGATGACTGACATATTTGACTGATTATTTCATTGATTTATTGCTGTCACATATACCAAAATACAAGGGAAAGTCTGGCTTTTCAAGTCATACAGGCAGATGTTATCATACGAGGTGCATCGAGGTACCAAAACAGTGTACAGAATACAGTATTCCAGTGGCAGAGAGGCATACAGAGAGTGAGATCATAATTAACATGGGAAGCAGGGTAGGGATGTGTTGGGTAGTTTGTATGTCTTTCGAAATATGAATTCAGCAAGGAAAAAGTTCTTAAAACTGTCCGTACGTGTATTCTACTTTTATGTCATCTGCCCGAAAGCAGTGAATGGAAGAAGATATAACCGGGGTTGGAGCGGTCTTTCAATATATTTCTTCCCTTCCAGAAGCAACCAGAAGTAGAAGTGAAGATAATTTTGCGTGATGAACTTGGCTGTTGTCATAACTCTCTGCAGTTACTTGTTGTCTTGGCAAGACCAGTTTCAAATCCACACTTTGAAGCATTGCGATAAGATGATTTCCATGTGGCCACTATTTAAAAAAAATAGGTTAGAGTCAATGGATTTCCTGAGCCTCCTGAGGAAGTAGGAACCATGTTGTGCATTCTCAAACGTCACACTGACATTGGTGAACCAGGACAGCTTTTTAATGATCATCGCTTCCAGGGACGTGTCGCTCTTGACTATGGATGTATGTTTGCTCGCTGATCTGGAAGGTTCTTCATCAGATGTTTTATTACCATACGAGATAATACCACCAGTTGACCTCACTGATTATGTAACCTCTTATGGTGACAAAAGGTCTGAAAACGAAACCTCCAGCTCAGCGAGCAAAACTGCATCCAGAACTTCAACCGGAGCTACATATCTTCTCAAAACTCGCTAGCTCTCGATTATCTCTACCTCAGCATCATTGATACCGACATTGGTGTGCCCTCAAGTCCACTTCCTGAACTCATTGGCAAACTTCATCGTTTTGCAGCTATTGGTGGAGAGATTGTTGCATTGACACCCTGCCGCTATACACTCAATATCTGTTTCTGCGTTACTTGACATCTGACCTACAGTGGTTGTGTTACGAGGAAACTTGTAAACGGACTTGTTAGGAATTAATAGTCATGAGTGTATCATGAATGTGGTTAGAAACTAAGTTCACGGGGTTGCACGACACTGTTGTAAGGATTACAGTGGAAGAGGTGTTGTTGCCAATTCATACTGTGGACGACTGGTCAGAAATTCGATGATCCAGTAACAATGTGCCCTTGAGCATTCTGCAACATGTACATTTAAGCGTCCTCGATGTCGGGTTGCGGTGTTTCTTTTGCCAACATTTGTTGTGCCTCGGTTGTGCTTTAGACGAATTCGGGCCTCGGAGAGACTGGTAGATTTCTGGGTTTATCCATCCAGCTTCTGTAACATCTGATGGGGTCCCAGTAGTGACTCTCGTTCATGGAGTTCTTGCCACCGTCCGGTCAGCCTTCTTGTTGTCGGTCACTAAGGGATCAGTTCTCGCTTCCAGGCTGGACAGGACTCGGTTCTTGGTTTCCACTAACAGGTCAGACTTGTTGGAAGTTGGTTGACCCTTAGTTAGCCTGGGCTTGAGTTTCTGCCATCCCGAGTCAAGCTCGTAGCTCATGGAAACTTTAAACCTGAAGGTAGATTTCAAAGAACATTGAAATCAGTAATTCTGACAGAAATGGAATTCAGGTATAGAAAAAAAAAGGAATTTAAAACATGGAAGTAAACGATCTGCTGTAGTCAGCTCATAAAATGTCACCATGCTCCAGCACAATCATGAATGTGGTTTGTTATTGTGTAGCATGTAATTTAGTTATAGTAGTGTTAGGGAAGACGATGTACCAAATCTTTCCAGCTGCTGAGTTTGCAACGACAACATACATGCTTGATGGTTATCAGACTTGGTGAGGAATTTCAGTGTGTGTTTTGAGGATTGTAATCACGCTTCATTTTTTGTCTGAAGCAAAACAAAGAAGTGGAAGAATTGAGTCATAAAGCGTCATAGAGACCTTCATAGATGCTTCAGAAATGAAGAGGACTTGAAAAATGAATTAGAAGGACTGAATGTGTCCTGCCTTGTGCTCTGGGTTCACTTGTAAGAATCCACAAGAATTAAGAGAAGAGGATCTATTACTCTTGTTTGCTTTTGACAATTATGCATCGACTTTTACCATGAGCTGCTGCCTCACATTTGCCAATGTGGCTGACGCATGCAGGCCTGAAACTCATAATTTAATCTCAGGATTAATTATGCAAATCAATTAGGTTATTTTGCCACAGTTGATGTATCTGTCAGTAAGGTTGGTATGAGTCCCAGTAAATGCAAATTGACGCCCATACAAAAATTTCATTTCACCTCGAAAGAAATCAACATCCGTGTGTGGTGCTCAAAATATTGTCCTACATTCCACGCTGATGGTATCAGGTAAATGTATGAAATTTTCCTCGAATGTTATTGTAAACTTCAGGGGTTCAACACATCTAAGATGTTTCTGTTCAAGATAGCAGTAAATTATTCTGGTCCGTTATTATCTGAGGCACTACGCTGTCTGTCATATGTTCCACATATTCCACCTGAAATAAGGTAATGCTGGCGAAATCATTGCCTCCATTGTAATATTTTAAATTAAATGCATGATCCCCGACACCAATTATTGTGATGCATTCAATTCGGAATGTTAAGAGTCCGGCTGTGACTGAGCCATGCTCTGGAAGAGGGAATAATTCTAAGTGACGCTATATGCGTTTCACAAATTTCACTATGCCTCGGTTTTATTTTACCTACCAACATATTGCATCATAAAAACAGTCTCAGACTAAATTATTTTATTGCACAGGATCAAATGTATCGATCTCAAGAAACATTGAATCAAAGTTAATGCAACCTGATGTACAATTTCTCTTTCTCCTCTAACAGTTAATATATTGACGGTTGTGATACTGAGTCAGCGGAAATGTGGTCTCTCCAAATGTACCACACGATACATGGTGGCCATGGCAGTGGCGGACATCCTCGTTATTATCTTGGACCTGATACTAAGACACATTGTACTTGTCTATAAAAAACTTTTCCGTTTCCTAGAGAACATCCCTCTGTGTAATATACATGCTGCATTGATAAATGCAGCCACAGATGCATCTGTCTGGTTCACCGTTGCATTTACTTTTGACCGATTTGTGACCATCTCTTCTAAGAAGTGGAGAAGAAAATATTGCAATGTAAAGACAGCAGATTTCGTTCTTGGAACACTTGGAGTATTATGCTGTTTAAAAAACGTCAGCTGGTATTTCATGCTAACAGGTTCCTACAAAATGTGGAATACACCATGGTTCTGTATCATGGTAAAAGAAGTGCAACTTTCTCTCGTTTGGGCAGCAATAGAGTTCATGCATCACGTCCTATCACTGGCAGTTCCATTCGTGCTTATTGTTCTGCTCAACATTTTCATTATCAGGCAGGTTTTAATGAGCAGACAAAACTGCAGAAGGCTCCAAGCTCATAGAATTTGGGAGGGTCATGGAGATTTAGAGGGAGAGAGTCGAAGGAAATCTATTATTTTCCTGTTTGTTATCTCAGGAACTTTCGTTCTGTCACGGGCTTTGATTACGCTGTTTTGTTTGTGGAAACGAATAGAAAAGTTGGGTTATAACATCATACATATACCTTATGCTGTACTTGAACTAGGCTTCATTCTGCAAACATCGGCCTGCTGCACAAACGCTTGTGTTTATACTGTTATTCAATCAAAATTCAGAGGACATTTGAAGAATATGCTTATGTATCCATTTTCGACACGTTTAAATTTTATTAAACGATCTAAATAACTGAAAAATTGGAGATTCCACATTTCACATTGTGTGACATTGAGTTGGAGGTTGCCGTGGTGAAGCAAATGTACTCATTAGGCCTTTTTCCATGAGCAAATGGGGGTCACTTTGGGATCTTATTGCCATTGTGATCAGGTCATGTTCTGAGGACTGATCCTTTGATGAACAATATGTTGCCTCAATATGAGGATATGTAATGACAGCAGCGTGAGAGATGAGTCTTTTGTCTGTGAACATTACCAAAACGTACATACCCATAGATTACACATTGATATGGCATAGCTGTGGCCGAACCTCTGCCAATCGTGTTCTGTTGAACAAGACAGGAAAACGCAACTGGAGAAATGAAATATGAATATAGATTCACGCAGTAATCACCTCAAATGATTTGATTCAGTCTGTTAAACATATACAGATCTTGAGAGAATATAGAACAGTACAGCACAGAACAGGCCCTTCAGCCCACGATGTTGTGCTGACCACTGATCCTCATGTATGCACCCTCAAATTTCTGTGACCATATGCATGTCCAGGAGTCTCTTAAATGTCCCCAATGACCCTGCCTCCACAACCACTGCTGGCAACGCATTCACAACTGTCTGTGTAAAGACCCGCCTCTGACATCCCCTCTATACTTTCCTCCAACCAGCTTAAAACTATGACCCCTCGTGTTAGTCATTTCTGCCCTGGGAAATAGTCTCTGGCGATTAACTCTATCTATGCCTCTCATTATCTTGGTATATATCAAGTAGGTCCCCTCTTCTCCTCCTTTTCTCCAATGATAAAAGTCCGAGCTCAGTCAACCTCTCCTCATAAGATAAGCCCTCCAGTCCAGGCAGCATCTTGGCAAACCTCCTCTGAACCCGCTCCAAAGCATCCACATCTTTCTTATAATAGGGCGACCAGAACTGGACGCAGTATTCCAAGTGCGGTCTAACCAAAGTTTTATAGAGCTGCAACAAGATCTCACGACTCTTAAACTCAATACCCCTGTTAATGAAAGCCAAAATATCATCTGATTTTTTAACAACCCTGTCCACTTGGGTGGACATTTTAAGGGATTTATGTACCTGCGCACGAAGATCCCTCTGTTCCTCCACACTGCCAAGAATCCTATCCTTAATACTGTACTCAGCTTTCAAATTCGAACTTCTAAAATGCATCACCTCGCATTTATCCAGATTGAACTCCATTTGCCACCTCTCAGCCTATCTCTGCATCCTGTCAAAGTTCCGCTGCAGCCTGCAACAGCCCTCTATACTGTCAACGGCACCTCCAACCTTTGTGTCATCTGCAAACTTGATGACCCATCCTTCAATCCCCTCATCCAAGTCATTAATAAAAATTACAAACAATAGAGGCTCAAGGACAGAGCCCTGTGGAACACCACTGACCACAGAAATCCAGGCAGAATATTTTCCTTCTACTACCACTCGCTGTCTTCTGTTGGCCAGCCAATTCTGTATCCAGACAGCTATGTTCCCCTGAATCCCATTCCTCCTGACCTTCTGAATGAGCCTTATCAAATACCTTGCTGAAGTCCATATACACCACATCCACAGCTCGACCCTCATCAACTTTTGAGTCACATCCTCAAAGAATTCGACAAGGTTTGTGAGGCATGACCTGCCCCTCACAAAGCCGTGTTGACTGCATTTAATCAAGCCATGGTCATAAACCATTTCCATCAGAATCCTTTCTAACACCTTGCAGACGACAGACGTGAGACTTACTGGTCTGTAATTGCCAGAGATTTCCCTATTTCCTTTCTTGAAGAGAGGAATTACATTTGCCTCTCTCCAGTACTCAGGTATGACTCCAGTGGAGAGCGAGGATGAAAAGATCTTCGCAAGTGGCGAAGCAACTGCATTTCTCTTTTCCCAAAGCAGCCGAGGACAAATCTGGTCTGGGCCTGGCGACTTGTCAATCGTAATATTTGACAAAATTTTCAGCACATCAGCTTCCTCTATCTCTATCCATTTCAGAATGCACACCTGCTCTTCAAAGATTTCATTCACTACAAAGTTCGTTTCTTTCGTAAAGACTAAAGACTTTTACGGGGTAATTCACCTGAAAGAATTCCTCATTGTTGTTTTTTTTTGTTATCTCCACAAGTCTATACATTTTATACAGTAAATGAGTTTTCTTTCACTTACTTTCATTTAAACTACAATGGGTACACTTCCCGGAATGGCCGTGTGGCATCATATCCTGTCCTTCCATTTTCTCATCATTTCTGTCAATCATTTTAAATTCACGCCCTCTACTGTTCTAAACGGGGGCATTTTCACTATTTATAATTCAAGCTTTCCATCCCAGAATCGCGGAATTCTTACATTGTGGAAATAGCTTTTTCAGCCCAACAATTGCACACCAACCCTCCAGAGCATCTCAGCCAGACTAACCTCTCTACTCTAATCCTGCTTTTCCCTTGGGTAACATACACATTCCTACAGAATAGGGCAATTTAGCATGTTCAGTCCCCCTAAATTGCACATCTTTGAGCTGTGGGAGGAAACAGGAGTACCAGGAGGAAGCCCATGCCTCCACAGGGAAAACTTTCAAACTCCACAGAGACAGTCACTGGAAGGCTGGAATTGAACCCGGATCCTTGGCACTCTCAGGCAGACGTGTTAACCAATGAATGCATAACATTATGTATTTCTTTAAAAGTTTACTGATTTTGCTATCTTCTAAAAACAACTCAACTGGAACTGCAAACAAGGTCCAGTGTGATTAAAATAGATATTATTTGTAACTACCATAGCTTGATAAGCTTAGCATTCTGTATTCATTTTGTTAAAGACCGATGGGCTGCATGCTTTATGAGCTGGAGTCTCAATCTATCATAACAACCCAAATGTTCTCTGGACATATAAGCTTTTAGGTTTGTTTGATTTGTCTTTTGTCCAAATAAAATATATACCCTCCAGGCAATTCACATGCTATTAGTTTCTCCCACCATGGTCAAGTTTTGAGACAGTGCTCTGAGTAGCAATGTTCACGAAGCACAGAAGTCAAAAGAACGATGTTGGCAAATTTAGCTGCTGGCAAGTCTCATATCACACATTGTTTTCAGGCGTTCTTTTTCACAATATCAGTTTCCATTTAGACAGAATTTTAACAGCTTTACCCTCATGGATCGTAGCTTTTACCTCCAGTCCTCCGAAGTCATCCTTTTTGAACTGAGTTAAACTCATTGGCTCTGAGTTTGCGTGATAAATATAATAACCTCTTCTGTATCAGCAATCCTTTTCCATGTCGCTGAGATGAAAGAAAATTCAAAGAAATCATCATATATTTGGCAAATTTCGTTCTCAGTATTTTGCAATGGATTCAGTCATGTTTTGGTCTGTTGTTAAGTATAATGAGGACATGCGACTCACGTTCTGCTCCATGACAATCTGAAACATGTCAAATGTGAAAAGCCAGAAAAAAAAATATTCATTTCATAACTTTTTTTAATCTGTGCTCCCATGCTTGCCTACGTAAATGTCATTATCACTTGCTAAGTTGAGTTAAACTGATTTTGCCAATCATTTCCTTTTTCAGACATCTTTGTGTTGATTGCATTTCCGGTATAAAATCTTCTCATAGATTTGTTTTACGTTTCTAAATTGTGTACCGAATTCCTGCTTCAAACATCTGTAATTGGAAGCTACAGAGCCAGATCACGCCCTTGCAATGAGCAGAATCCATCGTCAACCTTCTTAACAATGTTCGTTGTATTTTGGATATCTATCTGAACTTGATATAGAATGATTCCCGAAACGTCGATTTTGCTGCTCCTCGGATGCTGCCTGAACTGCTGTGCTCTTCCAGCACCACGAATTCAAAACCTGGTTTCCAGCATCTGCAGTCATTGTTTTTACCTCATTATTATTCAGTTCAGGAATACCAGTGATTCTTGCTTTGTCTCACTAATTCTCTCAGTCAATCTGTACTTTAATCTTGCAACCAAATTCAGCGGTCAGTTCCTACCTGCACGGGAAATCCCTTTCAATGTTTCACTTTGTTTCCTTTTCTTCTTGGACAGTTCCGGGTTTCAAATATCCCGTTCCTCATTAGTCACCCATGAGGCAGCACGGTTGGCTTCATAGCTCGCATTGGTATCTCACAGTTCCAAGAACCCGGGTAATCTTCCTGACCCCTCACCTCTTGCCTTTTCAGAATATGAGGGCTGAAACAATCTCTGCAGGTGAAGCAGCATTTCACCTGTTCATCTTCCGATCTTGTGTACTGTATTCACTGTACAAATTTGTTTAACTTGTTAAGGACCAGGTCCGATGATTCCTCAAAGCATTTTTAAACAGGTAGCCCAGACTGTAACCTTGCTATTTGTTTTAGATCAGTGTTCGAAGCGTTCGATAAGGTTCCTCACAGTTGGCTATTGTATTAAATGCGGAGGAATGGATTTGTGGGAGATATAGGAGTTTGGATCAGTAACTGGCTTGCTGAAAGAAGGCAGAGGGTGGTGGTGGATGGGAAATGTTCATCCTGGAGTCCAGTTACTAGTAGTGTACCGCAAGGGTCGGTGTTGGGTCTACTGCTGTTCGTCATTTTTATAAATGACCTGGATGCGGGCATAGAAGGGTGGGCTCGTAAATTCGCAAATGACACTAAGATCGTGGAGTTGTGGATAGTGACGAAGGATGTTGTACGTTACAGAGAGACACAGATAAGCTGCAGAGATGGGCTGAGAGGTGGAAAATGGAGTTTAATGCGGACAAGTGTCAGGTGATTCACTTTGGTCGGAGTACCAGAATGCAAAGTATTGGGCTAATGGTAAGATTCTAGGTAGTGTAGATGAGCAGGGAGATCTCGGTGTCCAGGTACACAGATTCTTGAAAGTTGCCACCCAGGTTGACAGGGTTGTTAGGAAGGCACACAGTGTTTTAGCTTTTATTAATAGAGGGATCGAGTTCTGGAGCCATGAGGTGATGCTACAGCTGTACAAAACTCTGGTGCGGCCGTACTTGGATTATTGCGTACAGTTCTTGTCACCACATTGTAAGAAGGATGTGGAAGCTTTGGAAAGGATGCAGAGGCGATTTACTAGGATGTTGCCTGTTATGGAGGGGAGGACTTACGAGGAAAGGCTGAGGGACTTGAGGCTGTTTTCTTTGGAGAAAAGAAGGTTGAGAGGTGACTTAATAGACATATAAGATAATCAGAGGGTTAGATAGGGTGGACAGGGAGAGCCTTTTTCCAACTATGTTGACGGCGAGCACGAGGGGACATAGCTTTAAATTGAGGGGTGATAGATATAGCACAGATGTCAGAAGTAGTTTCTTTACTCAGAGTAGTAAGGGTATGGAATGCTTTGCCTGCAACTGTAGTAGATTCGCCGACTTTAAGTGCATTTAAGTCGTCATTGGACAAACATATGGACGTACACAGAATAGTGCAGGTTAGATGGGCTTCAGATTGGTATGACTGGTCGGCGCAACATCGAGGGCCGAAGGGCTTGTACTGCACTATAATTTCTATGTTCTATGTTCTATGTTCCCTGAGTAAATTAGTTGGTCCAGCTGCCAGGTTTTAAACAAACAGAACGTGTTTAAAGAATCACAAAATTCAACACAATGAACAGAGCAGACTGGATAACTTGTGCTATGTAAAACCCAACATACAATCCCGATTTAATGATGTTTTTCCAACAATAATTGCAACCTCTTGATAAATAGACCCCTTAGCACAAAAAAGTAAAAATGACACAAAAAACTTACAGGTTGCAAAGTCAGAAGAACCTCCAGTTTGAACAGTGACCTTGACTCAACTAATATCCTGGACTGAAGTGCGCAGCTCAAGAGCAGGCCACGTCCCCTTGATAATACTCTTTTTTTTTAAGACTTCAAAGTCTTAGGCTAGGGGGATTATCTGATGGATATAAACGAAAAGGACCCCAATAAATCTTTCAAACCCAGCCTAGTTAGACCCTGGCCAATTACCCACTCTTTGAAAGAAAATTTCAAGGGCATAGTAATCTTGTAAAAGGCACAGGTTAGTTAGACCTCCCTACTTAAAAAAAAGAATCGTGAACATCCAAAAGATTTTCAAAATTCCGAAAAGCATTGGTAAGTTACGTAAAATGCACATATACTGACTTTCAACATGCAAACATGCACAATCACATTCGGATTCTTTCTATGGGTCTTCCGCCACCGAATGCATCTATCTCTCATTTGAGTCTCAACAATGTGTTGGCAATCCTGTTTTCTCAACCTGCCACATGTACAATTTTCAACCTGAATGTCTGTAATAACAAGCTCCATTTAAATAGTCTGACACTTTTGTCCTTAGGTTTCTACACAAACTTCAATGTGTTGTGATCAATGGGTATAGTTGTGTCAGATGCGTTACTCGTAATATAAAAAATGAAATGTTGTATTTTCAGCACCAAGTTCAAAGTCTCTATCACAAATGTCGAATATTTTTGCTGACGAACGTTCAACTTTCTGGAGAAATACCCAATAGGTTTTACTAAATTTTGATTGTTTTCCTGCAGGAGCGCAGCACCAACACCTACACCACTCGCATCAATAGCCACCTTAATAGTTTTTCTGTAATCAGGTGTGGCTAATACCTAGTCATTGGTTAGCACAGTCAAACGTCTTCTCACAGGAAAACTTCTTGCCATCAGATAACAACAGAGTGGAAAAGCCACATTGCAAAAATTTGGCACAAGCGTCCGATAAAATCTACTCAATCCCAGAAACTATAGTCTTGCTACTTTTGTCAATGTGATAGAGAATTCCCCCAATTACATTTGTTTTCACATCCCGCGGGGTCATTTCTCCATGTCCAATAATATGGCCCAGGAAGGTGACTTGTTCTTGGGTAAATTCAACTTTAGCTAGGCTTGCCTTCCAAAGTCTCTAGAACAAGTCCGATAAATGTAGTAAATGTTTCTTCTATGAGTAACTAAAAATCACCATGTCATCTATGTCCACAACACAGTTGAGTAACCTGGCAATAAACATATTTGTTAGTCTCTGAAATGTTGCTGGAGCATTTTACATACCAAATGGCATGACTTTAAACTGAAACAGTCCAATTGGTATTAAAGCAGCCGAAATTGCCGTTGCACTTTCGAGGAAAGTTAACTGCCTGTAGTCTCTGAGCAAGTCCAACATAGAAATGTAATGTTTGATGTGACTTTCCTAGTGGTCTCTGAGGCTCTTGATCTTTCTTTTATTCCAAGTCTATCCATAATTTCCTTGAATAGCGTGGATGTGAAATTTTACCCTTGATTTAACTGTATCTCTATTAGTAGTCCGTATCTAGTTGAAAGAAAATGAGTATTTCTTTTATAATTAGTTCTTTTATATTATCATTTTAGCTGTGATGTAACATAATGGGGCAGTCTCTGCAAATCTTGTCAATGCATTCATTATTGTTAACAAATACCGATTCCCATTTTTTCTTTGAGGTAGGAGACCAGTGCAACCAATTAATACTCTTATAAAGTGTCCCTCAAATGCTGGAACAGGTATTAAAGTGCAGGTTTTATTACTGTCTGTGGTTTTCCATGTACTTGCCATGTATGACATGTCCGGAAAAATTCAACTACACACTTGTGCACAGCAGTCCAGTGGAAATGTCTGTTTATTTCATCCTGGGTTTTCCTCACTCCAAATGACATGCAAGTGGTAGCTCATGCGCCACTCGCAATACATTCTTTCTAAACTTCACTGGCAAGACAATTTGATGAATTTATGCCCAATTCTCATCTACCTGAATCCGTGACCGTCTACATTTCCTCATCAAGACATTATTTTTCAGGTAATAACATTCAGGCATATGTTCAGATTACAACTCTCTATATGCCTTTTTTGTGCAACTGCTTTAAATGTTCATGTTTCTGCTTCAATTCCACGATTTTGCAGAGTTAAAAATATTTGTGTTAATATTTATTTGCTCCTGTTTTGCTTGAACTATCTGATTGAACACAATCTCTGCGAATGCCCCTTCAGCCTTCTTAAACATGCCATTTGATCTCTCCTGCTTCAAACCATGAATCTGTGACTTTGTTACCACACAATCAGAAAAGGTTTCAGCATAAAAATTCCATTGCTTCTGTTCCCTGAGTCTCCACTGGCTTTTTAACCACAGTCTGTCCTCATTTCACATAACTGTGCGTTTTTTGTCTCACCAGGAATTCCCATTACCAGTACCATTTCAGGCAGTAGACTTTAAGGAGTATCTATCTTCTTATCCTTCAGCATCACAGCCGGAGATTCTCCTGCATCCCTTAATATTGTAACCTCTTTACCTGCAACTCCTGGCTTATGTGAATAAGCTTTACATTTGCTGATATATTTGCTAAGCAGATCCGGCACTTCCTCCTGAATCAACCTCTGATCAGCTTGACAACTCTGATGCAGCTTTATAGCTTCCACTGTGTTTTCTGTTACCATTCCAACAAATCTCCCAGACATGTCCTGTTTTCCTACATCTGACATTTCCCTAGCTCACCAACATAGTGATGTACCGTGTCTACTTTATTGCAATGAAATCACTGGAGCTTTTTACCTTCGTTGTCCCTTTCAAGTGCTTCCTTTTGACTCTGTGGAAACTTATCGTTCTGGTCTTAGCCGAATTCTACCTTTCTCTTTCCATGTGACGATTTCTCTTTTCCCCCAGTTCTCTCACTCATAGAGTGAACTTGATTCTGGAATCGTAACCGTGTTTTATGGACTAACTCATAACCATCAGTCACTTCAGCTGCTAACCTTGCTCTTTTAACTCTCTGCTCTTCTACATGACCTCCAATTCCTCCAAAATAATGTCTCTCTGAGATCGTCGTGGGTTTGCTCACTTTTAAAAGATCTTATCCAACTATCAAAATTACTTTGTTTGATCCTTTCAAATTCAATATAGATTTGGTCAGGGCCGCTCCTTAGATTCAGGAAACGTTATCTGTCGGCTCATGGTACAAGCTCATTTGAACTTAAGATAGATTTTTTTGACCTTCCCATACTCCAGAGATACCTCCTCTAAAAGTGATGTGAATACCTCACCAACTCTACCCACAAGTTTGATCAGGATCAAGAAATCCACACGTCACTGGTCACTGCATTGGTTTAGCCAATTTTTCAAATGAGATGAAAAAGGGTTCTACATCCTTCTCATCAAATCTAGGCAATGCTTGAACAGACTTAAACAGTTTCTTCCAAGGCTTTTGACTACTAGGGGATTGCTTATATTCAGTCTCTTCCTCACTAAGTCTACCTTCAGCCTTCATTTCCGTCCTTATAAGCTGACTTTCCCTCCTAAGTGACATTTTCTGAAGTTCAAAGTCTCGCTTTATTTTTCTTTTTGTGCCGTTAAAGCCCTTCGTTGTTTTTTCTTCCTCTTCTACTTTAATTCGTAACTCATTTCTGCTGCCCTTTCCTTGTTCCTTGCCTCAACTCAAGCTGCTTCACTTGCTGTTGAATGTAACCAACTCCACAGATCCTGATGGTGTTCCCAGCAAATTAAAGTGCTGAGTTATTGCTGGAACCATCTCATTTTTCCTTACAATAGGACATAACTCCAACCCCCGCTTTTCTGCTAATTCACGCAGCTTGGCCTTAACCACGTTTTGCAAAACCCCCAGAGTCACCTTTTCCACCCCAAAGACCTAGTTGGAGACTGAAAGGGTCATTGTCATCCGAATGCTTTTTAAACTAGCCAAATTAACACCCGAAATAAAAGATGCTAAAACCTCGCACTCGCTGTTCAAATTCTGCAATCTGTTATGGACCAGGCCCGACCCCTGAAAATATTCTTGAACAGGAATCTGTGACCATAATTTTGTTATTTGTTTTAGGTAGGGGGGTCATGGTAATCTTTGCATATTCCCGGAGTGAATTAGCTGGTCCGACTGCTAAGTTTTAAACAAACAGAACCTATTTACAAAATTTAGAAATTAAACACAAAGAACAGAAAATAGAATAGTGGATGACTTATCATATTCAAAACCCGAAATACTATTCACCTTAAAGTGTGGCACGGTGGCACAGTGGTTAGCACTGCTGCCTCACAGCGCCAGAGACCTGGGTTCAATTCCCACCTCAGGCGACTGACTGTGTGGAGTTTGCCCGTTAGACCAGGTCTGCATGGGTTTCCTTCGGGTGCTCCGGTTTCCTCCCACAGTCCAAAGATGTGACTTGGCCATGCTAAATTGCCCATAGTTGTAAATGTAGGGGTACGGGTGGCTTGCGCTACAGCGGGGTGGTGTGGACTTGTTGGGCCGAAGGGCCTGTTTCCACAATGTAAGTAATCTAATCTTAATGATGTTGTTGAATTAATACTGGCAAAAATCCCCACAAACAGTCCACTTAGCCCAAAGAGTTAAAAATGACACAAAAATCTTATAGTTCACAAAGGCTGCAGGGCTAATCCCCAAACTGAAATGTGCTGTGCACCTCGAGAGCAGGCTACGCCCCCTTAAATATGCTGGTTTCTTAAGACATGATAGCCTTAGGCTGAAGGCATTATTTGTTAGGTATAAACACAAAGGGCTCCAATACACCTTTCAAACCCAGCCTAGTTGTAGCCTCACCAATTACCCCCTCTCTGAAAAAGAAAATCAGTTGAACAGTAATCTCGTAAAAGGAACAGGTTCGTCACATTCTCTACATTGCAGAAAGTAGACAAAGGCTGAATGACCACCTCGCAGAGTACCTCTGGTCTATGTGGAAAGGTTACCATGACCTTCCCAAAACTAGTTATTTTAACACCGCATCCTCCTCGCTTGGCCACTCGTCTGTCATTCTGCAATGCTCCAGTGAGTAAATGCAAAAAGTAGAAGGGCGACATCACATCTTCAAATTGAACATTTTAGAACATTCTGGGCTTGGTGTTATGTTCAACAAATTCATATTGTGAATTCATTCCTTCCTTTTCATTTAACTTTGCTTTTTACATTATCTATCACACTGTCCTCTTCCCCAGCTAAACCCCACTACAACTCCAGTTGTACTGTCTGGTGTTTCCAGTCTGGCAGTTAGATGCAACATTGTTCTGACATTCTCTTATTCCGATCACTTAATGTGGACTATCAGCAAACTTTCTCCTGAAGCACTGCACCACTCATTATTGCATAAATGTTGTACACTGCACACTGCAATTCAGCTGAGTTGAAACGTCATCTAAATTGGAAACGTTAGTTTGCTTTCTCTCCATGAATGCTGCTTTATCCGCAGTATTTCGAACATTTTTGCTGCTGTAGAAGTACATGGATTATATCATTGCTTGAGATGAATTGGTTCACTCTAGTGGTTTGTACCATGCCTGCGTTTGTGAACTTGGAAGCATGATATAAAGTAATACCAGCTCCAATATTGTGCCATAACATCCTTTGAAAAGGATGGCTCAAAAATCTCCAAGATGCATTCACGTGGACCTCCTGCAATTACATCGTGCAATGTTCATAATTGGCCTCCAAAACAAAAGATATTTCTTGTAACTCTGCACCTGTCGATAGAATATTTTGCTCTACACCTAACTCAAATAACTGCAGTCTTGTTCTCAAACCAGTCACTGTTGAGTCACATTCTGTAGTTTAATCCCTCTCCTATACTCCTATTCAGAAAAAGTGTATACTGAGATTAAGGCTAATAATTGTGATAGGTACTTAGAGGTGTGCAACAATTAATAAACTTGCCAGTTTCGCGGATATCCTGTGAAATCGGATATTGACATCCATATGATGATCACACATTTATGCTGCATTTATTTCTATTTTCGCATGTATAATGCACAGCAAAAATGTTTGCATATAACTTTTAAGTTATGTAGTTATTTGAACTGATGTTTATGGGAAGTTCAACAGTACCCAAGAGGCATCATGAGAAGTTTCCTGATGTTCCATGATCCCGACAAGATGCATCATTCTCATTGTTCACTGTTCTGGTCAAGTAGAAATTCAGTTGACTACAGGTGAAGCATTGTGTACAGCCTTGCTCATTATTAAACTTTATTAGAGGCGCGACTCTGTCCTTAAAAATAACTGCAATCAAAAACAATTGCCACTTTGAACTAATTTATTCACTACAAAGGCAACACGAAGATTAGAAAGTGAGAACTGTGGCCTCCATAAACCTGTAACACTTGGGGCACCATGCATAGTTCTGGATTCAAAGTCCTTATTTGAACAACAGAAGGAGGAATACACAGGTTCTCATTGTTCTTCATATATAGTACAAAGGGATAACGGTGCATCGCCCAGAACTGTCGATCCGATTGTAAGATGAAACTAGTCGTACTGTTCACATTTAATACTTCCAAATACTTCAGATAGACTGAATTATGATAACTCGTAGATATTTGGTCTCCATGTGCCTTTGCTTGATTATACTTGGAAAAACCTGGAGAGATTCTTTGGAGAGTCATCGAAATCTACAGAACAGATGCAACATCAAAAACTTCAAAATGCTGTTCAGCACATTATTTTCGCGCTGGGCAAATACAAACACTAATGTTTTAAATCTTATTTTCGAGCCCTTAGCCCATAGGTTTGAATGTTTTTGCATTGCGAATGCAGATCTCAATATTTCTTAAATGTTAAGCAGGTTTCTGCTTGGACTGCAATTACAGGTAGTTTGTTATGAAAATGTGAGTGTACTGTACATTTAAGTGAGTTAAAAGCTATCAGAACTACCTGATGCAACACTAAGAGTTCTAAGTAAGATATAATGTAACATCTGGTCGAACAACTCGATTCGCTGGTGACCTGGAGATGATGAAATAAATTCGAATTCTGACAATCAGTGCAAATGATACCCCGAAAAAATACCAAACACCAATCAAGTTTGAAGTTAGTATATTGACAATCTTAAAAGCCAATGACACAATCCGATGCTTTGGGGGAGATATTTAACAGTTGAGATGAGAACTGCCAAACCACCTGCATCTGCACACTGCCCAGAATAATAACTCTCTTAAAGAAAGCTTTATCGATCCTGTGAAATGGAAATCCCTAAGAAGAAGAAAAAAAGACTGAGGAAGATATAGAAAAAGATTTGACATCTGACAGGTTTTGATAATTTGAACATTTTGGTAAACCTTAATCGGGGTTTTCATTGGACGAGGAGTATAGAAGAGAAGGTAAATGATGGGTTAGAAGAAGTAGTTGTAAATGGTTGTTCGTTAATTATTCTCTGTTATACTTTAAGTAATAAAATTGTGAATGTTTTCTTTGAACTTGTTCTTGACCTCTCGAATTTTCACATATTACTGCACGGGTTTAATCTTTTCCGTGTTACTGGTTTAAATTAAGCAGGAGGTTTTGCACTGTGATGTAATGGTTTGGGGACTCGTCGTTGGAATTTGAACAGTTTGCGGTGTTTTGTCCGTGACTTCAACACTTTGATGTTTGGATTTGGGATTTGAAGAGATTTGACAGATTTGAATAGATTTGGGGTCTGAAAAATCCCACCAGATAAAAACACTTGCAGGTTAGTGTTCCAGATTTTTAAATAAAATATACGTGAGACACTTTGTTTAATTTCAGTGATTTGCAGTTGATAAATTAAAACTGAGAGAACTGGCTCTTAAAATTGCTGAAGAGGTTCTGAGGTTTGAAGATGCCAAGAAAATTTAGAAGAAAAAAGAAAGGCCATACTTTTAGAATCAGCAAATAAGTTAGATTTGGCTTTAACCAAAGAAAACGAGAATTAAAATTGTTTGGAAGTTACTTAAAGACGTAAGTATGCCGAAAAACAGACAACTGTAGTAGAGTTAGAAAAGACAATTGAGCAAAATGGAGTTAGAAGGTAAAGAAGGAGAGAGAGGAAAGAGAGAAGGAAAAAGTAAGAGAGAGTTGTTTGTAGTAGGTAGATCGATAAGTGATGTGTGAGTTTGTAAGAATATTAAAGAAGAAAATTATGATCCCACAATAACATAGACCAATGATAAGGTTTGGATTATCTCTTGTAAATCCCTAGTTGTTCAGATCCTCCAAGATCAAGTGGTACAGAAACTGTTCAAAACTCATCAACTAAAGAATGTGAAAAGTAAGTGAAAACATAAAACTTTTCGTGTAATTAACTTTATGATAGAACTATCATGGTGAATCTTATACCAGTTAGAAAGAATTATTCTTCTTTTGAATCTCCTGTGATCATGAATGTTAAATGTGTAGCAATGGTGTATCCCACTGAGGAAATCCAATCATCATTGCCCTCTCTTCCAATTTGAGTTGTATATTACGAGGGCAGCTAAGACCGATATGAAGGCCACATTCGGCGTGGCCTCTGGCCTCTCCCGCATGACTGATAAAAAGTTTGAGCAAATATCGTTTGTACTTGTGATCAAGAACTCGAGGCTACTCTTTGACTTCTCTCCCCAAGAGGTCAGTAGCGGATGCAATGGTCTGTCTTTGACTACGTGGGTCTTAATCGGGTGATTATATTTAATATTATCACCCTTCAGGTTGAGAACAAACATCATAGCATTTCCCAGGCATAAGTTGCAGCACAAAAAGAACTGAGAGGGAGAAGAGAGGTGTGCACCGTTCAGTCGACAATTGATAGACCAGTCTTCAGCAGGGAGGTCGGAGCCCTAGCAGAACCCGCAAGGCGTGAGAAGAGCCCTCAGTGTGGATGTTTGAGCCCAACAGCTGGGCTGGAGGCCAATGGTGGATAAGGCCGAGTGCTCACTGGATAGTGTTGAGTCAAATAGCTGAACGCCAAGGGTGGAGAGTGCCTCGTCATTACTGGGGAGGTTTGAGCCCCATAACAAGGCACTTAAGGCCCATGGAGATTCCTCACTGTCGAAGCCTGAGCAGCACAGCTGGAGTCTGGTACAGAGAATGTTTGGGCCTCACCAGGGAGACTTGAGCCTCACAACAGCACTGTGTAGACCAGAGGAGATTTGTCACTGTGGAGCTTTCAGCTCTCCAGCAGGACGCATGTGGAGAAAAAGTGCATTAATGCGGGCATAAGGCAATGGCAACCGGAAAGGATTTGTAAGGCTCTGTGTCTAAGGTAAAAAAGGGAGTATCATGAGGTTCCGCGTGGTCATTGGCATAAAGTGTAATTCGAAGCTGATCGTGAAGAAGATCTGGAGTGGTTATGATCAGGATGCCGCAAAAACAGAGCAGAAAACTTTATGGAAGAGAAAAGAAAAAGGTACATTTGAGTACGTGATTGTAATTATGACAGCCCTCTCCAGAAATATCGCCACTGAGAGATGGGAGCAGTGAAGTTAGCAGCTATAAAACGTGAGAGTCTGAAGCAAAAAAGCCACGTAGTGTTCTTAGTAGGGAAAGGCACCTTAGGGTCCTCCTCGAACCCTCGTGAGGCGGGTCACGTTGATTGCAATGCGATAGTGCAAGAAGCACACACATATTGACTTAGGGACAATAATGATTGAGATAACCTCGCACTCTATGAAGCATAAAGAACTGCGTCTTTAGCTCACCTGTAGATTGTTGTTACATATGTATGCATTTATAAAGAGATTGACAGCGGAATGCAAAGGAGAAGATGGAAGCTAACATGAAGGTGAGTGTTATTAAACAAGTTGAGCAAATGATTAGAGATAATTGGAAAACCTCAAAACTACCGTGTTGGCAAAGACAATGGTAAAAAGAAACCATAATCAAAAAAGATGGGCCCTTTTTTTAAAATTAGCATGTCGAGATCATCTAGATTTAAAAGAGAAAGTCTTTAGTTCAAGGCTGCATATCACAGACAATAGTCATGCAGGTAAACTCCCTTACTCTGACTGTTTTAGATAATTGCTGGTTCTGGAATACGAAACTACTGTACTTCTCAGTCTCGTTACGAAGAATGAATAAACGAAAATTTAAAACTAAGATAGGAAGAAAGTCAGAAAGTTTTCATATGTGAGCGAGAAAGGGAGATAGAGAGATACCAGCTTTCTGTGCTGCGTTCCTTGAATTAAGTGTTAAAACCTTGCAGTCTGATTTCAACGCACCTTTATTCCTTGGTTGTTAAATGTTGTCTTGTGCAAGACTTATGTTTTTGATCTCCGTAGCTCTAACTCTGGGAAATACATTGAGGTTAGTTTGCACTGAAGGAATTTATGGTGAAATGAAAGAGTGAGGTGTTCCTGCATCAGTGTGGAACATGATCATTTTTTTTTTGATTGCGAGCAGCAGCTAAGGTAAGGTAAGACTGTTTGTTTTAAAAGTACTTACCGGTAGCGGGCAGCGGTGTTTTTTTTTCACTCTCTCTTCACAGAAAGAGCGGGAGCAGCAGGGGGAAGTGACGACGACCAGAGAGGCAGCCGGGAAGGAAAGCAGTGAGGATAAATACTCACCCTTCGACGCTAACGGTCATTTTGAGTGCGAGCAGCAGCTAAGGTAAGACTGTTTGTTTTAAAAGTACTTACCGGTAGCGGGCAGCGGTGTTTTTTTTCCAACACCTCTTCCCTACATATGTCATAGCCATCTATTCTAATTAATTGTGACTCAATATTCACATCGGCAACAATGTCCTGTTCCTGAGTGAATACCGACGAAAAGTATTCATTCAGTGTCTCCGCAATCTCTTCAGCCTACACGCGCAACTTCAAACTACTATCCTTGACTGGACCTATTCCTACCCTAGTCATTCTTTTATTCCTGACATACCAATAGAAAGCCTTTGGGTTTTCCCTAATCCTTCTAACCAAGGACTTTTCATGTTCCCTCCTTGCTGCCCTTAGCTCTCTCTTTAGATCCTTCCTGGCTACCTTATAACTCTCAATCGCCCCAATTGAACCTTCATGCCTCATCTTCACATAGGCCGTCCTCTTCCCTTTAACAAGGGATTCCAATTTCTTATTAAATCACGGCTCCCTCACACGACCCTTTCCTCCCTGCCTGACAGGTACTTACTTATCAAGGACACTCAATAGTTGCTCCTTGAACAAGCTCCACATATCGATTACACCCTTCCCTTGAAGCCTACTTTTCAAAGCCACGCATCCTAAGTCATGCCTCACCGCATCATAATTTCCCTGCCCCCAGCTATAACTCTTGCCCTGCAGTGCACACTTATCCCTCTCCATCACTAGAGTAAAAGTCACCGAATTGTTGTCACTGTTCCCCAAAGTGCTCACCTACCTCCAATGCTAACACCTCGCCTGGTTTGTTACCCAGAACCAAATCCAGTAGTGTCCTTTTATTTCATTTTAAAGAACAAAACTTGATAAATGCGGCATCGGGATCATACATGGGAAGTTAAATAAAACTTAATGAATATTTGCTAAGGTCACATGAGAACCAATAATTGGTGACATGCTATTCGGACACAGATGGAAATATTAAAGATGATTGTTGCCTCAATAGGTAACAAACGAGATGGAATGCAGGATAAAATCAATGCACAGAAGAACGGGTCTCAGACATGTACATCTCCTTGACAAAAGGATTAATGTGGACTTGAAGAGCGCAAGAACTTAATATAAACGTTAGGACACTATAACACTATAATCTAGAGAAAAACTTACTTTAAAAGAGAAAGTAGCATAAGTGAAAGCAATGTACAGCGAACCACAATCAAACTATAAAGTATGCTTGGTGATTGTGTCAGAATGTGGACTCTGATAGGAGTGATAGTGAGCAGCATTGAAACAGCTCAAAATGATTACAGATAGTCATATAAATTTTTAAAAAAGACGGAGTTATCGAGCATAAGCTGAATGTAAAGCCTGATGAACGCATTGTAATTTGTCAGAGCAGTGTAGTTAGATTCCATGTATAGAGCAACTCTGATGGGGTACATACATATGGAGATAATTGTCACTCAATGATACAAACATTCATACAACTGGCAAAGAAGGAAAGAAATATTTAAGATGCATACAGATGAAGAGGGCTGGGGAAATTTTGAGATCATTTATAATGTTATTTTACTGTTTTTCAGTGAGGTGATCTGCAAATAGAGAACTTCAAAGCAAAATAAATTCAGTGTAATGAATCTGATTGTATGAAATTCAGAGTTTACTGAATTTTAATATATCGACTTTTGGAACAAGCTATGCAAATGCAGACAATTTCCGCAGATCATTACACTCAACTGATCAACGGAAGAGTGGTAGAGAAAAGAAAACCAATCAAGGGTGAAAAAACAATCATGTCTCTCAGTGACCAGATTTCACCAATGTGGTTATGCCACACGGGCAGGCGGGGTGTCCAAACCCATCACCCTGATGGGGTAAGTTAGTGGCGAAAAATTAAACTAATGTTAAAAATAGTTTCAAGAAGTACAAGCATATTTGGGAACACAAAGATAAAGTAGAAAGCCCGACAGGTCTGAAGCTGAGGGAAGAGAATGAGGACGAATGTGTGAGAGAGTTCAATGAGGGAGAAAGTAGCAGGATTGCTAATGAACCATGAAAAGGAGATAACATGTCTTCGAGTGCGGCTCCAGAGTTCTGTTTCAATGGATTAACGAATATTACACGATAACACTGGCACTTCATGAGTGGTGATTGATTAGATTAGATTAGATTAGATTACTTACAGTATGGAAACAGGCCCTTCGGCCCAACAAGTCCACACCGCCCCGCCGAAGCGTAACCCACCCATACCCCTACATCTACATCTACAACTACATCTACAACTACCCCTTACCTAACAATACGGGCAATTTAGCATGGCCAATTCACCTGACCTGCACATCTTTGGACTGTGGGAGGAAACCGGAGCACCCGGAGGAAACCCACGCAGACACGGGGAGAACGTGCAAACTCCACACAGTCAGTCGCCTGAGGCGGGATGTAGAGGAGAAGATAAAAACTGAAATAAATTAACAAAAAAATCCATAAATAGTAAAGAAGCTATTTTATTTAATTGGAATTTCAGACACTGGGAATATTTGGAAAGCAAAGAGTTTGTGTGATTCAAAAATAGAAAGTAAAGACGCATAAGGTGATGTTTAATTTAATTGGGATAAATGAGGAGATGGGGAGGCCCTTTCGCAAGGAGTGGAGGGGTGATGTGCCATTATAATTGCTGTATGAGTTTTCCTGTTGCTTTGACCACACTACATGCTTTTCCCTCTTCTGCAATTCATAGAGAATTGGAATGTCCAGTCATGATATAGAATCCGGCTAATGGAACGATACTGTGAAATGAAGAAAAGATATTGCATGATAATTTAAAGTATGAGATTTTACCTGTTCTGATAAACATTTCAGGAACACACATGCTGGATTGTGGCTCAGATTGGTTAAAAATAACCGTTAACAAATGTGCATCAACCTGCTGATTCCATGGAAGTCACGAAACTGACGAATTTTCGCTTACCGTAACAGGAAGCTATTGAAGCGTATTTTAACAAGGGCCAAGAATGGGCCTTCTATAATGCGTTCATTAAGCATACAGGTTATAAATCAGTGTGTGCAATGGTTGAGACAAATTAGAAAAGAATGGATAAAGTAGGCTGAGGAAGCTCGGCTGGAACAATTAGAGCTAAGTAAATGGGCACCAAAGTCACAGCTTGATGGGGCACCTGTATTGGAGGTACTAAGAAATTAATCACTTGATTGACAGAGAACAAGAGGATCACACATGTAAATAGAATCTTTGACTGCGTATGTTGTCCATGCCCCTCATGATTTTATAAATCTCTATAAGGTCACTCCTCAGCCCTCGATGCTCCAGAGAAAGCAGCCCCAGCCTATTCATCCTCTCCCGCTGGCTCCAATATTCCAATCCAGGCAGCATCCTCATAAAAACATTCTGAATCCTTTAAAATTTCACAACATATTTCCAATAGGAAGGAGGGCAGAATTGCTCAAATATTCCAAAACTGGCCTAACCAACGTCCTGTAGAGCTGAAACATGACCTCCCAACTCTACGCTCGAACCAATAAAGGAAAGCGTGCCAAACGTCTTCGAGTGTATCCTATTTTCCTGCAATTCTACTTTCAAGGAGCTATGAACACATATTCCGAAATATCTTTATTCAGCAACACCCTTAGGACCTTAACAGCAAGTGTGTAAGTCCTGTTAAGATTTGCTTTCCAAAATGCAGTGCCTCGCTTTTATTTAAATTAAACTCCATCTGATCAAGGTCATATTGTAATCTGTAGTAATATTCCTCGCTGTTCACTACACCTCCAATTTTGCTGTCAACTGCAAACTTACTAACTATACTTCCTATATTCATGTCCAAATAGTTTATGCAAAAGACAAAAAGTTGTGGATCCAGCATCGACCCTTGTGGCCCTACACTGATCACAAAACTCCAATCTGAAAACCAATTCTCCACCACCACCCTCGGTCTTCTTCCTTCGAACCAGTTCAGTTACCAAACGGCTAGTTCTTCTTGTATGTATTCCATGCGATCTATCTTTGCTAACCAGTTCAAGGTATGAAGATGATAAGCAATTTAAAATATCCATAAGTAATAAGACAAGTACCCAATTAACTGGTAGTTAACTGGAAACTATTTGGGCAGGAATGCACTTTAATGCAGTGCCTGTGGTGAAAATCCCCAAGAAGGGACATAAGAAAATCTGGGAAACATCATAAGATGATAGACAACCGAAGGCTGACCAGAAGCCTGCCCATTTCTAACCATGCAGTCATATGTTTAGTTTATTTGTATCAATTAATTAATAATATAATAGATTTTCACATGTTAAAGGTAGGTTGAAAGAAATGTATAAAACATGAATATTTTCCTTTGTTTGGTGAAGACTTCCCTGGCCTTTCAGAGGGTTTTCTTTTTCCCATCGGTGTAATTGAATAAAACCTTCGAAGATGGAATTGAACTCATGGGTATCGAGTGAATCATGGAGTCACTCCATCCTGACAACCAACATCAACTATCCTGCATGCTTCATTATGAGCTATTCATAATAGAGACTGCCTTCAAGTGCATTTTTTCCCAGACATTTGTGGGTTAATACACAAATGGCACTTTCAAAAGAACACAACTTCCAACAACAACACCAAAAAAGAAACAGAATATATAAAATAACAGTGCCAACAAAGTTTAAGGTTTAGAGACTTTGTATTCGGGAAGTAATTATTTGTAAAAATAATTATTCGAATCCTGAATTTCTCTTTTCAAAAAGGAAAGTGCAAACAATTTAAATGTAGCTCTTTCGTTTGAACATCTTTAAAGAAACGAGGTTGGAATCTAATTGCCTGGATATCAGTGATGAAGGGACATAGAACATAAATGCCTCTATTAATGTGCCATTGAAAGTGGAAGATAAATTTCAATCTTTTCGAAAGACAATATGTTAAAGAGCTCACTCTGTCTTTTTCGGCGCTTGTGAGGAAGAGAGGCAAAGCTCATCCCATCGCTTTGCGGCTGAGTGAATGATGAAGGGAGTTCTCAATCTGTGTCTGTGGATCTGTTAAATTGAAAGGGAACAAATAGGCTGTTCCGTGTTCTTTACAGACGCTCGAAGAACAAGCAGAATGTAATCCATGTCATACCAAGGGAAGTGTTGGATGTTTGTGTTAATACAAAGGAAACAGTCATGGACATCTTTCACCTACAAGTGATTTTGAAAAAGACCTCCGGTTTTATTAACCTCCTTGAGGAGATTAGTAGACACTGTTGTGACATTGTCTCCGGGAAACGTGATAGCATCATTATGTTTTATTTTATTCTTCCTTGTGGAATAACAAATGAATGTGTTGTCCTCCTTTGTAGTCGTGATTTTACATGCAGACGTGATGGACAATGGGGAAAAAAATACAAGCAAATGCTCAGCAGCAACGTTTTCAATGATACATGAGCTAGCGTAACCATAGAAGAATGCAGTACAGAAGTGGCCTTCCGGTCCATCGAGTCTGCACAAGCAAAAGATACAGTAATGACAATTAATCAGTCCACTTACCGAAATTGGCCTTTGGCTTGGAATATTACGACAACTGCATTGCTCACCAATGTACTTTTCTTTAAAGTGCACAGAATTTTCTGATTCAAATTTTTTCGCAAGTCACAGTGCCAGGAAGAGATGGGTTTCAATTGTCTGTTTGCCCAGCGAGGAAAACGTGTCGACTACACAATAGGGGAAACTTCTGGATGAGATGGGTGCTACGAAATCTGTCTGTTGGATTCCTAGTGAGGGAGCAAGATAGATCTCAAGAAATAAAATGTAAAATCCTCTTCAATCTAATGTACACTCCCTTCCTGAAATTTCACTTCTTTTACCTGTTGAGTGTACGTTCTCGAACATAAATTCCGGGTTTTATTTTCGATAATGTGACTCTACTGCTGTTTCGAGGTTTCCTTTAGTAAACTGTTTTTTTTGTGATAGTTCAGATTCGCTTGTAGCTTCTTTAAGTTATTACAGCAGTAAAAACTCACACAGTGGCTTTCATTTGAGATTTTGTGAAGGCTGATGTCACTACCGTGATCAGGTCACAAAGGTAGTTCTCTGTGTTAGTAAGATACAGAGAATGCAAAGTTACAAAGGGATAATGCATACAAAGCTAAATGGCAAGAAGGTGCGAAATGGTCCCCCTTGTTCCACTGGTGAGCTCATTGTGTTTCGACCGGCGCCTTTTCAATACGTAGGGGAGTCCAAAGGGACTCAGATTCCCATTCATAGATTACAGAAAATTACAAAGTAGTAACAACAATAAGAAAATCAGTACGATGGATTAGAGTCCTGTTGATTATCACAAATTCACCAGAATTTCTGTTTTTCACCATTGTTTCTGTTAAACAACAGTTGATGAAATACCTTAATGCTTGTTCCTCACTGCATCATAGTAACAGTTTATTCCTGTCTGCACAGTGCAGCTATCACATGATTCTCAAATTGTCTGTCAGATCTCTCTTAACCATGTCCAGCACACGAAAAAAAAACACCATGGCTCTCCAATCTTCCACGGGGAACAGAAGAAAATCTGGTAAATATTCAGATGCTACACCCCCTTTAGCTATTTAAAGGGAATATGGCTCAGTTGTGATGATGGAAATCAAGATTAAAATCTGCTCCAGATTATTTGTGCGTAAAGTTAATCCGGCTCCCTTCTGTAATACTGATTTTGTACAGCAACAGAGTTAATGTAGATCGACCCCACTGTGACTTTCTGGGGCATGGATTACCAAAAGGATTCAGAGAGGTGCACACACCCATCATCTTTTGAACCATAAAAATGATAAAGAACAGAAACACAAGGTCACAATTTCACGACAGTGATGCCGCTGAATGACAACGTCTTTCTCTCCCTGTCACTCACAATGTCTCTGAGAGAGGTTGCAATTCAGGGAGATCCGAAAAGTATGCTAGGAAAAGTACATGACACAAAAAGCAAGAGAAGGACTCGAGTGGGGTGTTTGGGATTGAGACTCGTGGGTATTAATCACTAATATGAGTGTGATAGAGTACCTCAGGGAAATAGGGTAGAGTGACTGATGGAAGTGGATAATATTGACTGAGCAGAATGATATGCATTGAATGAAGAGAATGCGATATATTAACTAAGAGTGGTTGAAATGGAGCAACTGAGTGAAATGGGAAGAAGTGAATGAAGAAATTGGGAAGTGAGAACAGACTTGAGTGGGATGTGGTGACTGAACGAATTGGGATGCAGAAACTGAATTGAGTGAGATGTAATGATTGAAGTGGGGATGCAGTGACTGATGCAAGTGAATTGCCTCGCTTTAATACAAATTCTGAAATTAATACAAAGAAACTGCTAGATTTTTAGCGATCAACAACTGTGAAGAAAAGACCCTGTGCCTAATTGTACCAGAATTTATTATTCTGATCCCATTTTAGAATCTTGACTTAGAATCTAGCATGCCATGGATTCCCAAAATATATCTAAACATTTCTGTAACGAATCCTGTCTTTTCCACCCTTAAAGACAGTGTGTTGCGAACACGGAGATTCCTAACACTCCCCGTGTGAAAAGATTCAGGCAAAATATTGGTACAGGAGGTAATGCAGTCCCGAAAACTAACACATACTATGAAAACAACAGAACCAAAGATACTAATAACGGCACTGAAAACAGGACACACCCTGACACCAAAACAGGCACAGAAAAGAGTGCATTTATTCAGGTTTACACAGATACTGTCACAAAGGTAGTGCCACAGCTAGAGTATTGCATAAATTCATGAAATTCGCATTGTGGGCGTTTTTTATATGCACTAGAGAAGGTGTCAAGGAGATTTACCACAATGGGCTGTGGATTCTCATCGATGACAAGGGTTTGGATAGATTTGGCTTCTTTCCTAAGAACAGAGGATAGTGAGATGGAGATATAAGGGATACAAACAGAATAGAGAGAAAGTACCTTTTCCCATTCTCAGAGGGACCAATGACACGGATGGGAATAAAGATTTAACGCAATGGGCAGATTGGTTTCCACCATTTGTCAGGAAAAAGTTTCTTACAGCATTGTTGGTGGAAATCTGAAACTTTCATAGAGTTTCAAAAATATTTAGATGTGCCTTTGTGGTGCGAAAGTACTCAAAATTCCAGGCTAATTGCTAGAAAATGTGATTAGAATTGTTTAGTTTCTGTTTTACCCATATCTAGACTTTATCCAGCACTGAGACTCTTCAGATGAAAGCTTCTTCTGGGTCGGAAGCTGCTTTCATTTCCGGTTTTGTACCTGGCCTTCACGACCCCCAAGTCACTCACACTACCTCTGTCTCTGCTGCAGACATCGCTGGCAACGCTACCTCAGATTCTGCCAACAATGACACTTGGATGGTGTCAACTTCCTTCCAGCTTCTGCCTCCACTTCTGGCTCAGAACACTCTGCAACCAACACACGGACTACATTTCCTCGGGTCACCCCTGGATCTTACTGGCTACCTGCAGCCAGCCAGAACACTAGCTCCCGCTCCTCACCCATGCACGCTGGAAATAAACCTTATGTCTTTAAATTTCCCTCTTCGCCTCATCTCCCCTGCAACCCTTCCCACTCCCCCACTCAACTCCCCAGTCCACCCATTCTCAATCTCTATTCTCTCCCATCTCTCCCACGCCCACTCCCCGCAAACACACCAGATCCAACCCTCACACACAACACTCCATTACCCTTCCCCCTCCCATATTTCAGACCTCTCAGTACCCCCCGAAATCCCCATCCCCCAATTCTTGTCAGATATTCAGTATCCCCCCGACCTATAACTCTCTGAAGCCAAGCTGTCTGTCCTCAGGAAAGGGCTCACGTTCATAGTATTCCACCCTAAGTTCAATTAATTCCACACATGCCATGTTGTGGAGCTCTCCTTCCATCGCCTCCACTTCCGTGCCTTCTTTTTTTGAAAAAGAACTCCACACCTCCCTCTGAGCACCACATCGCCTGCCTCCAACATTCGACCCATTCCATGGCCACCCATCGCCAGCCTTGTACCTGACCAAGACCTTTTCATTGCTGACTACCGACGTGACATCAGCAGCCTCAATTTCTCCATTCATTTCACCCACTCCAACCTCACCCCCTCTGAAGCATTCCACCTGCTCCGCACCAATCCCGGGTTCATGGTCTAACTCGCAGACAAAGGCTGAGTGGTGGTAGTCTGTACAACGGACCTGTATGCAGCAGAGGCCAAATGCCAACTCTCCATCAACACATCCTACCTACCTTTAACCCATGATCCCACGACAACCCATCATGTGAAAATCACTTGCACTGTCTGTACCATTATTGCCAACGTTGATATCCCCTCCACTGCATCCAAACTCATAGTTTCACAGTCCTGCACTGCCTGTTTCTACTTCCTCATCAAGATCCATAAGTCCAACTATCCCAGTTGATCCATTTTCTTGGCATGCTCCTGCCCCATTGAATTGATGTCATCTTATCTCGACTCCATCCTCCCCCCAACACCTTGCTTCAGGCACTTCCCACCTATACCCACGACACCAACTACACCCTCCATCTCTTCAGTAACTTAGCTTCCCGGCCCCCATGCTTTATCTGTACTTTGGATGTGCAGTCCTGATATACGTCCATCCACCACAAGAATGGACTCCAGACCCTCCACCAGACCCGTGTAGCCCCCCTCCATCAATACCTTCGTCTGCTTTTTCAAACTGTTCGTCAAGGTCAAATTTCGTTTATCCTCTCCTATTTCATCCAATTCAGGGTTGGCCATAGGCCCATGGGTGGGCCTCAGTTATGCTTGCCTCTTTGTCAGCTATGTTGAACGGTCCCTCTTGAATACCCGCAAAGGCACTCTGCCCCAACTCTTCTGCCGTAACATTAATGACTGCATCGGTGTAGTGTATGGCACAGAGGATGACCTGGACCAGATCATCGACTTTGCCCACAACTTCCGCCCCGCCCTCAATCTTGGACATCTCCCTCCCCTTTCTTGACCTCTCCATTTCCATCTCCAGCGACAGTGTCCTCACAGATATTCACTATAAACCCACAGGCTCTCACAACTACTGGAATAACCCTCCTCCCGCCCATATCCTGCAAGAACTCCGTCCCATTGTCCCAATTCCTCTGCCTCCACAACATCAATCAGACGAGACATTCCACTCCCAAGCATCCCAGATATCCACCTATTTTGAACAATGTGCTTTTCCTCCCGTTGACATCCAGACTGCCCTCCACCACACCAACTCCATTCTTTGGTGCACTGCTCTAAGTTAACCCTTCAAAGGCAAAAAGGTTCCCCTTATCCTCGCTTAACACCCCACCAGTTTCCACATCCAAGGCATCATCCTTAGATACTTCTGGAAACTCCAGCTAGACTTCACCACCAAGAACATCTTCCCCTCCCCAACCGTCTCCACCTTCCACAAGGATAATTCCCTTTGCCACTACTTGGTTTGTGCCATCAAACCCCGAAACCCCCAGATGCATTCACAACAACCGGAAAAAAATGCAGAAACTGCCAACACACTAATTCCCTCACCTTCATCCAGGTCACCAAACTGTCTTTCTCTGTGAGTCAGAGGTTCCACTGCCTCTCCTCCAACTTAGCTTACTCTATCGGGTGCTCCCGATGGTCTACTCTATATTGTTGAGACAAAACGTAAACTAAAGAATGTGTCGGCCATCATCTCAACCGGCCCTTCAGGGGCCGACCAGACCACCCATTCATTGTCCATTTTAATTCCCCCTCCCACTCACTTTCTCACATGGCCTGCTCCATTGCCAAAATGAACCAAATCACAGATTGGAGGAGGAGCACCTGGGCATTTACAGCTTGGAGGACTCAATATTACTCCAGTTTCAAATAATCTCCTTTTCCAGCCCTGACTCCATTTCCAGCTGTCTCCCTTACTTCCATTCCTCCCTGCCACCTCCAGATTCTTCCCTCCCATGTCGAAACAGGTCGTACTCTCTATCGGTCTTCCTCTACCCAGACTTCACCCTATCTGCAGCACCTCTTACACCCATCCCCAGTCTGCAACTTTTACACCCGAAACTTCGACTTCTCCACATCCTGATGCCTCCTGTCTTGTTATGTTCTTCCAGCCTACTGCTTATTTGCTTTGAATTCCAGCATTTGATTTTTTTTCTCTGTCCAACCAGCAGAAGTGCTGGTGCTTTCAATAATATAATTTATTTCATCTTGTTGATCACAGCCACGGCAGCCAGCAATTTTCTGTTTTATCATTAATCGCACAGTAGACAGTAGTAAGATTTGACGTTGCATTTTTCTTCAACAAAAAAATCTAATTTCAGAATCTGGCATATTCGAGATGACCACTTGATCTACAATCCAAATTCCCAACAACGTCTGGAGGCATGCAATTTCAAGCAAAATGCCAAAAACCCAGCTAATTTGTGTCATATTGACAAATATCCCTTGAAGTAGCTTAGCTTGAACAGTCAGACAGTACGTTCCTTGAACCTCACAGGCATTTGGAGCCGTTGTGACACTCTGCTGAAGTACTGCTACGAAAGTCATGTCAAATGGATTTCTACTCCTAAACGAGCAAGTATCTATGGCGTCAGCAACAGCTCAAAACTCACTTGTTCGTTTTGTGAATATACTCATGTTGCTTATGCAACTTTCGTTTGACAACAGATATTAGCAAGTTATCATGAATTCCTGCAACGTCACTACAAGACAGGTGAGCTGCAAAGACAATTCCTTCAGACGGCACGGTATAATTTACTACTGAAAATGGAAAAGATGGAAATGTTCCCGTTGATACCTAGTATGAAAATGAAATCGCTACATATGGACTAAAGTCTGGGAGATAACACATTGCGTTCTCCGGGTGGTCGTGTGAAAATGTGTTGATAGACAGTCAGCAATACAAATTTTAAAAGTGTTTCACTTAAATTGAAACCTAAACTCTGTTTCTCTTCCCAGATTATGTCAGGTTTGCTTGGTTTTGCCACAACTTTTGTTTTCATTTGTTTCTGAAAAAGATTGAGACTGACCTGTTTGCTGCAGTCGATATCAAATAGTCATCATAGGTATAACTACAAAGTCCTGCGTCCACCTCTATTGATTTTTACATTATGCAGATGACACTTGCCGTTTTAGCAGCTGCATACGGGCATAAACTCAGACCAGCCGAGTGACTGGATAAATCAAATGAGACTTCATGACTCTGATTGCAGACTTTAGTGCGGAAAATACATCGCAAAAAGATATAACATAGAACATGGCAAATTACAGCGCAGTAAAGGCCCTTCTACCACCATGTTGCGCCACCGTGTGAAAACAGTCTGAAGCCCATCTAACCTACATTATTCCATTCTCATCCATATGCCTATTATGTACCTGGACACCGAGATCTTTCTGCTCATCTACACTACCAAGAATCTTACCATTCGCCCATTACTCTGCATTCCTGATACTCATTCCAAAGTGAATCACTTTACATTTCCGCACTAAACACCATTTGCCACATGTCAGCACTGTTCTGCAGCTTATCTATGTTCCTCTATAACCTGCAACATCCTTTGACACTGCATCGATCCTGGTATCATCCGCAAATTTACTAACACAACCTGCTACGTCCTCATTCAGGTCGTTGATAAAAATTATTAACAGCAGATCCTTGCAGTACACCACTCGCAACTGAACTCTAGGATGAACATTTCCCATCAATCACCACCTTCTGTCTTTTTTCAGCTAATCAATTTCTGACCCAAACCGCTAAATTGCCCTCAATCCCATGCCTCCGTGTTTTGTGCAATAGCCTACCGCGGGGAACATTATCCATCACCTTTGTGAAATCCGTATACACCACATCAACGGCTTTAGCCTCATCCACCTGTTTGGTCAACTTCTGAATTAACTCAATAAGATTTATGAGACACGACCTGCCCTCCACGAAACCATGTTGACTATCCCTAAACAACTTATTCCTATTGAGAAGATTATAAATCCTATCACTTATAATCTTTTCCAACATTTTACCCACAATCGCAGTAAGGCTCACTGGCCTATAATTTTCACGAAATTATCACAATTTCATGCAGGTGGTGAAAAGAAAAGACAAACGCGCGCACAGCAAGTGCGAGTCTGCAACTGTCAAATCGTGATTACAGACACAGGCAGCGACATATTCTAACAACTTGAGCTAACCAAGAGACACAGACATTGTTGTTTTGTCATCTGCTGATGATCACAACCACTGCAACGAGCAATTTTCCATTTTAACATTGCTTTCACGATAGTCAGAGATATGTACTTATGTTGCATCTTTTTTAAAAAAAATGTTGCTTTTAGAATCGCGCATACTCGAGATAACCATTTGATCTTCAATCCAAATTCTCAACAAAGTCCAGAAACATGCGATATCACGTACAATACTACCAGCTCAGCTAAAGTTTGTCATATTGATCAATATCCTCTGAAGCAGGTTCGCTTCAACAGTCACAAACTATGTTTCTTGTAAATCACGTTTCTTGTAAATCACAGACATTTGGAGTCATGGTTATACTCTGCTGAAGAACTGCTACGAACCTCATGTCAAATGAATTTCAATTGCAAACTGTCAGCGGGATTCTTTCCACTCTGAAACAAAACAGATATTTTGGCGTCAGCAACAGGTCATAACTCAGTTGTACGTTTTGCTGAAACATTCATGTTGCTTATGCAATCTTCGTTTGACAGCATGCATCAGTTAATTATCATGCTTTCCTGCAACGTTTGTCAACGACAGATGAGCTGCAAAGATTATTGCTTCAGTCAACATAGTATGTCTTACTTTTCAAAATGGATTAATTTTGAAACGTTACCAGCGACATCCAAGAGGAAAATGAACTACAAGGAGAGAATAAAAAAGGGACTATTTTCGTTGGTGCATCGGAGACTGACTGGTGGTCTGATAGAGGCTTATAAAATCAAATGGCATGGATAGATAAATAGAAAAGCTATTTTCCCTCGGATGGTGCAGCCCCCACTAGAGGCCATCGGTTTGGAATGCACAAGATATTTTTCCCGGGGTGGTGCAGTCCCGGAAAAAAGGGCATGGGTTTAGAGTAAGATGGGAATGTTTTAAAAGAGAGTTAAGGGCAACGTTTTCACGCAAAGGGTGATGCGTGTCTGGAATGAGGTGCCACGGGACGTCGTCTTGGCTGTTTTATAACAATATATAAGAGGCATCTGGATGCCTATAAGAATAGGAAGGAGTTAGATGAGTGTGAGCTAATTGCTTGCAAATGGGACTATATTAGATTAAGATATCTTTTCAGCCTGGCTGAATTGGACGGAAGGGTCTTTTCCATGCCGTCCATCTCTATGACTCTATAATATTGCTACATGCATTGTTAACACTGGGAGATGGTTATATATTAACTTCGATATCGATGTCTGAGAAGTGAGCAGGGGAATTCATTACCCGAGCAGTTGTGTGAGAACTGTTGATAAGATATCCATAAAATAAATTTGAACAATCTTTCACTTGAATTGAAAGTGGGACTGTTTCTCCTCCAAGATTGTGCCAGGTCTGCTTAGTTTCTCCACAAATTTCTTTTGTTTTTTTTTCATTGAGGCTGATTCGTTTGCTGCAGTCAGCATCAAACAGTCATCGTGTGTACAGCTTCAAAATCCTGCATCTATCTCTGTTGAATGTTTTATAATGCAGACGAGGGTTCCTGGTTAGTGGTTGCAAGCGAGCATTGTGTTTTGAAATAGAGCACAACAGCACAACAGCTCCTCCATTGCACGAAGCAGATGAGGCTTCATGACTCTGATCACAGATTGTCGTGCAGAAAACAAATCGAAATGAATTGTATCTCAATATCATGCAGATGGTCAAAATAAAAGCAAAAGCAATCTGGTGCTTTGAATTCGCAATTTCCAATGAGTAACTACACACCTGGTCATTGAACCCAAGACCTTGGAGTTATTAGTACCATGCATTAACTCACTGAGCAAACCAACGTACACCACTGTTACTATTTTCAATAATGACTTTTCTCCTGTTGATAATAGCTACAGCAGCCAGCAATTTTCCATTTTAGTATTGATTGCACGATTGTCAGAAGTCCTTAGGTTGCATTTTTTTTCAACAAAGAACAGTTTATTTTAGAATTGCACGTATTCCAGATAACCATTTGATCTGCAATCCAAATTCTCAACGAAGTACAGAAGCATGAAATTTCAAGCACAATGCCACCCACTGCGCTAAAGTCTGGCATATTGACCAATATCCTTTGAAGCAGCTTAGCTTCAACAGTGGCACACTATGTTTCCTATAACTCACAGACATTTGGAGTCATGGATATACTTTGCTGAAGAACTGCTACGAACCTCATGCCAAATGGATTTCATTTGCAACATATCAGCAGGATTCTTTCCGCTGATAAATGACACAGTTTTATTGGAATCAGCAACAGCTCAGAACTCAGTTGTACGGTTTATGAAAACACTCATGTTGCTAATGATGCTTATGCAATTTACGTATGACGCTACATATTAGCAAGTTATGTTGCGTTCCTGCAACATTTGTCAATGACAGATAAGCTGCAAAGACTATTGCTTCAGACAGCATAGTATGTCTTACTTTTGAAAATGGAGAAGATGGTAACGTTACCGACATCCAAGAGGAGAATAAGCTACAGAAAGAGCCTAAATCAGCTGGGCCTGCATTGCTTAGATTATCGGTGTCTGAGGGTTTGACCATATAAAACCATGACGGGCATTGATAGGGTAAATAGAAATAATCAATTCTCTGTGGTGGGACCGTGCTTAACTAAAGGCATAGTCCTAGAGAGAGGACGGACGTTTTAAGAGGGATTCAAGAGGAACCTTTTCATGCAAAGGGTAGTACATATATGGAATGAGTTGCCAGAGGAGTTGTGGAGGTCGGTACAATTATAAATAAAATGACATTTGGACGTGTATATGGATAGTGTGTGGAGGGACATAGTCCAAGTACATGCAAATGGGACGAGATTTGGTTATGATATTTTTGTGGCATGATTGGACCAAAGTGTCCGTTTCTGTTCTGTCCATCTCCATTACTCTATAATATCGTTACATGCGTTATTAACTCTGGGAGAGGGTTATATTATAACTTCAATGTCGATGCCCTCGAGGTGAGCAGGGTAAATCATTCCCCTAGTGGTCATGTCCAAAGTGTTGATAGACATCCAGCAGAATAAATTTGAAGAACCTTCCAAATGAATTGAAAACTGAACTCTGTTTCTCGTGCTAGCTTTTGCCAAATCTGCTAAGTTTCTTTACAATTTTTTTATTAAAAGACTGAGACGGATTCATTTGTTACAGTCAGCATCCAACCGTCAACGAATGTAGAGCTACAAAGTCCTGTATCTATCACTATTGAATTTTTTAAAATGCAGGTGAGGCTATCTGTTTAGTGGCTGCATGCGGGCATGTTGTTTGGAAATGCAGCAGCGCAGCTCCGATCAGCTCAGCTCAGCCTAGACACTGGATGAATCAGATGAGGCTCCATGAAACCAATCGCAGGCTATCAAACAGAAAATGCATCTAAACGAATCACATCTCATTTTCATGCTGTTGTTGAAAAGAAAAGCAAAGACAAACGCGAATCCCAAACCTTCAAATCTCAACTACCACCTGCTGAGAGTGGCAATTGAATGCACCACATTGGCATTACTCACACCACGCTCTCACAGACTAAGCTAATTGACAGACCCGTATACTGCTATTTTCAGTAAACTAATGACCATTATCTTGATGATCACAGCTATGGCAGCCAAGGAGTTTCTGTTTATCATTGATTGCACAACAGTCAGAAGTCCTTTAGTCACTCATCTTATTTCAACAAATCAAAGTTCGTTTTACAATCGTGCAAACTCGAGATAACCATTTGATCTGCAATCCATGTTCTCAGTAATGTCTGGATGAATGCAACCTCAGGCACAATGCCATCAGCTCAGGTCATGACTGTCATATTGACCATTAACCTTTGAAGCAGGTTAGCATCAACACTCACACACTATGTTGCCTGTACCTCACAGAAATTAGGACTCATACTGATACTCTGCTGATGTACTGCAACAAACGTCATTCCAAATTTATTTGAATTGCAAACTTCAGCAGGGTTCTTTGCGTTGTGAAACGAAACAGTCTTCTGGCGTCAGCAACAGCTCAGACCTCAGCTGGACGTTTAGCTAAAAAGACCCATGTTGCTTATGCAATCTTCCTTTGACAGCACATGTTAGGAAGTGCTGTCACGCCACGCCACGCCATCCTACAGAATTTATCAAACACAGATAAGATGCAAAGAATATTGCTTCAGACGACATTGTAAGTCTTACTTATGAAAATGGAAAAGATGGATAAGTTCTGGCGGACATCCAAGAGGAGAATGAGCTACAGGGAGAGGCTGAATCGACTGGAGCTATTTTCACTGGAGTGTCGGAGTTTGAGGGGTGATCTTATAGAGGTCTATAAAATCATGAGGGGCATGGATATGATAAATAGACGAGATTTATTTCCGGGTGTGGGCAGCCCAGAAATAGATGTCATGGGTTTAAAATCAGAGGAGAATATTTAAAAGGGATGTACGGGCAACCTTTTCACACAGAGTGTATAATGTGTTACCAGAGGAGGTGGTGGAAGCTGATAAAATTACAATATTTAAATGTGTACATGAAGAGGAAGGGTTTACAGGGATATGGGCCAAGGGCTGGCAAGTCGATCCAGATTATGTTAGGGTCTATTTCCATGCTGTCCAATTCGATGATCAAATTATATCGCTACATGTGTTGCTAACTCTGAGAGAGGGTTATGAAGAACGCCTCATCTTCCACCTCCAACCCTATGGCATCACTGTGGTCTTCACCAGTCTCCTCATTTCCCCTCCACCCACCTTACGCCAGATCCAACCTGCCAGCACTGTACCATCCTCATGACATATCCTACCTGCAAATCTTCCTTCCCACTTATCCACTCCACCTCCTCTCCGACTGATCACCTTCATCCACCCATTGCACCTTCTCCCCAGCCCCAAGCCCTCCCATTTATCTCTCTACCCCGGCAGCTCCCAGCCTCGTTTCTGAGGAAGGGCTCCTGCCTGAACGTCACTTATTTTTAAGATTACATTACAGTGTGGAAACAGGCCCTTCGGCCCAACAAGTCCACACCGACACTCCGAAGCGCAACCCACCCATACCCCTACATCTACCCCTTACTTAACACTATGGGCAATTTAGCATGGTCAATTCACCTGACCTGCACATCTTTGTGACTGTGGGAGGAAACCGGAGCACCCGGAGGAGATCCATGCAGACACGGGGAGAATGTGCAAACTCCACACAGTCAGTCGCCTGAGGCGGGAATTGAACCCAGGTCTCTGGCGCTGTGAGGCAGCAGTGCTAACCACTGTACCACCGTGCTGCCCAGATTCTGCCTGATAGCTGTGCTATTCCAGAACCACTTTAATCTTGACTCTGATCACCAGCATCTGCAGTCCTCACTTTCAACGCAGCACTGCAAATACCTCACTTGCCCTGCCTACCAGCTTAGTATAAACTAGCACTGCCCAAATGTTCTCTGACAAACTACATCTGCCTATCCATTGTTTTCATGTGAACTAAAGGCTTCAACATCTTGCTCATCTAAATGTATGAATGTTTTACATATTTGTATACGTCACTACCTTCTAACTCTACTGCACCTGTCTCTTTCTCTGACACACCTCAGTGCTTGACCAACTTCATTTCAGTTTTAACTTTCCTTTTGTACCCACTTAAACACAATTCTAACCTATTTGCTAATTCTAAAATAATGTCCTTCCTTTTGTCTTTCTAAACATTCTTAGCAAATGTCGGAAGCAGCTTCAAACCCCATAACCTCTTTAACAATATGAGTAGCCATTTCTCTCAGATTTAATTTAACCCATCGCAAGTAACTGAAATTAAACAAATTGTCTCATCTACGTTTTATTTGAAGAACAATGCAACTAATGGCAAGTGTTTAAATCTCTGAGATCTATCATACCCACATTTGTTCGAATCGGCCTAAATCTCAGACTGGATCAGTTGAAACCTTTCCAAATCTCGGAATCGCGCCCCCAAACTCTTACAACATGGAGGTGAAACATTCTGTTAGTTAAACCAAATACCCAGAAATGCACACCTCGCCTTAAATACGAATGACTGAGAACTCCTAAAATCCGCTGTTTAAATAACATAATATCAGTTTATTCTTTAACTATAAAAGTGAACATTAATTAGCAACTATTCACAACTGTAAGACCCACATTTCTCTTAACTGCTTATCATCTGCCTCCAAAAAAATAACAATTGTTTCTAGAATTACATCAACTTAATTTCAAAACCATACAGCGTCTGTCACCTTTGGTGTCTGTCTTCTTCCAGCTGATGATCTCCCAGGGTCTTCTTTTTGCATTTTACTGTGAAGATGTTTCATATGGAATGTTATCTTTGAATGTCTATGGTCTTTCACTCGTTCCCTCTCTCGCTCCCTCCCTCTCTCTCTCTCTCTCTCACACACACACAAATACACACACAAACACACACACATACACACACACACACACACACACACACACGCACACACACACACACACACACACACACACACACACACACACACACCGTCGATCTCTCTCTGGGTAGCAGTTGCTCTGTCTGATTTTCAAAATGTCTGCCTTTCATGTAAATCCCCAAAATCGGATCATCTCAATGGATTCAACTTTGGCAAAACAATAAATTCAAAAATAGGTTGGGTGTTATTAGTGTGGGGCATAACCTGAACTGATTTGTTAATATGGAATTGTTGTCAAAACAGCAACCAACTCAGCCAAATGTCAATGTTTTCAATTTTCGAGTATATTCGGAGACAACCATCTAGCCATATGACATTTGCTTGTCAGATATTGGTGCAGAACAGCATTCAGTCTCTCTTAAAAATACAGTTCACGTCTTCAACTTCATGACACTTTCTTTTTACAGTGAACATGCTTCATATGTAAAGGTACCGTTGATAGAGGGTTTCCAAATTTCTAGGGTAACAATATTTTCGATCTCCAGGCGTTTGTGGCTTGACAGCAGTTGCTCTCACTTTATTTTCAAAATGTCTGCATTTTTATACTTGCAATATCATATCTTCTTATTGGTTCAACGTTGGTAAAGCAATAAAATGCAAACTCGATTGTGTTTTCCTTTCATGGAGCTTAATTTAAAATAATTGGTTAAATTAGAATTGTAGTAAAAACAGCAACCAACTCAGGTCTCCATTTCATAGGCAAATGTTCATGTTTTCAATTTTTCAGTACATTCTGAGATTGCCATCCAGACATATACACGGGAGCTTGCCAGTTATCGTTTCAGAACAGCATTATTTCTCTCTTAAAGGTACAGTACATGTCTTCACCATCATAACAATACTTCATCGAAAGTATTGTAGCTTGCTGCATCACATTGCAGTTGGAAACAGGTCATCCCAACACCACAAGAAATTTCAGTGAATCGTGAACATGGGCTGGTTTGCGTGATGGACTGGGCTTCCATTCATTTATTGCTGCCGCTGGAAAGCATAAAAGGTCCCTCCCATCCTATATATACACTCTTCCACCCTCCTCAGTTGGTTAATTATCAGAGAAGTTTGTTTGCACGTCCGAAAGGGTTCAAGAATAGCTTCCCTGCTAGATTAGACCTATGAACGGATCAGTGAACTTTTAAATTGAATGTTTATCTTACTCTCTGTGCACGTCCCATGCAGCCAGAGCATTGTATTCTTCACGTTTTTCTATTACACTCATGCACTTTGTATGATATGATAGCCCTTTACATTATGTAAAACAAAATCTTTCACTCTACCTAGGTACGTGTAGCATTAATAAATCAAATCAAAGACATCTAAACAAGTACATGAATTAGAAATGTTTGCAGTTATATTGGCAATGTGCAGGCAGGTGGGACGAGTTTAGTTTGGAATTACGGTTGGCGTGACCTGAAGGGCCTGTTTCCATGCTGTGTGTCTGTATGTCTCTATCACCCTTTATTTGACTGAGGACTGCTGACACCAATGACAAGCTTCTTACTTTTGTGCCCATGCTAAACGGCAAGCCAAGTCCGAATTAGTATAAGACTGCCATGTCTGGCTGAGCTCGCAGAGAAGACAGAGGAAGCTACAGCAGGGATGCCTTAAGTAGCCACATAGCCTCAGAGTGAGCGAATGCTTTGACAATGAGTGAAGATCCCAGAGATGCTGTCTGTTATAGTCCATGAGCTGAGTGTGTCCCTCTGTGAGCACTACAGTGTTACAGGAATAGTTGCTGGTGTAACACGAGGCGCAGTGATGAACTGCAAAACCATATTGTAATTGGATGAAATATAAGTCATTTGAGACTGGCACATGTTGGATACCGAAGTCCATGGATAAGGGGTGCATGTGACTGATGCCCGTGGAGGTTGTCTTGAACGGTGAGTTCCTAGTGACCTACATGGATACCATATCGATCAAGTGGGAAGCTGGCTTCTTCATGTACCCGCTCACGTTTTCTCAATATTTGCCTTGTTCCTCATGATAGGAAGCTAAATATTAATGATACGAGTTGTAGTACTAATAAGGTATTTCATAATCGAAAAGCCATTTAAATGCAACTTTCTGTTGTTTAGTCAGAAATTGGCCCTGTTATTTGTTGAAAGCACAGCCGCATCATTCAGATTCTGATGATATTTGTCTCTTGTACTGATAAAGATGCTTCAGTGAAAATAACTCTGTAGACTACATAAAATAAATTAGTTTCAAGTGGAATAACTGTTGCATCGCCAGATGCAAAGCTATTCTACAGTAGCCTTATCTTACAAGCATCAATGTGATGATGACCATCTATTATTGCATGTTCACCGACCCACTGCAAAAACCTCATGCTGTTCTCTAAATGGGGCCATTTTAACATACAACTGAGGCTTAATGCTCCTTGAATACTAAAAACACTTCTGATGAAGGCTAACTGTGTACTGGGTGCTAGCACTGAAGGCACATGGAATTTATGGAATTAAACTATACTTTCTTGTAACTTGTCAGTGTAACCTGTATGGCCATACCTCTCACAATATGAAGATCGCATAGCATATTTACAGTCTCCACCAAGCTCACCACTCTCTTGTCATTTGTACTGCAAGACACCTGGGGTAAAAATTGGAGGTGAGCAGTATTAGTGATTCCGTCTCCATTAGACATGGGTTACCGACTGGAAAGTGTATGGGACAAGAAAAGAAAATGTTTTAAACAAGATGTAACACTTAACAGAGGAGGCACCATCTGTACAAAGTGCAGGGTAGCCCAACGCTCCAGGATTACCTAAAATCTCCAAGAATTAAAGATTAATCTCTTAGAAGTGCCAAATGCAAAAGAATCACAGAGAATGAGGAGATGGCAAAGATATTGAAAAAAAAACCTTATGTCTGCCTTTACAGTTGAAAATGCTGTTCACCAAAGTTATGCACCAAAAATAGAGGGTAACCCAGGTGACCACAAAGAATAAAGAAATATAAATAATGAAAATGAACAGAAGTAACTTAAGAAACTAGAATCTGATAAATCCTAAATGTCTTCTAGAGATAGAAGTTTGATTAGTCTGGATTATGTTGACGTAAGTAGGGAAAATATGTTGGGTAGGCTAGAGGTTATTAGGGTGCACAAATCCCCAGGACCGGATGGGATCTATCCTAGGTTGCTCAGGGATGCGAGACAGGAAATAGCTGGGGCCCTGGCACGTATCTTTGTGGCATCCTTAAATACAGGAGAGGTGCCGGAGAACTGGAGAGTTGCTCATGTTGTCTCCCTGTACAAGAAGGGTTGTAGGGAAATACCGAGTAACTACAGACCAATGAGTCTGACGTCGGTGATGGGAAAGTTGCTGGAGAAGGTACTGAGGGATAGGATCTATTTATATTTTGAAAAGAATGGGCTTATCCGTGATAGGCAACGTAGTTTCGTGCAGGGGAGATCGTGCCTTACCAACTTAATAGAGTTCTTCGAGGAAGTGACCAAGTTAACTGATGAAGGAAGGGCTGTTGATGTCATATACATGGACTTTAGTAAAGCATTTGATAAGGTAGACTAATGGAGAATGTGAGGTCACATGGTGTGCAGAGTGTTCTAGCTAGGTGGATAAAGAACTTGTTGAACAAAAGGAGACAGAGAATAGTAGTTGAAGGGAGTTTCGAGAAAGGTGACCAGTGGTCAATGTTGGGGCTACTGTTGTTAGTAATATACATAAATGATCTGGAGGAGGGCACTGTTGATATGATCAGCAAATTTGCAGATGACACGAAGAGTGGTGGAGTGGCAGAAAGCATAAGGGACTGTCAGAGAATACAGGAGGATATAGACAGACTGGAGAGTTGGGTGGAAACGTAGCAGACAATCCAGACAAATGTGAGGTGATTCATTTAGGCAAGAATAATTCTACAATGAATTATAATATGAACGGAAGAGCCTTTGGAAACGTCGCTGGGCAGAGAGATCTGGGAGTTCAGGTCCATTGTACCCTGAAGGTTGCTGCACAGGTGGATAGAGTGGTCAAGAAGACAAGAATGTTTCAGAGAACACCTCTAGGGCACCCGCACCAACCAACCCAACCACCCGGTGCCGGAACACTTTAACTCCCCCTCCCACTCCGCCAAGAGCCTGCAGGTCCTTGGCCTCCTCCATTGCCAGACCATTGCTACACGACGCCTGGAGGAAGAGCGCCTTATCTTCCGCTTAGGAACAATCCAACCACAAGGGGTGAATGCACCTTCCTCATTTTCCTTTTCTCAGTCCCAAACATTGGACTCAGCACCGCCTCCTTGACCTGCAATCTTCTTCCTGACTTCTCCGCCCCCACCCCCTCTCCAGCCTATTACCCTCACCTTAACCTCCTTCCACCTATCGCATTCCCAACGCCCCACTCCAAGTGCCTCCTCTCTACCTTTTATCTTAGACTGCTTGGCACACTGTCCTCATTCCTGAAGAAGGGCTTATGCCCGAAACGTCGATTCTCCTGTTCCTTTGATGTTGCTTGACCTGCTGCGCATTTCCAGCAACACATTTTTCAGCTCTGATCTCCAGCATCTGCAGTCCTCACTTTCTCCAAGAAGACATATAGTATACTTACCTTCATTTGATGGGGTATTGAGTATAAGAGCTGGCAAGTCATGTTAACATTGTACAAGACATTGTTTCGGCCGCATTTAGAATACTGTGTACAGTTATGGTCGCTACATTACCAAAGGATGTGAACGCTTTGGAGAAGGTTTACGAGGATGTTGTCTGGTATAGAAGGTGCCAGCTATGAAGAAAGGTTGAGTAGGTTAGGTTTACTTTCATTAGCAAAAATGAGAATGAGAGGGGAACTGATTCAAGTATATAAAATCATGAAGGGTATAGACAGTGTGGATAGAGACAAGCTTTTTCCCAGGGTGAAGGATTCAATAACGAGAGATCACACTTTCAAGGTGAGAGGTGTGAAGTTTAAGGTGGGTACACGTGGCAAGTATTTTGCACAGAGGGTGGTGGGCGTTTGGAATGTGTTGTCAGCAGAGGTGGTAGCGGCAAACACGGTAGATTCATTTAAGATGCGTCTGGAAAAATGCATGAGTAGGTGGGTAGTGGAGAGATACAGATGCTTAGGAATTGACCGACAGGTTTAGACAGTACATTTGGATCAGCTCAGGCTTGGAGGGCCGAAAGGCTTTTTCCTGGGCTGTGAACTTTCTATGTTCTTTGTCTCCTGCTCTCTGTCCTACAGTCGTAAAAGATATAGCAGGTGGAATTTTACCAGAAATCAACACAGAGTCATTTTCGTCAATTTTTTGGAAGATTTTATTCCTAGAGCGTTCTTTCACATGATCATCGCAAACCCACCTCAGTGATTTCAGAACAACGTCCCTATGCCAGCCTAGTGACTCGATGCTAGATGTATTTCCTACTCCCATAAGCACTTCGCCGCCAAAAAAAATCTATGATCTTCATAGTACGCAATAACCCGTTTAGCAAGGCCTGTTCACTTGTTGGTCCTGAACGTATTGTTTCAGAAAACCACATAGTACACAGCTAATCGGGAAGACAATGGCCTTTTAATCCAGACGCACAGGTAGAAGTCTGGGGTCCTGGGTTTGAATCTCACTCCATTGGAAATGTTGGAATTTCAATTTAATAAAAATCTGGAATTAAGAGTTTAATGATGACCATGGATCAATTGCCGAAATAATTAAAAAAAAACGCTGGTTCGGTATTACCCTTTAGGGCAGGTAACTGCTATCCTTAACCGATCTGGCTACATGTGACTCCAAATCCACAGCAATGTGGTTGACTGTTAACTGCCCACTGCATTTAGATATGGTTAATAAATGCTAGCCTAGTCAGTGATGTCCTCATAACGTATATGACTTTAAAAACACTTCAGGAACTCCTCCTCTATGCAATGATAACTGATTTGTTTTGTCCAATCTCCATGCAGATTAAAGTCACCTGACAGTTATAGTCAGTCAGAAACTCACCATCTTAATTAGGTCTACACCTTTATTACTGGTAGCTCGAATTTCCCGTTTAGTGCCTTCCCGAAAAATTACCAGTAAAGTTTAATGGGCTTTTTATAAACTTTCTATCCTTGGTTTTTTAAAACTCAACCAAAGCTGACTCCATTTCAGTTGAACTAATATCCGTTTTCATTGCCACATTAATGTTACTGTATAAGCAGTAATGCAAACTCACCTCTTTCTTCATAATGCCTCTCCTTCCAAGAAACTAAGTACCCCTCGAGTCTAGCTTCAGACATAGTGGATGTGTTGGCTTCTGATTTACCGAAAGACCCTGGATTCTAGAAAGGTCTGAGTGGAGTGGAAGTTATCTGATATAACACTGCTATTTAAAAACAGAGAAGGTGAAAATAAGGAACTAAGGCATGACAGCCACTAATTGGGAACGTGCTTCATAAAGTTCCTTAATTAGGTATATTTCAGCAATAAATGAAGTGAAAAGTCCTGATGAAGGAGCTGCGCTACGAAAGCTAGTGCTTCCAAATAAATCTGCTGCATTATAATCTGGTGTTGTGTGATTTATAAAGTAAGGGGAAAAACACGGCATTATACAATATAATTAATACAGTTTTAGAAAGGGAAATCATTTTTGACAATATATTTTCCTTTTTGAGTGTCTAACTAATGAGATAGTTAAGAGGTAACCAGTAGTTGGATTACCAAAAGGCATTCTGGAAGATGTCATGCTGATGGTTAATAGGTAAGAAAGTGCTGTGGGGCTGAGGGTGAAGTATGAGCGTGAACAGAGGGTTGGTTAACATAAATGACATGAGAACAAAGTATTGTTGTGTCCTTGACTAAAGGTGAGTAATGATAATCAAGCCCCAAAATATTACCAGTTGCACCACAAATATACAAAATTGTTCATTTAGTTACCATGAAGAGCAATTGCTTTTCTATTGTCATATTATCCAGGATAAAAGAACTGTTAACCAGTCTTCCCTAATGAACTCAAAGCAATTCATTTATAGGAAGGATGTGGAGACTTTGGAAAGAATTCAGAGGAGATATAGTGGCAGTTGCCTGGTATGGATAGAAGGTCTTATGAGGAAAGACTGAGGAACTTGAGGCTGTTTGCGTTAGATAGAACAAAGTTGAGTGATGACTTAATTGAGGCATGTAAGATAATCAGAGGGATAGACAGGTTGGACAGTGAGAAACTTTTTCCTCGGATGGTGATGGCTAGCATGAAGGGACAATAGATTTAAATTGAGAGCAGAGAGGGATAGGACAGATATCAGGGGTAGTTTCTTTACTCAGAGAGTAGCAGGGATGTGTAACGCACCGCCTGCAACAGTAGTAGACTTGCCAAACTAAAAGGCACTTAAAAAGTCATTGGATAGGCATATGGTCGAGAATGGAGTAGTTTAGTTAGCTAGGCTGCAGATTGTTGTTCCGACCTGTGGAACCATCGAGGGCCGAAAGGCCTTACTGAGCTGTAATGTTCTAAGATGTAAATTCTATATTCTCAGTACTGACAATGGTGTGATGTCATGTCGGACTTTAAGAAATATCAAAGCAGACAACACACGACAGGATGACTGACAAAGTCTATCAACACCAAACACAGACCCAGTATATCACCTTTATTCTCAGCCTGCAGATCAAAAGGTGTTGGTGGAGTCTTTTGAGGCTTCACAGGCCAATGTATAAGCTGAGCACAACAGTAGAGGTTTGCAGATTAATTTGCTTTGGAGGTACTTTAAGGACTGATGTGATCACCCAAATGATATTCAATTCAATTCCTGAGAGCAGACACGCCAGCCCAAACATAAAAGCAATTAATTGACCATTTCGTCACATTTGGCCTGATTGCCTTGTGCCTTCACCCCCACTGGTAAGGTTGTAGAGAGGGTGTTGGTGGAGCTGAGGAACTGTATCCATGACATGCTATCCAATTTTTCCAACAGACACTCCCCACGTGACGACCATGTAAACAGTGATGAAATGAAAAACAACAGCTAACTGCTAGAGCAGACTTAGTGTTCCTTCTCGGAAGCTTTTGTCTTGTAAAAAAAAATGTTTCACGATGGTTTGACGATGATATCATAGATCAGTAATCATGGAAACTGTTTTGACAAGTCAAACCACAAGAACCAAAAGCTGCTGTATCCCCGTTTCATGTTGAGATAACGTGAATCCAACATCGAGACCATTAAGTTGTGGATTTTCAAATAAGCATTGCTTATATTTTTAATATCCTTCTCGTTAGTGTAACAAGAGCAAACACTACTTGAAGCAGAGAGAAAGGAGCAATACCGACGTGGTGTCAGTCCCAGTTGTGAGAGGAGTATTGAGGTATTTTGAAATAAGTTTGCACTGAGCAGAATTCGGAAAGAAATTACTTTGAAATCCACATTTCAAAGAAAAGGAAATTGGAAACATATGGGGCTAACCCTTCGAATTCATATGCCAAAATGAAAACTAAATTTGTCATTTTTTAAAATATGTCCACTGTTTGGACTAAAAGGAAATTGAAAATCATGTTCGCTAAACACTGTTCCCATCAAGCAGTCCCAAGACAGGGGAAGAAAATTTTCTTTCCTTCATGGGAAAGCACACTCAATATTGTACCACCCTGCTGTGCCGTTATTTGATTTCAACTAAAGCTTTTCAAAGATATGAGTGCCAGAACTCCTTTTCAGAATCACAAGGGAACAATGAGGCAGTGGGAAATAGAACCAGTTGGAATTGACTTGGATGAAAAGGTTGGGGTTATTGAATTTGGATAGATAAATGGATAAGTATTAAGTGTATAGTCAATATTGAGTAGGCTAAGTAATAGTGGAAGAAGAAAATGAAGTGTTTGGAATATATTGATGCATTGAAATTCGACTGCAGAATTACATCTTTTGTGACTCACTAGGACTGATGTCACCACCCATGCAAACATCTGACTATTCAGCCCAAGCACAAATTAATTGAAATTAAAATCGCATGTGGCCTGACTTCCTGTTTCCATCACGCCCACTGGTAAGATTGCAGGGAAGCTGTTGGTGGTGTTGGAGTACTGCATCAATGACATGGTACTTAATTCTACCAACAGACCCTCCACATGTGACGACCATTGAAGCATTGATGTATTGGAAAGCAAGAGATAACTGCTCAAGCAGCCTTTGTGTTTCTTCTTGGAAGGTTTTCTTTTATAAAGAATATGTACAATGACTTCACGGTGGTTTGTCTGGCTGGACAGATAAAAATGATGGATTTATAAAAAAATGGAAATAAATGATACAAGGTGGGATACAGATAAGCCTTGACCAAAGTGATTGTGCTCAAAGCCTCAGAAATAAACAAGATGCAGAAAGCGGACATGCTGCAGCTAAAGTAAGACAGCATACAACTGGCCATCAGCTGCAGATAATATAATATATGCTTAGCATCACAGAGTTATCAAGATGTACAGCACAGAATCAGATCCTTCAGTCCAACTCGTTAATGCCGAGCAGATATCCTAACCCAATCTAGTCCCACTTACTTGGACATAGCCCATATCCCTCCAAACTCTTCCTATTCACATAGCCATCCAGATGATTTTTAAGTGTTACAATCGTGCTAGCCTCCACAACTTCCGCTGGCAGATAAATAAATACACGTACCAAGCTCTACATGAAAAAGTTGTCCCTTATGTTTTATATCTTTTCACTCTCACTCTAAACCTATACCTTCTCGTTCTGGACTACCCCACCCCAAGGAAGAGACTTTATCCGATCCATGGCCCTGATGATTTTATAAACCTCTATACGGTCACACCTCAGCCTCCAATGCTCCAGGCAAAACAGCCCCAGCCTATTCAACCTCTCCCTATAGCTCAAATCCTCCAACCCTGGCAACATCTTTGTAAATCTTTCTGAATCTTTTCACGTTTAATAATATTCTTCCGCTAGGAAGGAAACCAATGTTCCAAAAGTGGCCGAACCAATCTCCTGTACAGCTGCAATATGACCTCCCAACTCCTTCACTCAACTCTGACCAATAAAGGAAAGCATACTAAATGACTTCTTCACTATCCTATCTACTTGCGCATCTACGTTCAAGGAGCTATGAACCTGCAACACCCCCTTGGACGTTACCATTAAGTGTAGATGTCCTTCTAAGATTTGCTTTCCCAAAATGCAGCACCTCGTATTTAGTTAAATTAAATCCCATCTGCCAGTTCTCAGCCCATTGGCCCATCTGATCAGCATCCAGTTGTAATCTAAGACAACCTTCTTTGCTGTCCACTACACCTCCAATTTTGGTGTCATCAGCAAACTTACTAACACTACCTTTTATGCTCATATCCAATCATTTATATAAACGACTTAAAGTGCACCCAGCAACCATCCATGTGGCACTCCACGGTCACAGGCCTCCACTCAGAAAAACAATTCTCCAGCATCACCATCTGTCATCCACATTGGAGCCGGTTCTGTATCCAAATGGCTAGTTCTCCCTGTAATCCATGAGATCTACTCTTGCTAATCAACCTCCCATGGGAACCTTGTCAAATGCCTTACTGAAGTTCACATAGATCACGTCCACCATTCAGACCTCATCAATCCCCTTCATTGCTTCTTCAAAAAACTTAAATATGTTTGTGAGAAGTGATTTCCCACGCACAAAGAGAGGTTGACTGTCCCTAATTAGTCCTTACCTTTCCAAATATGTACAAATCCTGTCTCCCAGGATTCCCTACAACAGCCTGTCCACCACAGTCTTCAGGATCAATGGCCTATAGGTCCCTCGCTTGTCCTTACCACCTTTCTTAAACAGTGGCATCACATTAGCCAACCTCCAGTCTTCTGGCATCTCACCTGTGTCTATCAATGATAGAAATACTTCAGCAAGTGGTCCAGCAAGCACTTACGTAGCTTCCCACAGAGTTCTGAGGTACACCTGATCTGGTCCTGGGGATTTATCCTCTTTTATGGATTTCAAGACAACCAGCACTTCCTCCTCTGTAATATGGACATTTTTCAAGTTGTCAACATCTATTTCCCCACAATCTATATGTTCCATGTCCTTTTGCGCAGTAAACGCTGATGCCCTCTAGTTCTGGGCTCTCCCACCAGATCGAAAAGACTGTCTGTTTGTCCCTCTTCATTTTGTAAATCTCTATAAGGTCACCCCTCAGCCTTCTACGCTCCAGGGAAAACAACCCCAGCCTGTTCAACCTCTCTATATAGTTCAAATCCTCCAATCCTGGCAACATCATTATAAATCTTTTCTGAACCCTTTCAAGTTTCACAACATCATTCCAATGTCCTGTACAGCCGCAACATGACCTCCCAACTTCTGTATTCGATACTCTGACTGTTAAGGAAAGCATAACAAACGCCTTCTTCACTATCCTATCTCCCTGTGACTCCGCTTTCAAGAAACTATGAGCCTGCATCCAAGGTCTCTTTGTTCGGCAACACTCCCTTGGACCTTATCATTAAGTGTACAAGTCCTGATAAGAATTGCTTTCCCACAATGCAGCACCACGCATTTTATCTGAATTAAACATCCTCTGCCAATTCTCAGCCCATTGATCCATCTGACCAAGATCCTGTTGTAATCTGAGATAACCTTCTTCACTTTCCACTACACGTCCAATTTTAGTGTTATCTGCAAACTAAGTAACGAGACCTTTTATGCTCACATCGAAATCATTAATATAAATGACGAAAAGTAGTGGACCCAGCACCAATCCTTGTGGCACTCCACTGGTCACATGTCTCCAGTCTGAAAAAGAACTCTTCACCATCACCCTCTGTCTTCTACCTTGGAGCCAGTTCTGTGTCCAAATGCCTAGTTCGCCCTATATTCCATGAGATCCATCCTTGCTCATCAGTCTCCCATGGAGAACGTTGTCAAACGCCTGAATGAAGTCCATATCGATCACATCTACTGCTCTGCTCTCATCAATCTTCTTTGTTACTTGTTCAACAACTCAATCAAGTTTGTGAGACATGATTTCCCACGCACAAAGCCATGTTGACTATCCTTAATCAGTGCTTGCCTTTCCAAATACATGTACATCCTGTCCCTCAGGATTCCCTCCAACAACTTGCCCACCACCAACGTCAGGCTGATTGGACAATAGCTCCCTGGCTTGTTCTTACCGCCCTTCTTAAATAGTGGCACCACGTTAGCCAACCTCCAGTCTTCTGGCACCTCAGCTGTGACTAGCGATGATACAAATATCTCAGTAAGCCCCCCAGCAATCACTTCCCCAACTTCTCACAGTGTTATAGGGTACACCTCATCAGGATCGAGGGAATTATCCACCTTCATGCGTTTCAAGGCATCCAGCACTTCTTCCTCTGTAATATGGGCATTTTTCAAGATGTCACTAACTATTTCCCTACATTCTATATCTTCCATATCCTTTTCCACAGTAAATACTGATGCAAAATTCTCGCTTAGTATCTTCCCCATTTTCTGCGGCTCCACACAAAGGCCGCCTTCCTGATATTTGAGGGGCCCTATTCTCTCCCTAGTTACCCTTTTGTCACATTTGCTCCCAATGCCTCGTGATAGTGAGAACAAGAATAAGAGGACAGATGAGATGATTGTGTGGCTGGAGAAATGGAGCACCAGAAAAGTCGTCAGATTCTTCGGGCATTGACACAGTTTCTGGTTGAGGAGGGACATTTACTAGCTTTATCGGTTACCCATGAACAGAGCTGGAACAAATCTTATTGAGGGGGCGTTTGCTATTTCGATTGGTAAGATTTTACACTAGCCTGCCGGGGTTGCGAACCAAAATATAGGCTTAGGTAGATCAGATTCAGATCAGGAAATGGAATGTAGAATAATAATGATTGATTTAGCGGCTAAGGAACACACAAAAAAGTAAGATTAAATAAAGATAGATTCTCTCTTCACACAACAGTTCTGACATACCGGGAATCAGTCTGGTGAACCTCATTTTCACTCTCTCAATAGCCAGTATGGCATTCTTCCTCTGGAAAGGATAGCAACGTTGCGCACAGTAGTCAAGGTATGGTCTCACCAAAGTTCTTCTAGAAACATATCCCTGCTTCTGTACTCAAATCCTCTCACTATGAAGGCCACATTTCATTTACATTCTTCACTGCTTGCCATTCCTTCCTGCTTCCTAAAAGGGAGAATCATAGAGAAAAAGGAATAAAATGTGGTCAGAGTCTCTGATATAACATTTTTGAGCACATTGTCCCCATCTTATCCATGCTGGTCATCAAGCAATTATTTACTCCAATCACATCTTCTAGCACTCAGCGTGTAACCGATATTGTAGCACCTTGCATAATCATCTAACCATGACCTCACGATTCAAATGATTGCTGCATCTGCACCATTTCAAATGCTGACTTCCCTGCTGAATATCCCCACATTTCTTGGCTTTTGTTTCAGATTTCCACCATTTTGCTAAAACAGGTAGAGTTATTGAGTTATACAGCATGGAAACGGAGCCATCACTCCAACCATCCATGCCAACCAGCTCCATCTGTACATGCACCACCCTCTCTATCAAAGAAGTCCCTTTTAAATCTATCCCCACTCATGTTAAATCTATGTCCTCTAATTTGAACCGCCCCCCCCCGCCACGTATTCGAATTAATAAAATACCTTGTCTATTTGCCCTTTCCATTCCCCTCGTGATTTTATGAACATCTATAAGGTAACCCATTCGCCTTCAATCCTCTAGGGGAAATAATCTCAGCCTATTCAGCCTCTAACAATGGTTCAAACAGTCCAAACCATGGTAACATCCTTGGAAACCTTTTTAAACTAATTCAAGTTTTACACCACCTTTACTATAGCAGGTAGAGTGCAATTGAACGCAATATTCCGAAAGTGACCCAGCCAATGTCCTGTACAGCTGTATCATGACTTCTCAACGCCTATACACGATCTATGACAAATAACATCAAGCATACTAAATGTCCCCACCTTCATTATCCTTTCTCCCTATGATTCCACTTTCAAGGAACAATGAATCTGCACTCTAAGGGCAAATTTGTTGGGCAACATTCTCCAAGTGCTTACCATTCACTATATAACATTCTTCTGAAATCAGAGAGACCAGACATGAATGCAATATTTTGAAATTTGCCTCACCAATGTCCTACACGGCCGCAAAGTGTACACTCCCAACTCCTATACTTAATCATAGAATGCCTATAGTATGGAAGCAGGCCATTCGGTTCATGAGTCTAACAACCATCCGAATAACATTCCACCCTATCCCTATAATCCTGCATTTCCCATAGCTAATCAAGCTAACATGCATGTTTTTTGGACTGTGTGAGGAAACCAGAGCACTCAGAGAAATCCTGTGCAGAGAAGGATGTGTAAACACCATACAGAGAGTAGAATAGAACCGGGTTCCTTCATTGATCAATGCACTGATCAATGAATGGAAACATACCAAACATCACCTTGAGCACCCGGTCGATCTGAAATTCCACTTTCTGAGAATAATAACACTCGTTCATAGCCCTTTGGCGGTTTTGAAGTGTATAGGGAGAAGGCAGGAACGTAATTGAGTTGTAGATCTAAAACATGCCTCTCCTTCATGCCTGTCAATCCCACCCCTCTCTCTTTCTGTAGTTTTGTGCAAACACTGGCTGGTTCCCTTCCCTGAAGGACAATTAAAAAGCGATTCAGTTTTTATGATAATTCATTAATGATAATTAACATTCATCTGAAATGTCCAAACTCTAGCGCAGTCACACTGGGGAAGATATTGTGGAAATGTGCGTTTTGTGGGAATGGATTTCTTTACCCATCCCGCCTGGAAATGCACCAACACAATCATACTTGGGAGAAACAATTGATCTGCTCTCATTATGGGAAGGGATTCACTCAGTTATTCCACCTGCGGATACACCAGCGAATTCACACCGGAGGGAGGCCATTCACTTGCTGAGTGAGTGGAAAAGGATTCACTCTGTCATCCAGCCTGCAGATCCACCACCGAATTAAGAGTGGGGAGAGACCTTGTAACTATTCTGATTGTGGAATGGAATTCATTCAGTCATCCAGCCTGCGAAACACAAACAATTTCACACTGGGGAGAGACCATTCACTTGTTCTTAAAGTGGGAAGGAACTCACTCAGTTATTCAGGCTGTTGATGCATCATCAAGCTCATAGCAGAGAGAGACCATTCACCTGTTCTGAGTGTGGGAAGGGATCAATTCGGCTATCTCATTTGCTGAGTCTACAGCAAGTACACACTCGGGAGAGGCCATTCATACTGAGGAGAGATCAGTCATCTGTTCCAAGTGTGGGAAGTGATTTAACCAATCATCCCACCTGTGGAGGCACCAGCGAGTTGACACTGGGGAGGATCATTTTCTCAGTCAACTCACAAGCTGAAGTACCAGCATGTTCACTTTGGGGAGAGACTGTCCACTTGTTCCGAATGTGGGAACAGATTCACTCTACCATCATAAGCTGTTAACACACCAGTGAAGTGACACTGTGTCGATCGTGTTCACCTGCACTACTTGAATAAAAGACGTTGCTGTTTGCAAACACACCTGAGCATTCACAAAGAATTGCAGGTGAAGGTTTTGTTTTTACTTATACCAAGGAATGCATCTTGGCTGTTCGTATTTAATGTTATCAAACACTGCTCTATGAAAAGAGTTGATATTGTAGATTGAAATGTTGATGCAGTTGTGTATGCAAACGATCACAATTATGCTGAACATCAACACACTGAAAATGGGTAAACTCTGTCCAAACGCATATTGTTTGTAAAGTGATTTTGTGGTTAATCAGGACTGGTTAAACAGCAATGATTTACTGAGTAACTGTCAGTGTTAGATTTTGATGCTGTATTAAAATCACATTTTCCCGACCTTTTTCTGATTTTTTTTGTTAACACTACAGGTTCTGTGACTGACTTGGAATACAAATAACACAAATCAGATTTTTAATTAAAATTACGTTGCATTAAGTCTGCTCATGCTGAGTGTTTTAGAGATAAGATAATCATGTGTACCTTTCATATGTGCAGTTGGGAGACGTCTTATCCAGAGTGAAACATAGCTTGTAACGTTGGAAATTTAGTTAAAAGTGATGTTGGGCCGTGTATAACCTAACTTGGGAACGGGATGGGATCCAGAGAGAGTGTCCAAAAGGGTAAGAAGAAAGAATAATCAACAAGTGAGTCAGGGAGACATCAACAGTACTCACACGTTTGAGGTACAAGCGCGTTTGACCTGTTTGAATGACATTGGTTTTGATGTTGTGAGTTTGAGGAACAAGGCAGGTTAATTGAGGATACAAACTTAAACATTGGAGTATGATAACATTGCTGTCACTGAGACATAGTTGAGAGAGAGGCAATATTGGAGTCTCAATTTTCAAGGATACAGAGTCTTCATATGAGACAGTGAAGGAGGCAGAAGAGGAGGAGAGTGCCATAATTACGTTCAGACAAACAAGTAGAACAAGTAAGGAGGCAAATTTCAGGGAAGGATAACCGTAATAGAGTTATGAACGTGGGGAATTTCAACTTATCAAACATTAACTGTCGTTGCTATAGTGTAAACGGTTTAGATAAACTTTTTAAATAGATGTAGTGCAGCTTTTGCAGCCAAGATGTTGAAGTCCAAACACGTAAGGGGAGGTCCTGAACTTAAGCTCGGTTAACCAGGCAAACAAATGGACGACGTATCAGTGGATGGGCGGTTTACAGTCGGTCATAATAATTCCTATAGAAAGATTCAGGATTGTTATGAAAGAGGATGGGCCTGCAATCAACGTTCCAAAACTTGGTGATTTTACTAAGACCAGACATAATGTGGCCAAGTGTGCAGAGAACAGATGCTTTCAGGTAAATGTACAAGAGGGAAATTAAACGTGGAGTTAAGGAGAACTTCAGGTTGGGGGGGTGGGGGTGAGGGGGGGCAGGCAGTAATACCGCTCATTCATATAAAGGAAAATGCTCAGTTGTTTTACAGGTACATTAATGGTTAAAAGACAATGAAGAATGAATAAGGACCACATCTGTATTCTATGTGGAACAAGAGTATGAAGAACTGGTTCGAAATGAAAACTTTCTGACAGTTTTCACTTGTGAGAGAGATAAATCAAGGTGAGTGTCTGAGACAGAATTTGAAGAAACAAGGAAAGAGAGAGAGACGAAGTACTGAGTAGTCTGGCATGCTTAAAGACAGATCAATATTCATGCTTGTGCCAAATGTATCTTTCATTATTGGGATAAAAGAGCTGGGGCGCTTGCAAACATTTTCAGTTCCCCTATGAACACAAGAAATGTGTTAAAGGACTGGAGGACATTGAAAGTAGAACTTTCATTGAAGAAGGGAGCAAGTGATAAAACAAGAAACTGCAAGCCAGTCAGTCTCACCTTTGTGGTGGGGACGCGATTAGAAAACAAAATTGAAGGACAAACTTAATTCTTATTGAGAGAGGAAGGGATTAGTCGAGAACGGTCAGCATGCTTTTTTTTAAGACTGAGAGCAAAGGAAAGAGCCCATGGGATCCACTGAAATTTGACAAATTGGATCTACAATGGGTTGAGTGACAGGAAGCAGAGGTTAAGGGATAGTTTTCCGACTTGGTGGCTGTGTTTGTTGGGGTCCCACAATACTCAGTGTTGGGTCCTGGCTGTTTATGGTTTATTTAAATGATTTAGACTTGAACAAAGGAAGGTTGGTCAATTAGTTTGCATAATACAAAAATAATGAATAGCAAAAAATGAGTATAGCCTTAGCTTACATGAGGATATAGAAAGATTTGTTATATTTGGACTGGATAATTTGTTAATTACGTTCAGTTATTTCCCAAAAGATTAGTGGTTGGTAGACGAGCCAGGAAAGAAAGCCAATTTCATTTACTCATCAGCATAGTCTGTGACACAGTCCTGAATTGTCATTCAGGATTTTGACTGCAAGACAACTTTGTCCAAATGTTGGTTGCTCCATAACTGTCCTGTGAGTCCAGAAACAGACAGCTTCCACTTCATATTGTTCACCTGACATCTATAGCAAGTGTACTAATCCTATTTACAATGAAAGAAATGTACTACTCACGTGACTAACATTAAGATTATGTCTCCAATTTCTTCCCTTCTAATATCCTTTAAAGTGAGTTTAAAAAGTTACCACTGATGCTGTTCGGTAATAATTCAGAATCGACTTTTCCAGTTTGTAGGTGAGATCAGCAGATCACTGCTCAGTGCTTAATGTCATAGAGCATAGAACATAGAACATAGAACAATACAGCGCAGAACATGCCCTTCGGCTGTCGGTGTTGCGCCAACCTGTGAACTATTCTCAGCTCGTCCCCCTAATCTATCCCAAAATTATCCATGTGCTTAGAACAAAGAACAAAGAAAATTTACAGCCCAGGATCAGGCCCTTTGGCCCTCCACGCCGATCGAAATGTACTGTCTAAACTTGTCGGTCAATTCCTAAGCACCTGTAGCCCTCTACTCCCCACCTACTCGTGCATTTTTCCAGAAGCATTTTAAATAAATCTACCATGTTTGCCTCTACCACCTCTGCTGGCAACGCATTCCAAACGCCCACCACCTTCTGTGTGAAGTACTTGCCTCGTGTACCCCCCTTAAACTTTCCATCTCTCGCCTTGAAAGCGTGACCTCTCGTTATTGAATCGTTCACCCTGGGAAAAAGTTTGTCTCTATCCACCCTGTCGATACCCTTCATAATTTTATAAACCTCAATCAGGTACCCCCTCAATCACCTTTTTTCTCATGAAAATAAACCTAACCTACTCAACCTCTCTTCATAGCTAGCACCTTCCATAACAGGCAACATTCTTGCAAACCTTCTCTGCACCCTCTCCAAAGTGTCCACATCCTTTTAGTGATCAGAATTGTGCACAGTATTCTAAATGCAGCCGAACCAATGTCTTGTACAATGACTTGCCAGCTCTTATACTCCATACCCCGTGCAATGACGGCAAGCATACTTTATGCCTTCTTGACCACTCTATTCACCTGTGCAGAAATCTTCAGGGTACAATGGACCTGCACTCCCAGATCTCTCTGCCCATCAACGTTTCCCAAGGCTCTTCCGTTCATTGTATAATTCGCTCTAGAATTAGTCTTGCCTAAATGCAGCACCTCACATTTGTCTGGATTGAAAACCATCTGCCACTTTTCTGCCCAACTCTCCAGTCTATCTATATCCTCCTGTATTCTCTGACAGTCCCTTATGCTTTCTGCTACTCCACCAATCTTCGTGTCATCTGCAAACTTGCTGATCATACCAACAGTAATCTCTCCTAGATAATTTAAGTATATTACCAATAACAGTGGCCCCAACACTGACCCTTGTGGAACACCACTGGTCACCTTTCTCCATTTCGAGAAACTCCCTTCAACTATTACTCTCTGTCTCCTGCTGATGAACAAGTTCAATATCCACCTAGCTGGAACTCCCTGCACACCATGTGACTTCACTTTCTCCATTAGTCTACCATGGGCAACCTTATCAAACACATTACAAAAGTTCATTGTATATGACATCAACAGCCCTTCCTTCATCTATCAACTTGGTCACTTCCTCGAAGAACTCTATGAAGTTGGTAAGGCACGATCTCCTCCGCATAAAACCATGTTACGTATCACTGATCAGCCCATTCTTTTCTAAAAATAAATAGATCCTATCCCTCAGTACCTTCGCTAGCAACTTTCCCACCACTGACATCAGACTCACCAGTCTGTAGTTGCCGGGAATAGCTCTACTACTCTTCTGTTACAGGGGGACAACATGAGCAACCCTCCAGTCCTTCAGCATCTAAGGCTCTCGGCGTTGCGCCGAGAAAATTTTCTGATTCAATATGTGGATGAACCTAACAGAGAAGTTGCAAAACTTTATGTACTTTTGGGAAATAAGGCAGGGCAGGTGACAGCGGTGTCAGTGGGGGAGCACTTTGGGACCAGATAACATAATTCTATTCGTATTAAAATGGTCATGGCAGAGGATCATCACGTAACTGAATGATGCTGGGACCAGAGTCCTGAAGAATCCCGTAACGAATGATCTGTGGATACGACTTCAATATAAATAATGGGATTGGTTCTTTGCACAATTAAGGAAAATTTTAAAGTGGGGCAGGACTCAGCATAGATTAAAGTTTCCAGAAACAGTAATAAGACAGAAATGATCAGGAATCTAACTCCAGGCACAGCAGATAAGGGTACAATTCTGAGAAGAGGTGCATTCAATGCACGGCTGAGGTTATAGCATCTGTTTGAATCCTCCATTCCAAAACAAATATTATGCCAAATGCTGGAGCATGTATTCATGGCCGATTGGTGTGAGGTGATCGACTAAGAAACCATTGGGGTTCGCCGTGCAGGTTCTCGTCCTGGCAATTACGTTTCTTCAAACTGCAAGCTTTCACTGGCTTCCTGCAGGATGCATTCTTGTGAACTCCTGTGTGATCAATTTTGTACCTTTAGGAAACTCAAGTTCTGAGCGATTAATGTACCACATTCAAAACGTTAGTTCTGTTTCTCTTCCCATGGATACTGTGAGACACGTCAAGCTTCTACAGTATTCTCTGAATTTATTCTGCACATGTGTTACTTTTTATTAAATATCTCCAATCCCAGGCCTCCGGCAACTGACTGTGGTCAGTGGCAACATTTGTGATTGCTCATCAAACCACCCCTCCCCATTGCTTTCTCCCTCATCCCAGGAATTCTCCAGCTAACCTTATTTGCTCCAACGAGAACATTCCTCATCTCGGGACTCTCTCCACAAAACGGGATTTCCTCATTCCCAGACGTGGTGCAAGGCGTTCCCTAATGTGTCTGAGTTGACTACATTAGCAGTTAGGGCATTCCAAGCCTTTACTACTCTTTGCATAAAGAACCTGCCTCTGACATCTGTCTTAAATCTGTCACCCCTCAATTTGTAGTTATTCCCCCATTGCACATGCTGACGTCATCAATCTAGGAAAAAGTCATTACACCTCCACCCCACACCAAGACGGTTGAAAGCTCTCCGTTTCTTTCTCGAACAGAGGCCTGAACAATCTCCACCCACTGCCACTCTCATCCAACTGGCTGAAATTGTTCTCTCTCTCAACAATTTCTCCTTCAACTCATCCCATTTTCTCCAAATCAAACGTGCAGTAATGGGTATCCCCATTGGTCCTAGCTATTCCGGCCTTTTCATGGTGTATGTGGAACATTTCTTGTTCCAGACCTACCCGGGTCCCCTCCCACAACTGCTTTATCGGTACATCAATGACTATTTCAGTGCGGCTTCATGTTCTCATCCTGACCTGGAAAAATTCATAAACTTCACTTCCAGTTTCCATCCCTCCATCACCTTCACCAACACCTGCCTTGTCTCCATTTCCGGCAATAGTCTATCCACTAATATCCATTAAAATCCCACTGACTCCCACAGCTATCTGAAGTACAGCTCTTCACACCCTATGTCCTGTAAGGACTCTATCCCTTTCTCTCATCTCCTTCACCTCCACTGCATTTGTTCCAATGAGGCCACTTTTCAAAGTAGTGCTCTTAATATGTGTTCCTTCTTCTCCAAACGTGGCTTCCCACCTACAGTTGTTGACAGGGTTCTCGACAGCGTGCGGTCCATCTCCCATGCCACCCCCTCCATCCTCTCCCAGATCAAGGATAGGGTCCCTTTTGTTCTCACCTTTTACCCCACCAGCCGTCACATGCAAAGAATAATCCTCCGCCATTTTCGCCAACTCCAACACGACGCCACTACTAAACATATCTTCCCTCCCCTCTCCTGTCTGCATTCCGCAGAGATCGTTCCCTCCAGGACAACCTAGTCCACTCCTCCATCATACCTAACACCTCTCTCATCACACACGGCACCTTCCCATGCAATCACAGAAGGTGCAACACCTGCCCCTTTACCTCTTCCATGCTCACCATCAAAGGCCCCAAACACTCATTTCAGATAAAGCAGCATTTCACTTGTACCTCTTTCAATTTGGGCTATTGCATTCGTTGCTCCTAATGTGGTATCCTCTATATCGGAGAGACAAAACGCCGACTGGGTGATCACTTTGCTGAGCACCTTCGGTCTGTATGTGATCAGGTCCCGGACCTTCCTGTGGCTTGTCACTTCAATACACAATCCTTCTCCTATGCCCACATGTCTGTCCTTGGACTACTATTCCAGTGAAGCTCAATGCACACTAGGCACGTTACAGCCTGAAAAAAGGCTTTGACAAAGGGCCAGTTATACTCGAAATGTCAGCTCTTTTCTCTCCTTACAGATGCTGCCAGACCTGCTGAGATTTTTCTGCATTTTCTCTTTTGCTTTTGGAAAAAAAGTCTTTCACTGTTTGCCCTATCTAATCGTCTGATCATCTTATATGTCTCTATCAAATCCCCGTTTAGCCTTCTTCTTACCAATGAGAACAGGTTCAAGTCTCTCAGCCTTTCCTCATAAGATCTTCACTCCAGACCAGACAGCATCCTGGTAAATCTCCTCTGCACCTTTTCCAATGCTTCCACATCCTTCCTGAAATACGTGGACCAGGCCTTTGCACAATATTCCAAGTGTGGCCGCATCACTAGTTCAAACAAATCTGAAAATCTAGCTCCAAACCTAAACATATATATGCAGTTGTTATGAAATGGATGCAAATCTTTCTGTTATTTAAACCAAACACCCTGAAAAGCTCACTTTGCCTCATAATCTGTTGAAATGTGCGTGTCACAGAACTCCTAAATTCCACAATTTAAAGAAAATTGTATCAAGTTATTTCCTTAATTTAAAAGTGAACATTAAACTAAAAAGTTTTTAATCTAAGTCACTCCTTCTTTTAACTGCTTACTCGCTGCCTCCAAATCTACAACAATATGCTCATCCAATAAAAGCGTTTTCCAAAATTATATCAACTTCATTTCAAAACAAGACAGTGTTTTCTTCTGTGTCTTCACTCTTCCAGCTAAGGATTTCCCTGGGTCTTTTATTTTACTGTGAGTATGTTTCATATGTAAAAAGGACCTTTGATACAGAGCGTTTCCTAATTTCTTTGAGAGCAAGCTGTTAGATGTGCAATTGGCTCTCCTGCAATTTCTGTCTCTATAGCAGTTTACTCTCAGACCAATTTTCGAAATCGTCATTCTGAAATGGCCCAACATTGGATTGTTTCATTTGTCCAATATAGGTAAAACAATAAATTTGAGATCTAGTGGATTTTATTAACTAAGGGCGTCAATTGAACTGATTAATCAAATTCCAATTGTTGTCGAAACAGCAACCAAATCTCAGATATATGTTTCACAGACAAATGTTGCATATTTTCAACTTTCCAGTACATGCTGTGATGCCATCTATTCATATACACAAGTGCTTGTAATCTCTTAGTTCAGAGCAGCATTCTCTCTCTCCTAATGGGACAGTGCATGCCTTCAAGTTCATAACCGCTTTCCCCTCCTTTAGGAAAAAAAACAGAAAGAACAGAAGAAATTTGTTTTTTTGTTTGGAGTCATAGAGATGGCCAGCATGGAACCTTTTGGTGCAACTCGTCCACGCCGACCAGCTATCCCAATATAATCTAGTCCCACTTGCCAGCACCTGGCCCATATCCTTCCAAACCCTTCCTATAAACATGCCTATCTGGAAACGTTTTAAATGTTGCAATTTTTCTAGCCTCCACTACTTCCTTTCACAGCTCGTTCTGTACAAGTACCACCCTCTACTTAAAAAAACCCTTACATCTCTACTGTATCTACCCCTCTCACTCTAAAACTATGCCCTCTACTTCTGCATTGCCCAATGCCAGGGAAAAACACCTTGTCCATTTAACCTATCCATGGCCCTCATGATTTTATAAATCTCTATAAGGTCACCCCTCAGCCACTGTCTCTCCAGGGAAATCAGCTGCAGCCTAATCAACCCCTCCCTATAGCTCAAATCCTGCAACCGTGGCAATATCCTTGTACATATTTTCTGAACCCTTTCAAGTTTCACAACACATTTCCGATAGGAGGAAGACCAGAATTTCATGCAATATTCCAACACTAGTCTAACCAATGTCCTATACAGCCGCAACATGTCCTCCCAACTCCTTCAATCAATGCTCTGACCAATGAAAGAAAGTGTACCAAGCACCTTCTTCATTACCCTGTCTACCTGCGGCTCTACTTTCATGGGTCTATGAACCCCCACATCTGTAATTATTGATCCGTTTCCTATGAAATGTATATGTCATTATTCTAAGTTGTATTTTCCACAATGATTTCTTCACAAATACATGATATTGGAATCAGCCAAATCTTATCTTCAGTTTTTTTTTTCCTTTAAACCTGCTATCTGCTACAACTTTTTTTTATGATCTGCAATAGTCACAATTTGTAAAGTAAAAGTTTGGAACATAAGACTCCAACCAAATAGTCTCATGTTTTTGTCTTTAAATCTTTCCAAGAATGTGAGAGGACTATGATCTGTGCACTCAACTGTTTCCAACACAATGTTCATCACATTAAAATTCATATATTGTAAGGCCAGTACCACCGTGGGCGGCACAGTGGTTAGCACTGCTGCCTAACAGCGCCAGAGACCCGGGTTCAATTCCCGCCGCAGGCGACTGACTGTGTGGAGTTTGCACATTCTCCCCGTGTCTGCGTGGGTTTCCTCCGGGTGCTCCAGTTTCCTCCCACAGTCTAAAGATGTGCAGGTCAGGTGAATTGGCCATGCTAAATTGCCCGTAGTGTTAGGTTAGATGTAGGGGTATGGGTGGGTTGCACCTCGGCGGGTTGGTGTGGACTTGTTGGGCCGAAGAGCCTGCTTCCACACTGTAAGCAATCTAATGTAAATATAATAATAACTTTTCGCTGATAGAGCATTTTTACTGGTGGGTGCTGAGTTCCTTGAAAAAATAGCGAATTAACCATTTAATTCCATCATTATCTTCCTGTAACTGTACAGCTCCAAAGCTAGCGTCGATCGCAAATTTGAAGGGTTTCAAAACATTTGTTGCAGTGAAAACTGTTGCGGTGGTTAATGCTGATTTTCAGCACTAAAAAGCCTCCTGGCATTGTTCTGTCCAGCAAAATTTTGCGTTCTTCTTCAGCAAATCTGTTGGCAGTGCCACCAGACTGCTGACGTTTGGAACTCACTTCCAATCTGCTTAGTTCCAAAAATTGAAGCACCTATTTCTTTCAGAATGGTCGTGGAAATTCCTCGATTGCCTTTATCTGGGTGTTCCTTGGGGTCATTCTTCCACTTCCGATGTTATGTCCCAAGAACATGCCTCTACCTTCCCGAATTCTGTTTCCTTTAAGTTTATTGGCAATTTTGCTTCACATAATCGTCCAAAGAGCTCTGCTAGCAGTACCATGTGATCTTTCCATGACTCGCTAAACATCACTACATCATCCAGATAAAATGCACAATTTGTTATTCCGGCCACAACTCTGTTCATGTGTCTTTTTGAAATGTGGCTGGTGCGTTCTTTATTCAATCCCTTTGGATTGATATGGCCCATTTGAGCTTACAAAGGCAGAAACATCCTTCGCTTTCTCTGATAAATGTACCACGCAGTAAGTCCAACTTTGACATGTAAGTGGTTTATCGACCTTTCTCTATATTCCTTCAATCTTGGCATTAGATAGCAGTCAACTCTGTTGGAGTTTATTGGGGTTTCTTTGTTGGACTTTTCTTGGGTTTCCTTTACGACTTCCATTTATCCCTTTGGCTTAGCCTGTCTTTCCGTCTTTTTAACTCACTGTTTCATTCTTAAAATACCAGCACTGTGATCTCATGTGTTCCACCTTCTGGCTGTGAAAACATCATTTCTTAAAGCTTTTCTTCAACCATTAGCACTATAAGTTTATGTGACACACTCCATTACAGTGAAAGAACCTGAGACCTTTCACGTCTTTTTTCACCCCTTCTTTATTTTAACTTGTGGCATACTATTGCCCATATGCTATACACCTTGTTTTGTAGTGGAGGATCAGCTGTTCTAATTTCTAACCTTTATAGAATGAAATTCCTGTCAGAACCTAAATTTCACCTTCTGCACCAATGCATATTCATCTGCCATCTCTGCTGTAGTTCTCATTTCTTGAAATTTATATTCATCCACAAGAACTCTTATCATCGCGAGAAGCGAGTTTTTAAACTCTTCCAGCAGAATAATTTCTGTTAGAGCCTAATAGGTCTTATCTATTTTTATCGTCGGCAACCATCTGTCAAAACTACAACGTTTAATTATTTCCAACTCAGAATAAGTCTGACCTGGTTCCTTATTTATGTTTCCGAACCGCTGTCTATATGCTTCTGGAACCAATTCATAAGGATTCAAAGTAACCCGTTTAACATCTGCAAAATCACTCATCTGACAGCGCTGCAGATACCACACTAATTCTGCTAACCAGCTTAGTTTGAACAAGAGTTCCCACAAGTTCTCTGGCCACTCCATCTGCCTGGCGAACATTTCACGTGAAATAAGGACTGTTTCAAAATCTCTCATCGAAATGTGGGAATCTTCTAACATATTTCTGTACATCATGACCTTTTCTCCTCATTTCCATCCTGTTAACTGGACTTTCCTGCATAGCACTGCTGCCTCACTGCACCAGGGATTTGGACTCGAATCCAGCCTCGAGCGTTCGGCTGTGTGGAGTTTGCACATTCGCCCCTTGCTTGCGTGGGTTTGCTCTAGTTGCTCCGGTTTCCTTCCACCATCCAAAGGTGTGTAGTATTGGTGAATTGGTCATGCTAAATTTCCCATAGTGTACAGGTATATGTAAGTTAGGTGTATTAGTCTGAACTTGTTGGGTCAAACGGCCTGCATCCACACTGTAGTGATTCTATGAATTCGCAACTTCTGAAGTTCAAATTATCTCTCCCCTTATTTTCTCTTTCTTCTGTCCCTCTTTATTAGGCTAAGAACCTCCTCTCCCTTTTATTTTCTTCTTTCTCTTTTTTTGCCCATTTCTCTCTTTTTGGTCAACTCATAGCCTACTCTAAATTCCTTTTTCCTCTCTATCTCTTTGTCCTCTCACTGTGTTCCTTTGCTTCTCTCTCTCTTTTCTTTTTTCTAACATGCTGCTTCTTTCCTTTTCTTTATTTTCTAACTCGACTTGTCTTAATTACAACTTCAGTTCTTCTAACTCTGCTTCCCTTGTCTCGTTCTCTGAGCTAAGTGCTTGACCGTTTCCATTACAAAGTCAGCTTACCATTTGTCCCTTGTTAAACCCAATAATAACTGATTCGCTAATTCTAAAAGTATGTCCTTTCTTTGTCTTATTAAACTTTCTTGGCAAATTTGGGAAGCATCTTCAAACCCCAGAACCTCTTCAGAAACCTAAAGAGCCATTTCCCACTTCCTTTATTCCTCCACACCGGACTCTGCTTGGCACTTCGAAATAGAAGCATTTTTCCTCTTTTCTCTGTCTTACTCTTTTTTAGTTCACGGGTTTGCTTCTACCATATCCGGGGCATTATCCTCAGAACCCAGGCCTCATTGTGGCTTGGCTATGTTGGATTGGAGTTCGCACGTACCTTGCAGCTCCCTTCAGTGGCATAGGAAACGAAAGTTCTAGTCTCGGATAACTGACCCTGTTTATGTCTCCGTGAACTCCCAAAAACCGCACCCATATACGATTGGCAAAGGCAGTGTGGCGTTCCCCTTCCTTTTGCCTGCACTTGTTGAACCCGTCTATGAAGTCTCCTTTATTTTACTCAATTGCCGTTCGGATCACCCTTGTCATATTGACTAGGGTTCCTTGCCCGACATTTATTGGTACTGGGATTGCAGACTGAACTGACCGGTTTTCACCTCCCTTCTCTTATCTAACCAATGAAAATCCATTTGCTGTCTGCTCTTTTCAAAGAATGCAAATGGATCGTTCAGTGACTCAAAGTCTGGAAACATTTGAGCGATTTCCATTAATTGCGCCATGGTAAATGAAGTAGTGCATGTTACGGCTGGGGCATCAGCGTCCGCGATCTTTCTTTCGGTTGGAATCAGTTTCATTGTGACAGTGGGTATTTCTGGCGGCGCTGAACAAGTAGATTCCTTTGGGTAGGGTGGGGGCAAACCTCATCCTCCACGCACATATTGTACTGCTGCATGTCTTTCCTGAGCTCATCCCTGTATGTCTCCTGTCCTTCACCTTCCCCTCTAACTTCGCCAAATTACACGTTATCCATTGCTTGAGAGCTGGGTTTTAACTTCTTAATCACCCGGAGGCACTTAGTGTGGTCTGCTGTTGCCTTTTTCTTCTCCCTAACTCCCTCGTGCATCACCTTTAGTGTTGCATGTAAATCTGCATATTTATTTCTTAACTGGCTCACTTCATTCTCTTGGTACCCTGTTTGCTTTCACACACTGGGTTTGCAATTCCCCCAGGTGTAGTAGATTTGACTCATTTCTTTGGTCCTGACCTGCGATTTTTCACTTTCAACTTCGTTATTTCGTCCTTTGCATCTTCTAATTCTTTATGGAGTGCTTTCAATTCCTGCTCCATACTGAACAATTGTCCGAGACAGCAAATAATCATTGTGACCATTTCAAGTTTGGAAGCACACATCCCTTGAATATTCCTCAAATCCTCCTAATATTTTCGTCCTAGTGCTCCTGTTCCAGTTTTGTCATTACAATAAAATTCTGCCTCTATTGGACTACTTTTTCTTACTAAGGTACTGCCTTAGCTTAATTGCCCATGTAGATCGATCTTCCACTACAGCACCTTTCTCTGCCATTCTCAATTTACTAATGATTATGGTGTTGGATAAGAATAAGGGCATGACATTTGTTACGTTGCAGTCATAATCCACTAGGTTTATGGACGTTCGGTGTTTTATCTAATCAAACCCACTAAGGATCCCACACACACTCAAATGAAACAGTTGTTTGCTTGATCAGGAGTAAACACCTGTTGGCTTTATCTTTAAAAGAACAGTTCGTTGTCGACCTTTCTATTCACTTTGATTTATATGAATTCCTGGCCCTCCCGTGGGGCAACTGTACTCTTTATAACTAGCTCAGGCATAATCTCATTAATATAATGTTCCTCCGGGATTCTAACTCACAGCAACAAAGTCCCTTCTTCTCAAGTTCACACCTGGGATGCCAATTTGTTATGCTTGCCATGGTGCATTTGAACTCTTATATCTAGTGATGAAATTGCGACTTGAATCTTAATGACAATATTTATTTAAAACAATTCGTTTCATAATAAAATACACTACAAACTAATAAATTACACAAAAATCCAATCAACTAACTTGTGGTTTATCTTATCTTGTGTTCATATCACACACATTGAATCTCGGGCAATGATAATCTGGCCGTCTCTGGATGGTCCCAGGGGTCTCTTCTCTTGTCGGTATTTGGTCTCGAATTACTGCTCCTGAGTACGGTGCTCCTGTGGTTCTTATATTTAGAAGTCTTCGCGCCATTTTAGGAAGGAGCTTTGATGTCCATCAATAGATCAATCAAAGGTCGATCAACCTGATCGATTGGATCCAAGCAGGTGTTGACATATTAATGGCAGGGTGATCCTTGGACAACCATTCCTGGAGGTGTTAGCTGCACGTCAGTTAGGTTTAGGGTGAGAGGGGAAAGATATAAAAGAGACCTAAGGGACATTTTTGTCACGCAGAGGGTGGTACGTGTATAGAATGAGCTGCCAGAGGAAGTGTTGGAGGTTATGATTTCAACATTTAAAAGGCACTTGGATGGGTATGTGAATAGGAATGGTTCAGAGGGAAATTGGCCTGGTGGGACTAGATTGGGTTGGGATATCTGGTGGTATGGATGGGTTGGAGTGATGGGTTTGTTTCCATGCTGTACATCTGTATGACTCTATGACTCTATGATGGTCTCCAATTTCTTTTCTGCCTGTGTAATCCTCACCTGCGATGTTACCAATTTATTAAACGTGCCCTCTATGGGATTCTCAGTGTCAGGGATGCTGTAGAATGAGATCCAGTTGCGAAAAAGTAGTTAGCCAGTAACCACAGATGAACACACTTGCTGTACATAGTTAAAAATCTCACAACACCAGGTTATAGTCAAACAGGTTTAATTGGAAGCACACTAGCTTTCGGAGCGCTGCTCCTTCATCAGGTGAAAGTGGAAGGCTCGATCGTAACACCCTCCACTATCACCTGATGAAGGAGAATCGCTCCGAAAGCTAGTGTGCTTCCAATTAAACCTGTTGGACTATAACCTGGTGTTGTGTGATTTTTATCTTTGTACACCCCAGTCCAACACCGGCATCTCCAAATCATGACATTTGCTGTACGCATTGACATCAGCAAAACTGGAAGTGTCCCTCATTTCTCGTCATTGTGCAAGAGCAGCATGGGTCTGAGGTTTCCTGTCATACCTACTCTCTTGTTTCATTTAGTTAATTCTCTCAAGAGAATTTAGAAGAGGAAGTGATCTTTCTTTGATGAAACATATGCACTCTCATCGAAAGCCCCTAATTTTAATTTAAATATTGTTTCACAAAATGCTCCGTAAGTATCACTTACATATCGGCTGTTCACATTGGGACTATGCGACTTTGTGACCAAACCAGACTGAGAAAGAGCACCAGACAAAATATTTTGGCTTCAAATTCTCTCTGTCTCACTTCACTCTCTGTTTTCAACAACTCCACTGTACTCTCATTGAGGAGAAAGTGAGAATAGCAGATGCTGGAAATCAGAGTCGGGAGTGTCGTGCTGGGTGCTTAAACAATTTTTTTTTGCCACATTCTAAAATAATTTTACGTCTTGTGAGAAAGAACCTGCCCCTCACAGCCTCATTCCTGATGAAGGGTTTTTGCCTGAAAAGTCGTTTCTCCTGCTCCTCCGATGCTGCCTGACCTGCTGTGCTTTTCCAGCACTACCCTCTCTTCTCAGCACTGTCATTGAGGCACGCCGCACTCACAGTGCATCCTTGTTATTTTCATTGTCTGCTCACACCTACACTGACCACAGTTTCCAGAACTGTATTCATGCAACACAATGAGAGCTCAAGGAACAGCATCTGATCTTTCAATTCAATCCATTATAACCTCCAGACTTAACATGGATTTCAGCAGTTTCTCGATCAACTGACTGGTCAAGATCTTAAACATTCCACCTGAAAAGGTGACGGGCAATCGAGTCCATAAGAAATTTTAGAAAGATGTTTGCATGAAATTGAGATTGAAGAATTTATAGGTCAAAATTGTGCAGTGGATGACTGGGACCAAATATGACAGTTCATTCAAAGAGACATGGGGTAATTTGGATGAATCTGTTCTCCCTCTCAGTCGAATACCTCTTTCATCAGCTGCAGAGCCCAGGAACTGTACACAAAACACAAGGGTGATCTAACCACACATTTGAACGCTTTGCTGCGTTTTGCTTTACAAACAAAATTGGAGATATATACCTACAGATAGAACTGACAAACATTTGTCCTTCCATAGTCAAGTGCCATTGATATTCAGATTCTCATGATTTCACTGACTATAAAAACATCTTTGGTTTTGTCGCTGGAAGGTTCATTTCCAGATGTTTCTTCACCTAACTAGATAACATCTTCGGTGGGCTTCCAGGCAAAGCACTGGAATCTTGCTTTCTATTTTTATTCTGGGTTTCTTTGGATTGGTAATGTCATTTCCTGTGGAATATAATTTCCTTTTCTTTTTCACAGGGGGTGGTAGATGGGGTCTACCTCGATGAGTTTATTGATAGAGTTCCCGTTAGAATTCCATGCTTCCAGGAATTCTCGTGTGGGTCTCTTTTTGGCTTATCCTAGGATGGATGTGCTGTCCCAGTCAAAGTGATGTCCTTCCTTACCTGCATGTGAGGATACTAGTGAGAGAGGATCATGTCGTATTGTGGATAGTTGGTGTTCATGTATCCTGGTGGATAGTTTTCTGCCTGTTTGTCCAATGTAGTGTTTTCCAATGTAGTCAAACCTCGCTAACATTTCTTTTGAGATCCCAGTTTGGTCTCAATTAATATCCTATAAAACGAATTCACCATTTTAAATGAAAGATCGTCACTCCAGGTTACAACAGAAAACATAAACATTTCTGTTTGTTTTAGTTTGATGCTCCTCTTCAAATTGCCCAGCCCCCACCCAGACATGTTCTTGCGCATGCACGTCACTGTACTTTGCACTCCGATGATGAAGATGTCTCCAGCCATTTCCCTCGTTGCTCAAACACGAGACCGAGCGCTTCCAATTCAGGTCTAGCGGCCTAGACCAGGTGCTCATAAACCCTCTCAGTCCACAAATACTCCATTTTGTCTTTCCTTCCTCCCTCCCACACTCAGGGCGTCAGTAATGTGGCACTCTGCAGACGGTGTTAATGGTCACATGTCGCCCCACTGGTCTGGCCCTCACATTCACTCCCATTTGTTAGAGGATCAGCTACTTCAGTTTGGTCCACCAGCCCACCCCCCCCCCCCCCCCTTTCCATTGATTGCTGAGCTGCCGTCAATCAGTCGGGCGCCATTATGAAGTCAGTGGTGGGTCCTCCATCTCTCTGAATCAAACCCGAAAGAAATGTGGATGGTGTCAATCAGGATCAACAAGTAGAAGGTGCTGGGAAAGCTCATCAGTTCAGTCACGATCTGGGAACAGAAATCAAAGTTAATGTTTCGAATCCAGTGACTCCAGAAGTGTTGATAGCGAGTAAAATGTCGTTTTCGCGGAAGATAGTAGTTACGGAGTAAATGGAAGGTGAGGATAGAGCCAAAAGAGAGACGGATATGAACAGTTGGACAGGGGAATAGATTTGTTCTGCCTGGGAGGGTGCATAGCTGTTAATGGAGACTGTAATGCAGAATGGAGAGTGGCTAACAATAGGTAGTGTGTTCAGGCATACTATGTGATAATAAGGAATGGTGTCTGGGTTTGTGATCTAGGAAATTGGAGTGTTCATGACCTAAAATTATTTAACTCCGTTTCGAGTGCAGAGGGTTGTAGAGCCCCTCGAAGAAAGGCTGTTGTTTGTTCTGCCTTCACTGAGCTTCGCTGGAACACTGCAGCAAGTTTGAGACAGAGAGCTTGGTCAGGGAACGTGGTGATGTATTAAAGAGGCAGGCAACTGAAAGCTCGGTGCTTTTTGCAGGCAGGATGTAAATATAGTGTGAAGCAGTCACCCAGTCTATGCCAGTATCCCCAATGTAGAGGAGACTACATTGTGATAGTGAACACAATCGAAAAGACTGTGAGAACTGATGGTAAAGTGCTTCTTCACCTGGAAGGTATGATTTGGACACAAGATACTGGGGGAGGCTGTAAATGGATTGTTACGGTATGTGTTGTGAGTGATTTCGTGGATCAAGGTGAGGCATAGGAAATGATCCCTGCAGAAGGCAGACAAGAGACGGGATCGTAGCCTATGGCTTATGGAAGTATCTCAGTGAAGGTGACAGAAGTGATAAAACACAGAATCTCTACAGTGTGGAAACAGGTCCTTCGGTCCAACAAGTCCATACCGACTTCCGAAGAATAGCCCACACACCCATTCCCCTACATTTAAACCCTGAGTAATGCACCCAATCTACACATCATTGAACACCACTGGGGGCACTTTAGCATGGCCAATTCACCTAACCAGCACACTTTTGGATTAAGATTGTGGAAGCAAACCGGAGCACCCAGAGGAAACCCACGCACACACGGGGAGAATATGCAACCTCCACACATATAGGCACTCGAGTTTGGAATTGAACCCGGGTCCCTGTCACGCTCAGACAGGAGTGCTAACCATTAAGCCACTGTGCTGCCCAACAAGTGGCAGTTGATCATCCATGTTCTGCTTGGAGAAAAGCTTCCATTTGGGTGTCACTTTAACACACCACCCTATTCCCTGACCAAAGTCTCTGTCTTAGGCTTATGGAGTCTTCCAGCAAAGCTCAGCACAAGCTGCAAGAACAACACCTCATTTTCAGCTTGGGGCCTCGACAGCCCTTTCAGCTCAATATCGCATTCAATAATTTTAAGCCCTTGATTCTCGTGAGTCATAGTCTTCTACGCCACACACCAGACCTTGTTATCACATTGCACACTACATATCATTAGCCACGAATATTGTACCTGCATGGATCGAAAATTGGTTAACTGTCAGACATTATAGAGTGAAGATAAATTAGTGTTGGGACCGCAATTGTTACGCAGATGAATTTGAGTTGAGGACCAAGTGTAGTGTATCAGTTTTTGCAGATGACACTAACATGAGTGGTAGAGCAAAGTGTGCAGAGGTCACTGCAAGTCTGCAGAAGGATGCAGATAGGTTACAAAAGTGTGCAAGGATCACCGATATGGAGTACACTGTTAGTTAATGTGACGTCATACATTTTGATAGGTGTAACATAAAATCGAGATAATACCTAAATGATGAAAAATTGCAACATGCTGTTCCGAACAATCAGCTGGTTGTTCTTGTGCTTGATTCAGAAGATGTTGATTTTCAGGTGCAACAGGTTGATGCTGTAGCTGGAGAGGGTGCTGGTGAGACCACACCTGGACCACTGCATATAGTTTTTGTCTCCTGACTTCAGCAGGGATGTGCTGGCACAGGATCTGCAGAGGAGGTTCACCAATTTGATTCCGGAGTTGACAGGGTTTGCTTATGAGAAGAGATTGTGTATACTCAGACGATACTCATTGGAATTTAGAATAATGGGGGGGGGGGAGTGGGGTTCTTTAGCAAAAAAAGTAAATGATGAAGGGAATTGTTATGATAGAAACAAGAAAGTTGTTCCCACTGATCGATAAAAGAGAGAACATAACGTCAAAACTCGGAAAGAGTTGCAGAGGAACTTCTTCACTCAAAGCATTGCGAATTTGTGGAATTCCCTGTCCTTTGAAGTAGTTCTTGAATGCATTTAAGGTAAAGGCAGATTTTTGAACAGGAAATGAATAAAACATTATGATGAGTGGACAGGAAAGTGGAGCTAAGTCCATGAAAATATCAGCCATCGTCTTAGTGAGTGGCCGAATAGGCTTGAGGAGCCAAATAGCCGACCACTGCCCTCCTATTTCTTATGTCCCCAATTTCCAGCCGTCCCTTTACCAGTAAACAGCTTCTCCCAATCAGATTTTGAAATTTCTTGCCTTGCATTGTGAAACTTCGTCCAATTTAGAACTTTAACAACTGGATTATAGATTACTTACAGCGTGAAAACAGGCCCTTTGGCCCAACAAGTCCATACCGACCCTCTGCAGAGCAACCAACCCAGACCGATTTCCCCACCTTTACCCCTTCACCTTACACCAGGGGCAATTTAGCATGGCCAGTTCACCTAACCTGCACATGTTTGGACTGTGGGAGGAAACCGGAGCACCCGGAGGAAACCCACGCAGACACGGGAAGAATGTGCAAACTCCACACAAACAGTTGCCTGAGGCGGGAATTGAACCCGGGTCTCTAGCGCTGTGAGGCAGCAGTGCCAAACACTTTGCCACCATAACTTCTCCATAACTTTTTTAAAAAACTAATGGAATGATCATGAAATTCCTACAACATTGAAGTAGGCTATTTGGCTCATTGTGTTCACACCAACCATCCGAAGAGCCTCCTACCCTACCCGGGTAACGCTGCATTTCTCAAGGATGATCCAGGGGGAGAATAAGGAATGGAAATGCGAGACGTCAGAGTCAAAACGTGTGGTGCTGGAAAAGCACAGCCAGTCAAGCAGCATCTGTGAAGCAGGAGAGTCAACTTTTTGAACATACGCTCTTCATCAAACCATCGACTCTCCTGCTCCTCAGATGTTATCTTACCAGCTGTGCTTTTCCAGCGCCACACATTTTGACCATGGCTAATCCACTGAAACTGCACATCTTCAGACTCTGGGAGAAACTGGTACATGTGGAGGAAACCCATGCAGACACGAGGAGAATGTTGAAATTTCACAGCCAATCGTCCAATGTTGGAATTAAACCCAGGTCCCCAATGCTGAGACAGCAGACCTAACCATTGAGCAACCGTGCCATGGGATCTTTGGTGCGAATGCGCTCCACAATTGCTACCTCAGTCATTTGTCCTGCATCATTCCACAAGAGAAAAGATAGCGATGGTCTAGTGGTATTATCGTTGAACTGTTATACCAGAGACCCAGATACCATTTTGGACATCAGGGTTTGAATCCTGCCATGGCAGATTGTGGAAATTGCACTGAATACATTTCTAGAATTACAAATCTACTGATAACCATGAATCCATTGTCGATTGTTGAAAACCCTATCTGGTTCACCAATGTCCTTTAGGGGAGGAATCTGCCACCATTACCTGGTCTTGGCTACATGTGACTCCAGACCAACAGCAATGTCATTAACTCGTAACTGCACTCTGGGTAATTGTGTTCAATTTAAACCGATTATATCCATATAAATCTTCGGTGTAACACTCTAGCAGCGCAAGTGGCAGCAGTAGGTTTGGAGGCCACGTTTCTTCAAAGAATGAAGCCCAAATCCCGTACTTTAGACAGCTCAGGCACACTGCCACACATTGGTCTGGCTCAATATGACTACTTCGATTGGGCTACTGCAGCACAACAAAAGGGAAGACACACTGAGGGGATTTGAGGTCCCCATCATGCTCGTCCATTTCCTTAGGTGTCCGACTGTGCCAAACTACAATGTAAATGTTCCACCAGATACTCACAGCCCTCCAATCCAAACAAATATAATAGAAAATCTGAAACCATTCGATGAGACTTGGTTGAGCAACAAATGTCATGTGTCTGTGAGAGAAGAGAGAAATGTAAGAAAGCTTCACACTAATTAACAAGAATTGCATTTCCTTTCAGCCCAACAGCAGACATGGAGGGCGACATTCAAAGCAAAGTTACTGTGAACATGAAGCACGTAATGCATGTAATGTTCATTCACGTTAATGCACAACACTGTTGTTGTTTCTGCATGCCTTCAATCCGAAGATCTTTAGTGTGTGAGACGAGCATGATAATCACTCCAGTCATAAACAGAGCGGGGTTACCCACTTGACTGAGTTGCCACACAGCGAGGATTGCTTTGTTCAGAACATATCATGTTTGTTGTGCGGGAGTGAAACCAAGCTCAGTCAATCACAGAGACAGTGCAACATGCTGTCAGCACATATGAAGTTTCCGGGATCCTAAATCCAGGAGGATCAACAGTTGCAGGAAGATGGCCGGAGAAATGGGCTGACAACCATATCAGCGATGATCGAATGGCAGAGCAGACTAGATGTGCAGAAGTTCCCAATTGTGCTCCTATATCTTCGGTTCTATGGTCATCTGGTATCGTAGGGAGATAGGAACAGAGTTAATTGTTCAGCTCGATATCTAGGGAGAGAAAAGGGCCCCTCAAAGATCAGCAAGGCGGCCTTTGTGTGGAGCCACAGAAAATGGGGGAGATACTAATCGAATATTTTGCATCAGCATGTACTTTGCAAAAGGATATGGAACATGTAGACTGTAGGGAAATAGATGGTGACACCTTGCAAAATGTTCAGATTACAGAGGAGGAAGTGCTGGATGTCTTGAAACGGTTAAAGATGGATAAATTCCCAGGACCTGATCAGGTGTACCCGAGAACTCTGTGGGAAGCGAGAGAAGTGATTGCTGGGCCTCTTGCTGAGGTATTTGCATTATCGATAGTCACAGGTGAGGTGCCGGAGATTGGCTAACGTGGTGCCACTGTATTAGAAGGGCGGAAAAGGCAAGCCAGGGAATTATAGACCAGTGAGCCTGACCTCGGTGGTGGGCAAGTTGTTGGAGGGAATCCTGAGGCAACAGATGTAATGTATTTGGAAAGACAAGGACTGTCGGGATTGTCAACATGGCTTTGTGCATGGGAAAACATGTCGCACAAACTTGATTGAGTTGTATGAAGAAATAACAAGAAGATTGAAAAGAGCAGAGCAGTAGATGTGATCTATATGGACTTCAGTAAGGCGTTCGACAAGGTTCCCCATGGGAGATGGATTAGCAACGTTAGACCTCATGGAATCCAGGGAGAACTAACCATTTGGATACAGAACTGGCTCAAAGGTAGAAGGAGGAGGGTTGTTTTTCAGACTGGAGGCCTGTGACTAGTGTATTTCCACAAGGATCAGTGCTAGGCCCTCTACATTTTGTCATTTACATAAATGATTTGGATGCGAGCATAAGAGGTACAGTTATTAAGTATGCAGGTGACACCAAAGTTGGAGGTGTAGTGGACAGCAAAGAGGGTTACCTCAGATTACAGCAGGATCTTGACCAGATGGGCCAATGGGCTGAGAAGTGACAAGTGGAGTTTAATTAAGATAAATGCGAGGTGCTGCATTTTGGAAAAGCAAATCTTAGCAGGACTTATACACTTAATGGTAAGGTCCTAGGGAGTGTTGCTGAGCAAACAGACCTTGGAGTGCAGATTCATAGCTCCTTGAAAGTGGAGTCGCAGGTAGATAGGATAGTGAAGAAGGCGTTTGATATGCGTTCCTATATTGGTCAGAGTATTGAGTACAGGAGTTCGGAGGTCATGATGCGGCTGTACAGGACATTGGTTAGGCCACTGTTGGAATATTGCATGCAATTCTGGTCTCCTTCCTATCGGAAAGATGTTGTGAAACTTGAAAGGGTTCAGAAAATATTAACAAGGATTTTGCCAGGGTTGGAGGGTCTGAGCTACAAGATGAGGCTGAACAGGCTGGGGTTGTTTTCCCCGGAGCGTCGGAGGCTGAGAGGTGACAATATAGAGGTTTACAAAATTATAAGGGGCGTGGATAGGATAAATAGACAAAGTCTTTTCCCTGGAGTCGGAGAGTCCAGAACTAGAGGGCATAAGTTTCGGGTGAGAGGGAAAAGATGTAAAAGAGATCTCAGGGGCAACTTTTTCACGCAGAGGGTGGTGTGTGTATGGAATGAGCTGCCAGAGGATGTGGTGGAGGTTGGTACAATTGCAATATTTAAGAGGCATTTGGATGTGTACATGAATAGGAAGGGTGTCAAGGGATATGTGCTGGGTGCTGGCAGGTGGGACTAGATTGGCTTGGGATATCTGGTCGGCATGGACGGGTTGGACGAAAGAGTCTGTTTCAATGCTGTGCATCTATATGACTTTATAACTTGCTGATTTTTTCCAGCAAGTTATGTTTTTGTTAAAGCAAGAGAAGGTGGAAGAGTGATCATGAGCCAATCGGTTATCTCGGCTCCCTTCCCTGTTCCCCAAATCACTTCTACGTCACACGGAAACCTCACAATCCTGCCCCTCCATTACCGGGAATAAACTGTTCATTGAGTAAAATCAGTCACATAAGTAGATCACTTTCCGTGTGAATTGGGAAAGGTTCAGAGAAAGTTCTCAGAGGCTTCCATCGGAATCCACTGAACCAATCAATTCGGGTTTAGCTCCATTTGAAATGGATTCACCACTGTCGGTCCCCCCAGTGTGTGGCCATTCTCATTTTTTGACTGAACCCTTTGGTTGGTGCAGGGTTTGAGCGCAACCTGCCCCTTTGAAAGGAACATCATTAATTGCACATTCGGCTACACCTTTAAACTGCTCTCTGGCACTTCCAGTGAAGCAGAGACAGTTTTCACACAGAAACTGGCATCTGGACAAAAGTAGTCGGAGGAACAGGTAGAAGCTCTGTTTTAGGTGTTGACACTGCCAAAGGATTGGAGAGCTGGGATCCACCTCAGAAAATAAAGTTCTAAACTGACAGTGTCCAGCATAGAACTCTAACCTACGATGTGGAGATTTAGAGTCTCATACTTTGCCGACTGAGATAACGGGGTATGACTCGGTCTCCTTTCTTTTTCCATTTCATTCTGAGCCAAATGCGCATTCCAATTCCCAGTTCATTCCTCCCAATCACAAATAACATAATTCACTTCTTCCACTTCTCAGTTCTTCCTCCTTAAGAACATTTCAATCCATTTTCGGCACTTGTTCTGGGATTAAAGATCCATTATTAATATTTTAACTTTGTTGCCCTCATCTTAGCGCAGCCAATATGACCTCAGATAGTTAATCAATCTTCGAAATTGTTTCAATGCACCTTGTCATTTCTGTTACAGACTGTAAGGAATTCTCATCTGGCTGATGGGACACAATCAACACTACCACCACTTTCTTTGTTCTGAACGTCAGAAACTGTTACCATTTTTAGGTGGGGGATAGGAATTTCGTTCAAAAATGATCTGAGGGCAGGAAGAATCTGCTGCAGCCTTTACCAAAATGTGCTCAAGGGCTGGCCAGGAAGCATCTGATTGAAGCTGTAGCCACTTTCTTCCACCAGCCCGGGATTGGATAGAGCAGGATCACATCCTGCTGCTTGTTCCTGTCTCACTCCGTGTGCAGCCGGGATGAATCATGGTTGGAACTGTTTGAATCAAATCTCATCACAGAATTCTAGTGGGTGGACTGTCAGTACGTGGTCAGTGTCAATTTTTGATCTGAAATAGCTGAGGCTCTGTACCTGGGTAATGTTGAACCACAAACGTTTCAGCCAAATGCACTGACCAAATAGTGCAACAGAAATTTTCACCAACAAGCTATGCAAATTCCCCTAAAGCAGGGATGTTGAAGGGATGTTATCCAGCTGGAGCTGTCACTGATTTCGGACTCTGTCACAAATTTTCATGCTTTCATCAGTGAAAGTGTCAGAGGCCTGAGGAGCTGCAAACATGCAGAGGAAAAGTAAATATAACATTCTGCCTGAGTGTTTCGCAAGCAACTACATCCTTTAGAAGCAATTGCCGAGATACTTCATGCAGTGATTCTGGTAGCTGGAGAAACTCAGTATGACTAGCATCCTTGATGGACATAGAAACAACATTAACATTTAAAAGCTGATAATGCTGCATTCTATCCTGGACTGATCGATTTCGAAAAGTTCTTTCACTGAGTAGCGAACACAGAGAGAGAAAAATCGAACAAAGGGAATAATTTGTCTGAGGTCTAACCTTGACTGGCATTATCTTTTCTGCACTTTTTTCCAGAATGTTTGAATAGGGTTCACAGACAGAAATCTCAAATCAGTCAACGTATAAGAAATAACGTATAAGGGCGGCACGGTGGCTCAGTGGTTAGCACGACTGCCTCACAGCGCCAGGGTCCCAGGTTCGATCCCAGCCTCGGGCAACTGTCTGTGTGGAGTTTGCACATTCTTCCTGTGTCTGCGTGGGTTTTCTCCGGGTGCTCCGGTTTCCTCCCATGTTCCAAAAGATGTGCAGGTCAGGTGAATTGGCCATGCTAAATTGTCCCATAGTGTTAGGTGCATTAGTCAGGGGGAAATGGGTCTGTGTGGGTTACTCTTCGGAGGGTCGGTGTGGACTGGTTGGGCCGAAGGGCCTGTTTCCACACTGTAGGGAATCGAATCGAATCTGACAGAATCAGTGGATTCACCAGGTACGGTATATTTTTGGCTTTTAAGTGTAAGTGTTGACCTCCCAATCAGGCTATGTACTTTATTTAATTTCTCCATCACATTCTCCATGTCAATCTTGTCAAAAATCTTAAATTTGTATCCCATTTCTGTCAGGTAATATTAATATCTTGTTTATTACTGAAACCAATCATAATTTCTTACAGCGCTTTCAATTCTCACTGAAGCTTCAGATTCTCCCTGACCTCACAAATCTCTCAGTCCTGAACCATTCTGTTGACAAAAACCAATATGCCCCCTCTCTGGACCTGCTATCCTTCCCAATGTGTGGGTGAGCGTGGTTTACACAGACACACATGCTCTGTGTTCTTGAGAATGATGACATCACACAACAACAATTAAAAGGTGACATCAGCCACTCCCAGGGATTTCCTCAACTGCGATATTTTTCTCTGACTTCAATGTTTCTGATTTTTATTTTCCCAGTTGTAGGCTTCAGAAGGAGATTCGCAAATGGTCAGATAAGGTTAAGAATGATGCAGAGACTTTACAAATGTATGAAGAGTGTGAATATAACGAGAGAGAAAGTAGGGCTTCTTTAAAATCAAGGAGGTTGTTTTTGTGTTGAAACTCGGTAGGTGAGAGACATACTCAATGAATATTTTGTTTCTGTTTGTACTGTGGAGAAAGAAATGGAGTCTGGAGAATACAGAGAAATAAATTTTGATGTTTTTAAAACAGGTCACGCGACAGTAGAGGAAGTTCTGTAGGTCGTAAAGAATGTAAAGGAAGATAAATCTCTGGGCTCTGATCTAACGTATCCCAGAACGTTGTGGAAAGTCAGGGAAGAAATTATGAGACCTCTTGCAGAAATATTTGCATCATCAATAACTACTTTTGAAGTGCCTGATGATTGCAGGCTGGCAAACGTTGTGCCTTTGTTAAATAATGGTTGCAAGGAGAAACCATGAATCTTTCGATCAGTGAGTCTCACTTCTGTTGTGGCGAAATTGTTGGAGTGGTTTTAAAAGATAGGATTTGTGGACATTTACAGGGCAAAAACTATAAGGGATAGTCAGCATGGTTTATCGTAGATAATCATATCTCGCAAATTTATTGGGTTTTTGAGGAATTTAAGTAAGAAAATACCAGAACAATAGACATTGTTTACTTGGACTTCAGTGAACTTTCGCAAGGTTGTACACAGTGGACGAATTAGTAAAGTTAGGTCACATGGGTTTCAATTTCAGCTTGGCAACTGGATACACAATTGGTCTAATGATAATGCAGGGAGCAATGGTAGAGGGTTGGCTCTAGGACTGAAGGCCTGTGACAAGCGGTATTCTCGAGGGATCAGTTCTGGGTCCTATTTTGTTGTCTTTTGTAGAAATGATTTAAATAGTTAGTAGGTTTGCAGACGATGCCAAAATTGGTGGCCCAGTAGACAGTGAAGAAGGTATTCTAAGATTCCAAAAAGATCTTGATCAAATAGGCCAATGAGATTAAAATTGTCAGATGGAGTTCAATCTGCATAAAAGTGAGGTGTTTATTTTGGTGCAATAAACGAGTGTAATGCTTATGAAAATAATGATGGGGCCTTGGATAGTGTTGCAGAACAGAAGGACCTGGGGTATAGGTATATAATTCTTTGAAGTCTGAGTCGTTTATAGACAGGGTTGATAAAAAGGCATTTGGTACACTTCCTTTTGAGTGTAAGAGTCAGGAAACCATGTTGAGATTGTACAGGACACTAGTGAAGCCTTTTTTGCAAAGTTGTCCAGTTCTGGTCGCCCAATTATAGGAAGGATATTATCAAGCTGAAGTGGGTTCAGAAGAGATTAACGATGATATTGCCAGTTCTGGAAGCTTTGAGTTACAAAGAAAAGCGGTATGCAAGGGTGTTTTCACTGGCGTGAGAAGGTTGAGAGTCGAGAGTGCGATGATGGAAAAGCACACAGGTGAGGCAGCATCTGGGGAGAAGGAAAATCGACATTTCGGGCAAAAGCCCTTCATCAGGAACATCTTGGAGGAGGAGTTGTGGAATAATTACTCCATGTTCGACAAAAAGTTACCAAGAGACGCAGAAAGTCCTCACGAAATTAAACATTAATCTTGCAAAATCAAGGCTGTGGCAGCCAGAAAATGCCCTCCCTGAGTTCCCACGAGTATTTGTCCCTCTGCAGTTTAGTTCCCGTGCTTACCGGGTAACATTAGTATTAACAATCATGCTGGCTTGATTAGATTATTTACAGTGTGGAAACCCTACAAGTCCACACCGCCCCGCAGAAGCGTAACCCACCCATGCCCCTACATCTACCCACTATGGGCAATTTAGCATGGCCAATTCACCTGACCTACACATCTTTGGACTGTGGGAGGAAACCAGAGCACCCGGAGGAAACCCACGCAGACACGGGGAGAACGTGCAAACTCCACACAGTCAGTCGCCTGAGGCGGGAATTGAACCCAGGTCTCCGACACTGTGAGGCAGCAGTGCTAACCACTGTACCACCGCGCCGCCCGCTTGCTTTGTCTCTCTAAATTAGTCATCGTCTGCTTCACTAGTTCCCGAAGTTACACTTAAGCTATCACAGCACATGACGATTATCTATTAATGGAGCCCTGTGTTATGATCCCAGGCATACATTACAACGCTAAGTTAACCACATAACTGCCAGAATAACTTCCATATATTCCCCCCTTTGAAACCAACAGTTCTCACACAGAGAAAGAAAGCAAGGAGGCTGGATGCACAAAGGCCAAATCGAATGACAGTGAACCAAAGCCAGGCCGAATCGATGGGCGTCGAAGCCCTTTGTTCCTCCACACTGCTATGAATCTGGCCTTTAACACTGTATTCTGCATTCAAATTCGGTCTACGAAAATAAACCTTTCCAGTTTGAAATCCATCTGCCGCTTATCAGCTCAGTTCTGCTTCTAGTCAATACTGCGTTGCAACCTACAACAGCCTCCCACGCTCTGCACCACTCCACAAACCTCGTTTGATCGGCGTACCTATGAACCCACCCACTTCCCATCGAAGTCATTTATAAAAATTACAAAGAGCTGAAGTTCCATCACTGATTCCTGCGGATATACCACTGATCACTGAGCTCCAGGCTGAATATTTCCCATTTACTACCACCCGTTGTCTTCCAAGCGCCAGCCAATTGTGTATCCAAACTGCTAGATTTCCCTATGCCCCATGCATCCTTACTTCTTGGACAAAGGAACAACTTTATTTTTCCTGGACTTCACAAATATTCAATGGAGCATTAGATTAGATTAGTTTTCCAACAGTGGGGGAACAGGCTCTTCGGCCCAACAAGTCCACAACGATCCTCTGAACAGCAACCCACCCAGACCCATTCCCGTACATTCACCCCTGACGAATGCACCTAACACTACAGGCAATTTAGCATGGCTAATTCACCTAACCTGCACATTTTTGGACTGTGGGAGGAATCCCATTCAGACTTGGGGTGAATGTGCAAACTCCACAGAGACAGTTGCCTGAGGTGAGAATTGAACCCGGGTCCCTGGCGCTGTGAGGCAGAAGTGCTAACCACAAACAGATATCATTTCCAGGGCCCCAGAAACCTCCATCCTTGCCTCCTATTGCAGCTCAGAATAGTTGATCAGTTTTGATCACGTGAAATCCAAGGAGTATGATCTACTTGAATAAAAGCTGAATTGAAATCAGGAGACAGGCAGTGGTGGTGTATCGGTGCTTTGTGGACTGGAGGCCCATAATCAGCTTTGTCCGACAAGGATTAATGCTGGATCCACTGTTTTTGTCAATTACAGAAATGGGTTGGATGTGAATACAGGACGTATCGTTAGTAATCTTAATGATGACACCAAAATTGATGGAGTAGTAAATAGTGAAGCAAATCATTTCAGAGTACCTTACTCAGACAGTTAATTGGTCGTGGAGTGGCAGATGATGTTATGAAGGTATGGGTGCATCTTTCAGAGGCCTTGGCAAGTACACGGAGTGCTGGAGAATTTAAGAATTAGCATTTGATTCAGAACAAACAGAATACGCTGAGTTACGGTTAGACAAAAACACAAATCCAAATTCAGTGAATCAGTTAAATTTGTACTGCGAAATATATCAAACTCCAATCCAATTTGCATTGAATATATTGAAAATCTGAAAACCAATGACACAATTCGATGCTTTGGGGAGATGAGACCGGGAAAAAATTGAACAGTTGATAGAAGAACTGCCATGACCAACATGTAAAGTGACTGTTTGAAAAGTGGCTCCCTTAGAAGGAGACTGAAAGGGGAGAAAAAAATTGGAGGGTTTGCAATGCAGGCACTGGTAGCACAAAATGTGAGGTAAGTACACATTGTGAAAGCACAGAGACAATATGTAGGCGAGGGCAAACAATTGAAATTGTGGTGAAAGCCAAATCTGAGGGTGGCGTGCAAGTGGGAAGGTGCAAAATTTGGGGGCATGAGAATAAAAGAACAAAAGATGTATAGAATATTTGATGTAGGGGCACAAAATTGTGGTGCTGCATAATTGCAGCAGATACAACATTTGGGGAGGTGCATCATTTGCAGAGGTCCCGCAAAACCTAGGGCGCAACTACAGGGGCATAACACAGGGAGGATTTTGACATCAGGGAGGGATGCATAATATGGTGGGTCGGCTGCAAATGGGAGTGCAGTATCTTGGTCAGTATTTGAGGGTGTAAAATTTTGGAGAGCACAAAACCTGGGGATGCACAATGTTTGGGGAGTCCACAAAGCTTTTCTCGGGGGGGGGGGTGTGGGAGGGGGAGAAATAAAATATTGGGTGTTGCATTATTGGGAGATTGTGAATATGAGCATGAAAAATCAGAATTTTTGAGTGTCAATCTTTGGCAGAAACGCATACATGGGGGAGGTACAAGATTTGAGGGGACATTCACAACTGGAAGGATACAACATTGTTGGAGACTGCAGAATTGGCGGGTTGCAAAATTCGAGATGACCGCTCCAACCAAGGGGAGGGGACCAATAGAGACTAACGTTCAGAGGTTGGAAAAGTCTGGGGTCCAAGATTTGTGAAAGAGTGCAATACTGGGGGATGTCCAAATTTAGTAGTGATACAAAACATGGAGGGTAAGACGAATGCAAACCCCACAGATGTCTGCAGAGACACAGAGTGGGGACAACAGTAACAAAGGTCAAAAAGAAGGGGAATATTTTTAAAAAGAGACAAAAATGACAGGGGATAAAGAAGAAAAGAAAAACAACATCGGCAGAAGGATAAGATAAGGTAAGAGTCCAAAATACAAAAGAAAGTGAGTGCAAAAGAGACAACATAAGAGAGGGAATATAAGATAGATATATAGATAGATAGATAGATAGATAGATAGATAGATAGATAGATAGATAGATAGATAGATAGATAGATAGATAGATAGATAGATAGATAGACAGATAGATGGAGAGAGATGAGAGAGAGATAAAGAGAGGGGGCGAGAAAGACAGAGATAATTGTAAAGCCAGACTACATGGAAGTAAATCGTTCCCTCTCTGCCCACCCCGGGGCAGCCGGTCTGTACACCAACAGCAAGACTGCTGCTGCCTTTGTGGGGTAAGTCTCCAAATCTTTTGATAGATTCCATCTCTGCCCTGGACAGGCAACGTTGGAGAGATTATTTGGGGAAGGGATGTTTAGGGTTAACTGCTATGTAGAACTCCAGGGAAAGTGTGGGGAAAAGAGAGAGGGCAGGAGGTCAGTCATTTGGAGAACTGTCCAGGACTGCTCTCAGCAGCATTTCAGTGAGGCACGTTCATTTTTAATCATTGTGCCTCTAAACAAAAGACAGGATCAGGGTTGAAACAGCTATTTGACGTAATGTTTCTATTGGGACCTTGAAATCTCCTTTGGATAATCCAAAATTCAGACAACTGATATTCAATAATCGAGGTTCTTCTGTACTCCATTCTGTTTAGGCCTATCATGTGCCCTTTTCCAAATGGTAGGATTAAAATATTTTTGTTCGTTGTCAGTTTTTATCGGGCTTCCCTTTCCGCTGTTCAGTGCATCTACTGCAAATCGTTGATATGTATCAATGGCGTGGCAGAAGTTATGGAGTGTAGGATCCTTGGTTTACTCAGCACGTTGAATCCCTTTGCTGAGGACTGATTGTTCATCCTCAGTGAGGCAAGGTCTGGGGGGATGGTGAAAACTCGGCATGTGAAATCGTTAGGGGCGGACATGGCTGCAGAAGAGGTCACGATGGGGCTGAAATGACGTCATCGATCGTCGTGTGGAAGGTGGCCGCACCGGCCTCATGCCTAATGGCGGCAGTTCCAGAGACTGGGGAGAGCTGCTGGAATGTTTTCGGAGTGCTGGTTATGGAGGTGGCTATATAAAAGTCTGTTGTACTTACAGTGTTTCGTGTTTGAGGTGATGTAGAAATAATATTTGTTGAGTGCACGAATTCTTCTTAGGATATACTACAGAAGGGGTAATTTGCAATTCTGGGAGAGGTTGTTCCTCAGTTGTAGCGCAGCTGACTGTAGAGATCCGAACAGGCATGGACTCCAGACTACATTAAAAGCAGCACAGTTTGGATCCGAACAGGCATGGACACCATACTTTATTCAAACCAGCACAGTTTGATCTGAACAGGCTGCAACCAACTGATGCCATGTGGATTCCGGACTACATTCAAGCCAGCACAGTTTGGATCCTAACAGGACAACCAGTACAGACGATAAATTCAGCCGTTGTTGCCACCATGTCCGCCCGCACCAACGCCACTCACCTGCACACTGCTGACACGCACCCCATGGATCCCACTGTCCCCATCCCCAACCCCCAGAACCCAGAGGGGAACATCATTCCTTCTAATGACTTCACCCCATTCCCCCTACCACCACTCCCATCCAGTTGCAGGCTCCGCCCCACTCCCTGGTCCACATCTGCACAAGGTCCGAGCTCCCAGTCCTGCTGAATTTTCAACAACCCCCCAGAACTGCCCTTCACTGAGTACGAACGATCAGCAAAGGCCTTAGCTTCATCACCTTCTTTCCACGCATCAGCAAATTCAATAAACGTCGTGACGTCGAGCACTTCTTCTGCCGCCTCTGCCTCTGAGTTTACTTTTTCAATCAGGACTCCCGCCCAACTTCCAAGGAGCCCTTCACTCACCTCCAACGGACCCCATCCACCTGGACGCCCGCTATTACCCATCCTCGATCTCTTCATTTTCAACTGGTGCCTAGACATTAACTGCCTTAACCTGTCTCCCCCCTCCCCCACTCCAACCTCACACACTCAAAACACAAAGCCCTTCATTCCCTCTGCTCCGATCCTAACCTCATCATCAAATTAGCGGACAAATGGGGTGCAGTGATAGTTTGGCACACTGACCTCTACACCACTGCAGCCAAGTGCCAACTCGAAGACACCTCCTCCTACTGCCCTCTCGACCATGGCCTCACCTCCCCCCCCCCCCCCCACCGATCACCAAACCATCATCTCCCAGACCATACACAACCTCATCACCTCAGGAGTTCTCCCACTCGCAGCTTCCAACCATATAGTTTGGGAACCCCGTGCCGCCCGATTCTACCTCCTTCCCAAGATCCACAATCCTCACCACCCCGGCTAACCCATTGTCTTAGTCGGGTCCTGCCCCAGCTAACTTATCTCTACCTACTTTGATACTGTCCCACCTCCCCTAGTCCAGGAATTCCCTACATACACTCGAGACATCACCCACGCCCCTCATCTCCTCCAAGATTTCCGTTTCCTCTGCCCCCACGCCACATCTTCACCATGGACATCCAATCCCTCTACATCTCCATCCGCCATGACCAAGGCTGCCAAACACTCTGTTTCTTCCTCTCCCACCAGTACCCTTCCACTCACACTTTCATTCGTTTGGCTGAACTAGTCCTCATTCTTAACACTTCCTCCTTCGAATCCTCCCACTTCCTCCAGATGAAAGGGGTAGCCATGAGCACCTGCACTTGTCCCAGCTATGCCTGTCTCTTTGTTGGCTATGTAAAACAGTCCAGCTTACGAAGTTACTCAGCACCACACGCCACGTCTTCCTCTGCTGCATTCATGGCTGCATCAGCGCCACCTCATGCTCCCGCGAGGAGGTTGAACAGTTCTTTACATTGGGAAGACTGGACACCTTCTTGCAGAGCGCATTAGGGAACATCTCCGGGACACCTGCACTAATCAACCCCACAACCCACTGGCCAAACAGTTCAAGTCCCCCTCCTACTCTGCCGAGCTCATGCAGGTCCTGGGCATCCTCCACCAGCACTTCCTCACCACCCAATGCCTGGAGGAAGAATGCCTCATCTTCTGCTTCAGAACACTTCAAACCCAGGGCATCAATGTGGACTTCACTAGTTTCGTAATTTCCCCTCCCCCAAATTATCCCAGTTCCAACCTGCCAGCTGAGCACCATCCTCATGACCTGTCATTTCTGCCAATCTTCTTTCTCGCCTATCCACTCCCCTGTCCGACCTATCACATTCAAACCCACCTCCATCCATCTATTGCACTCTTAGATACGTTCTCCCCAGCCGCACACTCCCCTCCATTGTTCGCTCCATGCCAGAAAGTCCCTGCGTCATTCCTGATGAGGTGCTTTTGCCCGAAACGTCGATTTTCCTGCTGACCTGCTGTGATTTTGCAGCACGGGACTAATCTTGACTCTGATCTCCAGCATCTGTAGTCCTCACTTTCGCCAAGATGAATGGAGCGTTGTTTTCCATTTCATTTGCATTTGAGTAGAGGCGTAATGACATCCTAATGACATCCTACAGGGTCTGGGTGAGATCTCACCTCATTGTGCAATATTTTGTGCAGTTTTGGGCTCCTGCCTTCTCAAGGATTATCCTGACATTGACAGAGTGCAATGGAGGATGACCAGACTGATTTCTGGGATGGCAGGCTCGTTGTGTGAGCCGGGTTTTCATCCACTAGGCCTGTGCTCTATGAAGGTTTAGAAAATGATGGGAGATCGCAGTGAAATATGTAAAGCCTTGATAGGGCGACGCAGAGTGGAAGCATGAATGATAATTCCCCTGGCTGGGATAGCTAAAACAAGAGGCCACAGTACTTGGTAGAGGAGGCCACTCTGCATTGAGAGGAGAATGAATGTCTACATTCAGAGAATGGTAAACCTGGGGAATACTCTTCCATATTAACCTGTAAAAGCGAAGACACTGAATAGAAATAAGGATTTCTAGACAGAAGGCAATGGGAAAAGAGCTAGAAAATGCTATAGACATAATAGAGGATCAGCCATACTCCAGTAGTTCTCCCATAACACAGTATTAATGTTCCTGTGCAACACTGAGTCGTAAAACAAATCACGCAAGGTAACTACAGGTGACATTCGGAGCAGCGAGAGGCGGGAGCCGGAAGGAGGTGACGTTGATGCGAGGTGATTGTCGAGAATGCCGGTAAGTATATTTAAACTTCTGACCTTCAGGCCAGCGAGGGAGGAGCGAGCAAAGGACTTCTGGAAACGGTAAGTAGAACACTTTATATTTGCGTGGTTGCATTACCCGAGACAGTACTCGGGTAGTTTCCACTCATCCTCCTCCTCTAACCTAAAAAAAAGTTGTGGAGCCAGATTGACAAGTTTACTTCCTAATACTTTTTTTAATAGTCACTTCGGGAGCTAGAGTACTGGGAATGTAGTTTAGGGCAGTGGAATGTTCCTCTTGCAGTATGTGGGAAGTAATGGTCACCACTCATGTCCCTGCTGACTACATCTGTGGGAAGTGCACCCAAAACCAGCTCCTCGAAACCCACGTTAGGGAACTGGAGCTGGAGTTGGATGAACTTTGGATCATTCGGAAGGCAGAGAGGGTTATTGGCAGGACTTACAGAGAGGTAGTCACTCCCCAGATAAAAGAAACGGACAGATGGGTGACAGTTAGGGGACAGAAAGGGAACTGGCAGGCAGTGCAGGGATCCCCTGTTGCCATTCCCCTCAACAATAAGTATACCGTTTTGGATACTGTTGGGGGGATGACTTATCACGGAAAGCAGTGGGACACCTGCTGCTCAAAAGGGAAGTGGGAAGAGGAACAGAGCAGGAGTCATTGGGGACTCGATAGTTAGGGGGACAGATAGGAGGTTCTGTGGGGACGAGAGAGTCTCACGGTTAGTGTGTTGCCTCCCAGGTGCCTAGGTCCGTGATGTCTCTGATCATGTTTTTCGGATCCTTCGGGGGGGTGGGGGGGGGTGGAGGGAGAGCAGCCCCAAGTCGTGGTCCACATTGGTACCAATGACATAGGTTGGAAGAGATGAGGACTTGAGGCAGAAATTCGGGGAGCTAGGATGGAAGCTTATGGCTAGGAAAAACAGTTGTTTTCTCTGGTTTGCTGCCCGTGCCATGTGCTAGTGAGGTGAGGAATCGGGAGAGAAAGGAGTTGAACACGTGGCTACAGGGATGGTGCAGGAGGGAAGGTTTCGGGTTTTTGGATAATTGGAGCTCTTTCTGGGGTAGGTGGGACCTCCACAAGCAGAATGGTCTTCACCTAAACCAGAAGGGTACCAATATCCTGGGTGGGAAATTCACTAAAGCTTTAAGGTGGATATAAACTAATACAGCAGGGGGATGGAAACCAAATATGTAGGACAGGTACAGAAGAGGATGACAGTAGGAGTTCCAAAATCAAGTATCTGATACTGGCAAGCGAGAACCTGGATTGAAGTGTGTGTACTTCAACGTGAGACGCATCGAAAATAAAGTGGGTGAACTGGCAGCGTGGGTTGGTACCTGGTACTTCGATGTTGTAGCCATTACGGAGACATGGATAGAGCAGGGACAGGAATAGCTGCTGCAGGTTCCGGGATTCAGATGTTTCAGTAATAAGAGAGAAGATGGTAAAAGAGGGGGAGGTGTGGCATTGTCGATCAGGGACAATATTACAGTTGTAGAAAGGATGTTTGAGGACTCGTTAACTGAGATAGTGTGGGCTGAGGTTAGGAACAGGAAAGGAGAAGTCACCATGCTGGGAGTTTTGTGTAGGCCTCCGAATAAACCCAGAGACGTAGAGAAAAGGATAGCAAAGACGATTCTCGATAGGAGTGAGAGGCAGGGTAGTTGTCATGGGGGCCTTCAACTATCCAAATATTGACTGGTATCACTACAGTACGAGGACGATAGATGGGTCGGTTTTTGTCCAGTGTGTGCAGGAGGGCTTCCTGACAGTTTGTTGACAGGCCTACAAGGGGCGAAGCCACTTTAGATTTAAGACTGGGTAACGAGCCAGGCCAGGTGTTAGATTTGGAAGTTAGGTGAGTATTTTGGAGACAGCGATCACAATTCTGTCAGGTTTACTTTAGTGATAGAAAGGGATAGGTGTACTCCACCAAGCAAGAGTTACAGCTGGGGGAAGGGAAATTACGATGCCATTAGGAAAGATTTAGGAAGCATAGAATGGCAAAGGATGCTGCAGGGAATGAGCACATTAAAAATGTGAAGCTTTTTCAAGGAAAAGTTCCTGTCTGTCCTAGATACATATGCACCTATCAGGCAGGGAGGAAGATATAGAACATGTGAGCCGTGGTTTACTAAGGAAGTGGAATTCCTCTTGAAGAAGAAGGCTTATGTTAGGAAAAAATGTGAGGGCGCTTGAGGGTTCCAAGGAAGTCAGGAAACACATAAAAAGAGAGCTCAAAAGAGCCAGGAGGAGACATGAGACGTTGTTAGCGGTAAGAATCAGGGTTAACCATAAGGCTTTCCACAGGTATGTCAGGAATAAAATATTGGCAAGAGTTAAATTGGGGCCAATCAAGGATAATAGTGGGAAGTTGTGTGTGGAGTCAGAGGAGATAGGGGAAGCACTAAATAAATATTTTTCGACAGTGTTTACTATAGAAAATGAAAATGCTGGCGAGGAAGATACGGAGATACTTGCATCTAGACGAGAAGAGATTGAGGTTCACAAGGAAGAGATATTAGAAATACTGCAGAGTTTGAAAATAGTCATGTCCCCTTGGCCAGATGGGGCCTCTCCTAGGATCCTCTGGGAAGCAAGGGAAGAGATTGCGGAACCTTTGGCATTGATTTTCAAATTATCATTTTCTACAGGAATAGTGCCTGAGGACTGGAGGATAGCAAATGTTGTTTCCTTGTTCAAAAAGCGTAGTAGAGACAACCCTGGTAAATACAGGCCAGTGAGCCTTACTTCAGTTGTTGGTAAAGTGTTGGAAAAGGTTATAAGAGATAGGATTTATAACCATCTGGAAAAGAATAATCTGATCAGGGACAGTCAGCACAGTTTTGAGAAGGGTAGGTCGTGCCTAACGAATATTATTGACTTTTTTGACAAAGTTACCAAACAGGTAGATGAGAGTAAACCAGTTCATGTGGTGTATATGGATTTCAGCAAGGTGTTCGATAAGGTTCCCCACAGTAGGATATTATACAAAATGTGAAGGAATGGGATTGTGGGAGGCAGAGCAGTTTGGATCAGTAATTGGCTTGCTGAAAGAAAACAGAGTTGTAGTTTATGGAACATGTTCATCTTGGTGTCCAGTTACTAGCGGCGTACCACAAGGGTCCACTGATTTTCATCGTTTTTATAAATGACCTGGATGAGGGCTTAGAAGGGTGGGTTAGTAAATTTGCGGATGACACTAAGGTCAGTGGAGTTGTGGATAGTGACGAAGGATGTAGTCGGTTGCAGAGAAATATAGATAGGATGCAGAGCTGGGCTGACAGGTGGCAAATGGAGTTTAATGTGGACAAGTGTGAGGTGATACACTTTGGACGGAGTAATCGAATTGCAAAGTACTGGGCTAATGGTAAGATTCTTCGGACTGCAGATGAGCTGATAGATCTCGGTGTCCATGTACACAGATCCCTGAAAGTTGCCACTCAGGTTGACAGGGTTGTTAAGAAGGCATACAGTGTTTTGGCCTTTATTAATAGAGGGATTGAGTTTCGGAACCAGGAGGTATGCTGCAGCTGCACAAACCTCTGGTACAACCACACTTGGAAAATTGTGTACAGTTCTGGTCACCGCATTTTAAGAAGGATGTGGAAGCTTTGGAAAGGGTGCAGAGGAGATTTACTAAGCTAATTCCTTACGAGGAAAGGCTGAGGGCCCTGAGGCTGTTCTCGTCAGAGAGAAGAAGGTTGAGAGCGTGACTTAATAGAGACATACAAGATAATCGGAGGGTTAGATAGGGTGGATAGGGAGAGCCCGTTTCCAAGTATGTTGACAGCGAGCACAAGGTGGCAAAGCTTTAAATTGAGGGGTGGTAGATATAGGACAGATGTCAGAAGTAGTTTCTTTACTCAGAGTAGTAAGGGTATGGAATGCTTTGCCTGCAACGGTAGTAGATTCGCCAAGTTTAAGTGCATTTAAGTCGTCATTGGGCAGGCATAAGGACGTTCATGGAATAGTGTAGGTGGGATGGGCTTCAGATTAATATGACAGAGCAGCGCAGTATCGAGGGCCGAAGGGCCTGTACTGCGCTGTAATGATCAATGTTCTATGTACAGGTATTGTGGCAAATGGAAAAACACATGGGGGACAGCCAAACACGTCAGTAACAATCAAAACCAAAATAGGTTAGATTAGCACAAACGATCGCACAGTCCAAATAATTTTTACCACCATATTTTATAGAAATAGTACAAGTATAACACTGACTACCATACTATATCTTTCACGAAGCTCTTCACGAAAAAAGTGCGTGAGCCGACTGATGACGTGATGCCAACATGAAATTCCAGTTCTCCACATGATTATACGTTGATCTGAAATGAAATTCTTCCTAAATGTAAACTCCAATTCCCATTTTCAAGCTCTGTTTCAAGGTTTGTAGATCCGATTGCATTCTTATTGTAGCGGTACCCGCTGAGTGTGCATTTTGCAGACAGAGGTTTGGTTTTGCTGCTCAGCTAGTGCCACAGATGAAATCGTGCAAGTGAAGTCTGTGTTATAAAAATAGGCTCGTAATCGGTTACAGCCAAATCGCATTTTTTAAATGAGAACGAAATGCATACTGAATGGGGCAACAAAATCAAAGGACCATCAAGACTACTGCAGTTCCTATGGTATTTTTCCGATGGTTAATCACATTTAGGGTTCCATACATTTTGTTGGAAAGTATATGGAGGAGATATTCTGCCATGAATTAGAATGAGGCAGACTCAATGTGTTGAATGGCCTATCACTTCCCAATGTTTCTGTGCGGTCTGTGGGAAAGTTCTCCAAAGGTTGTGGCAATTCTCAGGTGTTGGGAAGGAGGTTTTTGCAGGGTTAACAGGACTGTTTTCCCCTCCCTTTTCCGATACCAAGGTTGGTGCTGGGTGTTCTGTCCAGTTTAGTCCTTTAAAACCTCGCAAAGGTTTGATACAATTGAGTTTCTTGCTTGGCTGTTTGAAGAATTTGAAGCATTTGTCACATGTCTCTGTCTGGAGTCATTTTCTGTCCAGGCCAGAAAACCAAGGGAGATTTGCTTCCAGAAAGTATATTAGTTGCACAAATTGGTGTTTACATTCGACATTGGCTTCAAGGTTAGGATTAGAGTGGTGCTGGAAATGCATGGCACGTCGCACAGCATCCGAGGAGAAGGAAAATTGACGTTTCAGGCAAAAGCTCTTCATCAGGATTTTCCTGCTCTTCAAATGCTGCCTGACCTGCTGCATTTTTCCGGCACCACTCTAATCTTGACTCTAGTCTCTAGCACCTGCAGTATGCACATTCCCCTAATTGACTTCAAGGTCACTGTTTCTGATACCAGATTTTAGATCTCGACATTTTATCAATTGTTTTTAACTTCCACCAGATGCCAGAGTATTGGCCTTGCTGATGCATTTCTACAATAGCACCATCCACACATAGGGACCTATCGGAAACCACACTGAGCTTGCTTATTTCTGTATTGCTTGGCAGCTCTGTCAAAAAGAACTCCTACCAATTTGACTATCGTGTTGGGACTAAGGGGTGGTAATTGGTTAGATTGTATTGATTCTTCCCTTAGGGGACGGGACAATAATGTGTAATTTTCCACATTGCCAGGTCGATGTCAGAGTTGGAGCTGGAATGAAAAAGCTTCCCAAGAGGCATGGCTTGTTGTGCACTACCTGCCTTCAATCCTACTGCAGGAGTGGAGTCAGTGTCCATTGGTTTTGTTGTATCTAATGTGTTCAGCTGTTTCTTCAGGTCACGTGCAGGGAATCGAATTGGTTGAAGGCTAACATCTGCGATATTGTGGGCATCAGAACGAGGATGATGTGGGTCATCAACTCAGCACTTCTAGATGAGGGTGAAGTGAATACTACATACGTCCTTATCTATACTGGTGTGCAGGACTGTTCCATTCACTTGTGGAGCCCTATCCTCTCGTGAGATTTTCAATAGTCCATCAACGTTTATGGCTGGATGAGCCAAGACTGGAAAGCTTACATCTGATCTGTTGGTATTGTAATCATTTTGCACTTTCTCTCAGATATTACTTCTGCTGTTTGAAATTCAATCAGTCAAGTGTTGGAGCTTTATCAGATTGTCTTCAGTTTTAGGTAGAGATTGTTTTGAACCAGGCATGCTCATTTACACCTCACTGAACCATAGATCAGCTTAATGGTAATGGTAGACTAAGGGGGGAAAAAACTTGCCGATTGTGGTAAAATATGATTGAGATGTAGCAGGTGAGGGACATGATACATGTTTCTAACGAACACATCTGCAGGAAGTGCACCCAATTCCAGCTCCTCGAAAAATGAGTTAGGGAACTGGAACTGGAGCTGGATGAACTGCGGGAGGCTGAGAGAAATTGAGATGATGTATAGGGAGGTGGTCACTCCTCACACACAGGATCAGGACAGCTGGGTTATAGTCAGGGAAGGGAAAGAGAACCGTAGACAGACCAGCGATCCCCTGTGGCCGTACCCCTCGGCAATAAGTATGCCGTTTTGGATACTGCTAGTGGGGATGGCCTACCAGGGGAAAGCCATTGTGGTCAGGCCTCTGGCACTGAGGCTCGGAAGGGAAGGGGGAGAATAGTAAAGCGCTCGTGGAAGGAGACTCAATAGTTAGACAGATTGACAGGAGATTTTGTGGTCACGAACGGAACTCCCTAAAGATATATTGTCTCCCCAGTGCCAGGATACGGGATGTCGCCAATTGGGTTTACAGGATTCTGAAGGGGGAAGGTGAGTAGCTAGAAATCTTGGTACATTTGGCACCAATGATACAGCCAGGAAAGTGATTGAGGATCTGAAGTGTGACTACAGAGAGCTAGGTTGGAAGCTGACAAGCAGTATGAGTAAAGTAGTGATCGCAGGTTTGATGCTGGTGTCACGAGACACTGAGCTTAATGCATGGCTGCGAGGCTGGTGCAGGAGGGAAGGCTTCTGATACTTAGACGATTGAGATGCCTTCTGGGGAAGGTGGGACCTGTACATGAAGGATGGTTTGCACCTGAAAAGAAGGGGCACAAATGTCCTGGGCGGGAGATTTGTTCGTGTGGTTTTGGAGTGTTTAAACTAGTTTGGCAAGGGGGTGGGAACCAGAACTACATATCTGAGAGGGGGTATTTGTAGATGTAATGAATCTATCGGAAAGCTTTTTCACGTGAAAAAACAAGGAGACTGGTTAAAGTGAGTCTGCTTTAATGCAAGGAGTGTCAGAAATAAGATGATGAACTTAGAGTATGGAACAGTACTTGGGAATATGATGATGTGGCCATAATGGAGACGTGGGTTTCACAGGGGCAGGAAGGTTGCTAGATGTTCCAGGTTTTAGAACGTTTAAAAAGAACAAGTACGTTGGAAAAAGGAGACGGTGTAGCATTATTAATCAGTACATTACAGCTGCAAAAACGAAGTTTGTTGAAGGTTTGTCTACTGAATCATTATGGGCAGAAGACAGGAAAAGCAAGGGAGCAGCCACTTCATTAGGGGGTTTTCTATAGACCCCCTAAGACCAATAAAGAGATTGAATAACTGATAGGCTGGCAAATATTGGAAAAATGCAGATGTCGCAGGGTTGTTATTATGGGTGACTTCAACTTTCCCAATATTGACTGGAACCTCCTTAGTTCAGATGGTTTAGATGGAGCAGTTTTTGTTCGGTGTGTTCAGGAGGGTTTCCTTACTCAGTGTGCAGATAGGCCGACGGCGGGGGAGAGGCCATTTTGGATTTGGTGCTTGGCAATGAGCCAGGACAGGTGTCAGATCTCACGGTGGGTGAACACTTTCTTAACAGTGACCACAACTGCCGAACATTTACCATAGCCTTGGAGAGGGAGAGGAGTATTTACCAAGTGAAGATAGTTAATTGGGGAAAAGGAAATTATTACGCTATAAGGCAGAAGTTGGGAAGTACAGATTGGGACCAACTGTTCCACCTTAAGGGCACAACAGACATGTCGAGACTGTTTAAGGAGCAGTTGTTCCGTGAGTGCACAAATTTGTTCCTGGCAAGAAGGGGTAAGATTAAGGAGCCTTGAATAACGAGGATAAAGGAATTTCTCGTCAAAAGGAAGAATGCAGCTTACGTAAAGTGGAAGAAGCAAAGATTTAGCACAGCTTTACAGAATTACAGACTTACTAGAAAGGAGCTCAGAAAAAGGCTTGGCAGGAAGAATTAGGGAGAACCCAAAGGCATTTTACTCGTGCGTGAGGAATAAGAGAATGATCAGGGAGGTGATAGGGCCGGTCAGTGATAGCGTAGGGAACTTGTGCGTGAAGTCTGAGCAGATAAGGGAAGCCCTAAATGAGTTTTCTGCTTCGGTTTTCACTAAGGAAAGATACCTTGTTGTGAATGAGAACTTTGAGGAGCTAGGAAGCAGGCTTGAACAGATCATGATTAGTGAAGTTGATGTGCTGGACATTTTGGCAAATATTAACATTGATGCCCTCAGGGCCAGACCAGATTTTTCCTAGGTTGCTCTGGGAAACAAGAATGGAAGTTGTAAAGCAGCTGGCGAAGATCTTTGCTTCCTCGCTCTCCACGGTAGTCGTACCAGAAGTTTGGACAGAGGCCAATGTTGTTCTTCTTTTCAATAATGGGAATAGGGAAATACCTTGCAATTACAGACCAGTCAGTCATAAGTTGGTGGTCAGTAAGGTTTTGGATAAAATTCTGAGGAATATCATTTATGACTATTTGGAAAAGCATATCATGATTAAAGACAGTCAGCGTGGCTTTGTGAGGGGCAGGTCATGCTTCACCAAAATTATTGAGTTCTTTGAGGACATGACGAGACAGGTCAATGAAGGTCGAGCAGTGGATGTGGAGCATATGGACGTCAGCAAGTTATTTGTTAAGGTTCCCAATGGTAGGCTCATTAATACTGTCATGAGTTTGGCTGTCTGGATTCAGAATTGGTCGGCTGATAAAAGGCAGAGTGGTTGTAGATGGGAAATGTTCTGCCGAGAGATTAGTGGTGAGTGGTGTCTCACAGGGCTCTGTTCTTGGGCCTCTGGTTTTGTAGTTTTGTAAATGACTTTGAGAAGTTTCAGGGGCGGGTTAGTAAATTTGCCGATGACACAAAGCTTGGAGAAGCTGTTAATAGTATTGAGGGGTATTGCAGGCTGTAGCGTGACATAGACAGGATGGAGAGCTGGGCGAAGAAATGGCAGATGGAGTTCTATCTGGATTAATGCGAAGAGATGCATTTTGGAAGGTCGAACTCAAATGCTGAATATATGATTAAAGACAGGATTCTTGTCGCTGTGGAGGAACAAAGGGATCTGGGTGTTCATGTGCATAGATCCCTCAAAGTTGCCAATCAAGTGGAGAGGGTTGTTAAGAAAGCATGTGGTGTTTTGGCTTTCATTAACAGCGGGATTGAGTTTAAGAGCCGCAAGGCTTTGCTGCACATCTACAAGACCCTGGTGAGGCCACACTTGGAATATTGTGTCCAGCTCTGGTCGCCCTATTATAGAAAACATAGGGAGGCTTTGGTGAGGTTGCAAGTAAGGTTTACCAGGATGCTGCCTGGATTGAGGGTTTGTATTAGGAAGTGAAGTTGACTAAACTCGGAATTTTCTCTCTGGAGAGAAGGAGGAAGAGAGGTGAACTGATCGAGATGTGCAAGGTAATGTGAGGCATAGATAGAGTCAATAGCCAGGGAGTTTTCCCCAAGGAAGGATTGACTGGCACGAAGGCTCATAGTTTTAAGATAGTTGATGGAAGATATAGTGGAGGCGTCAGAAGTATATTCTTTACGCAGAGAGATGTGAATGCATGCAATGCGTTGCCAGTAGTAGAAGCTGAGTCATTGGGGGCACTTAAGAGACTGCTGTACATGATCATGGACAACATTGAATTGAGGTGTGCGTAGTTTAGGTTATTTTATTTAAATTAGGAATAATCCTCGGCACAACATCGTGGGACAAACGGCCTGTTCTCTGCTGTACTTTTCTATGTTCTATGTTCTGGAATGTAATTCTACTTCTGTTGCTGTTGTGGTCCACAGCACCCCATGAATATCAGGAATTCTATATTCAAGACTACTTGGAGAACGAGATTAATAAAAGTATTTAAAGAGGATTTTTGACTTGGAAATTATTTGAGGTCTAATTTGTCAGGCAAGATGAGTGAGAGTCATCGAGTCTTAGACTTATACAGTGTGGAAATAGACCATTTGGCCCATCTGGCATAGGTTTCTTAAAGAGAACTATTCCCATGTGCTTGCATTTGACACTCGTCCTATCGATGTACTTGACCAAATGTCTTTTAAATGATGTAAATGTACTCGTCCCGACCACTTTTTTGACAGCTTGTTCCATTTATGGAGATTGTGGTGCATAAAAGAAATGCCACTTAGGTCCCTTTTCAGTCTTTCTCCTCTCACCTTAAAACTGTCTATTCTAGTTGTGGACTCCTCCACCTGGAGAAAAGCCCTTAGCTATCTATCCCATCCATGCCCCTCATGATTTCATAAATCTCTATAAGGTTATGCCTCAGTTTCCTGCGTAAAAGGGCAAAAAATGCAAAGCTCTCCAGCCTGCCTTTATTTCCCAAAACCTCCAGTCTCTCACTATTTGCAGTTTATATCAATCTTCCTTAAGCAGGGCGACAAGAATTTTACTCATTATTCCAAATGTCTATTTATCATTGTCTTGTACTGCTGCAATATGATGTCCCTACTCCTACACTCAATGCTCTGACCGATGAAGGTAAGCCTTCTTCACTGCCCTGTCTAATTGCAATACTATTTTCAAGTATAAATGCATCTGCACCCCGGGTCTCTCTGTTCAACAGAGCCCTCCAGTTAACTGTGTAAATTCTGCCTGGTTTGTCTTGCAAAATATAACACTTCACATTAGAACATAAAAAAATGACAGCACAGTCTAGGCCAGTCGGGCCTTGATGTTGCACCGATCTGTGAAAGCAATCTGAAGCCTATCTAACCTATACTATTCCATTAGGATTCCCGTTTTTATCTGTGACCTTAAAGTTGACGAGTCTAGCTCTGTTACAGGCAGGGTGTTCCACGCCCTTACTGCTCTCTGATTTAAAAAGAACTAACTCTGACATCTTTCCTATTTCGATAACCCCTCAATTTAAAGCAATTTCCCTTTATGCTAGCCATCATCAACAGAAGAAAAAGTTTCTCACCCTATCTAATCCTCTGATCATTTTGTATATCTTTATTAAGTCACCTCTCGACTTTCTTCTCCCTAATGAAAACAGCCACAAGGCCCTCAGCCTTTCCTGATAAGACTTTCTGTCCACACTAGGAAACATCCGGTTAATCTGTTCTGCACCCTTCCCAATGCTTCCATGTGTTTCATACAATATAGCGACCTGAATTGTACACAACACTTCAAGTGCGGCCACACCAGAGTTTTGTACAGCTGCAACATGGCCTCATGGCTACGAAACTCAATCCCTCTACCAGTAAAAGCCAATACAACATATGCCTTCGCAACAATCCTATCAACCTGGGTGGCAACTTTCAGGGATCTATGCACATGGACACCAAGATCTCTCTGCTCATCCATACTACCAAGAATCTTATCATTAGCCCCGTATTCTGCAGTCCTGTTGCTCCTTCCAGAGTGATTCACCTCAAATCTTTCAGCATTAAACACCATTTGCCACCACACAGATCAGCTCTGCAACTTATCTATGTCCCTCAGCAACCTGCATCATCCTTTGGCACTGTCCACAACTCCAACGGTCTTAGCGTCATCAGCAAGTTTACTGACCCATCCTTCTGCACCCTCATCAAAGTCATTTACAAAAATGACAAATAGCAGTGGCCCCAAGACAAACCATTGTGTTACACAACGGGTAACAGAACTTCAAGATAAATATCTCCAATTAAACTTATCAATCACTTTACTGAAACCCATATAAACAACGTCAACAACTTATGCCACCTGTTTGGTCACCTTCTCAAAGAACTCAATAAGGTTTGTGAGGCACGACCTACCCTTCACAAAACCGTGTTGACTATCCCTACAATTGAATTGAATTAACTTTATTGTCACGTAAACTCTAAAGAGTGCAGTGAAAAATTTGCAATATTGTCGCTTATGGCACTATCTTTTGTACAGGGTACCTAGGTACAGTTTCTTCAGTATTTGTGACAAAAATGAAAGAATGATGAATGAAAGTCCAGCAAAGCAATAAAAATAAACAAAGAACGGACTCGGATTAGAGTCACTCCAGTCCAGTCTACACTAGGACCGATTCTCTAGAACGCATCGGGCCCAAACACCACACCAAACCGGGCACAGTCTGCAGACTGAACCAGGCCCAGTCTCCAGATCACACCTGGCTGAGTCTCTAGACTGCACCAGGTCAAGGTTCCAGACAGCACCAAGTCTGCAGACTGCACTGGGTTGATTATCCAAACTGCCAGAACATTGCTCACTCACTTAACCTATCTATATTCCTTCGTAGTCTTTCAGTGTCCGCTGCATACTTTGCTATACCACTCAACTTAGCATCGTCCACCAACGTTGACAAATTACACTTAGTCCTCAAATATAAACTATCTGTGTACAAAATTGATCATTTGATAATCAGATCCTCTTTTACAATCATACAGATACCATCCCTTATTCAGAGATCAGTTCCACCTCCTTCTCAGTTTTGTATATCACTTCCAAATATAAAATGTTCTGGACATTCAGTCCTCATCTAGCCGTGTCTGTCTGATGTCATTGAATCATAGCTATTTTGATTTCCTTCACTAAGTTCTCCAGTCTTTCTTGACAAAAACAAAACCCCTTCCGATAAAATTTCTTCTGTTCAGCTTTTTAAGCCATTATCATCTACTCTATTGTCACTTTTATTTCTTAATTTAACAGATCAAGAAACAGTCTGACATCGTCATACTCACAGAATCAGACCTAATGAATAATGTTTCCACCAGCAGGACAGACCCACAGTGGTGGAGCCACTGTGTAATACAGTCAGGAAAGTAGTTACCCTGGAATTCCCCAACTTTGATTCCAGAACCTGGGAAGGAAAACAAAAAGTTGATTTGCAGGCGCAGCAGGTAAGCAAGAAGACAAATTATATCTTTCATTGCTAAAGGAATGGAGTTTAAAAATAGAGACGTTGCATTGCAGCTGAGACCATATCTGGAATACTGCGTAAAGATTTGATCTCCTTACTTGAGATGAAATGTACTGGCGCTGGAGTGGGTGCAGATGACGTTCACTAAGTTGATTCAGAACTTGAGGCATTTACTGAATGAGAAGAAATTGTGTAGACTGGCACTATACTCACTGCGATTCGGAAGAATGGTGGTTGGGAGGGGGGGGGCGGGAACGGGGGGATGTCATGTAGAAAAATACAAAATACAGCAATTGTAATTTAGCTAATCAGTTTAAATTATGCCACAAGATACCTAGGCGAATTTGACTTTTACTGTTTAGTCGAAATTCAATCCTAGACGAACAGGTGGTTTGGTTATAAAAATAGGACATTATGAATAGTTAACCAATAGACAAGTAAAGCATACTGCTATCGATGACCGCAGACCCTCTCAGGACATTATCAAATCAGTATATTGCTATCACGTGGGAGGTAGAATAATCGCTGAGGCAAAGTAGGCTTAGAGTGTAGATAGTTATTTAATATTCTCTTTTGGAGTTGAAGAATTAAGGGTGTTTTTGTTTTAAATGGTGAATTTGGGTAGTTCTCTACACTCAACATTTAACAGTTTACGAGGCGAGGTGAGCTTTTATGTGGGTCTAGTGTAAGTTAGCGTAAGTGTTTACCCAGTATGTGCACTCTGGTCTGTGATTTAGACAGGTTTAGTCAGATCCAGCCTGATATTTGAACAGATCTGAATGGATTTAACGTGTGAAAGATCCCAGCAGATTTAAACACTTGCTGATTTGTGTCCCAGATCATTAAGTAAAACGTAGGTGAAAAAAATTCTTTAATTTCAGTTACTAGTAGTTGGTTCAAATAAAAGTGCGAAAATGGCTCTTAAAATTTCTGAAGAGGTTCTCGGGTGTGAAGATGATTCCCAAATTTGTGAAGAAAGTTTAGAATGAAGGGAAAATACCCGACTCTCAAATTGTGAAGCTGTTAGAATTGGGTTTAACCAGGGAGAAAAGGAAAGCTGAAATTGTAAGGGAGTTACTCAAACAGTTATTTGTGTCAGAGAAACAGACAAGAGTTAGAAATTTGGTTATAAAAACTTACATTGGAGCTGAAGAAATTGAAATTAGAAGCTAAACAAAGTGGGAGAGAAAGAGAAAGGGGGAAAAGAAAGGGTGGCAAGGTGGCACAATGGTTTACACTGCTGCCTCACAGCGCCAAAGATGCGGGTACAATTCCCACCTAAGGCGACTGACTGTGTGGAGTTTTCACATTCTCCCCGTGTCTGTGTGGGTTTCTTCCCTGTGCTCCAGTTTCCTCCCACGGTCCAAAATGTGCAGGTTAGGTGAGTTGGCCATGCTAAATTGCCCGAATTTAGCATGTGGACTTGTTGGGCCGAAGCACCTGTTTCCATACTGTAAGTAATCTGTAAATAAATAGCGTAAAAAGAAAGATAGAGCGGAAAAGAAAGTGCGAGAAGGTTCTTAGCTGAGCAAAGAGAAAGGGAGAGTGAAGGAAGGGAGAGTGAAGAAAGGTAGAAAGAAAAAGTGAGAAAAGAAAGAGAAGTGGTGAGGGAATTTGAACTTCAGAAATTGCAACTTAGTCAAGGAAGTCAAATTAACATGATGGAGATGAACAGAGAAGATTGTAATGCATGCAAAGATGTTAATACACTGTCATATTTTGTTGGGAAAGATGTTGAGGCCTTCTTTTTTCACATGAGAAATTGGCAGAGGACTTGTGGGTAATGCTCGTTCACCCTAAACTGGCAGGCAATGCTAATGAGGTATTTGCAGTGCTGTTAGATGACGGGTGAAAAGCTGATGACGACGTCAAACAGGCTATTTGAAGTGCTTATGAACTGGTACCAGAAGCGTATAGAAAGCGTTTCATAAACATAAGGAAGGAACAAGGTTCAGTTCAGTTCGAAAGAACTAAACACAGTCCTATTGATAGGTGGGCATCTTAACAATAGATAAGACCTACGACGCTCAGAGAGATTATTCTGCTGGAAGAGTTTAAAACTCACTTCCAGAGATGTTTTGAATTAACGTGCATGAACAGCAAGTTCAGAAAGTGAGAAGAACAGCAAAAATGGCGGATGAATACTCGTTGATGCACAAGACAAGGTTCAGCTTTCACAAGAATTTCGTCCTCTGATGAATAGAAGTTGAGATAAGGGGAGATTCGACACTACGAAGTGAACAATAGAGTGCACTGTTAAATGTTTACCACAGATTAAAAAGGAAGCCCAAGAGGAAGAAAATGTGGTCAAAGGTCTCAGGTATTTCCCCTGTGTAAAGTAGAACACGCAATGTTACAGCACCGATCATAAAATAAATTATCTGTGGAAAAGATATGGTAAAAGAAGCTAAGCCAGTGGCATCAGTGAAAGTCGTAAAGGAAACCCCAACAAATTTCGAGGAGCTGCACAAGAGGTCAGATCATAGGCAGGGCCTTGGTATGGAGTTAATGCCTGATCTCTAAAGGATTTGTCTCTGTAGGTAAAGTTTACTCAGAACAAACAGGGGGAAAAGGGAAATAGTTAAAATTTTGAGAATTACACGATATAATCAGTCTCTAATACTAAGAGATGAACGCATTTGCATTTTCCTGACCTAGTACCATAGAGAGTGGTAATTTGTGCGACAGATGGACAGACATTTAGCGTTCCTCTATGTAAGATCAGGATCGATGGCAAATTCACGACTGCAGATGTAACGGTGGCATTGTTTGGCAGAGTGTCATTTTAGGAATTCGGTTTGTTCTTGGGAACGATTTAGGAGGTTCCACAGTGAGAGTAACACCTCTTGTTGTGGAGAAGGCCAAGGAAGACCAGGGAACTGAATTTGACAAAAACGTCTCGGAAAATAACAGGAAAAAGATCCCACCATCATAAGTCACAGCACGACGCAAAAACTAAAGACAAACATCAAGGAGTTGACGTTCAGTCTGTGGACATTGTCTTTGACAATGTTGCATGAAAAACCTGAAGAGAAGAGGGTCAGACAGAAGTTTTTAACCCTGAATGGCGAAGAGAATTGCTACAGAGAGACCAAGACAATAAAACATGCATATGTTGATGCGTACACAGAATGGAGGCACAGAATATTCCTGAGAGTTATTATTTGAAAGTTAAAATCCTAAGACGAAAATGGAGACCATGGCCGTTTGGTGCATCGGAGAAATGGGCTGAAGTGTTGCTGGTGTATTGCTGAAGATTGTGTTGCTGGTGGCATAAAGGCAGGAAGTGTTGCAGGTTGCACAGAAACTACCTGACAGAGGTCACCGAGGTGTATAAGAAACTAAGGACAAATTTTAAAAAGTCCATTTCTATTGGCCTGGAATGCACAATGATGTGGTTAACTTTTGACGTAAGTGTCATACATGCCACATGCTGCAGTAACAAAGCCAGCACATTTGTTGACAAATCCTGCATTTGAAGAACCTTTCATGAGGGTTACGATTATAGGTATAGGGCAACTCACGAGAACAAAAAATATGTGAACTAGTACTTACTAACCATAATGGATATTTCGACCAGATTTCTGAAGGAAAATCAATTACAAAGCATTAAGGCAAAAAGTGTGTTAGAGGAGTTAACAGCTTCCATCACGCGGTATGGGCTACCCAGAGTGATACAGTCATACCAAGGATCGAGCTTAACCGCTATGCTGTGTAAGGAAGTCATGGATAGCTTAGGTAGACAGCACTATAAATCAAATGTTTACCATCATGAAACCCAGCCTTCTTTTGAAAGTTGGCATCAGACCTTGAAGGTCTTGTTGGGAGAATACTTTCAGGATTACAAAAATGATTGGCATAAAGGTATCCTATTCATATTATTTGTCATGAGAGATGCCTGAATCTAATCTACACAGCATACTCCCTTTGAATTAATATTCAGAAATGAAGAAAGAGGCCTTTTAAATTAATTAAAGAGAAATAGGCAGGACCAAAGTCGGAGATCTCACACTTGGATTATGGATTGAAAGTGAGGGAGAGATTAAAACAAGTAGGTGAGTTAGCTCAGCAGCACCTAAAGAGGGCACAGCATAGAATGAAGCAGGTGACAAGTAAATATTCTGAGATTCGAATGTTTTTGCGTGGGGATGACTTATTTGTATTGTCATCAGTGATAGGAGATCCCTTCAAAGCCATAGTTAGTGGCTCCAATAAAATCACGGAATGGTTATGTCAGGTGATCTGTTTGGCAAAGATGCCAGTTAGTTAAAAAAATTGTATCCGGTATGGCATGTGAATATGTTGAAACCTTACATTAAAAGGGATATGGAACTTTTAAAACAGATGTTAGTTACTCCCCCACGGTGTGAGGAATCAAATCCAGATGAGATGGAGTTTTATGTGCCTCAAACAGGTTAAACAATGAGGAAGTCTTTGCTAAGTGGGATACGTTTGTGAACTATCAGCCTCAGGAGCAAGGATCATAGTTGAAAGATTTAGAACATTACAGCACAGCACAAGCCTTTCGGCCCTGGATGTGGCACCGACACCAACCTTTGGAACCAGTCTGAAGCCCATCTATCCTACACTATTCCATTTTCATCCCTCTACCAATAAAAGCAAACACACTGTATACATTCTTAATATCCCTATCAAACTGGATGGCAACTTTCAGGGATCTATGTATATAGACGCTGAGATGTCGCTGCTCATCTACACTATGAATCTTACCATTAACCCAGTAATCTTTCTTCCTTTTGTTCTTCCAAAGTGAACCACCTCAGACTTTTTGGCATTAAACTCAATTGGCATCTCTCAGCACAGCTCTGCAGCTTATTTATGTTCCTTTGTAAACTGCCACATGCTTCAGCAGTATCCACAACTCCACTGACCTGAGTATCATACGCAAATTTACTAACCTGCCCCTATCTAAGTCATTTATAAAAATGAGAAACAGCACTGGATCTAAAACAGATCCTTGCGACACACCACTGATAACTGATAACTGAACTCCACGAAAAACATCTCCTATCGATAGCCACCGTCTGTCTTCTTTCAGCCAGCCAACCCTCTGATCGAAACGGCTAACTCACTCTCAATACCATGCCTCTGCATTTTGTACAATCGCTTACCATGGGGAAATGTATCAAACGCCTTGCTGAAATCTATATAGACCGCATCACCCATTTACCCTCATCCACCTGTTTGGTCACCATCTCAAAGAACTCAATACTTTTTTGGGAAGAGCGTCCTATCCTTCACGAAACCGTGTTGACGATCCCTAATCAAATCTTTCCTCTCTAGATGATTATGAATCGTATCTCTCTTAACATTTTCCATCACTTTACCCAAAACCGAAGTAAGGCTCGCTGGTCCACAATTACCAGGGTTGTGTCAACTCCCATTCTTCCTCTTGACAATACAGGCAACTTCTTTAGTAAACCACGAATCTCTCATTCGACCACTTCCTCACCTTACTGGAACATACTTATCAAGGGCATGCTCCACATTTCAATTGTGCCCTTCCCCTGTAGTTTACTACCCCTTCCTATGCATTCTAAATCTTGGCCTAATCGCATCACAATTGACTTTCCCCCAGCAATAACTCTTGCCCTGCGTTATTTGTCTTTCTCTTTCCATCACGAAATTAAACATAACCGAATTGTGGTCACTATCACCAAAGTGCTCACCTACCTCCAAATCTAACACCTGGGCAGGTTCATTAATCAGGATCAAATCCAATGTGGCTTGGACACCTGTTGGCTTGTCTACATACTGTGTCAGGAAATTATCCTGCACACAAAAAATGTTTATTACAGCATTACGAGGACATATGCAGTATACGATGGGGAGGACTAATGCTATTGTGCTCTGGATAGATGTGGGCAATGCTGTTCCGATAAAACAAAGCCTCTGCAGGCTTAATCCTTCCAAAGCCACACAGGTCCAGAAGGAAGTGGTGGCAATGCTCAACGAAGATATAATTGAAAAGATTCAGAGCGAGTGGGGTTCGCTAATCATCTCAGTTCCCAAACCTGACGGTCTCAACGATTTTGCATGGACTATCGAAGGTCAACACTGCAAAAAATTGAACTCAGACTCAATACTGAAATTAGTGGACTGCATCTAGAATGTTGGACAAGCCAGGTCCATTACACAATTGTACTTAGTGCGTAGTTATTGGCAGGTACCTTTATTGGAGGAAGCGAAAGAGGTTCCTGCGTTTCTAAACCCAAATGGGTTAAATGAAGAACGCACCCGCCACAGTCCGACTGGCTGAACACAGTGTGCAGTCTTCCTGGACGGGGAGTAAATGATCTTGACTGAGTTCTGGAACGATCACATGATAAGGTTGGCATGCCTCTTTCAACGAATAAGAGAAGCAAAACTGGCAATAAACGTAAAGAAAACAGAATGAGCAAAAGCAGAAGTGACATTTTTTGGGCATAACATTGGTCATGGAAGGTTGATCCCAAGGAATGCAAAAATGAAGATCATCAAGGAATTTCCACGATCAACGTCGAAGAAAGTTTCTTCGATTTTTGAAGCTAAACAGATTCTCTCAGACGTTTGTTCCAAACTTCAACAGCTTCGTGGCATCATGAACAAATTTGCTAGAGAAGAACATTGAATTTCGATGGAAAAAACAATGCCAGGAGGCATTTGACAATTTAAAAGCAGTATTAGCCACTGCACCAGTTCTACATACGCCAAACGTTTTGAAACGCTTGAAAGTCGCAATTGATGCTAATATCATAGCGATTGAAACTGTACTGCTGCAGGAAGATGATGATGGAATTGAATTGTGAGTTGGTTACTTTTCAAAGAAACTCAATACTCACGAAAGAAAATACTCTACGATCGAAAGAGTTATTGTGTTTTGTATTGGCCTTACAAGACTTTTATTTGAACGTCATGAACAATGTGGCGAATCACAAACCTCTTACCTTCTTAGCACTACTTAAAGACGAAAATATGAGACGATTTCACTGGAATCTTATGTCGCAGATTTTGAATTTACAAGTCGTAAATGTTGCGGATCGTAAGAATGGAATATCAGATGTGTTATCACTGATTTGACTAATAAAGTTTGGAGGAGATGAATAGATATGTATGTGGGCAGAAGTTAACATTAATTTAGATAAATGTCCTATGTATGTCATGGTAATGTTGCTAAGAAATAGAAACAGAATGAAACTATGTAGACAGGCCAACAAGAGGTGAGGCCATACTGGATTTGGTTCTAGGTAATGAAACAAGCCAGGTGTTCGACTTGGAGGTAGGTGAGCACTTCGGGGACAGTGACCACAACTCGGTAACTTTTACTCTAGTGATGGAGAGGGATGAGTGTGCACTGCAGGGCAGGAGTTATGGCTGGGGGCAGGGAAATTATTATGCGGTGAGGCATGACTTGGGATGTGTGGATTGGAAAAATAGGCTTAAAGGGAAAGACACAAATGATATGTGGAGCTTGTTCAAGGAGCAGCTATTGGGTGTCCTTGATAAGTATGTACCAGTCAGGCAGGGAGGAAAGGGTCTTGTGAGGAAGCCTGGTTTAATAAGGAATTGGAATCCCTTGTAAAAGGGAAGAGGGTGGCCGATGTAAAGATGAGGCGTGAAGATTCAGTTGGAGCGATTGAGAGTTATAAGGTAGCCAGGAAGGATCTAAAGAGAGAGCTAAGAGCAGCAAGAAGGGGACATGAAAAGTCCTTGGTTGGTAGGATTAGGGAAAACCCTAAGGCTTTCTTGTTGGCCTGTCTATATAGTTTCATAAGGCTTTCTATAGGTATGTCAGGAATACAAGAATGACTAGGGTAGGTATCGGTCCAGTCAAGGATAGTAGTGGGAAGTTGTGCGTGGAGGCAGAGGAGATTGGAGAGACACTAAATCAATGCTTTTCGTCAGTATTCACACAGGAACAGGACATTGTTGCTGATGTGAATATTGAGTCACAAGTGATTAGAATGGATGGCTTTGAGGTATGTAGGGAAGAGGTCCAGGGAATACTGGAAAGGGTGAAAATAGATAAGTCCCCTGGACCTGATGGCATTTATCCTAGGATCCTCTGGGAAGCTAGGGAGGAGATAGCTGAGCCATTGGCCTTGATTTTTATGTCGTCGTTGTCTACAGGAATAGTGCCAGAAGACTGGAGAATAGCGAATGTGGTCCCCTTGTTCAATAGGGGGAGTAGGACAGCCCTAGTAACTATAGGCCAGTGAGTCTCACTTCTGTTGTGGGAAAAGTCTTAGAGAGAATTGTAAGGGATAGGATTTATGAACGTCTAGATAGGAATAATGTGATCAAGGATAGTCAGCATGGTTTTGTAAAGGGCAGGTCGTGCCTCACAAACCTTATTGAGTTCTTTGAGAAGGTGACCAAGGAAGTGGACGAGGGTAAAGCAGTAGATGTGGTGTATATGGATTTTAGCAAGGCGTTCGATAAGGTACCCCATGGTCGGCTGCTGCAAAAATTACGGAGGTATGGCATTGAGGGTGCATTGGAGGTTTGGATTAGGAATTGGCTGGCTGGAAGGAGACTGAGGGTAATAGTTGATAGTAAAGGTTCATCTTGGAGTGCAGTTACTAGCGGTGTTCCACAAGGATCAGTTTTGGGACCATTGCTGTTTGTCATTTTTATAAATGTCCTGGAGGAGGGGCTTGAAGGTTGGGTAAACATGTTTGCGGATGATACGAAAGTCGGTGGAGTGGTGGACAGCGAAGAAGGATGTGGCAGGTTACAGCGGGATATAGATAAGTTGCAGAGCTGGGCAGAAAGGTGGCAAATGGAGTTCAATGTAGCTAAGTGTGAAGTCATTCACTTTGGTAGGAGTAACAAGAAGATGGATTACTGGGCTAATGGTAGGCTACCTGGTAGTGTGGATGAGCAGACGGATCTTGGTGTCCATGTACACAGATCTCTGAAAGTTGCCACCCAGGTAAATAGTACTGTGAAGAAGGCATATGGTGTACTGGGCTTTATTGGTAGAGGAATTGAGTTCCGGAGTCCTGAGGTCATGTTGCAGTTGTATAAGACTCTGGTGCGGCCTTATCTGGAGTATTGTGTACAGTTTTGGTCGACAAACTATAGGAAGGATGTGGAGGCACTGGAACGGGTGCAGAGGAGGTTTACCAGGATGTTGCCTGGCATGGTAGGAAGATCATATGAGGAAAGGCTGAGGCACTTGGGGCTGTTCTCATTTGAGAAAAGAAGGTTTAGGGGAGATTTGATAGAGGTGTACAAGATGATTAGGGGTTTAGATAGGGTTGACAGTGAGAACCTTTTTCTGCGTATGGAGTCAGCTGTTACTAGGGGACACAGCTTTAAATTAAGGGGAGGTTGGTATAGGACAGATGTTAGGGGTAGATTCTTTACTCAGCGGGTTGTGAGTTCATGGAATGCCCTGCTAGTATCAGTGGTGGAGTCTCCCTCTTTATGGTCATTCAAGCGGGCATTGTATAAGCATATGGAGGTTATTGGGCTCGTGTAGGTTAGGTAGGCTTCAGTCGGCATCGAGGGCTGAAGGGCATGTACTGCGCTGTATTTTTCTATGTTCTATGTTCTATCTTATCATTATGATGGTTCATTTTTGTTTTCCTTGAAGGGGAACGGCTCTGAAGTTATCGGCGTGTCTTGTACTTTTAAGAGAGAGTGAAAGCTGGCAAGCAACTAGAAGGCACAGAGTGTGCTAGAAAATCGAAAAACGTAAGATTTGGCTGTGAAACAAATAGTTGACCTGTATTGCTACGTTCCAAAAATCCCAATTTAGACAATCAGTTTAAATATACCACGAGTTACTAAAACATTCTAAATTGCATTTTACTGTTTTAACAGTATCAAACCAATGACAAAGTCTGATATTTTTGGTTGTATTTTGAACAGTTAGCCAGACAGACAAGGATCACCTGCTGTGATCAATAGGCTGCCCGACGACTCTCTCCCTTAAAACTACCTTCTCATATGAAGAATCTGTGCAGCAGAAGACTGAAGACATACCCAGGAAGATACAGAGGAACTCGACAGTTTGGTCGTTTTGAAAATTGATTGTTTTGTAAATTTAATTGACACGTTATCGGGTCAGTCGTTGTATATTGTTTTGGAGTGGGTGGTAGGTAAATCTTTCAGACAAAGGAGGCTTACAGAGTGGGCAGTTGTTGTTTAATGTTCTCGTTTGGAATTAAAGGATAAAGTGTTTATTTTTACTTAAGTAGTGGAATTTGGGTAGTTCTCTCTCACAAATGCTACAGCAGAGTACGAGGTAATGTGAGCTTTTCCGTGGGTCTGATTTAAATTAGCAGAATGGTTTACCCTGTATCGTCGCAGAAGAGAACAAACAAGATAGAAGCAGGGAGGTTGTGTCCACTGGCGGATAAAAGAAAAGCTGGGGCCTTGTCTGGAAAAAAAAAGAGGAGCAGATTAGGACTGATTTGAGGAGGAACTTCTTCATACAATGGTTCATGCATCTTTGCAATTCTCTGCTCAGTGAAGCAGTTGAGGCTATCTCGTTCAATGTTTAAAGGCAAGAATAGATCGATTTTTGAACATTACAAGAATTAAAGGTTATTGTGAGTGGGCGGATAACTGGAATTGAGTCCGAGAAAAGATCAGGCCTGATCTTACTGAATGGCGGAGCAGGCTTGAGGTGCCAGATGGCATATATCTGTTCCTATTTCTTATGCTTGTATGTATTGGTTTAATCATATTGTATTTTGTGCAAAGTGACAGTTGATCTGAGCATGGGGAGAGATTCCCGTTATGAGGATGAGTGGATCTCACTAAATTCACCACATTAATTGGTGTTCGAGTCCTCACAGTCAGAATCACGTTAATTTCTCCCACTTCTTACTGCACAACATTCCCAGACCAAGTCCCCAGTCTCCAGAGATTCTGGAATTAACAAACATGCTAATAAACATGATCAAACTTGAAAGTCCATTATGGACCTAGAGGCATTCAGTCCGTGTGAACTACCCTGCACAGCTCCGATATTGAGCCTGTACGTGGTAGGATGGGTGTAATTACTGCCCTTCCGATGTCCTCAATCTGGACATTCACATGGAGCTGCTCCTGGGTGGTGAGGGTCACCAGCATAACTTCCCTTTCCCGCAGGACCAGGAGTGGAGGCAATGACACCAGACCACGTTCGTCTGCCCTGCAGTTGCCACTCGATGTTTCAATGATTCCATTTGGAAAATATACTAATATTCCAGTTTTCCAACTCTTCAAATGATGAGAGACTAGTGTGGGCAGAATGGCAACCTCCTGTCCCTCTGGAAGAGACACATGGGGACAGAATTGCTTTCCCCATTCATAAGCAACAGTCTCTATGTTTCAAATATGTCTCAAGGTTATGCAGGCATTTAATACCAGGGCACCTAAAGCTAGATACAACGTTACAGAAAGTAATTGGACACCAAATACTGCTCCCTTGGTTTCTGATCTCTAGAAATGTCCGTAACAGTCATTTTACGCAGCTGCTCTATTATATCCTGGTCTACTTATATAATCAGGATGGAACAGATACAACCATGCAGTTTTCTGACACTTCACCCATATACAAGAAGAAAGATTAAAAAGATTGAAAAACTTATGATCAATCCCTCAGCAACCCTCATACATTCCATGCAGTCCGATTAAATGTTCTCTTTTATTGTGATATGAAAGTGTGAAGTAAGGAAGAGATAAATTTATCCTATTTGTTCAGTGACTATGATTAATGCCAGTCTCGATGGATTCTAATTATTCCAGTGGATGCCTTTGATATTCAAATGATAAATGGGCTTCGTTCAATGTCTTTTTCCATAGTGTAAGTAGGAGCATTACCTACAACGCTCGCAGGGCTCAACAGTTCCAGGAAGAAGGGGGAGGAGAGATCAGATACGGAGAGGATTAGACTGAAATGTTCCATGAATGGATCAGAATCTGAGGAGATTAGACTGGCATCTTCCATCAATGAATCAGAATCTTGGAACATTAGACTGGAATGTTAGAACCATGAACAGGGGTTTGCTGTCTGCAAAACGGCGATCATTAACAATAATGATCCATCGTGCATTTCATCTTATTCAGTATTTTTATTTTCCTATCCTGGCTATCATTGGTGTTCCTGGTAAGACTCAGATGTTATTTATATCAACTTGTTATTTATATTACTGTTTATTCAGCTTATTCTGATGGATCTGTTTTGTCCAATGTGTACAGGAGGGTTCCCTGACACAGTAGTCGAAGGGCCAATAAGACTGTAGGCCATACTGGATTTGGTGCTTGGTAATGAACCAGGCCAGGTGTTTGATTTAGTTGTAGATTAGCACTTTGAACGGAGTCACCATAATCCAGTTACGTTTAGTTTAGCAATGCAAAGGGATAAGTGCATGCCACACGTCAAGAGTTATTGATGGGGAAAGGGCAATTATAATGCGATTAGGCATGATTTAGGATGCATAGAATGGGGCAGCAAAATGCAGGGAATGCAGACAATGGAAATATGGAGCTGGTTTAAGGAAAACATATTGCTTGTCCTTGATATGTATGTCCCTGTGAGGTAGGGAGGAAGTAATAAGGTAAGGGAACAGTGGTTAACTCCTGAAATGGTATTTCTTGTAAAGTAAAAGAAGGAGGCTTATGTGTTGATGAGACAAGATGATTCAGCTGAGGCGATGGAGAGTTACAGATAAGCGAGGCAGGATTTAAAGAGAGAGTTAAGAAGAACAAAGAGAGGACACGAACAGTCCTTAGCAAATAGAATAAAGGAGAACATCAAAGCTTTCGATAGGTTTGTGAGGAACAAAAGGATGACGAGAGTAGGAATAGGGCCACTCAAAGACAGAAGTGGGAAGTTGAGTGTAGACCCTGTGGAGATCGGAGACCTCGAACATTTCTCGTCGGTTTTCAATCAGGAAAAGGAGAATATTGTATATGGGAAGAATGAGATACGAGATATTAGACTAAAAAGGTTCGAGGTTAGTTACGAAGAGGTGCTATCAATTTTAGAAGGAGTGAAAATAGACAAGCCCCCTGGGCTGGATGAGATTTACCCGATGATTCTCTGGGATGTTAGGGTAGAGAAAGCAGAGCCTTTGGCTTTGATATTTGAGTCGTCATTGACTACACGTTTGGCACCAGAGGACTGGAGGATAGCAAATGTTGTGCCTATGTTCAAGAAGGGCAGTAGAGATGACCCAAGTAATTATAGGCCAGTTCATGTAATTATGTCTGTTGACGGAAGGCTTTGGAAAGGATTGTAAGAGATCCTTTCCAAAGAGATAAGATATAAATTTATAAGAGATAAGATTTATAATCATCTAGCAAGCAACAATTTGATTTCAAATAGTCAACATGGTTTCGTCAAGGGCAGGTCGTGTTTCACAAACCTCATTGAGTTTTTTGAGAAGGTGACCAAGCATGTAGATGAGGGTAGGGTAGTTGACGTCGTATACATGGACTTCAGTAAAGCCTTTCATAAGGTTCCACATGGTAGGCTGTTGGAGAAAATGCAGAGGTTTGGAATTGAGGGTGATTTAGCAGTTTGGATTAGAAACTGGCTTTCGGAAAGAAGGCAGCAAATGGTGTTTGATGGAAAATATTCAGCCTGGAGCCCAGTTACTAGTGGTGCGCCACAAGAATCTGTTTTGGGACCACTCCCCACTGCTGTTTGTCATTTTTATAAATGATTTAGATGAAGGCATAGGTGGATGGATTAGTAAATTTGCAGACGACATTAAAATCGGTTAAGTAGTGGGCGGTGTGGAAGAAGCTTACAGGTTGCAAAGTGACTTGGATAAATTGCAGAATTGGACTGAGAGGGGGAAAATAGAGTTAAACGCAACTAAATGTGAGGTGATGCACTTTGGGAGGATTAACAGGAAGTCAGAGTATTGGGTCAATGGAAAGATTCATGATCGTATGGATGTGCAGTGGCATCTTGGAGTCTATGTGCATAGATCCCTGAAAGTTTCCACCCAGGTGGATAGTGCTGTTAAGAAGGCATATGGTGTATTAGGTTTCATTCGTAGAGGGATTGAGTTCTGGAGCCGTTATATCATGCTACAACTATACAAAATGCTGGTTCAGCCACACTTGGAATATTGTTTACAGTTCTGGTCCCCATATTTCGGGAAGGGTGTGGAATCATTGGAAAAGGTGCAGAGGAGATTTACCAGGATGTTGCCTGGTCTGGAGGGAAGGTTTTTATGAGGAAAAGCTGAGAGACTCGTAACTGTTCTCATTGGCAAGAAGAAGGCTTAGAGAGGATTTGATAGAGAGAAACAAGATGATCAGAGGATTAGATAGGGTAGACAGTGAAAGTCTTTTGCCTAGGATGATGACGTCAGCTTTTACGAGGGGGCATAATTACAAATTGATGGGTGATAGATTAAAGACAGATGTCAGAGGCAGGTTCTTTACGCAGAGAGTGATAAGGGCTTGGAATGCCCTACCTGCCAATGCAGACAACTCAGCCACATTAGGGAGATTTAAACAATCCTTCGAGAAGCACAAGGATGATTTTGGGATAGTGTAAGGGGACGAGCTGAGGATAGTTCACAGTTCGGCGCAACATCGAGGACTGAAGGGCATGTTCTGCGCTGTATTGTTCTATGTTTCATGTTCCCCTTCAATTCCTGTGTAACGTGCACAAAGGTTAAAATGTTCTGCTCAGATTTCTGCATAAGAGGCATGAGTGGCTGAATGGACACATTCTGTTCCTGGTTTAGAAACCCGATGGCCTGAATGTCCTCCTTCTGTTCCTATCTTGCAGACTTGATGAACGGATTATCCTGTTCCTGAGTATGAGGCTCAAGGCCTGTTTATCATTCTGTCGTTTCTGTGTAAAACACTTGAAAGTTTATGGAACATTTCTTTTGCTGTGTAACTGTTGAGGGGCTGCCGGGTCTCCTAATATCCCTGCATATCTATAACGAACAGTCTCGTTCAGCATCCCTGAAATAGGATCGTGGGAGTGATTGGACTTCTCTTGATCCCATGCAGCAATCATGTGTTCAAATTACCTCCTTCCTGCTCACAACATTTCTCAACTATTCTCTGCAATTCCTGTGCACCAGCTCGATGAGTTGAATGGCTTCCTGTTATCCCAGTGTAACAGCATCCAATCATTTTGTGGCCGCTTTAAGTTTCTATGTTACAGCCATCAGCTGGCTGAATAAACTGATCCTGTTTCTGTTTAACAGGATTCTAGTGCTGCATGACCTGGTCTGGGCCCAGTGTTATAGACTCGAGGGACTGATTGGCCTAAAACTGTAACTGTGTATCAGGCTCCAAGGGATCAATAGCTTCGTCCATTTCTTGTGTATCAAGGTCGAAGGCCTGAACATGCTTCTGCTCTTCCGATGTAATAAACTGGAGAAGTGGAATGGACTTCTCCGTTTGCTGACTCCTTCCAGTCCTCTATGTAAAATTAAAATCACCTTTCCATCTTGGAAGGTCCACAGTGTATTTGATCAGTCTTATCAAACTTTCTTTACAAGTAAACAACTCCATTGCACGAATCGTTCGAGAGAACCAATTCTGAGCTGCTTTCAAATAATAATATCCTTTGTTCAGTGAGGAGACTAAATCTGCACACACTACTCCAGATGTGATCTCACTAAGATCCTGTACAGCAGCAACAACACTTTGTCGGCCTGCTGTATGTTTCCCACACAGGTGAGAGCAGTCGCAGCTCTCTGGGAGAATGCACATCATTGTTTTAAGCTTATTGTCCTTCTCTACTTCTGTATAACAAGAAACCTGTTAAAAATGTTACAATGACGCTTGAGAAGAACAGATAAGGCGTGGAGCGATTAACGTAACATTGAGATCAGCCATGGCAAATATCTGGCCTGAATCTCTCATTAATCCCCACAGAGTGCACGTCGCTCAGCTTCCACACAATATGCTAAGGTGAAGCTTAGAAAAAACATGGAGAAGCAAACATTGATGTGAGTTATATATCAAAGTAAACATTGTAATTAAAATATTTGGCATTGTATAAGGAAAAAATTAGATTACAAATTTGTTGATACTGCAATAGCAATGAACAAATTCAAGTTTCATCTAAACTGTGTGAACCGAAGTGCATGTGACTGCTAGGAGAAATTGATTTCATAAGCGTGGATGAGATGTTTTGCTTTAACAGTCTATTGATCACAGTGTGAGAAGTCAGGCTACTATTTTGGTGTTGAGTAATCAGAAGTCTTAATTGAAAACTTTGCTTTAAAGGAGCTTTGGAGTCGTGATCACAGTATCTTGAACTGTGCATGATATCTGAATGCAAAACGGTTTTGTTGTTGTTTGAAATTACAGGCTCCATTTTCCTGCTTCCTTTTTGTAACCTTTGTTCACTTAGAAATGAAGAACTTATCTACCTCTGAATTAAATATACTCAATGACGTGCCTCTACAGCCTTCTGTGCCAATGAATTCCAAAGATTCTCCACTTTCAGTCTAAAGAAGTCTCTTTTTGTTTCCGTTTCAAAGTGTCTTCCATTTACTCTCAGGTTGTGCACTCGGTTCCTCGTTTCTAATTCCAATGGAAACAGCTTCACCAAGTTCATTCTTTACAGGTCATTCAGTATTCTCAAGTTTCAATCAGATTCTCCCTTATTTTTCTTAGCTCAAGCGAGTATAAACACCGAGACCTCAAAAGTTCCTCTTCTGTTAAGTATTTTATTCCTTGTTTAATTATCAGGAACCTTCTCTAAACCCTCACCAGGGCGAATACAATCTTTCTGAGGTAGGCTGCCCAAAATATTCAAAATATCATCTGAACAGAGCCTTTTAAAGCCTCAGAAACCTCGATTTTGTATTACAGTCCTCGAGAGATGAAGACCACATTATATTTGCCTTCCTAATTACCAATTCAATCTGTAAGTTTATCTTAAGAACATCCTGGACTTGGAATCGCAAGTCTTTTTCCACTTCAGATTTATGAATTTTCTTCCCATTTAGCAATTGTGAATGCCTCTATTGTTCCTATGAAAGTGCATGAACTCACACGTTGACACATTGTAGTACTTCTGCCACTTCTCTGGCCACTCTCCCAATCTATCTAAATCATTCTGCAGCCTCTCTGCCTTCTCAATACTGCATGTGCCTCCACATATCTTCGTATCAGCTGCAAACGTAGTCAGAATATTCTAAATTACTTCATCCATATCATTTATGAATAGAATGAAAAGTTATGGTCCCAAAAGTGACCTGTTTCCATCTTGAGAAGGACCACTTTATACCCATTCTCTACCTTTTGACAGACAGCCAATCATTAATCCATAATAATACCTTGCCTCTAACAAAATACGCAATTATCTTACTGAGGAGCACCCTGTGCAATGTCTTATCAAAGGCCTCTTGGAAGTCCTTATGACATCCGTTGGGTCTGTTTCGTCTAACTTGATCAAAGAAGTCGCATTAGCATGAGAGCAATGTAATTTATTGAAATGGGAACTGACGAGATGGGTTATACCGACAGACAGAGTGGAAGTGTTCCTCAAAGCAGTCACTGTATGACTTGCCAATGTAAAGAAGACTGCATTGTGAGCAGCAATGACAGTAGACTGGATTGAAAGAATACAAGTGAAATGCCACTTCACCTGGAAACTGTACTTGGGACCCTGGACAGTGAGGATGGAAGAGGTGAATGGGCACGTTTTGGAGCTTCTGCAATTGCACTGGACGGTGCCAAGGGGAGTGAGTAAGTGTTCGGAGTGATTGAGGGCTTCACAGAGGGACGGGAGGGGAAGATGTGTTTGAGAGTGGTATCCTGCTGGAAGTGACTGAGGATTATCTGTGAATTTGGCAAGTGATGACAAGGGGCTCTCTACCATTGTATGAGGGCAGAAGAGCAGTAGATGAGCCAGCCACAGCTGAATGTCATGTCAATTAGAGTTGGGAGGATTTCTGATATGAGGGAAAAGGAGATCATGTCGAAGGCTACCGTCTGGAATATAGCATCATCTAACAGAAATGACAGAGTCGGAGAAACTGAGAGAATGGAGTCACTCTCAAATGATCATGTGTTCAGATACTTACAGAGATCCCCTGAATGCTTGAAAACAATCAGTCATTTTAACTGCAGAGGTAGATCTTATATCCGATCTAAATCAGAGTGTGAAAACAGATTTAAGTGAAGGTCAGTCGATATGTGGGGGAGATATTTAAGCAGATATTTCATTATGCTCAGCAATAATTGACAAAAATCAAAAAGAAGGACACGAGAAGAAGCTGAACCACCCATGGTTCACAAAGGCTAATAAGGATACTATTCAATCACAAACTAAAAATTCAAATAGACGTGGCTAGTGTCGATGAGATTTGAGATGTTTATTTTCAGAACCAGAGGCAGATAATATAAAGCAAAAATAAAACACAAAAATGTCTTACAATTGGCAAGAAATATGAAAACTAGCCGTAAGGGTTTTTTCATTTTGTTAAAGTTTAGTGGGCAGCACGGTGACATCGTGGTTAGCACTGCTGCCTCATAGCGCCAGAGACCCGGGTTCAATTCCCACCTCGGGCGACTCTCTGTGTGGAGTTTGAACATTCTCCCCGTGTCTGCCTGGGTTTCCTCCGGGTGCTCTGGTTTCCTCCCACACTCCAAAGGATGTACAAGTCAGGTGAATCGGCCATGCTAAATTGCCCCTAGTATTAGGTAAGGGGTATGGTGGGTTGCGCTTCGGCATGGCAGTGTGGACATGTTGGGCCGAAGGGCCAACTGTAAGTAATCTAATCTAATCTTTACTATGTGTGTGCGTGAGACACTTGGAAAAAGTCAGGAATGCATTTGTTGGACACTTGCAGGATCCGACTAAGGAATTGCTTTCCGGTAACAGGCAAAAGACTTACACCAGTATTTTGCATAGTTCCTCACAGGGGATGTCACAAACTATTTCCATAACTTAAGCAAGGTGGCAATATAAGGGGAGTGTAGAGTCAAAAAATCCCTACAGCGTGGAAACAGGCCATTGGTCCAGCAGGTTCACTCTGACACTCCAAAGAGTATCACACCCAGAGCCATCCCACTATCCTTTTACTCTGCATTTCCCATTACTAATGCACCTAATCAACGTATCCCTGAACATTGTGGGCAATTTTGCATGATCAATTCACCTAACTTGCATACCTTAAAAAAATTTGAAAAGACTGAATAGTGGAAAGAAATCCACGCAGACACAGGGAGAATATGCAAACTCCACACTGACGGTCGCCTGAAGTTGAAACTGAAGTCGGGTCCAAGGCACTGTGAGGCAGCAGTACGAACCACTGAACCACCTCACCTCTCGTAAGGTTTGAAATGTCTCTAACAAAAAGAACAGTGTTTTCTTTTCAAAGAGATAATACTAAGGATAAACAGCACAGCTGCAACTGATGCACTGTTTTAAAAGAAATGGTAACAGAGTGACGGGCCGAATTTTGTGAAACATTCCAGAGTTTTCCCGTGAAACTGGAGAAACTCCAATATAGTGCCTGTCTTCAAGAAGGGAGTGAGACATTAAGCAAAAACACATAAGCCATTTAGTCCGACAATTATTGCTGATATATGCTACAGTGTTATTAAGGAAGGAATTGCAATTAATTTTAAAGAAGCTTAATGCAATCAGAGTAAAGATGTTTTTGCGAAAGGGAAATTATGTTTTGCACTATAAAATGTTGCAAAGTATTGCGGGAGTTCCTAAGAACGTCACAAGAGGCTTGATAAAGCGGAACGGTTAGGCAGTTCATTGGGTTTTCTATGTCATTCTGAAATGAACAAAATAAACATGCTTACACAAGACAGAGGTTCCCAGTCTGACAGATAATTTATTGAATGGATTTAAGATTTGTTACCACTGAGATAATGGGGAGTCAAGATTAAATTACGTTTATCGGATAAAAAAGTTATATCTACTGGAATATCACAAACATCAGTCCAATAGCATCAGTTATTGACAATCTATACTGATGGCTTGAAGTAGGGCTGACTGCATTGTGTATCTGAATTTGTGGATGACGCAAAAATATGTGGCAGGGAACGTGCCAGGAAGGATGTAGGAAATCTGAAAGTGGAAATAATAAGGTCAGTGAGTGAGCAAATAATTGGTAGGTGGACTTTACTGTGAAAGCATGTATGGGATTCGAGAGTTTTGGGAAGTTGTGTAACTCAGGTTGAGGCTCTGGATGTAAGTTTGCTCGCTGAGCTAGGCGATTCGTGTTCAGACGTTTTGTCCCCATAGTAGGCAAAACCATCAGTGAGACTCCGGTGAAGCACTAGTGTTGTGACTCACTTCCTATTCATGTGTTCAGGTTTCCTTGGGTTGGTGATGTAATTTCATGTTCTTTTTCTCAGTAGGTGGTAAATTGGGTCCAAGTCCATGTGTTTGTTAATAGAGTTCCAGTTTGAATGTCTTCCTTCTAGGAATTCTCGTGTGTGTCTCTGTTTGGCTTGTCCTAGGATGAATGTGTTGGCTGAGTGAAAGTGGTGTTCTTCCTCATCTGTATGTAAGTGTACTAATGATATTAGATCATGCTTTTTTGTGGCTATTTAATGTTCATGTGTCCTGGTGACTCCCATTTTGCATGTTTGTCCAATGTAGTGTAACTGTAACTAACCCTTGGGAGGGGAGGTCCCAAAGTGGAAGATGAGGCATTCTACCTCCAGGTCCCAAAGAAACTTTGGGGCATTCTTCCTCCAGGCATCGGGTGCTACAGTTTGGCGATGGAGCAGGCCCAGCACATGCATGTCCTTGGTGGAGTGTGAGTGCGAGTAAACATGGCAGTAAACATGGTATCTTCCGACTTGGTGCCTGCAGCAAGAACATTTCTTCTCTGCCTTCGGGCCTGGAGCAGGAACGCCTCATCTTCTGCCTTGGAGCCTCGAAGAACACCTCATCTTCCTCCTTGGGGCCTGGAGGACGAACGCCTGATTTTCTGCATTGGGACCCTTAAAATCCGACGGGATCAATGTGGACTTCACATTATTTCATTATGTCAGCTTGCTGCACTTTATCCAAGATCCATCCTTCCAACTTAACACCACTGCCTTGAACTGTCCAACTTGTCAATGTTCCTTCCCACATATCCGCTCCACGTTCCTCTCTGACCTATCAATTTCACCCCTAACATTCTGAGACGCCAGCAAAATCTGCCAATACATAAATCTAAGAATCCCATATCTGTGAAAGCTTGACCATCGCTCCCTCGAAGCAGACCACCACTCAACAGAACCAGGATGGGACCATAATGACCATAAGCAACCAGCTGTATCTTTACCACATGCACCACAATAGTTGCATTTCAAAAACTAGCCTAACCCCATCTTGGCCATTAAATGATGGTACGATAAATGTTGAAGTTAAGAATAAATAAAAAACAGAAATGTATACAGCACGCCTGGACTGTCTACTGGTGAAGTCCACATTGTTCCTGTGTCCTTGGAGGAATAAAAGGTGGAAGATGAAGTGGTCTTCCTCCAGGCCAGATGTAGATAGTCTCGGGAACCCAGCACTTCCTATTCTGTCAAAACACAGTACTTTCATCCACCTTGTGAAGAAAAAGCATTATTTCTCTCCCCTACACTTGCTTTGGAATCAGGGATGCGCCAGAAACCCAATCGCCAGAGATGTCAACTTTCCATTCACAACCAGTATTTTTGTGATATATAAAGGTTTACACGAAATGAGTTCACTGGAGAGATTGATGCTGTTCTCTATGGATCGTAATTGTCTCACTGGAGAGCTTCTCTCTTCTATCAGTAAGGGGCTTCCTTCAACCTCTTATCCCAGAGTATCAAGGGCATCATAATCTCTAAGATAATTGGGAGCAGCAGCTAAAGTGAGGAGGAGATGAAGAAAGTCTTAGAGCATGAGACTGTAGTGTTTCAAGAATGGATCAGCATCTGGAAAGAAAAGCCTGTAATTTTCAACAATAAATAGGGGTTCATGCTGGAGTCTTTATTTGCTTTCTCCGGATTGGCCATTGTTTGAATTCTGGATATGAGGCGTACTTATATTTAGCAAAGACACAAACGATTAGCTTCAGTTTCAGTCACAAACATCAGTTCATTTCCATGACTCCAAACTCCTCACTCATAAACATATAAGTGTCACATTGTTTTTCTCCCTAAAAACTGTTCCTTGGCTCAAGGTGACTCTGTCCATGATTTTTTTTTTCAGCTGGGTAATAAACCAGATCAGTCTCCGATCAGACTGGTTTGGTACAGAGATGAAAAGGATTTTGAGAGGTGTATGGTTTATATGTAAACAAATGAGACTTCAGGCCAAAGTGGGCATGTTTTAAAACTGACCTGCTGTGTGGAAACTCTCTCTCTCCTTCTAACTTCAATCTGTAAACATGTATTCCATTTATACAGAGTTTTAAAGGCGAGGGGGGTGGGGGATTGCCTTTTGGGACTGTTGTGTATATTCATAAAAATATAATTAAGTCTACTTTGGATAGATTGAGTTCTGTAGTTGTTCTTCATTGTCTTCTTTGTGTTTTATGTGTAATTTCATGAATAAATTTTTTTACTGTTTTAAACTTGGTAGCCAACATTGCAAAATGACTCCAGATAATTTTCTCTTACCGAAACAAATTGCAAAGCTATGGTCTGGGCTGCCTACTTAAGAATGCGTTGAATCGACTGGACTAGTCTACAATGTAAGAAGGAACAAGGTTGTTCAGACCCTCGAGTCTCCCATTTACCCTGAACTATTTTATGTCTCCGTATTCCCTCTGTCATCAAATCTGCCCATACCTAGTTCCACAATATTTCTGCCTCAGTGCTGTAGCTTTATAAACCATCATCTCTCTCTTTGTTAACTTCAGATTTTAGGGCTGCGATTCTCTTATGGGCACTCTTCCAGTTACAAAAACTTTCAAGCACCAAACTTGTTCCTGTCTTTGCAGTTACTTCAAAAGAGACTCCGTAACAGAGTAGCAATGTCACTGGATGGATAATTCAGAGGCCGAAATTATGACTGTAAACACATTGTTGCAAAACCTACCATAACTGATGGCAGAACGTAATTTCGAATGCTAAAGATTGGAATTAAACATAACTTCACTGGTAGCAACGAAGAACCATCAGGATTTCTTTTCTTAAAGCCTACCTGATTCAATGATGGCCTGTGATAAAGAAATTTAACATCATTGGAGATAGTAAAGACTGCAGAAACTGGAAGTCAGAGTCGATAAAATGTGAAGCCCTAAAGGGACAGCATGTCATATAGCAGTGGGTGAGAAGGAAAATTAACGTTTTGGGTCAGGACCTTTCATCAGGACTCTGAACTGACCTAAAGTGTTGATTTCCCTGCTCCTCTGATGCTGTTTGACGTACTATGTCTTTCCAGTCCCACATTTTATCCAAATTAACATTATTGCCTTATTTGGCCTAACTGTGACCTCAAACCCACAGCAAGGTGGCTATCTCCATATTGGCCTTGCAGTCAAGGGCAATTGGTGACAGACAAGAAATGCTGTCCTCTCACGAGCAACAAAATTTAAGTTGAAATAAACTAAGGAACTGTGAACACTGAGAACTGAGACAAAATTCTCCAGCATCTGAAACTATTGGAGAATTTCAGCAGGTATGGCAGCCTCTGTCAGGAGAAAAATGGATAACATCTCCAGACTCTACATGAGAAGTGAAAACAACTGGGAAATGATATTTCTGTCAGGTATGGTTTTTCTGGAGGTGCTGGAGGATGGTGGAGGGGTGCGTTTGAGCTGAATGGATGGAGAAATGCCCAGAAGGACGGAGGTGGGTGAGAAAAAAAAGTGGGGAGAGAGAGAGAAAAAAAAGCAAACAAAGGTATTGCTGAAGATGAACTGGAAGGAAACTAAAACTTGGAAGGTACTCTAACAGTTCCCTTTTTCCCATATTCCCAAATATGGTATTCATTTAGATGTGTGTTCCTGTTAAAGTGAATTATGTTCCCTTTGTTTCTCTTCTCTGAATGTGGTGATCAACTCCATCGATAATATAGATGCTGACATAACGAGAAAGGTGATGTTACAGTGCCAAGTGCTTCTTTGGAGAGAGGAACCATTGATGTGGAAATGTGCAGAGATGTAACGGCCTTATATTTTCAGCCAGGAAGAGAAATAGAGGAAATGCAGCTATTTTCAATGCTGCATAGCTGCACGATGTGTGTATGGGGTATGAATTAATCCTGTCATTGAAAAGTCAGTGGAGGTTCTGTGGGTGGTTTTCTCAGGTTTGTATTAGTAGTTGATATATTATTAAGGAAGATGTGAGGGTCTCGTGATTTCACTCTGGACGAGGTATGTTACTTCATTTCCAGGTTATCTGGGTCCATGATAAACAAATGGAGCCAAGGTTACACAGAAAGGAAGCTCTGGAAATAGGTCGTTGCACTTTCCTCCCTGGGATTTCCAGCAACAGTTTTCCAAGCTGGACCTATGGCAGATGTAAAATATGAAACTAGTATGTTTCAAAAATGAGGTGGTAACTGAGCTGCGTGCCCCCCTCCCCCCATCAGTACAACCTATTGCCTCACACCAGGGACAGGACTGCACTGGCCCTCACCATGACGTGAACTGCTTCAATTTTGGAACTTCCCAGGCAGGAGTGAGTGACATATTCATCATCTCCGGAGTGCCGTCCTCCAATGCATTCATTATCTGACAGAAGTCATCTGTCTACTGACCGAAGAAGATACGGGAAAAAAAAACTTTCATTAAAGTTAGGGAACACGGTGATTGGTGCGCAGAGGACTGTGAAACTTTGCAGAGGAACATAGATACAAATTGACTGAGTGGGCAAAGGTCTGACAGATGGACTGTTGAAAATGAGGGACTGCAGGAAATTGGAATTAACAAAGAGGATTTTCTTTTTCAAAAACCTCCTTGAATTTAAGGTTGGCAAAGCTAATGTATCCGATTAGCTATATCCCAGAGTACTGGGAGGTGGCAGAGAGGGAAAACAGAAAACTGAACACTGAAAAGCTTAATGTCAGCTATGAGACAAAACAAACCATTGGAATGATTTATAAGGAACGTGACAACTAGGCATTTGCAGAATAATGACATGATTTGGTAAAGTCGGCGTAGATTCATGAAGGTAAAAACAATGACTGCAGATGCTGGAACCCAGATTGTGGATTAGTGGTGCTGGAAGAGCACAGCAGTTCAGGCAGCATCCAAGGAGCAGCGAAATCGGCGTTTCGGGCATAAGTCCTTAATCAGGAATAAAGGCAGTGAGCCTGAAGCGTGGAGAGATAAGCTAGAGGAGGGTGGGGATGAGGAGAAAGTAGCATAGAGTACAATGGGTGAGTGGGGGAGGGGATGAAGGTGATAGGTCAGGGAGGAGAGGGTGGAGTGGATAGGTGGAAAAGGAGATAGGCAGGTAGGACAAGTCCAGACAAGTCATGGGGACAGTGCTGAGCTGGAAGTTTGGAACTAGGGTGAGGTGGGGGATGGGGAAATGAGGAAACTGTTGAAGTCCACATTGATGCCCTAGAGTTGAAGTGTTGTGAGGTGGAAGATGAGGCGTTCTTCCCCCAGGCGTCTGGTGGTGAGGGAGTGGCAGTGAAGGAGGCCCAGGACCTCCATGTCCTCGGCAGAGTTGGGGGGGGGGGGGAGTTGAATTGTTGGGCCACGAGACGGTGTGGTTGATTGGTGCGGGTGTCCCAGAGATGTTCCCTAAAGCGCTCTGCTAGGAGGCGCCCAGTCTCCCCAATGTAGAGGAGACCACATCGGGAGCAACGGATACAATAAATGATATTAGTGGATGTACAAGTAAACCTTTGATGGATTCATGAACGTGAAATTATCTTTGGTAAAGCTGCTAGAGATTATGGATGATGTCCATTGTAAGATCAACAGTTCAGAGCCAGTGGGAGTGGAGTATTCGAATTTTCAGAAGACGTTTGACATGTTTGAATGCAGATAATTGGAGAATCCATAGTTATGTAGGGTTGGAATATACACTATATGGACTAAAAATTGGATTAATGGAGAGAATGGAGAGAACTGTATTTTTTTTCTTTGGACTGAAGGCTTGCGAGATATCAGAAAAATCAGTGATTGGGCAACAGCTGTGAGCAAGGTATTAAAATGATTCAAATGTGAACGACAACACTATCATTCTCCTTTATGTTTATTAAATGGTGAGAGATTGGGAACTGCTGCTGTTGAAAACGACCTGGATGTCCTTGGTCATAAGGCCCTGACCGAATTTATGCGGACAGCAAGTTAATTATTTGTAGCCCTTAATGCAAAATACTTGTAGTATCGGAGAAAATACATCTTTCCCAATAGTAGTGCTTCACTGAAAGAGTATTTGGCGTATTGTGTACAGATTTAGTCTGTTTCATAAGTAATGATCTCCTTGTTACCGAAACAGTGCAAAGGAGTTTCACTAGAATTACGCCTGGGTTGATGGTACCATGAGGAGAGAGTTCAATAAATAAACACGCACAAATGAACTTCAGAACTAGGAGCACGAGTAGGCTTTTTGAGCTTGCTTTTGAACAGCCATTCAGTAAGATCATGGCTGATCTTTTCCAGGTCTCAGGTCCATTTTTCAGCGCTCACACCATTTCTCTTGATTCCTTCATTGTTCAGAAAATATCTAACTTAGCTTTAAACATTTGCTGATGTAGCGTCAAATACTTCACTAGGCAAGGAATTCACAACCTTCTGGGTGAAGACGTTCCTTCTCAATTCAGTCCTAAATGTCATCCCTTAATGTTGAGGTGATGCCCTCTTCTCTTAGTTTCACCTGCCAGTGGAAACATCCTCTCCCCTTCTATCTTATCTATTGCCTTCATAATTATATATGTTCATATACGATCTCCTCTCAGTCTTCTGAAATGTAATGAATATACTCCCAATCTGCACAGCCTCCCCTCATAAGACAACCCCCTCCACTCCAGAATCAACCTCGTGAACCTTCTTTGCATGCACTCCAGTGCCAGTACATCCTTTCGCAAGTAAGGAGACCAAAATTGTACACAATACTCCAGATGTGACCTCATCGGCATCTTGTACAGCTACAGCATAACCTTTCTGCTTTAAACTTAATCTCTTTATCAATGAAAGGCAAAATTCAATTTGCCTTCCTAATAACTTGTTGTATCTGCAGACCAACCTTCTGTGATTCATGCACAAGGACACCCAGGTCCCTCTGCATAGCAGCATGCTGAAAAGTTTTACCATTCAGGTAAGAATAATTTTTACAATTAGTCCTGCCAAAATGTATGACTTCATGTTTAATTACATTGTATTCCATCTGTTATACGTTTGCCCACTCAGTCAGTATCTATGTTCCTCTGCAAAGTTTTACAGTCCTCTGCACACGTTGCTCTGTCACACATCTTAGTGTCATGCGGTCACCCCACATGCGGTCTCCAACTCCAAATCAACTATAAAACTTGTAAATAATTGTGGTCCCATCACGATCTGTGTGGCACACTATTAGTCACTGATTGCAGCCAGCAGAGCAGTCATTTATCCTCACTATTTGTTTGCTGTAAGTCAACTCATCCTCTAGTTGATGCTAATTATTTATCCCATGAGCCATGCATCCTTATTAGATTACTTACTGTGTGGAAACAGGCCCTTCAGCCAAACAAGTCCACACCACCCCGCCGAAGCGCAACCCACCCATACCCATACATCGACCCCTTACCTAACACTACAGGCAATTTAGCATGGCCAATTCACCTGACCTGCACATCTTTGTGACTGTGGGAGGAAACCGGAGCACCCGGAGGAAACCCACGCAGACACGGGGAGAACGTGCAAACTCCACACAGACTGTCACCTGCGGCGGGAATTTAACCCAAGTCTCTGGCGCTGTGAGGCAGCAGTGCTAACCACTGTCCCACCGTGCCGCCCACATTATTGGATGCAGCAGCTTCTTATGTGGCACCTTGGCGAAGAATTTTGGAAATCTAGGTGCACTGCCTCCACTTGTCCAAATTGCTCATAATGTCTTCGTAGAATTCCAAAAGATTAGTCAAGTATGACCCGCCCTTCATGAACCATGCTATGTCTGCCCAACAGGACAATTTCTACCAAAATACCTAATTATTTCTTTCTTGATGATAGACTCAAGCATCTTCACCACCACAGAGGTTAAGCTAACTGGTCTTTAATTCTCCATCTTTTGGCTACCTTTCTTTTTAAATGGTGGCGTCACATTTGCAGTTTTCCAATTTGCTGGGACTGCCCCAGAGATCAGCGAATTTTGGAAAAGTACTACCAGTGCACTTGCTATTTCTCCAGCCACATCTTTAGGTGCGCTAGTGTGCGTTCCAACGGGGCCAGGAGACGTATCTATCGTTAGCCCCATTAGCTTTCCCAACAATACCTCTTCCGTAATAATGACGTCCTCACTTACCCTCGTTTCTTTGTCAATCACTGGCAAACTATTATTGTCCTCCTGTGTGAAGACTGATACCAAATAACTGTTCAATGTCTTGGCCATTTCAACATATCCCATAACTAAGTGCTGCTCCTCATCATCTCAGGGGCCAAGGTTTAATTTAGCCACTACTTTTGGTTTTATTTGTGTATAGAAGCATTTGCTATCTGTCTTTATATTTTGTGTTAGTATTTGTTTTTTTTTGTTCTGTCATGTTCTGTCTTACTTTTATTTACAGCTACTTTTGTGGCTTTCTGATAACCTTTAAAATTTAAAATTTTCGGAATCTTCTAGTTTCTTGGCCATTTTGAATGCCTTTTTTCTCAATTGGAAACCTTCCCTTATTTTCTTAGACAATTACGTCTGACTACCACTTTTCTCACAGTGTTTTCGTTTCACTGGAAAATACTTTTGCTGAGCACTTTGAAAATTTGATTGGAAAGTCTTCCACTGCTTCTCAACTGTCCCATGAAAAAGTCTTCATTTCCACTCTATATTAACCAAATCCTACATCATTCTCTTGTAGACCCCCTTTTCAAGTAGAGGAGATTAGTATTCCATTTTACCTTCACACTTTTCATTTGTATTCTAAATCTAGCCATCCTCCTTCCAAGAGGATCCCTAACTATGAGATCATTAATTGCATTTGTCTCATTACATTGGACCAGAACTAGGATACCTTGCTCCCTTGTCGGTTCCATTACACACTGTTCAAGAAAACTGTCACATATACAATCAACGAACTCCTCCTCATGGCGACACTGACCAAGCTGGTTCGATCAATCTGTATGTCGATTAAAATCCCCCATGATAATTGTCATTCCATTTTTACAGGCATTAGTTATTTCTTTGTTTAGTACCCGCCTGAATGTGACGTTCTTGTTTTGTGGACTATGCACTACGCTGATCAATGACTATTTCCTCTCAGAGTTTCTAATTTACACATAAGTGAATTCAACCCCATTCTCCATAGAACCTATGCCATCTCTCAGCACTGCACTGATGTCGTCCTTAAATATGAGAGCTTACCTTCCTGTCTGTCCTTCCAAAACGTCTGATACCACGGATATGTAACTCCAATTTGTGCCCATCCTCTAACCATGCATCCGTAATGATGATTCGCGATGGTTTGTGCCAGTAAATCATCAAATTTGTACGAAATGCGATGGTCATTCAAGGAAAGTGTCTTTATGCTAGCCTTCTTACCCTCATGATTTCCAACATCTCTAACGATATCTCGTCAGTTATCCTTACTTCTTGCTTCTTTAAAGCCCTGACTTGAACTGAACTGTTCCACCACACATGATAATCTGCTGCTTGCCTTCTTATTTGCCATCGTACTCCCTGCCATTTTCCCTTTTCCATCCCCCGACTGAATACTTTAAAGTCCTAGTGGCCACTCTATTTATCCTTTTCGCTAGAACACTTATACCAGATCAATTCAGGTGGAGTTGGTCCCATCAGTAAAGATTCTGCCCTTCCAAAACTGATGCCAATGCCCATGAAATGTAACCCCTCTTTTCTACACCATTTCTTCCTGATTTTTTTTACTTATTCTCGGCCAATTTGCACATGGCTCGGGTAATAGTCTGCCGATTATGACCCTCGAGGACTTGTCGTTAATTTTGTTCCTTGTGCTTGATGATCCCCAACCAGGTCCTCCATCTTGCCTTGCCTACTTTCTTCGTCACAACGTGAAACGCAACAACTGAACAACTATTCTGCAGTGCTGTGACAGAATAAGAATTTGAAACTGCCGTGGTTATGGGTATGTTCTCCAAACTGGTAAGTTGATTTCCAGATGTTTCGGCCCTTGTCCAGATGACATGTTCAGTGCCTGCTATGAGCCGCTGCTGAATTGGGTCATCTGACATTTATTTGGTTCTGCTCCTGCTGCTTCCAGTTGCCGGTATGGTTCTTCATTTTGGTAACCAGAATATTGTGTTTGTTGATGGGGTCTGTGGATGAATGCCATGTTTCTACAAATTCTCTGGCAAGGCCCAAATATTCGACTGGGACAACAAAACAGACTCTCGACAAGCTATAAATAGAACCAACAGATAGAACGAATAGAACAAATTTCTAGAGCCTGGCATTAATCCACGGACTCGATCAACAAACATATTGATCCAATCTACTAGCCACGACAACGAAGAACAGGAACCATCAATGTAAGCAGCAGAAAAGGAGCCAAATAAATTCCAGAAGACACAGTAAGCAACGCCTCGCAGGAGGCTTGAAACCACTGGAGATGTCACCAATGCAGGGGTTGAAACGCCTGCAAATCAACTTCCCTGCTGAGCGAAATTATCCACAAACACAACGACTGGCGCCCGAGCAACAAACCCTTACAGAAAGCTTGAAGTTGAAAATTGGTGGTTATGGATGGACACTCATTATGTCCCAACAACTATTGATAAGATTCGAAATTCTCTATGTTTGACTCCTGATAGATTCCGCGCTTCTGTGGAGCTCCTAAGAAGATTGGCAGAGAGGTACAGGCTCTGAATGAACTTTGAACATTTTAACGTGCAGTTGCAGTGTAACCCTGCGCTGAATGTGAGTTGTTCACAATCCTGTCAGCAGCCACAATACTTTTATTCTAAAACAGTTAGCCATTCCCACCAGCTTCCAAATTTCGTAGAGAACATGGTTCTCGGATTTTCTCTGATATAGAAAACACCTTGGAGACTTTTTTTTTAAAACATTGCTTCATTCCTACTGCTATAAAACCATCTTAAGGTAACAGGTCTGTATTCTATCTAATGAAAACGCGAGGAACAACTTGTCTATCTGTGCAGTCCCTAGTCCATGTGCTTGTGATGTTGGACTATGTCTCACATCTTCCTGCTCCTGTGTTAGTGATTTGAGGAACAGAATGACCTCCTCTTCTTCCTTTGTAAGTGACTCCTGGTGCGAAATGGTTTACTTCTGACCCCGTGCAAATGATGCAATCTTCTCTTCCTAGGCAACAGGCGGGAGACACTGAATGATCTTGATGAGCTGAATGATTTGCCCATATTCTTGTGAATCCAGACTGAGGTGCTGAATTGTATCCTCCTTTTACTGTGGAAATGTGTAATGTCTGGCAGTGCTGTTACATGAAACTTACTGACACTTTAACAGCACGATCTTGAATGTCCTCCAGGTCTTGTTGTACATGGACACAGACTGCTTCATGAGCTACAGATTGACAAATTGCAAAGAATTTTGTGTAAATTTCAGTGAATATCTCGACTTCAGAGTGGGGTGCAGTCAGAGGTCTGAATGGTTTGGTTCCACACGGTAAGGATTTTAATGATGATAAACAGGAAATTCCTTGGCCAACGAAGCTAACCTGAGGACCTCTAGCAGTGATGGCCCACAACTGAGATGGTTGACGTTCACGGATAATAGATATCTTCCCTTTTCCTATCAATCACTCCAAATTGGCAAGTTTATAGTCGATTCTCATGGATCACAATTTTACTCGTGCTCCTTAATGTCACCTTCGGGAAAATACTGCCTTGATACTGACTATCCGGGGCATCTCCGATCGGGCGTATAAGGTTCGAAAAGGGAGGCGAACAGCCAGAAATCTTGTTACATATTGGCACGAATGATATAGCCAGAAAAATGATTGAGGATATAGAAAGTGATTATATGGAGTTAGAATGGAAGCTGCAAAGCAGGACGAACAGCGTAATGTTCTCCAGTTTACTACCAGTGCCACGAGATAGCGAGACAAGGAACAGGGAGCTGGCGCAGTTTAACACGTGGCTGTGCAGCTGGTGTAAGAGGGAGGGCTTCAGATATGTAGATAATTGGGATGCCTTCTGGGGAAGGTGGGAACTGTACAAAAAGGACGGGTTGCATCTGAACTGGAAGGGGACCAATATCCTAGGTGGAAGGTTTGTTTCACTAGTTAGAGAGGATTTCAACTAGTGTGGCGGGGTGGGGGGGGGGGTGGGGGGGGGGGGACCTGAGTTGTATACCGGAGGTGAGAGTTCATGAACATGAGGCAATAGACCAGCTAGTGGTAAGGATTTTCCTGGGACGGAACCAAGGGATCAGTTAACGTGTGTTTGTTTTAACGCAAGGAGTATCAGAAATAAAAGTGATGAACTCAGAGCATGTATCAGCACCCGGTGCTATGATGTTGAAGCCATAACAGAGACATGGGTTTCTCAGGGGCAAGAATGCCTGCTGGATGTTCCAGGGTTTAGAGCATTTAAAACGAAAAAGGGGGCGGGGTGGGGGGAAGAGGAGAGGGTGCAGCACTACTAATCAGAGAGAGTTTCACAGCTGCAGAAGCTTCCATTGTCGAGGAAGATCTGGCTAGCGAGTCGTATGGGTGGAAATTAGGAACAGCAAGGAAGCAGTCACCTCGTTAGGGGTTTACTACAGGCCCCCAATAACAGTAGGGAGATGGAAGAAAGCATAGGTCGGCAGATTTTGGAAAACTGTGGACGTAGTAGGGTTGTTTTAATGGGTGACTTTAACTTTCCCAATATTGATTGGAACCTCCTCCGAGCAGAAGATTTGAACGGAGCTGTTTTTGTAAGGTGTGTTCAGGAGGGTTTCCTAACTCAGTACGATGACAGGCTGACGACGGGAGAGGCCATTCTAGACTTGATGCTTAGAAACAAGCCAGGGCAGGTATGAGATCTTGTGATGGGAGAGCATTTTGGTGAGAGTGACCACAACTGCCTCACATTCTACATAGCTATGGAGAAGGAGAGGATTAGGCAAAATGGGAGGATATTTAATTGGGGAAGAGGAAACTATGATGCGATGAGACATGAGTTAGGAAGCATGGACTGGGAGCAATTGTTCCATGGTAAAGGCACTATAGACATGTGGAGACTATTTAAGGAACAGTTGTTGAGAGTGATGAATAAATATGACCCTCTGAGACAGGCAAGAAGGTGTAAAATAAAGGAACCTTGGTTTTTCGAGAGCGGTGCAGCTTCTCGTCAAAAGGAAGAAGGTAGCTGACATAAGGTGGAGGTGCCAGGGTCAAGCTAACTCGACAGGATTACAGGCAGGAAAGGAAGGAACTCAAAAATGGTCTGAGGAAAGCCATGAGGGAGCACGAGAAAGGCTTGGCAGAACGGATTTTACATTTACGTGAGGAATAAGAGAATGGTCAAAAAAAGTGTACGACCGATCAGGGATAGCATAGGGAATTTGTGTGTGCAGTCTGAGGAGATAGGGGAAGCCCTAAACGAGATTTTTGCTTCTGTCTTTACGAAAGAAACTAATTATGTAGTGAATGAATCCTTTGACGAGCAGGTGTGCCTGCTGGAATGGATAGAGATAGAGGAAGCTGATATGCTGAAAATTTTGTCAAACATTAAGATTGACAAGTAGCCAAGCCCGGAATAAATTTGTCCTCGGCTGCTTTGGGAAACGAGAAATGCAATTGCTTCTTTGCATCCTCGGTCTCCACTGGAATCGTACCTGAGGACTGGAGAGAGGCAAATGTAATTCGTCTCTTCAAGAAAGGAAATAGGGAAATCCCTGGCAATTACAGATCAGCAAGTCTCGCGTCTGACGTCTGCAAGGTGTTAGAAAATATTCTCAGGGATAGGATTTACGACCATCTGAAAGAGCATGGCTTGATTAAATGCAGTCAACACGGCTTTGTGAGGGGCAGGTCATGCCTCACAAACCTTATTGAATTCTTTGCGGAAGGTTGGAGGTTTCGTTGACGGTACAGATGGATGTTGTAGGCTGCAGCGGGACATTGACAGAATGCAGAGATGGGCTGAGAGGTGGCAGATGGAGTTCAACCTGGATAAATGCGAGGCGATGCATTTTGGACGGTCGAATTTGAAAACTGAGTACAGGATTAAGGATAGGATTCTTGGCAGTTTGGAGGAACAGAGGGATCTTGGTGTACAGGTACATAGATCCCTTAAAATGGCCACCCAAGTGGACAGGGATGTTCAGAAAGCAAATGATGTTTTGGCTTTCATTAACAGAGGTATTGAGTTTAAGAATCGTGAGATCTTGTTGCAGCTCTATAAAACTTTGGTTAGACCGCACTTGGAATACTGCATCCAGTTCTGGTCGCCCTATTATAGGAAAGATGTGGATGCTTTGGAGACCGTTCAGAGGACGTTTACCAGGATGCTGCCTGGACTGGAGGGCTTATCTTATGAGGAGAGGTTGACTGAGCTCGGACTTTTTCATTGGAGAAAAGGAGGAGGAGAGGGGACCTAATTGAGGTATACGAGATAATGAGAGGGATAGATAGAGTCGATAGCAAGAGACTATTTCCCAGGGCAGAAATAGCTAACACGAGGGATCATAGTTTTAAGCTGGTTGGAGGAAAGTATAGAGGAGATGTCAGAGGTGGGTTCTTTACACAGAGAGTTGTGATAGCATGGAATGCGTTGCCAGCAGCAGTTGTGGAAGCAGTGTCATTGTGGACATTTAAGAGCCTGCTGGACATGCATATTGTCACAGAAATTTGAGGGATCAATGGTTGGCACAACATCGTGGGCTAAAGGGCCTGAACTGTGCTGAACTGTTCTATGTTCTATGTTCTATATTAAGGCCAGTCACTTTTGTCTGAGCCCTTGTGTTCACCTCTTCTGTTAATATCAATAGGCATGTTACCGGACCAGGGAATGTTTTATTCAAACAGAGGGTAGTGAAGGTCGGGAAATTTCTATTCCAGAGGATTATCGAGCTAGATCACTGTAAGAAGTTAAAGAGGAATTCGATGGATTTTGATCTGTCAAATAGTTGAGTGTGTTAATTAATTGCGCATTAAATAGGATTTGACACCTACAGCAAATCTTAACAAAGTACAAGGCTGGCTTGGGCGGAAACGACCTGCTCCTGTTTCTGATGTTCTCACATTCTATTATTGGAATATTCGTCATTGTTATATTCATGGAAGTTCTATTATTGAACGTTGCACTCAGGGAGACCAGAGGATTTTGTGAGCCAGCTCTGGGTGAGGTTTGGTTGTATTCACAGGAAACCTGAGTCTACAACATGACTGACAAATGAAGCACAGCTACGGAGAGGTAAAGCTCTCTAAAGAGAGATGGCTACCCTCTTTCTTAACCAGCTTTGGATCTCCAAATACATTTTCGAAACCACCCAAAACTATACGACAGTATTGACGTGCTGTGAATACTCTCCTGTCTCTGTGCAACAGGTTATACGAGTAAGTGGCCTCCAATTGCTTCTGTCTAACGGGTTTGTGAGGCTGAGTGGAACATAGGAACACAGGACAAAAGAGCAGGAGTGGGTTATTGGACACTTTCGGTCTTTACCACCTGTCACTAAGATCGCAACTGATCAGGTTGTGGTCTCATCCCCACGTTCCTGTTGGCACCCCATTATTCGAGAGCAACTTCTCTGTTAAGTACGTAGCTAATTGAGTTTGAATAAATGTAAACAGCGGAACCACCAACGTCTGAGGAAGAGAATTCCCACTCGAAAGATGCTTTTAGAATTTCTCCTCTTCTGTCTTATAGAGTCGTGCAGCATGGAAATTTATCCTAATTTGATCTACTTTTATTTCCCAACATTTGTCCCATATCCCTCTAAATTCTCCCTATTAACATGCCCATCCAGATGTCTTTTTAATATTGTATATCTCACAGCCTCCATCCGTTTCTTTAACAGGTCGCTCCATGCACACACCACTGTATGCCATGAAAATGTTTATCCTAAGGGGTCTTTCAACTCTTTCACCTCTTATCTTAAACCTTTCCCTATTCTGGGAAAAAGAGTTTGGCTCTTCATTCTAGCCATTTCCCTCATGATTTTATAAACTTCTGTAATTTCACCCATTGGCCTCCAATGCGCCAAAGACAAATGAACTGTCTGTAAGGCCTCCCCCTGTGCCTCAAACTATCCAGTCCTGGCAATATCATTGTAAGTCTTTTCTGCATCCTCTCAAGTTTACCAACATCCTTCCTATAGCAGAGGAAATGAATTGCATGCAGTATTCTGAATGTTGCCTTACCAACGTCCTGCACAGATGCAACATGCCATCCCTACTCCAATGATCAATACACTGAGCAGTGAAGGGAAGTGTGTTCTTCACCAGCCTGTCTATCTGTGACTCAATTTTCAAATTACTACGAGCCTGCACACCGAGGTCTCTTTGTTCAGCAATATTCCCCAGGACCTGAGTATTAATTGCTTATGTCCTGCCATGATTTACATTACCAAAATGCAACAACTCACATTTTACTAAATTAAACTTCGTATGTCACTTCTTGGCCCATTGGCCAATCCGATCAACGTCCCGTTTTACTCTGAGCTAATCTTCTTCACTGAACACTATAACATCTATTTTGATGTCACCTTCAAACGTACTAAACAGGCATCCAAATCATTTCTCTAAATGACGAAAAGCAGAGCACTCAACTCGGACGTTTGCAGCAGATGGCTGGTCACAGTCCTCAATTCAGCAAAGCAATCTTCAAGAAAACATTCTCTGTCTCCTACTTTCAATCCAATTTTGCAGTCAATTGCCTAGCTCATCTGGAACTGTTTACTATCTAACCCTACTAACTTCTCTGCCAGGCTTAATTTTGTCAAGCTCATTGCTAAAGTCTATATAGACAACATAGAAATCACTGCCTTCATCAATCTTTATTGTTAATCTTCAAAATACAGTTCAGACAGTGAGACCGATTTCCCACGAATGCAACCATGTTGACTATCCCCAATCAGTCCTTGCCTTTTCAAATGCATGCAAATCTTATCCCTCAGAATTCCCTCCAACACCTTGTGCATCATTCATTTCAGGCCCATATCGTTATCTGTTTTTCTTTCGGGCCACTGTTTCCTTTATTAGTCATATTTCTTCACTTGTCATAGAAGTGTTAATTGTAACCACGTTGGTGGTATAACTAATAACATACATAACAGACTATGTCAGGTTCCGTGTTAAGGCTGGTTTCTTTAATATGTTAAAGTCAATCAGTTTATAACCAAAACAAGTTACTCAAACTATGATGGAAGGATGAATTACAAACTGTTGTTATTGCCAATATGTACATTGACATTTACCTTTTTAAGAATACTGACACATGCACAAATGCACGCACACACACAAATACACACGTACAAACACACACACGTTTGATTGCAAAGTGAAAAACAAAGTTTATGCAGAGTATTAATTTGAAAGAAATTTGCCCAAATTTCAGGTGAACTCAAGACAGAAGGAAAAATGAGAGATTGTTTGAATATTGTTAAGCTTCTGAATTTATTGTGCTCATTTATTGCTGGCAATGTCATTTTTTTCCCAGAACAATTGGATTTGACTAAATTCCCTTTGCTTCACGTAGTGGAGGGATTCTAGTTAATCCTCGTCAGGAGTCCTCTGTGAGTGCTAAAAATAACTGAGGGGTTTTCAAAACACACTTATTGTTGTGAGGATGAACAAGGAAAGAGAAAGGGAGCAATAGGCCGTTCTTTCTCAGGAAGGTTACACTCCTTCCCACTCTGAGTTGAATCACACGATCATGTTATCTGGCCCCAAACCAGACCACGTGAGGTCTCCTTTATCATTGTCCGAATTGTATTCTATCACATTCCTTGCTCCATGTAGGTATATTGTTGTGGCTGTCATGCACAGATTTGTTTGCTTCGCAACAAATGGCCCCATTGGATTGAACATATGTTTAAATGTGCACGTATAATTTAAAAATAATATGTTTATCATCCTCAGAATATCTATATTTCAATGAATGCACCTTATTCTTAAATTATTCCCCCAATTTTGTTCTCCAATAAAAGAGAAAGCATCTATCAGCTATCACTAGCTGTACTGTCATAAAGATATTATATAATTAATATCAACATCTCTCATTCGCATGCCCAACCTGTTCATCATCCAAAATTCCTTCATCCTAAAACGAATAAAGAGAAACGAATTTGAAAAAATTCGAACTCAGATATGTTTTATTTTCATTTCAGGGAATTGGAACTACATACATTGTGTCAGATGTGATCGCAGCAACACCCTGTAGAGGTAGAAAAAACATCCCCAGCGCCATACCAGTTTCCTTTGCAATAAACAGCATCATTCTCTTTGCTTTCCAAATCAACCGCTATATCTGTAGATGAAATTAATGTGATTCGTGGAACAGGACACACAAATCCTTCTGTGCCACTGATATTTGTGTTCTCTCTCCAGCTTTACAATTTACTGTTATTTTATCATTTCCCTGAAGCACACACCTCCCATCACCCAGTTTGTACTTTTTTTTTGCTAACGGTTTGCTCACTAACCTTTCCTATCTGTATTCAATTGCTGATGCTCTGCCTCCACTTGACCTCGTATTGGATGACTATTCTGATGAATTAGCAAATTGAAAACCAATCTATTCAGCCCATTTATCAAAATCATTATTCTAGCTACTAAATCGTTCATGACCTCACACTGATACGTGAGAAATTCGACTAGTTTCAGCTTTCCAACCTGAAAATCAGTAATTTTCCCTATTTCGTATTTTCTGCTTGCTGTGCAGGACTCCCCTGATCCTGTGTAACACCCGAGAAATGTTGCTATGTGTGCTATGTGTTGGTTGCCAGATGTATCTGAGCATAGAAACACTCAATTACGCCATTTGCTACCCGATGATTAGATAGATGCAGTATTGTTAATGATCCCGATCCTTGAGAATTCAAAAGACGAGCATAGAATATAGACAAACATTCGAATAGAACGCTGCACAGTTAAACATGTTGTCTTTCAGATGCAGCAATTAATCTACTATGACCTATCAATCAGGTGTTCAATTTTCAACAGAAACGTATTGAGGAGGATGGAAAGTTTCCCATTATCCTGGTTAACGTGTCCCTTTAATAACATAACCAATAAAGATAATCTTCATCAGTGTAACGACACGGCGGTGAATCTTTCTGTTAATTAAACTAAGCACCAAAAAAACTCATCTCGCCTCATAACCTGATAAAATATGAGTGACAGAGAACTCCGAAATTCCACTATTTAAATAAAAATATACCAATTTATTCTTTAACTCTGAAGTGAACATTAAACAACAAATTTTCACGCAGAAATCATGCCTTTCTGTCAACTGCTTGTTATCTGCCTCCAACTCTATAATATGTTGTTCTGATAAAATGCTTCTGAGAGTTACATCAACTTAATTTCAAAACCATGCAGCGGCGGTATTTGTCAGTGTGTGTCTTCTTTCCACTGAAGATCTTCCTGGGTTTTCTTTTATTTACTGTGAATATATTTCAAATGAAAAAGGTACATTTGAAAGAGAGTGTTTTCGAATGGCAGTCGTTCTCGACGGCAGTTAATCTATGTCAATGATAATTAGTCTTTGTCTGACTATCAAATTGCCTTTTATTTAACGCCCAAAAATCGGATCATCTCATTGGTTTAAAGTCAGTAAATTCAAACTCGATTGGGCTTCAGTATTCTGGGGCCTAATTTAAACTGATTGGTTCAATTCGAATTGTTGTCAAAACAGCAACCAAATCAGGTATCTATTTCATAGCCAACTGGTTTGTCCAATGTTCTCAATACAGTCAACATATCCTGGTATTGGGTATAAGTCATATTTTGTTACAGCGTTGACCATTCAATAGTCCCTTCAGTTTGGGAACTACCACGATTGGCGAACTCCACTCAGTGTGACTCGGCTTAATCATATCTTTTAGGAGAAAGTGAGGACTGCAGATTCTGGAGATCAGAGCTGAAAATGTGCTGTTAGAAAAGCGCAACAGGTCAGGCAGCATCCAAGGAAACGTCGATTCTCCTGCTCCTTGGATGCCGCCTGACCTGCTGTGCTTTTCCAGCCACACATTTTCACCTCAATTATATCTTTATTGAGCATCACATCCACTTCCTTCTGGACTTGTGCGACTCTGAAAGGATTAAGATTATAGGGGTGCTGTTTTATTGGAACAGCTTTCCCTACTTCCACCTCATGCACAATAGTATGAGTCCTCCACATCTTATTCCTGCATATGTGTTCATACTGCTGCAACAAACCTTTCAACTGCGTTCTGTACTCCTGAAACAGGTAGTTCACTAACCTATTCCATTACTCGTGGACTTCCTTATTGTTTAACAGATTTTGAGTTATATCAAACTCCACGACATCTGGTCTTGCTTTTTCACTCTGCAGTGTAGTAACTCACACTGTTCCTGAAGTTCCTGCTCTCTATTACAATAAGGTTTAATGACATACCAGAAACTGTTTTTTTTTGTCCGAGGTCCTTACCAGAAGTGTACCTAAATCAACTTTTTTCTCATGATGATAGCAACCACTTAACTTGGTTTTCAGGGTTTCTCCTACCATTGCTAACAATATTAATGCGGCAAAAACAATGACTGCAGATGCTGAAAACCAAATACTGGATGAGTGGTGCTGGAAGAGCACAGCAGTTCAGGCAGCATCCAACGAACAGCGAAATCGACGTCTCGGGCAAAAGCCCTTCATCAGGAATAAAGGCAATGAGCCTGAAGCATGGAGAGATAAGCTAGAGGCCATATTAATGCATCAACCCCACGGGAAGTCGTCGGAAATTCAGAGTTTTTATTTACTACGTGCTTCTTTATAATCCTGAGACCTCTTCAGATGCGGTTCAGCTAATTCAGCTACATCTCCTTCTCCTTAATATCTCCTTCTCGTCAGATATATAATCAAAGTGTGAGATCTTCGACTTCAATCCTGTCAATTTCACGCTAATTCATTTCAAAGTCCCTCTCATTTCATGTCTGATCATGAACTCAAACGAAGCAAATTGAGTAGATTCATTTGGGGCATCTCTAATGGCAAACAATGCAAATGGAACAAATTATAATAATCATTCAGGTAATCTTGCCCGTATGCTCATTACATGGTCTTCATGGTCCGATTCCAGCTTTGTCAACCTCCCTCGGATTCAGGATGAAACGTACTTGATTTAAAGTGCTACATGCCATAGCTATCCATGACGTCCTTAAACAGGCTAGCAGTAAAATTAGACCCTTGGTCTTATTGAATCACTATGGGTAGCGCATATGACGTGAAGGAAGATGCTAACTCATTTTCCGCCCTTTTTACCTTAATATTCGTAATGAAGTTGCCTCTGGACATCTGGTAGAAACATTCATTTTGGTTAGCAAATACTGGTTCCTCCTTTTAGATTTAGGAAGGGGATCTACACAATCAATCATAACCTGCATGAAAAGTTTTTCAAATGCGGGAATTGGCAACAAAGGTTCTCGTTTTATTACTGCCTGTGCTTCCCTACCATTAAATATGTATGACACGTACAGCAAAAGGTAACCGCATCCTTGCATATTCCAATCCGGTAGAAAACTTTTTGCATCTTTGCCTAGGTGATACTTACACTTAAGTGATCTCCTCCTCGGAATTCATGTGCTACCCATAAGAGTTCCTATCTGTAGACAACACAATCTGGTGCACTTCTGCCCATTTCTTCTCTGCACTAACCTTCCATCGACTCATTTTCCGAGTGTGTATACATATATGGCAGTCTCTTCTTTCTCTTGTAAGGTTCATTAGCCTTTCAGGACTAATCACTTCTGCATGACCCTCTGCCTGTTGGTTTTGGCAGCACAATTGCATGAAACAGGGCATCTGCTATCTGATCCTTAGCTCCTTCATCTTTCTGTTTATACTTTTCTTCTTAGTGTGACGGATGATAGTGGGATCTTGCTACTGCACAGTCTGGAAAATTTTCAAGGTATTTCTCTTTAAACCCCTGAGTTCCCTGCTCTTCCCTTGGCTTAACCACAACAATGGGTGTCAATCCCAGCTCAGATACTGATAAATCGTTCCCAGGTTTAAAAAAACCCTGCATTTCTGGAAATAACACTCCATCAATCACTCCCACTGCTTCTTCGCCAATCTTAATTTGGCATTCCAACCTGATCTTACATAGGACAACGCTAAACTTCTGCCCATCTATTGCACAAATTAACACTCTCTCGAGTAACAGGTCAGTAAGAGTGCAAATACTTTCGCATCGTACTATTAGAGACTGATTAGATTCTATATCTCTCGAAATTAATACTTCTTTCTCTTCTCCACCTGTTCTTTCTGAGTAAACTTTACTCGCAGAGGGGAATACATTACAGAGATCAAGCACCAACTCGACATCCAGCCCTGCCTAATCTGTTCATTCTCCTGCAGTTCCTAAACTTTTCTTGGGGTTTCCTTGTTACTTTCACTAATGCCTTAGCCTCTTTTTCGACGTCCTTTCCCACAGTGCCTGTCTTTAACGACTGGCACTTTGTGTATACGTGTCCCACTTTGCTACAGTCTATTGGGCTTCCTTTTGTGCTCTACTCTTTATTTTTCACGTTAGAATCTCCCATTCGCCCAATTTCAATCCCTCAAAAAATGACATACTTACTAGAAGCTCAACTTTTCCTGATGCACCAATACCTATTCATTTGCCATATTTGCTGCTTTTCGAAATTCTTGAAGTTTCTGTTCACCCATATGAAATTTTATCATCTCTGGAAGTGAGTTTTTAAGCTCCTCCAGCAGAATAGTCTCTGTTGGAGTTTTGTAGGTCTTATCTGTTTTTAAGGCCTGCACTCATTTAACAAAGCTATTATTTTAACCCTTTTGAGCTCAACATAAGTCTGACATGGTTCCTTCTTTCTGTTTCTGAACCGTTGATTTCCACTTCTGGTACTAATTCATAAGCACTCGAAATAGCCTGTTTGACATCTACATGATCTCTTTACCCCTCATCTGACAGCGCTGCAAATACGTCACGAGCTCTGCCTATCAACTTAGATTGAACTAGCATTGCCCGCAAGGTCTCTGACCCCTCCATCTGCCTAGCCAGTTTTTCAAATGAAATGAAGAAGTATCCGACATCTTTTTTCATCAAAATGTAGGAGAAAGTGAGGACTGCGGATGCTAGAGATCAGAGCTTAAAAATGTGTTGCTGGAAAAGCGCAGCAGGTCAGGCAGCATCAAAGGAGAAGGAGAATCGACGTTTCGGGCATAAGTCTTGAATGCTTATGCCTGAACAGTCGATTCTCCTTCTTCTTTGATGCTGCCTGACCTGCTGCGCTTTTCCAGCAGCACATTTTTAAGCTCATCAAAATGTAGCAATGTTTAACATATTTTTGTATCACTACTTTTTCTCTTCATTTCCATATTATTAATTTGATTTTCCTGATTAATTTTCAAGTTCTGAAGTTCAAGTTCTCTCTACCTTGCTCTTTCTTCTCACTCTTTCTCTCCTTTGTCCCTCTCTTTGTTCGTACCTTTCTTCTCTCTCTTTGTTTAGCTAAGAACCTTGTCTCCCTTTTGTTTTCCCCTCTTTTTCTTTCTTCTCTCTTGCTCTTTCTTCTCTCTCTCTCTCTCTCTTTCGTCTCTCTCTTTCTCTCAGATTTTTCCCTGTCTTTATTGTCAAGCTCCATTTTCCTCAATTGTAATTTAAGTTGATCTACCTCTAGTGCACTTGTATGTTTCACTGACACAAACTAACTGAGTGACTAACTCCCTAACAATTTCAACTTTACTTCTGAAACTAATTAAACCGAATTCTAACCTATTTGCTGATTCTAAAGATATGACCCTTTACTGTCTTTATAAACTTTTCTTGCTAATTTGCGAATCATCTTCAAACTTCTGGACCTCTAGCAATTTTAATAGCCAGTTCTCTCACGTTTAACTTAACCAACAACAGCCAAATAAAATTAAATAAATTGCCTCACATACGTTTTGTTTTAAAGATTTGTTTTGAAGACCTCTCTTCTGAGGCCAAGACATTGTGTCATGTAAAATACCAAGAGACTGTCAGACGTTCCACATTCTCAAACACACATAAATAACATACTAACGTAGACACACTGAGGCGCGTATTTACGTTGACAAGGGAAACCTGTCAGTATTTCTCTTGCTTCGTGGCGAGTCTGTCACTATTTTACGCGCTCTGAATAGTGTGTGTCAGCATTTCTGTATATCATTCGGCGGTGTGTCATTATTTGACTGCATTTTCAGGGAGTATGCCAATGTTTCTGACGCCCTGTAGCGAGTATGTAAATATTTCACTTGTTCACACCAGTGAGTATGTTAGTATGTCAAGTTGTTCCGTGTGGAGTGTAACTGTAGTATATGTTCACTGCTTGCAGATATCAAACTTGGAAGTATTGAAAATTATGTGGAGGATATTGTGGAACTCCAACAGAGCAGCAAGCAGTTGGTGCATTGTTCAAGTATATGAAAAATGAGGATCAATGCAAAGGAATGGGAGATGATGTCCTTTGCTAGAAAGACATTAAAAATATTACTAAATAGGCTGTACTATTGTAAATGAACTGCAGCAGCAGATTGTCCTGTGTGGAAATAAGCACAGATTATTTCAGGTGTCAGGACAAGTGGGTAGCCGCAGCTTCTTCATTCAGCAGCAATCAGACATTCCCATCGTCTTCTGGACTCCACGTAGGAAAAGAAGGGAAGTCATCCCGGATAAAAGCTGTCTCCTGCACAGACGGTTCAAAATCCCCTCCCGCTCCCCACTCCCCACCTCTGACCAAACACTTCAAAGTCTCCCGTGTGTACAGAGAGCAATGGGACCATTGGAAACATCATGTAGCAGGCCATCTGGGAGATGAGTCGAGCTTAGTGGTGCTGGAAAAGCACAACTGTTCAGGCAGCATCTGAGGAGCAAGGAAAATCGACGTTTGGAGCTAAAGCCCTTCAACAGGGTGGAAGGCAGGGAGCCTCCAGGGTAGAGAGATAAACGGGAGAGGATGGGCTGGGGACTAGGTAGCAAAGAATACAATGGATGGATGGGGGTAGGGATGAAGGTGATGGGTCAGAGAGAAGGATGGAGGTGATAGATGGGAAGGAGGATTCGAATCCTCCTATTTTATCCCGACGAAAGGGGTAGCCATGGGCACCCGTATGGGCCCCAGCTATACCTGTCTCTTTGTCGGCTATGTAGAACAGTCCATCTTACGTTGTTACACCAACAGCACTCCCCACCTCTTCCTCCACTACATTGATGACTGCATCAGCGCCACCTTGCGCGCCCGTGAGGAGGTTGAGCAGTTCATCAACCTCAACAACACCTTCACACCATACAACACACCAGATGGCCTCCTTCTTTAAAGATCACAATTTCTCTTCCCACGTGGTTGAAGATGCCCTCCAATGCATCTCATCCACATCCCACACATCCACCTGCAAACCCCACTCCTCCAACTGTAACGAGGACAGTATCCCCCTAGTCCTCACCTTCCACCTTACCAACCTTCGCATAATCCGCATCATTTGCTGACGTTTCCACCACCTCCAAACGGACCCCATCACCAGGGATATATTTCCCTCCCCACCCCTTTCTGCATTCCGCAAAGACCGTTTCCTCCGTGACTACCTGGTCAGGTCCACACCCCCATCAACGACACGGTGGCACAGTGGCTAGCACTGCTGCCTCATAGCGCCAGAGACCCGGGTTCAATTCCCGCTGCAGTCGACTGACTGTGTGGAGTTCGCACATTCTCCCTGTGTCTGCGTGGGTTTCCTCCGGGACTCCGGTTTCCCCCCACAGTCCAAAGATGTGCAGGACAGGTGAATTGGCCATGCTAAATTGCCCTTAGTGTTAGGTAAGGGTTAAATGTAGGGGTATGGGTGGGGTGGACTTCAGTGGGGTGGTGTGGAGTTGTTGGCCCAAAGGGCCTGTTTCCACACTGTAAGTAATCTAACCTAAACTAACCAACCCTCTCCTCCTGGCATTTTCCACTGCCACCGCAGGAATTGCAAAGCCTGGGCCCACATCTCCCTCTTCATGTCCATTCAAGGCCCCAATGCAGCCTTCCACATCCATCAAAGTTTCACTTGCATGTCCGCAAATGCCATTTATTGTATCTGTTGCTCCCGATGTGGTGTCCTTTATATTGGGGGACAGGACGCCTTCTCGCAGAGCGTTTTAGGGAACATCTATACGACACAAGCACCAATCAACCCCACCACTCTGTGGCCCAACACTTCAACTCTCCCTCCCACTCTCTCGAGGACATGCAGGAACTGGGCCTCCTCCACCGCCACTCCCTCGTCACCCAACACCTGGAGGAAGAACGCCTCATCTTCCACCTCGGAACATTTCAACCCCAGGGCATCATGTGGACTTTACCAGTTTCCTCATTTCTCCTCCCCCACCTTACCCCAGTTCCAACCTTGCTGCTCAGCACCAGGCTCATGAATGGTCCTACCTGTCAATCTTCCTACAGTTCCACCCTCCTCTCTCCCCATATCACTTTCTTCCCCACCCCTATCCTCCCAATGTATTCTTTGCTACTTTCTCCCCAGTCCCATCCCCTTCCCATTTATCTCTCAACCCTGGAGACTCCCTACCTTCTGTCCTGATGAAAGGCGGTTTTCCTGCTCCTCGGATGCTGCCTGACTGGCTGTGCTTTTCCAGCACCACTATAATCTAGACTCTAATTCCCAACATCTGCAGTCTTCACGTTTGCATCAAGGAGATGAAGCAACACTTCCAATGTCTGAAACGATCAGAGTGAACTCTCCAATATAAACTGTAACACTAAGTCATATACTCGATTTCCGTTGTGTATGGCTATTCATTCTTCCTGAAAAATTCACAGATTCACAGGTCCCAACATTGTATTCCTTCATCCAAATTGCCCATTGAGTATCCATTTAGCGATTCTCTACCTCCTCTAGATAATTTCTGTTCTCACCTACCTTAACAAGCATCATTAGAATACATTTCTTCCATTTGTCTCAACAATTGTTATAAATTGCAAATAGTTGAGCAACCAACACTGGTCAGTCTCCCAGTACCGTGGTATTTTCCGTTAAACTGGTAAAGATGAATTTATCCGAGTGAGTGGTATCTTCAAACGTGGCTGACACTTTTTCTTTGCCAGCACTGTGTGCTGGGTGCTCCTAACGATACTATTAGGGACAGATACGTTTGTGATAGGTAGTTTTCTGAGAATATTTCCCTCTTGTTGGTTCAACCATCACTCCCCACAGTCTGGCAGCTGTGTAACTAAGGCTTTGCTCTGTTCAATCAGTGGTGGGACTGTGGAGACTCTCTTGGTGATGGGCATTGACGTACCACACACATTACGCCCTTGTCACCCTCAGTGCTTCCTCCGATTTGTTTCCAACATTGAGGAAAACTGATTTGTCACCGAGGGCTGATATGGAGGGCAGTAGATGTCCATCAACAGGCGAATTCTTCCACCAAATGAAATTGCTATAATGAGACTTCTCGTGTTCTGGAAACAAATTTTGGGAATTCCAGGGTAACTCCATTCCTGACTGCATAACACGGTACCACCACCACTGGTGGATCTGTCCTGCCAGAAGGACAAAATGTAACCAGGTATGGTGATGGAACTTCATTAAACATTAGAGAGCCGGTCTGACTCTGTGAGCATGACAATGTCAGAATCTTTCCTGACCAGTCAAAATGAGAAAAGACATAACAATGGAGCAGGGCACAGTTGTTTAACAAACTGAGTGAAAGGCATTATATCCGAATGTGTGTTTTTAAGAAAGGTTGAGGAATTTCCTGCATAAATTAAGGTACATGGATGTGGTTTAATGGCATTAGAGAGACCTGGCTACAGCGAGACTGATACTTGGAACTGAATATCCAGAATATTTAATATTTAGAAATAGTAAGCAAGAATGAAAAGGGGTTGATGTAGATCTATGAATAAGGGTTTGATACTTGCATGCTTTTAAAAGTAAATTATCAAGGTATCAGCTTAATCTTACTGTTTTTGTGTGCAATATGTCAGTTGAGTTGAGTTTGGGGAGAGCTTCCCAAAATGAAGCTGAGTGGATCTCAACAAACTTAATGGGCAGAAGCGGTTTCGTGACATTAATCTTTCGGACTCTATCATGTTCTGTACCCGATATTCCCCAAAATATTCTAACACAGACACTGCCTGAAACATTCTGTACCCATTCCCCGGCACTTTCTATATCCGAAATTCTCCAGAATGTTATATAACCCACATACCTTGGAATATTCTATAACGGACATTCTCTTGAACAGTTTATAACCAAAATTCTGCAGAATCTTCTATAACCGACATTCCACAGAACATAGAGTAACCAACATTCTCAAGAACATTCTATACCCGACATTCTCTGGAACATTCTGTACCCAACATTCCCTGGAACATCTTATAACTGCATTCTCCACAGCATTTTATACACCCCATTCTCCAGATCATTGTATACCCGATATTCCTCAGAACATTTTACACCCGACTTTCCCTGGAACATTCTGTAACTGATATTCTCCGGAATATCCGATACCCAATATTCCCCAGAACATTCTGGAACTGACATCCTCCAGAGTATTCCATAACAGACATTATTTGTGAACGACCGAACGTCAGTTAATTAAAGAAACACAAGATCCCGAGAGAAGAGCACCCATTCCAGGGAGAAGGAGACACCGTTTTCTAAGTCCCGTCAGGTAGTTAAAAGGATAAATAAGTTTTCCTTGTGTTTATATTTCTTCACGACAGAGGATCCAATACAATCTGGAGTAAAGGATAGAAATTTCCAAATTCCCGTTTGTCTTGAAAGAAATGGAGAAGAATCCTTCAGGACGACAAGGCTTTCACTGTCCGCATTACGATTTCTAAAGAAGTGACCCGTGTCTGCTCTTCAGTAATTGCATGTACGGGAATGTTCTAAAAAGCAGTTGTGCTTTTGGATGTGTATCTGTGTGTTTGGAGAGGGAGAATTTCTTGTGTTTTACATCACATTTTTATAAGTAATTCACATCTTCCCATTTGTTACTGCAATTACATCATCTCTGTCCTCAATAAAACTGATAGCTCTGCTTCCAGGCGGATGTATAATGTGTTGTTTTCCTTCCTCACAGTGAACGTACTAACGATCTACGTCCTGCTTTATAAAGATTGTGGTTTGTCTCCATGTGTGAGTCGTTACTTGGGAGCCATGGCAGTGGCGGACCTACTGGTCATTATCATCGACCTGATAATGAGACACATTCCATTTATTTATCAGGAACAGTTTTATTTACTGAGGTCCATCCCCGTGTGTAATATCCACGCTGTGCTGCTTTATGCAGTCACTGACTGTTCTGTCTGGTTCACCGTCACTTTCACCTTCGATCGATTTGTGGCCATTTGTTGCCGGAAGCTTAAAAGCAAATATTGCAGTGAGAAAACGGCGGCTGTGACTCTAGTAACAGTGACTGTGTTGAGTTTTTTAAAGAACATTTTCTGGTATTTTATGCTTTCAGCTCAGTATCGGCGTGGGAATTTCCCCTGGTTTTGTGAGGCAACAGACGATGTTCAGAACTCTCTTGTGTGGGTCACAATCGAGTTCCTCCACCACTTCCTAACCCCGGTTCTTCCATGTCTCCTGATTCTGCTGCTCAATGCTATCACCATCAGACACATTTTAGTAACCAATAGAGCCCGCAGGAGACTCAGGGCTCACACCAGTGTGGACGCTCAGTGTGACAGAGAAATGCAAAATCGAAAAAAATCTATTATTTTACTGGTTGTGATCTCGGCCAATTTTATCCTATTATGGTCAACATTAATGGCGTTTGTTGTGTGGAAACGGTTGAGTTATTTGGGGTATAGGACTGTATATCTGCCTTGGTTTGTGCTTCGATTGGGCTTCACGCTGCAGCTCCTCAGCTGCTGCACAAACACAGTGATTTATGCCGTGACACAGACTAAGTTTAGACAGCAGCTGACGGACGTGCTGAAATATCCCTTTATCCGAATTCATCAATCAATCAAAATCACTCATTAATCAATCCATCTATGATTTTCTTATTTCAGTTTAATGTTTCAGTAACGAAGCAGTCTGTCGCTATGGTAACAGATTGGGGGTAGTACTGGTTTATCCAAATTTATCCCACAGGAGATAACGGAGACACATTTAAATGTTTCTGTCAACTCAGGGACCAATGAGAAAATGTATCATCCCACTTACTGTTTCTATCACATCAATTTGTAATTAATAAAGATGTTAATTGAAAGGAGCAATGCAGCAGAGTCAACTAAATTGTCGTTTGTCGTTGTGGTGAAAAGCTGAGCTGGAGAAAGACAAACACAGCCTCAACTCCTGATCCTCAAGAAACAGCCTGAGCTCAGGAGTTGGTTTAAAGTCACTGTGTACTTGCTTTCACCTCTGGTGTTACATACTCTCCCCATTCTACTACACTCACTCTCCATCTTGCTCTCTCTCTCTCTCTCTCTCTCTCTGTCTCTCTACTTCTAAATCTCCCTCACTCTTACTTGCCTAACACTTCAGTTTCCTTCCATGGTAACAGGTTTGCAAGCCGTTACTAGAAGAACAGAGTTGGCATGGTTCACATTTCGTTGCGAGGGGATCAGAGTGGGGATGAGTTCATACATCATTACTAGGGGAACAGAGCTGGTATAAGGTAGTTGCAAGGTCAATAAAGTTGGGATAACTCACAGGCCATTGTTGGGAGAACAAAATAGGGAAGCATCGGTACAACATTGCTGGTGACATGGAATTGGAGCAGGGTAACAGGCTGTTGCTGGGAGAACAGAATGGGAATTTGTTCACAGGCCCTTGCTGGGAGAACATTCAGGAGATGGGTTCACAATCAGTTCCAAGGAGAATGGAGTGGAGATGAGTTTCCAGGTTGTTACGGGAGCACATACTGGAGATTGAATCACAGGCTAATGCTTGGAGAAACAAATGGGGATGGGTTCACAAGCAGTTGCTTAGGGAACAGACTGGGGATGGGTTCACTGTCCATTTCGAGGAGAACAGTGTGGGTTTTGATGTGCAGTATGTTGCGAGGGAAATGCCATGAGGATGGGTTAAATGGGCCATTCAGAGCTGAGTGGAATGGGAATGTGTTCAGAGGCAGTTGCTCAGGGAACAGAATGGGAATGGGTTGATGGGCTGTTTCTTAGTGAACAACTAGGGGATGGGTTCACAGGCTGTTGCTAGGAGAACAGATTTGGGACAGGTTCACAGGCCATTGCAACAGACGAGTGTGGTAATGAATTTGCAGGCTTTTGCCAACGAAATAGGGTAAGGATTGGGTCACAGGCCATTGCTCGGGCAACAGCGTGGGAATGCGTTCACAGGCAGTTGCTAGGCGAACACATTCGGGTTGGGTTTAGAGGCCAGTGTAATGAGATCAGAGTTGGAAAGGATTCACATTCCATTGCTATGGGAACAGTGTGAGGTTTGGTTCACAGACAGTTGCTAGAGGAACAAAGTAGGAATGGGTTCACAGGCCGATTCCAAGGAAACAGAGTCGGATTGAGGTTACAGCAAGGAGAGTAGAACGGAGATGAGTTCACAGGGTATACCTATGAGAATGGGAATCAGAGTGGGAATGGATTCTCAGATTGTTGGTAGAGGAACAGAGGTCACAGGCAGTTGCTCAGGGACAGAGTTGTTATGGGGTCAAAGACCATTGCTCTGGTAACAAAGTTGAGATAGATCAACGGGTCGTTGCTGGTATAAAATGTTGGGGATCGGTTCACAGCCCATTGTTAGGAGAACAGATTTGGAATTTATTCCTATGCTGTTACTGGGAGAACATTCTGGGAATGTGTTCACAGTGCATTGCAAGGAGAACAGATTGGCGATAGGATGACCAGTCGTTGCTAGTAGAATGGTGTGGGGATGCATTCATGTACCGTTGATAAGGGAACAGAATGGGAATTGGTTTACAGGCCGTTGCTAGGGAAACAGAGTTGGGATGGGCTTACAGGCTGTTGCTAAGGGAACAGTGTTCACTTTATTTTCCACAGGCCGTTGCTTGGAGAATATTCTGTGGATGGTTTCACAGCCTGTTGCAAGGAGAACGTAGTGGGAATGGATTTGCAGGCAATTGCTAGGGGAACAGAGTGGGAATGGGGCCCAGGTCATTCCTAGGCGAACAGAGTGGGAATGGATTCATAGGGCGTTGCTAGGGAAGCAGACGGGGATAATGTCACCGGTCATTTCTTGGGGAAAGGGTGGGGACGGGTTCACATGCCATTTCGAGGAGAATAGTTGAGGATTGCATTCAGAGGCTTTTGCTCGATAGAGAGGCAATAGAGCCACAGACGTTTCCTGTCGGAAAAGAGCCAGGATGGGTTCACAGTCTGTTGCAAGGCGAACAGAATGGAACTTTTTCAGAGGCTTTTGATGGGAGAACAGACTTGACGTTTGTAAACAGGCCGTTGGGATCGGTTCACTCTATGTTGGAAGGACGAAAGAGTGATAATGATTTCACAGTTTGTTGCTAGGAGAACAGAGAGAGGATGTCTTCACAGGCCATTGCGAATGGAATAGAGAGGGAATGTGGTCACAGGCCGTTTCTAGGAAAACAGAGTGGGAATGTGTTCAGGGTAGCAATGTTCAGGGTACCCCGTTGCTGGGGTAGCAATGTGGTGATGGGTTGATAGGTGGTTGCTCGGAGAACAGAGTGTGCATGACTTTGTAGGCCGTTGCGAGGTGAATGAAGTCAGGTGTGGCTTTGTCAGTCAAGTACAGTATAACGGTGGCCAAAAGAACTTTTGACGAAGATGTATCTACCGAAGTGGTATGGGCTGAAGTCAGAAACACGAGAGGAGAGTTCATACTGTTGGGAGTTTTGTTATAGTCCTTCACAAAGTTCCAGGGATGTGGAAGTGAGGATTTACAAAAGGATTCTGGGTGGGTGTGAAAGGAACAGGTTGGTCATCATGGAGAATTTAACTTCCCCAACTTTGACTGAAAATGCTACAACTCTAGCACGTCAGATGGATCGGTTTTTGTCCAATGTGTGCAGGAGTGTTTCCTGAAATAGTATGTCGAAGGTCCAACAAGAGGGTCTGGTACTTTGTAATGTACCACGCCATGTGTTTGACTTAGTGGTAGGACAGCACCTTGGCGAAAATGATCCTAATTTGGTTATGTTTAGTTTAGCGATGTAAAGGGACAGGACATGCCACAGGATAAGAGTTATAGATCGGGAAGGGCAAATATAATGCGATTAGGCAAGACTTAGGAGGCATAGAATGGGGTTGCAAATGCAGGGGATGGGGACAATCGAAGTGTAGAACTAGTTTAAGGAACAGATATTGCGTGCCCTTGGTCGTTATGCCCCTGTCAGGCAGGCAGGAAGTGATAAAGTAAGGGAACCATGGTTTATTAAAGAAATTGTACCTCTTCTTCAGTGAAAGAGGGAGGCTTATGTGACGTTGAGATGAGGGGTTCAGATGAGGCAACGGAGAGTTACAGAATAGATGCGAAGTATTTAAAGAGAGAGTTGAGAAAAGCAGGGAGGGGACATGAGCAGTCTTTAGCAGCTGGAATAAAAGAGAACCCTGAAGCTTATGTGATGAATAAAAGGATGGCTAGGTTATGAATAGAGTCAGTCAAAGATATAAATGGGAGTTCATGTGTGGACCCTGTGGAGATCGTAGAGGTGCTAAACGGATATTTTTCATCTGCATTCACTCAGGCAAAGGAGAATATTGTAGAGAAGAAGACTGAGATGCAGACTATTACATGAGAAAGGATTGAGGTTAGTAAGGAGGAGCTGTTGTCAATTCATCCCTTGGGCTGGATGAGATTTATCCACAGATTCTCTGGGAAGCTTGGCAGGAGATGGCGGAACCGTTGACCTTGATCATTTAGTCGTCATTGTCTACAGGTATACTATCAGAGGACTGGATGATTGCAAATGTTGTGCCGTTGTTCAAGAAGCACAGCAGAGATGACCCAGGTAATTATAGACCTGCGAGCCTTACGTCTTCTGTTGGAAAAAATTGGGAAAGAATTGTAAGGAATAGAATTTATTATCATCTTGCAAGCAACAATATGATTGGAGATAGTAAACATGGCTTCGTCAAGGGCAGGTCGTGTCCGACAAACCTCATTGAGTTTTTTGAGAAGATGACCAAGCACGTGGATGAGGGTAGGCAGTTGACGTGGTGTATATAGACTTCAGCAAAGCCTTTGGATAAGGTTCCACATGGTTGGCTTTTGTAAAAAGTGCAGAAGCAAGGGATTGAGGGCGATTTAGCAATTTTAATTATAAACTGGCTTTCTGTAAGAAGCAGCGAGTGGACGTTGATGAAAAATATTCAGGCTGGAGTCTGGTTACTAGTGGTGTGCCACAAGGATCTGTTTTGGGGCCACTGCTGTTTGTCATTTTATAACTGAGTTGGATGTAGGCATAGTTGGAAGGGTTAGTAAGTTTGCTGATGACACTAAAGTCGGTGGAGTGGTGGACAGTGTGGAAGAATCTCGCAGGTTGCAGGGGAGACTTGGAGAAACTGCAGAATTGTGCTCAGATATGGGCAAATGGAGTTCAATGCAGATAAATGTGAGGTGACTTGCTTTTGGAAGAATAACAGGAAGGCAGAAAACTGGGTCAATGGAAAAATTCTTGGTAGTGTGGGTGTACAAAGGGATCTTGGTGTCCATGTGCGAGTTTACACCCAGGTTGGTAATACTGTTTGGAAGGCATACAGTGTGCTAAATTTTCTTTATAGAGGGGATGAGTTCTACAGCCGTGATGACATGCTGCAAATGTACAAAATGCTAATGTGGCTTCACTTGCGATATTGTGTACAGGTCTGCTCACCCCATTACAGGAAGGGTATGGAAACAATGGAAAAGATGCAGAGAAGATTTACCAGGATATTGCCTGGTCTGGATGGAAGGTCTTATTTGGAAAGGCTGATGGACTTGGGTCTGTTCTCATGGGAGGGAAAGGGGCTAAGAGGGGATTTAATACAGACATGCAGGATGGCCAGAGGATTAGTGTGGACAGTGAGAGTCTCTTTCCTAGGACGATGACGTCGGCTTGTAAGAGTGGGTCATAGTTGCAAATGGGAGGAGGGGTAACAGGTTTAAGGCAGAAGTCAGAGGCAGGTTTTTTTACTCAGAGAGTGGTGAGGGCATGGAATGTCCTGCCTGCCAACGTAGTGAACTCAGCCACACTAGGGGCATTTAAACGGTCCTTGGATTAGCATATGGATAATGGTGGGATAGTGTAGAGGGATAGGCTTAGATTAGTTAAAAGTTGGTGCAACATCAAGGGTCGAAGCGCCTGTTCTGCACTGTATTGTTCTATATTCCAGGATGGATTCAGAGAGCGTTGCCAGATAAACAGAGAAGGGGTACAGGTCATAGTTTGTGGAATAGTGTTAGGATTGGTTTACAGGTCACCGCTAGAAGAGCAGACTGGAAATGGATTCATAGGCCGTTAGTATGTGAAAAGTGTGGGGATGGTGTCAAAGGCTGTTACATCGAGAACAAATTTGAGATAGGTTAACAGGCTGTTTTATCCAGCACAGAGTGGAGATGGGTTCACTGGCCGTTGCAGGGGGAAGAGAGCCTGGATGGTGTCAAAGGCAGTTGCTAGGAGAACAGAAATCTGATGAGTTCACAGACTATTGCTAGTGTACTGAAGGTGAAATAGATCGACAGGCTTTGCTGGGAAAACAGGATGGGGGTGGGTTCACAGACCATTACTTGCACAATAGAATGTGAATTTATTCACAGGCCGTTCCTGGGAGATCATTCTGCGGATGAGTTCAGAGTCTGCTGTAAGGAGAACAGCACAGGCATGGATTCACACTCTGTTGCAAGTAGAACAGAGTGGGAATGGGTTCACTGGCCATTGTTAGGGCATTAGAGTCTAGATGTGCTCACAGGCATCCTTCAGAAAGCGGACTAGCGACGAATCAAACTCTTTTCCTGTGGGAACGTCGTGGGAATAGGTTCACAGTTTCTTGATAGTACAACACAGTGGTAAGTAGCTAACAGGCCCTTGATGGAAGAATTGACTTTACACAGGGGTTGATAGGGCATTGCTTGGAGAACAGAGTGGTGATAACTTCACTGGCCGTTGCAAGGGAAACAGTTGAGATGGGACAACAGGCTGGGAGAAGAGAGTGGCAACAAGTTCACAAGTAATTGCTAGGAGAAGAGAGTGGCGACAGGTTCACAGACAGTTGCGAGGAGAACAGCGTGGGGATGGCTGGTGCTCGGAGCCAGAGCGTGGATGGGGTCACTGGCAGTTGCTAGAGGTATTCGGTGTGGATTGAGTCACAGCCCATTGCCAGGAGAATAGAATGAGACTGGGTTCACAGGTCTTTTCGAGGAGAACAAAGTAGTGATAGGTTCACAGGAGAACAGAATTAAGATAAGTTTACACTTTGTTGCAAGGAGAGAAGAGTGAGGATGGGTTCACAGTATGTTCCCAAGGACAACAGAGTGAGGATGTGTTCAAAGGCCATTTGTAGAGGAACATGGCTAGGAAGGGTTCACAGGCCGTTGCTGGGGGAACAGAGTTGATCATACTGTTCTCCCAGGGTCAGTGCTATAAGAGACATTGGTTTCAGTCTGCTCTGCCCTGGATCAGTGAGACACACACTGTGGGGTCAGTCTGTTTGCAGAGATAGCGAGGTCAGTCAGCTCCCCTGGGACCAGTGATGCACACACTGTAGGTTCAGTCATGTCTTCCTGAGGTCAGTGACACAGACACAGTGTGGTCAGTCTGCTCGCCTCGGGGTCAGTGATACAGACACATTGGACTCAATCTGCTCTCCATGTTATTAGTGATACGGACACAGTGGGGGAGTATATTCTGTCCGAGGTGAGTGATAAAAGACACATTGAGGTCTCTTGTTTCTCACCAGGGTTAATAGTAAAAACAGAGTAGGGTCATTCTCCTCTATCCAGGGTTCGTTGAGAAGACACAGTTGGGTTCAGTTTACTCTCCACACGTTCAGTGAAGCACACACAGTGTGCTCAGTCAGGTCTCCACACGGTCAATGATACTCACACAGTGGAGTCAGTCTCCTCTCCCAATCGTCAGTGATACAGATATAGGTGTGTCAGTCGTTTCTCCATGGTGACAGTGATACAGACACAGCTTCATTAAGTCTGCTTTCTTGGCATCAGTGCTACAAATACGCTTCCAATCGTCATTGACACACACACAGAAAGGTCTGTCTCCTCTCCCCGGAGTCAGTCATACACCAACAGTGGGTTCAGTCTGCTCTCACTGGAGTCAGTAATACATCGACAGTGGGGTGAGACTTTTTTTGTCGTCAGTGATACATACACAGTGGGGTCAGTCTGCTCTCTCTGGGGGCAGTGATAAGTAACTTGTGGGGTCAGCGATATAGACACAGTGGGGTCTGTGTGTAAACCACGGTGTAAATCAAACAGAGCCACTGAGTTCAGCCTGCTTTTCCTGGTTCAGTAATGAACACACAATGGATCAGACTGCTCTCACCTGGTCAGTGAACAGTTACACAGATGTCAGTCAGCACTCCATTGTGTCAGTAATGCAGACATAGGGATGTCGATCTCCTTTCTCATGGGCACTGACACTGATACAGGGTGGTCAGTCTGTTCTGTCAGAGTTCGTGTTATTGACACAGTGGTGTCTTTTCTTCCCGTTCTCAGTGTTGCAGACATAGTGGAGTCTGTTTTCTCTCTCAGGGGTCAATGTTAAACACACATTGGCGTCAGTCTGTTCTACTTATTGTCAGTGATAGACCCGCAGTGCGGGCAGTCTCCTCTCCCCGGAGTCAATAATGCAGATGCAGCGGGTGTAATCTGCTGTCCCGGTGTCAGTGACACAGGCGCAATGAGGTCATTATGCTCCCAAGACGGTCAGTAATTCTCACAAAATGTTGTCAGTTTTGCTGTCCCCAGGGTCAGTAACACAGACTCAGTAGGTAATTGTGCTACACACAGTACCAGTAATACACACAGTGGCATCAGTCTGCTTTATCCCGTGTCAGTACTGCATAAATAGTGGGGTAAGTCTACTTTCCAAGGGTCAGTGATACCTATATAGTGTGGCGTGTCTGCTCGCCCCAGTGTCAGTGATGTACACAGTGGAGTCAGTGTCATCTCCCCAGGGTCAGTCATGTACACACTGTGGCGTCAGTTCGGTCTCCCTGGGGTCAATGCTTCAGCCACAGTTGGGTCTGTCTGCTCTCCCCAGGCTCATTGATATAGATACGCTAGTGTCAGTCTGCTCTCCCCAGGCACAGACACAGCGGGGTCAGTCTGCTGTCCCCAGGGTCAGTGATACAGACACTGTAAGGTCAATCTGGTCTCTCCAGGGTCAGTGATGCACACACTGTGGTGTTATTCTGATTTGAAAAATGTGTTGCTGGAAAAGCGCAGCAAGTCAGGCAGCATCAAAGGAGCAGGCGAATCGACTTTTCGGGCATTAGCTCTTCTTCAGGAATGAGGAGGGTGTGCCAAGCAGGCTAAGATAAAAGGTGGGACTTGGGTGGGGGGGGGGGTTGGTAGGGTGGTGGGAATGCGATAGGTGGAAGGAGGTTAAGGTGAGGGTGATCGGCTGGAGAGGGGGTGGGGGCGGAGTGGTCGGGAAGAAGATTACAGGTCAAGAAGGTGATGCTGAGTCCGAGGGTTGGGACTGAGATAAGGTGGGGGAGAGGAAATGAGAAAGCTGGAGAAATCTGCATTCATCCCTTGCAGTTGGAGGGTTCCTAGGCGGAAGATGAGGTGCTCGTCCTCCAGGCGTCGTGTTGCCATGGTCTGGCGATGGAGGAGGCCAAGTACCTGCATGCCCTTGGCGGAGTGGGAGGGGGAGTTAAAGTGTTCAGCCACGGGGCGTTTCGGTTGGTTTGTGTGGTTGTCCCAGAGGTGTTCTCTGAAACATTCCATAAGTAGGCGGCCTTACTCCCCAATGTAGAGGTGGCCACATCGGGTGCAGCAGATGCAGGAAATGATGTGTGTGGAGGTGCAGGTGAATTTGTGACGGATATGGAAGGATCCCTTGCGGCCTTGGAGGGAAGTGAGGGGGGGAGGTGTGGGCGGAAGTTTTGTCTTGGTAGTGGGGTCTGTTTGGAGGTGGCGGAAATGACAAAGGATTATATGATGTATCTGAAGGTTGGTGGGGATGTAGGTGAGGACCAGTGGGGTTCTGGCCTGGTGGCGATTGGAGCGGCCGGGTTCAAAGGCAGAGGAGCGGGATGTGGAGGAGATGCAGTGGGGAGCATCGTCAACCACATCTGAGGGGAAATTGTGGTCTTTGAAGAAGGAGGCCATCTGGGTTGTTCGGTATTGGGATTGGTCCTCGTGGGAGCAGATGCGGCAGAGGTGAAGGAATTGGGAATATGGGATGGCGTTTTTACAGGGGGCAGGGTGGGAGGAGGTGTAATCTCTGTGGGAGTCAGTCGGTTTATAGTAAATGACCGTGTTGAGTCGGTCGTGCGAGATAGAAATGGAGAGGTCTAGGAAGGGGAGGGAGGAGTCTGAGACGGTCCAGGTAAATTTGAGGCCGGGGTGGAAGGTGTTAGTAAAGTGGATGAACTGTTCAACCTCCTTGTGGGAGCACGAGGTAGCGCCGATACAGTCATTGATGTAGCGGAGGAAAAGGTGGGCGATGTTGCCAGTGTAGCTGCGGAAGATGGACTTTTCCACATATCCAATGAAGAGGCAGGCATAGCTGGGGCCCATGCGGATGCCCATGGCTACTCTTTTGGTTTGGAGGAAGGGTGAGGATTGGAAAGAGAAGTTGTTCAGAGTGAGGACCAGTTCAGTCAGTCGAAGGAGGGTGTCAGTGGATGGGTACTGGTTGGTTCGGTGGGAAAGGAAGAAGTGGAGGGCTTTGAGGCCTTCATGATAGGGGATGGAGGTGTATAGGGACTGGATGTCCATAGTGAAGATAAGGCATTGGGGGCCGGGGAAGCAAAAATCATGGAGGAGGTGGAGGGCGTGGGTGGTGTCCTGAATGTAAGTGGGGAGTTCTTGGACTAAGGGGGACAGGACCATGTTGAGGTATGCAGAGATGAGTTCGGTGGGGCAGGAGCAGGCTGAGACAATTGGTCAGCCGGGGCAGTCAGACTTGTGGATTTTGGGCGGGAGGTAGAAACGGCAGATGCGGGTTTGTAGGACTATGAGTTGGAGGCGGTGGATGGGAGATCCCCTGAGGTGATGAAGTTATGGATGGTCTGGGAGATGATGGTTTGATGGTGGGAGGTGGGGTTATGGTCAAGGGAGCAGTAGGGAGAGGTGTCCCCGAGCTGGTGTTTAGCCTCAGAAATGTAGAGATCGGTGTGCCAAACTACCACCGCACCTCCCTTGTCAACCCTCAGACTCAGCACCACCTTCTTGACCTGCAATCTTCTTCCCGACCTCTCCGCCCCCACACCCTCTCTGGCCTATCACCCTCACCTTAAACTCCTTCCACCTATCGCATTTCTAACGCCCCTCCTCGAAGTCCCTCCTCCCTACCTTTTATCTTAGCCTACTTGGCACACCCTCCTCAGTCCTGAAGAAGGGCTTATGCCCTAAACGTCGATTCTCCTGCTCCTTTGATGCTACCTGACCTTCTGCACTTTTCCAGCAAAACATTTTTCAGCTCTGATCTCCAGCAGCTGCAGTCCTCACTTTCTCCTAGGTTATTCTGATCTCCCTGGGTTCAGTGATATAGAAACAGTGGGGTCAGTCTGCTCTTAACCATGGTGAGAGGCAGATATTTTGGTCAGGTTGTATGATTTCCGGGTGCTGGTGTTGAACTGGAGTGAACAAAGTGCTGCAGAGTGATATCAACGTGTTTCATCCCACCATCAAACTCATCATGGACTGTTCTTTATTATTTGTCTCATTCTTCGACACATGAATCTCCATCAACGTGGGGACCACAGCACCTCAGTCTACTGCAAACCCAGGGATAACCTCACGATGCTACACTTGTCTAGATTCTACCCTAAACATATTAAAACAGCCATCCCCTATGGACAAGCCCTACACATACGCATGGTCTGTTCAAATGAGGAGAAATGTGATGAATATTTGGACATGCTCAAGGTTACCCTCTTACAAGCGAGGTTCGATACTCAACTGATCAACCACCAGTTCTGACGTACCACAGCAAGAAACTGTAATGACCTAATTAGGAGGCAGACACAAGCTTCAACCAGTAGCGTACCTTGTGTTGCCCAGTACTTACCGGAAGCTGAAAAATCTATGTCATGTCCTTCTTAGCCTGCAACACATTATTGATGAGGATGAGCACCTCGCCAATACCTTCCCCACTCCTTCACTTCTTGCCTTTAAACAACCACCAAACCTCAAACAGATCATTGTTCACAGCAAACTGCTTGGTCTTCAGGACAACACCATATCACCCTGTCACAGCAGACTCTGCAAAACATGTCGGAGAGTCGACACATATACCACCATTACATGTGTGGACACTGCCATGTACACGGCAGGTACTCATTGGACTCAGCAACATTTTCTACATCATGCGCGGCAGGCATGTATACCCTCAGGCATGTACATTTATAAAAACGAGCAGAGTCTGCGACAATGGCTGAGTGGACACTCACAGACTTATACACCATTACACTCACACACATGCACACATTCTCCCACAGACTCTCACATCCCCTCACACGCACCAATCTGAATACACACATTCGGTCTCCCCTGCACACACAGTCAGACAAACATGTGCATGTTTGTGGGGTGAATTTGTACTTGCAGAATTGCATTTTATTTTGTCCAAAAACTGCATAAAATTGTAAAATTCTGTAAATCGCATTTTAGAAATCGCATCAGTCTGACCTAACATCAGGACACTGACAAACCTAAACTTCAACCGACAACCTACATTATCTGAGCTCAAATATATTGCCAAAGCTATCTTGAAAATGTGTTAAAAACGGTCTGGGGTTACATATGAAGGAACCGAATCTAAAATGACCATTCTTAGAGATGAAAGACTCTAGCTAAATTTGTTCAACATTACATTCCATGACTGCAAATCCATTTCTATAAATTCTGTGTCACATGATTCTCTCCACAACCAACCCTTAAAGAAGTCGCGCTTCGAAAGCTAATGCCTCCAAATAGACCTGTTGATTATAACCTGTTGTTGTGTAGTTTTTCACTTGGTCAGGATTGTACTATGTTTTGAAGCAAGGAAAGAGTGTAGGGGGCGAGGATGTTACAGGAAAAGAACAGTTATAAAAGTTATGATGATTAAAGGCACTGATCTACGAGAAATATTGCAGAAACAGTGTAAGAGAGGAAGCACAGAACAAGAAGATCCCACTCTTCAATATCACCTTCTTGGGAGAAGCCTGCTTTCACTTCTGTAGTACTGATCCTCACTAAAACAGCGCAGACCTGGATTGGTAGCTGTGAACTTCCTATGCTGTCTTCGGATGGGTCAGTACAACAGAAGTGAAAGTTGGGCTCTTATGAGGGGCTAATGATTGAGTCTGGGATCTTTCTGTGCTGTGGTCCCCCTTCAGCTCTTGTATCGATGTCATGTCTTGTGAGTTCATGTTTCGAGACCCCTAATTACTCTCTGCTGTTCTCACACGAATGATCTTACCTCGCTGCAGGATTTATTGATGGCTACAGAGCTTCCTGCGGCTTGTCTCTCTCCCTGATCATCATCTTCAATGAGGTAACCTACGAGAGAGAGTTGGGAATTCGGTTGAGTCAGGAACTTCCTGAGTGCCTACAGAGGACAGAAAAAAAAGACAGATTCTGAAATTAGGCTGATGCAGTGTGGATAACTTATACAAAATCCCTGAATCCTATAGTGAGCTGAAACCACAGGCTCCAACCCTGACCTGTGCTCTCTCTGGAGTGGGGAATTCTGTTAGTTCAGGATCTGAAGTAACTGTAAAAACGAGAGGCGCTGACAGTGTTTAGCCATTAGTCTTATGCAGTGAGGGATACCATATGAGAAAGATATTGGGTGACACCATCAGAACGTGGGATGATTTTAGAATCATACAGTTGTGTACAAAGAAGCGATTTTGTTTCATGGTGCACTGATATCAGTAGTCAGGGATGAAAAGCTTACACGCAGGCGAAGAGAAGGCCTAGCGATTTTATAGTGAGACTATTTACACAAACACTCATGTTCTGGGGGCCAAGGTCAAATCTCATCGTTGCAAATGGTGAAATTTAAATTAAATGATGTTTAATAATATTTAATTTACAATCACTGATATAAATCACTGCTAATGTTACACAACATCCATTCGACTCACACAGCTGCTTTGGGGAAGGAACTCTGCTATACTCAACTGAATATGACAGAATATGATTCCATACAAACAACAAAACTGCCCTATGAAATGGCCTTGCAAGCCATTTAGTTCAAGGGGTGGGCAGGCAATACTGACCAGCCAGAAACACTTACATCCTATAAGCGAAGAATAAAAAACAACTGGAACCATGCTGGGAAAAGTGCCTGGCCAATTATATCAGTAGGTTTATGGAAAAGGCTTTAAACCGACAGAGAGGTTGTAGAGACAGGGCGAAGGTTAAAGTAGGTTTCTAAATTCATAGAGGAAAGGTGAAGTATTGGAACAGCATGGGCATATGACTGCAGACAGGCAGAAAGGAAACAGGAAAGGACAAAGTTTAACGAAAACTGTACGTCAGAGAATAGGTTTGTGACAGGAAATAGTGAGAAAAAGTAAATTATAACGTTTTGCTTTTAATGCACAAAGTATCTGCAATAAGACAGATAGACGTATCACATGATTTACTCACCAGAGAGAAATAGTTACACGTTGAACAAAAGGAGGAAGATAAAATTCAACGGTACACAACCTTACGGGGACTCAGGCAGAATGGCAAAGCAGGATGGGTAACCCCGACAATAATGGTTAACAGGAATTTCAGAGATAGCATTTGGCCTCAGATTGTGAAGTAGAACAGTTATTAATGCAAATTCGTGGTCATAAAAGTGTCAAAACAGAAGTGAGAGAACAGCTTTTTAGGCAGCCTAACAGAATTCCATTGTTCATCTCTGTATTAAACAGAAATTCATTGGAATTTGTAACAAAGGCGGTATGATAATTTTGGGAGACTTCAATCCTCATATAATCTGGGGCAATCACACTGGCAACAGTTTTTTTTTATCGAAGAGGAGGTCAGAGAATGTTTTTGTCAGTGTTTCTTTGAAAAACACATTGTGCGACTGGTTAGGGTTGTAATTATATCAGATGATGAAGTTGATCATGAAGTTGGGTGATGAAGTTGAGTGAATAAGTAATGTCACATCGACAAATCCTCCGGGTAATTGTGATAAAGTGGATTTTGAAAGCATTATGAAGTTTTAAAGTGACAACACAAATGACAAACAATAATCAGAAACGGAAACAAAGCCAATTACATCGGTTTGAGAGTGAACTACCCAGACAAACAGGGGAAACAGACTGAATTGTTTAACTGTAAATCAACGGTAGGAAACATTTGAAGGAACTGCGCAAAATATTCAACAAAATGATGCTCCATTGAAAGAGGTATAACAACTGCAAGAAACTTCCAACTGTCCCTCACACAGGGTGTACAATATCAGAATCAATTATGACAGGCGGAAAAGACCACCAAGGAACTCAAAAATTTGAAGAACATGAGGGTTTAGGAGCAGTCAATGGACTACCAAGATACTGGATATATTAAAGAGATTGGAAGGGGCTCCGAGCAGGAGGAATGCCGTATTAAATGTAAATATTGTCAGGCTTTAATGCGACGTAGGAACAGGGAGAATTAAAGATGCTGGAGGTGGTGAGAGTGTTATAATGTGTGGGACAATGTGAGAACTGCAGATGCTGGAGTTCAGAGTAGAGAATGTCATGCTGGATAAGCACAGCTGGTCAGGCAGCCGGACTTTCCTTTGTGCAGCCGTGAATAAAAATGCAACGCATTTTGTTCACCCTGTGACCGCATTTCCCTGATAGCGATTAGATAGAAATCACAAGTCACAATGCATATATCTTTATTGCAGGTACATTGGGCATTTAAATGAAAACAACCTGTATTTTCTTTTTAAATTGCTTGTCAGAAACCTATTTACCGATGTACTATATTAGTTAAATGCAATCTCTTCCTGTTTCTTTCTGCTTGTCTTCAGCCATATCCCTATTGTATTCTGCTATTCCAAACTTTTTCTTTGGACTTGGGAATTGCCTTTCACCCGAGCCCTGTCCCTCCTCATCAAGTTCAGTTTAAAGCACTCTGCATAATCCTGGTCATATTATTGACCAGGGCACTGGCCCCAGTACTGTACCAGTGGAGCCGATCCCAGTATAATAGCTGAATTCTCGCTGAGTAGTAGTGCCCGCTGAATCATAGCCACTACATCTGACACTGTTGTTTGATTCCGAAATCTTCCTGCACCCGGGTTGTATCACTCAGTATTTTTTCACTCTGTGTGTCGAATTGCTGTCTGTCTGTACCTCTTGCTCTTGGGGCTGACCTGAGGTCCTGAGTCAACTGAATTATCCACTCCAGAGAGACGCAGCAGCACATGTCAGGGATGGAAACTGGCTTGTCCAGATTTATGGTGGGGTCAGTACAATTCTACACGAGTAAACCTCACTGCATCGGTCTAATTTCTGAGTCTGCCTACTTGTCTGTCTCCTGTAGGAAATCAGGATGTTCCTGCGTAATCAGATTTCCCAACTCCTGTCTCGTCCATCACCTCATTGATTTTGGTTGATCAGCCAGAGAAATGGAGAGTGAGATCTGGAGCCTTCAATAAACCCTGCACCCGGTAAAGATCATGCACATGCACAGTAAACAGCACAGGGTGAAGTTAGTGCACATCTATATTCAGACCCAAAATACATGACATATATATAGTGCTAGACAAGAAACAGCAAAATGCTAGGCTGCATAACCACCATCTTGTTAGGGTCCTGCTTTCACCCCTGCTGTTCTGGTCTTCACTGAGACAGCACAGGTGATCCCAGGCATCAAACCTGACCCATGCTCTATTGCAGGATCGCTATAATACCCTCCAGTCCATATCACTTTGCAACCTTCTCTAGTTCAAAGAATGCTCCCTATGTCTGTCAGCTTCTCCAATCCCTTTAACATAATACCTAAATTTCTCGAGCAAGTACTATCTTTCTTTAACTCTGTAAGCCGCAGCAGTCCTGTCTATTTTTGCAAGTTCCTCCTACCAATATAAACCTCCATTTCTGTGTATTTGTCTCTAAGCCCTTTTTCCATCTCTACCAGGGTAATCTTCTCCAGCCCCTACAACCCTTCTCATCTGTGAAAAGTTCTTCACTCCCTTGTTTGTCCTGATCTGTGTAATCCTTCCACATCTGAAATATTTGCAGCAATGTCACTATCTATGAATCTCACTATCTGTCTCACCTACCAAGGAACTCCCTGCCTTAGTAACTTCCTCGAGCTATTAAAATCCTCATTGTCTGTGGATACCATCCAGTGCTAGCCTCCTTGTCATGTAATTTTGTCCCTACAATCCTAATGAACAATATAAACTCCAACTGCCTCTCAAACACACTCAATCTCTGTCAACTGTGCTGGTCACTACTATCCTCCCTTTGTATGCAACCTTCTTCAATCAAGACAAATCTTTATGCGTTTAACATCTTCCCCATGTGGCTACACTATCTATTTCCATGACCTTCATGAGCTGCCATTATTCTCCCTGTGACTGTCACGCTGTTGCATCCCTACATGCCTTCATTTCTCTGCAAAGTGCTCTCATTCTTAAAACCCTCCTGTCACTAGTTCCAACCTCCATAGGTCTCCCAGTCTCTGTAAACTCTCTTTCAGTTACTACAGCCCTCTGTATCACTAACTCTACCAGTCATAACAATATTAGAGTATTGGGTGAAAGCAGGAAGAGTTAGATGATCAGTTGTGATCATATTAAATGGTGGGGCAGACTCGTGTGACCAAATGACTGACATCTGCTCCTCTTTCCTGTGTTTCTCTGAAAACTCATCGTCTCCATAACCTCTTTCCACCTCTTATTTCTAAACTCATCCTTCAAATCCTAGATCACTACACATTCGTCAACCCTGCTTCAATAACCTCTAACCCTCCTAACTTCATTTTGTTGTGAAACGTTCCCCAACACTGTAACATAATATCTTAAATTGTCTAAATCCCTCCCTATCTTTGTGTGCTCCTCCCATTCCTCCAACTGTCCCTTTCTTTGGAACATCGTCCTGCACCGTGAAACCTTCTGATGGCTGAAACCTCTTCAGACACTGCACTTTTACTATTTCTGTTACTTTCCCCTCCTCTTAGAAACCTCCTTGACTCTATGATCCCCTGCAGTCTCTGAAACCCTTCCTGAAGCTCTAACTACCAACTGTTTCCATAACTCTCCCTATATGAACAAAGAGACTTTGGAGTGCAGGTTTATAGCACCTTGAAAGTCTAGTCACAGGTAGATAGAATAGTGAAAAAAGCTTTGGTATGCTTTCCTTTATTGGACAGAGCATTAAGTAGAGGAGCTGGGAGATCATATTGCAGCTGTGCAGGACATTGGTTAGGCCACTGTTGGAAGACTGCATATAATTCTGGTCTCCTTTCTATTGGAAACTTGAAAGGGTTCAGAAAAGATTTGCAACAATGTTGCCAGGGTTGGAGGATTTGAGCTCTAGGGAGAAGTTAAATAGGCTACAGCTGTTTTCCGTGGAGCACTGGAGGCTGAGGGGGTGACGTTCTCGAGATTTATAAAATCATGAGGGGCATGGATAGCATAAATAGACAAAGTCTCTTCCCTGGGGTGGGGGAGTCCAGAAATAGAGGGCATAGGTTTAGGGTGAGAGGGGAAAGATATAAAAGAAACCTAACGGACAACCTTTTTCATGCAGATGGTGGTACGTGTATGAAATGAGGTGCCAGAGGAGTAGTGGAGGCTAGTGTAATTGCAATATTTAAAAGACACCTAGTTGGGATATGAATAGGAAGGATTTGGAGGGATATGGTCCGGGTGCTGGCTAGATTGATTTGGGATATAGGGTCAGCATGGACAATTGGACTGAAGGACCTGTTTCCATGTTGTATCTCTATGACTCTTTGATTGCATATTTCCCTTCCTACGGCTGTAAACAACACCAGCTGCAGCAATTCGTACTGGCTTTGTAACACTGGTCAGGCCCTTGCCACTTTCTGTAACAGTCTCACCACATCCAACATCTTCAACCTTTCCTGTTCCTAACTCGAGGAACATTAGACTCCGACAGCTCTCCTTCTGCTAGGAGACTCCTTGCAATACACTGAAAATCACCGTCCATATTTTGGTCACCCTCTGTCTGCATCTAAAATGCTAGATTTGTTAAGAATGGTTATTTTTTTTTTATTTGCAGTCTTCTAAGCTCCTCTTATTCGAATTTGATCATTTACGACCTGAATTTTCACCTTTTGTTCTCCCTGTAACCACGTCTCTCTGGTGACTAAATCGCATTTACCTATGTGTCACAGGTCCATCTATCTTATTGCAGATACTTTGTCCATTCAGAAAAGAATATTTTATTTTACATTTTAGCGCAATTTCCTATCGCAAGCCCATTTGCTGAGGTACAGTGTTACTTATATTCTGTTCCTTCCTATTCCTTTCTGTTTGACTTTGGCCAGTTCGCCATGCTGTTCTGATGCTTCACCTTTTCTCTTTAAATTTGGAAATCTCATTTCACCTGAGCCCTGTCCCTGCATACTCTCTGTCAGTTTAAAGCCTTGTCCATAAATTTACTGACATTGTTTATCAGGACACTGATACCCGTATAGTTCCAATTAGTTTTTATTCACTTGTGGGATATGGTTGCCTGCCTAGACAGCTTTTATTGTCAACCCCTCCCTCAGGAATCTTCTTCATTTTGTGCAATGCTCCCGAGCTGTGCATCCGTCTCCAGTCCCTATTGCTGTTCCTGTCTCTGTAAACTCGGCCAGATCCCACAGCCTCGTAGCTGTGTAAAATCCACAAGCTAAGCCTTTCTCTATCTGTTAATGGCTTCTGTCACTATAACCCTCCATATCTCTGTTAGTTCCTCCAGTCTGTGTGATCGTCTTTATATCTGTAAATAGCAATGTTCCCGAAAACGCTGCCTGTCTGTGTAAACCATTCCTGTCCTGACAAACATCCTTATCCGTGTAAACTGCTCCAGCCCTGCAAGCCTCCCTGAATTCCTGCTACCCCCACTGTTCTCCACATTTCTGTAACCAGTTGCGGCTGTCTAATGCACCCCACTTAAAAGAGAAACACATTTAATCACTGCAACTTTCCTAATCTGGATATTATGATCTAGATCAGGCAATTATTGTTGCCTCTGCAATCACCTCCACTCCTTAAAACTGTTCCGATCTGTGTAACCACTTCAGACTCCATACCCATCAATTCCTGAAACTTCTTGTCACATCCATATTGATCTAATATCCTCCCTTGCACAAAACCACCCCATCACAGTAATTTCCTCCTGTCCCTACAATACTCCAAACTCTGAAACGTTTTCAATTTTCTGTAATCATTTTTATCTATGTATTCTCCTTGATCACTATGGACCTTCAAAGCTCTTTTTTTTTCACTGCAACCTTTTCACTTTCTGGTTAATTGCAGGTGTGATATCTCTCCCTATTCGTGTAACCGACACTAGGCTCCACAGTCACAGTCGTTTTCAAGATAGGAATGGTTGCAGAACCTGGGGCATATTACAGAGGTACAGAGTAATTCAGAAACGGGAGGATGGTGCAAATGTAGGAAAAGACATGGATCCTGCAGGATGTCAGAAATAGGAGAAGCTGAACATTGCACGATAGAAAGGATTGTGGAACGAGATGGAAGTTACAAGTCGAACCATGGATTTTCCTGATCATAGAACAAAATGCTTTGTATCTACAAATATATATTTTTGGGATCTTGCTGCTCTGATTCTGAAGCTCATGACTAGAATGGCTGAGCACGGCCTCAGATTCCCAGTTGAGTTCATATCTGAATCTATTTGCCCAGTCTGTCTGTGTGCGTGATCCTGACATGATGCTGATCTGGTAGAAAGTACTCTCCGTGCATTTGGTGACCCCCAGATCGATATGAATGGCCAGTACTCATCTCATTAAAGTCTTTGTTTGAAATTTTTTGACACAAATTTTCAGCGGCAATTTGCAAAAAGCAAGAATTGGTTTCCAATGGAAGTAAATAAAACTGCAGCATTGACCCTGAGGCATGCAAACCCGTTTCGTGCATTCTATTGTTCTCTGCATAGTGTCATTAATTGTATTGTCTCACCAGAGCATCTGGGTGCAGTTTTTTTTTGCTTGGTCCAGTTAGTCATCGATTGAATTGAATAGGTTATACCTTAAGATCGCTGCTTGGCGAGGATAGTTCTGGACAGATCCTATTCAATGGATCTCATTGACTGATTCAGAGGTTAGGACACTTGGACCTGAGGACCAGGAGCTAGGCACCCTCATGTGCATCGTATGTGGGCTTGCTGTCTTACTTGGTGAGAGCAGCGGACTGAGTAAATGACACATATGGATTGCAGGATCTTCCTGTTCTGTGTGACCTTATGCCTAGGAGTATCTCCCTGACAGTATTCAGTTCTCCAGTACACCCTCACTGTAAACGCCGACAGCTGTTGAGCATCTCCGCCTACCACCCCCCACCCCCCCCCCCCCCCGCCCCCCAACCACCTCCAGCACTAACAACCCGGCCTTCGTCCGTTAAATCCTGCAGTTCCAAATGACCTCACTCCTTGTTCTCCCATCAAATTGCCAAGAGCTGTGTAAAAGCAAACGTGCAGTAGGAATGGGTCATTCAGAACAATGAATCTTCTCTTCTCTGTCTTATATTGGAAGCCTCATTTTCTAAACTGATCTTCTGTAATCACTACAATTCTCATTTTCTATCTCCAGATCTTCCAATCCTCCTGATTGATAGCTGGTTATTGATCCCTTGCAGCATTTGTTTTGCTTGAAGAAAACTCCAACCCCACAAAGCATTCTGTCCCTGTAACCTGCTCGAGTATGACGGCCTCCTGTCATTCCAATACCTTCAAGTATGTGCAACTATCTTGTCGCTTTCACATCCTCTGTTTAACTCATGGGAATGTTACAAACCTGCCTTCATAGCCCTCACTAACTCGCTGAATTCCTGCATTCCGACTGTCCTCAACTACAACCCCAATCTATGGAATCCCCATCCCTACAATCCTCCCTATCTCTGTAACTCCTACAGCTGAACTACCGCCCTGTGTGTAATCTTTAGTCCACACAACCCTCCCAATGTCTATGAACCCCTGTAACTCCTACTACCGCCCGTATCTGTGAACTCTCCAGTCATTATAATCCTCCCTACCTTCAAAAACCACTACAGCGCCAACTCAAAATGTTTTAGTAGGGTCAGAGGTGGGGGCAAAAGAGGGGGGGGGTGTGGCTTTGCTTGTCAAAGATAGTATTACAGCGGTGGAAAGGAAGATGGACGAAGATTTGCCATCTGAGGTAGTTTGGGTTGAGGTTAGGAATACGAGAGGTGAGGTCACCCTGTTAGGAGTCTTTTACAGGCCTCCTAATAGTCCTAGAATCGTTGAAGAAAGGATTGCGAAGATGATTCAGGAGAAGAGTGACAGTAATAGGGTGATTGTTATGGGAGACTTTAACTTTCCTGATATTGATTGGGAAAGCTATAGCTCAAGTTCGTTAGATGGGTCAGTGTTTGTGCAATGTGTGCAGGAGAGTTTCCTGACACAATATGTAGATAAGCCAACAAGAGGTGAGGCCATACTGGATTTGGTTCTGGGTAACGAACCAGGCCAGGTATTAGAACTAGAGGTAGGTGAGCACTTTGGGGACAGTGACCACAATTCGGTGATTTTTACTCTAGTGATGGAGAGGGATAAGTGTGTACTACAGGGCAAGAGTTATAGCTGGGGGCAGGGAAATTATGATGCGGTGAGGCATGACTTAGGATGTGTGGATTGGAAAAGTAGATTCCAAGGCAAGAGCGTAATTGATATGTGGAACTTGTTCAAGGAGCAACTATTGAGTGTCCTTGATAAGTACGTACCTATCAGGCAGGGAGGAAAGGGTCGTGTGAGGGAGCCGTGGTTTAATAAGGAGTTGGAATCCCTTGTTAAATGGAAGAGGGCGGCCTTTGTAAAGGTGAGGCGTGAAGGTTCAATAGGGGCAATTGAGAGTTATAAGGTAGCCCGGAAGGACCTGAAGAGAGAGCTAAGAGCAGCAAGGAGGGGACATGAAAGGTCCTTAGTTGGTAGGATTAGGGAAAACCCTAAGGCTTTCTATAGGTATGTTAGGAATAAAAGAATGACTAGGGAAGGAATAGGTCCAATCAAGGATAGTAATGGGAAGTTGCGTGTGGAGGCTGAAGAGATTGGGGAGGCGCTGAATGAATACTTTTCGTCAGTATTCATTCAGGAACAGGACATTGTTGTCGATATGAATACTGAGGCACGAATAGGTAGAATGGATGGCTTTGAGATATGTAGAGAAGAGGTGTTGGAAATTCCGGCAAGGGTGAAAATAGATAAGTCCCCTGGGCCTGATGGCATTTATCCTAGGATTCTCTGGGAAGCAAGGGAGGAGATTGCAGAGCCAGTGGCCTTGATTTTTGTGTCCTCTTTGTCGACAGGAGTAGTGCCAGAGGACTGGAGGCTAGCAAACGTGGTTCCCTTGTTCAAGAAGGGGAGTAGGGATAATCCTAGTAACTATAGGCCAGTGAGTCTCACTTCTGTTGTGGGCAAAGTCTTAGAGAGAATTGTAAGGGATAGGATTTATGCACATCTGGATAAGAATGATGTGATCAAGGATAGTCAGCATGGTTTTGTGAAGGGCAGGTCGTGCCTCACAAACCTTATTGAATTCTTTGAGAAGGTGACTAAGGAGGTAGATGAGGGGAAAGCGGTAGATGTGGTCTATATGGATTTTAGTAAGGCGTTTGATAAGGTCCCCCATGGTAGGCTACTGCAGAAAATACAGAGATATGGCATTGAGGGTGAGTTGGAGGTTTGGATTAGGAATTGGCTCTCTGGAAGAAGACAGAGGGTAGTAGTTGATGGCAAAGGTTCATCTTGGAGTGCCGTCAATAGCGGTGTTCCGCAAGGATCTGTTTTGGGACCATTGCTGTTTGTCATTTTTATAAATGACCTGGAGGAAGGGTTAGAAGGTTGGGTGAGCAAGTTTGCGGATGATACGAAAGTCGGAGGAGTTGTAGACAGTGAGGAAGGATATGGCAGGTTACAGCGGGATATAGAGAAGCTGCAGAGCTGGGCAGAAAGGTGGCAAATGGAGTTCAATGTAGCTAAGTGTGAAGTGATTCACTTTGGTAAGAGTAATAAAAAGATGGATTACTGGGCTAATGGTAGACTACTTGGTAGTGTGGAAGAGCAGAGGGATCTTGGTGTCCATGTACACAGATCTCTGAAAGTTGCCACCCAGGTAAATAGTGCAGTGAAGAAGGCATATGGCGTACTGGCTTTTATTGGTAGAGGAATTGAGTTCCGGAGTCCTGAGGTCATGCTGCAGTTGTATAAGACTCTGGTGCGGCCGCATCTGGAATATTGTGTGCAGTTTTGGTCGCCATACTATAGGAAGGATGTGGAGGCACTGGAACGGGTGCAGAGGAAGTTTACCAGGATGTTGCCTGGTATGGTAGGAAAATCCTATGAGGAAAGGCTGAGGCACTTGGGGTTGTTTTCATTGGAGAAAAGAAGGTTTAGGGGTGATTTGATAGAGGTGTACAAGATGATTAGGGGGTTAGATAGGGTTGACAGTGAGAACCTTTTTCCACGTATGGAGTCAGCTATTACAAGGGGGCATAGCTTTAAATTAAGGGGGGTAGATATAGGACTGATATTAGGGGTAGGTTCTTCACTCAGCGAGTCGTAAGTTCATGGAATGCCCTGCCAGTAGCAGTAGTGGACTCTCCCTCTTTATGGGTATTTAAGCGGGCATTGGATAGGTATATGGAGGATAGTGGGTTAGTGTAGGTTAGGTGGGCTTTGATCGGCGCAACATCGAGGGCTGAAGGGCCTGTACTGCGCTGTATTCTTCTATGTTCTATGTTCTATGTTCTACCCTGTCTGTGTAATCTACAGTCCGTACAATCCTCTCTGCCTCTGTAACTCATTCGGTACTGATAACCCTGTACACCACGTGACAAATTTAATCCCTAAAACCCACCTGATCTCTATCCATCTCCACTGATCTCTAACCTCGCCAATTCTGTTATATCTTCTAGTCTCTACAGCATTCTCTTTCTCTCTAAGGTAGTGCCTCCCTCCCGCCCTCCTCCTCTAACCTAATAATAAGATCCGTTGTGGTAAGGAGGTAAGTGCCGAATTTTGCTTGTTGTATTCTTTAGACCCAGTTTTTTTTAAATAAAGGTTAGCTTTAGAGGGATGGCAGTGAAGGCAGTGCAATGTTCCTCCTGCAACATGTATGAGGTGAGGGATGCCATGGACATCCCTGCTGATTACACTTGCAGGAAGTGCACCCATCTCCAGCTCCTCCAAGACCGTGTTAGGGAACTGGAGCTGGAGTTGGATGAACTTCGGATCATTCGGGAGGCAGAGGGGGTCATAGATCGGAGCTATAGGGAAGTAGTAACTCCAAAGATGGCAGATAGATGGGTGACAGTGAGGGGGACTGGGAGGAAGCAGCCAGTGCAGGGACCCCCTGTGGTCGTTCCCCTCAAGAACAAGTATACCGTTTTGGATACTTGTGGGGGGGACGACTTACCAGGGGTAAGTAACGGGGCTCAGGCCTCTGGCACGGAGCCTGTCCCCGCTACTCAGAAGGGAAGGGTGGAGAAGAGCAGAGCAATAATAATTGGGGACTCGATAGTTCGGGGCACAGATAGGCGGTTTTGTGGGAACGAGAGAGACTCACGTTTGGTATGTTGCCTCCCAGGTGCAAGGGTACGTGATGTCTCTGATCGTGTTTTCCGGGTCCTTAAGGGGGAGGGGGAGCAGCCTGAAGTCGTGGTCCATATTGGCACCAATGACATAGGTAGGAGTGCTGAGGATGTTAGACAGGCTTTTAGGGAGCTAGGTTGGAAGCTCAGAGTTAGAACGAACAGAGTTGTTGTCTCTGGTTTGTTACCCGTGCCACGTGATAGAGAGTCGAGGAATAGGGAGAGAGAAGAGTTAAATGCGTGGCTACAGGGATGGTGCAGGAGGGAGGGATTTCGGTATTTGGATAACTGGGGTTCTTTCTGGGGAAGGTGGGACCTCTATAGACAGGATGGTCTGCACCTGAACCTGAGGGGCACCAGTATCCTTGGGGGGAGGTTTGCTAGTGCTCTTGGGGGGGGTTTAAACTAACTCTGCAGGGGCATGGGAACCCAGACTGTAACTTTAGGGTGCAGGACCTGGAGTGTAGGGAGGGTAGGAATATGGTATCAATCTTAAAGGATCGTGCCTGTAAACAGAAGAGTGGCTTGAAGTGTGTATACTTTAATGCCAGAAGTATACGAAATAAGGTAGGTGAACTCGCAGCGTGGGTTGGTACCTGGGACTTCGATGTTGTGGCTATTACGGAGACATGGCTAGATCAGGGACAGGATTGGCTGTTGCAGGTTCCAGGGTTTAAATGTTTTAGTAGGGTTAGAGGTGGGGGTAAAAGAGGGGGGGGTGTGGCTTTGCTTGTCAAAGATAGTATTACAGCGGTGGAAAGGAAGATGGATGAAGATTTGCCATCTGAGGTAGTTTGGGTTGAGGTTAGGAATAGGAGAGGTGAGGTCACCCTGTTAGGAGTCTTTTACAGGCCTCCTAATAGTCCTAGAATCGTTGAAGAAAGGATTGCGAAGATGATTCAGGAGAAGAGTGACAGTAATAGGGTGATTGTTATGGGAGACTTTAACTTTCCTGATATTGATTGGGAAAGCTATAGCTCAAGTTCGTTAGATGGGTCAGTGTTTGTGCAATGTGTGCAGGAGAGTTTCCTGACACAATATGTAGATAAGCCAACAAGAGGTGAGGCCATACTGGATTTGGTTCTGGGTAACGAACCAGGCCAGGTATTAGAACTAGAGGTAGGTGAGCACTTTGGGGACAGTGACCACAATTCGGTGATTTTTACTCTAGTGATGGAGAGGGATAAGTGTGTACTACAGGGCAAGAGTTATAGCTGGGGGCAGGGAAATTATGATGCGTTGAGGCATGACTTAGGATGTGTGGATTGGAAAAGTAGATTCCAAGGCAAGAGCGTAATTGATATGTGGAACTTGTTCAAGGAGCAACTATTGAGTGTCCTTGATAAGTACGTACCTATCAGGCAGGGAGGAAAGGGTCGTGTGAAGGAGCCGTGGTTTAATAAGGAGTTGGAATCCCTTGTTAAATGGAAGAGGGCGGCCTTTGTAAAGATGAGGCGTGAAGGTTCAATAGGGGCGATTGAGAGTTATAAGGTAGCCCGGAAGGACCTGAAGAGAGAGCTAAGAGCAGCAAGGAGGGGACATGAAAGGTCCTTAGTTGGTAGGATTAGGGAAAACCCTAAGGCTTTCTATAGGTATGTTAGGAATAAAAGAATGACTAGGGAAGGAATAGGTCCAATCAAGGATAGTAATGGGAAGTTGCGTGTGGAGGCTGAAGAGATTGGGGAGGCGCTGAATGAATACTTTTCGTCAGTATTCACTCAGGAACAGGACATTGTTGTCGATATGAATACTGAGGCACGAATAAGTAGAATGGATGGCTTTGAGATATGTAGAGAAGAGGTGTTGGAAATTCTGGCAAGGGTGAAAATAGATAAGTCCCCTGGGCCTGATTGCATTTATCCTAGGATTCTCTGGGAAGCAAGGGAGGAGATTGCAGAGCCATTGGCCTTGATTTTTGTGTCCTCTTTGTCTACAGGAGTAGTGCCAGAGGACTGGAGGCTAGCAAACGTGGTTCCCTTGTTCAAGAAGGGGAGTAGGGATAATCCTAGTAACTATAGGCCAGTGAGTCTCACTTCTGTTGTGGGCAAAGTCTTAGAGAGAATTATAAGGGATAGGATTTATGCACATCTGGATAAGAATGATGTGATCAAGGATAGTCAGCATGGTTTTGTGAAGGGCAGGTCGTGCCTCACAAACCTTATTGAATTCTTTGAGAAGGTGACGAAGGAGGTAGATGAGGGGAAAGCGGTAGATGTAGTATATATGGATTTTAGTAAGGCGTTTGATAAGGTCCCCCATGGTAGGCTACTGCAGAAAATACAGAGATATGGCATTGAGGGTGAGTTGGAGGTTTGGATTAGGAATTGGCTCTCTGGAAGAAGACAGAGGGTAGTAGTTGATGGCAAAGGTTCATCTTGGAGTGCCGTCACTAGTGGTGTTCCGCAAGGATCTGTTTTGGGACCATTGCTGTTTGTCATTTTTATAAATGACCTGGAGGAAGGGTTAGAAGGTTGGGTGAGCAAGTTTGCGGATGATACGAAAGTCGGAGGAGTTGTAGACAGTGAGGAAGGATATGGCAGGTTACAGCGGGATATAGAGAAGCTGCAGAGCTGGGCAGAAAGGTGGCAAATGGAGTTCAATGTAGCTAAGTGTGAAGTGATTCACTTTGGTAAGAGTAATAAAAAGATGGATTACTGGGCTAATGGTAGACTACTTGGTAGTGTGGAAGAGCAGAGGGATCTTGGTGTCCATGTACACAGATCTCTGAAAGTTGCCACCCAGGTAAATAGTGCAGTGAAGAAGGCATATGGCGTACTGGCTTTTATTGGTAGAGGAATTGAGTTCCGGAGTCCTGAGGTCATGCTGCAGTTGTATAAGACTCTGGTGCGGCCGCTTCTGGAATATTGTGTGCAGTTTTGGTCGCCATACTATAGGAAGGATGTGGAGGCACTGGAACGGGTGCAGAGGAGGTTTACCAGGATGTTGCCTGGTATGGTAGGAAGATCCTATGAGGAAAGGCTGAGGCACTTGGGGTTGTTTTCTTTGGAGAAAAGAAGGTTTAGGGGTGATTTGATAGAGGTGTACAAGATGATTAGGGGGTTAGATAGGGTTGACAGTGAGAACCTTTTTCCGCGTATGGAGTCAGCTATTACAAGGGGGCATAGCTTTAAATTAAGGGGGGGTAGATATAGGACTGATGTTAGGGGTAGGTTCTTCACTCAGCGAGTCGTAAGATCATGGAATGCCCTGCCAGTAGCAGTAGTGGACTCTCCCTCTTTATGGGTATTTAAGCGGGCATTGGATAGGTATATGGAGGATAGTGGGTTAGTGTAGGTTAGGTGGGCTTTGATCGGCGCAACATCGAGGGCCGAAGGGCCTGTACTGCGCTGTATTGTTCTATGTTCTATGTTCTATTCTTGTGCCGACAATCCTCCCCATCTGTGTAATATCTGCCTTTCATCAGAACTCTCTCTATTCCTATGCCTGTTGAACCTCCAACCCTCGCTTTCTGGGTAGTCCCCTCGACACCCTCACGTCAATGCTTTATGTGCAAACTCATTTAGGCCTGTACATTCTCACTCCCTAACATTCTCCTGCCCGTACTGTCCACCCATCATCCTGTAATATTCTGCAAATGCAACACTAATCACATAACTCTGATTCCCTTACTGATTAAAAGTCTGACCATCTCCGCAATAAACATTAGGCCTCACCAGCCCTCTGCGGTGAAGGATTTTCAGATTCTCTACCGCCTTAGCGAAGAAATTCCTCCTTATCCATAACATTTACCCTGTAAACCTCCTATGCACCACCACCAAAACCAGCACATGTCAAAAACAACTCTCAATATTCCTAATGCAGTCTGACCAGAACTCTATTGAGCCTCTGCAGTACATTTCTGCTCTTGTGCCCTAGCATTCTTAAAATGAATGCCTGAAGAAATGTTTACCAAAAAAGAATCCTGAACTAGCTCTCTTCAGTCCCTTTGTGTTTCGGATCTTACCCCATTTTGAAAATATTCAGCACTGCTAAGCTTCTTACTGAAGTGCATAACCTCACATTTTCCAGCATTTTATTCCATCCACTACTTCTTTGCTCACTCTCCGATCCTGTCCTTCTGCCGTCTTCCCTCTTCCTAATCACAACCTGTCCCTCCATCTCTATTTGCTGATAGTAATAACGTAGCAACAATGCCTTCAGTTTCTTCATCCAAACTATTAATGGTCCCAAAGCTGACCCCTGTGGAATTCCACGCGTCACAAGCTTCCTGAAAAAGACTGCTTTATACCCATTGTCTGTCTTCTCCACCAAACAATCCTCTATCCATGCTGTTATGAAAGTGAAATTTCATTTCACATACCCTGTTGGATTCGGGGTGTTTTGTCTGGCTGTAGACAGCAAAATATGTAAAAGGAGAGAAATGGATAACAGTGATTTTCAGAAACGTTTCAGCAAGGTCTCACTGAAGATTTTGATAAACAAGATTGGCATATGTCTGATTGGAGGGAATGTACTGGCATAGATTGAAAATTCTTCAACAGACAGAAAACTGAGTAGGAATAATTGGATTTGTGCTCGAGCCACAACTATTCACAAATTAGATCGATGCATCTGATGGATGGACAAATCCAGTGCGATCGAGCTGCTGTACATTAATGATGAGCATATGTGTGCGATGTCAGAGAACGTGCTCTCCAGACTATTTTCAGCACCTTTACAGGGCCATACGAGAGCATGGCTGTCAGCCTGAACATCCACAAGATAATGGCCCTCCAGCAACCTGGCATGGCATTGCAGAGTGAACACATAATCACCAAGATCCACAGCGTGGTATTCAACCTTCCAATCCCTAGGGAATGTCCTGTCAACAAAAGCAGATATTGAAGAAATACAGCACTGCCTCCATTGTGATTGCACAGCCTTGGGCCGTCTGAGAGAAAAAGTGTTAGAGGCCAACAACATCAGATCAGACACCAAATGCATGACATACGGCGCTGTGATGGTTCCCACTCTCCTATATGGCTCTGAAACGTGGACTGTCGACAGCAGACACCTCAAGGTGCTGGAGCTGTCCCACCAACGCTGTCTGTGCAAGATTCTACGAATCCAGTGGGAAGACAGGCGCACGAACACCAGCATCCTCGACCAGGCTAACATCCCCAGCATAGACGCACTGAATCCGTTGATCAGCTGTGATAGGCTAGGCACGTCGTCTGCATGACAGACACATGACTCCCGAAGCAGGTGCTCTACTCCCAGCTCCAAAACAGCGAGCGAGCCCCAGGACGACAGAGGAAGTGCTTCAGAGATGCCCTGAAGGCCTCACTGGTGACGTGAAGCATTCGCACAGACACCTGGAATCTCTGGGCCAAGACCGTCCAATGTTGAGTAGCAGCATTGCGAAGGAGTCGAGCACAAACAGGCTTGTGCTGAGAAAAAGCAAATTCCAGGTGTAAACAGCACAAGGAGCAGGCTGCCTCAACAATGCCTTAACCAGCCCTTGCCCACGGGCACATTTTGTTACAAGTGTAACAGAATCTGTGGAAGTCATATCGGTCTGTGCAGCCACCTACAGATTCAGGTTAAGAGTTGGGAGAGAGTCATCCTTACCTGTCACCCACCACCAATGACATGATGAGATAGGAACATTAAAACTCCTCACAATTATCCCAGTGCCGTTGTTACAAAGTCCAATGATTCCCTTTTTAATGCAGTGTCTGACAATATACAGCTGCGGGTGTGCCTTAAAACTACCCTTCCACTTCTGTTTTCTGACAGTTGTTACGCAGAATTTGCATTCGTACTCACTCACCATCTGAGGCCCAATATTTTCGTGGTAATCGCATTATCTCCAACTACGAGAGTTCCCACCCAGCTTCCCACTCTGCCTGACTTTCCATCATGTTATGTAGCCATGAATATTGATGCCCCATCCTGTGACCACATCTCCCTGTTTGCACTTAGATGGACATTATTCACCTTTCTGTCACAAGTGTACATATATAATTGCAGATTCTTTGTGCATTCAAATAACGAAACTGCCAATTTCTTTTTTAACCGCAATTTCCTGTCACAAGTTTATTTACTGATGTTAAACTCAGTCCTTTCTTGTTACTTCCTGCTTGTCAGCATCTACATCTCCATGCTTTTTCAACATTTCAAACTTTTTTTTTGTATTTGGAAGTTGCCTTTCACCTGAGCCCTGTCTCTCCTCATCTATGTCACGTCAAAGCACTCTGCATAATCCTGACTCGGACACTGGACCCAACAGAGTACCAGAAGAGCCCATCCCACTATTTTAGCTGGCTCCTCCCTGAGTACTAGTAGCAGTGTGCAATGAATCATACCAACTTCTCCAGACGCCATTGCTTGACTCTGATATCTTTCTGCACTTTGCTGATATCACTCAAGATTTCTCCATGTGGTAACCCTTATTGTGTAGATAACATTGTTGTCTCTGTCAGTGCCTCGCACTCTTGCAACTGGTCTGAGGTCCTGATCTAACAGAATTTTCCAGTCGAGACAAACACAGCAGCATAGGCCACGGATAGAGACTGGATTTTCCTGACCTTTCTCAGGCTCAGTTCCATTATATATGTATAATTCTCACTGTGTCAGTTTAACATCTCTGTCTCCTGCAGGGACTCAAATATGGGAATCAGTGCTATAGATCTGAGGGGGCGGGGTGTAGTTGTAGATGGTGTAGTGATACGATGTAGTGAATCTATCGGGAAGGTTTCTCACATGATAAAACAAAGGGATCGGTTAAAGTGTGCCTGATTTAACGTTAGGAGTGTCAGAAATGAGAGTGACGGACTTCGAGCATGGATCAGTACTTGGGGCTGTGATGTCGTGACCATAATGGAGACGTGGGTTTCACAGGGCAGGAATGATTGTTAGATGTTCCAGGGTTTGGAACGTTTAGAAAAAACAGAGCGGGTGGAAAAACAGGAGGAGGTATCGCATTGCATATCAGAGAGTGCATCACAGCTACAGAAACGAAGGTTGTTGAGGAAGGTTTGTCTACTGAGTCAGTATGAGTGGAAGTTAGGGAAAACAAGGGAGCAGCCACCTCATTGGGGGTTTTCTACAGACTCCCAAATAGCAGTAGAGAGATTAAAGAATTGGTCGGGCAGTAGATTTTGAAAAAAATGTAGATGCAGCACAGTTGTTGTTAAGGGTGACTTCAACATTCCCAATATCGATTGGAACCTCCTTTATGCAGATGATGTGGATTGAGCCGTTTTTGTCAAATGTGTCCAGGAGGGTTTTCTTATACAGTATGTAGACAGGCCGACGAGGGGAGAGGTCATTTTGGATTTGGTGCTCGGCAATGAGCCAGGACAGGTGTCAGATCTCGCGGTGGGAGAACACTTCGGTGACAGTGACCACAACTGCCTTACATTTACCATAGTCTTTGGGAGAGAAAGGAGCAGTTTCCAAGGGAAGATATTTAATTAGGGAAAAGGAAACTATGACGCTATCAGACAGGAGTTCGGAAGTACAGACTGGGCGCAATTGTTTCACAGAAAGAGCACAGCAGACATGTGGAGACTATTTAAGGAGCAGTTGTGGCACGAATTTGTTCTTCTGGGACAGGTAAGGGGGGTAAGATTAAGGAACATTGGATAACGAGAACAGAGGAGGTTCTCGTCAAAAGGAAGAAGGCAGCTTGTGTAAGCTGGAGGAAACCAGGATCTAGCAAAGCTTTAGAGGATTACAGCATTGCTAGCAAGGAGCTCAGCAATAGACTGAAGAGTGCCAGGAGGGGGCACAAAAAACGCTTGGCAAGAAGAATCAGGGAAAACACAAAGGCGTTTTATTCATACGTGTGGAATAAGAGAGTAATCAGGGAGAAGGTAGGGCCGATCAGGGATAGCGCAGGGAATTTGTGCATGGAATCTGAGCCGACAGGGAAAGCCCTAAGTGAGTTTTTTGCTTTGGTTTTCACTCAGGAAAGGGACCTTTTTTGTGAATGAGAACTTTGAGGAGCTAGGATCTGGCTTGAACAGATCAAAATTGATGAAGTGGATGTACTGGAACTTTGGCAAACAATAAGATTGATAGGTCCCCAGGTCTAGACCAGATTCATCCTAGATTGCTCCAGGAAGCGAGAAAGGAGTTTGCTAAGCCACTGGCGAAGATCTTTGCTTCCTCACTCTCCACAGAAGTCGTACCAGAGGTTTGTAGGGAGGCGAATGTTGTTCCTCTTTTCAAGAAGTGTAATAGGGAAATCCCTGGCAATTACAGACCAGTCAATCTTACGTCTGTGGTCAACAAGGTTTTGGAAAGAATTCTGAGGAAAGTATTTATGTCTATTTGGAAAAGCATAACATAATTAAATGCAGTCAACATAGCTTTGTGAGGGGCAGGTCATGCCTCACAAACCTTATGAGTTATTTGAGTACATGATGAGACAGTTCAACGAGGGTTGAGCAGTGGGTATGGTGTATGCGGACTTCAGCAAGGCATTTGATCAGGTTCCCCATAGCAAACTCATTCATAAAGTCGGGGTGTATGGAATACAGGGAGATTTGCCTGTCTGGATTCATAATTGGTTGGCTGACAGAAGGCAGAGAGTAGTTGTAGATGGAAAGCATTCTGCACAGAGGTCATTCTTGAGTGGTGTCCCGCATGGCTCTGTTCTTGGGCCTATGCTGTTTGTAGTTTTTATAAATGACTTGGATAAGGAGGTTGAGGGTGGGTCAGTAAATTTGCAAGTGACATAAAGGTTGGAGGTGCTGTTGATAGTATCTAGGGCTATTGCAGTCTGCAGCACAACATAGACAGGATGCAGAACTGGGTTGAGAAATGGCAGTCGGAGTTCAAAGTGGATGCGGTAATTTTCTATGTTCTATGTTTCTGACTCCGAAGAATTCATAACTCCTGTCTTGTCCATTACCTGGTTGAAGATGGTTCGTCAGGTAGTGAGGTGGAGAGTGCGATCTGAAGCCTTCAATAAAGCAAGGTCAGTTCAATCACAGCAAACAGCAGAAGTAAAAGTCAGTGGAACTTAATTCAGACCTAGAGGACATGACGTAGTTACAATGCTTGACAAGGAACACGAGAAAAATCCTAAGCTTCATTTGGGGTCTATGTACATAGATCTCCAATACCGAACATCGTCTATATCGTTCGCCAGTAGATCCTTCCCCTCTCTCTGAACTCCTACAACCCTGTCTATCTCTGAAAGCCCCTCCTACCAGTACAACCCTCCACTTCTGCATATTTCCCTTTAATCCCTTTGCCCGTCCCTATATGGGCAAACTTCTCCAGCCCCTGAAGCCCTACTTATTTGGGGGAAAAAAAACTCGTCAGTTCCCTTAGCGATCCTTGTCAGTGTAGTCACTTCCAGACTTGAAACAACTCCCTACCTTTGTAATTATGTCCAGCTCCTGCTACCTTCATGATCTACATAAACTTCCACATCAAAACCAAAAAAAGGAAGCTATCTACTTTATTATCCTCTTCCAGCAATTACACTACTCCATCATGCAGAGCTACCTTGCTTCTCTCGTAAATTAGCTCTGACAGTTCGAAAGATGACAATAAACTCCTGTCTTCAAAGTGCATTCAATCACGGCAGACTCTGCTGGACCATACTCTGCTCCCTATGTGTAATTTCTTCATTCACTGCAGATCTTTACTCCATGCTCTCCTCCAGGCAAAACCACGCAGTTAGTTTTCATAACCGACATGAATTCCTATAATAGTCCCTGTGACTATAACCACGCCCATCCCTACAAACGTTCGCTTCCCTGTAAAGTCCTCCCAACCCTAAATCTCTCCCTAAACATGTCACCTCTTCCAACTTCCACAGCCCTCCATATCTCTGTAAAGCCCGCTCCAATTATTGTAACCCTCCGTGTTGCAACATGCCACCAGTCACCACAATATGAGAGATAGGGGTGAAATGAAGAACAGTGCTCTGAGTTAGATGATCAGTCATGACCATATTGAATGATGGAGCAGGCTCATGTGGTCAAATAGACGACAACTGCCCATTTTTCCCGTGTTTATCTTTAATCCCAATGCCATCCTTCAGAGACAACAATGCTCCTTATCTCCATTCCCTGCTCTAGTTTCACAACCCTACCTATCTCTATAACCTGCTTCTGTCCCCACAACCCGCCCTATCTGTGTAACCTGTTGAAGCTGCAACAGTTCTCCCTATTACTCTAACCTGCTCCTTCAAATGCTAGAATACTCCATATATGTTATATTGCACCAATTCCTCCAATCCTCCCGATCTTTGTAACTTCCTTCAGTTACTAAACACTTTCTGTCTCTGTAACATAGTATCCTACAGTGTCTAAAGCCCTCCATGTCTTTGTATACTTCTGCGATCGTGACAATCATTCCTGTTTTTGTAATATCGTCGAGCACCTTTAAATCTCCTGATAACTGAACCTTCTTCAGGCACTGCTCTTTCTCTACTTCTGTTTCATTCCCCTGCTCTTAAATACCTCACTGCTTGTATGATCCCAGCTGTCGGTGCAGCCCTCCCTATCTTAAACAGCTACCAATCTCCACATCCTTCATAACATCTATAACCTCTTACAATCCCTTCAGCACCCTTTTACTGCAAACTCCTCCAGCCCCAATATACCTTACCATTTACCAAGCTCTCTCCTGTCCCTACTATGCATGTCAATTTCTGAAGGCCACTCCCTCTCTCTAATCTCCGAATCTCTACTAGTCTCTCTATAATCCATCAACTTCTCCTGCTCCACAAACATCCGCACCTCTCCTAGCTCTTCCAGATCCATTACGTTTCAAATTCTTCCATACACTTGTTCCATGAATTTCACAACGGTGCCGGAAAAAATTCCTCTGTAAAATGCTCCAATTCCTCCACATAAACTCTTGCATGACCTAAAGCCCTCCCTGTTTGTGTGACGTCTTCCAGTGCTAACTACTTTCCCAAAGTTTGGAGCTCCTGCAACCTTCCGTCGTTGAGTGATCCTCTCAAGTACCTGCAGAATTCCTGACATGCAACACCCGCTCCAATTCTTGTGACTCTCCAGTTCATACAAGCCTCACTTTCAATAATAACTCATCCAGTCTCTCCATCCATCTACTTATATCCATATCCTTCTCCTGCTCCTTCGCTCCAGTCTATGTAAAGTTCATTCTCTCATTCAACCCTCTCTACTCCCTATGTATGTTACTGTCTCTGGCCTGGAAACGCTGCCAGAATCCACAGCCTTCCTGTCTATGTAACTACCAGCAAATACAAGCATTCGTATGCTTGTAAACGTCTTCAGTCACTAAATTCCGCCATATCTCTTTTAGTTCCTCCAGTTTTCTCTGTAAAATGCTGCTCTATGCATGCCCCTCTCTGTCAGCTTGCCTCTTCCTACACCCATCCCTAACTGTAAAATCTAATCCGGCCTGTGGTACCTCTGTAATTTCCTTCAATCGCTGAAGCATTTTCTCCAACTGACATTCTCGACTGATGGAAACTATGCTTTACTCTGTAACATCCTCGAGCCCCTAACGCCTCCCTATCCCTGTGACCTCTCTCCAACTCTTGAAACCTCCATAATCACTGATATACTCTCGGGATTTGAAACAAGGCAGATGGAATGACAGCATTAACAGAAGTGAACAGGTATAATTGATTTATCATTACAGAGATGTGGCTGGAGAACGATCATGACTGGGAAGCGAATATTAAAGAGTTTTCACGATTTGAGAATGACACGGAGAAAGGCAAACAAGGTCCAATTGTGTTGTGATGAAAGGATGCGTGCAGTGTATTAGGGTGACAGCCACGTGCATTAGAAAATCAAAATCGTTTTGTATTTTGCTCCTTCTTGTCTGTAAGAATCTGCGTTTCAATTTACTTTTTGGCAGGGGGTGTGTTGGTGGGATGATACTGTATTGGAAATGTTCATTAGTCACAGTTACTGTGTTAGGTCAGTTATGTCTTGTAATAGTTAAGGTATTCTAAATCCATTTTTTCTCCTATTCGTGTTTCAACTGTTGTGTTTGAATAAATTTTGTTTTGCTTAAAGCCGAGTTGTTTGACCAGCTGCATCACCCCTAGAATATTCACTTCACATCTGTCTGTAAAATAAGGAAAAGTAAGCGTCTTGTCTACTTTCTTAATATATTTGGAGGGGGTCTGTCTTCGTCCATAACATTATCCTTCTGAATTCTATAATTCTGGAAATTCTGTTGTTGCAAAATGGCAATCTTACTAACCATGCCTCTGCTAATCACATCCAAATTATTTGTACAAATGATGAAAAACAGTGGACTCAACGCTGATTCTTGTGGTACCCTGCTGAACACAGGCCTCTAGTCTGGAAGGGCACACTCTAACATCACCCCCTGTCTTCTACCTCCAGAACACTCCATGACTGGCATTTCCCAGAATGTTCTCCACCAGATATTCCTCGGAGCCTTATCTAACGGGTATTCCCCAGAATATTCTATACCTGATATTCTCCAGAACATTCTGTACCTGGCATTCACCAGAAGATTCTATATGCAACAATCCCAGATCATTCTTTAACCAACATTCCCTGGAACACTCTATAACCAGCATTCCCCAGAAGATTCTATAACTGACATTTCCTGGAACATTCTGTACCCAACATTCCCCAGAACATCTTATACCTGACAGTCTCTGGAACATTCCATACTCGACATTCTCCAGAACATTCTATATCCACCAACCCCAAAACATTCGACATCCGACCTTCCTCGGAACATTACACATCTGACGTTCTCAAGAACAGTCTATAACTGAGGTTCCCTGGAATGTTCTATACCAGTCATTTCCTGAAACATTCTGTACCTAACAGTCTCTGGAACGTTCTGTAGCCGAATTCCTCAAAATATTCTACAATTGATATTATATGTGAACTGAACAAACAATAAGATTCCGAGGGAGGAGTTCCTGTTCCAGGGAGAAGGAAACACTGTTTCGAAGTCCCCTCAGGCAGTTAACAAAGTTAATATATTTTCACTGCGTTTGCATTTCTTTAAGACAGAGGATCGACCACAATTGAGATTAAAAGACAGAAATTTCCAACCTCCATTTGTCTTCAAAGAATGGGAGAGAATCCTTCAGGACGGCAATGTTTTCTCCCTCTTTGCATTAGGAACTGTAATGAAGTGACCCGTGTCTGATCTCGAGTGATCGAGTGTGTGGGAATGTTCTAGAAACCATCTGTTCTCATGGATGTGTGTTTGGGAGGGGGGCGGGGGGGTGCGGGGTTGTTGTTGTTTACGTCATAGTTTGCAAGTAATTCAGAAATTATCATTTGTTGCTTCTCCTCCAGTTATTCCAATAAATCTCTGAGTACAGTGACGTATTTGAAAATCTCACTGTCGTCAGTCAAACTAGCAACTTTGCCTCCAGGCTGGTGTCTAATGTGTTTGTTTTCCTTCTTCACAGTTAACGTAGTGACGATCTACATCCCGTGTTCTAAAGACTGTGGATTGTTTCCATGTGTCAGACTTTACCTGGGGGCCATTGCAGTAAGGGATCTGCTGGTCATTATCCTCGACCTGATATTGAGACACATTGCCATTGTTTTTGATGAACAGTTTTATTTTCTGCAGTCCGTCCCTGTGTGTGATTCCCATGCTGTCCTGCTTTATGCAACCACTGATTGTTCTGTCTGGTTCACTGTCATTTTCACCTTTGATTGGTTTGTGGCAATTTGTTGCCAGAAGCTGAAAAGCAAATGTTGCAGTGAGAAAACGGTGGCACGGTGGGCGGCACGGTGGGACAGTGGTTAGCACTGCTGCCTCACAGCGCCAGAGACCCGCGTTCAATTCCCGCCTCAGGCGACTGACTGTGTGGAGTTTGCACGTTCTCCCCGTGTCTGTGTGGGTTTCCTCCCACAATCCAAAAGATGTGCAGGTCAGGTTAAAAAGCCATGCTGAATTGCCCGTAGTGTTAGGTAAGGGGTAGATGTTGGGCCGAAGGGCCTGTTTACGCACTGTCAGTAATCTAATCTAAACAAAAACAGCTGTTGTCGTTCTGGGAACAGTGACTGTGCTGAACTGTTTAAAGAACATTCTCTGATATTTTATGCTGTCAGCGATGGAACGTCCCCTGGTTTTGTGAGGTAATAGACAATGTTTATTTCTCCCCACATCTAGATCACAATCGAGTTCTTCCATTACATTCTAACCACGGCTCTGCCATTTCTCCGGATTCTGCAGCACAATGTTTTCACCGTCAGATACATTTTAGTGGCCAGCAGAGCCTGCAGGAGACTCCGGGCTCACACCAATCGGGATGCTCGGTGTGACACAGAAACGAGAAATCGAAAAACATCCATCATTCTATTGTTTGTGGTGTGGGCCAATTTCATTTTGTTGTGGTAAACGTTCATGATGTTTTATATATGGCGACGGATGTGGTTTTTTCTGGATACTACGGTGTCTCTAGACTGGTATGTGCTGAGCGTCATGCTGCAGCTGCTCAGTTGCTGCACAAACACTGCAATTTATGTTGTGACCCAGACTAAGTTCAAACAACAGCAAAACAATGTGCTGATGTGTCCCTTTACCCAAATTAATCAAACAATCAAATTCACTCATTAATCAATCCATTCAATATTTTCTCATTTTAGTTCAATGTTTCAGCAATGAAGCAGCTTGTCACCATGGCAACAGACTGATGGTAGTCCTGGATTGTCCAACCTTATCACAAAGGGGGTTACTGGGACACATTTCAATCTTTCTGTAAACTTAGGAACCAGTGAGAAGAGCACCATGCACTGACTGCATCTATCACTTCAATTTATATACAGTAAGAGTGTTTATTTAAAAATGCCAAGCAGCAGAGTGCACTATACTGTTGTTCGTCTTTGTGCTGAGGAAGCTAAGCTGGAGAGAGTCAGACTAAGCCTCAAGTCGTGGTCCTCAGGGAAGGCGAGGGGTCCAGGGGCCCAGGCTCAGGAGCTGTGATTAAGTCATTCTGTCCTTGATTTCAAATCTGGGTCACTCACTCCGACCTGTGTCCCATCTGTCTCTCTCTTTGTCCCTCTCACTGCATTGTAAACGTGATGGTGAGGGAGGAGCGTGATGGTTGGGGAGTCTGCAGGGGAGTGATTGTGATAGGCTGTGTGCAGGGGAGTGAGCTTTACAGTGAGGGCGTGTGCTGGAGAGTCAGGATGATTTTGGGGGAGTGTTCAGGAGTGTGAGCATGACAGTGGGGTGCGTGTGGGAATGAGCGTGATGGTGTGGAAGTGTGCCAAGGAGTGAGCATGACAGTAGGACAGTGTGCAGAGGAGTGAGCATGATGGTGGGGGAGTGCACAGGGAAATAAGCAATGCAGTCGAGGAGTGCATTGGCGACGTGTGTGATGGTTGGAGAGTGTACAGGGGATTGATTGTGATGGTGGAGCAGTGTGTGCGATGGCAGAGAATGTGTGTGATTGTTGGGGTGTGTGCGATGAGTTAGATTGAAGTGGAGGAGTGTGTGAGGGAGTGAGCATGGCGGTAGGGGAGTGTGTGTAGTGGTTAGGGTGTGCACAGTGAAGTTAGGGTGATGGTGGAGAAATGTGTAGGGGAGTGTAGATGGTGATTGGGGAGTTAGGGTGACGATCAGCGAGTGTGCACGGGAGTGAGAGTGATGGTGGGGGAGTGTGGGAGGCATCTGCGAGATGCTTGGGGTGTGTTCAGGGGAGTAAGCTTGATGGTACAAAGGTGTGATGGGTGCAAGAGTGACGCTGGTTGTGAGTTCGGGGAGAGTGAGCATGATGGTGGGTGAGAGTGGGGGAGAGTGAACATGATGGTGAGGGAGAGTGTAGGGAGAACGATGGTGATTGTGGGGAGTGTGCTGGGGAGTCAGCGTGATTGTGGGGCAAGTGCGATGGAGTGAGTGCAATGATGGACATTTGTTCATGGAGTGAGAATTACGATGGTGAGAGCGTGTGGATGAGTGAGCGGAACGGTGGGGAGAATTCCAGGGAGTGAGCGTGATAGCGGGGAGAGTGTACAAGAGCAAATGAATGACAGTGAGGGAGTGTGCAGAAGAGTGAGAGTGAGAGTGTGGGAGTGCAGGGGTTTGAACCTTATGAGGGGAGTATTCGGGAGAGTGAGCCTGTTGGTGGGGTTAGTGTGTGGGGGAATGAGCATGACGGTGAGTGAGGGTAATAGAGGGTGAGTGGTACGTGAATGAGCCTTACTGTGGGGGAGTGTGATGGGTAATGAAAGTATCTGTGGGGAGTGAGCGGGGGAATGAGTGGAATGGTGAAGGTGTACAGAAGGGAGTGTATGATGGTGCATGGGAGTGAGCGAGATGATGGGGAGTGTACTGGGAAGTGAGGATAACGGTGGAGAAGTATGTCAGCGAGTGAGCATGACAATGGGGGAGTGTGCGGGACTGTAAGTGTGACAGGTGTAATGTGTGGGGTAGTGAGTGTGGTGATTGGGGAGAGTACAGGGTAGTGACCGTGATATTGAGGCAGATTGTGGGGGCATAAGCATGATGATGGGTGAGTGTGCAGGGCTGTCAACCTGAGAGTGGGAAAGTGTGTGGGACAGTGAGGCTGATGGTTCGGAAATTTGCAGGAGAGGGAGCATGATGGCAGGGGAGCTTGCGAGACAGTGATCGTGACAGTGGAGGAGTTTGACAGTGTGATAGCGTGCGGGGGAGTTTGATGGTGGGGGAGTGTGGAGGGGAGTGAGAGTGATGGTGGGTGAGTGAGCATGACGGTTGGGGAGTGTGCAGAGGAATGACTGTGATGGCGTGGGAATGTGCAGAGGGAGTGAATGTGGTAGTGGGGTGTGTCCATGGAATGTGGTGGTGATAGTGTGGAGTAGTGAGTGTGATGGTGGGGGAATATGCATTCAGTGAGTGTGCCGGGGGAATGTGTGTGGGGGAGTGAGGGTGATATTGGGGGTATGGCAAAGTTGTCAGCATGATGATGTGGGGATATGAATTCAGTGGCATGATGATGGGGGAGTGTGCAGGGCAGAGAGTGTGATGGTCAGGGAGTATGCATTCAGTGAGTATGACAGTGAGTAGTGTGTGGGGGAGTCTGCAGGACATGAGCAAGATCGTAGGGGAGTGCATTCAGTGAGCATTACAGTGGGGGAGTATGCGGGGTATGCAAGGTGTATAACCCGTGTTCATGTGTAAATTGTTGTCTGCATGTATCACTATAGTTTGCCTGAAATCAGATAATTTTCAAGTAACTTCATTTCAACAAAGCTGATAGTTTCTTAACAAACCAGTTCTGCTGCCAAGTCTGGTCCTGCCTGAAGAACATACAACATAGAATAATACAGCGCAGTACAGGCCCTTTGGCCCACGATATTGTGCCAACCTGTGAAATCAACCTGAATCCCATCTAACCTACACTTTTCCATTATCATCCATATATTTATCCAATGACCATTAAAATATCATTAAAGTTGGCATGTCTACTACTGTTACAGGTAGGACATTCCATGCCCTTACTAAGAAATGTGTAGACCACAGAATAGGACAATGCATATTTTCAATCCAGGCTTGGAGCGATTGGTGGATGAATTTTCTTTTACATAAAATCCCTCCCATACAGAAACAGGGTATCTGGCCCAACATGTCCAAACTGTCTCTGGAGAGCATCCCACACAGACTCACCCCCTCTTCCCTATTCCTGCATTTTCCATACAAAGTCCAACTAATCTACACATCCATGTGACACTGTGGGCAATTTAGCACAGCCAATCCACCTAACCTGCACATCTTCAGACTGTGAGAGGAAACCAGAGCACCTGGAGACACAGGGAGAATATGCAAACTCCACACAGACAGTTGCCCGAGACTGGAGTTGAACTCAGATCCCTGGTGTGCCAGCAGTGCTACCCGCTGAGCCACTGTGTTTTACTACTTTGCTGCAATGCCTTTGCCCATTGTGTTTTTTTCAATTCAAACTGTGGGGGTTTTGTTGAGTGTTCCGATCATAAGACCATAACATATAGGAACAGAATTAGGCCATCAGCCCAGTAAATCTTCTTTACCATTTAATCATGGCTTATATGTCTCTCAACTCCATTCTCGTCCTTTTCGCTGTAACCCATGATCCCTTTACTAATCAAGAACCTATCTATCTTTGCCTTAAATCCGTCCAATGCGTTGGCGTCCACAGCCTTCGATAGCAGTTCTACAAAACCTTGCGCCACATTGCGTGCTTTTCTCCTTTTATTTTATTCTGTCCCTGACCTTCCTAATCAATCTGCTCAGAAATGTTATTATATGCCCCTGCAGCAGGTGGAAATTGAATCGAGGTCTGTCGTTCCAGTAGTAGGGATACTACCACCGCACCGCAAGAGTATCCATACCCCCCACAAATTCCCTTGTGAGGTACGGTTGTCTCGTTCTTCCCTTAATATTGTCCTTGAGCACAGCTGCTGAGTGGCACCTCCACCAAACGCTGCAAATCTAAAGAGAAGGCGCAGCGGGACTGTCCTTCGACCACTCGAGTGAATGAGGTCCGGGTTGAAAGATTGATTGTAAATGAAATCTATAGGACCGGTCAGAAACATAAGAAGTGAATTTTTAAAATAAGATTTGATCATTCTCACTTGATATAGAGCATGAAATCTCTTATTAAATTGATAGGGGATATGAAGAAATAGGTGAGATTCAAATCCAGATTATTTACCTATTTCCTAACTAATTTATAGAAGTCAAGTGAGAAACTGAGTTATAAATCCACAGAATGATGGTTAATGGCGGTCTTCCATCCCAACATTCCAAGCGGGTATGACCATACCTTACACAGTTACCAGGCTCGACGCAAGCGCGGTTTGGATTGTATCTGGGGTATGCACAATATCATTTTGAGGCGGGCTGTGCGATTCTTTGTCCAGCGGCTGCTGTCGGCGGCAGAAAGGGGGAGGAGTGGAGCTGGTGTATGGGAGTCTGCGCGAATGGGAAGAGTGTCCATACCTCGTGAATCCCTCTTGGAGGTCGCAAACCCCGAGTAAGACTGTCTTGGCTCCGCGTTAAAAGATCCGGGTCTTTGTCCAGTGGAGAGGTTCAGGTTCAGGCCACCATCTTGTTTGAGGAACTGAAAACAACAAATAAGTCTCCATGGAGAGAGGGCAAGGTAAGGTTTTCAGTCTAGATGATTCTTCATAATGACGGAAGTGAAGTGTGGAGAGGATGGCATTTATGCTTTAGTTTCGGGGTGGGCGTGTAGGTGTAGGGTGCTGGTGGACAAAAGATGTTGATCGTTCAGGTTAAGTGAGCAGAATGTGAGAATGGTAGAACAATGGTGTGTCTTACTGCCAGACTGATAAGGACAAACAGTCCCAATGGAGCGAGGGGGGTGGGAGAGAAGACATGAGAACAGAATGTAACAAGTAAAGCTAAAAGAAAGAAGAAATGGGAGTTGGTTGCCAATTTGAAGGTGTTGAACTGTACATTAAGTCCAGAAGCCCATTGTATTGCTCTGTTCCTGGCCACTCGGCTCATTTCCTTCTGCCTTGACTCCATCCTCTATCCACTTGTCCAGACCCTGCGCATCTACATTTCTGAGTCATCTGATGCCTCCCACCATATTGACAATTTCCTGTTCCCTGGCCCTGACTGCCACCACGGATGTCCAATCTCTCTACCTGTATACCTCCATTCACCACCAGGATGGTCTGAAAGCTCTCGGTTTCTTCCTCAACCAGAGACTGAACAATCCCCTTCTGCCACCACTCTCCTTTGCCTGGCTGAACTCATTTTCTTGCTGAACAATTTCTCCTTTAATTCGCCTCACTTCTGTCAAGGCAAAGGAGTAGCTATGCGCACCCACATGGGTCCGAGTTATGCATGCCTCTTTCTGGGGTATGTTGAATGATCCTTGTCCCAGTCTTGCACTGGCCCCCTCCCAGAACTGATTCTTTGATCCATTGATGACTACTTTAGTGCCACATCATGCTCATGCTAAGGACTTTTGAAAAATTCATTAGTTTTGCCTCCAATTTCTACTCCTCTATAGATTTCATGTCATCCATTTCTAACAATTCCCTTCCTTTCCATGACCTCTCTGTATCCATTTTGGGGAACAAACTGTCCACTACCACGCACTACAAAGCCAATGATTCCCAGAACTACCTTCACTGAAGCTCATCACACCCCAGGTCCTGTCAGGATTCTATCCCATTCTCCCAGTTCCATCACCTACATTGCATCTGTTCAGATTCTGCCACCTACAAATGGACCCCACCACCAGAGATAAATTTCCCTCTCCACCTCTATCCGCTTTCCATAAAGACCGTTCCATCAGCAACTACCTTGTCAGGCACCATCCCCTGCCACTGCAGGAATTGCAAAACCTGTGCCCATAACTCACCCCTCCCCCCCATCTAAGGCCCCAAAGGACCCTTCCACATGCATCAAACGTTCACCTGCACTTCCACAAACATCATTTGATCCCGATGCAATTTCCCCTACATTGGGGAGACAGGACGCCAACTCACAGAGCGCTTCAGAGAACATCTCTGGGACACCTGCACCAACCAACCCCACCACCCCATGGCCAAATACTTCAATACCCCCTCCCACTCCGCCAAGGATATGCAGGTCCTGGGACTCCTCCATCACCACTCTATTACCACCCAATGTTTGGAGGAAGAATACCTCATCTTCCGCCTCAGGACCCTCCAACCCCATGGCATCAAGTGGATTTCACCTATTTCCTCATTCCCCCCCCAGTTCCAACCTTCTAGTTCAGCACTGCCCTTGTGACCTTTCCTACCTGTCCATCTCCTTCCCACCTTTCCGCTCCACCCTCCTCTCCGACCTATCACCATTGCCCCCACTTCCATCCACCGATCACACTCTCAGCTGCCTTCACCTCCCCCCAAACCCCACCCATCCCATTTATCTGTCCACCCCCAAGTCTCCCAGCCTCATTCCCGATCGGGCTTTTGCCCAAAACATCGACTTTCCTGCTCCTCGGATGTTGCCTGACCCGCTGTGCTTTTCCAGCGCCACACTATAGACTCTAATCTCCAGCATCTACAGTCCTCACTTTCGCCATGGCTTGCTTCTTGCATAACTGTGGTTTCCCACCCACTGTAGTTGACAGAGCCCTCAACCATATCCAACCTATCACCTGTGCTTCCATCCTCAGTCCTTCTCATCACTTGAAGATTGGGTTCCCTTTCCTTACTTTCATCCACTAGTCTCCACATTCAAAGGATCATTCTCTGCCACTTCAGACAACTCCAGCAGAATGTCACCACCAAACACATCTTCCCCTCACTCCCCAGTCTGCACTTGATAGGGGTTGTTCCCTCCAGGACACATTAGTGTATTTCACGGCCAGTAACACCACCTGCCATCCCCATGGCAGCTTCCCATGTATCTGCAGAAACTGCAACATCTGCCCCTTCACCATCTCCCTGCTCACCATCTAAGAGCCTGATTAGTCTTTCCACGTGAAGCAGCATTTCACCTGTACCTCCTCCAATCTTGTGTATTGTATTCACTGCACCCAATATGGCCTAATCAACATAGGAAAAACCAAACACAGACTCGGTGATCGCTTTGCAGAACACCTGCGGTCTGTGTGCAAGCATGACTGTGACCTTCCCGTTGCCAGTCATTTTAACACAGCACCTTTATCTCATGCCTACATGTCTATCCTTGATATACTGCAGTGTTCCTATGACTCAACACAAGCTGGAAGAACAATATCTGGTCTTCAGACTTGACACTTTACGGACTCCTGGATGAAATACTGAGTCCAACACCTTCAAATTGTCAACCAACTCCCGTTTCTTCCTTTTCTTTTATAAATTCATGAAATATAGGAGCAGAATTAGGCCATTCCACCAATTGAGCTTTTCTGCCACTCAATCATGGTTGATATCACCTCACCCCCATTTTCTTGCCTTCTCCCCATAAATCTTCAACCCGTTGAAGATTAAAAATCTGTCTAACGACTCTTTAAATTTACTCACTGTCCCAGCATCCACTGCACTTTGGGGTAGCAAGTTCCACAGATTCACAACCCTTTGGGAGAAGTAATTTCTCCTCAACTCTATTGTAAATTTGTTACCCCTTATCCTAAGATTATGACTTCTCGTCCTAGAATGCCCCACAAGAGGAAGCACCCACTCCACGTCTTGTTTTATCCACACCGTTTATCATCATGAACTCCTCAGTTTGATCCCTCCTCATTCTTCTAAATTCCAGAGAGTAGAGAACTAAACTGTTCAATCTCTCTTCATATGACAAACCCCTCATGTCTGGGTTCAATATAGTGGGCGGCACGGTGGCACAGTGGCACAGTGGTTAGCACTGCTGCCTCACAGCGCCAGAGACCCGGGTTCAATTCCCGCCTCAGGCAACTGACTGTGTGGAGTTTGCACGTTCTCCCAGTGTCTGCGTGGGTTTCCTCCGGGTTCTCCGCTTTCCTCCCACAGTCCAAAAGATGTGCAGGTCAGGTGAATTGGCCATGCTAAATTGCCCGTAGTGTTAGGTAAGGGGTAGATGTTGATGTAGGGGTAAGGGTGGGTTACGCTTCGGCGGGGCGGTGTGGACTTGTTGGGCCGAAGGACCTGTTTCCACACTGTAAGTAATCTAATCTAATCATGTAATCTCAAAAAAAAACTTCCAATGCCACTGTATCTTTCCTCAAATAAAGGGACCAAAACTCGCACAATTCTCTGGGTGTTGTTTAGTTGCAACAATACTTCCTGACCTTTATGTAGTGTTCCTTTAGCTATGTCAGTCAACATTTAATTCACTTTCTTTATTATCTGCTGTGTCTGCATGCTAGTTTTCTGTGACTCACGAACGCGAACACCCAGATTCCATTGTATTGCAGCACCTTAAAGTCTCTCCCCATTTAGATAATGGCTTTGCCTTCTAGTTTTTCCGACTAAAATGCATGACCTCACGTATATCCCCGTGAAACACCATCTGCCACATTTTGACCCACTCTCTTAACCTATCCATATCCATTTGTAAGGTTCTTATTTCCTCATTCCAATTTACCATCCCACCTGTTTTTGTGTTATCCGCAAATTTGGTTATAGAGCCTTCTGTCCCTGTATCCAAGTCAGTAATATAGATTGTAAAATGCTGGGGCCCAAGGATTGAATCCTGTGGCACTCCATCAGCAGTTCACCCATCAAAACTAATAAATTACCCCAATCCCATATGATCCAACCTTGCGAATTAAACCTTTGTGCCACACCTTTTCAAATCCCTTCCAGAAGTCCAGAGATATTGCAGCACATCTACAGGATCTCCATTATCTACTTTGCTTGTTACATCTTCAAAGCACTGTAACAAATTAGTTAAACATGATTTGCCCTTCATAAAATCATGCTGTCTTTGATAGATAGTATTTTGACTTGCCAAATATCCTAATATTGCTTCCTTGATAATTGATTCCAACACTTTCCTAACAACAGATGTTAAACTAACTGGTCTATAATTTCCCACATATTGCCTCCCTCCCTTTTTGAATAAGGGTGTTACTTTGGCACATCTCCAAACCATTGGAACTTTTCCCCTCTCCAGGGAATTTTTGAATAGTGTAACCAATGGGTCCACTATGTAGGATGTAGGCCATCAGGCCCGGGGTCTCATCTGCCCTCAATCATAGTAGTTTGCTCTATACCTTTTCCCTATCAATGTTGCTTGTTCTAAGTTGTACCCTTCCTATTGCCTCTGACTTGCCCGTTCCAAAAGGAGGGGTACTATTTATCCTCCACCGTGAAAACTGAGACAAAGTATTGATTTCGCATCTCTGCCATTTTAGTGCTCGCAACTAACGCTCCAGTTTTATCTTCCAAGGGACCAGTATTCACCTTTGTGACTCTCTTCCCTTTTATATACCTATGGAAACTTTTGCTGTCCTTTTTGATATTTTGTGCAAGTTTAGTTTTGTAATTTACCGTAGTCCTATAAATTAATTTTTTAATCTCCCTTTGTTTATATTTGAAAGTTTCAGCCTGCATCTGGCCTTTGCAATATTGTATACCTGAGTTATTGACTTTATGTTGTCCTTGACACCCACCCCACCCCTTACCATCTTCCCTCCTCACTGGGATCTATTTTAGTTGTGTGGAATTGAGTAGCTCCTTAAACATCTGCCACTGTACTTCCGCTGTCTTACCATTTAGCTTTCCTGCCCAATCTAATCAGGCTAAATCTGTCTTCATTCCTATGTAATTTTCTTTGTTTAATTCCAAAATACTAGTGTGGGATTCCTACTTCTCACCCCCAAACTGAATTTTGAATCCTAACAAACAATGATCACTACTCCCTAGAAGATCCTTAACTGTGATGTCATCAATTAATCTCTCCTAATTCCACAATACCAGTTCCAGAGTAGGCTGCTTCCTGGGTGGTTCCACGACATACTTCTCCAACAAACAATGTCTAATATTTTAAATGAACTCTGCCTCCAGGCTATTCTCGCCAATTTGATTCTTGCAATCTATGGGCATGTTATAATCATAATTATTGCCGTACCTTTCTTGCAAGCCTCTAATAATTCTTAGTTTATACTGTGCCCCACTGAAGAACTACTGTTTCAGGACCTACAGATTACTTGTTCCAGGTATTAATTCCCTTTGTTATTTCTTATTTGTACCCAGAATGACGCTTGATCTCCTGTGCTTACGTCATTTCTCAATACAACATTGATCCCTTCCTTTAGCAGCCAAAGCCACACCACCTACTTTTCATTTCGGGCGATCTTCCTGAAATACTGAGTACCCTTGGATTTTCAATTCTATGCCCTGATCTCTTTGTAACCATGTCTTAGTAATCGCGATCAAATTAGAACCTTTCGTTTCTATTTGTGCCATTTAATGCATTAATTTTGTTTCAAATGCTTTGTACATTTAAACACAAAACTTATAAATTTTATCTACTGGTAAATTTTCCTACTCTTTGATGCATAGAAATATTCACCTGCTCAGTCCCTCACCTTTATTGTCTGGTAACCATCCACCACATTAATAACCAGCACTCTTACCTCCTCCATTAATTTGAGTTTTCTAATTTCCCATACAACCTATATGGACTATGACAACTGGATCTTTACCCTCCCACTCCAAGTTCATCTGCAGCCCAGGTGAGATATCCTGAACCCGAGCACCACATAGGCAACACAACATTCAGGATCCCAGTCTTGGTCGCAAAGAACGTTGTGTATGCCCCTAACAAAACTATCCTAATTGCAACCACATTTCTTTTCTCTCCCCCCATTTAAATGGCTCCATGCACCATGGTGCTGCGGTCAGTCAGCTATCCTTCCTGAAGTCCCCCTTCCTTTCCATACAGGGAGCAAGACTCTCAAACCTGATGGACAGGGACAAAGGCTGAGGCTCCTGCAACTCTACCTCCTGGATATCTCTACCTGCCTCACTGACAGTCACATCATTCTGTCCCAGACTACTGACCAAATTCAAGTTAGTTGGTCTAAGGGGTGTGATCATTGCCTGAAACACAGCATCCAGATAACTCTTCCCCCTCCTTGATGTGTCGCAATATCCAAAGCTCAGAATCCAGCTCATCAACTCTGAGCTGGAGTTCCTTGAGCAACCAACATTTACTACAGATGTGGTCAGTCGGAATCACAATGGGGTCGACCAGCTCCTACATCATGTTGGAACAACACCTCCATCCTTATTTTATTTAATTAGTTTTTAATTTTTATTTTATTTTTAACTATATTTATATCTCTACTTATTACCTTAATCTGAACGCAAGTTATCGCCAATAATTTAACCCAGACTCACTTTTAGCCCAGACTCACTTTTAGCCCAGACTTGAATAAGCAGATTCCCTGATTAGCCAATCAAATCACACCTTTCCTGTGATGTAATGTTTCAGGTCCCCCTCAGTTGAAAAACTCAGAATCAGAAACTCTTACCTTCCCAGGCTGCAAATCCCTGAGGTACATTTTTATATCCTTTATCTTTCCAGATTGCTCTTTGGCTCACTCCCACTCAGCTCCACCTCTTTTTGGCTTGTTATATTCTGTTATCATGTCCTGTCTGCCCTCCTTACCTCCTCCTACCCGCCGCCACCCCCACCCCCACCCCCACCCCCACCCCCACCAATCCTGGTGGGACTGTCAGTCCTTTGAAATCTGGGAGGTAGATACACCATTGTTCTGCAATCCTCACATTCCGATCCCTTAATCTGAACTATTAACATCTTTTGTCCACCAGCACCCTACACCTACATAACCCCGCAAACTATGGCATAAATGTGTCCCCTCCACACTTCACTTCAGCTCTAATGAAGAGTCATCTAGACTCAAACATTAGCTTGTTCTCCCTCCATTGATGTCTGACTCACTGTTATCTCCAAAACTTGCTCTGCAGCAATTTGCTCCACATTTCGTTGAGGGAGCAGATGTACACAGTCTTACCCATCTGCATTGGGTAGCAGAGCACGTGCTTGACCTTCCTATGGGACGATGCCATCTTTATAGGGGTAAGGTGTAGCAGAGGGCATGTGCAGCCCTCCTGTGGGAGGATGCCACCTTGATAAAGTCACGGTGTAGCAGAGCCCATGCGCGGCCTTCCTGTGGGCAGATGTCATCTTGATAAGGTCACCGTGTAGCAGAGGGCATGCGTGGCCCTCCTGTGGGACAATGTTTCCATGCCACTGAGGATGGCTCAGCAAGAGTTGGTGTGAGTGAGGAGACAGGTAGCAAGGGTCAATTATCTTACTTACTGAAAGGTTCAATGTGGAGAAGTGTTAGGAACGTTAAGTGTACAGATAATCATGGAGTGGATGAGAGTTTCAGAAGCAGATGAGCTGCATCTGGGGTGGATTCAGTTGATGTTACTAAAATGGAAGTCTTTGAGTCAAAAAGTGGGGTGCTGGAAAAGCCATGGAGCAGGAGAATCATCATTTCAAGCATAAACTGTTCGTCAGGAGTGCTTTGATCTCACTATGGATGGCTCCTTCCTGAGGAAGAGCTTATGCTCGAAACATAGACGCTCCTGCTCCTCAGATACTGCCTGACCGTCTCTGTTTTTCCAGCACCACACTCTTTGACTCTGATCTCTGGCATCTTCAGTCTTCACTTTCTCCTGGTTTTACTGATGTGGGCGTATGTTTGGAATCTCAGTTTGGGGTGAAATATGGCAGCAAGCTTCTGAACAGTCTATTTGAGGATTATGCAGTTGCCAGAGAAAGAGATTCAGTCAGTGGCTTGGGAATGGACTTTGTAACAGGGATGGAAGGCATTGCCTTTCATCGTCCTAATGTTCAGTCAAAAGAAGTCTCTGTTCCTCCAGCAGTGGATGTCAAACATGTCAGGATCGTGTGTCTTGGAAGGTAACTTGGTGGTGAAGATTTTCACATAGATCTGCTCCCCTGATCCTTTGAGCTGGTGGAGATTGAGGATTTGGACCATCCTAACACATTTCAGGGCAAATTGTAGATATATACTTTTTGTATACTTTAATGCCAGAAGTATACGAAATAAGGTAGGTGAACTTGCAGCGTGGGTTGGTACCTGGGACTTCGATGTTGTGGCTATTACGGAGACATGGCTAGATCAGGGACAGGATTGGCTGTTGCAGGTTCCAGGGTTTAAATGTTTTAGTAGGGTCAGAGGTGGGGGTAAAAGAGGGGGTGGGTGTGGCTTTGCTTGTCAAAGATAGTATTACTGCGGTGGAAAGGAAGATGGACGAAGATTTGCCATCTCATGTAGTTTGGGTTGAGGTTAGGAATAGGAGAGGTGAGGTCACTCTGTTAGGAGTCTTTTACAGGCCTCCTAATAGTCCTAGAATCGTTGAAGAAAGGATTGCAAAGATGATTCAGGAGAAGAGTGACAGTAATAGGGTGGTTGTTATGGGGGACTTTAACTTTCCTGATATTGATTGGGAAAGCTATAGCTCAAGTTCGTTAGATGGGACAGTGTTTGTCCAATGTGTGCAGGAGAGTTTCCTGACACAATATGTAGATAAGCCAACAAGAGGTGAGGCCATACTGGATTTGGTTCTGGGTAACGAACCAGGCCTGGTATCAGAACTAGAGGTAGGTGAGCACTTTGGGGACAGTGACCACAATTCGGTGATTTTTACTCTAGTGATGGAGAGGGATAAGTGTGTACTACAGGGCAAGAGTTATAGCTGGGGGTAGGGATATTATGATGCGGTGAGGCATGACTTAGGATGTGTGGATTGGAAAAGTAGATTCCAAGGCAAGAGCGTAATTGATATGTGGAACTTGTTCAAGGAGCAACTATTGAGTGTCCTTGATAAGTACGTACCTATCATGCAGGGAGGAAAGGGTCGTGTGAGGGAGCCGTGGTTTAATAAGGAATTGGAATCCCTTGTTAAATGGAAGAGGGCGGCCTTTGTAAAGATGAGGCGTGAAGGTTCAATAGGGGCGATTGAGAGTTATAAGGTAGCCCGGAAGGATCTGAAGAGAGAGCTAAGAGCAGCAAGGAGGGGACATGAAAGGTCCTTAGTTGGTAGGATTAGGGAAAACCCTAAGGCTTTCTATAGGTATGTTAGGAATAAAAGAATGACTAGGGTAGGAATAGGTCCAATCAAGGATAGTAATGGGAAGTTGCGTGTGGAGGCTGAAGAGATTGGGGAGGCACTGAATGAATACTTTTCGTCAGTATTCACTCAGGAATAGGACATTGTTGTCGATATGAATACTGAGGCACGAATAAGTAGAATGGATGGCTTTGAGATATGTAGAGAAGAGGTGTTGGAAATTCTGGCAAGGGTAAAAATAGATAAGTCCCCTGGGCCTGATGGCATTTATCCTTGGATTCTCTGGGAAGCAAGGGAGGAGATTGCAGAGCAATTGGCCTTGATTTTTGTGTCCTCTTTGTCTACAGGAGTAGTGCCAGAGGACTGGAGGCTAGGAAACGTGGTTCCCTTCTTCAAGAAGGGGAGTAGGGATAATCCTAGTAACTATAGGCCAGTGAGTCTCACTTCTGTTGTGGGCAAAGTCTTAGAGAGAATTGTAAGGGATAGGATTTATGCACATCTGGATAAGAACAATGTGATCAAGGATAGTCAGCATGGTTTTGTGAAGGGCAGGTCGTGCCTCACAAACCTTATTGAGTTCTTTGAGAAGGTGACTAAGGAGGTAGATGAGGGGAAAGCGGTGATGTGGTATATATGGATTTTAGTAAGGCGTTTGATAAGGTCCCCCATGGTAGGCTACTGCAGAAAATACAGAGATATGGCATTGAGGGTGAGTTTGGAGGTTTGGATTAGGAATTGGCTGGCTGGAAGAAGACAGAGGGTAGTAGTTGATGGCAAAGGTTCATCTTGGAGTGCCGCCACTAGCGGTGTTCCGCAAGGATCTATTTTGGGACCATTGCTGTTTGTCATTTTTATAAATGACCTGGAGGAAGGGTTAGAAGGTTGGGTGAGCAAGTTTGCGGATGATACGAAAGTCGGAGGAGTTGTAGACAGTGAGGAAGGATGTGGCAGGTTACAGCGGGATATAGAGAAGCTGCAGAGCTGGGCAGAAAGGTGGCAAATGCAGTTCAATGTAGCTAAGTGTGAGGTGATTCACTTTGGTAAGAGTAACAAAAAGATGGGGTACTGGGCTAATGGTCGGATACTTGGTAGTGTGGAAGAGCAGAGGGATCTTGGTGTCCATGTACACAGATCTCTGAAAGTTGCCACCCAGGTAAATAGTGCAGTGAAGAAGGCATATGGCGTACTGGCTTTTATTGGGAGAGGAATTGAGTTCCGGAGTCCTGAGGTCATGCTGCAGTTGTATAAGACTCTGGTGCGGCCGCATCTGGAATATTGTGTGCAGTTTTGGTCGCCATACTATAGGAAGGATGTGGAGGCACTGGAACGGGTGCAGAGGAAGTTTACCAGGATGTTGCCTGGTATGGTAGGAAGATCCTATGAGGAAAGGCTGAGGCACTTGGGGTTGTTTACAATGGAGAAAAGAAGGTTTCGGGGTGACTTGATAGAGGTGTACAAGATGATTAGGGGGTTAGATAGGGTTGACAGTGAGAACTTTTTTCCACGTATGGAGTCAGCTATTACAAGGGGGTATAGCTTTAAACTAAGGGGGGGGGGGTAGATATAGGACTGATGTTAGGGGTAGGTTCTTCACTCAGCGAGTCGTAAGTTCATGGAATGCCCTGCCAGTAGCAGTGGTGGACTCTCCCTCTTTATGGGTATTTAAGCGGGCATTGGATAGGTATATGGAGGATAGTGGGTTAGTGTAGGTTAGGTGGGCTTTGATCGGCGCAACATCGAGGGCCGAAGGGCCTGTACTGCGCTGTATTCTTCTATTCTATTCTATTCTATTCTATTCTATATAAAATCCCTCTCCTTTGATTCCTGAATCTCCTACATCCTTCCTATGTCTCGCTCACTCTGCTCCATGTCGGTCTTTTTTTTAGATTAGATTACAGTGTGCAAACAGGCTCTTCGGCCCAACAAGTCCACACTGACCCGCCGAAGCGTAACCCACCCAGACCCATTCCCCTACATTTACCCCTTCACCTAATTGTGTGGGCCCACACCAGGTAGCGGGTTTCTTCTCTGATCGATATTAATTTTGAGCTTCTATGACATTTGAGAAGCTTTTGTGGTAACTGTTCCCAAGTGCCTGTCCAGCAAATTGCCCCAGATTCACTCAGTATGCTTTTACAACCTGCCTTTATGTTTTTGTGCCTTCTCTCTTACTCCTGCCTTCTGTTTCAAATCAATCCACAGGATATGAGAAGTGGGGGAATTGAAGGCTGCAAACTGAAAGCCAACATCACACCATGATCTAATGGAGTCACCCAGTTTATCACAACCTGAATATCAACACATTTTAAACATAAAAGAAGAAAGCACCATTCACAATGGGGAGAACAAATACTTGTGTTCTGCATGCAAAAAAGGCTTCAGTCAATCAATTGGCCTCAAGAACCACAAATGCAGTCACGTTGTGGAGAAACCATGGAAATGTGGGGATTGTGAAAAGGGATTCAGCCATCACTCTGCACTGAAAATTCATCAACGTATTCACACAGGGGAGAGGCCATTTATCTGCTCCCTGTGTGGAAGAGGATTCACTTAATTGCTGACCTTGCTGACATACCAGCGAGTTCACACTAAGGAGAGACATTTTAAATGCCCAAACTGCAGGAAGTGTTTTAAAAGTTCTGACTATCTGCAATCCCATCAACGTGGTTCACACTGAGGAGAGACCCTTTAAATGTTCAGAGTGTGGAAAGTGCTTTAAAGGTTCCAGGGAGCTGATCATCAATCACTGTGTTCACATTGAGGAGAGACTGTTCAGGTGCTCTCACTGTGGAAATGGCTTCAAGAGATCATCTCAACTCACTCTACACCAGCGTCTTCACACTGGGGAGAGGTCGTTCATCTGCTCTGAATGTGGACAAATATTCTTTCGGTTTTCCACCCTTTTGACACACCAACGAGTTCACTCTGGGGAGAGGCCATTCACCTGCACTCGGTGTGGGAAGGGATTTCGTGAATCAGCCAACCTCAAGGCACACCAGCGAATTCACACTCAGGTGAGACCTTTCAAATATCCCGACTGCGTGAAGTGTTATAAAAGCTCTGGAGAACTGAAGTTACATGAACATGTTCACACTGACAACAGACCATCACAGTGTGGGATTGGGTTCAAGTGGTCATCTCGTCTCACTGCACACCAGCGCACTCATACCGGAGAGAGACCTTTCAAATGCACAGTGTGTGGGAAATATTATACAAGATCCTGGGATCTGATACGCCATCAACGTGTTCACTCTGATGAGAGGCATTTTAAATGTCCACAATGAGGCAAGTGTTTTAAAAATTCTGGGGAGTTGATGCTACATAAACTGTGTTCACACCAATGAGAGACCACTCAAGTGCACTCTGCGGGACTGGGTTCAGATGATTGTCTCAAATCTGTGTACGCCAGCAAATTCACATTGGAGAGAGGTCATTCTTCACTAAATTTGGAAAGGATTCACTGAGAAATCCTTCCAAATAGCAGCAAGTCCACAGGTGACTGCATGAGCTGTAATTTCCTGTTAATCACATCGCACTGTTATGGACCAGGCCGGACCTCCTCAAAATATTTTAAGAATGTACTTGAGACCCTAACTTTTTAAAGGCAGATGTGAAGTGGATGTTCCAGGTCTGATGCAACTGGTCAAACTACTTGGGCTTTAAGCAAAACACAATTTATTTAAACGCTACAGTTGAAACATGAACGAAAGAAATCAGAATTTAGAATAATTTTAACTGTTGGAAAACTTAGCCAACTCAATACAGTAACTACTTCTAAATAACTGTTCCAATACTGTAACGTCCCATAAACACATTCCTTGACAAAAAGCAAAATTCAAGCACAGGTTCTCACAGGCAGGAGGGAACTTCAACAGAAAATCAGAGGAATCCTTTACTGAAGCTTGCAACTCCCGTGGAATCGCACATCTTATGACTGCTACAGTGAAAATACAGTGAAAAAAAACCTGAATTGGGAGAACTGGAAAGACCCCTCCCGTTATTATACTAGATTCTTCAACGCCTCTACCTTTACTACCTTCCTTGATAAAACCAATGACAAAATAACTTTTTTTTAAAGTGACAACATCATAACATGTCCTAAACATGTTAAAACATCCACCTTAACTTTGGGTGATAATACAGTGTGTATGCATTAAAATCACAGTCAGATGAATCTACTTTTTATCCCAAATACTTCCTTTGAATTAATTCACAAAATGATATGTAAATATTATAAGAGCCATACAATAATAATGGGTGACTTCAATTCCCATATAAACTGGATGAACCTAAACAGCATGGATGCTGTGGAGGATGAAATTCAGTTTGCACTGAATACTTCTGAAGTAGAACATTGAAGGACCAAGTTGGAATCAGCTTGTTTTAGATTTAGTATTCTGTAAAGATAAAGGCTAATTACTAACTTTGCTGTTAAGGAGCCTTTGTTAAATAGTGACCATAATAATGTGGTTTGGAGATGCAGATGTTGGACTGGGTTGGACAAAGTTAACAATCACGCAACACCAGGTTATAGTCCAACAGGTTTAATTGGAAGCACACTAGCTTTCAGAGCATCGCTCCTTCATCAGGTGGTAGTGGAGGGCTCAATCCGAACACACAGAATTTATAGCAAAAATTTACAGTGTGATAAAACTGAAATTGTACGTTGTCAATTTTTCAATGTATAATTTCAGTTACATCACACTGTATATTTTTGCTATAAATTCTGTGTCAGGATTGAGCCCTCCACTACCACCTGATGAAGGAGTGATGCTCCAAAAGCTAGTGTGCTTCCAATTAAACCTGTTGGACTATAACCTGGTGTTGTGTGATTTTTAACATCATAATGTGGAACTTTGAATCCAGTTTTATAGTGATAGAATAGCAATGTGGGTGACTGAAGACCCTAAGGAGGGCAGACATTCAGGAAGGCATCTCACCACGACTACCAGCCAAGCAGTTAGTGTTGGGCAATAAATGCTGGCTGAGCCAGCAACAACCATATCCCATATACAGATGAAAAAAATGCAGGAGTGATATTTTACTGGGGAAATTGTTTAAATGTGTTAATGTCTTTCAAAATTGTCACATCTGTATAGAGCCTTTATTTTATTCAATAAATGTGTTGTTTTATTAAAATGAGTGTTGGCAGCCTCATGTGAATATGTTCAGTAATGAACCAAATGTGTAATTTAATTGCAAAAATGAAACATGAGTTTTAGATTAAGTCAGATTTCATTCAGAGATTTGACTTGTGCAGTATTTCCATCAACTGGGATCATAATATTTGATCTGATTGTAAGTTTCAATGTTCTGACAGAATGGATGTAGATTGATATCTCCCCAGGATGTTCAGATTAGAATCAGGGACTTTGTCTCAGATTAAGGGATAGACCATTTAAGGAAAAGGTAAGGAATGGGACAAATTGTCAGTATTTTCAGAGACAGTGCCAGCATAGTGCGCCAAATGGCTGCCACCTATGCTTTTAAGATTCTATGTGTGGGTTTATGATGAATCAAGATTTAATTATTTATACATTTGCTTTCATTTATTTGCTTTCATTTACATTTGCTTTTCAGTTGCTTCTTCCTTCAATAATTTTGAAAATATTTCATCAATAATCACCTCTGATTTATGAAATAACAAAATTATTACAATTAATAATCATCCCTATTATATAAGGAATCAGGATCCTGTTAGATTTTTAAAATTGCCAGTTTTAAAATCTGAATAAACTGAATGTTATTGCATTAATAATCAAGGTTAAAATACATGAATAATCTGTTATTAACACCCCACCTGCCTCCCCCTTCCCCCATTGATCAACAATTCTCTGTCACCCCAAAAACTGTAATTTTTGGGTGAGACAGTTTCTGCGGCATTAAAATGGGTCATACTGGGAAATTTTGAGAAGCAGTAATTTGTTACGATTCCTTTCTAGACCTTAAATGCAATAGCTCATGTTCACAATGTTCTATCTCCCTGAGAGAAGTTATTATTATTCATCGTTATCAGGTGCCCTTGTGGATTATTGATTTGGTATTCATGCCATACCTGACCCATGTAAAAAGTTATAACAGGTGCAGGTCAGACCAAAGAACATTGATTATACCCAGCCCCTGAATTCAATCAGCTGCATTGGGCAGTTCACACCATCCACATGCCTGATATAGGGCTTCCAATACATACTCTTTAATCTGACCTCAAGGAAAAATATTTCCAGGTTGGCAGAGAAATGCATTCAAGTTTGTCTCCACATTTTCTCAAACGAAAAATCCAATATTCCCATTCACTGGGGGGGAATTGTTGACCCAAACCATCCACTTTGGTGAAGATGCATCTGTGAAGAAGTCAACAATTTTGAACATCTTCAGGCCAAGATGGAAAATGAACATTAACAATGGAAAAAGCATGTGACTGAGCATCACTTCCACTCCCTTCAGCAAATATCATCTGCCCCATATGTGGTAGTGCTTTTGTGGATCGAGCCTTGAACTACTGAATAACCTCAGGACCCACAACACTTAAGTGGAAGGAAGTCATTCTTGATCCTTACTGACTGCTCAAGAAGAGGAATATGGTTTGAGCAAAGATATTGTAAATCAATGATAGACATTCAGAACACATTATTCTGGATGGTGTGAATATGCTTAGTTTAGAAGCATAAATTACTATATCCCATATGTTCCCTCCTTTAGTAAAGTTTGGTATATTTTTTCCTCCGATTATCTCCTTGTTTTTATTTCAAATCTCCTTCCCTGAACATGCTTCTCAGGTTCACTGTCAGTCACCTATTCCAGGTATCAATCTAATAAACAACCTCTGAACCACTCCTACAAATTTATACGTTTCCTGAATGAAAATCGCATACAGTATTTGAAATGTGGATTTACCAATTCTCTGCATAAATGAAGCAGAACATCCTTATTAAAAGACAAAAGAAATGTGGATGCTTTAAATCAGAAACAAAAACAGAAATTGCTGAAAAAGCTCAACCGCTCTCAGTATATTTATTGCAAAAAAAGGTATGGTAAGGCTTCCAGTTGCCTACCACGCCAACACACCACCCTGTTCCCTGGCCAACATCTCTGTCTCCGTCTTGCTGCAGTGCTTTAACAAAGCTCAGCACAAGCTAGAAGAACAGTACCTTATTTTCAGCTTGGGGACCCTGCAGCCCTCCAGACTCAATATTGAGTTCAATAACTTTAGGGCTTGAGCTCGCCCATGTCCTTACCCCAATCCCCAGAATTCAGACCTTGTTATCATGTATTCTGCTATAACACACAGCTTATTGTTAATGCGTACCAGTCCCCATTAATAGCTCTTCATCCTTCTAGCCAGGTCATTTTCCATTCATTTGTCTGTCCAACTGTTCTTCTGTCTGTTTGGGCTCCATTCCCATTTATCATATACTCATTACCCTCTCTCCCCACCCTATCTTCTGGAAATAAACTGAGATTTTCCTAGCAACCATCAGTTCTGAGGACACAAAACACTTGACCTGAAACATTAATTCTGATTTCTCTGCACAGATGCTTCGAGACCTGCTGAGCTTTTTCCACAATTTCTGTTTTTATTTCAGAACATCCTTACATTTCTGTTCAATTCCTGTCATAAAAAGGATAACAAACCATTATATTTCTTGATTATATGCTGTTCCTACATGCAAACTCTGTGACATGCATTAAAGCTCTCTCCACCTCCAAATTCTGTAGTCATTCTCCATTTAAGTAATGCTGTGCTCTTATTTATCCTTCCAGTCAAGGTGAACATTGTAGTCCATCTGCAAGATATTTTGCATATTCATTGAACCTATCTACCAATATTGGTATGTAAACTCCTTATGTCTTCGTCATAACCTAGGTTTTTTTAATCCATCTTTAGTTACTATGCCTTCAATCCCCCCATTTAAGGGATTTATGTAAATTCTAAAATGTTGGGGTATGTATTATGCACAACATTTTACAAAACCACAGGTGGAATAAAGCTTTCTTTTCCAGAATGAGTGGTCCTATCCAGACTTCTCACCTTATGGGTGGAAACGAGGAGAACCAATGACTTAAAATGCTCATCTAATTTCCTTTTTTAGGGAAATAAACTTGCAGAGTTTTGGAGGAAAGCAGGGGAATTAGAGAGACTCTGTTGCTACATAGAAAGTTGGCATTCATGAAACAGGAGAAAGTGAGGACTGCAGATGCTGGAGATCAGAGCTGAAAATGTGTTGCTGGAAAGGTGCAGCAGGTCAGGCAGCATCCAAGGAACAGGAGAATCGACGCTTCGGGCATCTGATGCCCGAAACATCGATTCTCCTGTTCCTTGGATGCTGCCTGACCTGCTGCACTTTTCCAGCAACACATTTTCAGCTCATTTATGAAACAGGCCCATTTACCGGACCAATGTGAGATTATGCACTTTGGAAGGTCAACTATAGGTGGATATTGTTAAGTCAATGGCAGAACCTTTATATGTATTGATCAGCACAGGGGTCTGACTGTGCAAGTCCACAGATCACTAAAAGTGGCGATGCACGTACATAAGCTAGTAGAAATGGCCTATGGCATGCTTGCTTTCATTGGAAGGTATGATGTAGAGGTGCTGGTTGACAAAGTTAAAAATCACCTAACACCAGGCTATAATCTAACAGGTTTATTTGGAAGTACAAGCTTTCAGAGCGCTCTTCCTACATCAACTACCTGACAAAGGGGCAGCACTCAGAAAGCTTGTACTTCCAAATAAACCCATCGGAATATAACCTGATGTTGTGTGATTTTTAACTTCACTGGAAGGGGCATTGAGTATAAGGATAGGCAAGTTATGCAGCAGCTTTACAGAACTTTAGTTAGGCCACCCTATGAATATTGCATACACTACCAGAAAGATGTGGATGCTTTGGAAAGGGTTTACTAGGATATTGCCTGATATGGGGTATTTTAGCTATGAATGAAGGTTGGATGGACTGGGTTTACTTTCACTTCAACACAGGAGATTGAGGGGTGACCTGATAAAAGTTTATAAGATTGTGAATGGCATGGATAGAGTGGAAGGTATGAGGCATTTTCCCAGGGTGGAGGGGTCAATTACCAGGGGACAGAGGTTCAATGTGCAGGAATAGAGGGGATGTTTAAAAGATATACGTGAAGCAGGTTTTTTTCACACGAAAGGTGGTGAATGCCTGGAATGTGTTGACAGAGGAAGTGGCAGAAGCAGACACAATGGAGGCATTCAAGAAGCACCTGGACGAATATATGAAAAGAAAGGCAGCAGTGAGATATGGATCCTGGAGGTGCAGACAGTTTTAGTATGGAAGGTCAAATAATGTAGTTGCAGGTTTAGGGGAGGCGGAAGGGCCTGTTCCTGTGTGCATTATTCTCTTACATTGCACGGTGAAAGGCTGATGATATTGAGGAGTTTGTGAACGGGGGGAGTGCCTTTATTCGATTTTGCTGTGAGATCTGCTTGGATTTGACTATCTGAAAATGCTTCCATTGAATGTGTTGCAGAAACATTGTGAGAACAATGCCCTCCCAGTTCCGCCTCATTCATGATGAAGGGCTTTTGCCCAAAACGTCGATTTTCCTCCTCCTCGGATGATGCCATACCTGCTGTGCTTTTCCAGCACCACTCTAATCTGCAGTACCCACTTTCGCCTTCCAGTCCAGGACCAAGTTCTGGCTCCAGACCCGCCTCCTCCTTCACTGATTAGTTGTAGGACGAATTCTGCACCTCACTCTCTTTGATAGGTTAAAGCGCTACACCGCCACATAATCATTGATGGTGCTGGAAGAGCATAGCAGTTCAGGGCAGCATCCAAGGAGCAGCGAAATCGATGTTTCGGGCAAAAGCCTTTCATCAGGAATAAATCCTTGGATGCTGCCTGAACTGCTGTGCTCTTCCAGCACCACTAATCCAGAATCTGGTTTCCAGCATCTGCAGTCATTGTTTTAACCCTACTAAGAATCCTCTCGCAAGGATTCCTCCTCTCTCTACAAGAATCTCAGGGAGTCCCTCTCCCATTGCAACTCCCAGGTCATTTCCTTTGCCCTGAAGCTCTTCAACCATGTCCTGAAACATACTCGCTACCACAGCCACACTTGCTTCTTCAGTGCCTGCCTCCGTAACCAACTCATCCCACACGGACTCCGGACCACCTTTAAACCAGCAGAGTTCGGACCCGAACACGACAAACAGTACAGACTACAGATTCAAAAACACCAGCAACAGTTCTCCTTCAAGATCCTCCGCTCCACGCTTGCAGCAATGCACCGGCACCTAAATTTTATTCCTGATGAAGGGCTTTTGCCCGAAATGTCGATTTCGCTGCTGCTGGAACTGCTGTGCTCTTCCAGCACCACTAATCCAGAGCCCCATAATCGTTGATTGGTTAGGGTGAGTCCCTCTCTCACTCTGAATGGATGGCCGGCAGCCCCTGTCCCGCCTCTTGCTTCCTATTGGCCCTGAGCCGTCAATCAGGCGCGTGGAAGAGTGGAGCATGCGCACAGCTGATTAGGATATCGAACATGCCTGTGCCGGGAGTGACGGTTGGAAGTTCATCACCTTCCATGGGTGGTAGGTAAAGGTTAAAGTAGGCAGCTGTCGGAGAAACATTCTGGAAAGTATAATTCATAATTGTGGCGTTTAGGTCCCCAAACCTGGGTGTTCTGGTGCAGCGGAGTCCTCGGGCCTCCTCCTGAAACAGGCCCCGTTTAACGGCCGTTCGTCTTTGTTTTTGGTGGGTGTCCGCCAACATCGTGATGTGACAGTGAGTGGGCGTGACCATGCGTGGCCCGTCTAACCCCACTCTCTTCCCCGCACTCTTCCCCCCACCGCCCAACCATTCTGAGCCAAAATCTGCATGTGGGGCTCTGCTGGTTTGCATGCTTACTGAGGAAAAGGGCAATATGAAGGGAAGATGAAGGTGGGTGGGATAAAAAGCAGCAATCCCACAGAATCCAACTCCTGTAACCCCCTTTAAACTTAACAGGGCTCTCAGCATCTAAATGTCTGACTGAATTCTTCCTGCACGTGGAGCAGGTAAATTGTCTGACCCTGGTGTGACTGCACCCAAAACATTGGGTGGTCAGCTCAGATGGGTAACTGTATCCCTGTCATTATCCTGATATTTCCACAGGATCTCCATTGTGTAGGATCTCTGTCACTGCTGGCTGGATGATCAGATAAATTCTAATCCAATGGAAAGAACATCCATATTGTTTCTGTAAATTGGAGATAAGATAGTGAAGAAGGCATTTGGTATGCTTTCCTTTATTGGTTTGAGTATTGGAGTTGGGAGGTCATATTGCAGCTTTACAGGTTATTGATTAGGCCACTTTTGGAATATTGCTTGTAATTCTGGTCTCCTTCCTATCGGAAGGATGTTGTGAAACTTGAAATGGTTCAGAAAATATTTACAAAGATGTTGCTAACGATGTTGGTGGATTTGAGCTAGTGGGAGAGGCTGAATAGGCTGGGGCTGCTTTCCCTGGAGTGCCTGAGTCTGATGAGTGACCTCATAGAGGTTTATGGAATCATGAGGGGCATGGATAGGATAATTAGAGAAGGTATTTTCCCTGGGTTGAGAGAGTGTAAAACTATAGGACATAGGTTTAGGGTCAGAGGAGACCGAAGAGGCAACCCTTTCATGCTGAGGGTTATACATGTATGGAATGAGCTGCCAGAAAAAGTAGTGGAAGCTGGTACAATTGCAGCATTTAAAAGGCATCTGGATGGGTATATGAATAGGAAGGCTTTTGAGAGATGTAGGGGTCTAGACTAGAGTGGTGCTGGAAAAGCACAGCAGGTCAGGGAGTATCCGAGGAGCAGGAAGATCGATGTTTCAGGCATAAGCCCTTCATCAGGAATGAAGCAATCAAACGCTGGCAAATGGGACTAGATTAGGTTAGAATATCTGATCAGCATGGATAAGTTGAACCGAAGGGTCCGTTTCCATTTTATTTCAGTCTACGTTAAAGTACTGTCCACAGTCAGTTCACTCCCTCTCAGGCTGTCTAACTGGTTGCAACTCCTCCTACACACTACAGGAAGACTTTATGTATTAGGAAGAGGAGTAGGCCAGTTTCACTATTCAGTATGATTGACATTCCTCAAGTCCGCTGTCCAGCATTTTTCCTTTAATCTTTGATTCCACTACTGATCAAGAATCTGGCTATCTCAGCCTTAGATATTCACAAGGACTCTGCCCCACAGCTCTATGGTAAGGAGCTCCAACTCTTACAATAGAACAGAAAATCCTCATCTCAGTTTCAAATTGGCGACACTTTATTCCGAGATGATGCCTTCTGGTCCTTGACTCTTCCATGAGAGGGAGCATCAGTTCAAAATTTATCCTGTCATATAGTCAGAGTCATAGAGATATATATCACGAAAACAGACCCTTCGGTCCAATTCCTCCATTCCAACCGGACATCCTATCCTAACCTAATCTAGTCCCATTTGGCCCGCATCCCTCTAAACCCTTCCTATTTACATACCGATCCAAATGCCTTTTAAATATTCTAATTGTACCAGCTTCCACCACTTCCTCTGGCAGTTCATTTCACTACTTGAATAAAAGACGTTACTGTTTGCAAACACACCTGAGCATTCACAAGGAATTGCAGGTGAAGGTTTTGCTTTTACTAATACCAAGGAATGCATCTTGGTTGTTCGTATTTAATGTTATCAGAATGCTCTATGAAAAGAGTTGATATTGTAGATTGAAATGTTGATGCAGTTGTGTATGAAAACGATCACAATTATGCTGAACATCAACACACTGAAACTGGGTAAACTCTGCCAAACGCATATTGTTTGTAAAGCGATTTTGTGGTTAATCAGGACTGGTTAAACAGCAATGATTTACTGAGTAACTGTCAGTGTTATATATTGATGCTGTATCAAAATCACATTTTCCCGACCTGTTTCTGTTTTTTTTTTGTTAGCACTACAGGTTCTGTGACTGACTTGGAATACAAATAACACAAATCAGATTTTTAATTAAAATTATGTTGCATTAAGTCTGCTCATGCTGAGTGCTTTAGAGATAAATCATATGTACCTTTCATATGAGCAATTGGGAGACGTCTTATCCAGAGTGAAGCATAGTTTGTAACGTTGGAAATTTAGTTAAAAGTGATGTTGGGCCGTGTATAACCTAACTTGGGAACGGGATGGGTCCAAAAGGGTAAGAAGAAAGAATAATCAACAAGTGAGTCAGGGAGACATCAACAGTACTCACAAGTTTGAGGTACAAGCGCGTTTGACCTGTTTGAATGACATTGGTTTTGATGTTGTGAGTTTGAGGAACAAGGCAGGTGAGTTGAGGATACAAACTTAAACATTGGAGTATGATAACATTGCTGTCACTGAGGCATAGTTGAGAGAGAGGCAATATTGGAGTCTCAATTCTCAAGGATACAGAGTCTTCATATGAGACAGTGAAGGAGGCAGAAGAGGAGAAGAGTGCCATAATTATGTTCAGACAAACAAGTAGAACAAGTAAAGAGGCAAATTTCAGGGAAGGATAACCGTAATAGAGATATGAACGTGGGGAATTTCAACTTATCCAACATTAACTGTCGTTGCTACAGTGTGAACGGTTTAGATAAACTTTTAAAATAGATGTAGTGCAGCTTTTGCAGCCAAGATGTTGAAGTCCAAACACGGAAGGGGAGGTCCTGAACTTAAGCTCGGTTAACCAAGGCAGACAAATGGATGACGTATCAGTGGATGGGCGGTTTGCAGTCGGTCATAATAATTCCTATAGAAAGATTCACGATTGTTATGAAAGAGGATGGGCCTGCAATCAACTTTCCAAAATTTGGTGAATTTACTAAGACCAGACATAATGTGGCCAAGTGTGCAGAGAACAGATGCTTTCAGGTAAATGTACAAGAGGGAAATTAAACGTGGAATTAAGGAGAACTTCAGGTTGGGGGGTGGGGGTAGGGGGGGGAGCAGGCAGTAATAACGCTCATTCAAATAAAGGAAAATGCACAGTTGTTTTACAGGTACATTCATGGTTAAAAGACAATGAAGAATGAATAAGGACTACATCTGTATTCTATGTGGAACAAGAGTATGAAGGACTGGTTCAAAATGAAAACTTTCTGTCAGTTTTCACTTGTGAGAGAGATAAATCAAGGTGAGCGTCTGAGACAGAATTTGAAGAAATAAGCAAAGAGAGAGAGACGAAGTACTGAGTAGTCTGGCATGCTTAAAGACAGATCAATATTCATGCTTATTCAAGAGCTGGGTCGCTTGCAAACATTTTCAGTTCCCCTATGAACACAAGAAAGGTGCTAAAGGACTGGAGGACATTGAAAGTAGAACTTTCATTGAAGAAGGGAGCAAGTGATAAAACAAGTAACTGCAAGCCAGTCAGTCTCACCTTTGTGGTGGGGAGGCGATTAGAAAAAAAAATTGAAGGACAGACTTAATTCTTATTGAGAGAGGAAGGGATTAGTCGAGAATGGTCAGCATGCTTTTTTTTTAAGGACAGTCCACGGCTGATCAACTTAATTCAATTGTTTGATGGTTATCCAGTTGTGTTAATTAGGGCAATATTTTTCATGTAGTCTCCATGGATAGCAAGGCTTTTGGTAACGTCCTGCATGGTAGACTGAGAGCAAAGGGAAGAGCCCAGGGGATCCACTGAAATTTGGCAAATTGGATCTACAATGGGCTGAGTGAGAAGAAGCAGAGGTTAAGGGATAGTTTTCCGACTTGGTGGCTGTGTTTGTTGGGGTCCCGCAATACTCAGTGTTGGGTCCTGGCTGTTTATGGTTTATTTAAATGATTTATACTTGAACGAAGGAAGGTTAGTCAATTAGTTTGCATAATACAAAAATAATGAGTAGCAAAAAATGAGGATATAGAAAGATTTGTTATATTTGGACTGGATAATTTGTTCATTACGTTCAGCTATTTCCCAAAAGATTAGTGGTTGGTAGACGAGCCAGGAAAGAAAGCCAATTTCATTTACTCATCAGCATAGTCTGTGACACAGTCCTGAATTGTCATTCAGGATTTTGACTGCAAGACAACTTTGTCCATATGTTGGTTGCTCCACAGCTGTCCTGTGAGTCCTGAAACAGACAGCTTCCACTTAATGGTTATCACTGCTGCCTCACAGCACCAGACACCCGGGTTCAATTCCCGCCTCTGGCGACTGACTGTGTGGAGTTTGCACGTTCACCCCGTGTCTGCGTGGGTTTCCTCCAGGTGCTCCGGTTTCCTCCCACAGTCCAAAGATGTGCAGGTCAGGTGAATTGACCATGCTAAATTGCCCATATTGTTAAGTAAGGGGTAGATGTAGGGGTATGGGTGGGTTGTGCTTCGGCGGGGCGGTGTGGACTTGTTGGGCCGAAGGGCCTGTTTCCACACTGTAAGTAATCTAATCTAATCTAATCTAATATTGTTCACCTGACATATATAGCAAGTGTACTAATCCTATTTACAATGAAAGAAATGTACTACTCACGCGACTAACATTAAGATTTAGGTCTCCAATTTCTTCCCTTCTAATATCCTTTAAAGTGAGTTTTAAAAGTTACCACTGATGCTGTTCGGTAATAATTCAGAATCGACTTTTCCAGTTTGTAGGTGAGATCATCAGATCACTGTTCAGTGCTTAATGTCATAGAGCATAGAACATAGAACATAGAACAATACAGCGCAGAACATGCCCTTCGGCTGTCGTTGTTGCGCCAACCTGTGAACTATTCTTAGCTCATCCCCCTACTCTATCCCAAAATTATCCATGTGCTTAGAACAAAGAACAAATAAAATTTACAGCCCAGGATCAGGCCCTTTGGCCCACCAAGCCGATCGAAATGTACTGTCTAAACTTGTCGGTCAATTCCTAAGCTCCTGTAGCCCTCTACTCCCCACCTACTCGTGCATTTTTCCAGAAGCATTTTAAATAAATCTACCATGTTTGCCTCTACCACCTCTGCTGGCAACGCATTCCAAACGCCCACCACCTTCTGTGTGAAGTACTTGCCTCGTGTACCCCCCTTAAACTTTCCATCTCTCGCCTTGAAAGTGTGACCTCTCGTTATTGAATCGTTCACCCTGGGAAAAAGTTTGTCTCTATCCACCCTGTCTATACCCTTCATGATTTTATAAACCTCAATCAGGTCCTCCCTCAATGAAAATAAACCTCACCTACTCAACCACTCTTCATAGCTAGCACCTTCCATAACAGGCATCATTCTCGCAAACCTTCTCTGCACCATCTCCAAAGTGTCCACATCCTTTTAGTAATGTGGCGATCAGAATTGCACACAGTATTCTAAATGCAGCCGAACCAATGTCTTGTACAATGACTTGCCAGCTCTTATACTCCATACCCCGTGCAATGACGGCAAGCATACTTTATGCCTTCTTGACCACTCTATTCACCTGTGCAGAAATCTTCAGGGTACAATGGACCTGCACTCCCAGATCTCTCTGCCCATCAACGTTTCCCAGGCTCTTCCGTTCATTGTATAATTCGCTCTAGAATTAGTCTTGCCTAAATGCAGCACCTCACATTTGTCTGGATTGAAAACCATCTGCCACTTTTCCGCCCAACTCTCCAGTCTATCTATATCCTCCTGTATTCTCTGACAATCCCTTATGCTTTCTGCTACTCCACCAATCTTCGTGTCATCTGCAAACTTGCTGATCATACCAACAGTAATCTCTCCTAGATAATTTATGTATATTAACAATAACAGTGGCCCCAACACTGACCCTTGTGGAACACCACTGGTCACCTTTCTCCATTTCGAGAAACTCCCTTCAGACAGAAACTCTCTGTCTCCTGCTGATGAACAAGTTCAATATCCACCTAGCTGGAACTCCCTGCACACCATGTGACTTCACTTTCTCCATTAGTCTACCATGGGCAACCTTATCAAACACATTACAAAAGTCCATGTATATGACATCAACAGCCCTTCCTTCATCTATCAACTTGGTCACTTCCTCGAAGAACTCTATGAAGTTGGTAAGGCACGATCTCCTCCACATAAAACCATGTTACGTATCACTGATCAGCAATTTCTTTTCTAATGATAAATAGATCCTATTCCTCAGTACCTTCGCCAGCAATTGTCCCACCACTGACATCAGACTCACCAGTCTGTAGTTGCCGGGAATATCCCTACTACCCTTCTGTTACAGGGGGACAACATGAGCAACCCTCCAGTCCTTCAGCACCTAAGGCTCTCGGTGTTGCGCCAAGAAAAGTTTCTGATTCAATATGTGGATGAACCTAACAGAGAAGTTGCAAAACTTTATGTACTTTTGGGAAATAAGGCAGGGCAGGTGACAGCGGTGTCAGTGGGGGAGCACTTTGGGACCAGATAACATAATTCGATTCGTATTAAAACGGTCATGGCAGAGGATCATCACGTAACGGATGGAACAGCTCTGCCTGAATTATGTTGGGACCAGAGTCCTGTAGAATCCCGTAACGAATGGTCTGTGGATACGACTTCAATATAAATGATGGGGTTGGCTCTTTGCACAATTAAGGAAAATTTTAAAGTGCGGCAGGACTCAGCATAGATTAAAGTTTCCAGAAACAGTAATAAGACGGAAAATCTGGAAATGATCAGGAATCTAACTCCAGGCATCGCAGATAAGGGTACAATTCTGAGAAGAAGTGTATTCAATGCACGGCTGAGGTTATAGCATCTGTTTGAATCCTTCATTCCAAAACAAATATTATGCCAAATGCTGGAGCATGTATTCATGGCCGATTGGTGTGAGGTGATCGACTAAGAAACCATTGGGGCTCGCTGTGCAGGTTCTCGTCCTGCCCATTACGTTTCTTCAAACTGCAAGCTTTCACTGGCTTCCTGCAGGATGCATTCTTGTGAAATCCTGTGTGATCAATTTTGTACCTTTAGGAAACTCAAGTTCTGAGCGATTAATGTACCACAGTCAAAACTTTAGTTCTGTTTCTCTTCCCATGGATATTGTGAGACACGTCAAGCTTCTACAGTATTCTCTGAATTTATTCTGCACATGTGTTACTTTTCATTAAATATCTCCAATCCAAGGCCTCCGGCAACTGACTGTGGTCAGTGGCAACATTTGTGATTGTTCATCAAACCACCCCTCCCCATTGCTTTCGCCCTCATCCCAGGAAATCTCCAGCTAACCTTATTTGCTCCAACGAGAACATTCCTCATCTCGGGACTCTCTCCACAAAACGGGATTTCCTCATTCCCAGACGTGGTGCAAGGCGTTCCCTAATGTGTCTGAGTTGACTACATTAGTAGTTAGGGCATTCCAAGCCTTTACCACTCTTTGCATAAAGAACCTGCCTCTGACAGCTGTCTTAAATCTGTCACCCCTCAATTTGGAGTTATTCCCCCATTGTACATGCTGATGTCATCCATTTAGGAAAAAGGCTTTACACCTCCACCCCACACCAAGACGGTTGAAAGCTCTCCGTTTCTTTCTCGAACAGAGGCCTGAACAATCTCCACCCACCGCCACTCTCATCCAACTGCCTGAAATTGTTCTCTCTCTCAACAATTTCTCCTTCAACTCATCCCATTTTCTCCATATCAAAGGTGCAGCAATGGGTACCCCCATGGGTCCTAGCTACTCCGGCCTTTTCATGGTGTATGTGGAACATTTCTTGTTCCAGACCTACCCGGGTCCCCTCCCACAACTGCTTTATCGGTACATCAATGACTATTTCGGTGCGGCTTCATGTTCTCATCCTGACCTGGAAAAATTCATAAACTTCACTTCCAGTTTCCATCCCTCCATCACCTTCACCTAGTCGATCTCCGACACTTGCCTTCCATTCCATGACCTTTTTATCTCCATTTCCGGCAATAGTCTATCCACTAATATCCATTAAAAGCCCACTGATTCCCACAGCTATCTGAAGTACAACTCTTCACACCCTATGTCCTGTAAGAACTCTATCCCTTTCTCTCATCTCCTTCACCTCCGCTGCATTTGTTCCAATGAGGCCACTTTTCAAAGTCGTGCTCTTAATATGTGTTCCTTCTTCTCCAAACGTGGCTTCCCACCTACAGTTGTTGACAGGGCTCTCGACAGCGTGCAGTCCATCTCCCACGCCATCCCCTCCCTCCCCTCCCAGATCAAGGATAGGGTCCCTTTTGTTCTCACCTTTTACCCCACCAGCCGTCACATGCAATGAATAATCCTCCGCCATTTTAGCCAACTCCAACATGATGCCACTACTAAACATATCTTCCCTCCCCTCTCCCGTCTGCATTCCGCAGAGATCGTTCCCTCCAGGACAACCTAGTCCACTCCTCCATCACACCTAACACCTCTCTCATCACACACGGCACCTTCCCATGCAATCGCAGAAGGTGCAGCACCTGCCCCTTTACCTCTTCCATGCTCACCATCCAAGGACCCAAACACTCATTTCAGATAAAGCAGCATTTCACTTGTACCTCTTTCAATTTGGGCTATTGCATTCGTTGCTCCAAATGTGGTATCCTCTTTATCAGAGAGACAAAACGCCGACTGGGTGATCACTTTGCTGAGCACCTTCGGTCTGTATGTGATCAGGTCCCGGACTTTCCCGTGGCTTGTCACTTCAATACACAATCCTGATCCCATGCCCATATGTCTGTCCTTGGACTACTGTTCCAGTGATGCTCAATGCAAACTAGGCACGTTACAACCTGAAAAAAGGCTTTGACAAAGGGCCAGTTATACTCGAAATGTCAGCTCATTTCTCCCCTTACAGATGCTGCCAGACCTGCTGAGATTTTTCTGCATTTTCTCTTTTGCTTTTGGAAAAGAAGTATTTCACTGTCTACCCTATCTAATCGTCTGATCATCTTATATGTCTCTATCAAATCCCCTTTTAGCCTTCTTCTTACCAATGAGAACAGGTTCAAGTCTCTCAGCCTTTCCTCATAAGATCTTCACTCCAGACCAGGCAGCATCCTGGGAAATCTCCTCTGCACCTTTTCCAATGCTTCCACATCCTTCCTGAAATATGTGGAGTGGACCTTTGCACAATATTCCAAGTGTAGGCGCATCACTAGTTCAAACAAATCTGAAAATCTAGCTCCAAACCGAAACATATATATGCAGTTGTTATGAAATGGATGCAAATCTTTCTGTTATTTAAACCAAACACCCTGAAAAGCTCACCTTGCCTCATAATCTGTTAAAATGTGCGTGTCACAGAACTCCTAAATTCCACAATTTAAAGAAAATTGTATCAAGTTATTTCCTTAATTTAAAAGTGAACATTAAACAAAAAAGTTTTTAATCTAAGTCACTCCTTCTTTTAACTGCTTACTCGACTGCCTCCAAATCTACAACACTATGCTCATCCAATAAAAGCGTTTTTTAAAATTATATCAACTTCATTTCAAAACAAGACAGTGTTTTCTTCTGTGTCTTCACTCTTCCAGCTCAGGATTTCCCTGGGTCTTTTTTTTTACTGTGAGTATGTTTCATATGTAAAAAGGACCTTTGATACAGAGCGTTTCCTAATTTCTTTGAGAGCAAGCTGTTAGATGTGCAATTGGCTCTCCTGCAATTTCTGTCTCTAGCAGTTTGCTCTCAGACCAATTTTCGAAATCCTCATTCTGATATGCCCAACATTGGATTGTTTCATTTGTCCAATATAGGTAAAACAATAAATTTGAGATCTAGTGGATTTTTTTTACTCAGGGCGTCAATTGAACTGATTAATCAAATATAATTGCTGTCGAAAGAGCAACCAAATCTCAGATATATGTTTCACAGACAAATGCTACATATTTTCAACTTTCCTGTACATGCTGTGATGCCATCTATTCATATACACAAGTGCTTGTAATCTCTTAGTTCAGAGCAGCATTCTCTCTCTCCTAAAGGGATAGTGCATGCCTTCAAGTTCATAACCGCTTCCCCCTCCTTTAGGAAAAAAAAAGAAAGAACAGAAGAAATTTGTTTTTTTGTTTGGAGTCATAGAGATGCCCAGCACGGAAACAGACCTTTTGGTGCAACTCGTCCACGCCGACCAGCTATCCCAATATAATCTAGTCCCACTTGCCAGCACCTGGCCCATATCTCTCCAAACCCTTCCTATAAACATAACTACCCGGATGCGTTTTAAATGTTGCAATTTTTCTAGTCTCCACTACTTCCTTTCACAGCTCATTCTGTACAAGTACCACCCTCTACTTAAAAAAAACCCTTAGGTCTCTACTGTATCTTTCCCCTCTCACCCTAAAACTATGCCCTCTACTTCTGCATTCCCCAACGCCAGGGAAAAACACCTTGTCCATTTAACCTATCCATGGCCCTCATGATTTTATAAATCTCTATAAGGTCACCCCTCAGCCACTGTCTCTCCAGGGAAATAAGCTGCAGCCTAATCAACCCCTCCCAAGAGCTCAAATCCTACAACCGTGGCAATATCCTTGTACATCTTTTCTGAACCCTTTCAAGTTTCACAACACCTTTCCGATAGGAGGAAGACCAGAATTTCATGCAATATTCCAACACTAGTTTAACCAATGTCCTATACAGCCGCAACATGTCCTCCCAACTCCTTCAATCAATGCTCTGACCAATGAAAGAAAGTGTACCAAGCACCTTCTTCATTACCCTGTCTACCTGCGGCTCTACTTTCATGGGTCTATGAACCCCCATTTCTGTAATTATTGATCCGTTTCCTATGAAATGTATATGTCATTATTCTAAGTTCTACTTTCCATAATAATTTCTTCACAAATACATGTTATTGGAATCAGCCAAATCTTATCTACAGTTTTTTTTCCCTTTAAACCTGCTATCTGCTATAATCTGCAATGATCACAATTTGTAAAGTAAAAGTTTGGAACATAAGACTCCAACGAAATAGTCTCATGTTTTTGTCTTTAAATCTTTCCAAGAATGTGAGAGGACTATGATCTGTGCACTCAACTGTTTCCAACACAATGTTCATCACATTAAAATTCATATATTGTAAGGCCAGTTCCAAATATAATAATAACTTTTCGCTGATAGAGTATTTTTACTGGTGGGTGCTGAGTTCCTTGAAAAAATAGCGAATTAACCATTTAATTCCATCATTATCTTCCTGTAATTAGCTCCAACGCTTGCATCGATTGCAAATTTGAAGGGTTTCAAAACATTTGTTGCAGTGAAAACTGTTGCAGTGGTTAATGCTGATTTTAAGCACTAAAAAGCCTCCTGGCATTGTTCTGTCCAGCAAAATTTTGCGTTCTTCTTCAGCAAATCTGTTAGCAGTGCCACCAGACTTTTGACGTTTGGAACTCACTTCCAATCTGCTTAATTCCAAAAATTGAAGCACCTATTTCTTTCAGAATGATCGTGGAAATTCCTCAATTGCCTTTATCTGGGTGTTCCTTGGGGTCATTCTTCCACGTCCGATGTTACGTCCCAAGAACATGCCTCTGCCTTACCGAATTCTGTTTCCTTTAAGTTTATTGGCAATTTTGCTTCATATAATCGTCCAAAGAGCTCTGCTAGCAGTACCATGTGATCTTTCCATGACTCGCTAAACATCACTACGTCATCCAGATAAAATGCACAATTTGTTATTCCGGCCACAACTCTGTTCATGTGTCTTTTTGAAATGTGGCTGGTGCGTTCTTTATTCAATCCCTTTGGATTGATATGGCCCATTTGAGCTTACAAAGGCAGAAACATCCTTCGCTTTCTCTGATAAATGTACCACGCAGTCAGCCCAACTTTGGCATGTAAGTGGTTTATCCAACTTTCTCTATATTCCTCCAATCTTGGCATTAGATAGCAGTCAACTCTGTTGGAGTTTATTGGGGTTTCTTTGTTGGACTTTTCGTGGGTTTCCTTTACGACTTCCATTTATCCCTTTGGCTTAGCCTGTCTTTCCGTCTTTTTAACTCACTGTTTCATTCTTAAAATACCAGCACTGTGATCTCATGTGTTCCACCTTCTGGCGGTGAAAACATCATTTCCCAAAGCTTTTGTTCAACCTATAAGTTTATATAAGTTTATGTTTATGTGTCACACTGTAAGTTTATGTGTCACACTCCATTACAGTGAAAGAACCTGAGAGCTTTCACGTCTTTTTTCACCCCTTCTTTATTTTAACTTGTGGCATACTATTGCCCATATGCTATACACCTTGTTTTGTAGTGGAGGATCAGCTGTTCTAATTTCTAACCTTTATAGAATGAAATTCCTGTCAGAACCTAAATTTCACCTTCTGCACCAATGCATATTCATCTGCCATCTCTGCTGTAGTTCTCATTTCTTGAAGTTTATATTCATCCACAAGAACTCTTATCATCGCGAGAAACGAGTTTTTAAACTCTTCCAGCAGAATAATTTCTGTTAGAGCCTAATAGGTCTTATCTATTTTTATCGTCGGCAACCATCTGTCAAAACTACAACGTTTAATTATTTCCAACTCAGAATAAGTCTGACCTGGTTCCTTATTTATGTTTCCGAACCGCTGTCTATATGCTTCTGGAACCAATTCATAAGGATTCAAAGTAACCCGTTTAACATCTGCAAAATCACTCATCTGACAGCGCTGCAGATACCACACTAATTCTGCTAACCAGCTTAGTTTGAACAAGAGTTCCCACAAGTTCTCTGGCCACTCCATCTGCCTGGCGAACATTTCACGTGAAATAAGGACTGTTTCAAAATCTCTCATCGAAATGTGGGAATCTTCTAACATATTTCTGTACATCATGACCTTTTCTCCTCATTTCCATCCTGTTAACTGGACTTTCCTGCATAGCACTGCTGCCTCACTGCGCCAGGGATTTGGACTCGAATCCAGCCTCGAGCTTTCGGCTGTGTGGAGTTTGCACATTCGCCCCTTGCTTGCGTGGGTTTGCTCTAGTTGCTCCGGTTTCCTTCCACCATCCAAAGGTGTGTAGTATTGGTGAATTGGTCATGCTAAATTTCCCATAGTGTACAGGTATATGTAAGTTAGGTGCATTAGTCTGAACTTGTTGGGTCAAACGGCCTGCATCCACACTGTAGTGATTCTATGAATTCGCAACTTCTGAAGTTCAAGTTATCTTTCCCCTTATTTTCTCTTTCTTCTGTCCCTCTTTATTAGGCTAAGAACCTCCTATCCCTTTTATTTTCTTCTTTCTCTTTTTTTGCCCATTTCTCTCTTTTTGGTCAACTAATAGCCTACTCTAAATTCCTTTTTCCTCTCTATCTCTTTGTCCTCTCACTGTGTTCCTTTGCTTCTCTCTCTCTTTTCTTTTTTCTAACATGCTGCTTCTTTCCTTTTCTTTATTTTCTAACTCGACTTGTCTTAATTACAACTTCAGTTCTTCTAACTCTGCTTCCCTTGTCTCGTTCTCTGAGCTAAGTGCTTGACCGTTTCCATTACAAAGTCAGCTTACCATTTGTCCCTTGTTAAACCCAATAATAACTGATTCGCTAATTCTAAAAGTATGTCCTTTCTTTGTCTTATTAAACTTTCTTGGCAAATTTGGGAAGCATCTTCAAACCCCAGAACCTCTTCAGAAACCTAAAGAGCCATTTCCCACTTCCTTTATTCCTCCACACCGGACTCTGCTTGGCACTTCGAAATAGAAGCATTTTTCCTCTTTTCTCTGTCTTACTCTTTTTTAGTTCACGGGTTTGCTTCTACCATATCCGGGGCATTATCCTCAGAACCCAGGCCTCATTGTGGCTTGGCTATGTTGGATTGGAGTTCGCACGTACCTTGCAGCTCCCTTCAGTGGCATAGGAAACTAAAGTTCTCGTCTCGGATAACTGACCCTGTTTATGTCTCCGTGAACTCCCAAAAACCGCACCCATATACGATTGGCAAAGGCAGTGTGGCGTTCCCCTTCCTTTTGCCTGCACTTGTTGAACCCGTCTATGAAGTCTCCTTTATTTTACTCAATTGCCGTTCGGATCACTCTTGTCATATTGGCTAGGGTTCCTTCCCCGATATTTATTGGTACTGGGATTGCAGACTGAACTGACCGGTTTTCACCTCCCTTCTCTTATCTAACCAATGAAAATCCATTTGCTGTCTGCTCTTTTCAAAGAATGCAAATGGATCGTTCAGTGACTCAAAGTCTGGAAACATTTGAGCGATTTCCATTAATTGCGCCATGGTAAATGAAGTAGTGCATGTTACGGCTGGGGCATCAGCGTCCGCGATCTTTCTTTCGGTTGGGATCAGTTTCATTGTGACAGGGGGTATTTCTGGCGGCGCTGAACAAGTAGATTCCTTTGGGTAGGGTGGGGGCAAACCTCATCCTCCACGCACATATTGTACTGCTGCATGTCTTTCCTGAGCTCATCCCTGTATGTCTCCTGTCCTTCACCTTCCCCTCTAACTTCGCCAAATTACACGTTATCCATTGCTTGAGAGCTGGGTTTTAACTTCTTAATCACCCGGAGGGACTTAGTGTGGTCTGATGTTGCCTTTTTCTTCTCCCTAACTCCCTCGTGCATCACCTTTAGTGTTGCATGTAAATCTGCATATTTATTTCTTAACTGGCTCACTTCATTCTCTTGGTACCCTGTTTGCTTTCACACACTGGGTTTGCAATTCCCCCAGGTGTAGCAGATTTGACTCATTTCTTTGGTCCTGACCTGCGATTTTCACTTTCAACTTCGTTATTTCGTCCTTTGCATCTTCTAATTCTTTATGGAGTGCTTTCAATTCCTGCTCCATACTGAACAATTGTCCGAGACAGCAAATAATCATTGTGACCATTTCAAGTTTGGAAGCACACATCCCTTGAATATTCCTCAAATCCTCCTAATATTTTCGTCCTAGTGCTCCTGTTCCAGTTTTGTCATTACAATAAAATTCTGCCTCTCTTGGACTACTTTTTCTTACTAAGGTACTGCCTTAGCTTAATTGCCCATGTAGATCGATCTTCCACGACAGCACCTTTCTCAATTAACTAATGATTATGGTGTTGGATAAGAATAAGGGCATGACATTTGTTACGTTGCAGTCATAATCCACTAGGTTTATGGACGTTCGGTGTTTTATCTTATCAAACCCACTAAGGATCCCACACACACTCAAATGAAACAGTTGTTTGCTTGATCAGGAGTAAACACCTGTTGGCTTTATCTTTAAAAGAACAGTTCGTTGTCGACCTTTCTATTCACTTTGATTTATTTGAATTCCTGGCCCTCCCGTGGGGCAACTGTACTCTTTATAACGAGCTCAGGCATAATCTCATTAATATAATGTTCCTCCGGGATTCTAACTCATAGCAACAAAGTCCCTTCTTCTCAAGTTCACACCTGGGATGCCAATTTGTTATGCTTGCCATGGTGCATTTGAACTCTTATATCTAGTGATGAAATTGCGACTTGAATCTTAATGACAATATTTATTTAAAACAATTCGTTTCATAATAAAATACACTACAAACTAATAGAACATAGAACATAGAACAATACTTTTCAGAACAGGCCCTTCGGCCCACGATGTTGTGCCGAACTTCTATCCTAGATTAAGCACCCATCCATGTACCTATCCAAATGCCGCTTAAAGGTCGCCAATGAATCTGACTCTACCACTCCCTCGGGCAGCGCATTCCATGCCCCCACCACTCTCTGGGTAAAGAACCCACCCCTGACATCTCCCCTATACCTTCCACCCTTCACCTTAAATTTATGCCCCCTTGTAACACTCTGTTGTACCCGGGGAAAAAGTTTCTGACTGTCTAATCTATCTATTCCGCTGATCATCTTATAAACCTCTATCAAGTCACCCCTCATCCTTCGCCGTTCCAACGAGAAAAGGCCGAGAACTCTCAACCTATCCTCGTACGACCTACTCTCCATTCCAGGCAACATCCTGGTAAATCTTCTCTGCACCCTCTCCAAAGCTTCCACATCTTTCCTAAAGTGAGGCGACCAGAACTGCACACAGTACTCCAAATGTGGCCTAACCAAAGTCCTGTACAGCTGCAACATCACCTCACGACTCTTGAATTCAATCCCTCTGCTAATGAACGATAATACTCCATAGGCCTTCTTACAAACTCTATCCACCTGAGTGGCAACCTTCAAAGATCTATGTACATAGACCCCAAGATCCCTCTGTTCCTCCACCTGACCAAGAACCCTACCATTAACCCTGTATTCCGCATTCTTATTTGTTCTTCCAAAATGGACAACCTCACACTTGGCAGGGTTGAACTCCATCTGCCACTCCTCAGCCCAGCTCTGCATCCTATCTAAGTCCCTCTGCAGCCGACAACAGCCCTCCTCACTGTCCACAACTCCACCTATCTTTGTATCATCTGCAAATTTACTGACCCACCCTTCGACTCCCTCCTCTAAGTCATTAATAAAAATTACAAACAGCAGAGGACCCAGAACTGATCCCTGCGGAACTCCACTTGTAACTGAATATTTACCATCTACCACCACTCTCTGACTTCTACCGGTTAGCCAGTTTTCTATCCAATTGGCCAAATTTCCCTCTATCCCATGCCTCCTGACTTTCCGCTAATAAATTACACAAAAATCCAATCAACTAACTTGTGGTTTATGTTATCTTGAGTTCATATCACACCACATTGAATCTCGGGCAATGATAATCTGGCCGTCTCTGGATGGTCCCAGGGGTCTCTTCTCTTGTCGGTATTTGGTCTCGAATTACTGCTCCTGAGTACGGTGCTCCTGTGGTTCTTATATTTAGAAGTCTTCGCGCCATTTTAGGAAGGAGCTTTGATGTCCATCAATAGATCAATCAAAGGTCGATCAACCTGATCGATTGGATCCAAGCAGGTGTTGACATATTAATGGCAGGGTGATCCTTGGACAACCATTCCTGGAGGTGTTAGCTGCACGTCAGTTAGGTTTAGGGTGAGAGGGGAAAGATATAAAAGAGACCTAAGGGACATTTTTGTCACGCAGAGGGTGGTACGTGTATAGAATGAGCTGCCAGAGGAAGTGGTGGAGGCTATGATTTCAACATTTAAAAGGCACTTGGATGGGTATGTGAATAGGAATGGTTCAGAGGGAAATTGGCCTGGTGGGACTAGATTGGGTTGGGATATCTGGTGGTATGGATGGGTTGGAGTGATGGGTTTGTTTCCATGCTGTACATCTGTATGACTCTATGACTCTATGATGGTCTCCAATTTCTTTTCTGCCTGTGTAATCCTCACCTGCGATGTTACCAATTTATTAAACGTGCCCTCTATGGGATTCTCAGTGTCAGGGATGCTGTAGAATGAGATCCAGTTGCGAAAAAGTAGTTAGCCAGTAACCACAGATGAACACACTTGCTGTACATAGTTAAAAATCTCACAACACCAGGTTATAGTCAAACAGGTTTAATTGGAAGCACACTAGCTTTCGGAGCGATGCTCCTTCATCAGGTGAAAGTGGAAGGCTCGATCGTAACACCCTCCACTATCACCTGATGAAGGAGAATCGCTCCGAAAGCTAGTGTGCTTCCAATTAAACCTGTTGGACTATAACCTGGTGTTGTGTGATTTTTATCTTTGTACACCCCAGTCCAACATCGGCATCTCCAAATCATGACATTTGCTGTACGCATTAACATCAGCAAAACTGGAAGTGTCCCTCATTTCTCGTCATTGTGCAAGAGCAGCATGGGTCTGAGGTTTCCTGTCATACCTACTCTCTTGTTTCATTTAGTTAATTCTGTCAAGAGAATTTAGAAGAGGAAGTGATCTTTCTTTGATGAAACATATGCACTCTCATCGAAAGCCCCTACTTTTAATTTAAATATTGTTTCACAAAATGCTCCGTAAGTATCACTTACATATCGGCTGTTCACATTGGGACTATGCGACTTTGTGACCAAACCAGACTGAGAAAGAGCACCAGACAAAATATTTTGGCTTCAACTTCTCTCTGTCTCACTTCACTCTCTGTTTTCAACAACTCCACTGCACTCTCATTGAGGAGAAAGTGAGAATAGCAGATGCTGGAAATCAGAGTCGGGAGTGTCGTGCTGGGTGCTTAAACAATTTTTTTTTGCCACATTCTAAAATAATTTTACGTCTTGTGAGAAAGAACCTGCCCCTCACAGCCTCATTCCTGATGAAGGGTTTTTGCCTGAAAAGTCGTTTCTCCTGCTCCTCCGATGCTGCCTGACCTGCTGTGCTTTTCCAGCACTACCCTCTCTTCTCAGCACTATCATTGAGGCACGCCGCACTCACAGTGCATCCTTGTTATTTTCATTGTCTGCTCACACCTACACTGACCACAGTTTCCAGAACTGTATTCATGCAACACAATGAGAGCTCAAGGAACAGCATCTGATCTTTCAATTCAATCCATTATAACCTCCAGACTTAACATGGATTTCAGCAGTTTCTCGATCAGCTGACTGGTCAAGATCTTAAACATTCCACCTGAAAAGGTGACGGGCAATCGAGTCCATAAGAAATTTTAGAAAGATGTTTGCATGAAATTGAGATTGAAGAATTTATAGGTCAAAATTGTGCAGTGGATGACTGGGACCAAATATGACAGTTCATTCAAAGAGACATGGGGTAATTTGGATGAATCTGTTCTCCCTCTCAGTCGAATACCTCTTTCATCAGCTGCAGAGCCCAGGAACTGTACACAAAACACAAGGGTGATCTAACCACACATTTGAACGCTTTGCTGCGTTTTGCTTTACAAACAAAATTGGAGATATATACCTACAGATAGAACTGACAAACATTTGTCCTTCCATAGTCAAGTGCCATTGATATTCAGATTCTCATGATTTCACTGACTATAAAAACATCTTTGGTTTTGTCGCTGGAAGGTTCATTTCCAGATGTTTCTTCACCTAACTAGATAACATCTTCGGTGGGCTTCCAGGCAAAGCACTGGAATCTTGCTTTCTATTTTTATTCTGGGTTTCTTTGGATTGGTGATGTCATTTCCTGTGGAATATAATTTCCTTTTCTTTTTCACAGGGGGTGGTAGATGGGGTCTACCTCGATGAGTTTATTGATAGAGTTCCCGTTAGAATTCCATGCTTCCAGGAATTCTCGTGTGGGTCTCTTTTTGGCTTAACCTAGGATGGATGTGCTGTCCCAGTCAAAGTGATGTCCTTCCTTACCTGCATGTGAGGATACTAGTGAGAGAGGATCATGTCGTATTGTGGATAGTTGGTGTTCATGTATCCTGGTGGATAGTTTTCTGCCTGTTTGTCCAATGTAGTGTTTTCCAATGTAGTCAAACCTCGCTAACATTTCTTTTGAGATCCCAGTTTGGTCTCAATTAATATCCTATAAAACGAATTCACCATTTTAAATGAAAGATCGTCACTCCAGGTTACAACAGAAAACATAAACATTTCTGTTTGTTTTAGTTTGATGCTCCTCTTCAAATTGCCCAGCCCCCACCCAGACATGTTCTTGCGCATGCACGTCACTGTACTTTGCACTCCGATGATGAAGATGTCTCCAGCCATTTCCCTCGTTGCTCAAACACGAGACCGAGCACTTCCAATTCAGGTCTAGCGGCCTAGACCAGGTGCTCATAAACCCTCTCAGTCCACAAATACTCCATTTTGTCTTTCCTTCCTCCCTCCCACACTCAGGGCGTCAGTAATGTGGCACTCTGCAGACGGTGTTAATGGTCACATGTCGCCCCACTGGTCTGGCCCTCACATTCACTCCCATTTGTTAGAGGATCAGCTACTTCAGTTTGGTCCACCAGCCCACCCCCCCCCCTTTCCATTGATTGCTGAGCTGCCGTCAATCAGTCGGGCGCCATTATGAAGTCAGTGGTGGGTCCTCCATCTCTCTGAATCAAACCCGAAAGAAATGTGGATGGTGTCAATCAGGATCAACAAGTAGAAGGTGCTGGGAAAGCTCATCAGTTCAGTCACGATCTGGGAACAGAAATCAAAGTTAATGTTTCGAATCCAGTGACTCCAGAAGTGTTGATAGCTAGTAAAATGTCGTTTTCGCGGAAGATAGTAGTTACGGAGTAAATGGAAGGTGAGGATAGAGCCAAAAGAGAGACGGATATGAACAGTTGGACAGGGGAATAGATTTGTTCTGCCTGGGAGGGTGCATAGCTGTTAATGGAGACTGTAATGCAGAATGGAGAGTGGCTAACAATAGGTAGTGTGTTCAGGCATACTATGTGATAATAAGGAATGGTGTCTGGGTTTGTGATCTAGGAAATTGGAGTGTTCATGACCTAAAATTATTTAACTCCGTTTCGAGTGCAGAGGGTTGTAGAGCCCCTCGAAGAAAGGCTGTTGTTTGTTCTGCCTTCACTGAGCTTCGCTGGAACACTGCAGCAAGTTTGAGACAGAGAGCTTGGTCAGGGAACGTGGTGATGTATTAAAGAGGCAGGCAACTGAAAGCTCGGTGCTTTTTGCAGGCAGGATGTAAATATAGTGTGAAGCAGTCACCCAGTCTATGCCAGTATCCCCAATGTAGAGGAGACTACATTGTGATAGTGAACACAATCGAAAAGACTGTGAGAACTGATGGTAAAGTGCTTCTTCACCTGGAAGGTATGATTTGGACACAAGATACTGGGGGAGGCTGTAAATGGATTGTTACGGTATGTGTTGTGAGTGATTTCGTGGATCAAGGTGAGGCATAGGAAATGATCCCTGCAGAAGGCAGACAAGAGACGGGATCGTAGCCTATGGCTTATGGAAGTATCTCAGTGAAGTTGACAGAAGTGATAAAACACAGAATCTCTACAGTGTGGAAACAGGTCCTTCGGTCCAACAAGTCCATACCGACTTCCGAAGAATAGCCCACACACCCATTCCCCTACATTTAAACCCTGAGTAATGCACCCAATCTACACATCATTGAACACCACTGGGGGCACTTTAGCATGGCCAATTCACCTAACCAGCACACTTTTGGATTAAGATTGTGGAAGCAAACCGGAGCACCCAGAGGAAACCCACGCACACACGGGGAGAATATGCAACCTCCACACATATAGGCACTCGAGTTTGGAATTGAACCCGGGTCCCTGTCACGCTCAGACAGGAGTGCTAACCATTAAGCCACTGTGCTGCCCAACAAGTGGCAGTTGATCATCCATGTTCTGCTTGGAGAAAAGCTTCCATTTGGGTGTCACTTTAACACACCACCCTATTCCCTGACCAAAGTCTCTGTCTTAGGCTTATGGAGTCTTCCAGCAAAGCTCAGCACAAGCTGCAAGAACAACACCTCATTTTCAGCTTGGGGCCTCGACAGCCCATTCAGCTCAATATCGCATTCAATAATTTTAAGCCCTTGATTCTCGTGAGTCATAGTCTTCTACGCCACACACCAGACCTTGTTATCACATTGCACACTACATATCATTAGCCACGAATATTGTACCTGCATGGATCGATAATTGGTTAACTGTCAGACATTATAGAGTGAAGATAAATTAGTGTTGGGACCGCAATTGTTACGCAGATGAATTTGAGTTGAGGACCAAGTGTAGTGTATCAGTTTTTGCAGATGACACTAACATGAGTGGTAGAGCAAAGTGTGCAGAGGTCACTGCAAGTCTGCAGAAGGATGCAGATAGGTTACAAAAGTGTGCAAGGATCACCGATATGGAGTACACTGTTAGTTAATGTGACGTCATACATTTTGATAGGTGTAACATAAAATCGAGATAATACCTAAATGATGAAAAATTGCAACATGCTGTTCCGAACAATCAGCTGGTTGTTCTTGTGCTTGATTCAGAAGATGTTGATTTTCAGGTGCAACAGGTTGATGCTGTAGCTGGAGAGGGTGCTGGTGAGACCACACCTGGACCACTGCATATAGTTTTTGTCTCCTGACTTCAGCAGGGATGTGCTGGCACAGGATCTGCAGAGGAGGTTCACCAATTTGATTCCGGAGTTGACAGGGTTTGCTTATGAGAAGAGATTGAGTATACTCAGACGATACTCATTGGAATTTAGAATAATGGGGGGGGAGGTGGGTTCTTATAGCAAAAAAAGTAAATGATGAAGGGAATTGTTATGATAGAAACAAGAAAGTTATTCCCACTGATCGATGAAGGAGATAACATAACGTCAAAACTCGGAAAGAGTTGCAGAGGAACTTCTTCACTCAAAGCATTGCGAATTTGTGGAATTCCCTGTCCTTTGAAGTAGTTCTTGAATGCATTTAAGGTAAAGGCAGATTTTTGAATAGGAAATGAATAAAACATTATGATGAGTGGACAGGAAAGTGGAGCTAAGTCCATGAAAATATCAGCCATCGTCTTATTGAGTGGCCGAAGAGGCTTGAGGAGCCAAATAGCCTACCACTGCCCTCCTATTTCTTATGTCCCCAATTTCCAGCCGTCCCTTTACCAGTAAACAGCTTCTCCCAATCAGATTTTGAAATTTCTTGCCTTGCATTGTGAAACTTCGTCCAATTTAGAACTTTAACAACTGGATTATAGATTACTTACAGCGTGAAAACAGGCCCTTTGGCCCAACAAGTCCATACCGACCCTCTGCAGAGCAACCAACCCAGACCGATTTCCCCACCTTTACCCCTTCACCTTACACCAGGGGCAATTTAGCATGGCCAGTTCACCTAACCTGCACATGTTTGGACTGTGGGAGGAAACCGGAGCACCCGGAGGAAACCCACGCAGACACGGGAAGAATGTGCAAACTCCACACAAACAGTTGCCTGAGGCGGGAATTGAACCCGGGTCTCTAGCGCTGTGAGGCAGCAGTGCCAAACACTTTGCCACCATAACTTCTCCATAACTTTTTTTAAAAACTAATGGAATTATCATGAAATTCCTACAACATTGAAGTAGGCTATTTGGCTCATTGTGTTCACACCAACCATCCGAAGAGCCTCCTACCCTCCCTGGGTAACGCTGCATTTCTCAAGGATGATCCAGGGGGAGAATAAGGAATGGAAATGCTAGACGTCAGAGTCAAAACGTGTGGTGCTGGAAAAGCACAGCCAGTCAAGCAGCATCTGTGAAGCAGGAGAGTCAACTTTTTGAACATACGCTCTTCATCAGGAATGTTGAAGAGCTTCTGCTCAAACCATCGACTCTCCTGCTCCTCAGATGTTATCTTACCAGCTGTGCTTTTCCAGCGCCACACATTTTGACCATGGCTAATCCACTGAAACTGCACATCTTCAGACTGTGGGAGAAACTGGTACATGTGGAGGAAACCCATGCAGACACGAGGAGAATGTTGAAATTTCACAGCCAATCGTCCAATGTTGGAATTAAACCCAGGTCCCCAATGCTGAGACAGCAGACCTAACCATTGAGCAACCGTGCCATGGGATCTTTGGTGCTAATGCGCTCCACAATTGCTACCTCAGTCATTCGTCCTGCATCATTCCACAAGAGAAAAGATAGCGATGGTCTAGTGGTATTATCGTTGAACTGTTATACCAGAGACCCCGAAACCATTTTGGACATCAGGGTTTGAATCCTGCCATGGCAGATTGTGGAAATTGCACTGAATAAATTTCTAGAATTACAAATCTACTGATAACCATGAATCCATTGTCGATTGTTGAAAACCCTATCTGGTTCACCAATGTCCTTTAGGGGAGGAATCTGCCACCATTACCTGGTCTTGGCTACGTGTGACTCCAGACCAACAGCAATGTCATTAACTTGTAACTGCACTCTGGGTAATTGTGTTCAATTTAAACCGATTATATCCATATAAATCTTCGGTGTAACACTCTAGCAGCGCAAGTGGCAGCAGTAGGTTTGGAGGCCACGTTTCTTCAAAGAATGAAGCCCAAATCCCGTATTTTAGACAGCTCAGGCACACTGCCACACATTGGTCTGGCTCAATATGACTACTTCGATTGGGCTACTGCAGCACAAAAGGGAAGACACACTGAGGGGATTTGAGGTCCCCATCATGCTCGTCCATTTCCTTAGGTGTCCGACTGTGCCAAACTACAATGTAAATGTTCCACCAGATACTCACAGCCCTCCAATCAAAACAAATATAATAGAAAATCTGAAACCATTCGATGAGACTTGGTTGAGCAACAAATGTCATGTGTCTGTGAGAGAAGAGAGAAATGTAAGAAAGCTTCACACTAATTAACAAGAATTGCATTTCCTTTCAGCCCAATAGCAGACATGGAGGGCGACATTCAAAACAAAGTTACTGTGAACATGAAGCACGTAATGCACGTAATGTTCATTCACGTTAATGCACAACACTGTTGTTGTTTCTGCATGCCTTTAATCCGAAGATCTTTAGTGTGTGAGACGAGCATGATAATCACTCCAGTCATAAACAGAGCGGGGTTACCCACTTGACTGAGTTGCCACACAGCGAGGATTGCTTTGTTCAGAACATATCATGTTTGTTGTGCGGGAGTGAAACCAAGCTCAGTCAATCACAGAGACAGTGCAACATGCTGCCAGCACATATGAAGTTTCCGGGATCCTAAATCCAGGAGGATCAACAGTTGCAGGAAGATGGCCGGAGAAATGGGCTGACAACCATATCAGCGATGATCGAATGGCAGAGCAGACTAGATGTGCAGAAGTTCCCAATTGTGCTCCTATATCTTCGGTTATATGGTCATCTGGTATCGTAGGGAGATAGGAACAGAGTTAATTGTTCAGCTCGATGATGTCCCATCAGAACAGAGCAAATTGAAAGATGGGGCTGGTCTGGAACAAAGCTAGAGACTGGGAAAAGTTGTGGTGATGAAATAATAAAAGAGATGCTCAGTGTGAATGAGAAAGATAGGAGAGATTTAATTTTAAAAAAGGGAGGGTGTTGAAAGGCAGAGGGAGATGGACATGGAAAAACAACCGTCACTGGCTCCAAAATTTGACTCTGCTATCCTTTCCAAAATGCTGCTGAATTGCAGAAAGGCCAATTATGACGGTATGAGGCAAGAACTTTTGAACATTGAATTGGAGGCAGATGTTCGCAAGTAAAGGGACGGCTGGCAATTGGGAAGCCTTCAGAAATGAGGTAACAAGAATCTAGAGAAGGTATATTCCTGTCAGGGTGAAAGGGAAGGCGAGTAGGTATAGGGAATTCTAGACGACTAAAACAAATTGAGGGTTTGGTTAAGAAAAAGAAGGAAGCATATGTCAGGTATAGACAGGATAGATACTGTGAATCCTTAGAAGAGTATAAAGGAAGTGGGAATATACTTATGAGGGAAATCAGGAGGGCGAAACGAGGAGGTGAGATAGCTTTGGCAAATCGAATTAAGGAGAATCAAAAGGGTTTTTACAAATATATTAAGGACAAAAGGGTATCTAGGGAGAGAACAGGGCCCCTCAAAGATCAGCAAGGCGGCCTTTGTGTGGAGCCACAGAAAATGGGGGAGATACTAATCGAATATTTTGCATCAGCATGTACTTTGAAAAAGGATATGGAAGATGTAGACTGTAGGGAAATAGATGGTGACACCTTGCAAAATGTTCAGATTACAGAGGAGGAAGTGCTGGATGTCTTGAAACGGTTAAAGATGGATAAATTCCCAGGACCTGATCAGGTGTACCCGAGAACTCTGTGGGAAGCTAGAGAAGTGATTGCTGGGCCTCTTGCTGAGGTATTTGCATTATCGATAGTCACAGGTGAGGTGCCGGAGATTGGCTAACGTGGTGCCACTGTATTAGAAGGGCGGAAAAGGCAAGCCAGGGAATTATAGACCAGTGAGCCTGACCTCGGTGGTGGGCAAGTTGTTGGAGGGAATCCTGAGGCAACAGATGTAATGTATTTGGAAAGACAAGGACTGTCGGGATTGTCAACATGGCTTTGTGCATGGGAAAACATGTCGCATAAACTTGATTGAGTTGTATGAAGAAATAACAAGAAGATTGAAAAGAGCAGAGCAGTAGATGTGATCTATATGGACTTCAGGAAGGCGTTCGACAAAGTTCCCCATGGGAGATGGATTAGCAACGTTAGACCTCATGGAATCCAGGGAGAACGAACCATTTGGATACAGAACTGGCTCAAAGGTAGAAGGAGGAGGGTTGTTTTTCAGACTGGAGGCCTGTGACTAGTGTATTTCCACAAGGATCAGTGCTAGGCCCTCTACATTTTGTCATTTACATAAATGATTTGGATGCGAGCATAAGAGGTACAGTTATTAAGTATGCAGGTGATACCAAAGTTGGAGGTGTAGTGGACAGCAAAGAGGGTTACCTCAGATTACAGCAGGATCTTGACCAGATGGGCCAATGGGCTGAGAAGTGACAAGTGGAGTTTAATTAAGATAAATGCGAGGTGCTGCATTTTGGAAAAGCAAATCTTAGCAGGACTTATACACTTAATGGTAAGGTCCTAGGGAGTGTTGCTGAGCAAACAGACCTTGGAGTGCAGATTCATAGCTCCTTGAAAGTGGAGTCGCAGGTAGATAGGATAGTGAAGAAGGCGTTTGATATGCGTTCCTATATTGGTCAGAGTATTGAGTACAGGAGTAGGGAGGTCATGATGCGGCTGTACAGGACATTGGTTAGGCCACTGTTGGAATATTGCATGCAATTCTGGTCTCCTTCCTATCGGAAAGATGTTGTGAAACTTGAAAGGGTTCAGAAAATATTAACAAGGATTTTGCCAGGGTTGGAGGGTCTGAGCTACAAGAAGAGGCTGAACAGGCTGGGGTTGTTTTCCCCGGAGCGTCGGAGGCTGAGAGGTGACAATATAGAGGTTTACAAAATTATAAGGGGCGTGGATAGGATAAATAGACAAAGTCTTTTCCCTGGAGTCGGAGAGTCCAGAACTGGAGGGCATAAGTTTCGGGTGAGAGGGAAAAGATGTAAAAGAGATCTCAGGGGCAACTTTTTCACGCAGAGGGTGGTGTGTGTATGGAATGAGCTGCCAGAGGATGTGGTGGAGGTTGGTACAATTGCAACATTTAAGAGGCATTTGGATGTGTACATGAATAGGAAGGGTGTCAAGGGATATGTGCTGGGTGCTGGCAGGTGGGACTAGATTGGCTTGGGATATCTGGTCGGCATGGACGGGTTGGACCAAAGAGTCTGTTTCAATGCTGTGCATCTATATGACTTTATAACTTGCTGATTTTTTCCAGCAAGTTATGTTTTTGTTAAAGCAAGTGAAGGTGGAAGAGTGATCATGAGCCAATCGGTTATCTCGGCTCCCTTCCCTGTTCCCCAAATCACTTCTATGTCACACGGAAACCTCACAATCCTGCCCCTCCATTACCGGGAATAAACTGTTCATTGAGTAAAATCAGTCACATAAGTAGATCACTTTCCGTGTGAATTGGGAAAGGTTCAGAGAAAGTTCTCAGAGGCTTCCATCGGAATCCACTGAACCAATCAATTCGGGTTTAGCTCCATTTGAAATGGATTCACCACTGTCGGTCCCCCCAGTGTGTGGCCATTCTCATTTTTTGAATGAACCCTTTGGTTGGTGCAGGGTTTGAGCGCAACCTGCCCCTTTGAAAGGAACATCATTAATTGCACATTCGGCTACACCTTTAAACAGCTCTCTGGCACTTCCAGTGAAGCAAAGACAGTTTTCAGACAGAAACTGGCATCTGGACAAAAGTAGTCGGAGGAACAGGTAGAAGCTCTGTTTTGGGTGTTGACACTGCCAAAGGATTGGAGAGCTGGGATCCACCTCAGAAAATAAAGTTCTAAACTGACAGTGTCCAGCATAGAACTCAAACCTACGATGTGGAGATTTAGAGTCTCATACTTTGCCGACTGAGATAACGGGGTATGTCTCGGTCTCCTTTCTTTTTCCATTTCATTCTGAGCCAAATGCGCATTCCAATTCCCAGTTCATTCCTCCCAATCACAAATAACATAATTCACTTCTTCCACTTCTCAGTTCTTCCTCCTTAAGAACATTTCAATCCATTTTCGGCACTTGTTCTGGGATTAAAGATCCATTATTAATATTTTAACTTTGTTGCCCTCATCTTAGCGCAGCCAATATGACCTCAGATAGTTAATCAATCTTCGAAATTGTTTCAATGCACCTTGTCATTTCTGTTACAGACTGTAAGGAATTCTCATCTGGCTGATGGGACACAATCAACACTACCACCACTTTCTTTTTTCTGAACGTCAGCAACTGTTACCATTTTTAGGTGGGGGATAGGAATTTCGTTCAAAAATGATCTGAGGGCAGGAAGAATCTGCTGCAGCCTTTACCAAAATGTGCTCAAGGGCTGGCCAGGAAGCATCTGATTGAAGCTGTAGCCACTTTCTTCCACCAGCCCGGGATTGGATAGAGCAGGATCACATCCTGCTGCTTGTTCCTGTCTCACTCCGTGTGCAGCCAGGATGAATCATGGTTGGAACTGTTTGAATCAAATCTCATCACAGAATTCTAGTGGGTGGACTGTCAGTACGTGGTCAGTGTCAATTTTTGATCTGAAATAGCTGAGGCTCTGTACCTGGGTAATGTTGAACCACAAACGTTTCAGCCAAATGCACTGACCAAATAGTGCAACAGAAATTGTCACCAACAAGCTATGCAAATTCCCCTAAAGCAGGGATGTTGAAGGGATGTTATACAGCTGGAGCTGTCACTGATTTCGGACTCTGTCACAAATTTTCATGCTTTCATCAGTGAAAGTGTCAGAGGCCTGAGGAGCTGCAAACATGCAGAGGAAAAGTAAATATAACATTCTGCCTAAGTGTTTCGCAAGCAACTACATCCTTTAGAAGCAGTTGCCTAGATACTTCATGCAGTGATTCTGGTAGCTGGAGAAACTCAGTATGACTAGCATCCTTGATGGACATAGAAACAACATTAACATTTAAAAGCTGATAATGCTGCATTCTATCCTGGACTGATCGATTTCGAAAAGTTCTTTCACTGAGGCTTGGAGTAGCGAACACAGAGAGAGAAAAATCGAACAAAGGGAATAATTTGTCTGAGGTCTAACCTTGACTGGCATTATCTTTTCTACACTTTTTTCCAGAATGTTTGAATAGGGTTCACAGACAGAAATCTCAAATCAGTCAACGTATAAGAATCTGACAGAATCAGTGGATTCACCAGGTACGGTATATTTTTGGCTTTTAAGTGTAAGTGTTGACCTCCCAATCAGGCTATGTACTTTATTTAATTTCTCCATCACATTCTCCATGTCAATCTTGTCGAAAATCTTAAATTTGTATCCCATGATCCCATTTCTGTCAGGTAATATTAATATCTTGTTTATTACTGAAACCAATCATAATTTCTTACAGCGCTTTCAATTCTCACTGAAGCTTCAGATTCTCCCTCACCTCACAAATCTCTCAGTCCTGAACCATTCTGTTGACAAAAATCAATCTGCCCCCTCTTTGGACCTGCTATCCTTCCCAATATGTGGGTGAGCGTGGTTTACACAGACACACATGCTCTGTGTTCTTGAGAATGATGACATCACACAACAACAATTAAAAGGTGACATCAGCCACTCCCAGGGATTTCCTCAACTGCGATATTTTTCTCTGACTTCAATGTTTCTGATTTTTATTTTCCCAGTTGTAGGCTTCAGAAGGAGATTCGCAAATGGTCAGATAAGGTTAAGAATGATGCAGAGACTTTACAAATGTATGAAGAGTGTGAATATAACTAGAGAGAAAGTAGGGCTTCTTTAAAATCAAGGAGGTTGTTTTTGTGTTGAAACTCGGGAGGTGAGAGACATACTCAATGAATATTTTGTTTCTGTTTGTACTATGGAGAAAGAAATGGAGTCTGGAGAATACAGAGAAATAAATTTTGATGTTTTTAAAACAGGTCACACGACAGTAGAGGAAGTTCTGTAGGTCGTAAAGAATGTAAAGGAAGATAAATCTCTGGGCTCTGATCTAACGTATCCCAGAACGTTGTGGAAAGTCAGGGAAGAAATTATGAGACCTCTTGCAGAAATATTTGCATCATCAATAACTACTTTTGAAGTGCCTGATGATTGCAGGCAGGCAAACGTTGTGCCTTTGTTAAATAATGGTTGCAAGGAGAAACCATGAATCTTTCGATCAGTGAGTCTCACTTCTGTTGTGGCTAAATTGTTGGAGTGGTTTTAAAAGATAGGATTTGTGGACATTTACAGGGCAAAAACTATAAGGGATAGTCAGCATGGTTTATCGTAGATAATCATATCTCGCAAATTTATTGGGTTTTTGAGGAATTTAAGTAAGAAAATACCAGAACAATAGACATTGTTTACTTGGACTTCAGTGAACTTTCGCAAGGTTGTACACAGTGGACGAATTAGTAAAGTTAGGTCACATGGGTTTCAATTTCAGCTTGGCAATTGGATACACAATTGGTCTAATGATAATGCAGGGAGCAATGGTAGAGGGTTGGCTCTAGGACTGAAGGCCTGTGACAAGCGGTATTCTCGAGGGATCAGTTCTGGGTCGTATTTTGTTGTCTTTTATAGAAATGATTTAAATAGTTAGTAGGTTTGCAGATGATGCCAAAATTGGTGGCCCAGTAGACAGTGAAGAAGGTATTCTAAGTTTCCAAAAAGATCTTGATCAAATAGGCCAATAGATTAAGATTGTCAGATGGAGTTCAATCTGCATAAAAGTGAGGTGTTTATTTTGGTGCAATAAACGAGTGTAATGCTTATGGAAATAATGATGGGGCCTTGGATAGTGTTGCAGAACAGAAGGACCTGGGGTATAGGTATATAATTCTTTGAAGTCTGAGTCGTTTATAGACAGGGTTGATAAAAAGGCATTTGGTACACTTCCTTTTGAGTGTAAGAGTCAGGAAACCATGTTGAGATTGTACAGGACACTAGTGAAGCCTTTTTTGCAAAGTTGTCCAGTTCTGGTCGCCCAATTACAGGAAGGATATTATCAAGCTGAAGTGGGTTCAGAAGAGATTAACGATGATATTGCCAGTTCTGGAAGGTTTGAGTTACAAAGAAAAGCGGTATGCAAGGATGTTTTCACTGGCGTGAGAAGGTTGAGAGTCGAGAGTGCGATGATGGAAAAGCACACAGGTGAGGCAGCATCTGGGGAGAAGGAAAATCGACATTTCGGGCAAAAGCCCTTCATCAGGAACATCTTGGAGGAGGAGTTGTGGAATAATTACTCCATGTTCGACAAAAAGTTACCAAGAGACGCAGAAAGTCCTCACGAAATTAAACATTAATCTTGCAAAATCAAGGCTGTGGCAGCCAGAAAATGCCCTCCCTGAGTTCCCACAAGTATTTGTCCCTCTGCAGTTTAGTTCCCGTGCTTACCGGATAACATTAGTATTAACAATCATGCTGGCTTGATTAGATTACTTACACTGTGGAAACAGGCCCTTCGGCCCAGAAGTCCACACCGCCCCGCGGAAGCGTAACCCACCCATGCCCCTACATCTACCCACTATGGGCAATTTAGCATGGCCAATTCACCTGACCTACACATCTTTGGACAGTGGGAGGAAACCAGAGCACCCGGAGGAAACCCATGCAGACACGGGGAGAACGTGCAAACTCCACACAGTCAGTCGCCTGAGGCGGGAATTGAACCCAGGTCTCTGGCACTGCGAGGCAGCAGTGCTAACCACTGTGCCACCGCGCCGCCCGCTTGCTTTGTCTCTCTAAATTAGTCATCCTCTACTTCACTAGTTCCCTAAGTTACACTTAAGCTATCACAGCACATGACGACTATCTGTTAATGGAGCCCTGTGTTATGATCCCAGGCATACATTACAACGCTAAGTTAACCACATAACTGCCAGAATAACTTCCATATATTCCCCCCTTTGAAACCAACAGTTCTCACACAGAGAAAGAAAGCAAGGAGGCAGGACGCACAAAGGCCAAATCGAATGACAGTGAACCAAAGCCAGGCCGAATCGATGGGCGTCGAAGCCAGATCCCTTTGTTCCTCCACACTGCTATGAATCTGGCCTTTAACACTGTATTCTGCATTCAAATTCGGTCTACGAAAATAAACCTTTCCCGTTTGAAATCCATCTGCCGCTTATCAGCTCAGTTCTGCTTCTAGTCAATACTGCGTTGCAACCTACAACAGCCTCCCACGCTCTGCACCACTCCACAAACCTCGTTTGATCGGCGTACCTATGAACCCACCCACTTCCCATCGAAGTCATTTATAAAAATTACAAAGAGCTGAAGTTCCATCACTGATTCCTGCGGATATACCACTGATCACTGAGCTCCAGGCTGAATATTTCCCATCTACTACCACCCGTTGTCTTCCAAGCGCCAGCCAATTCTGTATCCAAACTGCTAGATTTCCCTATGCCTCATGCATCCTTACTTCTTGGACAGAGGAACCACTTTAGTTATCCTGGACTTCAAAAATATTCAATAGAGCATTAGATTAGATTAGATTTCCTACAGTGGGGGAACAGGCTCTTCGGCCCAACAAGTCCACACCGATCCTCTGAACAGCAACGCACCCAGACCCATTCCTGTACATTCACCCCTGACGAATGCACCTAACACTGCAGGCAATTTAGCATGGCTAATTCACCTAACCTGCACATTTTTGGACTGTCCGAGGAAACCCATTCAGACTTGGGGTGAATGTGCAAACTCCACAGAGACAGTTGCCTGAGGTGAGAATTGAACCCGCGTCCCTGGCGCTGTGAGGCAGAAGTGCTAACCACAAACAGATATCATTTCCAGGGCCCCAGAAACCTCCATCCTTGCCTCCTATTGCAGCTCAGAATAGTTGATCAGTTTTGATCACGTGAAATCCAAGGAGTATGATCTATTTGAATAAAAGCTGAATTGAAATAGATAGATAGATAGATAGATAGATAGACAGATAGATGGAGAGAGATGAGAGAGAGAAGTGGTCACGATGGGGCAGAAATGACGTCATCGATCGTCGTGTGGATGGTGGCTGCACCGGCCTCATGCCTAATAGCGGCAGTTCCAGAGACTGGGGAGAGCTGCTGGAATGTTTTAGGAGTGCTGGTTATGGAGGTGGCTATATAAAAGTCTGTTGTACTTACAGTGTTTCGTGTTTGAGATGATGAAGAAATACTATTTGTTGAGTGCACGAATTCTTCTTAGGATATACTACAGAAGGGGTCATTTGCAGTTCTGGGAGAGGTTGTTCCTCAGTTGTAGCGCAGCTGACTGTAGAGATCCGAACAGGCATGGTCTCCAGACTACATTAAAAGCAGCACAGTTTGGATCCGAACAGGCATGGACACCATACTTTATTCAAACCAGCACAGTTTGGATCCGAACAGGCATGGACACCATACTTTATTCAAACCAGCACAGTTTGATCTGAACAGGCTGCAACCAACTGATGCCATGTGGATTCCGGACTACATTCAAGCCAGCACAGTTTGGATCCTAACAGGACAACCAGTACAGACGATAAATTCAGCCGTTGTTGCCACCATGTCCGCCCGCACCAACGCCACTCACTTGCACACTGCTGACACGCACCCCATGGATCCCACTGTCCCCATCCCCACCCCCCAGAACCCGGAGGGGAACACCATTCCTGCTAATGACTTCACCACATTCCCCCTACCACCACTACCACTCCAGTTGCAAGCTCCGCCCCACTCCCAGGTCCACATCTGCACAAGGTCCGAGCTCCCAGTCCTGCCGAATTTTCAACAACCCCCCAGAACTGCCCCTCACTGAGTACGAACGATCAGCAAAGGCCTTCGCTTCATCCCCTTCTTTCCACGCATCAGCAAATTCAATAAACGTCGTGACGTCGAGCACGTCTTCTGCCGCCTCTGCCTCTGAGCTTACTTTTTCAATCAAGACTCCCGCCCAACTTCCAAGGAGCCCTTCACTCAACGCCAACGGACCCCATCCACCTGGACGCCCGCTATTACCCACCCTCGATCTCTTCATTTCCAACTGGTGCCGAGACATTAACTGCCTTAACCTCTCTCCCCCCTCCCCCACTCCAACCTCACACACTCAAAACACAAAGCACTTCATTCCCTCTGCTCCGATCCCAACCTCATCTTCAAATCAGCGGACAAAGGGAGTGCAGTGATAGTTTGGCGCACTGACCTCTACACCACTGCAGCCAAGCGTCAACTCGAAGACACCTCCTCCTACTGCCTTCTCGACAATGACCTCAACCCCCCCCCCCCACCACCGATCACCAAACCATCATCTCCCAGACCATACACAACCTCATCACCTCAGGAGATCTCTCACTCGCAGCTTCCAACCACATAGTTTGGGAACCCCGTGCCGCCCGATTCTACCTCCTTCCCAAGATCGACAATCCTCACCATTCCGGCTAACCCATTGTCTCAGTCTGTTCCTGCCCCAGCTAACGTATCTCTACCTACTTTGATGCTGTCCTATCTCCCCTAGTCCAGGGACTCCCTACATACACTCGAGACATCACCCACGCCCCCCACCTCCTCCAAGACTTCCGTTTCCTCTGCCCCCACGCCACATTTCACCATGGACATCCAATCCCTCTACATCTCCATCCGCCATGACCAAGGCTTCCAAACATTCTGTTTCTTCCTCTCCCACCAGTACCCTTCCACTGACACTTTCATTCGTTTGGCTGAACTGGTCCTCACTCTTAACACTTCCTCCTTCAAATCCTCCCAATTCCTCCAGATGAAAGGGGTAGCCATGAGCACCTGCACTTGCCCCAGCTATGCCTGTCTCTTTGTTGGCTACGTAAAACAGTCCATCTTACATAGTTACTCAGCACCACACCCCACCTCTTCCTCTGCTGCATTCATGACTGCATCAGCGCCACCTCATGCTCCCGCGAGGAGGTTGAACAGTTCTTTCCATTGGGAAGACTGGACACCTTCTTGCAGAGCGCTTTAGGGAACATCTCCGGGACATCTGCACTAATCAACCCCACAACCCACTAGCCGAACAGTTCAAGTCCCCCTCCTACTCTGCCGAGCTCATGCAGGTCCTGGGCATCCTCCACCAGCACTTCCTCATCACCCAATGCCTGGAGGAAGAATGCTTCATCTTCTGCTTCAGAACACTTCAAACCCAGGGCATCAATGTGGACTTCACTAGTTTCCTAATTTTCCCTCCCCCACCTTATCCCAGTTCCAAACTGCCAGCTGAGCACCATCCTCATCACCTGTCATTTCTGCCAATCTTCTTTCCCGCCTATCCACTCCCCTCTCCGACCTTTCACATTCAAACCCATCTCCATCCTCCTATTGCGCTCTTAGATACCTTCTCCCCAGCTGCACACTCCCCTCCATTGTTTGCTCCACGCCAGAAAGTCCCTGCGTCATTCCTAATGAGGTGCTTTTGCCCGAAACGTCGATTTTCCTGCTGACCTGCTGTGATTTTGCAGCACGGGACTAATCTTGACTCTGATCTCCAGCATCTGTAGTCCTCACTTTCGCCAAGATGAATGGTGCGTTGTTTTCCATTTCATTTCCGTTTGAGTAGAGGCATAATGACATCCTAATGACATCCTACAGGGTCTCGATGAGATCTCACCTCATTGTGCAATATTTTGTGCAGTTTTGGGCTCCTGCCTTCTCAAGGATTATCCTGACATTGACAGAGTGCAATGGAGGATGACCAGACTGATTTCTGGGATGACAGGCTCGTTGTGTGAGCCGGGTTTGGATCCACTAGGCCTGTGCTCTATGAAGGTTTAGAAAATGATGGGAGATCGCAGTGAAATATGTAAAGCCTTGATAGGGCGACACAGAGTGGAAGCAGGGATGATAATTCCCCTGGCTGGGACAGCTAAAACAAGAGGCCACAGTACTTGGTACAGGAGGCCACTCTGCATTGAGAGGAGAATGAATGTCTACATTCAGAGAATAGTAAACCTGGGGAATACTCTTCCATATTAACCTGTAAAAGCTAAGACACTGAATAGAAATAAAGATTTCTAGACAGAAAGCAATGTGAAAAGAGCTAGAAAATGCTATGGACATAATAGAGGATCAGCCATACTCCAGTAGTTCTCCCATAACACAGTATTTGCGTTTCTGTGCAACACTGAGTCGTAAAACAAATCATGCAAGGTAACTACAGGTTACATTCGGAGCAGCGAGAGGCGGGAGCCGGAAGGAGGTGACGTTGATGCGAGGTGATTGTCGAGAATGCCGGTAAGTATATTTAAACTTCTGACCTTCAGGCCAGCGAGGGAGGAGCGAGCAAAGGACTTCTGGAAACGGTAAGTAGAACACTTTATATTTGCGTGGTTGCATTACCCGAGACAGTACTCGGATAATTTCCACTCATCCTCCTCCTCTAACCTAAAAAAAAGTTGTGGAGCCAGATTGACAAGTTTACTTCTTAATACTTTTTTTAATAGTCACTTCGGGAGTTAGAGTACTGGGAATGTAGTTTAGGGCAGTGGAATGTTCCTCCTGCAGAATGTGGGAAGTAATGGTCACCACTCATGTCCCTGCTGACTACATCTGTGGGAAGTGCACCCAAAATCAGCTCCTCGAAACCCACGTTAGGGAACTGGAGCTGGAGTTGGATGAACTTTCGATCATTCGGAAGGCAGAGAGGGTTATTGGCAGGACTTACAGAGAGGTAGTCACTCCCCAGATAAAAGAAACGGACAGATGGGTGACAGTTAGGGGACAGAAAGGGAACTGGCAGGCAGTGCAGGGATCCCCTGTTGCCATTCCCCTCAACAATAAGTATTCCGTTTTGGATACTGTTGGGGGGATGACTTACCACGGAAAGCAGTGGGACACCTGCTGCTCAAAAGGGAAGTGGGAAGAGGAACAGAGCAGGAGTCATTGGGGACTCGATAGTTAGGGGGACAGATAGGAGGTTCTGTGGGGACGAGAGAGTCTCACGGTTAGTGTGTTGCCTCCCAGGTGCCTAGGTCCGTGATGTCTCTGATCATGTTTTTCGGATCCTTCGGGGGGGTGGGGGGGGGGGGGTGGCGGGAGGGAGAGCAGCCCCAAGTCGTGGTCCACATTGGTACCAATGACATAGGTTGGAAGAGATGAGGACTTGAGGCAGAAATTCGGGGAGCTAGGATGGAAGCTTATGGCTAGGAAAAACAGTTGTTTTCTCTTGTTTGCTGCCCGTGCCATGTGCTAGTGAGGTGAGGAATCGGGAGGGAAAGGAGTTGAACACGTGGCTACAGGGATGGTGCAGGAGGGAAAGTTTCGGGTTTTTGGATAATTGGAGCTCTTTCTGGGGTAGGTGGGACCTCTACAAGCAGAATGGTCTTCACCTAAACCAGAAGGGTACCAATATCCTGGGTGGGAAATTCACTAAAGCTTTAAGGTGGATATAAACTAATACAGCAGGGGGATGGAAACCAAATATGTAGGACAGGTACAGAAGAGGATGACAGTAGGAGTTCCAAAATCAAGTATCTGATACTGGCAAGCGAGAAACTGGATTGAAGTGTGTGTACTTCAACGTGAGACGCATCGAAAATAAAGTGGGTGAACTGGCAGCGTGGGTTGGTACCTGGTACTTCGATGTTGTAGCCATTACGGAGACATGGATAGAGCAGGGACAGGAATAGCTGTTGCAGGTTCCGGGATTCAGATGTTTCAGTAATAAGAGAGAAGATGGTAAAAGAGGGGGAGGTGTGGCATTGTCGATCAGGGACAATGTTACAGTTGTAGAAAGGATGTTTGAGGACTCGTTAACTGAGATAGTGTGGGCTGAGGTTAGGAACAGGAAAGGAGAAGTCACCATGCTGGGAGTTTTCTGTAGACCCAGAGACGTAGAGAAAAGGATAGCAAAGACGATTCTCGATAAGAGTGAGAGGCAGGGTAGTTGTCATGGGGGCCTTCAACTATCTAAATATTGACTGGTATCACTACAGTACGAGGACGATAGATGGGTCAGTTTTTGTCCAGTGTGTGCAGGAGGGCTTCCTGACAGTTTGTAGACAGTCCTACAAGGGGCGAAGCCACTTTAGATTTAAGACTGGGTAACGAGCCAGGCCAGGTGTTAGATTTGGAAGTTAGGTGAGTATTTTGGAGACAGCGATCACAATTCTGTCAGGTTTACTTTCGTGATGTAAAGGGATAGGTATACTCCACCAAGCAAGAGTTACAGCTGGGGGAAGGGAAATTACGATGCAATTAGGAAAGGTTTAGGAAGCGTAGAATGGCAAAGGATACTGCAGGTGATGAGCACATTAAAAATGTGAAGCTTTTTTAAGGAAAAGTTCCTGTCTGTCCTAGATACGTATGTAGCTATCAGGCAGGGAGGAAGATATAGAACACGTGAGCCGTGGTTTACTAAGGAAGTGGAATCCCTCTTGAAGAAGAAGGCTTATGTTAGGAAAAAATGTATGGACGCTTGAGGGTTACAAGGAAGTCAGGAAACACCTAAAAAGAGAGCTCAAAAGAGCCAGGAAGAGACATGAGACGTTGTTAGCGGTAAGAATCAGGGTTAACCCTAAGGTTTTCCACAGGTATGTCAGGAATAAAATATTGACAAGAGTTAAATTGGGGCCAATCAAGGATAATAGTGGGAAGTTGTGTGTGGAGTCAGAGGAGATAGGGGAAGCACTAAATAAATATTTTTTGACAGTGTTTACTATAGAAAATGAAAATGCTGGCGAGGAAGATACGGAGATACTTGCATCTAGACTAGAAGAGATTGAGGTTCATAAGGAAGAGATATTTGAAATACTGCAGAGTTTGAAAATCGTCATGTCCCCTGGGCCAGATGGGATCTATCCTAGGATCCTCTGGGAAGCAAGGGAAGAGATTGCGGAACGTTTGGCATTGATCTTCAAATTATCATTTTCTTCAGGAATAGTGCCTGAGGACTGGAGGATAGCAAATGTGGTTCCCTTGTTCAAAAAGCGTAGGAGAGACAACCCTGGTAAATAGAGGCCAGTGAGCCTTACTTCAGTTGTTGGTAAAGTGTTGGAAAAGGTTATAAGAGATAGGATTTATAACCATCTGGAAAAGAATAATCTGATCAGGGACAGTCAGCACAGTTTTGTGAAGGGTAGGTCGTGCCTAACGAATCTTATTGACTTTTTTGACAAAGTTACCAAACAGGTAGATGAGAGTAAACCAGTTGATGTGGTGTATATGAATTTCAGCAAGGTGTTCGATAAGGTTCCCCACAGTAGGTTATTATACAAAATGTGAAGGAATGGGATTGTGGGAGGCAGAGCAGTTTGGATCAGTAATTGGCTTGCTGAAAGAAAACAGAGTTGTAGTTTATGGAACATGTTCATCTTGGTGTCCAGTTACTAGCGGCGTACCACAAGGGTCCACTGCTGTTCATCGTTTTTATAAATGACCTGGATGAGGGCTTAGAAGGGTGGGTTAGTAAATTTGCGGATGACACTAAGGTCAGTGGAGTTGTGGATAGTGACGATGGATGTAGTCGGTTGCAGAGAAATATAGACAGGATGCAGAGCTGGGCTAAGAGGTGGCAAATGGAGTTTAATGTGGACAAGTGTGAGGTGATACACTTTGGACGGAGTAATGGGAATGCAAAGTTCCTGGCTAATGGTAAGATTCTTCGGACTGCAGATGAGCTGATAGATCTCAGTGTCCATGTACACAGATCCCTGAAAGTTGCCACCCAGGTTGACAGGGTTGTTAAGAAGGCATACAGTGTTTTGGCCTTTATTATTAGAGGGATTGAGTTTCGGAACCAGGAGGTATGCTGCAGCTGCACAAACCTCTGGTACAGCCACACTTGGAAAATTGTGTACAGTTCTGGTCACCGCATTTTAAGAAGGATGTGGAAGCTTTGGAAAGGGTGCAGAGGAAATTTACTAAGCTAATTCTTCGTATGGAGGAATGGATTACGAGGAAAGGCTGAGGGCCGTGAGGCTGTTCTCGTTAGAGAGAAGAAGGTTGAGAGGGTGACTTAATAGAGAGATACAAGATAATCGGAGGGTTAGATCGGGTGGACAGGGAGAGCCCTTTTCCAAGTATGTTGACAGCGACCACAAGGTGGCAAAGCTTTAAATTGAGGGGTGGTAGATATAGGACAGATGTCAGAAGTAGTTTCTTTACTCAGAGTAGAAAGGGTATGGAATGCTTTGCCTGCAACTGTAGTAGATTCGCCAAGTTTAAGTGCATTTAAGTCGTCATTGGACAGGCATAAGGACGTACATGGAATAGTGTAGGTGGGATGGGCTTCAGATTAATATGACAGAGCAGCGCAGTATCGAGGGCCGAAGGGCCTGTACTGCGCTGTAATGATCAATGTTCTATGTACAGGTATTGTGGCAAATGGAAAAACACATGGGGGACCGCCAAACATGTCAGTAACAATCAAAACCAAAATAGGTTAGACTAGCACAAACGATCGCACAGTCCAAATAATTTTTACAACCATATTTTATAGAAGTAGTACAAGTATAACACTGACTACCATACTATATCTTTCACGAAGCTCTTCACGAAAAAAGTGCGTGAGCCGACTGATGACGTGATGCCAACATGGATTTCCAGTTCTCCACATGATTATACGTTGATCTGAAATGAAATTCTTCCTAAATGCAAACTCCAATTCCCATTTTCAAGCTCTGTTTCAAGGTTTGTAGATCCGATTGCATTCCTATTGTAGCGGTACCCGCTGAGTGTGCATTTTGCAGACAGAGGTTTGGTTTTGCTGCTCAGCTAGTGCCACAGATGAAATCGTGCAAGTGAAGTCTGTGTTATAAAAATAGGCTCGTAATCGGTTACAGCCAAATCGCATTTTTTAAATGAGAACGAAATGCATACTGAATGGGGCAACAAAATCAAAGGACCATCAAGACTACTGCAGTTCCTATGGTATTTTTCCGATGGTTAATCACATTTAGGGTTCCATACATTTTGTTGGAAAGTATATTGAAGAGATCTTCTGCCATGAATTAGAATGAGGCAGACTCAATGTGTTGAATGGCCTATCACTTCCCAATGTTTCTGTGCGGTCTGTGGGAAAGTTCTCCAAAGGTTGTGGCAACTCTCAGGTGTTGGGAAGGAGGTTTTTGCAGGGTTAACAGGACTGTTTTCCCCTCCCTTTTCCGATACCAAGGTTGGTGCTGGGTGTTCTGTCCAGTTTAGTCCTTTAAAACCTCGCAAAGGTTTGATACAATTGAGTGTCTTGCTTGGCTGTTTGAAGAATTTGAAGCATTTGTCACATGTCTCTGTCTGGAGTCATTTTCTGTCCAGGCCAGAAAACCAAGGGAGATTTGCTTCCAGAAAGTATATTAGTTGCACAAATCGGTGTTTACATTCGACATTGGCTTCAAGGTTAGGATTAGAGTGGTGCTGGAAATGCATGGCACGTCGCACAGCATCCGAGGAGAAGGAAAATTGACGTTTCAGGCAAAAGCTATTCATCAGGATTTTCCTGCTCTTCAAATGCTGCCTGACCTGCTGCATTTTTCCGGCACCACTCTAATCTTGACTCTAGTCTCTAGCACCTGCAGTATACACATTCCCCTAATTGACTTCAAGGTCACTGTTTTTGATACCAGATTTTAGATCTCGACATTTTATCAATTGTTTTTAACTTCCACCAGATGCCAGAGTATTGGCCTTGCTGATGCATTTCTACAATAGCACCATCCACACATAGGGACCTATCGGAAACCACACTGAGCTTGCTTATTTCTGTATTGCTTGGCAGCTCTGTCAAAAAGAACTCCTACCAATTTGACTATCGTGTTGGGACTAAGGGGTGGTAATTGGTTAGATTGTATTGATTCTTCCCTGAGGGGACGGGACAATAATGTGTAATTTTCCACATTGCCAGGTCGATGTCAGAATTGGAGCTGGAATGAAAAAGCTTCCCAAGAGGCATGGCTTGTTGTGCACTACATGCCTTCAATCCTACTGCAGGAGTGGAGTCAGTGTCCATTGGTTTTGTTGTATCTAATGTGTTCAGCTGTTTCTTCAGGTCACGTGCAGGGAATCGAATTGGTTGAAGGCTAACATCTGCGATATTGTGGGCATCATAACGAGGATGATGTGGGTCATCAACTCAGCACTTCTAGATGAGGGTGAAGTGAATACTACATACGTCCTTATCTGTACTGGTGTGCAGGACTGTTCCATTCACTTGTGGAGCCCTATCCTCTCGTGAGATTTTCAATCGTCCATCAACGTTTATGGCTGGATGAGCCAAGACTGGAAAGCTTACTTCTGATCTGTTGGTATTGAAATCATTTTGCACTTTCTCTCAGATATTAATTCTGCTGTTTGAAATTCAAGCAGTCAAGTGTTGGAGCTTTAACAGATTGTCATCAGTTTTAGGTAGAGATTGTTTTGAACCAGGCATGCTCATTTACACCTCACTGAACCATAGATCAGCTTAATGGTAATGGTAGACTAAGGGGGGAAAAATTGCCGATTGTGGTAAAATATGATTGAGATGTAGCAGGTGAGGGACATGATACATGTTTCTAACGAACACATCTGCAGGAAGTGCACCCAATTCCAGCTCCTCGAAAAATGAGTTAGGGAACTGGAACTGGAGCTGGATGAACTGCGGGAGGCTGAGAGAAATTGAGATGATATATAGGGAGGTGGTCACTCCTCACACACAGGATCAGGACAGCTGGGTTATAGTCAGGGAAGGGAAAGAGAACCGTAGACAGACCAGCGATCCCCTGTGGCCGTACCCCTCGGCAATAAGTATGCCGTTTTGGATACTGCTAGTGGGGATGGCCTACCAGGGGAAAGCCATTGTGGTCAGGCCTCTGGCACTGAGGCTCGGAAGGGAAGGGGGAGAAAAGTAAAGTGCTCGTGGAAGGAGACTCAATAGTTAGACAGATTGACAGGAGATTTTGTGGTCACGAACGGAACTCCCTAAAGATATATTGTCTCCCCAGTGCCAGGATATGGGATGTCGCCAATTGGGTTTACAGGATTCTGAAGGGGGAAGGTGAGTAGCTAGAAATCTTGGTACATTTGGCACCAATGATACAGCCAGGAAAGTGATTGAGGATCTGAAGTGTGACTACAGAGAGCTAGGTTGGAAGCTGACAAGCAGTATGAGTAAAGGAGTGATCGCAGGTTTGATGCCTGGTGTCACGAGACATTGAGCTTAATGCATGGCTGCGAGGCTGGTGCAGGAGGGAAGGCTTCTGATACTTAGACGATTGAGATGCCTTCTGGGGAAGGTGGGACCTGTACATGAATGATGGTTTGCACCTGAAATGGAGGGGCACAAATGTCCTGGGCGGGAGATTTGTTCGTGTGGTTTTGGAGTGTTTAAACTAGTTTGGCAAGGGGGTGGGAACCAGAACTACATATCTGAGAGGGGGTATTTGTAGATGTAATGAATCTATCGGAAAGCTTTTTCACGTGAAAAAAAAGGAGATTGGTTAAAGTGAGTCTGCTTTAATGCAAGGAGTGTCAGAAATAAGATGATGAACTTAGAGTATGGAACAGTACTTGGGAATATGATGATGTGGCCATAATGGAGACGTGGTTTTCACAGGGGCAGGAAGGTTGCTAGATGTTCCAGGTTTTAGAACATTTAAAAAGAACAAGTACGTTGGAAAAAGGAGACGGTGTAGCATTATTATTCAGTACATTACAGCTGCAAAAACGAAGTTTGTTGAAGGTTTGTCTACTGAATCATTATGGGCAGAAGACAGGAAAAGCAAGGGAGCAGCCACTTCATTCGGGGGTTTTCGATAGACCCCGTAAGACCAATAGAGAGATTGAAGAACTGATAGGCTGGCAAATATTGGAAAAATGCAGATGTCGCAGGGTTGTTATTATGGGTGACTTCAACTTTCCCAATATTGACTGGAACCTCCTTAGTTCAGATGGTTTAGATGGAGCAGTTTTTGTTCGGTGTGTTCAGGAGGGTTTCCTTACTCAGTGTGCAGATAGGCCGACGGCGGGGGAGAAGCCATTTTGGATTTGGTGCTTGGCAATGAGCCAGGACAGGTGTCAGATCTCACGGTGGGTGAACACTTTCTTAACAGTGACCACAACTGCCTAACATTTACCATAGCCTTGGAGAGGTAGAGGAGAATTTACCAAGTGAAGATAGTTAATTGGGGAAAAGGAAATTATTACGCTATAAGGCAGAAGTTGGGAAGTACAGATTGGGACCAACTGTTCCACCTTAAGGGCACTACAGACATGTGGAGACTATTTAAGGAGCCGTTGTTCCGTGAGTGCACAAATTTGTTCCTGGCAAGAAGGGGTAAGATTAAGGAGCCTTGAATAACGAGGATAAAGGAGCTTCTCGTCAAAAGGAAGAATGCAGCTTACGTAAAGTGGAAGAAGCAAAGATTTAGCACAGCTTTACAGAATTACAGGCTTACGAGAAAGGAGCTCAGAAAAAGGCTTGGCAGGAAGAATTAGGGAGAACCCAAAGGCATTTTACTCGTGCGTGAGGAATAAGAGAATGATCAGGGAGGTGATAGGGCCGGTCAGTGATAGCGTAGGGAACGTGTGCGTGAAGTATGAGCAGATAAGGGAAGCCCTAAATGAGTTTTCTGCTTCGGTTTTCACTAAGGAAAGATACCTTGTTGTGAATGAGAACTTTGAGGAGCTAGGAAGCAGGCTTGAACAGATCATGATTAGTGAAGTTGATGTGCTGGACATTTTGGCAAATATTAACATTGATGCCCTCAGGGCCAGACCAGATTTATCCTAGGTTGCTCTGGGAAACAAGAATGGAAGTTGTAAAGCAGCTGGCGAAGATCTTTGCTTCCTCGCTCTCCACGGTAGTCGTACCAGAAGTTTGGACAGAGGCCAATGTTGTTCTTCTTTTCAATAATGGGAATAGGGAAATACCTGGCAATTACAGACCAGTCAGTCATAAGTTGGTGGTCAGTAAGGTTTTGGATAAAATTCTGAGGAATATCATTTATGACTATTTGGAAAAGCATATCATGATTAAAGACAGTCAGCGTGGCTTTGTGAGGGGCAGGTCATGCTTCACCAATCTTATTGAGTTCTTTGAGGACATGACGAGACAGGTCAATGAAGATCGAGCAGTGGATGTGGAGCATATGGACGTCAGCAAGTTATTTGTTCAGGTTCCCAATGGTAGGCTCATTAATACTGTCATGAGTTTGGCTGTCTGGATTCAGAATTGGTCGGCTGATAAAAGGCAGAGTGGTTGTAGATGGGAAATGTTCTGCCTAGAGATTAGTGGTGAGTGGTGTCTCACAGGGCTCTGTTCCTGGGCCTCTGGTTTTGTATTTTTGTAATGACTTTCAGAAGTTTCAGGGGCGGGTTAGTAAATTTGCCGATGACACAAAGCTTGGAGAAGCTGTTAATAGTATTAAGGGGTATTGCAGGCTGTAGCGTGACATAGACAGGATGGAGAGCTGGGCGAAGAAATGGCAGATGGAGTTCGATCTGGATTAATGCGAAGAGATGCATTTTGGAAGGTCGAACTCAAATGCTGAATATATGATTAAAGACAGGATTCTTGTCGCTGTGGAGGAACAAAGGGATCTGGGTGTTCATGTGCATAGATCCCTCAAAGTTGCCAATCAAGTGGAGAGGGTTGTTAAGAAAGCATGTGGTGTTTTGGCTTTCATTAACAGCGGGATTGAGTTTAAGAGCCGCGAGGCTTTGCTGCACATCTACAAGACCCTGGTGAGGCCACACTTGGAATATTGTGTCCAGCTCTGGTCGCCCTATTATAGAAAACATAGGGAGGCTTTGGTGAGGTTGCAAGTAAGGTTTACCAGGATGCTGCCTGGATTGAGGGTTTGTATTAGGAAGTGAAGTTGACTAAACTCGGAATTTTCTCTCTGGAGAGAAGGAGGAAGAGAGGTGAACTGATCGAGATGTGCAAGGTAATGTGAGGCATAGATAGAGTCAATAGCCAGGGAGTTTTCCCCAAGGAAGGATTGACTGGCACGAAGGCTCATAGTTTTAAGATAGTTGATGGAAGATATAGTGGAGGCGTCAGAAGTATGTTCTTTACGCAGAGAGTTGTGAATGCATGTAATGCGTTGCCAGTAGTAGAAGCCGAGTCATTAGGGGGCACTTAAGCGACTGCTGTACATGATTTGGACAACATTGAATTGAGGTGTGCGTAGTTCAGGTTATTTTATTTAAATTAGGCATATTCCTCGGCACAACATTGTGGGACAAACGGCCTGTTCTCTGCTGTACTTTTCTATGTTCTATGTTCTGGAATGTAATTCTACTTCTGTTGCTGTTGTGGTCCACAGCACCCCATGAATATCAGGAATTCTATATTCAAGACTACTTGGAGAACGAGATTAATAAAAGTATTTAAAGAGGATTTTTGACTTGGAAATTATTTGAGGTCTAATTTGTCAGGCAAGATGAGTGAGAGTCATCGAGTCTTAGACTTATACAGTGTGGAAATAGACCATTTGGCCCATCTGGCATAGGTTTCTTAAAGAGAACTATTCCCATGTGCTTGCATTTGACACTCGTCCTATCGATGTACTTGACCAAATGTCTTTTAAATGATGTAAATGTACTCGTCCCGACCACTTTTTTGACAGCTTGTTCCATTTATGGAGATTGTGGTGCATAAAAGAAATGCCACTTAGGTCCCTTTTCAGTCTTTCTCCTCTCACCTTAAAACTGTCTATTCTAGTTGTGGACTCCTCCACCTGGAGAAAAGCCCTTAGCTATCTATCCCATCCATGCCCCTCATGATTTCATAAATCTCTATAAGTTTATGACTCAGTTTCCTGCGTAAAAGGGCAAAAAATGCAAAGCTCTCCAGCCTGCCTTTATTTCCCAAAACCTCCAGTCTCTCACTATTTGCAGTTTATAAGCAGGGCGACAAGAATTTTACTCATTATTCCAAATGTCTATTTATCATTGTCTTGTACTGCTGCAATACGATGTCCCTACTCCTACACTCAATGCTCTGACCGATGAAGGTAAGCCTTCTTCACTGCCCTGTCTAATTGCAATACTATTTTCAAGTATAAATGCATCTGCACCCCGGGTCTCTCTGTTCAACGGAGCCCTCCAGTTAACTGTGTAAATTCTGCCTGGTTTGTCTTGCAAAATATAACACCTCACATTAGAACATAAAAAAATGCAGCACAGTCTAGGCCAGTCGGGCCTTGATGTTGCACCGATCTGTGAAAGCAATCTGAAGCCTATCTAACCTATACTATTCCATTAGGATTCCCGTTTTTATCTGTGACCTTAAAGTTGACGAGTCCAGCACTGTTACAGGCAGGGTGTTCCACGCCCTGACTGCTCTCTGATTTAAAAAAAACTAACTCTGACATCTTTCCTATTTCGATAACCCCTCAATTTAAAGCAATTTCCCTTTATGCTAGCCATCATCAACAGAAGAAAAAGTTTCTCACCCTATCTAATCCTCTGATCATTTTGTATATCTTTATTAAGTCACCTCTCGACTTTCTTCTCCCTAATGAAAACAGCCACAAGGCCCTCAGCCTTTCCTGATAAGACTTTCTGTCCACACTAGGAAACATCCGGTTAATCTGTTCTGCACCCTTCCCAATGCTTCCATGTGTTTCATACAATATAGCGACCGGAATTGTACACAACACTTCAAGTGCGGCCACACCAGAGTTTTGTACAGCTGCAACATGGCCTCATGGCTACGAAACTCAATCCCTCTACCAGTAAAAGCCATTACAACATATGCCTTCGCAACAATCCTATCAACCTGGGTGGCAACTTTCAGGGATCTATGCACATGGACACCAAGATCTCTCTGCTCATCCATACTACCTAGAATCTTATCATTAGCCCCGTATTCTGCAGTCCTGTTGCTCCTTCCAGAGTGATTCACCTCAAATTTTTCAGCATTAAACACCATTTGCCACCACACAGATCAGCTCTGCAACTTATCTATGTCCCTCAGCAACCTGCATCATCCTTTGGCACTGTCCACAACTCCAACGGTCTTAGCGTCATCAGCAAGTTTGCTAACCCATCCTTCTGCACCCTCATCAAAGTCATTTGCAAAAATGACAAATAGCAGTGGCCCCAAGACAAACCATTGTGTTACACAACGGGTAACAGAACTTCAAGATAAATATCTCCAATTAAACTTATCAATCACTTTACTGAAACCCATATAAACAACGTCAACAACTTATGCCACCTGTTTGGTCACCTTCTCAAAGAACTCAATAAGGTTTGTGAGGCACGACCTACCCTTCACAAAACCGTGTTGACTATCCCTACAATTGAATTGAATTAACTTTATTGTCACGTACACTCTAAAGAGTGCAGTGAAAAATTTGCAATATTGTCGCTTATGGCACTCTCTTTTGTACAGGGTACCAAGGTACAGTTTCTTCAGCATTTGTGACAAGAATGAAAGAATGATGAATGAAAGTCCAGCAAAGCAATAAAAATAAACAAAGAACGGACTCGGATTAGAGTCACTCCAGTCCAGTCTACACTAGGACCGATTCTCTAGAACGCATCGGGCCCAAACTCCACACCAAACCGGGCACAGTCTGCAGACTGAACCAAGCCCAGTCTCCAGATCACACCTGGCTGAGACTCTAGACTGCACCAGGTCAAGGTTCCAGACAGCACCAAGTCTGCAGACTGCACTGGGTTGATTATCCAAACTGCCAGAACATTGCTCACTCACTTAACCTATCAATATTCCTTCGTAGTCTTTCAGTGTCCGCTGCATACTTTGCTATACCACTCAACTTAGCATCGTCCACCAACGTTGACAAATTACACTTAGTCCTCAAATATAAACTATCTGTGTACAAATTGATCATTTGATAATCAGATCCTCTTTTACAATCGTACAGATACCATCCCTTATTCAGAGATCAGTTCCACCTCCTTCTCAGTTTTGTATATCACTTCCAAATATAAAATGTTCTGGACATTCAGTCCTCATCTAGCCGTGTCTGTCTGGTGTCATTGAATCATAGCTATTTTGATTTCCTTCACTAAGTTCTCCAGTCTTTCTTGACAAAAACAAAACCCCTTCCGATAAAATTTCTTCTGTTCAGCTTTTTAAGCCATTATCATCTACTCTATTGTCACTTTTAGTTCTTAATTTAACAGATCAAGAAACAGTCTGACATCGTCATACTCACAGAATCAGACGTAATGAATACTGTTTCCACCAGCAGGACCGACCCACAGTGGTGGAGCCACTGTGTAATACAGTCAGGAAAGTAGTTACCCTGGAATTCCCCAACTTTGATTCCAGAACCTGGGAACGAAAACAAAAAGTTGATTTGCAGGCACAGCAGGTAAGCAAGAAGACAAATTATATCTTTCATTGCTAAAGGAATGGAGTTTAAAAATAGAGACGTTGCATTGCAGCTGAAACCATATCTGGAATACTGCGTAAAGATTTGATCTCCTTACTTGAGATGTAATGTACTGGCGCTGGAGTGGGTGCAGATGACGTTCACTAAGTTGATTCAGAACTTGAGACATTTACCGAATGAGAAGAAATTGTGTAGACTGGCACTATACTCACTGCGATTAGGAAGAATGGTGGTTGGGGGGGCGGGAACGGGGGGATGTCATGTAGAAAAATACAAAATACAGCAATTGTAATTTAGCTAATCAGTTTAAATTATGCCACAAGATACCTAGGCGAATTTGACTTTTACTGTTTAGTCGAAATTCAACCCTAGACGAACAGGTGGTTTGGGTATAAAAATAGGACATTATGAATAGTTAACCAATAGACAAGTAAAACATACTGCTATCGATGACCGCAGACCCTCTCTATAAAAGGTACTTTCAATATGAAAAATCTGTGCAACTAAAGACAGAAGAAGACGCAAGGAAGATACAGAGGGGAATCGACACAGGTTGCTGGTTTTGAAACTTGATTAACTTTTTAAAATGTCATCAGAACATTATCAAATCAGTATATTGCTAACAAGTGGGAGGTAGAATAATCGCTGAGGCAAAGTAGGCTTAGAATGTAGATAGTTGTTTAATATTCTCTTTTGGAGTTGAAGAATTAAGGCTTTTTTTGCTTTAAATGGTGAATTTGGGTAGTTCTCTACACTCAACATTTAACAGTTTACGAGGCGAGGTGAGCTTTTATGTGGGTCTAGTTTAAGTTAGCGTAAGTGTTTACCCAGTATGTGCACTCTGGTCTGTGATTTAGACAGGTTTAGTCAGATCCAGCCTGATATTTGAACAGATCTGAATGGATTTAACGTGTGAAAGATCCCAGCAGATTTAAACACTTGCTGATTTGTGTCCCAGATCATTAAGTAAAACGTAGGTGAAAAAATTTCTTTCATTTCAGTTACTAGTAGTTGGTTAAAATAAAAGTGCGAAAATGGCTCTTAAAATTTCTGAAGAGGTTCTCGGGTGTGAAGATGATTCCCAAATTTGTGAAGAAAGTTTAGAATGAAGGGAAAATACCCGACTCTCAAATTGTGAAGCTGTTAGAATTGGGTTTAACCAGGGAGAAAAGGAAAGCTGAAATTGTAAGGGAGTTACTCAAACAGTTATTTGTGTCAGAGAAACAGACAAGAGTTAGAAATTTAGTTAGAAAAACTTACATTGGAGCTGAAGAAATTGAAATTAGAAGCTAAACAAAGTGGGAGAGAAAGAGAAAGGGGGAAAAGAAAGGGTGGCAAGGTGGCACAATGGTTGACACTGCTGCCTCACAGCGCCAAAGATCCGGGTACAATTCCCACTTCAGGCGACTGACTGTGTGGAGTTTGCACATTCTCCCCTTGTCTGCGTGGGTTTCTTCCCTGTGCTCCAGTTTCCTCCCACGGTCCAAAATGTGCAGGTTAGGTGAGTTGGCCATGCTAAATTGCCCGAATTTAGCATGTGGACTTGTTGGGCCGAAGTACCTGTTTCCACACTGTAAGTAATCTGTAAATAAATAGCGTTAAAAGAAAGATAGAGCGGAAAAGAAAGTGCGAGAAGGTTCTTAGCTGAGCAAAGAGAAAGGGAGAGTGAAGGACGGGAGAGTGAAGAAAGGTAGAAAGAAAAAGTGAGAAAAGAAAGAGAAGTGGTGAGGGAATTTGAACTTCAGAAATTGCAACTTAGTCAAGGAAGTCAAATTAACATGATGGAGATGAACAGAGAAGATAGTAATGCATGCAAAGATGTTAATACACTGTCATATTTTGTTGGGAAAGAAGTTGAGGCCTTCTTTTTTCACATGAGAAATTGGCAGAGGACTTGTGGGTAATGCTAGTTCACCCTAAACTGGCAGGCAATGCTAATGAGGTATTTGCAGTGCTGTTAGGTGACTGGTGAAAAGATGATGACGAGGTCAAACAGGCTATTTGAAGTGCTTATGAACTGGTACCAGAAGCGTATAGAAAGCGTTTCATAAACATAAGGAAGGAACAAGGTTCAGTTCAGTTCGAAAGAACTAAACACAGTCCTATTGATAGGTGGGCATCTTAACAATAGATAAGACCTACGAGGCTCAGAGAGATTATTCTGCTGGAAGAGTTTAAAACTCACTTCCAGAGATGTTTTGAATTAACGTGGATGAACAGCAAGTTCAGAAAGTGAGAAGAGCAGCAAAAATGGCGGACGAATACTCGTTGATGCACAAGACAAGGTTCAGCTTTCACAAGAATTTCGTCCTCTGATGAATAGAAGTTGAGATAAGGGGAGATTCGACACTACGAAGTGAACAATAGAGAGCACTGTTAAATGTTTACCACAGATTTAAAAGGAAGCCCAAGAGGAAGAAAATGTGGTGAAAGGTCTCAGGTATTTCCCCTGTGTAAAGTAGAACACGCAATGTTACAGCACCGATCATAAAATAAATTATCTGTGGAAAAGATATGGTAAAAGAAGCTAAGCCAGTGGCATCAGTGAAAGTCGTAAAGGAAACCCCAACAAATTTCGAAGAGCTGCACAAGAGGGCAGATCATAGGCAGGGCCTTGGTATGGAGTTAATGCCTGATCTCTATAGGATTTGTCTCTGTAGGTAAAGTTTACTCAGAACAAACAGGGGGAGAAGGGTAATAGTTAAAATTTTGAGAATTACAGGATATAATCAGTCTCTAATACTAAGAGATGAACGCATTTGCATTTTCCTGACCTAGTACCATAGAGAGTGGTAATTTGTGCGACAGATGGACAGACATTTAGCATTCCTCTATGTACGATCAGGATCGATGGCAAATTCACGACTGCAGATGTAACGGTGGCATTGTTTGGCAGAGTGTCATTTAAGGAATTCGGTTTGTTCTTGGGAACGATTTAGGAGGTTCCACAGTGAGAGTAACACCTCTTGTTGTGGAGAAGGCCAAGGAAGACCAGGGAACTGAATTTGACAAAAACGTCTCGGAAAATAACAGGAATAAGATCCCACCATCATAAGTCACAGCACGACGCAAAAACTAAAGACAAACATCAAGGAGTTGACGTTCAGTCAGTGGACATTGTCTTTGACATAATGTTGCATGAAAAACCTGAAGAGAAGGGGGTCAGACAGAAGTTTTTAACCCTGAATGGCGAAGAGAATTGCTACAGAGAGACCAAGACAATAAAACATGCATATGTTGATGCGTACACAGAATGGAGGCACAGAATATTCCTGAGAGTTATTATTTGAAAGTTAAAATCCTAAGACGAAAATGGAGACCATGGCCGTTTGGTGCATCGGAGAAATGGGCTGGTGTATTGCTGAAGATTGTGTTGCTGGTGGCATAAAGGCAGGAAGTGTTGCAGATTGCACAGAAACTACCTGACAGAGGTCACCGAGGTGTATAAGAAACTAAGGACAAATTTTAAAAAGTCCATTTCTATTGGCCTGGAATGCATAATGATGTGGTTAACTTTTGACGTAAGTGTCATACATGCCACATGCTGCAGTAACAAAGCCTGTTGACAAATCCTGCATTTGTCCTTTCATGAGGGTTACGATTATAGGTATAGGGCAACTCACGAGAACAAAAAATATGTGAACTAGTACTTACTAACCATAATGGATATTTCTACCAGATTTCTGAAGGAAATTCAATTACAAAGCATTAAGGCAAAAAGTGTGTTAGAGGAGTTAACAGCTTCCTTCACGCGGTATGGGCTACCCAGAGTGATACAGTCATACCAAGGATCGAGCTTAACTGCTATGCTGTGTAAGGAAGTCATGGATAGCTTAGGTAGGCAGCACTATAAATCAAATATGTACCATCATGAAACCCAGCCTTCTTTTGAAAGTTGGCATCAGACCTTGAAGGTCTTGTTGGGAGAATACTTTCAGGATTACAAAAATGATTGGCATAAAGGTATCCTATTCATATTATTTGTCATGAGAGATGCCTGAATCTAATCTACACAGCATACTCCCTTTGAATTAATATTCAGAAATGAAGAAAGAGGCGTTTAAAATTAATTAAAGAGAATTAGGCAGGACCAAAGTCGGAGATCTCACACTTGGATTATGGATTGAAAGTGAGGGAGAGATTAAAACAAGAAGGTGAGTTAGCTCAGCAGCACCTAAAGAGGGCACAGCATAGAATGAAGCAGGTGACAAGTAAACATTCTGAGATTCGAATGTTTTTGCGTGGGGATGACTTATTTGTATTGTCATCAGTGATAGGAGATCCCTTTAAAGCCATAGTTAGTGGCTCCAATAAAATCACGGAATGGTTATGTCAGGTGATCTGTTTGGCAACGATGCCAGTTAGTTAAAAAAATTGTATCCGGTATGGCATGTGAATATGTTGAAACCTTACATTAAAAGGGATATGGAACTTTTAAAACAGATGTTAGTTACTCCCCCACGGTGTGAGGAATCAAATCCAGATGAGATGGAGTTTTATGTGCCTCAAACAGGTTAAACAATGAGGAAGTCTTTGCTAAGTGGGATACGTTTGTGAACTATCAGCCTCAGGAGCAAGGATCATAGTTGAAAGATTTAGAACATTACAGCACAGCACAAGCCCTTCGGCCCTGGATGTGGCACCGACACCAACCTTTGGAACCAGTCTGAAGCCCATCTATCCTACACTATTCCATTTTCATTCCTCTACCAATAAAAGCAAACACACTGTATGCATTCTTAATATCCCTATCAAACTGGATGGCAACTTTCAGGGATCTATGTATACAGACGCTGAGATGTCGCTGCTCATCTACACTATGAATCTTACCATTAACCCAGTAATCTTTCTTCCTGTTGTTCTTCCAAAGTGAACCACCTCAGACCTTTTGGCATTAAACTCAATTAGCATCTCTCAGCACAGCTCTGCAGCTTATTTATGTTCCTTTGTAACCTGCCACATGCTTCAGCAGTATCCACAACTCCACTGACCTGAGTGTCATACGCACATTTACTAACCTGCCCCTATCTAAGTCATTTATAAAAATGAGAAACAGCACTGGATCTAAAACAGATCCTTGCGACACACCACTGATAACTGATAACTGAACTCCACGAAAAACATCTCCTATCGATAACCACCGTCTGTCTTCTTTCAGCCAGCCAACCCTCTGATCGAAACGGCTAACTCACTCTCAATACCATGCCTCTGCATTTTGTACAATCGCTTACCATGGGGAAATGTATCAAACGCCTTGCTGAAATCTATATAGACCGCATCACCCATTTACCCTCATCCACCTGTTTGGTCACCATCTCAAAGAACTCAATACTTTTTTGGGAAGAGCGTCCTATCCTTCACGAAACCGTGTTGACTATCCCTAATCAAATCTTTCCTCTCTAGATGATTATGAATCGTATCTCTCTTAACATTTTCCATCACTTTACCCAAAACCGAAGTAAGGCTCGCTGGTCCACAATTACCAGGGTTGTGTCAACTCCCATTCTTCCTCTTGACAATACAGGCAACTTCTTTAGTAAACCACGAATCTCTCGTTCGACCACTTCCTCACCTTACTGGAACATACTTATCAAGGGCATGCAATAGGTGTTCCTTGAGTAAGCTCCACATTTCAATTGTGCCCATCCCCTGTAGTTTACAACCCCTTCCTATGCATTCTAAATCTTGGCCTAATCGCATCACAATTGACTTTCCCCCAGCAATAACTCTTGCCCTGCGTTATTTGTCTTTTTCTTTCCATCGCGAAAGTAAACATAACCGAATTGTGGTCACTATCACCAAAGTGCTCACCTACCTCTAAATCTCACACCTGGGCAGGTTCATTAATCAGGATCAAATCCAATGTGGCTTGGACACCTGTTGGCTTGTCTACATACTGTGTCATGAAATTATCCTGCACACAAAAATGTTTATTACAGCATTACGAGGACATATGCAGTATACGATGGGGAGGACTAATGCTACTGTGCTCTGGATAGATGTGGCCAATGCTGTTCCGATAAAATAAAGCCTCTGCAGGCTTAATCCTTCCAAAGCCACACAGGTCCAGAAGGAAGTGGTGGCAATGCTCAACGAAGATATAATTGAAAAGATTCAGAGCGAGTGGGGTTCGCTAATCATCTCAGTTCCCAAACCTGACGGTCTCAACGATTTTGCATGGACTATCAAAGGTCAACACTGCAAAAAATTGGACTCAGACTCAATACTGAAATTAGTGGACTGCATCTGGAATGTTGGACATGCCAGGTCCATTACACAATTGTACTTAGTGCGTGGTTATTGGCAGGTACCTTTATTGGAGGAAGCGAAAGAGGTTCCTGCGTTTCTAAACCCAAATGGGTTAAATGAAGAACGCACCCGCCACAGTCCGACTGGCTGAACACAGTGTGCAGTCTTCCTGGACGGGGATTAAATGATCTTGACTGAGTTCTGGAACGATCACATGATAAGGTTGGCATGCCTCGTTCAACGAATAAGAGAAGCAAAACTGGCAATAAACGTAAAGAAAACAGAATGAGCAAAAGCAGACGTGACATTTTTTGGGCATAACATTGGTCATGGAAGGTTGGTCCCAAGGAATGCAAAAATGAAGATCATCAAGGAATTTCCACGATCAACGTCGAAGAAAGTTTCTTCGATTTTTGAAGCTAAACAGATTCTCTCAGACGTTTGTTCCAAACTTCAACAGCTTCGTGGCATCATGAACAAATTTGCTAGAGAAGAACATTGAATTTCGATGGAAAAAATAATGCCAGGAGGCATTTGACAATTTAAAAGCAGTATTAGCCACTGCACCAGTTCTACCTACGCCAAACGTTTTGAAACGCTTGAAAGTCGCAATTGATGCTAATAACATAGCGATTGAAACTGTACTGCTGCAGGAAGATGATGATGGAATTGAATTGTGAGTTGGTGACTTTTCAAAGAAACTCAATACTCACGAAAGAAAATACTCTACGATCGAAAGAGTTATTGTGTTATGTATTGGCCTTACAAGACTTTTATTTGAACGTCATGAACAATGTGGCGAATCACAAACCTCGTACCTTCTTAGCACTACTTAAAGACGAAAATATGAGACTATTTCACTGGAGTCTTATGTCGCAGATTTTGAATTTACAAGTCGTAAATGTTGCGGATCGTAAGAATGGAATATCAGATGTGTTATCACTGATTTGACTAATAAAGTTTGGAGGAGATGAATAGATATGTATGTGGGCAGAAGTTAACATTAATTTAGATAAATGTCCCATGTATGTCATGGTAATGTTGCTAAGAAATAGAAACAGAATGAAACTATGTAGACAGGCCAACAAGAGGTGAGGCCATACTGGATTTGGTTCTAGGTAATGAAACAAGCCAGGTGTTAGACTTGGAGGTAGGTGAGCACTTCGGGGACAGTGACCACAACTCGGTAACTTTTACTCTAGTGATGGAGAGGGATGAGTGTGCACTGCAAGGCAGGAGTTATAGCTGGGGGCAGGGAAAGTATTATGCGGTGAGGCATGACTTGGGATGTGTGGATTGGAAACATAGACGAAAAGGGAAAGACACAAATGATATGTGGAGCTTGTTCAAGGAGCAGCTATTGGGTGTCCTTGATAAGTATGTACCAGTCAGGCAGGGAGGAAAGGGTCTTGTGAGGAAGCCTGGTTTAATAAGGAATTGGAATCCCTTGTAAAAGGGAAGAGGGCGGCCTATGTAAAGATGAGGCGTGAAGGTTCAGTTGGAGCGATTGAGAGTTATAAGGTAGCCAGGAAGGATCTAAAGAGAGAGCTAAGAGCAGCAAGAAGGGGACATGAAAAGACCTTGGTTGGTAGGATTAGGGAAAACCCTAAGGCTTTCTTGTTGGCCTGTCTGCATAGTTTCATAAGGCTTTCTATAGGTATGTCAGGAATACAAGGATGACTAGGGTAGGTATCGGTCCAGTCAAGGATAGTAGTGGGAAGTTGTGCGTGGAGGCAGAGGAGATTGGAGAGACACGAAATCAATACTTTTCGTCAGTATTCACACAGAAACAGGACATTGTTGCTGATATGAATATTGAGTCACAAGTGATTAGAATGGATGGCTTTGAGGTATGTAGGGAAGAGGTCCGAGGAATACTGGAAAGGGTGAAAATAGATAAGTCCCCTGGACCTGATGGCATTTATCCTAGGATCCTCTGGGAAGCTAGGGAGGAGATAGCTGAGCCATTGGCCTTGATTTTTATGTCCTCGTTGTCTACAGGAATAGTGCCAAAAGACTGGAGGATAGCGAATGTGGTCCCCTTGTTCAAGAAGGGGAGTAGGGACAGCCCTAGTAACTATAGGCCAGTGAGTCTCACTTCTGTTGTGGGAAAAGTCTTAGAGAGAATTGTAAGGGATAGGATTTATGAACGTCTGGATAGGAATAATGTGATCAAGGATCGTCAGCATGGTTTTGTGAAGGGCAGGTCGTGCCTCACAAACCTTATTGAGTTCTTTGAGAAGGTGACCAAGGAAGTGGACGAGGGTAAAGCAGTAGATGTGGTGTATATGGATTTTAGCAAGGCGTTCGATAAGGTACCCCATGGTAGGCTACTGCAAAAATTACGGAGGTATGGCATTGAGGGTGCATTAGAAGTTTGGATTAGGAATTGGCTGGCTGGCAGGAGACAGGGGGTAGTAGTTGACGGTAAAGGTTCATCTTGGAGTGCAGTTACTAGCGGTGTTCCACAAGGATCTGTTTTGGGACCATTGCTGTTTGTCATTTTTATAAATGACCTGGAGGAGGGGCTTGAAGGTTGGGTGAGCAAGTTTGCGGATGATACGAAAGTCGGTGGAGTGGTGGACAGCGAAGAAGGATGTGGCAGGTTACAACGGGATATAGATAAGATGCAGAGCTGGGCAGAAAGGTTGCAAATGGAGTTCAATGTAGCTAAGTGTGAAGTCATTCACTTTGGTAGGAGTAACAAGAAGATGGATTACTGGGCTAATGTTAGGCTACTTGGTAGTGTGGATGAGCAGACGGATCTTGGTGTCCATGTACACAGATCTCTGAAAGTTGCCACCCAGGTAAATAGTGCTGTGAAGAAGGCATCTGGCGTACTGGGCTTTATTGGTAGAGGAATTGAGTTCCGGAGTCCTGATGTCATTTTGCAGTTGTATAAGACTCTGGTGCGGCCTTATCTGGAGTATTGTGTACAGTTTTGGTCGACATACTATAGGAAGGATGTGGAGGCACTGGAACGGGTGCAGAGGAGGTTTACCAGGATGTTGCCTGGCATGGTAGGAAGATCGTATGAGGAAAGGCTGAGGCACTTGGGGCTGTTCGCATTTGAGAAAAGAAGTTTTAGGGCAGATTTGATAGAGGTGTACAAGATGATTAGGGGTTTAGATAGGGTTGACAGTGAGAACCTTTTTCTGCGTATGGAGTCAGCTGTTACTCGGGGACACAGCTTTAAATAAAGGGGAAGTTGGTATAGGACAGATGTTAGGGGTAGATTCTTTACTCAGCGGGTTGTGAGTTCATGGAATGCCCTGCCAGTATCAGTGGTGGACTCTCACTCTTTATGGTTATTCAAGCGGGCATTGTATAAGCATATGGAGGTTATTGGGCTAGTGTAGGTTAGGTAGGCTTCAGTCGGCATCGAGGGCCGAAGGGCATGTACTGCGCTGTATTTTTCTATGTTCTATGTTCTATCTTATCAATATGATGGTTCATTTTTTGTTTTCCTTGAAGGGGAACGGCTCTGAAGTTATCGGTGTGTATTGTACTTTTAAGAGAGAGTGAAAGCTGGCAAGCAACTAGAAGGCACAGAGTGTGCTAGAAAATCGAAAAACGTAAGATTTGGCTGTGAAACAAATAGTTGACCTGTATTGCTACATTCCGAAAATCCCAATTTAGACAATCAGTTTAAATATACCACGAGTTACTAAAACATTCTAAATTGCATTTTACTGTTTTAACAGTATCAAACCAATGACAAAGTCTGATATTTTTGGTTGTAAACTTCAAGTATTTTGAACAGTTAGCCAGACAGACAAGGATCACCTCCTGTGATCGAAAGGCTGCCCGACGACTCTCTCCCTTAAAACTACCTTCTCATATGAAGAATCTGTGCAGCAGAAGACTGAAGACATACCCGGGAAGATACAGAGGAACTCGACAGTTTGGTCGTTTTGAAAATTGATTGTTTTGTAAATTTAATTGACACGTTATCGGGTCAGTCGTTGTATATTGTTTTGGAGTGGGTGGTAGGTAAATCTTTCAGACAAAGGAGGCTTACAGAGTAGGCAGTTGTTGTTTAATGTTCTCGTTTGGAATTAAAGGATAAAGTGTTTATTTTTGCTTAAAGTAGTGGAATTTAGGTAGTTCTCTCTCACAAATGCTACAGCAGAGTACGAGGTAATGTGAGCTTTTCCGGGGGTCTGATTTAAATTAGTAGAATGGTTTACCCTGTATCGTTGCAGAAGGGAACAGACAAGATAGAAGCAGGGTGGTTGTGTCCACTGGCGGATAAAAGAAAAGCTGGGGCCTTGTCTGAAAAAAAGGAGCAGATTAGGACTGATTTGAGGAGGAACTTCTTCATACAATGGTTTATGCATCTTTGCAATTCTCTGCTCAGTGAAGCAGTTGAGGCTATCTCGTTGAATTTTTAAAGGCAAGAATAGATCGATTTTTGAACATTACAAGAAGTAAAGGTTGTTGTGAGTGGGCGGATAACTGGAATTGAGTCCGAGAAAAGATCAGGCCTGATCTTACTGAATGGCGGAGCAGGCTTGAGGTGCCAGATGGCATATATCTGTTCCTATTTCTTATGCTTGGATGTATTGGTTTAATCATATTGATTTTTGTGCAAAGTGACAGTTGATCTGAGCATGGGGAGAGATTCCCGTTATGAGGATGAGTGGATCTCACTAAATTCACCACATTAATTGGTGTTCGAGTCCTCACAGTCAGAATCACGTTAATTTCTCCCACTTCTTACTGCACAACATTCCCAGACCAAGTCCCCAGTCTCCAGAGATTCTGGAATTAACAAACATGCTAATAAACATGATCAAACTTGAAAGTCCATTATGGACCTAGAGGAATTCAGTCCGTGTGAGCTACCCTGCACAGCTCCGATATTGAGCCTGTACGTGGTAGGATGGGTGTAATTACTGCCCTTCCCATGTCCTCAATCTGGACATTCACATGGAGCTGCACCTGGGTGGGGAGGGTCACCAGCATGACTTCCCCTTCCCCCAGGACCAGGAGTGGAGGCCATGACACCAGACCACGATCGTCTGCCCTGAAGTTGCCACTCGATGTTTCAATGATTCCATTTGGAAAATGTACTAATATTCCAGTTTTGCAACTCTTCAAATGATGAGAGACTAGTGTGGGCTGAATGGCAACCTCCTGTCCCTCTGGAAGAGACACATGGGGACAGAATTGCTTTCCCCATTCATAAGCAACAGTCTCTATGCTTTAAATATGTCTCAAGGTTATGCAGGCATTTAATACCAGGGCACCTAAAGCTAGATACAACGTTATAGAAAGTAATTGGACACCAAATACTGCTACCTTGGTTTCTGATCTCTAGAAAGGTCCGTAACAGTCATTTTACGCAGCTGCTCTATTATATCCTGGTCTACTTATATAATCAGGATGGAACAGATACAACCATGCAGTTTTCTGACACTTCACCCATATACAAGAAGAAAGATTAAAAGGATTGAAAAACTTATGATCAATCCCTCAGCAAACCTCATACATTCCATGCAGTCGGATTAAATGTTCTCTTTTATTGTGATATGAAAGTGTGAAGTAAGGAAGAGATAAATTTATCCTATTTGTTCAGTGACTATGATTAATGCCAGTCTCGATGGATTCTAATTATTCCAGTGGATGCCTTTGATATTTAAATGATAAATGGGCTTCGTTCAATGTCTTTTTCCACAGTGTAAGTAGGAGTATTACCTACAACGCTGGCAGGGCTCAACAGTTCCAGGAAGAAGGGGAGGAGAGATCAGATACGGAGAGGATTAGACTGAAATGTTCCATGAATGGATCAGAATCTGAGAAGATTGGACTGGCATCTTCCATCAATGAATCAGAATCTTGGAACATTAGACTGGAATGTTAGAACCATGAACAGGGGTTTATCTTATGAAATTTGGGTGCTGTCTGCAAAACGGCTGTCATTAACATTAAGGATCTATTATGCATTTTGTCTTATTCACTATTTTTATTTTCCTATCCTGGCTATCATTGGTGGTCCTGGTAAGACTCAAATGTTATTTATATCAACTTGTTATTTATATTACTGTTCATTCAGCTTATTCTGATGGATCTGTTTTGTCCAATGTGTACAGGAGGGTTCCCTGACACAGTAGTCGAAGGGCCAATAAGACTGTAGGCCATACTGGATCTGGTGCTTGGTAATGAACCAGGCCAGGTGTTTGATTTAGTTGTAGATTAGCACTTTGAACGGAGTCACCATAATCCAGTTACGTTTAGTTTAGCAATGCAAAGGGATAAGTGCATGCCACACGTCAAGAGTTATTGATGGGGAAAGGGCAATTATAATGCGATTAGGCATGAGTTAGGATGCATAGAATGGGGCAGCAAAATGCAGGGAATGCAGACAATGGAAATATGGAGCTGGTTTAAGGAAAACATATTGCTTGTCCTTGATATGTATGTCCCTGTGAGGTAGGGAGGAAGTAATAAGGTAAGGGGACCGTGGTTAACTCCTGAACTGGTATTTCTTGTTAAGTGAAAGAAGGAGGCTTATGTGTTGATGAGACAAGATGATTCAGCTGAGGCGATGGAGAGTTACAGATAAGCGAGGCAGGATTAAAGAGAGAATTAAGAAGAACAAAGAGAGGACACGAACAGTCCTTAGCAAATAGAATAAAGGAGAACCTCAAAGCTTTCGATAGGTTTGTGAGGAACAAAAGGATGACTAGAGTAGGAATAGGGCCACTCAAAGACAGAAATGGGAAGTTGAGTGTAGACCCTGTGGAGATCGGAGATCTCGAATATTTCTCGTCGGTTTTCAATCAGGAAAAGGAGAATATTGTAGATGGGAAGAATGAGATACGAGATATTAGACTAAAAATGTTCGAGGTTAGTTACGAAGAGGTGCTATCAATTTTAGAAGGAGTGAAAGTAGACAAGCCCCCTGGGCTGGATGAGATTTACCCGACGATTCTCTGGGATGTTAGGGTGGCGATAGCAGAGCCTTTGGTTTTGATATTTGAGTCGTCATTGACTACACGTTGGCACCAGAGGACTGGAGGATAGCAAATGTTGTGCCTATGTTCAAGAAGGGCAGTCGAGATGACCCAAGTAATTATAGGCCAGTTGACATAATTATGTCTGTTGATGGAAGGTTTTGGAAAGGATTATAAGAGATCCTTTCCAAAGAGGTAAGATATAAGATTTATAAGAGATAAGATTTATAATCATTTAGCAAGCAACAATTTGATTTCAGATAGTCAACATGGTTTCGTCAAGGGCAGGTCGTGTTTCACAAACCTCATTGAGTTTTTTGAGAAGGTGACCAAGCATGTAGATGAGGGTAGGGTAGTTGACGTCGTACACATGGACCTCAGTAAAGCCTTTCATAAGGTTCCACATGGTAGGCTGTTGGAGAAAATGTAGAGGTTTGGAATTGAGGGTGATTTAGCAGTTTGGATTAGAAACTGGCTTTCGGAAAGAAGGCAGCAAATGGTGTTTGACGGAAAATATTCAGCCTGGAGCCCAGTTACGAGTGGTGCGCCAATTGAATTCAAGAGTCGTGAGGTGATGTTGCAGCTGTACAGGACTTTGGTTAGGCCACATTTGGAGTACTGTGTGCAGTTCTGGTCGCCTCACTTTAGGAAAGATGTGGAAGCTTTGGAGAGGGTGCAGAGAAGATTTACCAGGATGTTGCCTGGAATGGAGAGTAGGTCGTACGAGGATAGGTTGAGAGTTCTCGGCCTTTTCTCGTTGGAACGGCGAAGGATGAGGGGTGACTTGATAGAGGTTTATAAGATGATCAGAGGAATAGATAGAGTAGACAGTCAGAAACTTTTTCCCCGGGTACAACAGAGTGTTACAAGGGGACATAAATTTAAGGTGAAGGGTGGAAGGTATAGGGGAGATGTCAGGGGTGGGTTCTTTACCCAGAGAGTGGTGGGGGCATGGAATGCGCTGCCCGAGGGAGTGGTAGAGTCAAATTCATTGGCGACCTTTAAGCGGCATTTGGATAGGTACATGGATGGGTGCTTAATCTAGGATAGAAGTTCGGCACAACATCGTGGGCCGAAGGGCCTTTTCTGTGCTGTATTGTTCTATGTTCTATGTTCTATGTTCTAAGAATCTGTTTGGGGACCACTGCTGTTTGTCATTTTTATAAATGATTTAGAGCAGGCATATGTGGATGGATTAGTAAATTTGCAGACGACATTAAAGTCGGTGGAGTAGTGGACGATGTGGAAGAATGTTACAGGTTGCAGAGTGACTTGGATAAATTGCAGAATTGGACTGAGAGGGGGAAAATAGAGTTAAACGCAGCTAAATGTGAGGTGATGCACTTTAGGAGGATTAACAGGAAGTCAGAGTATTGGGTCAATGGAAAGATTCGTGATAGTATGGATGTGCAGTGGCATCTTGGAATCCATGTGCATAAATCCCTGAAAGTTGCCACCCAGGTGGATAATGCTGTTAAGAAGGCATATGGTGTATTAGGTTTCATTCGTAGAGGCATTGAGTTCTGGAGCCGTTATATCATGCTACAACTATACAAAATGCTGGTGCGGCCACACTTGGAATATTGTTTACAGTTCTGGTCCCCATATTTCGGGAAGCATGTGGAAGCATTGGAAAAGGTGCAGAGGAGATTTACCAGGATGTTGCCTGGTCTGGAGGGAAGGTTTTTATGAGGAAAAGCTGAGAGACTCGTAACTGTTCTCATTGGCAAGAAGAAGGCTGAGAGAGGATTTGATAGAGACAAACAAGATGATCAGAGGATTAGATAGGGTAGACCGTGAAAGTCTTTTTCCGAGGATGATGATGTCAGCTTTTACGAGGGGGCATAATTACAAATTGATGGGTGACAGATGAAAGACAGATGTCAGAGGCAGGTTCTTTACGCAGAGAGTGATAAGTGCTTGGAATGCCCTACCTGCCAATGTAGACAACTCAGCCACATTAGGGAGATTTAAACAATCCTTCGATAAGCACAAGGATGATTTTGGGATAGTGTAAGGGGACGAGCTGAGGATAGTTCACAGTTCGGCTCAACATCGAGGACTGAAGGGCATGTTCTGTGCTGTATTGTTCTATGTTTCATGTTCCCCTTCAATTCCTGTGTAACGTGCACAAAGGTTAAAATGTTCTGCTCAGATTTCTGCATAAGATGCATGAGTGGCTGAATGGACACATTCTGTTCCTGGTTTAGAAACCCGATGGGCTGAATGTCCTCCTTCTGTTCCTATCTTGCAGACTTGATTAACGGATTATCCTGTTCCTGAGTATGAGGCTCAAGGCCTGTTTATCATTCTGCCGTTTCTGTGTAAAACACTTGAGAGTTTATGGAACTTTTCTGTTGCTGTGTAACTGTTGAGGGGCTGCCGGGTCTCCTAATATCCCTGCATATCTATAACGAACAGTCTCGTTCAGCATCCCTGAAATAGGATCGTGGGGAGTGATTGGACTTCTCTTGATCCCATGCAGCAATCATGTGTTCAAATTACCTCCTTTCTGCTCACAACATTTCTCAACTATTCTCTGCAATTCCTGTGCACCAGCTCGATGAGTTGAATGGCTTCCTGTTATCCCAGTGTAACAGCGTCCAATCACTTTGTGGCCGCTTTCAGTTTCTATGTTACAGCCATCAGCTGGCTGAATAAACTTATCCTGTTTCTGTTTAACAGGATTCTAGTGCTGCATGACCTGGTCTGGGCCCAGTGTTATAGACTCGAGGGACTGATTGGCCTAAAGCTGTAACTGTATATCAGGCTCCAAGGGCTCAATAGCTTCGTCCATTTCTTGTGTATCAAGGTCGAAGGCCTGAACATGCTTCTGCTCTTCCGATGTAATAAACTGGAGAAGTGGAATGGACTTCTCCGTTTGCTGACTCCTTCCAGTCCTCTATGAAAAATTAATATCACCTTTCCCTCTTGGAAGGTCCAGAGTGTATTTGATCAGTCTTATCAAACTTTCTTTACAAGTAAACAACTTCATTGCACGAATCGTTCGAGAGAACCAACTCTGAGCTGCTTCCAATGTAATAATATCCTTTGTTCAGTGAGGAGACTAAATCTGCACACACTACTCCAGATGTGATCTCACTAAGATCCTGTACAGCAGCAACAACACTTTGTCGGCCTGCTGTATGTTTCCCACACAGGTTAGAGCAGTCGCAGCTCTCTGGGAGAATGCACAACATTGTTTTAAGCATATTGTCCTTCTCTACTCCTGTATAACAAGAAACCTGTTAAAAATGTTACAATGACGCTTGAGAAGAACAGATAAGGCGTGGAGCGATTAACGTAACATTGAGATCAGCCTTGGCAAATATCTGGCCTGAATCTCTCATTAATCCCCACAGAGTGCACGTCGCTCAGATTCCACACAATATGCTAAGGTGAAGCTTAGAAAAAGCAGAGAGAAGCAAACATTGATGTGAGTTATATATCAAAGTAAACATTGTAATTAAAATATTTGGCATGGTTTAAGGAAAAAATTAGATTACAAATTTCTTGATACTGCAATAACAATGAACAAATTAAAGTTTCATCTAAACTGTGTGAACTGAAGTGCATGGAGAAATTGATTTCATAAGCGTGGATGAGATGTTTTGCTTTAACAGTATATTGAGCACAGTGTGAGAAGTCAGGCTACTATTTTGGTGTTGAGTGATCATAAGTCTTAATTGAAAACTTTGCTTTTAAGAAGCTTTGGAGTCGTGATCACAGTATCTTGAACTGTGCATGATATCTGAATGCAAAACGGTTTTGTTGTTGTTTGAAATTACAGGCTCCATTTTCCTGCTTCCTTTTTGTAACCTTTGTTCCCTTAGAAATGAAGAACTTATCTACCTCTGAATTAAATATACTCAATGACGTGCCACAACAGCCTTCTGTGCCAATGAATTCCACAGATTCTCCACTTTCAGTCTAAAGAAGTCTCTTTTTGTTTCCGTTTCAAAGTGTCTTCCATTTACTCTCAGGTTGTGCACTCGGTTCCTCGTTTCTAATTCCAATGGAAACAGCTTCCCAAAGTTCATTCTTTACAGGTCATTCAGTATTCTCAAGTTTCAATCAGATTCGCCCTTATTTTTCTAAGCTCCAGCGAGTATAAACACCGAGTCTACAAAGTTCCTCTTCTGTTAAGTATTTTATTCCTTGTTTAATTATCAGGAACTTCTCTAGACCCTCACCAGGGCGAATACAATCTTTCTGAGGTAGGCTGCCCAAAATATTCGAAATATCATCTGAACAGAGACTTATAAAGCCTCAGAAGCCTCGCTTTTGTATTACAGTCCTCTAGAGATGAAGACCACATTATATTTGCCTTCCTAATTACCAATTCAATCTGTACGTTTATCTTAAAAACATCCTGGACTTGGAATCGCAAGTCTCTTTCCACTTCAGATTTATGAATTTTCTTCCCATTTAGCAATTGTGAATGCCTCTATTGTTCCTATGAAACTGCATGAACTCACACGTTGACACATTGTAGTACTTCTGCCACTTCTCTGGCCACTCTCCCAATCTATCTAAATCATTCTGCAGCCTCTCTGCCTCCTCAATACTGCATGTGCCTCCACATATCTTCGTATCAGCTGCAAACGTCGTCAGAATATTCTAAATTACTTCATCCATATCATTTATGAATAGAATGAAAAGTCATGGTCCCAAAAGTGACCTGTTTCCATCTTGAGAAGGACCACTTTATACCCATTCTCCACCTTTTGCCAGACAGCCAATCATTGATCCATAATAATACCTTGCCTCTAACACCATAAGCAATTATCTTACTGAGGAGCACCCTGTGCAATGTCTTATCAAAGGCCTCTTGGAAGTCCTTCTGACATCCGTTGGGTCTGTTTCGTCTAACTTGATCAAAGAAGTCTCATTAGCATGAGAGCAATGTAATTTATTGAAATGGGGACAAACGAGATGGGTTATACCTACAGACAGAGTGGAAGTGTTCCTCAAATCAGTCACTGTATGACTTGCCAATGTAAAGAAGACTGCATTGTGAGCAGCAATGACAGTAGACTGGATTGAAAGAATACAAGTGAAATGCCACTTCACCTGGAAACTGTACTTGGGACCCTGGACAGTGAGGATGGAAGAGGTGAATGGGCACGTTTTGGAGCTTCTGCAATTGCACTGGACGGTGCCAAGGGGAGTGGGTAAGTGTTCGGAGTGATTGAGGGCTTCACAGAGGGACGGGAGGGGAAGATGTGTTTGAGAGTGCTATCCTGCTGGAAGTGACTGAGGATTATCCTGTGAATTTGGCAAGTGATGACAAGGGGCTCTCTACCATGGTATGAGGGCAGAAGAGCAGGAGATGAGCCAGCCACGGCTGAAGGTCATGTCAATTAGAGTTGGGAGGATTTCTGATATGAGGGAAAAGGAGATCATGTCGAAGGCTACCGTCTGGAATGCAGCATCATCTAACAGAAATGACAGAGACGTAGAAACTGAGAGAATGGAGTCACTCTCAATGATCATGTGTTCAGACACTTAGAGAGATCCCCCGAATGCTTGAAAACAATCAGTCATTTTAACTGCGAAGGTAGATCTTATATCTGATCTAAATCGGAGTGTGAAAACAGACTGAAGTGAAGGTCAGTCGATATGTGGGGGAGATATTTAAGCAGATATTTCATTATGCTCAGCAATAATTGACAAAAATCAAAAAGAAGGACCCGAGAAGAAGCTGAACCACCCATGATTCACAAAGGCTATCAAGGATACTATTCAATCAGAAACTAAAAATTCAAATAGACATGAGCTAGTGTCGATGAGATTTGAGATGTTTATTTTCAGAACCAGAGGCAGATAATATAAAGCAAAAATAAAACACAAAAATGTCTTACAATTGGCAAGAAATATGAAAACTAGCTGTAAGAGTTTTTTCATTTTGTTAAAGTTTAGTGGGCGGCACGGTGGCACCGTGGTTAGCACTGCTGCCTCATAGCGCCAGAGACCCGGGTTCAATTCCCACCTCGGGCGACTCTCTGTGTGGAGTTTGAACATTCTCCCCGTGTCTGCGTGGGTTTCCTCCGGGTGCTCTGGTTTCCACCCACACTCCAAAGGATGTGCAAGTCAGGTGAATCGACCATGCTAAATTGCCCCTAGTATTAGGTAAGGGGTATGGTGGGTTGCGCTTCGGCAGGGCAGTGTGGACATGTTGGGCCGAAGGGCCAACTGTAAGTAATCTAATCTAATCTTTACTATGTGTGTGCGTGAGACACTTGGAAGAAAGTCAGGAATGCATTTGTTGGACACTTGCAGGATCCGACTAAGGAATTGCTTTCCGGTAACAGGCAAAAGACTTACACCAGTATTTTGCATAGTTCCTCACAGGGGATGTCACAAACTATTTCCATAACTTAAGCAAGGTGGCAATATAAGGGGAGTGTAGAGTCAAAGAATCCCTCCAGCGTGGAAACAGGCCATTGGTCCAGCAGGTTCACTCTGACACTCCAAAGAGTATCACACCCAGAGCCATCCCACTATCCTTTTACTCTGCATTTCCCATTACGAATGCACCTAATCAACGTATCCCTGAACATTGTGGGCAATTTTGCATGATCAATTCACCTAACTTGCATACCTTAAAAAATTTTGAAAAGACTGAATAGTGGAAAGAAATCCACGCAGACACAGGGAGAATATGCAAACTCCACACTGACGGTCGCCTGAAGTTGAAACTGAAGTCGGGTCCAAGGCACTGTGAGGCAGCAGGACGAACCACTGAACCACCTCACCTCTAGTAAGGTTTGAAATGTCTCTAACAAAAAGAACACTGTTTTGTTTTCAAAGAGATAATACTAAGGATAAACAGCACAGCAGCAACTGATGCACTGTTTTAAAAGAAATGGTAACAGAGTGACGGGCCGAATTTTGTGAAACATTCCAGAGTGTTCCAGTGAAACTGGAGAAACTCCAATATAGTGCCTGTCTTCAAGAAGGGAGTGAGACATTAAGCAAAAACACATAAGCCATTTAGTCCGACAATTATTGCTGATATATGCTACAGTGTTATTAAGGAAGGAATTGCAATTAATTTTAAAGAAGCTTAATGCAATTAGAGTAAAGATGTTTTTGCGAAAGGGAAATTATGTTTTGCACTATAAAATGTTGCAAAGTATTGCGGGAGTTCCTAAGAACGTCACAAGAGGCTTGATAAAGAGGAACGGTTAGGCAGTTTATTGGGTTTTCTATGTCATTCTGAAATGAACAAAATAAACATGCTTACACAAGACAGAGGTTCCCAGTCTGACAGATAATTTATTGAATGGATTTAAGATTTGTTACCACTGAGATAATGGGGAGTCAAGATTAAATTACGTTTATCGGATAAAAAAGTTATAGCTACTGGAATATCACAAACATCAGTCCAATAGCATCAGTTATTGACAATCTATACTGATGGCTTGAAGTCGGGCTGACTGCATTGTGTATCCGAATTTGTGGATGACGCAAAAATATGTGGCAGGGCACGTGCCAGGAAGGATGTAGGAAATCTGAAAGTGGAAATAATAAGGTCAGTGAGTGAGCAAATAATTGGTAGGTGGACTTTACTGTGAAATCATGTATGGGATTAGAGAGTTTTGGGAAGTTGTGTAACTCAGGTTGAGGCTCTGGATATAAGTTTGCTCGCTGAGTTAGGGATTCGTGTTCAGACGTTTTGTCCCCATAGTAGGCAAAACCATCAGTGAGACTCCGGTGAAGTACTAGTGTTGTGACTCACTTCCTATTCATGTGTTCAGGTTTCCTTGGGTTGGTGATGTAATTTCATGTTCTTTTTCTCAGTAGGTGGTAAATTGGGTCCAAGTCCATGTGTTTGTTAATAGAGTTCCAGTTTGAATGTCTTCCTTCTAGGAATTCTCGTGTGTGTCTCTGTTTGGCTTGTCCAAGGATGAATGTGTTGGCCAAGTGAAAGTGGCGTTCTTCCTCATCTGTATGTAAGTGCACTAATGATATTAGATCACGCCTTTTTGTGGCTATTTAATGTTCATGTGTCCTGGTGACTCCCATTTTGCATGTTTGTCCAATGTAGTGTAACTGTAACTAACCCTTGGGAGGGGAGGTCCCAAAGTGGAAGATGAGGCATTCTACCTCCAGGTCCCAAAGAAACTTTGGGGCATTCTTCCTCCAGGCATCGGGTGCTACAGTTTGGCGATGGAGCAGGCCCAGGACATGCATGTCCTTGGTGGAGTGTGAGTGCCAGTAAACATGGCAGTAAACATGGTATCTTCCAACTTGGTGCCTGCAGCAAGAACATTTCTTCTTCTGCTTTCGGGCCTGGAGCAGGAACGCCTCATCTTCTGCCTTGGAGCCTCGAAGAACACCTCATCTTCCTCCTTGGGGCCTGGAGGACGAACGCCTCATTTTCTACATTGGGACCCTCGAAATCCGATGGGATCAATGTGGACTTCACATTATTTCATTATGTCAGCTCGCTGCACTTTATCCCAGATCCATCCTTCCAACTTAACACCACTGCCTTGAACTGTCCAACTTGTCAATCTTCCTTCCCACATATCCGCTCCACGTTCCTCTCTGACCTATCAATTTCACCCCTAACTTCATCTACCTATCACATTCCCGATCCCATTCATATCTCTGCCCCCTTGGAATACCTGCTCATTCTTGATGAAAAGCTTATGCTCAAAACGTTAACTCCCCTACTCCTACTCCTGACCAGCTTGCTTTTCCATGTCGACACTATTTGAATCTGATCTCCAGCATCTGCAGTCCTCACGTTCTCCCAATGTGGTACAATTCCATAAACACACACTTGTCAAAAGATAAATTCAGAAAACAGATTGCCTCACAGCAGATCTCCAGTCCCGGAAAAAAGATCATCAAAAGACAATTTGGAGAAAAATCTCAGAGGCAAAGTGTAGCAACTGGGAGAGATTTATTGTCATCCAACCATTCTGAGACGCCAGCAAAATCTGTCGATACACAAAACTAAGAATCCCGGATCTGTGAAAGCTTGACCATCGCTCCATCGAAGCAGACCACCACTTAACAGAACCAGGATGGGACCATAATGACCATAAGCAACCAGCTGTATCCTTACCACATGCGCCACTATAGTTGCCTTTCAAAAACTAGTTTTACCCCATCTTGGCCATTAAATGATGGTACGATAAATGTTGAAGTTAAGCATAAATAAATAACAGAAATGTATACAGCACGCCTGGACTGTCTACTGGTGAAGTCCACATTGTTCCTGTGTCCTTGGAGGAATACAAGGTGGAAGATGAAGTGGTCTTCCTCCAGGCCAGATGTAGATAGTCTCGGGAACCCAGCACCTCCTATTCTGTCAAAACACAGTGCTTTCATCCACCTTGTGAAGAAAAAGCATTATTTCTCTCCCCACACTTGCTTTGGAATCAGGGATGCGCCATAAACCTAATCGCCAGAGATGTCAACTTTCCATTCACAACCAGTATTGTTGTGATATATAAAGTTTTACACGAAATGAGTTCACTTGAGAGATTGATGCTGTTCTCCATGGATCTTAATTGTCTCACTGGAGAGCTTCTCTCTTCTATCAGTAAGGGGCTTCCTTCAACCTCTTATCCCATGGTATCAAGGGCATCATAATCTCTAAGATAATTGGGAGCAGCAGCTAAAGTGAGGAGGAGATGAAGAAAGTCTTAGAGCATGAGACTGGAGTGTTTCAAGAATGGATCAGCATCTGGAAAGAAAAGACTGTAATTTTCAACAATAAATAGGGGTTCATGCTGGAGTCTTTACTTGCTTTCTCCGGATTGGCCATTGTTTGAATTCTGGATATGAGGCGTACTTATATTTAGCAAAGACACAAACGATTAGCTTCAGTTTCAGTCACAAACATCAGTTCATTTCCATGACTCCAAACTCCTCACTCATAAACATATAAGTGTCACATTGTTTTTCTCCCTAAAAACTGTTCCTTGGCTCAAGGTGACTCTGTCCATGATTTTTTTTTCAGCTGGGTAATAAACCAGATCAGTCTCCGATCAGACTGGTTTGGTACTGAGATGAAAAGGATTTTGAGAGGTGTATGGTTTATATGTAAACAAATGAGACTTCAGGCCAAAGTGGGCATGTTTTAAAACTGACCTGCTGTGTGGAAACTCTCTCTCTCCTTCTAACTTCAATCTGTAAACATGTATTCCATTTATACTGATTTTTAAAGGCGAGGGGGGTGGGGGATTGCGTTTTGGGACTGTTGTGTATATTCATAAAAATATAATTAAGTCTACTTTGGATAGATTGAGTTCTGTAGTTGTTCATCATTGTCTTCTTTGTGTTTTATTGTGTAATTTCATGAATAAATGTTTTTTTTCTGTTTTAAACTTGGTAGCCAACATTGCGAACTGACTCCAGATAATTTTTTCTTACCAAAACAAATTGCAAAGCTATGGTCTGGGCTGCCTACTTAAGAATGCATTGAATTGACTGGACTAGTCTACAATGTAAGAAGGAACAAGGTTGTTCAGACCCTGGAGTCTCCCATTTACCCTGAACTATTTTATGTCTCCGTATTCCCTCTGTCATCAAATCTGCCCATACCTAGTTCCACAATATTTCTGCATCAGTGCTGTAGCTTTATAAACCATCATCTCTCTCTTTGTTAACTTCAGATTTTAGGGCTGCGATTCTCTTATGGGCACTCTTCCAGTTACAAAAACTTTCAAGCACCAAACTTGTTCCTGTCTTTGCAGTTTCTTCAAAAGAGACTCCGTAACAGAGTAGCAATGTCACTGGATGGATAATTCAGAGGCCGAAATTATGACTGTAAACACATTGTTGGAAAACCTACCATAACTGATGGCAGAACGTAAATTCGAATGATAAAGATTGGAATTAAACATAACTTCACTGGTAGCAACGAAGAACCATCAGGATTTCTTTTCTTAAAGCCTACCTGAATCAATGATGGCCTGTGATAAAGAAATTTAACATCATTGGAGATAGTAAAGACTGCAGATACTGGAAGTCAAAGTCGATAAAATGTGAAGCCCTAAAGGGACAGCATGTCATATAGCAGTGGGTGAGCAGGAAAATTGACGTTTTGGGTCAGGACCTTTCATCAGGACTCTGAACTGACCTAAAGTTTTGATTTCCCTGCTCCTCTGATGCTGTTTGACTTACTATGTCTTTCCAGTTCCACATTTTATCCAAATTAGCATTATTGCCTTGTTTTGCCTAACTGTGACCTCAAACTCACAGCAAGGTGGCTATCTCAATATTGGCCTTGCAGTCAAGGGCAATTGGTGACAGACAAGAAATGCTGTCCTCTCACGAGCAACAAAATTTAAGTTGAAATAAACTAAGGAACTGTGAACACTGAGAACCGAGACAAAATTCTCCAGCATCTGAAACTGTTGGAGAATTTCAGCAGGTATGGTAGCCTCTGTCAGGAGAAAAATGGATAACATCTCCAGATTCTACATCAGAAGTGAAACAATTGGGAAATGATATTTCTGTCAGGTATGGTATTTTTGGAGGTGCTGGGGGATGGTGGAGGGGTGCGTTTGAGCTGAATGGATGGAGAAATGCCCAGAAGGACGGGGGTGGGTGAGAAAAAAAAGTGGGGAGAGAGAGAAAAAAAAAAGCAAACAAAGGTGAAGATGAACTGGAAGGAAACTAAAACTTGGAAGGTACACTAACAGTTCCATTTTTCCCGTATTCCTAAATATGGTATTCATTTAGGTGTGTGTTCCTGTTAAAGTGAATTATGTTCCCTTTGTTTCTCTTCTCTGAATGTAGTGATCAACTCCATCGATAATATAGATGCTGACATAACGAGAAAGGTCATGTTACAGTGCCAACTGCTTCTTTGGAGAGAGGAACCATTGATGTGGAAATGTGCAGAGATGTAACGGCCTTATATTTTCAGCCAGGAAGAGAAATAGAGGAAATGCAGTCATTTTCAATGCTGCATAGCTGCACGATGTGTGTACGGGGTATGAATTAATCCTGTCATTGAAAAGTCAGTGGAGGTTCTGTGGGTGGTTTTCTCAGGTTTGTATTGGTAGTTGATATATTATTAAGGAAGATGTGAGGGTCTCGTGATTTCACTCTAGACGAGGTATGTTACTTCATTTCCAGGTTATCTGGATCCATGATACACAAATGGAGCCAGGATTACACAGAAAGGAAGCTCTGGAAATAGGTCGTTGCACTTTCCTCCCTGGGATTTCCAGCAACAGTTTTCCAAGCTGGACCTATGGCAGATGTAAAATATGAAACTAGTATGTTTCAAAAATGAGGTGGTAACTGAGCTGTGTGCCCCCCTCCCCCCGTCAGTACAACCTATAGCCTCACACCAGGGACAGGACTGCACTGGCCCTCACCATGACGTGAACTGCTTCAATTTTGGAACTTCCCAGGCAGGAGTGAGTGACATATTCATCATCTCCGGAGTGCCGTCCTCCAATGCATTCATTATCTGACAGAAGTCATCTGTCTACTGACCGAAGAAGATACGGGAAAAAAAAACTTTCATTAAAGTTAGGGAACACGGTGATTGGTGCGCAGAGGACTGTCAAACTTTGCAGAGGAACATAGATACAAATTGACTGAGTGGGCAAAGGTCTGACAGATGGACTGTTGAAAATGAGGGACTGCAGGAAATTGGAATTAACAAAGAGGATTTTCTTTTTCAAAAACCTCCTTGAATTTAAGGTTGGCAAAGCTAATGTATCCGATTAGCTATATTTCAGAGTACTGGGAGGTGGCAGAGAGGGAAAACAGAAAACTGAACACTGAAAAGCTTAATGTCAGCTATGAGACAAAACAAACCATTGGAATGATTTATAAGGAACGTGACAACTAGGCATTTGCAGAATAATGACATGATTTGGTAAAGTCGGCGTAGATTCATGAAGGTAAAAACAATGACTGCAGATGCTGGAACCCAGATTGTGGATTAGTGGTGCTGGAAGAGCACAGCAGTTCAGGCAGCATCCAAGGAGCAGCGAAATCGGCGTTTCGGGCATAAGTCCTTAATCAGGAATAAAGGCAGTGAGCCTGAAGCGTGGAGAGATAAGCTAGAGGAGGGTGGGGATGAGGAGAAAGTAGCATAGAGTACAATGGGTGAGTGGGGGAGGGGATGAAGGTGATAGGTCAGGGAGGAGAGGGTGGAGTGGATAGGTGGAAAAGGAGATAGGCAGGTAGGACAAGTCCAGACAAGTCATGGGGACAGTGCTGAGCTGGAAGTTTGGAACTAGGGTGAGGTGGGGGATGGGGAAATGAGGAAACTGTTGAAGTCCACATTGATGCCCTAGAGTTGAAGTGTTGTGAGGTGGAAGATGAGGCGTTCTTCCCCCAGGCGTCTGGTGGTGAGGGAGTGGCAGTGAAGGAGGCCCAGGACCTCCATGTCCTCGGCAGAGTTGGGGGGGGGGGAGTTGAATTGTTGGGCCACGAGACGGTGTGGTTGATTGGTGCGGGTGTCCCAGAGATGTTCCCTAAAGCGCTCTGCTAGGAGGCGCCCAGTCTCCCCAATGTAGAGGAGACCACATCGGGAACAACGGATACAATAAATGATATTAGTGGATGTACAAGTAAAACTTTGATGGATTCATGAACGTGAAATTATCTTTGGTAAAGCTGCTAGAGATTATGGATGATGTCCATTGTAATATCAACAGTTCAGAACCAGTGGGAGTGGAGTATTCGAATTTTCAGAAGACGTTTGACATGTTTGAATGCAGATAATTGGAGAATCCATAGTTATGTAGGGTTGGAATATACACTATATGGACGAAAAATTGGATTAATGGAGAGAATGGAGAGAACTGTATTTTTTTTCTTTGGACTGAAGGCTTGCGAGATATCAGAAAAATCAGTGATTGGGCAACAGCTGTGAGCAAGGTATTAAAATGATTCAAATGTGAACGACAAACACTATCATTCTCCTTTATGTTTATTAAATGGTGAGAGATTGGGAACTGCTGCTGTTGAAAACGACCTGGATGTCCTTGGTCATAAGGCCCTGACCGAATTTATGCGGACAGCAAGTTAATTATTTGTGGCCCTTAATGCAAAATACTTGTAGTATTGGAGAAATTACATCTTTCCCAATAGTAGTGCTTCACTGAAAGAGTATTTGGCGTATTGTGTACAGATTTAGTCTGTTTCATAAGTAATGATCTCCTTGTTACCGAAACAGTGCAAAGGAGTTTCACTAGAATTACGCCTGGGTTGATGGTACCATGAGGAGAGAGTTCAATAAATAAACACGCACAAAAGAACTTCAGAACTAGGAGCACGAGTAGGCTTTTTGAGCTTGCTTTTGAACAGCCATTCAGTAAGATCATGGCTGATCTTTTCCAGGTCTCAGGTCCATTTTTCAGCGCTCACACCATTTCCCTTGATTCCTTCATTGTTCAGAAAATATCTAACTTAGCTTTAAACATTTGCTGATGTAGCGTCAAATACTTCACTAGGCAAGGAATTCACAACCTTCTGGGTGAAGACGTTCCTTCTCAATTCAGTCCTAAATGTCATCTCTTAATGTTGAGGTGATGCCCTCTTCTCTTAGTTTCACCTGCCAGTGGAAACATCCTCTCCCCTTCTATCTTATCTATTACCTTCATAATTATATATGTTCATATACGATCTCCTCTCAGTCTTCTGAAATGTAATGAATATACTCCCAATCTGCACAGCCTCCCCTCATAAGACAACCCCCTCCACTCCAGAATCAACCTCGTGAACCTTCTTTGCATGCACTCCAGTGCCAGTACATCCTTTCGCAAGTAAGGAGACCAAAATTGTACACAATACTCCAGATGTGACCTCATCGGCATCTTGTACAGCTACAGCATAACCTTTCTGCTTTAAACTTAATCTCTTTATCAATGAAAGGCAAAATTCAATTTGCCTTCCTAATAACTTGTTGTATCTGCAGACCAACCTTCTGTGATTCATGCACAAGGACACCCAGGTCCCTCTGCATAGCAGCATGCTGAAAATTTTTACCATTCAGGTAAGAATAATTTTTACAATTAGTCCTGCCAAAATGTATGACTTCATGTTTAATTACATTGTATTCCATCTGTTATACGTTTGCCCACTCAGTCAGTATCCATGTTCCTCTGCAAAGTTTTACAGTCCTCTGCACACGTTGCTCTGTCACACATCTTAGTGTCATGCGGTCACCCCACATGCGGTCTCCAACTCCAAATCAACTATAAAACTTGTAAATAATTGTGGTCCCATCACGATCTGTGTGGCACACTATTAGTCACTGATTGCAGCCAGCAGAGCAGTCATTTATCCTCACTATTTGTTTGCTGTAAGTCAACTCATCCTCTAGTTGATGCTAATTATTTATCCCATGAGCCATGCATCCTTATTAGATTACTTACTGTGTGGAAACAGGCCCTTCAGCAAAACAAGTCCACACCACCCCGCCGAAGCGCAACCCACCCATACCCCTACATCGACCCCTTACCTAACACTACAGGCAATATAGCATGGCCAATTCACCTGACCTGCACATCTTTGTGACTGTGGGAGGAAACCGGAGCACCCGGAGGAAACCCACGCAGACACGGGGAGAACGTGCAAACTCCACACAGACTGTCACCTGCGGCGGGAATTTAACCCAAGTCTCTGGCGCTGTGAGGCAGCAGTGCTAACCACTGTCCCACCGTGCCGCCCACATTATTGGATGCAGCAGCTTCTTATGTGGCACCTTGGCGAAGAATTTTGGAAATCTAGGTGCACTGCCTCCACTTGTCCAAATTGCTCATAATGTCTTCGTAGAATTCCAAAAGATTAGTCAAGTATGACCCGCCCTTCATGAACCATGCTATGTCTGCCCAACAGGACAATTTCTACCAAAATACCTAATTATTTCTTTCTTGATGATAGACTCAAGCATCTTCACCACCACAGAGGTTAAGCTAACTGGTCTTTAATTCTCCATCTTTTGGCTACCTTTCTTTTTAAATGGTGGCGTCACATTTGCAGTTTTCCAATTTGCTGGGACTGCCCCAGAGATCAGCGAATTTCGGAAAAGTACTACCAGTGCACTTGCTATTTCTCCAGCCACATCTTTAGGTGCGCTAGTGTGCGTTCCAACGGGGCCAGGAGACGTATCTATCGTTAGCCCCATTAGCTTTCCCAACAATACCTCTTCCGTAATAATGACGTCCTCACTTACCCTCGTTTCTTTGTCAATCACTGGCAAACTATTATTGTCCTCCTGTGTGAAGACTGATACCAAATAACTGTTCAATGTCTTGGCCATTTCAACATATCCCATAACTAAGTGCTGCTCCTCATCATCTCAGGGGCCAAGGTTTAATTTAGCCACTACTTTTGGTTTTATTTGTGTATAGAAGCATTTGCTATCTGTCTTTATATTTTGTGTTAGTATTTGTTTTTTTTTTGTTCTGTCATGTTCTGTCTTACTTTTATTTACAGCTACTTTTGTGGCTTTCTGATAACCTTTAAAATTTAAAATTTTCGGAATCTTCTAGTTTCATGGCCATTTTGAATGCCTTTTTTCTCAATTGGAAACCTTCCCTTATTTTCTTAGATAATCACGTCTGACTACCACTTTTCTCACAGTCTTTTCGTTTCACTGGAAAATACTTTTGCTGAGCACTTTGAAAAATTGATTGGAAAGTGTTCCACTGCTCCTCAACTGTCCCATGAAAAAGTCTTCATTTCCACTCTATATTAACCAAATCCTTCATCATTCTCTTGTAGACCCCCTTTTCAAGTAGAGGACATTAGTATTGCATTTTATCTTTACACTTTCCATCTGTATTCTAAATCTAACCATCCTCCTTCCAAGAGGATCCCTAACTATGAGATCATTAATTACATTTGTCTCATTACATTGGACCAGAACTAGGATACCTTGCTCCCTTGTCGGTTCCATTACACACTGTTCAAGAAAACTGTCACATATACAATCAACGAACTCCTCCTCATGGCGACACTGACCAAGCTGGTTCGATCAATCTATATGTCGATTGAAATCCCCCATGATAATTGCCATTCCATTTTTACAGGCATTAGTTATTTCTTTGTTTAGTACCCGCCTGAATGTGACGTTCTTGTTTTGAGGACAATGGACTGCGCTCATCAATGACTATTTCCTCTTAGAGTTTCTAATTTCCACATAAGTGAATTCAACTCCTTTCTCCATAGAACCTATACCATCTCTCATCACTGCACTGATGTCGTCCTTGAATATCAGAGCTACACCACCTCCCTTACCTTCCTGTCTGTCCTTCCAAAACGCCGGGTACCCCGGATATTTAACTCCAATTTGTGACCATCCTCTAACCATGCATCCATAATGATGATACGCGATCTGCCTAGCGAGTCAGTATGGGTGGAAATTAGGAACAGCAAGGAAGCAGTCACCTCGTTAGGGGTTTACTACAGGCCCCCCAATAGCAGTAGGGAGATGGAAGAAGGCATATGTCAGCAGATTTTGGAAAAATGTTGACATAGTAGGGTTGTTGTAATGGGTGACTTTAACTTTCCCAATATTGATTGGAACCTCCTCCGAGCAGAAGATTTGAATGGAGCTGTTTTTGTAAGGTGTGTCAAGGAGGGTTTCCTAACTCAGTGCGTTGACAGGCTGACTAGGAGAGAGGCCATTCTAGCCTTGGTGCTTGGAAACAAGCGAGGGCAGGTATCAGATCTTGTGATGGGAGAGCATTTTGGTGATAGTGACCATAACTGCCTCACATTCTACATAGCTATGGAGAAGGAGAGGATTAGGCAAAATGGGAGGATATTTAATTGGGGAAGAGGAAACTATGATGCATTTAGACATGAGTTAGAAAGCATGGACTGGGAGCAATTGTTCCATGGTAAAGGCACTATATATATATGGAGACTGTTAAGGAATAGTTGTTGAGAGTGATGAATAAAAACATCCCTCTGAGACAGGAAAGAAGGGGTAAACTAAAGGAACCTTGTATGACGAGAGCGGTGGAGCTTCTCGTCAAAAGGAAGAAGGTAGCTTACATAAGGTGGAGGTGCCAAGGTCAAGCTAACTCTACAGGATTACAGGAAGGAGAGGAAGGAGCTCAAAAATGGTCTGAGGAAAGCCAGGAGGGAGCACGAGAAAGGCTTGGCAGAACGGATTAGAAGAATACAAAGGCATTTTACATTTACGTGAGGAATAAGAGAATGGTCAAAGAAAGTGTAGGACCGATCAGGGATAGCATAGGGAATTTGTGTGTGAAGTCTGAGGAGATAGGGGAAGCCCTAAATGAGTTTTTTGCTTCTGTCTTTACGAAAGAAACAAATTATGTAGTGAATGAATCCTTTGAAGAGCAGGTGTGCATGCTGGAATGGATCGAGATAGAGGAAGCTGATATGCTGAAAATTTTGCCCGATATTAATATTGACAAGTCGCCAGACCCGGACCAGATTTGTCCTCGGATGCTTTGGGAAACCAGAAATGCAATTGCTTCTTTGCATCCTCGGTCTCCACTGGAATCGTACATGAGGACTGGAGAGAGGCAAATGTAATTCGTCTCTTCAAGAAAGGAAATAGGGAAATCCCTGACAATTACAGACCAGCAAGTCTCGCGTCTGACGTCTGCAAGGTGTGAGAAAGGATTCTGAGGGATAGGATTTACGACCATCTGAAAGACCATAGCTTGATTAAATGCAGTCAACACGGCTTTGTGAGGGGCAGGTCATGCCTCACAAACTTATCGAATTTTTTGCGGAAGGTTAGAGGTTTCGTTGATGGTATAGAGGGCTGTTGTAGGCTGCAGCGGGACATTGACAGGATGCAGAGATGGGCTGAGAGGTGGTAGATGGAGTTCAACCTGGATAAATGCGAGGTGATGCATTTTGGAAGGTCGAATTTGAAAACTGAGTACAGGATTAAGGATAGGATTCTTGGCAGTTTGGAGGAAGTGAGGGATCTTGGTGTGCAGGTACATAGATCCGTTAAAATGGCCACCCAAGTGGACAGGATTGTTCAGAAAGCAAATGATGTTTTGGCTTTCATTAAGAAGAGGTATTGAGTTTAAGAGTCGTGAGATCTTGTTGCAGCTCTATAAAACTTTGGTTAGACCGCACTTGGAATACTGGTTGCCCTATTATAGGAAAGATGTGGATGCTTTGGAGAGCGTTCAGAGGACGTTTACCAGGATGCAGCCTGGACTGGAGGGCTTATCTTATGCAGAGAGGTTGACTGAGCTCAGACTTTTTTCACTGGAGAAAAGGAGGAGGAGAGGGGACTTAATTGAGGTATACGAGATAATGAGAGGGATAGATAGAGTCGATAGCCAGAGACTATTTCCCAGGGCAGAAATGGCTAACATGAGGGATCATAGTTTTAAGCTGGTTGGAGGAGAGTATAGAGGGGATGTCAGAGGCGGGTTCTTTACACAGAGAGTTGTGAGAGTATGGAATGCGTTGCCAGCAGCAGTTGTGGAAGCAGGGTCATTGGGGACATTTATGAGACTGCTGGAAATGCATATTGTCACAGAAATTTGAGGGATCAATGGTTGGCACAACATCGTGGGCTGAAGGGCCTGAACTGTGCTGAACTGTTCTATGTTCTATGTTCTATATTAAGGCCAGTCACTTTTGTCTGAGCCCTTGTGTTCACCTCTTCTGTTAATATCAATAGGCATGTTACCAGACCAGGGAATGTTTTATTCAAACAGAGGGTAGTGAAGGTCAGGAAATTTCTATTCCAGAGGATTATCGAGCTAGATCACTGTAAGAACTTAAAGAGGAATTAGATGGATTTTGATCTGTCAAATAGTTGAGTGTGATAATTAATTGCGCATTAAATAGGATTTGACACCTACTGCAAATCTTGACAAAGTGCAAGGCTGGCTTGGGCGGAAACGACCTGCTCCTGTTTCTGATGTTCTCACATTCTATTATTGGAATATTCGTCATTGTTATATTTATGGAAGTTCTATTATTGAACGTTGCACTCAGGGAGACCAGACGATTTTGTGAGCCAGCTCTGGGTGAGGTTTGGCTGTATTCACAGGAAACCTGACTCTACAACATGACCGGCAAAGGAAGCACAGCTACGGAGAGGTAAAGCTCTCTAAAGAGAGATGGCTACCCTCTTTCTTACAAAGCTTTGGATCTCCAAATACATTTTCGAAACCACCCAAAACTATACGACAGTATTGACGTGCTGTGAATACTCTCCTCTGTCTCTGTGCAACAGGTTATATGAGTAAGTGGCCTCCAATTGCTTCTGTGTAACGGATTTGAGAGGCTGAGTGGATTCTCCTGCTCCTTGGATGCTGCCTGACCTGCTGTGCTTTTCCAGCAACACATTTTCACCTCAGTTATATCTTTATTGAGCATCACATCCACTTCCTTCTGGACTTGTGCGACTCTGAAAGTATTAAGATTATAGGGGTGCTGTTTTATTGGAACAGCTTTCCCTGCTTCCACCTCATGCACAATTGTATGAGTCCTCCACATCTTATTCCTGAAACAGGTAGTTCACTATCCTATTCCATTACTCGTGGACTTCCTTATTGTTTAACAGATTTTGAGTTATATCAAAACTCCACGACATCTGGTCTTGCTTTTTCACTCTGCAGTGTAGTAACTCACACTGTTCCTGAAGTTCCTGCTCTCTATTACAATAAGGTTTCATGACTTACCAGAAACTGTTTTTTTTGTCTGAGGTCCTTACCAGTAGTGTACCTAAATCAACTTTTTTCTCATGATGATAGCAACCACTTAACTTGGTTTTCAGGGTTTCTCCTACCATTGCTAACAATATTAATGCATCAACCCCACGGGAAGTCGTCGTAAATTCAGAGTATTTATTTACTACGTGCTTCTTTATATCCTGAGACCTCTTCAGATGCGGTTCAGCTAATTCAGCTACATCTCCTTCTCCTTAATATCTCCTTCTCGTCAGATATATAATCAAAGTGTGAGATCTTAGACTTCAATCCTGTCAATTTCACGCTAATTCATTTCAAAGTCCCTCTCATTTCATGTCCGATCATTAACTCAAAGGAAGCAAATTGAGTAGATTCATTTGGGGCATCTCTAATGGCAAAAAATGCAAATGGAACAAATTATTATAATCATTCTGGTAATATTGCCCGTATGCTCATAACACGGTCTTCATGGTCCGATTCCAGCTTTGTAAACCTCCCTCGGATTCAGGATGAAATGTACTTGATTTAAAGTGCTACATGCCATAGCTACCCATGACGTCCTTAAACAGGCTAGCAGTAAAATTAGACCCTTGGTCTTATTGAATCACTATGGGTAGCACATACGACGTGAAGGAAGATAATAACTCATCTTCCGCCCTTTTTAACCTTAATATTCCGTAATGAAGTTGCCTCTGGACATCTGGTAGAAACATCCATTTTGGTTAGCAAATACTGGTTCCACCTTTTAGATTTAGGAAGGGGATCTACACAGTCAATCATAACCTGCGTGAAAAGTTTTTCAAATGTGGGAATTGGCAACAAAGGTTCTCGTTTTATTACTGCCTGTGCTTCCCTACCATTAAATATGCATGACACGTACAGCAAAAGATAACCGCATCCTTGCATATTCCAATCCGATAGAAAACTTTTTGCATCTTTGCCTAGGTGATACTTACACCTAAGTGATCTCCTCCTCGTAATTCATGTGCTACCCGTAACAGTTCCTATCTGTAGACAACACAATCTCGTGCACTTCTGCCCATTTCTTCTCTGCACTAACCTTCTATGGACTCATTTTCCGAGTGTGCATACATATATGGCAGTCTCTTCTTTCTCTTGTAAGGTTCATTAGCCTTTCAGGACTAATCACTTCTGCATGATCCTCTGCCTGTTGGTTTTCGCAGCACAATTGCATGAAACAGGGCATCTGCTATCAGATCCTTAGCTCCTTCATCTTTCTGTTTATACTTTTCTTCTTACTGTGACTGATGATTGTGAGATCTTGCTACTGCACAGTCTGGAAAATTTCCAAGGTATTTCTCTTTTAACTCCTGAGTTCCCTGCTCTTCCCTTGGCTTAACCACAACAATGGGTGTCAATCCCAGCTCAGATACTGATAAATCGTTCCCAGGTTTAAAAAACCCTGCATTTCTGGAAATGACACTCTATCAATCACTCCCATTGTTTATTCTCCAATCTTAATTTGGCATTCCAACCTGATCTTACATAGGACAACGCTAAACTTCTGCCCATCTATTGCACAAATTAACACTCTCTCGAGTAACAGGTCAGTAAGAGTGCAAATACTTTCGCATCGTACTATTAGAGACTGATTAGATTCTATATCTCTCAAAATTAGTACTTCTTTCTCGTCTCCACCTGTTCTTTCTGAGTAAACTTTACTCGCAGAGGGGAATACATTTCAGTGATCAAGCACCAACTCGATACCCAGCCCTGCCTAATCTGTTCATTCTCCTGCAGCTCGTAAACTTTTCTTGGGGTTTCCTTTTTACTTTCACTAATGCCTTAGCCTCTTTTTCGACGTCCTTTCCCACAGTGCCTGTCTTTAACGACTGGCACTATGTGTATACGTGTCCCACTTTGCTACAGTCTATTGGGCTTCCTTTTGTGCTCTACTCTTTATTTTGCACGTTAGAATCTCCCCTTCGCACAATTTCAATCCCTCAAAAAATGACATACTTACTTGAAGCTCAACTTTTCCTGATGCACCAATGCCTATTCATCTGCCATATTTGATGCTTTTCGAAATTCTTGAAGTTTCTGTTCACCCATACGAAATTTTATCATCTCTGGAAGTGAGTTTTTAAGCTCCTCCAGCAGAATAATCTCTCTTGGAGTTTTGTCGGTTTTACCTGTTTTTAAGGCCTGCACTCATTTAACAAAGCTAAATTTTAATTCTTTTGAGCTCAACATAAGTCTGACATGGTTCCTTCTTTCTGTTTCTGAACCGTTGATTTCCACTTCTGGTACTAATTCATAAGCACTCGAAATAGCCTGTTTGACATCTACATGATCTCTTTATCCCTTATCTGACAGCGCTGCAAATACGTCACGAGCTCTGTCTATCAGCTTAGATTGAACTAGCATTGCCCACAAGTTCTCAGACCCCTCCATCTGCCCAGCCAGTTTTTCAAATGAAATGAAGAAGTATCCGACATCTTTTTCATCAAAATGTAGGAGAAAGTGAGGACTGCGGATGCTAGAGATCAGAGCTTAAAAATGTGTTGCTGGAAAAGCGCAGCAGGTCAGGCAGCATCAAAGGAGAAGGAGAATCGACGTTTCGGGCATAAACCTTGAATGCTTATGCCTGAACCGTCGATTCTCCTTCTTCTTTGATGCTGCCTGACCTGCTGCGCTTTTTTAGCAGCACATTTTTAAGCTCATCAAAATGTAGCAATGTTTAACATATTTTTGTATCACTACTTTTTCTCTTCATTTCGATATTATTAATTTGATTTTCCTGACTCATTTTCAATTCTGAAGTTCACGTTCTCTATACCTAGCTCTTTCTTCTCACTCTTTCTCTCCTTTGTCCCTCTCTTTGTTCGTACCTTTCTTCTCTCTCTTTGTTTAGCTAAGAACCTTGTCTCCCTTTTGTTTTCCCCTCTTTTTCTTTCTTCTCTCTTGCTCTTTCTTTTCTCTCTCTCTCTCTTTCGTCTCTCTCTTTCTCTCAGATTTTTCCCTGTCTTTATTGTCAAGCTCCATTTTCCTCAATTCTAATTAAAGTTGATCTACCTCTAGTGCACTTGTATGTTTCACTGACACAATCTAAGTGAGTGACTAACTCCACAACAATTTCAACTTTACTTCTGAAACTAACTAAACCGAATTCTAACCTATTTGCTGATTCTAAAGATTTGACCCTTTAATGTCTTTATAAACGTTTCTTGCTAATTTGCGAATCATCTTCAAACTTCTGGACCTCTAGCAATTTTAACAGCCAGTTCTCTCACGTTTAACTTAACCAACAACAGCCACATAAAATAAATAAATTGCCTCACATAAGTTTTGTTTTAAAGATTTGTTTTAAAGACCTCTCTTCTGAGGCCAAGACATTGTGTCATGTAAAATACCAAGAGACTGTCAGACGTTCCACATTCTCAAACACACATAAATAACATACTAACGTAAACACACTGAGGCGCGTATTTACGTTCACAAGGGAAACCTGTCAGTATTTCTCTTGCTTCGTGGCGAGTCTGTCACTATTTTACGCGCTCTGAATAGTGTGTGTCAGCATTTCTGTATATCATTCGGCGGTGTGTCATTATTTGACTGCATCTTCAGGGAGTATGCCAATGTTTCTGACGCCCTGTAGCGAGTATTTAAATATTTCACTTGTTCACACCAGTGAGTATGTTAGTATGTCAAGTTGTTCCGTGTGGAGTGTAACTGTAGTAAATGTTCACTGTTTGCAGGTATCAAACCTGGAAGTATTGAAAATTATGTGCAGGATGTTGTGGAACTCCAACAGAGCAGCAAGCAGTCGCTGCATTGTTCAAGTATATGGAAAATGAGGATCAATGCAAAGGAATGGGAGATGATGTCCTTTGCTAGAAAGACATTAAAAGATATTACTAAATAGGCTGTACTATTGTAAATGAACTGCAGCAGCAGAGTGTCCTGTGTAGAAATAAGCACAGATTATTTAAGGCGTCAGGACAAGTGGGCAGCCACAGCTTCTTCATTCAGTAGCAATCAGACATTCCCATCGTCTTCTGGACTCCACGTAGGAAAAGAAGGGAAGTCATCCCGGATAAAAGCTGTCTCCTGCATAGACGGTTCAAAATCCCCTCCCGCTCCCCACTCCCCACCTCTGACCAAACACCTCAAAGTCTCCCGTGTTAACAGAGAGCAATGGGACCATTGGAAACATCATGGAGCAGGTCATCAGGGAGATGAGCCGAGCTTAGTGGTGCTGGAAAAGCACAACTATTCAGGCAGCATCTGAGGATCAAGGAAAATCGACGTTTGGAGCTAAAGCCCTTCAACAGAGTGGAAGGCAGGGAGCCTCCAGGGTAGAGAGATAAACGGGAGAGGATGGGCTGGGGACTAGGTAGCAAAGAATACAATGGATGGATGGGGGTAGGGATGAAGGTGATGGGTCAGAGAGAAGGGTGGAGGTGATAGATGGGAAGGAGGATTCGAATCCTTCTATTTTATCCAGACGAAAGGGGTAGCCATGGGCACCAGTATGGGCCCCAGCTATTCCTGTCTCTTTGTCGGCTATGTAGAACAGTCCATCTTACGTTGTTACACCAACAGCACTCCCCACCTCTTCCTCCACTACATTGATGACTGCATCAGAGCCACCTTGCGCGCCCATGAGGAGGTTGAGCAGTTCATCAACCTCAACAACACCTTCCACCCCGACCTTAAATCCACTTGGATCACCTCGGATACCTCCCATCCCTTCCTGGACCTCTCCATCTCCATCAATGACGACCGACTTGACACTTGACATTTTTACAAATCCCCTGACTCCAATAGCTACCCGGATTACACCTCTTCCCACCCTACCTTCTGAAAAAATGCTATCCCGTATTCCCAATTCCGCCGGCTCCTTCGTATCTGCTCCCAGGAGGACCAGTTCACACCATAGAACACACCAGATGGCCTCCTTCTTTAAAGATCACAATTTCTCTTCCCACGTGGTTGAAGATGCCCTCCAATGCATCTCATCCACATCCCACACATCCACCTGCAAACCCCACTCCTCCAACTGTAACGAGGACAGTATCCCCCTAGTCCTTACCTTCCACCTTACCAACCTTCGCATAATCCGCATCATTTGCTGACATTTCCGCCACCTCCAAACGGACCCCACCACCAGGGATATATTTCCCTCCCCACCCCTTTCCGCATTCTGCAAAGACCGTTTCCTCTATGACGACCTGGTCAGGTCCACACCCCCATCAACGGCATGGTGGCACAGTGGCTAGCACTGCTGCCTCATAGCGCCAGAGACCCGGGTTCAATTCCCACCTCAGGCGACTGACTGTGTGGAGTTCGCACGTTCTCCCTGTGTCTGCGTGGGTTTCCTCCGGGTGCTCGGGTTTCCTTCCACAGTCCAAAGATGTGCAGTTCAGGTGAACTGGCCATGCTAAATTGCCCGTAGTATTAGGTAAGGGGTAGATGTAGGGGTATGGGTGGGTTGCGCTTCAGCGGGGCGGTGTGGAGTTGTTGGCCCAAAGGGCCTGTTTCCACACTGTAAGTAATCTAATCTAAACTAACCAACACTCTCCTACTGGCACCTTCCACTGCCACCGCAGGAATTGCAAAGCCTGTGCCCACATCTCCCTCTTCATGTCCATTCAAGGCTCCAATGCAGCCTTCCACATCCGCAAATGCCATTTATTGTATCTGTTGCTCCCGATGTGGTGTCCTTTATATTGGGGGACTGGACGCCTTCTCGCAGAGCATTTTAGGGAACATCTATAGGACACAAGCACCAATCAACCCCACCGCTCTGTGGCCCAATACTTCAACTCTACCTCCCACTCTCTCGAGGACATGCAGGAACTGGGCCTCCTCCAACGCCACTCCCTTGTCACCCAACACCTGGAGGAAGAACGCCTCATCTTCCACCTCGGAACACTTCAACCCCAGGGCATCATGTGGACTTCACCAGTTTCCTCATTTCCCTTCCCCCACCTTACCCCAGTTCCAACCTTGCTGCTCAGCACCAGGCTCATGAACGGTACTACCTGTCAATCTTCCTACAGTTCCACCCTCCTCTCTCCCCATATCACTTTCTTCCCCACCCCTATCCACCCAATGTATTCTTTGCTACCTTCTCCCCAGTCCCATCCCCTTCCCATTTATCTCTCAACCCTGGAGACTCCCTACCTTCTGTCCTGATGAAAGGCGGTTTTCCTGCTCCTCGGATGCTGCCTGACTGGCTGTGCTTTTCCAGCACCACTATAATCTAGACTCTAATTCCCAACATCTGCAGTCCTCACGTTTGCATCAAGGAGATGAAGCAACACTTCCAATGTCTGAAACGATCAGAGTGAACTCTCCAATATAAACTGTAACACTAAGTCATATACTCTCTCTCTCGATTTCCGTTGTGTATGGCTATTCATTCTTCCTGGAAAAATTCACAGATTCACAGGTCCCAACATTGTATTCCTTCATCCAAATTGCCCATTGAGTATCCATTTAGCGATTCTCTACCTCCTCTAGATAATTTCTGTTCTCACCTACCTTAACAAGCATCATTAGAATACATTTCTTCCATTTGTCTCAACAATTGTTATAAATTGCAAGTAGTTGAGCAACCAACACTGGTCAGTCTCGCAGTACCGTCGTATTTTCCGTTAAACTGGTAAAGATGAATTTATCCGAGTGAGTGGTATCTTCAAACGTGGCTGACACTTTTTCTTTGCCAGCACTGTGTGCTGGGTGCTCGTAACGATACTATTAGGGACAGATACGTTTGTGATAGGTAGTTTTCTGAGAATATTTCCCTCTTGTTGGTTCAACCATCACTCCCCACAGTCTGGCAGCTGTGTAACTAAGGCTTTGCTCTGTTCAATCAGTGGTGGGACTGTGGAGACTCTCTTGGTGATGGGCATTGACGTACCACACGCATAACGCCCTTGTCACCCTCAGTGCTTCCTCCGATTTGTTTCCAACATTGAGGAAAACTGATTTGTCACCGAGGGCTGATATGGAGGGCAGTAGATGTCCATCAACAGGCGAATTCTTCCACCATAATGAGATTGCTATAATGAGACTTCTCGTGTTCTGGAAACAAATTTTGGGAATTCCAGGGTAACTCCATTCCTGACTGCATAACACGGTACCACCACCACTGGTGGATCTGTCCTGCCGGAAGGACAAGATGTAACCAGGTATGGTGATGGAACTTCATTAAGCATTAGAGAGCCGGTCTGACTCTGTGAGCATGACAATGTCAGAATCTTTCATGACCAGTCAAAATGAGAAAAGACATAACAATGGAGCAGGGCACAGTTGTTTAACAAACTGAGTGAAAGGCATTATATCCGAATGTGTGTTGTATTTTTAAGAAAGGTTGAGGAATTTCCTGCATAAATTAAGGTACATGGATGTGGTTTAATGGCATTAGAGAGACCTGGCTACAGGGAGACTGATACTTGGAACTGAATATCCAGAATATTTAATATTTAGAAATAGTAAGCAAGAATGAAAAGGGGTTGATGTAGATCTATGAATAAGGGTTTGATACTTGCATGCTTTTAAAAGTAAATTATCAAGGTATCAGCTTAATCTTACTGTTTTTGTGTGCAATATGTCAGTTGAGTTGAGTTTGGGGAGAGCTTCCCAAAATGAAGCTGAGTGGATCTCAACAAACTTAATGGGCAGAAGCGGTTTCGTGACATTAATCTTTCGGACTCTATCATGTTCTGTACCCGATATTCCCCAAAATATTCTAACACAGACACTGCCTGAAACATTCTGTACCCATTCCCCGGCACTTTCTCTACCCGAAATTCTCCAGAATGTTATATAACCCACATTCCTTGGAATATTCTATAACGGACATTCTCTTGAACAGTTTATAACCAAAATTCTGCAGAACCTTCTATAACTGACATTCCACAGAACATAGAGTAACCAACATTCCCCACAACATTCTATACCCGACATTCTCTGGAACATTCTGTACCCAACATTCCCTGGAACATCTTATAACTGCATTCTCCACAGTATTTTATACACCCCATTCTCCAGATCATTGTATACCCGATATTCCTCAGAACATTTTACACCCGACTTTCCCTGGAACATTCTGTAACTGATATTCTCTGGAATATCCGATACCCAATATTCCCCAGAACATTCTGGAACTGACATCCTCCAGAGTATTCCATAAAAGACATTATTTGTGAACGGCCGGACGTCAGTTAATTAAAGAAACACAAGATCCCGAGAGAAGAGCACCCATTCCAGGGAGAAGGAGACACCGCTTTCTAAGTCCCGTCAGGTAGTTAAAAGGATAAATAAGTTTTCCTTGTGTTTATATTTCTTCACGACAGAGGATCCAATACAATCTGGAGTAAAGGATAGAAATTTCCAAATTCCCGTTTGTCTTGAAAGAAATGGAGAAGAATCCTTCAGGACGACAAGGTTTTCACTGTCCGCATTACGATTTCTAAAGAAGTGACCCGTGTCTGCTCTTCAGTAATTGCATGTACGGGAATGTTCTAAAAAGCAGTTGTGCTTTTGGATGTGTATCTGTGTGTTTGGAGAGGGAGAATTTCTTGTGTTTTACATCACATTTTTATAAGTAATTCACATCTTCCTATTTGTTACTTCAATTACATCATCTCTGTCCTCAATAAAACTGATAGCTCTGCTTCCGGGCGGATGTATAATGTGTTGTTTTCCTTCCTCACAGTGAACGTACTAACGATCTATGTCCTGCTTTATAAAGATTGTGGTTTGTCTCCATGTGTGAGTCGTTACTTGGGAGCCATGGCAGTGGCGGACCTACTGGTCATTATCATTGACCTCATAATGAGACACATTCCATTTGTTTATAAGGAACAGTTTTATTTCCTGAAGTCCATCCCCGTGTGTAATATCCACGCTGTGCTGCTTTATGCAGCCACTGACTGTTCTGTCTGGTTCACCGTCACTTTCACCTTCGATCGATTTGTGGCCATTTGTTGCCCGAAGCTTAAAAGCAAATATTGCAGTGAGAAAACGGCGGCTGTGACTCTGGTAACAGTGACTGTGTTGAGCTTTTTAAAGAACATTTTCTGGTATTTTATGCTTTCAGCTCAGTATCGGCTTGGGAACTTCCCCTGGTTTTGTGAGGCAACAGACGATGTTCATAACTCTCTTGTGTGGGTCACAATCGAGTTCCTCCACCACTTTCTAACCCCGGTTCTTCCATGTCTCCTGATTCTGCTGCTCAATGCTATCACCATCAGACACATTTTAGTCACCAATAGAGCCCGCAGGAGACTCAGGGCTCACACCAATGTGGACGCTCAGTGTGACAGAGAAATGCAAAATCGAAAAAAATCTATTATTTTACTGGTTGTGATCTCGGCCAATTTTATCTTATTATGGTCAACATTAATGACGTTTGTTGTGTGGAAACGGATGAGTTTTTTGTGGAATAGGTTTGTATATTTGCCTTGGTTTGTGTTTCGATTGGGCTTCACGCTGCAGCTCCTCAGCTGCTGCACAAACACAGTGATTTATGCCGTGACACAGGCTAAGTTTAGACAACAGCTGACGGACGTGCTGAAATATCCCTTTATCCGAATTCATCAATCAATCAAAATCACTCATTAATCAATCCATCTAGGATTTTCTTATTTCTGTTTCAGTAACGAAGCAGTCTGTCGCTATGGTAACAGATTGGGGGTAGTACTGGTTTATCCAAATTTATCCCACAGGAGATAACGGAGACACATTTAAATGTTTCTGTCAACTCAGGGACCAATGAGAAAAGGCACTTACTGTTTCTATCACATCAATTTGTAATTAATAAAGATGTTAATTGAAAGGGGCAATGCAGCAGAGTCAACTAAATTGTCGTTTGTCGTTGTGGTGAAAAGCTGAGCTGGAGAAAGACAAACACAGCCTCAACTCCTGATCCTCAGAGAAGCAGCCTGAGCTCAGGAGTTGGTTTAAAGTCACTGTGTACTTGCTTTCACCTCTGGTGTTACATACTCTCCCCATTCTACTACACTCACTCTCCATCTTGCGCTGTGTCTCTCTCTCTCTCTCTCTCTCTCTCTACTTCTAAATCTCCCTCACTCTTACTTGCCTAACACTTCAGTTTCCTTCCATGGTAACAGGTTTGCAAGCCGTTACTAGGAGAACAGAGTTGGCATGGTTCACATTTCGTTGCGAGGGGATCAGAATGGGGATGAGTTCATGAGTTACTAGGGGAACAGAGCTGGTAGTTGCAAGGTCAATAAAGTTGGGATAACTCACAGGCCATTGTTGGGGGAACAAAATAGGGAAGCATCGGTACAACATTGCTGGTGACATGGAATTGGAGCAGGGTAACAGGCTGTTGCTGGGAGAACAGAATGGGAATTTGTTCACAGGCCCTTGCTGGGAGAACATTCAGGAGATGGGTTCACAATCAGTTCCAAGGAGAATGGAGTGGAGATGAGTTTCCAGGTTGTTACGGGAGCACATACTGGAGATTGAATCACAGGCTAATGCTTGGAGAAACAAATTGGGATGGGTTCACAAGCAGTTGCTTAGGGAACAGACTGGGGATGGGTTCACTGTCCATTTCGAGGAGAACAGCGTGGGTTTTGATGTGCAGTATGTTGCGAGGGAAATGCCGTGAGGATGGGTTAAATGGGCCATTCAGAGCTGAGTGGAGTGGGAATGTGTTCAGAGGCAGTTGCTCAGGGAACAGAATGGGAATGGGTTGATGGGCTGTTTCTTAGGGAACAACTCGGGGATGGGTTCACAGGCTGTTGCTAGGAGAACAGATTTGGGACAGGTTCACATGCCATTGCAACAGACGAGTGTGGTAATGAATTTGCAGGCTTTTGCGAGCGAAATAGGGTAAGGATGGGGTCACAGGCCATTGCTCGGGCAACAGCGTGGGAATGCGTTCACAGGCAGTTGCTAGGCGAACACATTCGGGTTGGGTTTAGAGGCCAGTGTTATGAGATCAGAGTTGGAAAGGATTCACATTCCATTGCTATGGGAACAGTGTGAGGATTGGTTCACAGACAGTTGCTGGAGGAACAAAGTAGGAATGGGTTCACAGGCCGATTCCAAGGAAACAGAGTCGGATTGAGGTTACAGCAAGGAGAGTAGAATGGAGATGAGTTCACAGGGTGTTCCTATGAGAATGGGAATCAGAGTGGGAATGGATGGTTGGTAGAGGAACAGAGGTCACAGGCAGTTGCTCAGGGACAGAGTTGTTATGGGGTCACAGATCATTGCTATGGTAACAAAGTTGAGATAGATCAACGGGTCGTTGCTGGGATAAAATGTTGGGGATCGGTTCACAGCCCATTGTTAGGAGAACAGATTTGGAATTTATTCCTATGCTGTTACTGGGAGAACATTCTGGGAATGTGTTCACAGTGCATTGCAAGGAGAACAGATTGGCGATAGGATGACCAGTCGTTGCTAGTAGAATGGTGTGGGGATTCATTCATGTACCGTTGATAAGGGAACAGAATGGGAATTGGTTTACTGGCCGTTGCTAGGGAAACAGAGTTGGGATGGGCTTACAGGCTGTTGCTAAGGGAACAGTGTTCACTTTATTTTCCACAGGCCGTTGCTTGGAGAATATTCTGTGGATGGTTTCACAGCCTGATGCAAGGAGAACGTAGTGGGAATGGATTTGCAGGCAATTGCTAGGGGAACAGAGTGGGAATGGGGCCCAGGTCATTCCTAGGCGAACAGAGTGGGAATGGATTCATAGGGCGTTGCTAGGGAAGCAGACGGGGATAATGTCACCGGTCATTTCTTGGGGAAAGGGTGGGGACGGGTTCACATGCCATTTCGAGGAGAATAGTTGAGGATTGCATTCAGAGGCTTTTGCTCGATAGAGAGGCAATAGAGCCACAGACGTTTCCTGTCGGAAAAGAGCCAGGATGGGTTCACAGTCTGTTGCAAGGCGAACAGAATGGAACTTTTTCAGAGGCTTTTGATGGGAGAACAGACTTGACGTTTGTAAACAGGCCGTTGGGATCGGTTCACTCTATGTTGTAAGGAGGAAAGAGTGATAATGATTTCAGTTAGTTGCTAGGAGAACAGAGAGAGGATGTCTTCACAGGCCATTGCGAATGGAAGAGAGAGGGAATGTGGTCACAGGCCGTTTCTAGGACAACATATGTGGGAATGTGTTCAGAGGCCGTTGCTGGGGTAGCAATGTGGTGATGGGTTGGTAGGTGGTTGCTCGGAGAACAGAGTGTGCATGACTTTGTAGGCCGTTGCGAGGTGAATGAAGTCAGGTGTGGCTTTGTTAGTCAAGTACAGTATAACGGTGGCCAAAAGAACTTTTGACGAGGATGTGTCTACCGAAGTGGTATGGGCTGAAGTCAGAAACACGTGAGGAGAGTTCATACTGTTGTGAGTTTTGTTATAGTCCTTCACAAAGTTCCAGGGATGTGGAAGTGAGGATTTACAAAAGGATTCTGGGTGGGTGTGAAAGGAACAGGTTGGTCATCATGGAGAATTTAACTTCCCCAACTTTGACTGAAAATGCTATAACTCTAGCACGTCAGATGGATCGGTTTTTGTCCAATGTGTGCAGGAGTGTTTCCTGAAATAGTATGTCGAAGGTCCAACAAGAGGGTCTGGTACTTTGTAATGTACCACGCCATGTGTTTGAATTAGTGGTAGGACAGCACCTTGGCGAAAATGATCCTAATTTGGTTATGTTTAGTTTAGCGATGTAAAGGGACAGGACATGCCACAGGATAAGAGTTATAGATCGGGAAGGTCAAATATAATGCGATTAGGCAAGACTTAGGAGGCATAGAATGGGGTTGCAAATGCAGGGGATGGGGACAATCGAAGTGTAGAACTAGTTTAAGGAACAGATATTGCGTGCCCTTGGTCGTTATGCCCCTGTCAGGCAGGCAGGAAGTGATAAAGTAAGGGAACCATGGTTTATTAAAGAAATTGTACCTCTTCTTCAGTGAAAGAGGGAGGCTTATGTGACGTTGAGATGAGGGGTTCAGATGAGGCAACGGAGAGTTACAGAATAGATGCAGAGTATTTAAAGAGAGAGTTGAGAAAAGCAGGGAGGGGACATGAGCAGTCTTTAGCAGCTGGAATAAAAGAGAACCCTGAAGCTTATGTGATGAATAAAAGGATGGCTAGGTTATGAATAGAGTCAGTCAAAGATATAAATGGGAGTTCATGTGTGGACCCTGTGGAGATCGTAGAGGTGCTAAACGGATATTTTTCATCTGCATTCACTCAGGAAAAGGAGAATATTGTAGAGAAGAAGACTGAGATGCAGACTATTACATGAGAAAGGATTGAGGTTAGTAAGGAGGAGCTGTTGTCAATTCATCCCTTGGGCTGGATGAGATTTATCCATGGATTCTCTGGGAAGCTAGGCAGGAGATGGCGGAACCGTTGACCTTGATCATTTAGTCGTCATTGTCTACAGGTATTCTATCAGAGGACTGGATGATTGCAAATGTTGTGCCGTTGTTCAAGAAACACAGCAGAGATGACCCAGGTAATTATAGACCTGCGAGCCTTACGTCGTCTGTAGGAAAAAATTTGGAAAGAATTGTAAGGAATAGAATTTATTATCATCTTGCAAGCAACAATATGATTGGAGATAGTAAACATGGCTTCGTCAAGGGCAGGTCGTGTCCGACAAACCTCATTGAGTTTTTTGAGAAGATGACCAAGCACGTGGATGAGGGTAGGCAGTTGACGTGGTGTATATAGACTTCAGCAAAGCCTTTGGATAAGGTTCCACATGGTTGGCTTTTGTAGAAAGTGCAGAAGCAAGGGATTGAGGGCGATTTAGCAATTTTAATTATAAACTGGCTTTCTGTAAGAAGCAGCGAGTGGACGTTGATGAAAAATATTCAGGCTGGAGTCTGGTTACTAGTGGTATGCCACAAGGATCTGTTTTGGGGCCACTGCTCTTTGTCATTTTATAACTGAGTTGGATGTAGGCATAGTTGGAAGGGTTAGTAAGTTTGCTGATGACACTAAAGTCGGTGGAGTGGTGGACAGTGTGGAAGAATCTCGCAGGTTGCAGGGGAGACTTGGACAAACTGCAGAATTGTGCTCAGATATGGGCAAATGGAGTTGAATGCAGATAAATGTGAGGTGACTTGCTTTTGGAAGAATAACAGGAAGGCAGAAAACTGGGTCAATGGAAAAATTCTTGGTAGTGTGGGTGTACAAAGGGATCTTGGTGTCCATGGGCGAGTTTACACCCAGGTTCATAATACTGTTTGGAAGGCATACAGTATGCTAAATTTTCTTTATAGAGGGGATGAGTTCTAGAGCCGTGATGACATGCTGCAAATGTACAAAATGCTAATGTGGCTTCACTTGCGATATTGTGTACAGGTCTGCTCACCCCATTACAGGAAGGATATGGAAACATTGGAAAAGATGCAGAGAAGATTTACCAGGATGTTGCCTGGTCTGGATGGAAGGTCTTATTTGGAAAGGCTGATGGACTTGGGTCTGTTCTCATGGGAGGGAAAGGGGCTAAGAGGGGATTTAATACAGACATGCAGAATGGCCAGAGGATTAGTGTGGACAGTGAGAGTCTCTTTCCTAGGACGATGACGTCGGCTTGTAAGAGTGGGTCATAGTTGCAAATGGGAGGAGGGGTAACAGGTTTAAGGCAGAAGTCAGAGGCAGGTTTTTTTACTCAGAGAGTGGTAAGGGCATGGAATGTCCTGCCTGCCAACGTAGTGAACTCAGCCACACTAGGGGCATTTAAACGGTGTTTGGATTAGCATATGGATAATGATGGGATAGTGTAGAGGGATAGGCTTAGATTAGTTAAAAGTTGGTGCAACATCAAGGGTCGAAGCGCCTGTTCTGCACTGTATTGTTCTATATTCCAGGATGGATTCAGAGAGCGTTGCCAGATAAACAGAGAAGGGGTACAGGTCATAGTTTGTGGAATAGTGTTAGGATTGGTTTACAGGTCACCGCTAGAAGAGCAGACTGGAAATGGATTCATAGGACGTTAGTATGTGAAAAGTGTGGGGATGGTTTCAAAGGCTGTTACATCGAGAACAAATTTGAGATAGGTTAACAGGCTGTATTATCCAGCACAGAGTGGAGATGGGTTCACTGGCCGTTGCAGGGGGAAGAGAGCCTGGATGGTGTCAAAGGCAGTTGCTAGGAGAACAGAAATCTGATGAGTTCACAGACTATTGCTAGTGTACTGAAGGTGAAATAGATCGACAGGCTTTGCTGGGAAAACAGGATGGGGGTGGGTTCACAGACCATTACTTGCACAATAGAATGTGAATTTATTCACAGGCCGTTCCTGGGAGAGCATTCTGCGGATGAGTTCAGAGTCTGCTGTAAGGAGAACAGCACAGGCATGGATTCACACTCTGTTGCAAGTAGAACAGAGTGGGAATGGGTTCACTGGCCATTGTTAGGGCATTAGAGTCTAGATGTGCTCACAGGCATCCTTCAGAAAGCGGACTAGCGACGAATCAAACTCTTTTCCTGTGGGAACGTCGTGGGAATAGGTTCACAGTTTCTTAATAGTACAACACAGTGGTAACTAGCTAACAGTCCCTTGATGGAAGAATTGACTTTACACAAGGGTTGATAGGGCATTGCTTGGAGAACAGAGTGGTGATAACTTCACTGGCCGTTGCAAGGGAAACAGTTGAGATGGGACAACAGGCTGGGAGAAGAGAGTGGCAACAAGTTCACAAGTAATTGCTAGGAGAAGAGAGTGGCGACAGGTTCACAGACAGTTGCGAGGAGAACAGCGTGGGGATGGCTGGTGCTAGGAGCCAGAGCGTGGCAGTTGCTAGAGGTATTCGGTGTGGATTGAGTCACAGCCCATTGCCAGTAGAATAGAATGAGACTGGGTTCACAGGTCTTTTCTATGAGAACAAAGTAGTGATGGGTTCACAGGAGAACAGAATTAAGATAAGTTTACACTTTGTTGCAAGGAGAGAAGAGTGAGGATGGGTTCACAGTATGTTCCCAAGGACAACAGAGTGAGGATGTGTTCAAAGGCCATTTGTAGAGGAACATGGCTAGGAGGGGTTCACAGGCCGTTGCTGGGGGAACAGAGTTGATCATTCTGTTCTCCCAGGGTCAGTGCTATAAGAGACATTGGTTTCAGTCTGCTCTGCCCTGGATCAGTGAGACACACACTGTGGGGTCAGTCTGTTTGCAGAGATAGCGAGGTCAGTCAGCTCCCCTGGGACCAATGATGCACACACTGTAGGTTCAGTCATGTCTTTCTGAGGTCAGTGTGGTCAGTCTGCTCGCCTCGGGGTCAGTGATACAGACACATTGGACTCACTCTGCTCTCCATGTTATTAGTGATATGGACACAGTGGGGGAGGTATATTCTGTCCGGGGTGAGTGATAAAAGACACAATGAGATCTCTTGGTTCTCACCAGGGTTAATAGTAAAAACAGAGTAGGGTCATTCTCCTCTATCCAGGGTTCGGTGAGAAGACACAGTTGGGTTCAGTTTACTCTCCACAGGTTCAGTGATGCACACACAGTGTGCTCAGTCAGGTCTCCACACAGTCAATGATACTCACACAGTGGAGTCAGTCTCCTCTCCCCATCGTCAGTGATACAGACATAGGTGTGTCAGTCGTTTCTCCATGGTGACAGTGATACAGACACAGCTTCATTAAGTCTGCTTTCTTGGCATCAGTGCTACAAATACGCTTCCAATCGTCATTGACACACACACAGAAAGGTCAGTCTCCTCTCCCCGGTGTCAGTCATACACCAACAGTGGGTTCAGTCTGCTCTCACTGGAGTCAGTAATACATCGACAGTGGGGTGAGACTTTTTTTGACGTCAGTGATACATACACAGTGGGGTCAGTCTGCTCTCTCTGGGGGCAGTGATAAGTAACTTGTGGGGTCAGCCTACTATCCCCATGGTCAGCGATAGAGACACAGTGGGGTCTGTGTGTAAACCACGGTGTAAATCATACAGAGCCACTGAGTTCAGCCTGCTTTTCCTGGTTCAGTAATGAACACACAATGGATCAGACTGCTCTCACCTGGTCAGTGAACAGTTACACAGATGTCAGTCAGCACTCCATTGTGTCAGTAATGCAGACATAGGGATGTCAATCTCCTTTCTCATGGGCACTGACACTGATAAGGGCGGTCAGTCTGTTCTGTCAGAGTTAGTGTTATTGACACAGTGGTGTCTTTTCTTCCCGTTCTCAGTGTTGCAGACATAGTGGAGTCAGTTTCCTCTCTCAGGGGCCAATGTTAAACACACATTGGCGTCAGTCTGTTCTCCTTATTGTCAGTGATAGACCCGCAGTGCGGGCAGTCTCCTCTCCCCGGAGTCAATAATGCAGATGCAGCGGGTGTAATCTGCTGTCCCGGTGTCAGTGACACAGGCACAATGAGGTCATTATGCTCCCAAGACGGTCAGTAATTCTCACAAAATGTTGTCAGTTTTGCTGTCCCCAGGGTCAGTAACACAGACTCAGTAGGTAATTGTGCTGCACACAGTACAAGTAATACACACAGTGGCATCAGTCTGCTTTATCCCGTGTCAGTACTGCATAAACAGTGGGGTAAGTCTACTTTCCAAGGGTCAGTGATACCTATACAGTGTGGCGTGTCTGCTCTCCCCAGTGTCAGTGATGTACACAGTGGAGTCAGTGTCATCTCCCCAGGGTCAGTCATGTACACACTGTGGCGTCAGTTAGGTCTCCCTGGGGACAGTACTACAGCCACCGTTGGGTCTGTCTGCTCTCCCCAGGCTCATTAATATAGACACGCTAGTGTCAGCCTGCTCTCCCCAGGCACAGACACAGCGGGGTCAGTCTGCTGTCCCCAGGGTCAGTGATACAGACACTGTAAGGTCAATCTGGTCTCTCCAGGGTCAGTGATGCACACACTGTGGTGTTATTCTGATTTGAAAAATGTGTTGCTGGAAAAGCGCAGCAAGTCAGGCAGCATCAAAGGAGCAGGCGAATCGACTTTTCGGGCATTAGCTCTTCTTCAGGAATGAGGAGGGTGTGCCAAGCAGGCTAAGATAAAAGGTGGGACTTGGGTGGGGGAGGGGGGGGGGAAGGGTGGTGGGAATGCGATAGGTGGAAGGAGGTTAAGGTGAGGGTTATCGGCTGGAGAGGGGGTGGGGGCGGAGTGGTCGGGAAGAAGATTACAGGTCAAGAAGGTGATGCTGAGTCCGAGGGTTGGGACTGAGATAAGGTGGGGGAGGGGAAATGAGAAAGCTGGAGAAATCTGCATTCATCCCTTGCAGTTGGAGGGTTCCTAGGCGGAAGATGAGGTGCTCTTCCTCCAGGCGTCGTGTTGCCATGGTCTGGCGATGGAGGAGGCCAAGTACCTGCATGCCCTTGGCGGAGTGGGAGGGGGAGTTAAAGTGTTCAGCCACGGGGCGTTTCGGTTGGTTTGTGTGGTTGTCCCAGAGATGTTCTCTGAAACATTCCATAAGTAGGCGGCCTTACTCCCCAATGTAGAGGTGGCCACATCGGGTGCAGCAGATGCAGGAAATGATGTGTGTGGAGGTGCAGGTGAATTTGTGACGGATATGGAAGGATCCCTTGCGGCCTTGGAGGGAAGTGAGGGGGGGAGGTGTGGGCGGAAGTTTTGTCTTGGTAGTGGGGTCTGTTTGGAGGTTGCGGAAATGACAAAGGATTATACGATGTATCTGAAGTTTGGTGGGGAGGTAGGTGAGGACCAGTGGGGTTCTGGCCTGGTGGCGATTGGAGGGGCCGGGTTCAAAGGCAGAGGAGCGGGATGTGGAGGAGATGCAGTGGGGAGCATCGTCAACCACATCTGAGGGGAAATTGTGGTCTTTGAAGAAGGAGGCCATCTGGGTTGTTTGGTATTGGAATTGGTCCTCGTGGGAGCAGATGCAGCAGAGGAGAAGGAATTGGGAATATGGGATGGCGTTTTTACAGGGGGCAGGGTGGGAGGAGGTGTAATCTCTGTGGGAGTCAGTCGGTTTATAGTAAATGACCGTGTTGAGTCGGTCGTGCGAGATAGAAATGGAGAGGTCTAGGAAGGGGAGGGAGGAGTCTGAGACGGTCCAGGTAAATTTGAGGCCGGGGTGGAAGGTGTTAGTAAAGTGGATGAACTGTTCAACCTCCTTGTGGGAGCACGAGGTAGCGCCGTTACAGTCATTGATGTAGCGGAGGAAAAGGTGGGCGGTGGTGCCAGTGGAGCTGCGGAAGATGGACTTTTCCACATATCCAATGAAGAGGCAGGCATAGCTGGGGCCCATGCGGATGCCCATGGCTACTCTTTTAGTTTGGAGGAAGGGTGAGGATTGGAAAGAGAAGTTGTTCAGAGTGAGGACCAGTTCAGTCAGTCGAAGGAGGGTGTCAGTGGATGGGTACTGGTTGGTTCGGTGGGAAAGGAAGAAGTGGAGGGCTTTGAGGCCTTCATGATAGGGGATGGAGGTGTATAGGGACTGGATGTCCATAGTGAAGAAAAGGCGTTGGGGGCCGGGGAAGCGAAAATCATGGAGGAGGTGGAGGGCGTGGGTGGTGTCCTGAATGTAAGTGGGGAGTTCTTGGACTAAGGGGGACAGGACCATGTTGAGGTATGCAGAGATGAGTTCGGTGGGGCAGGAGCAGGCTGAGACAATTGGTCAGCCGGGGCAGTCAGATTTGTGAATTTTGGGCAGGAGGTAGAAACGGCAGATGCGGGTTTGTAGGACTATGAGTTGAAGGCGGTGGATGGGAGATCCCCTGAGGTGATGAAGTTATGGATGGTCTGGGAGATGATGGTTTGATGGTGGGAGGTGGGGTTATGGTCAAGGGGGCAGTAGGGAGAGGTGTCCCCGAGCTGGTGTTTAGCCTCAGAAATGTAGAGATCGGTGTGCCAAACTACAACTGCACCTCCCTTGTCAACCCTCAGACTCAGCACCACCTTCTTGACCTGCAATCTTCTTCCCGACCTCTCTGCCCCCACACCCTCTCTGGCCTATCACCCTCACCTTAACCTCCTTCCACCTATCGCATTCCTAACGCCCCTCCTCGAAGTCCCTCCTCCCTACCTTTTATCTTAGCCTACTTGGCACACCCTCCTCATTCCTGAAGAAGGGCTTATGCCCTAAACGTCGATTCTCCTGCTCCTTTGATGCTACCTGACCTGCTGCGCTTTTCCAGCAAAACATTTTTCAGCTCTGATCTCCAGCATCTGCAGTCCTCACTTTCTCCTAGGTTATTCTGATCTCCCTGGGTTCAGTGATATACAAACAGTGGGGTCAGTCTGCTCTTAACCATGGTGAGAGGCAGATATGTTGGTCAGGTTGTATGATTTCCGGGTGCTGGTGTTGAACTGGAGTGAACAAAGTGCTGCAGAGTGATATCAACGTGTTTCATCCCACCATCAAACTCATCATGGACTGTTCTTTATTATTTGTCTCATTCTTCGACACATGAATCTCCATCAACGTGAGGACCACAGCACCTCACTGTACTGCAAACCCAGGGATAACCTCACGATGCTACACTTGTCTAGATTCTACCCGAAACATATTAAAACAGCTATCCCCTATGGACAAGCCCTACACATACACATGGTCTGTTCAAATGAGGAGGAATGTGATGAATATTTGGACATGCTCAATGTTACCCTCTTACAAGCGAGGTTCGATGCTCAACTGATCAACCGCCAGTTCTGACGTACCACAGCAAGAAACTGTAATGACCTAATTAGGAGGCAGACATAAGCTTCAACCAGTAGCGTACCTTGTGTTGCCCAGTACTTACCGGAAGCTGAAAAATCTATGTCATGTCCTTCTCAGCCTGCAGCACATTATTGATGAGGATGAGCACCTCGCCAATACCTTCCCCACTCCTTCACTTCTTGCCTTTAAACAACCACCAAACCTCAAACAGATCATTGTTCACAGCAAACTGCTTGGTCTTCAGGACAACACCATATCACCCTGTCACAGCAGACTCTGCAAAACAAGTCGGAGAGTCGACACATATACCACCATTACATGTGTGGACACTGCCATGTACGCAGCAGGTACTCATGGGACTCAGCAACATTTTCTACATCATGCGCTGCAGGCATGTATACCCTCAGGCATGTACATTGATAAAAACGAGCAGAGTCTGCGACAATGGCTGAGTGGACACTCACAGACTTATACACCATTACACTCACACACATGCACACATTCTCCCACAGACTCTCACATCCACTCACACGCACCTATCTGAATACACACATTCGGTCTCCCCTGCACACACAGTCAGACAAACATGTACATATGTAACATGTACATGTTTGTGGGGTGAATTTGTACTTGCAGAATTGCATTTTATTTTGTCCAAAAACTGCATAAGTCTGTGTAAAATTCTGTAAATCGCATTTTAGAAATCGAATCAGTCTGACCTAACATCAGGACACTGACAAACCTAAACTTCAACCGACAACCTACATTATCTGAGCTCAAATATATTGTCAAAAGCTATCTTGAAAATGTGTTAAAAACGGTCTGGGGTTACATATGAAGGAACCGAATCTAAAATGACCATTCTTAGAGATGAAAGACTCTAGCTAAATTTGTTCAATATTACATTCCATGACTGCAAATCCATTTCTATAAATTCTGTGTCACATGATTCTCTCCACAACCAACCCTTAAAGAAGTCGCGCTTCGAAAGCTAATGCCTCCAAATAGACCTGTTGATTATAACCTCTTGTTGTGTAGTTTTTCACTTGGTCAGGATTGTACTATGTTTTGAAGCAAGGAAAGAGTGTAGGCGGTGAGGATGTTACAGGAAAAGAACAGTTATAAAAGTTATGATGATTAAAGGCACTGATCTACGAGAAATATTGCAGAAACAGTGTTAGAGAGGAAGCACAGAACAAGAAGATCCCACTCTTCAATATCACCTTCTTGGGAGATGCCTGCTTTCACCTCTGTAGTACTGATCCTCACTAAAACAGCGCAGACCTGGATTGGTAACTGTGAACTTCCTATGCTGTCTTCGGATGGATCAGTACAACAGAAGTGAAAGTTGGGCTCTTATCAGGGGCTAATGATTGAGTCTGGGATCTTTCTGTGCTGTGGTCCCCCTTCAGCTCTTGTATCGATGTCATGTCTTGTGAGTTCATGTTTCGAAACCCCTAATTGCTCTCTGCTGTTCTCACACGAATGATCTTACCTCGCTGCAGGATTTATTGATGGCTACAGAGTTTCCTGCGGCTTGTCTCTCTGCCTGATCATCATCTTCAATGAGGTAACCTACGAGAGAGAGTTGGGAATTCGGTTGAGTCAGGAACTTCCTGAGTGCCTACAGAAGACAGAAAAAAAAGACAGATTCAGAAATTAGGCTGATGCAGTGTGGATAACTTATACAAAATCCCTGAATCCTATAGTGAGCTGAAACCACAGGCTCCAACCCTGACCTGTGCTCTCTCTGGAGTGGGGAATTCTGTTAGTTCAGGATCTGAAGTAACTGTAAAAACGAGAGGCGCTGACAGTGTTTAGCCGTTAGTCTTATGCAGTGAGGGATACCACATGAGAAAGATATTGGGTGACATCATCAGAGCGTGGGATGATTTTAGAATCATACAGTTGTGTACAAAGAAGCGATTTTGTTTCATGGTGCACTGATATCAGTACTCAGGGATGAAAAGCTAACACGCAGGCGAAGTGAAGGCCTAGCGATTTTATAGTGAGACTATTTACACAAACACTCATGTTCTGGGGGCCAAGGTCAAATCTCATCGTTGCAAATGGTGAAATTTAAATTAAATGATGTTTAATAATATTTAATTTACAATCACTGATATAAATCACTGCTAATGTTACACAACATCCATCCGACTCACACAGCTGCTTTGGGGAAGGAAATCTGCTATACTCAACTGAATATGACAGAATATGATTCCATACAAACAACAAAACTGCCCTATGAAATGGCCTTGCAAGCCATTTAGTTCAAGGGGTGGGCAGGCAACACTGACCAGCCAGAAACACTTACATCCTATAAGCGAAGAATAAAAAACAACTGGAACCATGCTGGGAAAAGTGCCTGGCCAATCATATCAGTAGGTTTATGGAAAAGGCTTTAAACCGACAGAGAGGTTGTAGAGACAGGGCTAAGGTGAAAGTAGATTTCTAAATTCATAGAGGAAAGGTGAAGTATTGGAACAGCATGGGTATATGACTGAAGACAGGCAGAAAGGAAACAGGAAAGGACAAAGTTTAACGAAAACTGTACGTCAGAGAATAGGTTTGTGACAGGAAATAGTGAGAAAAAGTAAATTATAACGTTTTGCTTTTAATGCACAAAGTATCTGCAATAAGACAGATAGACGTATCACATGATTTACTCCCCAGAGAGAAATAGTTACACGTTGAACAAAAGGAGGAAGATAAAATTCAACGGTACACAACCTTACGGGGACTCAGGCAGAATGGCAAAAAAGGATGGGTTACCCCGACAATAATGGTTAACAGGAATTTCAGAGATAGCATTTGGCCTCAGATTGTGAAGTAGAACAGTTATGAATGCAAATTCGTGGTCATAAAAGTGTCAAAACAGAAGTGAGAGAACAGCTTTTTAGGCTGCCTAACAGAATTCCATTGTTCATCTCTGTGTTAAACAGGAATTCATTGGAATTTGTAACAAAGGCGGTATGATAATTTTGGGAGACTTCAATCCTCATATAATCTGGGGCAATCACATTGGCAACAGTTTTTTTTATCGAAGAGGAGGTCAGAGAATGTTTTTGTCAGTGTTTCTTTGAAAAACACATTGTGCGACTGGTTAGGGTTGTAATTATATCAGATAGACCGTTGGCTGATGAAGTTGAGTGAATAAGTAATGTCACATCGACAAATCCTCCGGGTAATTGTGATAAAGTGGATTTTGAAAGCATTATGAAGTTTTAAAGTGACAACACAAATGACAAACAATAATCAGAAACGGAAACAAAGCCAATCACATCGGTTTGAGAGTGAACTACCCAGACAAACAGGGGAAACAGACTGAATTGTTTAACTGTAAATCAACGGTAGGAAACATTTGAAGGAACTGCGCAAAATATTCAACAAAATGAAGCTCCATTGAAAGAGGTATAACAACTGCAAGAAATTTCCAACTGTCCCTCACACAGGGTTTAAAATATCAGAATCAATTATGACAGTCGGAAAAGACCACCAAGGAACTCAAAACTTTGAAGAACATGAGGGTTTAGGAACAGTCAATGGACTATCAAGATACTGGATATGTTAAAGAGATTGGAAGGGGCTCCGAGCAGGAGGAATGCCGTATTAAATGGAAATATTGTCAGGCTTTAATGCGACGTAGGAACAGGGAGAATTAAAGATGCTGGAGGTGGTGAGAGTGTTATAATGTGTGGGACAATGTGAGAACTGCAGATGCTGGAGTTCAGAGTAGAGAATGTCATGCTGGATAAGCACAGCTGGTCAGGCAGCCTGACTTTCCTTTGTGCAGACGTGAATAAAAATGCAACGCATTTTGTTCACCCTGTGACCGCATTTCCCTGATAGCGATTAGATAGAAATCACAAGTCACAATGCATATATCTTTATTGCAGGTACATTGGGCATTCAAATGAAAACAACCTGTATTTTCTTTTTAAATTGCTTGTCAGAAACCTATTTATCGATGTACTATATCAGTTAAATGCAATCTCTTCCTGTTTCTTTCTGCTTGTCTTCAGCCATATCCCTATTGTATTCTGCTATTCCAAACTTTTTCTTTGGACTTGGGAATTGCCTTTCACCCGAGCCCTGTCCCTCCTCATCAAGTTCAGTTTAAAGCACTCTGCATAATCCTGGTCATATTATTGACCAGGGCACTGGCCCCAGTACTGTACCAGTGGAGCCGATCCCAGTATAATAGCTGAATTCTCGCTGAGTAGTAGTGCCCGCTGAATCATAGCCACTACATCTGACACTGTTGTTTGATTCCGAAATCTTCCTGCACCCGGGTTGTATCACTCAGTATTTTTTCACTCTGTGTGTCGAATTGCTGTCTGTCTGTACCTCTTGCTCTTGGGGCTGACCTGAGGTCCTGAGTCAACTGAATTATCCACTCCAGAGAGACGCAGCAGCACATGTCAGGGATGGAAACTGGCTTGTCCAGATTTCTGTTGGGTTCAGTACAATTCTACACGAGTAAACCTCACTGCATCGGTCTAATTTCTGAGTCTGCCTACTTGTCTGTCTCCTGTAGGAAATCAGGATGTTCCTACGCAATCAGATTTCCCAACTCCTGTCTCGTCCATCACCTCATTGATTTTGGTTGATCAGCCAGAGAAATGGAGAGTGAGATCTGGAGCCTTCAATAAACCCTGCACCCGGTAAAGATCAATCACATGCACAGTAAACAGCACAGGGTGAAGTTAGTGCACATCTATATTCAGACCCAAAATACTTGACATATATATAGTGCTAGACAAGAAACAGCAAAATGCTAGGCTGCATAACCACCATCTTGTTAGGGTCCTGCTTTCACCCCTGCTGTTCTGGTCTTCACTGAGACAGCACAGGTGATCCCAGGCATCAAACCTGACCCATGCTCTATTACAGGATCGCTATAATACCCTCCAGTCCATATCACTTTGCAAACTTCTCTAGTTCAAAGAATGCTCCCTATGTCTGTCAGCTTCTCCAATCCCTTTAACATAATACCTAAATTTCTCGAGCAAGTACTATCTTTCTTTAACTCTGTAAGCCGCAACAGTCCTGTCTATTTTTGCAAGCTCCTCCTACCAATATAAACCTCCATTTCTGTGTATTTGTCTCTAAGCCCTTTTTCCATCTCTACCAGGGTAATCTTCTCCAGCCCCAACAACCCTTCTCATCTGTGAAAAGTTCTTCACTCCCTTGCTTGTCCTGATCTGTGTAATCCTTCCACATCTGAAATATTTGCAGCAATGTCAAGCTCCTATGAATCTCACTATCTGTCTCACCTACCAAGGAACTCCCTGCCTTAGTAACTTCCTCAAGCTATTAAAATCCTCATTGTCTGTGGATACCATCCAGTGCTAGCCTCCTTGTCATGTAATTTTGTCCCTACAATCCTAATGAACAATATAAACTCCAACTGTCTCTCAAACACACTCATTCTCTGTCAACTGTGCTGGTCACTACTATCCTCCCTTTGTATGTAACCTTCTTCAATCAAGACAAATCTTTATACGTTTCACATCTTCCCCATGTGGCTACACTATCTATTTCCATGACCTTCATGAGCTGCCATTATTCTCCCTGTGACTGTCACGCTGTTGCATCCCTACATGCCTTCATTTCTCTGCAAAGTGCTCTCATTCTTAAAACCCTCCTGTCACTAGTTCCAGCCTCCATAGCTCTCCCAGTCTCTGTAAACTCTCTTTCAGTTCCTACAGCCCTCTGTATCACTAACTCTACCAGTCATAACAATATTAGAGTATTGGGTGAAAGCAGGAAGAGTTAGATGATCAGTTGTGATCATATTGAATGGTGAGGCAGACTCGTGTGACCAAGTGCCTGACATCTGCTCCTCTTTCCTGTGTTTCTCTGAAAACGCATAGTCTCCATAACTTCTTTCCACCTCTTATTTCTAAACTCATCCTTCAAATCCTAGATCACTACACATTCGTCAACCCTGCTTCAATAACCTCTAACCCTCCTAACTTCATTTTGTTGTGAAACGTTCCCCAACACTGTAACATAATATCTTAAATTGTCTGAATCCCTCCCTATCTTTGTGTGCTCCTCCCATTCCTCCAACTGTCCCTTTCTTTGGAACATCGTCCTGCACCTTGAAACCTTCTGACGGCTGAAACCTCTTCAGACACTGCACTTTTTCTATTTCTGTTACTTTCCCCTCCTCTTAGAAACCTCCTTGACTGTATGATCCCCTGCAGTCTCTGAAACCCTTCCTGAAGCTCTAACTACCAACTGTTTCCACAACTCTCCCTATATGAACAAAGAGACTTTGGAGTGCAGGTTTATCGCACCTTGAAAGTCGAGTCACAGGTAGATAGAATAGTGAAAAAAGCTTTGGTATGCTTTCCTTTATTGGACAGAGCATTAAGTAGAGGAGCTGGGAGATCATGTTGCGGCTGTACAGGACATTGGTTAGGCCACTGTTGGAATACTGCATATAATTCTGGTCTCCTTTCTATTGGAAACTTGAAAGGGTTCAGAAAAGATTTGCAACAATGTTGCCAGGGTTGGAGGATTTGAGCTCTAGGGAGAAGTTAAATAGGCTACAGCTGTTTTCCGTGGAGCACTGGAGGCTAAGGGGGTGACGTTATCGAGGTTTATAAAATCATGAGGGGCATGGATAGCATAAATAGACAAAGTCTCTTCCCTAGGGTGGGGGAGTCCAGAAATAGAGGGCATAGGTTTAGGGTGAGAGGGGAAAGATATAAAAGAAACCTAAGGGACAACCTTTTTCATGCAGATGGTGGTACGTGTATGAAATGAGGTGCCAGGGGAGTAGTGGAGGCTAGTGTAATTGCAATATTTAAAAGACATCTAGTTGGGATTTGAATAGGAAGGATTTGGAGGGATATGGTCCGGGTGCTGGCTAGTGGGACTAGATTGATTTGAAATATAGGGTCAGCATGGACAATTGGACTGAAGGACCTGTTTCCATGTTGTATCTCTATGACTCTTTGAGTGCATATTTCCCTTCCTACGGCTGTAAACAACACCAGCTGCAGCAATTCGTACTGGCTTTGTAACACTGGTCAGGCCCTTTCCACTTTCTGTAACAGTCTCACCATATCCAACATCTTAACCTTTCCTGTTCCTAACTAGAGGAACATTAGAGTCCAACAGCTCTCCTTCTGCAAGGAGACTCCTTGCAATACACTTAAAATCACCGTCCATATTTTGGTCACCCTCTGTCTGCATCTAAAATGCTAGATTTGTTAAGAATGGTTAGTTTTTTTTATTTGCAGTCTTCTAAGCTCCTCTTATTCGAATTTGATCATTTACGACCTGAATTTTCACCTTTTGTTCTCCCTGTAACCACGTCTCTCTGGTGACTAAATCGCATTTACCTATGTGTCACAGGTCCATCTATCTTATTGCAGATACTTTGTCCATTCAGAAAAGAATATTTTGTTTTACATTTTAGCGCAATTTCCTATCGCAAGCCCATTTGCTGAGGTACAGTGTTACTTATATTCTGTTCCTTCCTGTTCCTTTCTGTTTGACTTTGGCCAGTTCGCCATGCTGTTCTGATGCTTCACTTTTTCTCTTTGAATTTGGAAATCTCATTTCACCTGAGCCCTGTCCCTGCATACTCTCTGTCAGTTTAAAGCCTTGTCCATAAATTTACTGACATTGTTTATCAGGACACTGATACCCGTATAGTTCCAATTAGTTTTTATTCACTTGTGGGATATGGTTGCCTGCCTAGACAGCTTTTATTGTCAACCCCTCCCTCAGGAATCTTCTTCATTTTGTGCAATGCTCCCGAGCTGTGCATCCGTCTCCAGTCCCTATTGCTGTTCCTGTCTCTGTAATCTCGGCCAGATCCCACAGCCTCGTAGCTGTGTAAAATCCACAAGCTAAGCCTTCTTCTATCTGTTAATGGCTTCAGTCACTATAACCCTCCATATCTCTGTTAGTTCCTCCAGTCTGTGTGATCGTCTTTATATCTGTAAATAGCAATGTTCCCGAAAACGCTGCCTGTCTGTGTAAACCTTTCCTGTCCTGACAAACATCCTTATCCGTGTAAACTGCTCCAGCCCTGCAAGCCTCCCTGAATTCCTGCTACCCCCACTGTTCTCCACATTTCTGTAACCAGTTGTGGCTGTCTAATGCACCCCACTTAAAAGAGAAACACATTTAATCACTGCAACTTTCCTAATCTGGATATTATGATCTAGATCAGGCAATTATTGTTGCCTCTGCAATCAGCTCCACTCCTTAAAACTGTTCCGATCTGTGTAACCACTTCAGACTCCATACCCATCAATTCCTGAAACCTCTTGTCACATCCATAATTGATCTAATATCCTCCCTTGCACAAAAGCACCCCATCACAGTAATTTCCTCCTGTCCCTACAATACTCCAAACTCTGAAACGTTTTCAATTTTCTGTAATCATTTTTATCTATGTATTCTCCTTGCTCACTATGGACCTTCAAAGCTCTTTTTTTTCACTGCAACCTTCTCACTTTCTGGTTAATTGCAGGTGTGATATCTCTCCCTATTCGTGTAACCGACACTAGGCTCCACAGTCACAGTCGTTTCCAAGATAGGAATGGTTGCAGAACCTGGGGCATATTACAGAGGTACAGAGTATTTCAGAAACGGGAGGATGGTGCAAATGTAGGAAAAGACATGGAATCTGCAGGATGTCAGAAAAAGGAGAAGCTGAACATTGCACGATAGAAAGGATTGTGGAACGAGATGGAAGTTACAAGTCGAACCATGGATTTTCCTGAACATAGAACAAAATGCTTTGTATCTACAAATATATATTTTTGGGATCTTGCTGCTCTGATTCTTAAGCTCATTACTAGAATGGCTGAGCACGGCCTCAGATTCCCAGTTGAGTTCATATCTGAATCTATTTGCCCAGTCTATCTGTGTGCGTGATCCTGACCTGATGCTGATCTGGTAGAAAGTACTCTCCGTGCATTTGGTGACCCCCAGATCGATATGAATGGCCAGTACTCATCTCATTAAAGTCTTTGTTTGAAATTTTTTGACACAAATTTTCAGCGGCAATTTGCAAAAAGCAAGAATTGGTTTCCAATGGAAGTAAATAAAACTGCAGCATTGACCCTGAGGCATGCAAACCCGTTTCGTGCATTCTATTGTTCTCTGCATAGTGTCATTAATTGTATTGTCTCACCAGAGCATCTGGGTGCAGTTTTTTTTTTTGCTTGGTCCAGTTTGTCATCGATTGAATTGAATAGGTTATACCTTAAGATCGCTGCTTGGCGAGGATAGTTCTGGACAGATCCTATTCAATGGATCTCATTGACTGATTCAGAGGTTAGTACACTTGGACCTGAGGACCAGGAGCTAGGCACCCTCATGTGCATCGTATGTGGGCTTGCTGTCTTACTTGGTGAGAGCAGCGGACTGGGTAAATCACACATATGGATTGCAGGATCTTCCTGTTCTGTGTGACCTTATGCCTAGGAGTATCTCCCTGACAGTATTCAGTTCTCCAGTACACCCTCACTGTAAACGCCGACAGCTGTTGAACATCTCCGCCTACCACCCACCACCCCCCCCCGCCACCGCCCCCCAACCACTTCCAGCCCCTACAACCCGGCCTTAGTCCGTTAAATCCTGCAGTTCCAAATGACCTCACTCCTTGTTCTCCCATCAAATTGCCAAGAGCTGTGTAAAAGCAAACGTGCAGTAGGAATGGGTCATTCAGAACAATGAATCTTCTCTTCTCTGTCTTATATTGGAAGCCTCATTTTCGAAACTGATCTTCGGTAATCACTACAATTCTCATTTTCTATCTCCAGATCTTCCAATCCTCCTGATTGATAGCTGGTTATTGATCCCTTGCAGCATTGGTTTTGCTTGTAGAAAACTCCAACCCCGCAAAGCATTCTGTCCCTGTAACCTGCTCGAGTATGACGGCCTCCTGTCATTGCAATACCTTCAAGTATGTGCAACTATCTTGTCGCTTTCACCTCCTCTGTTTAACTGATGGGAATGTTACAAACCTGCCTTCATAGCCCTCACTAACTCGCTGAATTCCTGCATCCCGACTATCCTCATCTACCACCCCAATCTATGGAATCCCCAGTCCCTACAATCCTCCCTATCTCTGTAACTCCTACAGCTGAACTACCGCCCTGTGTGTAATTTTTAGTCCACACAACCCTCCCAATGTCTATGAACCCCTGCAACTCCTACTACCGCCCGTATCTGTGAACTCTCCAGTCCTTATAATCCTCCCTACCTTCAAAAACCACTACAGCGCCAACTCTACCCTGTCTGTGTAATCTACAGTCCGTACAATCCTCTCTGCCTCTGTAACTCCTTCGGTACTGATAACCCTGTACACCACGTGACAAATTTAATCCCTAAAACCCACCTGATCTCTATCCATCTCCACTGATCTCTAACCTCGCCAATTCTGTAATATCTTCTAGTCTCTACAGCATTCTCTTTCTCTCTAAGTATTCTTGTGCCGACAATCCTCCCCATCTGTGTAATATCTGCCTTTCATCAGAACTCTCTCTATTCCTACGCCTGTTAAACCTCCAACCCTCGCTTTCTGGGTAGTCCCCTCGACACCCTCACGTCAATGCTTTATGTGCAAACTCATTTAGGCCTGTACATTCTCACTCCCTAACATTCTCCTGCCCGTACTGTCCACCCATCATCCTGTAATATTCTGCAAATGCAACACTAATCACATAACTCTGATTCCCTTACTGATTAAAAGTCTGACCATCTCCACAATAAACATTAGGCCTCACCAGCCCTCTGCGGTGAAGGATTTTCAGATTCTCTACCCCCTTAGCGAAGAAATTCCTCCTTATCCATAACATTTACCCTGTAAACCTCCTATGCACCACCACCAAAACCAGCACATGTCAAAAACAACTCTCAATATTCCTAATGCAGTCTGACCAGAACTCTATTGAGCCTCTGCAGTACATTTCTGCTCTTGTGCCCTAGCATTCTTGAAATGAATGCCTGAAGAAATGTTTACCAAAAAAGAATCCTGAACTAGCTCTCTTCAGTCCCTTTGTGTTTCGGATCTTACCCCATTTTGAAAATATTCAGCACTGCTAAGCTTCTTACTGAAGTGCATAACCTCACATTTTCCAGCATTTTATTCCATCCTCTACTTCTTTGCTCACTCTCCGATCCTGTCCTTCTGCCGTCTTCCCTCTTCCTAATCACAACCTGTCCCTCCATCTCTATTTGCTGATGGTAATAACGTAGCAACAATGCCTTCAGTTTCTTCATCCAAACTATTAATGGTCCCAAAGCTGATCCCTGTGGAATTCCACGCGTCACAACCTTCTTGAAAAAGACTGCTTTATACCCATTGTCTGTCTTCTCCATCAAACAATCCTCTATCCATGCTGTTATGAAAGTGAAATTTCATTTCACATACCCTGTTGGATTCGGGGTGTTTTGTCTGGCTGTAGACAGCAGAATATGTAAAAGGAGAGAAATGGTTTACAGTGATTTTCAGAAACGTTTCAGCAAGGTCCCACTGAAGATTTTGATAAACAAGATTGGCATATGTCGGATTGGAGGGAATGTACTGGCATAGATTGAAAATTCTTCAACAGACAGAAAACTGAGTAGGAATAATTGGATTTGTGCTCGAGCCACAACTATTCACAAATTAGATCGATGCATCTGATGGATGGACAAATCCAGTGCGATCGAGCTGCTGTACATTAATGATGAGCATATGTGTGCGATGTCAGAGAACGTGCTCTCCAGACTTTTTTCAGCACCTTTACAGGGCCATACGAGAGCATGGCTGTCAGCCTGAACATCCACAAGATAAAGGCCCTCCAGCAACCTGGCATGGCATTGCAGAGTGAACACATAATCACCAAGGTCCACAACGTGGCATTCAACCTTCCAATCCCTAGGGAATGTCCTGTCGACAAAAGCAGATAATGAAGAAATGCAGCACTGCCTCCATTGTGATTGCACAGCCTTGGGCCGTCTGAGAGAAAAAGTGTTAGAGGCCAACAACATCAGATCAGACACCAAATGCATGACAAACAGCGCTGTGATGGTTCCCACTCTCCTGTATGGCTCTGAAACGTGGACTGTCGACAGCAGACACCTCAAGGTGCTGGAGCAGTCCCATCAACGCTGTCTGTGCAAGATTCTACGAATCCAGTGGGAAGACAGGCGCACGAACACCAGCATCCTCGACCAGGCTAACATCCCCAGCATAGACGCACTGAATCCGTTGATCAGCTGTGCTAGGCTAGGCACGTCGTCTGCATAACAGACACAAGACTCCCGAAGCAGGTGCTCTACTCCCAGCTCCAAAACAGCAAGCGAGCCCCAGGTCGACAGAGGAAGTGCTTCAGAGATGCCCTGAAGGCCTCACTGGTGACGTGAAGCATTCGCACAGACACCTGGAATCTCTGGGCCAAGACCGTCCAAAGTTGAGTAGCAGCATTGCGAAGGAGTCGAGCACAAAGAGGCTTGTGCTGAGAAAAAGCAAATTCCAGGTGTAAACAGCACAAGGAACAGGCTGCCTCAACAATGCCTTAACCAGCCCCTGCCCACGGGCACATTTTGTTCCAAGTGTATCAGAATCTGTGGAAGTCACATCGGTCTGTGCAGCCACCTACAGATTCAGGTTAAGAGTTGGGAGAGTCATCCTTACCTGTCACCCACCACCAATGACATGATGAGATAGGAAGATTAAAACTCAATTATCCCAGTTGTTACAAAGTCCAATAATTCCCTTTTTAATGCAGTGTCTGACAATATACTGCTGCTGGTGTGCCTTAAAACTACCCTTCCACTTCTGTTTTCTGACACTTGTTATGCAGAATTTGCATTCGTACTCACTCACCATCTGAGGCCCAATATTTTCGTGGTAATCACATTATCTCCAACTACGAGAGTTCCCACCCAGCTGCCCACTCTGCCTGACTTTCCATCATGTTATGTAGCCATGAATATTGATGCCCCATCCTGTGACCACATCTCCCTGTTTGCACATTATTCACCTTTCTGTCACAAGTGTACATATATAATTGCAGATTTTATGTGCATTCAAATAGAGAAACTGCCTATTTCTTTTTTAACCGCAATTTCCTGTCACAAGTTTATTTACTGATGTTAAACTCAGTCCTTTCTTGTTACTTCCTGCTTGTCAGCAGCTACATCTCCATGCTTTTTCAACATTTCAAACTTTTTTTTTGTATTTGGAAGTTGCCTTTCACCTGAGCCCTGTCTCTCCTCATCTATGCCACGTCAAAGCACTCTGCATAAACCTGACTCGGACACTGGACCCAACAGAGTACCAGAAGAGCCCATCCCACTATTTTAGCTGGCTCCTCCCTGAGTACTAGTAGCAGTGCGCAATGAATCATACCAACTTCTCCGGACGCCATTGCTTGACTCTGATATCTTTCTGCACTTTGCTGATATCACTCAAGATTTCTCCATGTGGTAACCCTCATTGTGTAGATAACATTGTTGTCTCTGTCAGCGCCTCGCACTCTTGCAACTGGTCTGAGGTCCTGATCTAACAGAATTTTCCAGTCGAGACAAAAACAGCACGGATAGAGACTGGATTTTCCTGACCTTTCTCAGGCTCAGTTCCATTATATATGTATAATCCTCACTGTGTCAGTTTAACATCTCTGTCTCCTGCAGGTACTCAAATATGGGAATCAGTGCTATAGATCTGAGGGGGCGGGGTGTAGTTGTAGATGGTGTAGTGATACGATGTAGTGAATCTATCAGGAAGTTTTCTCACACGATAAAACAAAGGGATCGGTTAAAGTGTGCCTGATTTAACGTTAGGAGTGTTAGAAATGAGAGTGACGAACTTCGAGCATGGATCAGTACTTGGGGCTGTGATGTCGTGACCATAATGGAGACGTGGGTTTCACAGGGGCAGGAATGATTGTGAGATGTTCCAGGGTTTGGAACGTTTAGAAAAAACAGAGAGGGTGGAAAAACAGGAGGAGGTATCGCATTGCATATCAGAGAGTGCATCACAGCTACAGAAACGAAAGTTGTTGAGGAAGGTTTGTCTACTGAGTCAGTATGGGTGGAAGTTAGGGAAAACAAGGGAGCGGCCACCTCATTGGGGGTTTTCTACAGACTCCCTAATAGCAGTAGAGAGATTAAAGAATTGGTCGGGCAGTAGATTTTGAAAAAAATGTAGATGCAGCACAGTTGTTGTTAAGGGTGACTTCAACATTCCCAATATCGATTGGAACCTCCTTCATGCAGATGATTTGGATGGAGCCGTTTTTGTCAAATGTGTCCAGGAGGGTTTTCTTATACAGTATGCAGACAGGCCGACGAGGGGAGAGGTCATTTTGGATTTGGTGCTCGGCAATGAGCCAGGACAGGTGTCAGATCTCGCGGTGGGGGAACACTTCGGTGACAGTGACCACAACTGCCTTACATTTACCATAGTCTTTGGGAGAGAAAGGAGCAGTTTCCAAGGGAAGATATTTAATTGGGGAAAAGGAAACTATGACGCTATCAGACAGGAGTTCGGAAGTACCGACTGGGAGCAATTGTTTCACAGAAAGAGCACAGCAGACATGTGGAGACTATTTAAGGAGCAGTTGTGGCACGAATTTGTTCTTCTGGGACAGGTAAGGGGGGTAAGATTAAGGAACATTGGATAACGAGAACAGAGGAGGTTCTCGTCAAAAGGAACAAGGCAGCTTGTGTAAGCTGGAGGAAAGCAGGATCTAGCAAAGCTTTAGAGGATTACAGCATTGCTAGCAAGGAGCTCAGCAATGGACTGAAGAGTGCCAGGAGGGGGCACAAAAAACGCTTGGCAAGAAGAATCAGGGAAAACACAAAGGCGTTTTATTCATACGTGTGGAATAAGAGAATGATCAGGGAGAAGGTAGGGCCGATCAGGGATAGCGCAGGGAATTTGTGCATGGAATCTGAGCCGACAGGGGAAGCCCTAAGTGAGTTTTTTGCTTTGGTTTTCACTCAGGAAAGGGACCATTTTGTGAATGAGAACTTTGAGGAGCTAGGATCTGGCTTGAACAGATCAAAATTGATGAAGTGGATGTACTGGAAATTTGGCAAACAATAAGATTGATAGGTCCCCAGGTCTAGACTAGATTCATCCTAGATTGCTCCAGGAAGCGAGAAAGGAGGCGAAGACCTTTGCTTCCTCACTCTCCACGGAAGTCGTACCAGAGGTTTGTAGGGAGGCGAATGTTGTTCCTCTTTTCAAGAAGTGTAATAGGGAAATCCCTGGCAATTACAGACCAGTCAATCTTACGTCTGTGGTCAACAAGGTTTTGGAAAGAATTCTGAGGAAAGTATTTATGTCTATTTGGAAAAGCATAACATAATTAAATGCAGTCAACATAGCTTTGTGAGGGGCAGGTCATGCCTCACAAACCTTATGAGTTATTTGAGGACATGATGAGACAGTTCAACGGGGGTTGAGCAGTGGGTATGGTGTATGCGGACTTCAGCAAGGCATTTGATCAGGTTCCCCATAGCAAACTCATTCATAAAGTCGGGGTGTATGGAATACAGGGAGATTTGCCGGTCTGGATTCATAATTGGTTGGCTGACAGAAGGCAGAGAGTAGTTGTAGATGGAAAGTATTCTGCACAGAGGTCATTCTTGAGTGGCGTCCCGCATGGCTCTGTTCTTGGGCCTATGCTGTTTGTAGTTTTTATAAATGACTTGGATAAGGAGGTTGAAGATGGGTCAGTAAATTTGCAAGTGACATAAAGGTTGGAGGTGCTGTTGATAGTATCTAGGGCTATTGCAGTCTGCAGCACAACATAGACAGGATGCAGAACTGGGTTGAGAAATGGCAGTCGGAGTTCAAAGTGGATGCGGTAATTTTCTATGTTCTATGTTTCTGACTCCGAAGAATTCATAACTCCTGTCTTGTCCATTACCTGGTTGAAGATGGTTCGTCAGGTAGTGAGGTGGAGAGTGCGATCTGAAGCCTTCAATAAAGCAAGGTCAGTTCAATCACAGCAAACAGCAGAGGTAAAAGTCAGTGGAACTTAATTCAGACCTAGAGGACATGACGTAGGTACAATGCTTGATAAGGAACACAAGAAAAATCCTAAGCTTCATTATCACTTTCTTGTTTGTAACTTTCTTTTATCCATAGAACACTCCCTATCTCTGTAAATTTCTCCAATCCCGAACATCGTCTATATGGTTCGCCAGTAGATCCTTCCCCTCTCTCTGAACTCCTACAACCCTGTCTATCTCTGAAAGCTCCTCCTACCAGTACAACCCTCCACTTCTGCATATTTCCCTTTAATCCCTTTGCCCGTCCCTATATGGGCAAACTTCTCCAGCCCCTGCAGCCCTACTTATTTGGGGGAAAAAAAACTCGTCAGTTCCCTTAGCGATCCTTGTCAGTGTAGTCACTTCCAGACTTGAAACAACTCCCTACCTTTGTAATTATGTCCAGCTCCTGCTACCTTCATGATCTACATAAACTTCCACATCAAAACCAAAAAAAGGAAGCTATCTACTTTATTATCCTCTTCCAGCAATTACACTACTCCATCATGCAGAGCTACCTTGCTTCTCTCGTAAATTAGCTCTGACAGTTCGAAAGATGACAATAAACTCCTGTCTCCAAAGTGCATTGAATCACGGCAGACTCTGCTGGACCATACTCTGCTCCCTATGTGTAATTTCTTCATTCACTGCAGATCTTTACTCCATGCTCTCCTCCAGGCAAAACCACGCAGTTAGTTTTCATAACCGACATGAATTCCTATAATAGTCCCTGTGACTATATCCACGCCCATCCCTTCATACGTCCGCTTCCCTGTAAAGTCCTCCCAAACCTAAATCTCTCCCTAAACATGTCACCTCTTCCAACTTCCACAGCCCTCCATATCTCTGTAAAGCCCGCTCCAATTATTGTAACCCTCCGTGTTGCAACATGCCACCAGTCACCACAATATGAGAGTTAGGGGTGAAATGAAGAACAGTGCTCTGAGTTAGATGATCAGTCATGACCATATTGAATGATGGAGCAGGCTCATGTGGTCAAATAGACGACAACTGCCCATTTTTCCCTTGTTTATCTTTAATCCCAATGCCATCCTTCAGAGACAACAATGCTCCTTATCTCCATTCCCTGCTCTAGTTTCACAACCCTACCTATCTCTATAACCTGCTTCTGTCCCCACAACCCTCCCTATCTGTGTAACCTGTTGAAGCTGCAACAGTTCTCCCTATTACTCTAACCTGCTCCTTCAAATGCTGGAATACTCCATATATGTTATATTGCACCAATTCCTCCAATCCTCCCGATCTTTGTAACTTCCTTCAGTTACTAAACACTTTCTGTCTCTGTAACATAGTATCCTACAGTGTCTGAAGCCCTCCATGTCTTTGTATGCTTCTGCGATCGTGACAATCATTCCTGTTTTTGTAATATCGTCCAGCACCTTTAAATCTCCTGATAACTGAACCTTCTTCAGGCACTGCTCTTTCTCTACTTCTGTTTCATTCCCCTGCTCTTAAATACCTCACTGCTTGTATGATCCCAGCTGTCGGTGCAGCCCTCCCTATCTGAAACAGCTACCAATCTCCACATCCTTCATAACATCTATAACCTCTTACAATCCCTTCAGCATCCTTTTACTGCAAACTCCTCCAGCCCCAATATACCTTACCATTTACCAAGCTCTCTCCTGTCCCTACCATGCATGTCAATTTCTGAAGGCCACTCCCTCTCTCTAATCTCCGAATCTCTACTAGTCTCTCTATAATCCATCAACTTCTCCTGCTCCACAAACATCCGCAACTCTCCTAGCTCTTCCAGATCCATTACGTTTCAAATTCTTCCATACACTTGTTCCATGAATTTTACAACGGTGCCGGAAAAAAATTCCTCTGTAAAATGCTCCAATTCCTCCACATAAACTCTTGCATGACCTAAAGCCCTCCTTGTTTGTGTGACGTCTTCCAGTGCTAACTACTTTCCCAAAGTTTGGAGCTCCTGCAACCTTCCGTCGTTGAGTGATCCTCTCAAGTACCTGCAGAATTCCTGACATGCAACACCCGCTCCAATTCTTGTGACTCTCCAGTTCATACAAGCCTCACTTTCAATAATAACTCATCCAGTCTCTCCATCCATCTACTTATATCCATATCCTTCTCCTGCTCCTTCGCTCCAGTCTATGTAAAGTTCATTCTCTCATTCAACCCTCTCTACTCCCTATGTATATTACTGTCTCTGGCCTGGAAACGCTGCCAGAATCCACAGCCTTCCTGTCGATGTAACTTCCAGCAAATACAAGCATTCGTATGCTTGTAAACGTCTTCAATCACTAAATTCCGCCATATCTCTTTTAGTTCCTCCAGTTTTCTCTGTAAAATGCTGCTCTCTGCATGCCCCTCTCTGTCAGCTTGCCTCTTCCGACACCCATCCCTAACTGTAAAATCTAATCCGGCCTGTGGTACCTCTGTAATTTCCTTCATCGCTGAAGAATTTTCTCCCACTGACATTCTCGACTGATGGAAACTATGCTTTACTCTGTAACATCTTCGAACCCCTAACGCCTCCCTATCCCTGTGACCTCTATCCAACTCTTGAAACCTCCATAATCACTGATATACTCTCGGGATTTGAAATAAGGCAGATGGAATGACAGCATTAATAGAAGTGAACAGGTATAATTGATTTATCATTACACAGATGTGGCTGGAGAACGATCGTGGCTGGGAAGCGAATATTAAATAGTTTTCAGGATTTGAGAATGACACGGAGAAAGGATGCGGGCAGTGCATTAGGGTGACAGCCACGTGCATGAGAAAATCAAAATCGTTTTGTATTTTGCTCCTTCCGGTCTGTAAGAATCTGCGTTTCAATTTACTTTTTGTCAGGGGGTGTGTTGGTGGGATGATACTGTATTGGAAATGTTCATTAGTCACAGTTACTGTGTTAGGTCAGTTATGTCTTCTAATAGTTAAGGTATTCTAAATCCATTTTTTCTCCTATTCGTGTTTCAACTGTTGTGTTTGAATAAATTTTGTTTTGCTTAAAGCCGAGTTGTTTGACCAGCTGCGTCACCCCTAGAATATTCACTTCACATCTGTCTGTAAAATAAGGAAAAGTAAGCGTCTTGTCTACTTTCTTAATATATTTGGAGGGGGTCTGTCTTCGTCCATAACATTATCCTTCTGAATTCTATAATTCTGGAAATTCTGTTGTTGCAAAATGGCAATCTTACTAACCATGCCTCTGCTAATCACATCCAAATTATTTGTACAAATGATGAAAAACAGTGGACTCAACGCTGATTCTTGTGGCACCCTGCTGAACACAGGCCTCTAGTCTGGAAAGGCACACTCTATCATCACCTCCTGTCTTCTACCTCCAGAACACTCCATGACTGGCATTTCCCAGAATGTTCTCCACCAGCTATTCCTCGGAGCCTTATCTAACGGGTATTCCCCAGAATATTCTATACCTGATATTCTCCAGAACATTCTGTACCTGGCATTCACCAGAAGATTCTATATGCAACAATCCCAGATCATTCTTTAACCAACATTCCCTGGAACACTCTATAACCAGCATTCCCCAGAAGATTCTATAACTGACATTTCCTGGAACATTCTGTACCCAACATTCCCCAGAACATCTTATACCTGACAGTCTCTGGAACATTCCATACTCGACATTCTCCAGAACATTCTATACCCACCATTCCCAAAACATTCTACATCCGACCATCCTCGGAACATTACACATCTGACGTTCTCAAGAACAGTCTATAACTGAGGTTCCCTGGAATGTTCTATACCAGTCATTTCCCGAAACATTCTGTACCTAACAGTCTCTGGAACGTTCTGTAGCCGAATTCCTCAAAATATTCTACAATTGATATTATATGTGAACTGAACAAACAATAAAATTCCGAGGGAGGAGTTCCCGTTCCAGGGAGAAGGAAACACGGTTTCGAAGTCCCCTCAGGCAGTTAACAAAGTTAATATATTTTCACTGCGTTTGCATTTCTTTAAGACAGAGGATCGGCCACAATTGAGATTAAAAGACAGAAATTTCCAACCTCCATTTGTCTTCAAAGAATGGGAGAGAATACTTCAGGACGGCAATGTTTTCTCCCTCTTTGCATTAGGAACTCTAATGAAGTGACCCGTGTCTGATCTCGAGTGATCGAGTGTGTGGGAATGTTCTGGAAACCATCTGTTCTCATAGATGTGTGTTTGGGGGGGGGGGGGGGGTGCGGGTTGTTGTTGTTGTTTACGTCATAGTTTGCAAGTAATTCAGAAATTATCATTTGTTGCTTCTCCTCCAGTTATTCCAATAAATCTCTGAGTACAGTGACGTATTTGAAAATCTCACTGTCCTCAGTCAAACTAGCAACTTTGCCTCCAGGCTGGTGTCTAATGTGTTTGTTTTCCTTCTTCACAGTTAACGTAGTGACGATCGACATCCCGTGTTCTAAAGACTGTGGATTGTTTCCATGTGTCAGACTTTACCTGGGGGCCATTGCAGTAAGGGATCTGCTGGTCATTATCCTCGACCTGATATTGAGACACATTGCCATTGTTTTTGATGAACAGTTTTATTTTCTGAAGTCCGTCCCTGTGTGTGATTCCCATGCTGTCCTGCTTTATGCAACCACTGATTGTTCTGTCTGGTTCACTGTCATTTTCACCTTTGATTGGTTTGTGGCAATTTGTTGCCAGAAGCTGAAAAGCAAATGTTGCAGTGAGAAAACGGCGGCTCGGTGGGTGGCACGGTGGCACAGTTGTTAGCACTGCTGCCTCACAGCGCCAGAGACCGGGTTCAATTCCCGCCTCAGGCGACTGACTGTGTGGAGTTTGCACGTGCTCCCCGTGTCTGTGTGGGTTTCTTCCGGGTGCTCCAGTTTCCTCCCACAATCCAAAAGATGTGCAGGTCAGGTGAATTGGCCATGCTAAATTGCCCGTAGTGTTAGGTAAGGGGAAGATGTCGATGTAGGGGTATGGGTGGGTTATGCTTCGGCGGGCGGTGTGGACTTGTTGGGCCGAAGGGTCTGTTTCCACACTGTAAGTAATCTAATCTGTGGTTCTGTGAACAATGACTGTGCTGAACTGTTTAAAGAACATTCTCTGATATTTTATGCTGTCAGCGTTGGAACGCCCCCTGGTTTTGTGAGGTAATAGACAATGTTTATTTCTCCCCACATCTCGATCACAATCGAGTTCTTCCATTACATTCTAACCCCGGCTCTGCCATTTCTCCGGATTCTGCAGCTCAATGTTTTCACCGTCAGACGCATTTTAGTGGCCTGCAGAGCCTGCAGGAGACTCCGGGCTCACACCAATGGGGATGCTCGGTGTGACACAGAAACGAGAAATCGAAAAACATCCATCATTCTATTGTTTGTGGTGTGGGCCAATTTCATCTTGTTGTGGTAAACGTTAATGATGTTTTATATATGGCGACGGATGTGGTTTATTCTGGATACTACTGTATCTCTAGACTGCTATGTGCTGGAAGTGAGCGTCATGCTGCAGCTGCTCAGTTGCTGCACAAACATTGCAATTTATGTTGTGACCCAGACTAAGTTCAAACAACAGCAAAACAATGTGCTGATGTGTCCCTTTACCCAAATTAATCAAACAATCAAATTCACTCATTAATCAATCCATTCAATATTTTCTCATTTTAGTTCAATGTTTCAGCAATGAAGCAGCTTGTCACCATGGCAACAGACTGATGGTAGTCCTGGATTGTCCAACCTTATCACAAAGGGGGTTATAGGGACACATTTCAATCTTTCTGTAAACTCAGGAACCAGTGAGAAGAGCACCATGCACTGACTGCATCTATCACTTCAATTTATATACAGTAAGAGTGTTTATTTAAAAATGCCAAGCAGCAGAGTGCACTATACTGTTGTTCGTCTTTGTGCTGAGGAAGCTAAGCTGGAGAGAGTCAGACTAAGCCTCAAGTCGTGGTCCTCAGGGAAGGCGAGAGGTCCAGGGGCCCAGGCTCAGGATCTGTGATTAAGTCATTCTGTCCTTGATTTCAACTCTGGGTCACTCACTCCGACCTGTGTCCCATCTGTCTCTCTCTTTGTCCCTCTCACTGCATTGTAAACGTGATGGTGAGGGAGGAGCGTGATGGTTGGGGAGTCTGCAGGGGAGTGATTGTGATAGGCTGTGTGCAGGGGAGTGAGCTTTACAGTGAGGGCGTGTGCTGGAGAGTCAGGATGATTTTGGGGGAGTGTTCAGGAGTGTGAGCATGACAGTGGGGTGCGTGTGGGAATGAGCGTGATGGTGTGGAAGTGTGCCAAGGAGTGAGCATGACAATAGGACAGTGTGCAGAGGAGTGAGCCTGATGGTGGGGGAGTGCACAGGGAAATAAGTAATGCAGTCGAGGAGTGCGTTGGCGACGTGTGTGATGGTTGGAGAGTGTACAGGGGATTGATTGTGATGGTGGGGCAGTGGGTGCGATGGCAGAGAATGTGTGTGATTGTTGGGGTGTGTGCGATGAGTTAGGGTGAAGTGGAGGAGTGTGTGAGGGAGTGATCATGGCGGTAGGGGAGTGTGTGTAGTGGTTAGGGTGTGCACAGTGAAGTTAGGGTGATGGTGGAGAAATGTGTAGGGGAGTGTAGATGGTGATTGGGGAGTTAGGGTGACGATCAGCGAGTGTGCACGGGAGTGAGAGTGATGGTGGGGGAGTGTGGGAGGCATCTGCGAGATGCTTGGGGTGTGTTCAGGGGAGTAAGCTTGATGGTACAAAGGTGTGATGGGTGCAAGAGTGACGCTGGTTGTGAGTTCGGGGAGAGTGAGCATGATGGTGGGTGAGAGTGGGGGAGAGTGAACATGATGGTGAGGGAGAGTGCAGGGAGAACGATGGTGATTGTGGGGAGTGTGCAGGGGAGTCAGCGTGATTGTGGGGCAAGTGCGATGGAGTGAGTGCAATGATGGACATTTGTTCATGGAGTGAGAATTACGATGGTGAGAGCGTGTGGATGAGTGAGCGGAACGGTGGGGAGAATTCCAGGGAGTGAGCGTGATAGTGGGGAGAGTGTACAAGAGCAAATGAATGACAGTGAGGGAGTGTGCAGAAGAGTGAGAGTGAGAGTGTGGGAGTGCAGGGGTTTGAACCTTATGAGGGGAGTATTCGGGAGAGTGAGCCTGTTGGTGGGGTTAGTGTGTGGGGGAATGAGCATGACGGTGAGTGAGGGTAATAGAGGGTGAGTGGTACGTGAATGAGCCTTACTGTGGGGGAGTGTGATGGGTAATGAAAATATCTGTGGGGAGTGAGCGGGGTAATGAGTGGAATGGTGAAGGTGTACAGAAGGGAGTGTATGATGGTGCATGGGAGTGAGCGAGATAATGGGGAGTGTACTGGGAAGTGAGGATAACGGTGGAGAAGTATGTCAGCGAGTGAGCATGACAATGGGGGAGTGTGCGGGACTGTAAGTGTGACAGGTGTAATGTGTGGGGTCGTGAGTGTGGTGATTGGGGAGAGTACAGGGTAGTGACCGTGTTATTGAGGCAGTTTGTGGGGGCATAAGCATGATGATGGGTGAGTGTGCAGGGCTGTCAACCTGAGAGTGGGAAAGTGTGTGGGACAGTGAGGCTGATGGTTCGGAAATTTGCAGGAGAGGGAGCATGATGGCAGGGGAGCTTGCGACACAGTGATCGTGACAGTGGAGGAGTTTGACAGTGTGATAGCGTGCGGGGCAGTTTGATGGTGGGGGAGTGTGGAGGGGAGTGAGAGTGATGGTGGGTGAGTGAGCATGACGGTTGGGGAGTGTGCAGAGGAATGACTGTGATTGCGTGGGAATGTGCAGAGGGAGTGAATGTGGTAGTGGGGTGTGTCCATGGAATGTGGTGGTGATAGTGTGGAGTAGTGATTGTGATGGTGGGGGAATATGCATTCAGTGAGTGTGCCGGGGGAATGTGTGTGGGGGAGTGAGGGTGATATTGGGGGTATGGCAAAGTTGTCAGCATGATGATGTGGGGATTTGAATTCAGTGGCATGATGATGGGGGAGTGTGCAGGGCAGAGAGTGTGATGATCAGGGAGTATGCATTCAGTGAGCATGACAGTGAGTAGTGTGTGGGGGAGTCTGCAGGACATGAGCAAGATCGTAGGGGAGTGCATTCAGTGAGCATTACAGTGGGGGAGTATGCGGGGTATGCAAGCTGTATAACCCGTGTTCATGTGTAAATTGTTGTCTGCATGTATCACTATAGTTTGCCTGAAAGCAGATAATTTTCAAGTAACTTCATTTCAACAAAGCTGATAGTTTCTTCACAAACCAGTTCTGCTGCCAAGTCTGGTCCTGCCTGAAGAACATACCAACATAGAATAATACAGCGCAGTACAGGCCCTTTGGCCCACGATATTGTGCCAACCTGTGAAATCAACCTGAATCCCATCTAACCTACACTTTTCCATTATCATCCATATATTTATCCAATGACCATTAAAATATCATTAAAGTTGGCATATCTACTACTGTTACAGGCAGGACATTCCATGCCCTTACTAAGAAATGTGTAGACCACAGAATAGGACAATGCATATTTTCAATCCAGGCTTGGAGCGATTGGTGGATGAATTTTCTTTTACATAAAATCCCTCCCATACAGAAACAGGGTATCTGGTCCAACATGTCCACACTGTCTCTGGAGAGCATCCCACACAGACTCACCCCCTCTTCCCTATTCCTGCATTTTCCATACAAAGTCCAACTAATCTACACATCCATGTGACACTGTGGGCAATTTAGCACAGCCAATCGACCTAACCTGCACATCTTCAGACTGTGAGAGGAAACCAGAGCACCTGGAGACACAGGGAGAATATGCAAACTCCACACAGACAGTTGCCCGAGACTGGAGTTGAACTCAGATCCCTGGCATGGTGTGCCAGCAGTGCTACCCGCTGAGCCACTGTGTCCCATGACTGAAGGAACGTTCAGGGAGAGTTTGTATTGGTGCTGAGACGTATTCATTCTGAAGAGTTTGACCTGAACCAGTGACCATTAATTTACTACTTTGCTGCAATGCCTTTGCCCATTGTGGTTTTTTCAATTCAAACTGTGGGGGTTTTGATGAGTGTTCCGATCATAAGACCATAACATATAGGAACAGAATTAGGCCATCAGCCCAGTAAATCTTCTTTACCATTTAATCATGGCTTATATGTCTCTCAACTCCATTCTCGTCCTTTTCCCTGTAACCCATGATCCCTTTACTAATCAAAAACCTATCTATCTTTGTCTTAAATCCGTCCAATGCGTTGGCGTCCACAGCCTTCTATAGCAGTTCGACAAAACCTTGCACCACATTGCATGCTTTTCTCCTTTTATTTTATTCTGTCCCTGACCTTCCTAATCAATCTGCTCAGAAATGTTATTATATGCCCCTGGAGCAGGTGGAAATTGAATCGAGGTCTGTCGTTCCAGTAGTAGGGATACTACCACCGCACCGCAAGAGTATCCATACCCACCACAAATTCCCTTGTGAGGTACGGTTGTCTCGTTCTTCCCTTAATATTGTCCTTGAGCACAGCTGCTGAGTGGCACCTCCACCAAACGCTGCAAATCTAAAGAGAAGGCGCAGCGGGACTGTCCTTCGACCACTCGAGTAAATGAGGTCCGGGTTGAAGGATTGATTGTAAATGAAATCTATAGGACCGGTCAGAAACATAAGAAGTGAATTTTTAAAATAAGATTTGATCATTCTCACTTGATATAGAGCATTAAATCTCTTATTAAATTGATAGGGGATATTAAGAAATAGGTGAGATTCAAATCCAGATTATTTACTTATTTCCTAACTAATTTATTGAAGTCAAGTGAGAAACTGAGTTATAAATCCCCAGAATGATGGTTAATGGCGGTCTTCCATCCCAACATTCCTAGCGGGTATGACCATACCTTATACAGTTACCAGGCTCGACGCAAGCGCGGTTTGGATTGTATCTGGGGTATGCACAATATCATTTTGAGGCGGGCTGTGCGATTCTTTGTCCAGCGGCTGCTGTCGGCGGCAGGAAGGGGGAGGAGTGGAGCTGGTGTATGGGAATCTGCGCGAATGGGAAGAGTGTCCATACTTCGTGAATCCCTCTTGGAGGTCGCAAACCCCGAGTAAGACTCTCTTGGCTCCGCGTTAAAAGATCCGGGTCTTTGTCCAGTGGAGAGGTTCAGGTTCAGGCCACCATCTTGTTTGAGGAACTGAAAACAACAAATAAGTCTCCATGGAGAGAGGGCAAGGTAAGGTTTTCAGTCTAGATGATTCTTCATAAAGACGGAAGTGATGTGTGGAGAGGATGGCAGTTATGCTTTAGTTTCGAGGTGGGCGTGTAGGTGTAGGGTGCTGGTGGGCAAAAGATGTTGATCGTTCAGGTTAAGTGAGCAGAATGTGAGAATGGTAGAACAATGGTGTGTCTTACTGCCAGACTGATAAGGACAAACAGTCCCAATGGAGTGAGGGGGGTGGGAGAGAAGACATGAGAACAGAATGTAACAAGTAAAGCTAAAAGAAAGAAGAAATGGGAGTTGGTTGCCAATTTGAAGGTGTTGAACTGTACATTAAGTCCAGAAGCCCATTGTATTGCTCTGTTCCTGGCCACTCGGCTCATTTCCTTCTGCCTTGACTCCATCCTCTATCCACTTGTCCAGACCCTGCGCATCTACATTTGTGAGTCATCTGACGCCTCCCACCATATTGACAATTTCCTGTTCCCTGGCCCTGACTGCCACCACGGATGTCCAATCCCTCTACCTGTATACCTCCATTCACCACCAGGATGGTCTGAAAGCTCTTGGTTTCTTCCTCAACCAGAGACTGAACAATCCCCTTCTGCCACCACTCTCCTTTGCCTGGCTGAACTCATTTTCTTGCTGAACAATTTCTCCTTTAATTTGCCTCACTTCTGTCAAGGCAAAGGAGTAGCTATGCGCACCCACATGGGTCCGAGTTATGCATGCCTCTTTCTGGGGTATGTTGAATGATCCTTGTCCCAGTCTTGCACTGGCCCCCTCCCAGTACTGATTCTTTGATCCATTGATCCAGACTACTTTAGTGCCACATCATGCTCATACTAAGGACTTTTGAAAAATTCATTAGTTTTGCCTCCAATTTCTACTCCTCTATAGATTTCATGTCATCCATTTCTAACAATTCCCTTCCTTTCCTTGACCTCTCTGTATCCATTTTGGGGAACAAACTGTCCACTACCAAGCACTACAAAGCCAATGATTCCCAGAACTACCTTCACTGAAGCTCATCACACCCCAGGTCCTGTCAGGATTCTATCCCATTCTCCCAGTTCCATCACCTACATTGCATCTGTTGAGATGATGCCACCTTTCAAAATAGTGCTGCTGACATGGCTTCTGCCACTTACAAATGGACCCCACCACCAGAGATAAATTTCCCTCTCCACCTCTATCCACTTTCCATAAAGACCGTTCCATCAGCAACTACCTTGTCAGGTCCACGACCCCAAACAACCCACCCTTCCCTCCTGGCACCATCCCCTGCCACTGCAGGAATTGCAAAACCTGTGCCCATACCTCCCCCCTCCCCTCCATCTAAGGCCCCAAAGGACCCTTCCACATGCATCAAACTTTCACCTGCACTTCCACAAACATCATTTGCTCCCGATGCAATTTCCCCTACATTGGGGAGACAGGACGCCAACTCACAAGCGCTTCAGAGAACATCTCTGGGACACCTGCACCAACCAACCCCACCACCCCATGGCCGAACACTTCAATACCCCCTCCCACTCCGCCAAGGATATGCAGGTCCTGGGACTCCTCCATCACCACTCCATTACCACCCAATGTTTGGAGGAAGAATACCTCATCTTCCGCCTCAGGACCCTCCAACCCCATGGCATCAAGTGGATTTCACCTATTTCCTCATTCCCCCCCCAGTTCCAACCTTCTAGTTCAGCACTGCCCTTGTGACCTTTCCTACCTGTCCATCTCCTTCCCACCTTTCCGCTCCACCCTCCTCTCCGACCTATCACCATTGCCCCCACTTCCATCCACCGATCACACTCTCAGCTGCCTTCACCTCCCCCCAAACCCCACCCATCCCATTTATCTGTCCACCCCCAAGTCTCCCAGCCTCATTCCTGATCGGGCTTTTGCCCAAAACATCGACTTTCCTGCTCCTCGGATGTTGCCTGACCCGCTGTGCTTTTCCAGCACCACACTATAGACTCTAATCTCCAGCATCTACAGTCCTCACTTTCGCCATGGCTTGCTTCTTGCATAACTGTGGTTTCCCACCCACTGTAGTTGACAGAGCCCTCAACCATATCCAACCTATCACCTGTGCTTCCATCCTCAGTCCTTCTCATCACTTGAAGATTGGGTTCCCTTTCCTTACTTTCATCCACTAGTCTCCACATTCAAAGGATCATTCTCTGCCACTTCAGACAACTCCAGCAGAATGTCACCACCAAACACATCTTCCCCTCACTCCCCAGTCTGCACTTGATAGGGATTGTTCCCTCCAGGACACATTAGTGTATTTCACGGCCAGTAACACCACCTGCCATCCCCATGGCAGCTTCCCATGTATCTGCAGAAACTGCAACATCTGCCCCTTCACCATCTCCCTGCTCACCATCTAAGAGCCTGATTAGTCTTTCCACGTGAAGCAGCATTTCACCTGTACCTCCTCCAATCTTGTGTATTGTATTCACTGCACCCAATATGGCCTAATCAACATAGGAAAAACCAAACACAGACTCGGTGATCGCTTTGCAGAACACCTGCGGTCTGTGTGCAAGCATGACTGTGACCTTCCCGTTGCCAGTCATTTTAACACAGCACCTTTATCTCATGCCTACATGTCTATCCTTGATATACTGCAGTGTTCCTATGACTCAACACAAGCTGGAAGAACAATATCTGGTCTTCAGACTTGACACTTTACGGACTCCTGGATGAAATACTGAGTCCAACACCTTCAAATTGTCAACCAACTCCCGTTTCTTCCTTTTCTTTTATAAATTCATGAGATATAGGAGCAGAATTAGGCCATTCCACCAATTGAGCTTTTCTGCCACTCAATCATGGTTGATATCACCTCACCCCCATTTTCTTGCCTTCTCCCCATAAATCTTCAACCCGTTGAAGATTAAAAATCTGTCTAACGACTCTTTAAATTTACTCACTGTCCCAGCATCCACTGCACTTTGGGGTAGCAAGTTCCACAGATTCACAACCCTTTGGGAGAAGTAATTTCTCCTCAACTCTATTGTAAATTTGTTACCCCTTATCCTAAGATTATGACTTCTCGTCCTAGAATGCCCCACAAGAGGAAGCATCCACTCCACGTCTTGTTTTATCCACACCGTTTATCATCATGAACTCCTCAGTTTGATCCCTCCTCATTCTTCTAAATTCCAGAGAGTAGAGAACTAAACTGTTCAATCTCTCTTCATATGACAAACCCCTCATGTCTGGGTTCAATATAGTGGGCGGCACGGTGGCACAGTGGTTAGCACTGCTGCCTCACAGCGCCAGAGACCCGGGTTCAATTCCCGCCTCAGGCAACTGACTGTGTGGAGTTTGCACGTTCTCCCAGTGTCTGCGTGGGTTTCCTCCGGGTTCTCCGCTTTCAGGTGATGTGCAGGTCAGGTGAATTGGCCATGCTAAATTGCCCGTAGTGTTAGGTAAGGGGTAGATGTTGATGTAGGGGTAAGGGTGGGTTACGCTTCGGCGGGGCGGTGTGGACTTGTTGGGCCGAAGGACCTGTTTCCACACTGTAAGTAATCTAATCTAATCTAATCATGTAATCTCAAAAAAAAACTTCCAATGCCACTGTATCTTTCCTCAAATAAAGGGACCAAAACTCGCACAATTCTCTGGGTGTTGTTTAGTTGCAACAATACTTCCTGACCTTTATGTAGTGTTCCTTTAGCTATGTCAGTCAACATTTAATTCACTTTCCTTATTATCTGCTGTGTCTGCATGCTAGTTTTCTGTGACTCACGAACGCGAACACCCAGATTCCATTGTATTGCAGCACCTTAAAGTCTCTCCCCATTTAGATAATGGCTTTGCCTTCTAGTTTTTCCGACTAAAATGCATGACCTCACGTATATCCCCGTGAAACACCATCTGCCACATTTTGACCCACTCTCTTAACCTATCCATATCCATTTGTAAGGTTCTTATTTCCTCATTCCAATTTACCATCCCACCTGTTTTTGTGTTATCCGCAAATTTGGTTATAGAGCCTTCTGTCCCTGTATCCAAGTCAGTAATATAGATTGTAAAATGCTGGGGCCCAAGGATTGAATCCTGTGGCACTCCATCAGCAGTTCACCCATCAAAACTAATAAATTACCCCAATCCCATATGATCCAACCTTGCGAATTAAACCTTTGTGCCACACCTTTTCAAATCCCTTCCAGAAGTCCAGAGATATTGCAGCACATCTACAGGATCTCCATTATCTACTTTGCTTGTTACATCTTCAAAGCACTGTAACAAATTAGTTAAACATGATTTGCCCTTTATAAAATCATGCTGTCTTTGATAGATAGTATTTTGACTTGCCAAATATCCTAATATTGCTTCCTTGATAATTGATTCCAACACTTTCCTAACAACTGATGTTAAACTAACTGGTCTATAATTTCCCACATATTGCCTCCCTCCCTTTTTGAATAAGGGTGTTACTTTGGCACATCTCCAAACCATTGGAACTTTTCCCCTCTCCAGGGAATTTTTGAATAGTGTAACCAATGGGTCCACTATGTAGGATGTAGGCCATCAGGCCCGGGGTCTCATCTGCCCTCAATCATAGTAGTTTGCTCTATACCTTTTCCCTATCAATGTTGCTTGTTCTAAGTTGTACCCTTCCTATTGCCTCTGACTTGCCCGTTCCAAAAGGAGGGGTACTATTTATCCTCCACCGTGAAAACTGAGACAAAGTATTGATTTCGCATCTCTGCCATTTTAGTGCTCGCAACTAACGCTCCAGTTTTATCTTCCAAGGGACCAGTATTCACCTTTGTGACTCTCTTCCCTTTTATATACCTATGGAAACTTTTGCTGTCCTTTTTGATATTTTGTGCAAGTTTAGTTTTGTAATTTACCGTAGCCCTATAAATTAATTTTTTAGTCTCCCTTTGTTTATATTTGAAAGTTTCAGCCTGCATCTGGCCTTTGCAATATTGTATACCTGAGTTTTTGACTTTATGTTGTCCTTGACACCCACCCCACCCCTTACCATCTTCCCTCCTCACTGGGATCTATTTTTGTTGTGTGGAATTGAGTAGCTCCTTAAACATCTGCCACTGTACTTCCGCTGTCTTACCATTTAGCTTTCCTGCCCAATCTAATCAGGCTAAATCTGTCTTCATTCCTATGTAATTTTCTTTGTTTAATTCCAGAATACTAGTGTGGGATTCCTACTTCTCACCCCCAAACTGAATTTTGAATCCTAACAAACAATGATCACTACTCCCTAGAAGATCCTTAACTGTGATGTCATCAATTAATCTCTCCTAATTCCACAATACCAGTTCCAGAGTAGGCTGCTTCCTGGGTGGTTCCACGACATACTTCTCCAACAAACAATGTCTAATATTTTAAATGAACTCTGCCTCCAGGCTATTCTCGCCAATTTGATTCTTGCAATCTATGGGCATGTTATAATCATAATTATTGCCGTACCTTTCTTGCAAGCCTCTAATAATTCTTAGTTTATACTGTGCCCCACTGAAGAACTACTGTTTCAGGACCTACAGATTACTTGTTCCAGGTATTAATTCCCTTTGTTATTTCTTATTTGTACCCAGAATGACGCTTGATCTCCTGTGCTTACGTCATTTCTCAATACAACATTGATCCCTTCCTTTAGCAGCCAAAGCCACACCACCTACTTTTCATTTCGGGCGATCTTCCTGAAATACTGAGTACCCTTGGATTTTCAATTCTATGCCCTGATCTCTTTGTAACCATGTCTTAGTAATCGCGATCAAATTAGAACCTTTCGTTTCTATTTGTGCCATTTAATGCATTAATTTTGTTTCAAATGCTTTGTACATTTAAACACAAAACTTATAAATTTTATCTACTGGTAAATTTTCCTACTCTTTGATGCATAGAGATATTCACCTGCTCTGTCCCTCACCTTTATTGTCTGGTAACCATCCACCACATTCATAACCAGCACTCTTACCTCCTCCATTAATTTGAGTTTTCTAATTTCCCATACAACCTATATGGACCATGACAACTGGATCTTTACCCTCCCACTCCAAGTTCATCTGCAGCCCAGGTGAGATATCCTGAACCCGAGCACCACATAGGCAACACAACATTCAGGATCCCAGTCTTGGTCGCAAAGAACGTTGTGTATGCCCCTAACAAAACTATCCTAATTGCAACCACATTTCTTTTCTCTCCCCCCATTTAAATGGCTCCTTGCACCATGGTGCTGCGGTCAGTCAGCTATCCTTCCTGAAGTCCCCCTTCCTTTCCATACAGGGAGCAAGACTCTCAAACCTGATGGACAGGGACAAAGACTGAGGCTCCTGCAACTCTACCTCCTGGATATCTCTACCTGCCTCACTGACAGTCATATCATTCTGTCCCAGACTACTGACCAAATTCAAGTTAGTTGGTCTAAGGGGTGTGACCATTGCCTGAAACACAGCATCCAGATAACTCTTCCCCCTCCTTGATGTGTCGCAATATCCAAAGCTCAGAATCCAGCTCATCAACTCTGAGCTGGAGTTCCTTGAGCAACCAACATTTACTACAGATGTGGTCAGTCGGAATCACAATGGGGTCGACCAGCTCCTACATCATGTTGGAACAACACCTCCATCCTTATTTTATTTAATTAGTTTTTAATTTTTATTTTATTTTTAACTATATTTATATCTCTACTTATTACCTTAATCTGAACGCAAGTTATCGCCAATAATTTAACCCAGACTCACTTTTAGCCCAGACTCACTTTTAGCCCAGACTTGAATAAGCAGATTCCCTGATTAGCCAATCAAATCACACCTTTCCTGTGATGTAATGTTTCAGTTCCCCCTCAGTTGAAAAACTCAGAATCAGAAACTCTTACCTTCCCAGGCTGCAAATCCCTGAGGTACATTTTTATATCCTTTATCTTTCCAGATTGCTCTTTGGCTCACTCCCACTCAGCTCCACCTCTTTTTGGCTTGTTATATTCTGTTATCATGTCCTGTCTGCCCTCCTTACCTCCTCCTACCCGCCACCACCCCCACTCCCACCAATCCTGGTGGGACTGTCAGTCCTTTGAAATCTGGGAGGTAGATACACCATTGTTCTGCAATCCTCACATTCCGATCCCTTAATCTGAACTATCAACATCTTTTGTCCACCAGCACCCTACACCTACATAACCCCGCAAACTATGGCATAAATGTGTCCCCTCCACACTTCACTTCAGCTCTAATGAAGAGTCATCTAGACTCAAACATTAGCTTGTTCTCCCTCCATTGATGTCTGACTCACTGTTATCTCCAAAACTTGCTCTGCAGCAATTTGCTCCACATTTCGTTGAGGGAGCAGATGTACACAGTCTTACCCATCTGCATTGGGTAGCAGAGCACGTGCTTGACCTTCCTATGGGACGATGCCATCTTTATAGGGGTAAGGTGTAGCAGAGGGCATGTGCAGCCCTCCTGTGGGAGGATGCCACCTTGATAAAGTCACGGTGTAGCAGAGCCCATGCGCGGCCTTCCTGTGGGCAGATGTCATCTTGATAAGGTCACCGTGTAGCAGAGGGCATGCGTGGCCCTCCTGTGGGACAATGTTTCCATGCCACTGAGGATGGCTCAGCAAGAGTTGGTGTGAGTGAGGAGACAGGTAGCAAGGGTCAATTATCTTACTTACTGAAAGGTTCAATGTGGAGAAGTGTTAGGAACGTTAAGTGTACAGATAATCATGGAGTGGATGAGAGTTTCAGAAGCAGATGAGCTGCATCTGGGGTGGATTCAGTTGATGTTACTAAAATGGAAGTCTTTGAGTCAAAAAGTGGGGTGCTGGAAAAGCCATGGAGCAGGAGAATCATCATTTCAAGCATAAACTGTTCGTCAGGAGTGCTTTGATCTCACTAAGGATGGCTCCTTCCTGAGGAAGAGCTTATGCTCGAAACATAGACGCTCCTGCTCCTCAGATACTGCCTGACCGTCTCTGTTTTTCCAGCACCACACTCTTTGACTCTGATCTCTGGCATCTTCAGTCTTCACTTTCTCCTGGTTTGACTGATGTGGGCGTATGTTTGGAATCTCAGTTTGGGGTGAAATATGGCAGCAAGCTTCTGAACAGTCTATTTGAGGATTATGCAGTTGCCAGAGAAAGAGATTCAGTCAGTGGCTTGGGAATGGACTTTGTAACAGGGATGGAAGGCATTGCCTTTCATCGTCCTAATGTTCAGTCAAAAGAAGTCTCTGTTCCTCCAGCAGTGGATGTCAAACATGTCAGGATCGTGTGTCTTGGAAGGTAACTTGGTGGTGAAGATTTTCACATAGATCTGCTCCCCTGATCCTTTGAGCTGGTGGAGATTGAGGATTTGGACCATCCTAACACATTTCAGGGCAAATTGTAGATATATACTTTTTGTATACTTTAATGCCAGAAGTATACGAAATAAGGTAGGTGAACTTGCAGCGTGGGTTGGTACCTGGGACTTCGATGTTGTGGCTATTACGGAGACATGGCTAGATCAGGGACAGGATTGGTTGTTGCAGGTTCCAGGGTTTAAATGTTTTAGTAGGGTCAGAGGTGGGGGTAAAAGAGGGGGTGGGTGTGGCTTTGCTTGTCAAAGATAGTATTACTGCGGTGGAAAGGAAGATGGACGAAGATTTGCCATCTCATGTAGTTTGGGTTGAGGTTAGGAATAGGAGAGGTGAGGTCACCCTGTTAGGAGTCTTTTACAGGCCTCCTAATAGTCCTAGAATCGTTGAAGAAAGGATTGCGAAGATGATTCAGGAGAAGAGTGACAGTAATAGGGTGGTTGTTATGGGGGACTTTAACTTTCCTGATATTGATTGGGAAAGCTATAGCTCAAGTTCGTTAGATGGGACAGTGTTTGTCCAATGTGTGCAGGAGAGTTTCCTGACACAATATGTAGATAAGCCAACAAGAGGTGAGGCCATACTGGATTTGGTTCTGGGTAACGAACCAGGCCTGGTATCAGAACTAGAGGTAGGTGAGCATTTTGGGGACAGTGACCACAATTCGGTGATTTTTACTCTAGTGATGGAGAGGGATAAGTGTGTACTACAGGGCAAGAGTTATAGCTGGGGGTAGGGATATTATGATGCGGTGAGGCATGACTTAGGATGTGTGGATTGGAAAAGTAGATTCCAAGGCAAGAGCGTAATTGATATGTGGAACTTGTTCAAGGAGCAACTATTGAGTGTCCTTGATAAGTACGTACCTATCAGGCAGGGAGGAAAGGGTCGTGTGAGGGAGCCGTGGTTTAATAAGGAATTGGAATCCCTTGTTAAATGGAAGAGAGCGGCCTTTGTAAAGATGAGGCGTGAAGGTTCAATAGGGGCGATTGAGAGTTATAAGGTAGCCCGGAAGGACCTGAAGAGAGAGCTAAGAGCAGCAAGGAGGGGACATGAAAGGTCCTTAGTTGGTAGGATTAGGGAAAACCCTAAGGCTTTCTATAGGTATGTTAGGAATAAAAGAATGACTAGGGTAGGAATAGGTCCAATCAAGGATAGTAATGGGAAGTTGCGTGTGGAGGCTGAAGAGATTGGGGAGGCACTGAATGAATACTTTTCGTCAGTATTCACTCAGGAACAGGACATTGTTGTCGATATGAATACTGAGGCACGAATAAGTAGAATGGATGGCTTTGAGATATGTAGAGAAGAGGTGTTGGATATTCTGGCAAGGGTAAAAATAGATAAGTCCCCTGGGCCTGATGGCATTTATCCTTGGATTCTCTGGGAAGCAAGGGAGGAGATTGCAGAGCAATTGGCCTTGATTTTTGTGTCCTCTTTGTCTACAGGAGTAGTGCCAGAGGACTGGACGATTAGCAAACGTGGTTCCCTTGTTCAAGAAGGGGAGTAGGGATAATCCTAGTAACTATAGGCCAGTGAGTCTCACTTCTGTTGTGGGCAAAGTCTTAGAGAGAATTGTAAGGGATAGGATTTATGCACATCTGGATAAGAATAATGTGATCAAGGATAGTCAGCATGGTTTTGTGAAGGGCAGGTCGTGCCTCACAAACCTTATTGAGTTCTTTGAGAAGGTGACGAAGGAGGTAGATGAGGGGAAAGCGGTGATGTGGTATATATGGATTTTAGTAAGGCGTTTGATAAGGTCCCCCATGGTAGGCTACTGCAGAAAATACAGAGATATGGCATTGAGGGTGAGTTTGGAGGTTTGGATTAGGAATTGGCTGGCTGGAAGAAGACAGAGGGTAGTAGTTGATGGCAAAGGTTCATCTTGGAGTGCCGCCACTAGCGGTGTTCCGCAAGGATCTATTTTGGGACCATTGCTGTTTGTCATTTTTATAAATGACCTGGAGGAAGGGTTAGAAGGTTGGGTGAGCAAGTTTGCGGATGATACGAAAGTCGGAGGAGTTGTAGACAGTGAGGAAGGATGTGGCAGGTTACAGCGGGATATAGAGAAGCTGCAGAGCTGGGCAGAAAGGTGGCAAATGCAGTTCAATGTAGCTAAGTGTGAGGTGATTCACTTTGGTAAGAGTAACAAAAAGATGGGGTACTGGGCTAATGGTCGGATACTTGGTAGTGTGGAAGAGCAGAGGGATCTTGGTGTCCATGTACAGAGATCTCTGAAAGTTGCCACCCAGGTAAATAGTGCAGTGAAGAAGGCATATGGCGTACTGGCTTTTATTGGTATAGGAATTGAGTTCCGGAGTCCTGAGGTCATGCTGCAGTTGTATAAGACTCTGGTGCGGCCGCATCTGGAATATTGTGTGCAGTTTTGGTCGCCATACTATAGGAAGGATGTGGAGGCACTGGAACGGGTGCAGAGGAAGTTTACCAGGATGTTGCCTGGTATGGTAGGAAGATCCTATGAGGAAAGGCTGAGGCACTTGGGGTTGTTTACAATGGAGAAAAGAAGGTTTAGGGGTGACTTGATAGAGGTGTACAAGATGATTAGGGGGTTAGATAGGGTTGACAGTGAGAACTTTTTTCCACGTATGGAGTCAGCTATTACAAGGGGGTATAGCTTTAAACTAAGGGGGGGGGGAAGATATAGGACTGATGTTAGGGGTAGGTTCTTCACTCAGCGAGTCGTAAGTTCATGGAATGCCCTGCCAGTAGCAGTGGTGGACTCTCCCTCTTTATGGGTATTTAAGCGGGCATTGGATAGGTATATGGAGGATAGTGGGTTAGTGTAGGTTAGGTGGGCTTTGATCGGCGCAACATCGAGGTCCGAAGGGCCTGTACTGCGCTGTATTCTTCTATTCTATTCTATTCTATTCTATTCTATATAAAATCCCTCTCCTTTGATTCCTGAATCTCCTACATCCTTCCTATGTCTCGCTCACTCTGCTCCATGTCGGTCTTTTTTTTAGATTAGATTACAGTGTGCAAACAGGCTCTTCGGCCCAACAAGTCCACACTGACCCGCCGAAGCGTAACCCACCCAGACCCATTCCCCTACATTTACCCCTTCACCTAATTGTGTGGGCCCACACCAGGTAGCGGGTTTCTTCTCTGATCGATATTAATTTTGAGCTTCTATGACATTTGAGAAGCTTTTGTGGTAACTGTTCCCAAGTGCCTGTCCAGCAAATTGCCCCAGATTCACTCAGTATGCTTTTACAACCTGCCTTTATGTTTTTGTGCCTTCTCTCTTACTCCTGCCTTCTGTTTCAAATCAATCCACAGGATATGAGAAGTGGGGGAATTGAAGGCTGCAAACTGAAAGCCAACATCACACCATGATCTAATGGAGTCACCCAGTTTATCACAACCTGAATATCAACACATTTTAAACATAAAAGAAGAAAGCACCATTCACAATGGGGAGAACAAATACTTGTGTTCTGCATGCAAAAAAGGCTTCAGCCAATCAATTGGCCTCAAGAACCACAAATGCAGTCACGTTGTGGAGAAACCATGGAAATGTGGGGATTGTGTAAAGGGATTCAGCCATCACTCTGCACTGAAAATTCATCAACGTATTCACACAGGGGAGAGGCCATTTATCTGCTCCCTGTGTGGAAGAGGATTCACTTAATTGCTGACCTTGCTGACACACCAGCGAGTTCACACTAAGGAGAGACATTTTAAATGCCCAAACTGCAGGAAGTGTTTTAAAAGTTCTGACTATCTGCAATCCCATCAACGTGGTTCACACTGAGGAGAGACCCTTTAAATGTTCAGAGTGTGGAAAGTGCTTTAAAGGTTCCAGGGAGCTGATCATCAATCACTGTGCTCACACTGAGGAGAGACTGTTCAGGTGCTCTCACTGTGGAAATGGCTTCAAGAGATCATCTCAACTCACTCTACACCAGCGTCTTCACACTGGGGAGAGGTCGTTCATCTGCTCTGAATGTGGACAAATATTCTTTCGGTTTTCCACCCTTTTGACACACCAACGAGTTCACTCTGGGGAGAGGCCATTCACCTGCACTCGGTGTGGGAAGGGATTTCGTGAATCAGCCAACCTCAAGGCACACCAGCGAATTCACACTCAGGTGAGACCTTTCAAATATCCCGACTGCGTGAAGTGTTATAAAAGCTCTGGAGAACTGAAGTTACATGAACATGTTCACACTGACAACAGACCATCACAGTGTGGGATTGGGTTCAAGTGGTCATCTCGTCTCACTGCACACCAGCGCACTCATACCGGAGAGAGACCTTTCAAATGCACAGTGTGTGGGAAATATTATACAAGATCCTGGGATCTGATACGCCATCAACGTGTTCACTCTGATGAGAGGCATTTTAAATGTCCACAATGAGGCAAGTGTTTTAAAAATTCTGGGGAGTTGATGCTACATAAACTGTGTTCACACCAATGAGAGACCACTCAAGTGCACTCTGCGGGACTGGGTTCAGCTGATTGTCTCAAATCTGTGTACGCCAGCAAATTCACATTGGAGAGAGGTCATTCTTCACTAAATTTGGAAAGGATTCACTGAGAAATCCTTCCAAATAGCAGCAAGTCCACAGGTGACTGCATGAGCTGTAATTTCCTGTTAATCACATCGCACTGTTATGGACCAGGCCGGACCTCCTCAAAATATTTTAAGAATGTACTTGAGACCCTAACTTTTTAAAGGCAGATGTGAAGTGGATGTTCCAGGTCTGATGCAACTGGTCAAACTACTTGGGCTTTAAGCAAAACACAATTTATTTAAACGCTACAATTGAAACATGAACGAAAGAAATCAGAATTTAGAATAATTTTAACTGTTGGAAAACTTAGCCAACTCAATACAGTAACTACTTCTAAATAACTGTTCCAATACTGTAACGTCCCATAAACACATTCCTTGACAAAAAGCAAAATTCAAACACAGGTTCTCACAGGCAGGAGGGAACTTCAACAGAAAATCAGAGGAATCCTTTACTGAAGCTTGCAACTCCCGTGGAATCGCACATCTTATGACTGCTACAGTGAAAATACAGTGAAAAAAAACCTGAATTGGGAGAACTGGAAAGACCCCTCCCGTTATTATACTAGATTCTTCAACACCTCTACCTTTACTACCTTCCTTGATAAAACCAATGACAAAATAACTTTTTTTTAAAGTGACAACATCATAACATGTCCTAAACATGTTAAAACATCCACCTTAACTTTGGGTGATAATACAGTGTGTATGCATTAAAATCACAGTCAGATGAATCTACTTTTTATCCCAAATACTTCCTTTGAATTAATTCACAAAATGATATGTAAATATTATAAGAGCCATACAATAATAATGGGTGACTTCAATTCCCATATAAACTGGATGAACCTAAACAGCATGGATGCTGTGGAGGATGAAATTCAGTTTGCACTGAATACTTCTGAAGTAGAACATAGAAGGACCAAGTTGGAATCAGCTTGTTTTAGATTTAGTATTCTGTAAAGATAAAGGCTAATTACTAACTTTGCTGTTAAGGAGCCTTTGTTAAATAGTGACCATAATAATGTGGTTTGGAGATGCAGATGTTGGACTGGGTTGTACAAAGTTAACAATCACGCAACACCAGGTTATAGTCCAACAGGTTTAATTGGAAGCACACTAGCTTTCAGAGCATCGCTCCTTCATCAGGTGGTAGTGGAGGGCTCAATCCGAACACACAGAATTTATAGCAAAAATTTACAGTGTGATAAAACTGAAATTGTACGTTGTCAATTTTTCAATGTATAATTTCAGTTACATCACACTGTATATTTTTGCTATAAATTCTGTGTTAGGATTGAGCCCTCCACTACCACCTGATGAAGGAGTGATGCTCCAAAAACTAGTATGCTTCCAATTAAACCTGTTGGACTATAACCTGGTGTTGTGTGATTTTTAACATCATAATGTGGAACTTTGAATCCAGTTTTAAAGTGATAGAATAGCAATGTGGGTGACTGAAGACCCTAAGGAGGGCAGACATTCAGGAAGGCATCTCACCACCACTACCAGCCAAGCAGTTAGTGTTGGGCAATAAATGCTGGCTGAGCCAGCAACAACCATATCCCATTAACAGATGAAAAAAAGACAGGAGTGATATTTTACTGGGGAAATTGTTTAAATGTGTTAATGTCTTTCAAAATTGTCACATTTGTACAGGGCATTTATTTTATGCAATAAATGTGTTGTTTTATTAAAATGAGTGTTGGCAGCCTCATGTGAATATGTTCAGTAATGAACCAAATGTGTAATTTAATTGCAAAAATGAAACATGAGTTTCAGATTAAGTCAGATTTCATTCAGAGATTTGACTTGTGCAGTATTTCCATCAACTGGGATCATAATATTTGATCTGATTGAAACTTACAATGTTCTGACAGAATGGATGTAGATTGATATCTCCCCAGGATGTTCAGATTAGAATCAGGGACTTTGTCTCAGATTAAGGGATAGACCATTTAAGGAAAAGGTAAGGAGTGGGACAAATTGTTAGTATTTTCAGAGACAGTGCCAGCATAGTGTGCCAAATGGCTGCCACCTATGCTTGTAAGATTCTATGTGTGGGTTTATGATGAATCAAGATTTAATTATTTATACATTTGCTTTCATTTATTTGCTTTCATTTACATTTGCTTTTCAGTTGCTTCTTCCTTCAATAATTTTGATAATATTTCATCAATAATCACCTCTGATTTATGAAATAACAATATTATTACAATTAATAATCATCCCTATTATATAAGGAATCAGTATCCTGTTAGATTTTAGAAATTGCCAGTTTTAAAATCTGAATAAACTGAATGTTATTGCATTAATAATCAATGTTAAAATACATGAATAATCTGTTATTTACACCCCACCTGCCTCCACCTTCCCCCATTCATCAACAATTCTCTGTCACACCAAAAACTGTAATTTTTGGGTGAGACAGTTTCTGAGGCATTAAAATAGGTCATACTGGGAAATTTTGAGACGCAGTAATTTGTTACGATTCCTTTCTAGACCTTAAATGCAATAGCTCATGTTCACAATGTTCTATCTCCCTGAGAGAAGTTATTATTATTCATCGTTATCAGGTGCCCTTGTGGATTATTGATTTGGTATTCATGCCATACCTGACCCATGTAAAAAGTTAAAACAGGTGCAGGTCAGACCAAAGAACATTGATCATACCCAGCCCCTGAATTCAATCAGCTGCATTGGGCAGTTCACACCATCCACATGCCTGATATAGGGCTTCCAATACATACTCTTTTATCTGACCTCAAGGAAAAATATTTCCAGGTTGGCAGAGAAATGCATTCAAGTTTGTCTCCACATTTTCTCAAACGAAAAATCCAATATTCCCATTCACTGAGGGGGGGGGGGGGGGGGGGAATTGTTGACCCAAACCATCCACTTTGGTGAAGATGCATCTGTGAATAAGTCAACAATTTTGAACACCTTCAGGCCAAGATGGAAAATGAACATTAACAATGGAAAAAGCATGTGACTGAGCATCACTCCCACTCCCTTCAGCAAATATCATGTGGTAGTGCTTTTGTGGATCTAGCCTTGAACTACTGAATAACCTCAGGACCCACAACACTTAAGTGGAAGAAAGTTATTCTTGATCCTTACTGACTGCTCAAGAAGAGGAATATGGTTTGAGCAAAGATATTGTAAATCAATGATAGACATTCAGAACACATTATTCTGGATGGTGTGAATATGCTTAGTTTAGAAGCATAAATTACTATATCCCATATGTTCCCTCCTTTAGTAAAGTTTGGTATATTTTTTCCTCCGATTATCTCCTTGTTTTTATTTCAAATGTCCTTCCCTGAACATGCTTCTCAGGTTCACTGTCAGTCACCTATTCCAGGTATCAATCTAATAAACAGCCTCTGAACCACTCCTATAAATTTATACGTTTCCTGAAAGATGATGATGAAAATCGCATACACTATTTGAAATGTGGATTTACCAATTCTCTGCATAAATGAAGCAGAACATCCTTATTAAAAGCCAAAAGAAATGTGGATGCTTTAAATCAGAAACAAAAACAGAAATTGCTGAAAAAGCTCAACCGCTCTCAGTATATTTTGTGCAAAAAAAGGTATGGTAAGGCTTCCAGTTGCCTACCACGCCAACACACCACCCTGTTCCCTGGCCAACATCTCTGTCTCCGTCTTGCTGCAGTGCTTTAACAAAGCTCAGCACAAGCTAGAAGAAAAGTACCTTATTTTCAGCTTGGGGACCCTGCAGCCCTCCAGACACAATATTGAGTTCAATAACTTTAGGGCTTCAGCTCTCCCATGTCCTTACCCCAATCCCCAGACATCAGACCTTGTTATCACGTATTCTGCATTACACACAGCTTATTGTTAATGCGTACCAGTCCCCATTAATAGCTCTTCATCCTTCTAGCCAGGTCATTTTCCATTCATTTGTCTGTCCAACTGTTCTTCTGTCTGTTTGGGCTCCATTCCCATTTATCATATACTCATTACCCTCTCTCCCCACCCTATCTTCTGGAAATAAACTGAGATTTTCCTAGCAACCATCAGTTCTGAGGACACAAAACACTTGACCTGAAACATTAATTCTGATTTCTCTGCACAGATGCTTCGAGACCTGCTGAGCTTTTTCCACAATTTCTGTTTTTATTTCAGAACATCCTTACATTTCTGTTCAATTCCTGTCATAAAAAGGATAACAAACCATTATATTTCTTGATTATATGCTGTTCCTACATGCAAACTCTGTGACATGCATTAAAGCTCTCTCCACCTCCAAATTCTGTAGTCATTCTCCATTTAAGTAATGCTGTGCTCTTATTTATCCTTCCAGTCAAGGTGAACATTGTAGTCCATCTGCAAGATATTTTGCATATTCATTGAACCTATCTACCAATATTGGTATGTAAACTCCTTATGTCTTCGTCATAACCTCGGTTTTTTTTAATCCATCTTTAGTTACTATGCCTTCAATCCCCCCATTTAAGGGATTTATGTAAATTCTAAAATGTTGGGGTATGTATTATGCACAACATTTTACAAAACCACAGGTGGAATAAAGCTTTCTTTTTCAGAATGAGTGGTCCTATCCAGACTTCTCACCTTATGGGTGGAAACGAGGAGAACCAATGACTTAAAATGCTCATCTAATTTCCTTTTTTAGGGAAATAAACTTGCAGAGTTTTGGGAGGAAAGCAGGGGAATTAGAGAGACTCTGTTGCTACATAGAAAGTTGGCATTCATGAAACAGGAGAAAGTGAGGACTGCAGATGCTGGAGATCAGAGCTGAAAATGTGTTGCTGGAAAAGCACAGCAGGTCAGGCAGCATCCAAGGAACAGGAGAATCGACGCTTCGGGCATCTGATGCCCGAAACATCGATTCTCCTGTTCCTTGGATGCTGCCTGACCTGCTGCACTTTTCCAGCAACACATTTTCAGCTCATTCATGAAACAGGCCCATTTACCGGACAAATGTGAGATGATGCACTTTGGAAGGTCAACTATAGGTGGATATTGTTCAGTCAATGGCAGAACCTTTATATGTATTGATCAGCACTGTGCAAGTCCACAGATCACTAAAAGTGGCAACGCACGTACATAAGCCATGTAGAAATGGCCTATGGCATGCTTGCTTTCATTGGAAGGCATGATGTAGAGGTGCTGGTTGACAAAGTTAAAAATCACCCAACACCAGGCTATAGTCCAACAGGTTTATTTGGAAGTACAAGCTTTCAGAGCGCTGATCCTACATCAACTACCTGACAAAGGGGCAGCACTCAGAAAGCTTGTACTTCCAAATAAACCAGTTGGAATATAACCTGATGTTGTGTGATTTTTAACTTCACTGGAAGGGGCATTGAGTATAAGGATAGGCAAGTTATGCAGCAGCTTTATAGAACTTTAGTTAGGCCACCCTTTGAATATTGCATGCACTACCAGAAAGATGTGGATGCTTTGGAAAGGGTTTACTAGGATATTGCCTGATATGGGGTATTTTAGCCATGAATGAAGGTTGGATGGACTGGGTTTGCTTTCACTTCAACACAGGGTGACCTGATAAAAGTTTATAAGATTGTGAATGGCATGAATAGAGTGGAAAATATGAGGCTTTTTCCCAGGGTGGAGGGGTCAATTACCAGGGGACAGAGGTTCAATGTGTAGGAATAGAGGGGATGTTTAAAAGATATACGTGAAGCAGGTTTTTTCACACAAAAGGTGGTGAATGCCGAGAATGTGTTGACAGAGGAAGCGGCGGAAGCAGACACAATGGAGGCATTCAAGAAGCACCTGGACGAATATATGAAAAGAAAGGCAGCGGTGAGATATGGATCCTGTAGGTGCAGACAGTTTTAGTATGGAAGGTTAAATAATGTAGTTGCAGGTTTAGGGGAGGCAGAACGGCCTGTTCCTGTGTGCATTATTCTCTTACATTGCACGGTGAAAGGCCGATGATATTGAGGAGTTTGTGAACGGGGAGTGTCTTTTTTCGATTTTGCTGTGAGATCTGCTTGGATTTGACTATCTGAAAATGCTTCCATTGAATGTGTTGCAGAAACATTGTGAGAACAATGCCCTCCCAGTCCCGCCTCATTCCTGATGAATGGCTTTTGCCCAAAACGTCGATTTTCCTCCTCTGATGATGATCTGCTGTGCTTTTCCAGCACCACTCTAATCTGCAGTACCCACTTTCGCCTTCCAGTCCAGGACCAAGTTCTGGCTCCAGGCCCACCTCCTCCTTCATTGATTGGTTGTAGGACTAATTCTGCCACTCACTCTCTCTGATAGGTTAAAGCGCTACACCGCCCCATAATCATTGATGGTGCTGGAAGAGCATAGCAGTTCAGGGCAGCATCCAAGGAGCAGCGAAATCGATGTTTTGGGCAAAAACCCTTCATCAGGAATAAATCCTTGGATGCTGCCTGAACTGCTGTGCTCTTCCAGCACCACTAATCCAGAATCTGGTTTCCAGCATCTGCAGTCATTGTTTTAACCCTACTAAGAATCCTCTCGCAAGGATTCCTCCTCTCTCTACAAGAATCTCAGGGAGTCCCTCTCCCACTGCAACTCCCAGGTCATTTCCTCTGCCCTGAAGCTCTTCAACCATGTCCTGAAACATACTCGCTACCACAGCCACATTTGCTTCTTCAGTGCCTGCCTCCATAACCAACTCATCCCACACGGACTCCGGACCACCTTTAAACCAGCAGAGTTCGGACCCGAACACGACAAACAGTACAGACTACAGATTCAAAAACAGCAGCAACAGTTCTCCTTCAAGATCCTCCGCTCCACGCTTGCAGCAATGCGCCGGCACCTCAGCTTTATTCCTGATGAAGGGCTTTTGCCCGAAATGTCGATTTCGCTGCTGCTGGAACTGCTGTGCTCTTCCAGCACCACTTATCCAGAGCCCCAAAATCGTTGATTGGTTAGGGTGAGTCCCTCTCTCACTCTGAATGGATGGCCGGCAGCCCCTGTCCCGCCTCTTGCTTCCTATTGGCCCTGAGCCGTCAATCAGGCGCGTGGCAGAGTGGAGCATGCGCACAGCTGATTGGGATATCGAACATGCCTGTGCTGGGGGTGACGGTTGGAAGTTCATCACCTTCCATGGGTGGTAGGTAAAGGTTAAAGTAGGCAGCTGTCGGAGAAACATTCTGGAAAGTATAATTCATAATTGTGGAGTTTAGGTCGCAATCCCCAAACCTGGGTGTTCTGGTGCAGCGGAGTCCTCGCGCCTCCTCCTGAAACAGGCCCCGTTTAATGGCCGTTCGTCTTTGTTTTTGGTGGGTGTCCGCCAACGTCGTGATGTGACAGTGAGTGGGCGTGACCATGCGTGGCCCTTCTAACCCCACTCTCTTCCCCCCACCCCCCACCCCTCAACCATTCTGAGCCAAAATCTGCATGTGGAGCTCTGCTGGTTTGCATGCTTACTGAGGAAAAGGCCAATATGAAGGGAAGATGAAGGTGGGTGGGATAAAAAGCAGCAATCCCACAGAATCCAACTCCTGTAACCCCCTTTAAACTTAACAGGGCTCTCAGCACCTAAATGTCTGACTGAATTCTTCCTGCACGTGGAGCAGGGAAATTGACTGACCCTGGTGTGACTGCACACAAAACATTGGGTGGTCAGCTCAGATGGGTAACTGTATCCCTGTCATTATCCTGATATTTCCACAGGATCTCCATAGTGTAGAATCTCTGTCACTGCTGGCTGGATGATCAGATAAATTCTAGTCCAATGGAAAGAACATCCATATTGTTTCTGTAAATTGGAGATAAGATAGTGAAGAAAGCATTTGGTATGCTTTCCTTTATTGGTTTGAGTATTGGAGTTGGGAGGTCATATTGCAGCTTTACAGGTTATTGATTAGGCCACTTTTGGAATATTGCTTGTAAATCTGGTCTCCTTCCTATCGGAAAGATGTTGTGAAACTTGAAATGGTTCAGAAAATATTTACAAAGATGTTGCTAAGGATGTTGGTGGATTTGAGCTAGTGGGAGAGGCTGAATAGGCTGGGGCTGTTTTCCCTGGAGTGCCGGAGTCTGACGAGTGACCTCATAGAGGTTTATAGAATCATGAGGGGCATGCCTAGGATAATTAGAGAAGGTATTTTCCCTAGGTTGAGAGAGTGTAAAACTAGAGGATATAGGTTTAGGGTCAGAGGAGACCGAAGGGGCAACCCTTTCATGCTGAGGGTTATACATGTATGGAATGAGCTGCCAGAAAAAGTAGTGGAAGCTGGTACAATTGCAGCTTTTAAAAGGCATCTGGATGGGTATATGAATGGGAAGGCTTTCGAGAGATGTAGGGGTCTAGACTAGAGTGGTGCTGGAAAAGCACAGCAGGTCAGGGAGTATCCGAGGAGCAGGAAGATCGATGTTTCAGGCAAAAGCCCTTCATCAGGAATGAAGCAATCAAACGCTGGCAAATGGGACTAGATTAGGTTAGAATATCTGATCAGCATGGATATGTTGAACCGAAGGGTCCATTTCCATTTTATTTCAGTCTACGTTAAAGTACTGTCCACAGTCAGTTCACTCCCTCTCAGGCTGTCTAACTGGTTGCAACTCTTCCTACAGACTACAGGAAGACTTTATGTATTAGGAAGAGGAGTAGGCCTGTTTCACTATTCAGTACGATTGACATTCCTCAAGTCCGCTGTCCAGCATTTTTCCTTTAATCTTTGATTCTACTACTGATCAAGAATCTGGCTAACTCAGCCTTAGATATTCACAAGGACTCTGCCCCACAGCTCTATGGTAAGGAGCTCCAACTCTTACAATAGAACAGAAAATCCTCATCTCAGTTTCAAATTGGCGACACTTTATTCCGAGATGATGCCTTCTGGTCCTTGACTCTTCCATGAGAGGGAGCATCAGTTCAAAATTTATCCTGTCATACAGTCAGAGTCATAGAGATATATATCACGAAAACAGACCCTTCGGTCCAATTCCTCTATTCCAACCGGACATCCTATCCTAACCTAATCTAGTCCCATTTGGCCCGCATCCCTCTAAACCCTTCCTATTTACATACCGATCCAAATGCCTTTTAAATATTCTAATTGTACCAGCTTCCACCACTTCCTCTGGCAGTTCATTTCACTACTTGAATAAAAGACGTTACTGTTTGCAAACACACCTGAGCATTCACAAAGAATTGCAGGTGAAGGTTTTGCTTTTACTTATACCAAGGAATGCCTCTTGGTTGTTCGTATTTAATGTTATCAGAATGCTCTATGAAAAGAGTTGATATTGTAGATTGAAATGTTGATGCAGTTGTGTATGAAAACGATCACAATTATGCTGAACATCAACACACTGAAACTGGGTAAACTCTGCCAAACGCATATTGTTTGTAAAGCGATTTTGTGGTTAATCAGGACTGGTTAAACAGCAATGATTTACTGAGTAACTGTCAGTGTTATATTTTGATGCTGTATCAAAATCACATTTTCCCGACCTGTTTCTGATTTTTTTTGTTAGCACTACAGGTTCTGTGACTGACTTGGAATACAAATAACACAAATCAGATTTTTAATTAAAATTATGTTGCATTAAGTCTGCTCATGCTGAGTGCTTTAGAGATAAGATAATCATATGTACCTTTCATATGAGCAATTGGGAGACGTCTTATCCAGAGTGAAGCATAGTTTGTAACGTTGGAAATTTAGTTAAAAGTGATGTTGGGCCGTGTATAACCTAACTTGGGAACGGGATGGGTCCAAAAGGGTAAGAAGAAAGAATAATCAACAAGTGAGTCAGGGAGACATCAACAGTACTCACAAGTTTGAGGTACAAGCGCGTTTGACCTGTTTGAATGAAATTGGTTTTGATGTTGTGAGTTTGAGGAACAATAGTTGAGGATACAAACTTAAACATTGGAGTATGATAACATTGCTGTCACTGAGGCATAGTTGAGAGAGAGGCAATATTGGAGTCTCAATTCTCAAGGATACAGAGTCTTCATATGAGACAGTGAAGGAGGCAGAAGAGGAGAAGAGTGCCATAATTATGTTCAGACAAACAAGTAGAACAAGTAAAGAGGCAAATTTCAGGGAAGGATAACCGTAATAGAGTTATGAACGTGGGGAATTTCAACTTATCCAACATTAACTGTCGTTGCTACAGTGTGAACGGTTTAGATAAACTTTTAAAATAGATGTAGTGCAGCTTTTGCAGCCAAGATGTTGAAGTCCAAACACGGAAGGGGAGGTCCTGAACTTAAGCTCGGTTAACCAAGGCAGACAAATGGATGACGTATCAGTGGATGGGCGGTTTGCAGTCGGTCATAATAATTCCTATAGAAAGATTCACGATTGTTATGAAAGAGGATGGGCCTGCAATCAACTTTCCAAAATTTGGTGAATTTACTCAGACCAGACATAATGTGGCCAAGTGTGCAGAGAACAGATGCTTTCAGGTAAATGTACAAGAGGGAAATTAAACGTGGAGTTAAGGAGAACTTCAGGTTAGGGGGTGGGGGTGGGGGGGGTAGCAGGCAGTAATACCGCTCATTCAAATAAAGGAAAATGTACAGTTGTTTTACAGGTACATTAATGGTTAAAAGACAATGAAGAATGAATAAGGACCACATCTGTATTCTATGTGGAACAAGAGTATGAAGGACTGGTTCAAAATGAAAACTTTCTGTCAGTTTTCACTTGTGAGAGAGATAAATCAAGGTGAGTGTCTGAGACAGAATTTGAAGGAATAAGCAAAGAGAGAGAGACGAAATACTGAGTAGTCTGGCATGCTTAAAGACAGATCAGTATTCATGCTTATTCAAGAGCTGGGGCGCTTGCAAACATTTTCAGCTCCCCTATCAACACAAGAAAGGTGCTAAAGGACTGGAGGACATTGAAAGTAGAACTTTCATTGAAGAAGGGAGCAAGTGATAAAACAAGTAACTGCAAGCCAGTCAGTCTCACCTTTGTGGTGGGGAGGCGATTAGAAAAAAAAATTGAAGGACAGACTTAATTCTTATTGAGAGAGGAAGGGATTAGTCGAGAATGGTCAGCATGCTTTTTTTTTAAGGACAGTCCACGGCTGATCAACTTAATTCAATTGTTTGATGGTTATCTAGTTGTGTTAATTAGGGCAATATTTTTCATGTAGTCTCCATGGATAGCAAGGCTTTTGGTAACGTCCTGCATGGTAGACTGAGAGCAAAGGGAAGAGCCCAGGGGATCCACTGAAATCTGGCAAATTGGATCTACAATGGGCTGAGTGAGAAGAAGCAGAGGTTAAGGGATAGTTTTCCGACTTGGTGGCTGTGTTTGTTGGGGTCCAACAATACTCAGTGTTGGGTCCGGGCTGTTTATGGTTTATTTAAATGATTTAGACTTGAACGAAGGAAGGTTAGTCAATTAGTTTGCATAATACAAAAATAATGAGTAGCAAAAAATGAGGATATACAAAGATTTGTTATATTTGGACTGGATAATTTGTTAATTACGTTCAGCTATTTCCCAAAAGATTAGTGGTTGGTAGACGAGCCAGGAAAGAAAGTCAATTTCATTTACTCATCAGCATAGTCTGTGACACAGTCCTGAATTGTCATTCAGGATTTTGACTGCAAGACAACTTTGTCCAAATGTTGGTTGCTCCACAGCTGTCCTGTGAGTCCTGAAACAGACAACTTCCACTTCATGGTTATCACTGCTGCCTCACAGCGCCAGAGACCCGGGTTCAATTCCCGCCTCTGGCGACTGACCGTGTGGAGTTTGCACGTTCACCCCGTGTCTGCGTGGGTTTCCTCCAGGTGCTCCGGTTTCCTCCCACAGTCCAAAGATGTGCAGGTCAGGTGAATTGACCATGCTAAATTGCCCGTAGTGTTAGGTAAGGGGTAGATGTAGGGGTATGGGTGGGTTGTGCTTCGGCGGGGCGGTGTGGACTTGTTGGGCCGAAGGGCCTGTTTCCACACTGTAAGTAATCTAATCTAATCTAATCTAATATTGTTCACCTGACATATATAGCAAGTGTACTAATCCTATTTACAATGAAAGAAATGTACTACTCACGTGACTAACATTAAGATTTAGGTCTCCAATTTCTTCCCTTCTAATATCCTTTAAAGTGAGTTTTAAAAGTTACCACTGATGCTGTTCGGTAATAATTCAGAATCGACTTTTCCAGTTTGTAGGTGAGATCAGCAGATCACTGTTCAGTGCTTAATGTCATAGAGCATAGAACATAGAACATAGAACATAGAACGATAGAGCGCAGAACATGCCCTTCGGCTGTCGTTGTTGCGCCAACCTGTGAACTATTCTCAGCTCATCCCCCTACTCTATCCCAAAATTATCCATGTGCTTAGAACAAAGAACAAATAAAATTTACAGCCCAGGATCAGGCCCTTTGGCCCTCCAAGCCGATCGAAATGTACTGTCTAAACTTGTCAGTCAATTCCTAAGCACCTGTAGCCCTCTACTCCCCACCTACTCGTGCATTTTTCCAGAAGCATTTTAAATAAATCTACCATGTTTGCCTCTACCACCTCTGCTGGCAACGCATTCCAAACGCCCACCACCTTCTGTGTGAAGTACTTGCCTCGTGTTCCCCCCTTAAACTTTCCATCTCTCGCCTTGAAAGTGTGACCTCTCGTTATTGAATCGTTCACCCTGGGAAAAAGTTTGTCTCTATCCACCCTGTCTATACCCTTCATGATTTTATAAACCTCAATCAGGTCCTCCCTCAATGAAAATAAACCTAACCTTCTCAACCTCTCTTCATAGCTAGCACCTTCCATAACAGGCATCATTCTCGCAAACCTTCTCTGCACCATCTCCAAAGTGTCCACATCCTTTTAGTAATGTGGCGATCAGAATTGCACACAGTATTCTAAATGCAGCCGAACCAATGTCTTGTACAATGACTTGCCAGCTCTTATACTCCATACCCCGTGCAATGACGGCAAGCATACTTTATGCCTTCTTGAACACTCTAGTCTCCTGTGCAGAAATCTTCAGGGAACAATGGGCCTGCACTCCCAGATCTCTCTGCCCATCAACGTTTCCCAAGGCTCTTCCCTTCATTGTATAATTCGCTCTAGAATTAGTCTTGCCTAAATGCAGCACCTCACATTTGTCTAGATTGAAAACCATCTGCCACTTTTCCGCCCAACTCTCCAGTCTATCTATATCCTCCTGTATTCTCTGACAGTCCCTTATGCTTTCTGCTACTCCACCAATCTTCGTGTCATCTGCAAACTTGCTGATCATACCAACAGTAATCTCTCCTAGATAATTTAAGTATATTAACAATAACAGTGGCCCCAACACTGACCCTTGTGGAACACCACTGGTCACCTTTCTCCATTTCGAGAAACTCCCTTCAGACAGAAACTCCCTGTCTCCTGCTGATGAACAAGTTCAATATCCACCTAGCTGGAACTCCCTGCACACCATGTGACTTCACTTTCTCCATTAGTATACCATGGGCAACCTTATCAAACACATTACAAAAGTCCATGTATATGACATCAACAGCCCTTCCTTCATCTATCAACTTGGTCACTTCCTCGAAGAACTCTATGAAGTTGGTAAGGCACGATCTCCTCCGCATAAAACCATGTTATGTATCACTGATCAGCAATTTCTTTTCTAAAAATAAATAGATCCTATTCCTCAGTACCTTCGCCAGCAATTTTCCCACCACTGACATCAGACTCACCGGTCTGTAGTTGCCGGGAATATCCCTACTACCCTTCTGTTACAGGGGGACAACATGAGCAACCCTCCAGTCCTTCAGCACCTAAGGCTCTCGGTGTTGCGCCAAGAAAATTTTCTGATTCAATATGTGGATGAACCTAACAGAGAAGTTGCAACACTTTATGTACTTTTGGGAAATAAGGCAGGGCAGGTGACAGCGGTGTCAGTGGGGGAGCACTTTGGGACCAGATAACATAATTCTATTCGTATGAAAACGGTCATGGCAGAGGATCATCACGTAACGGATGGAACAGCTCTGCCTGAATTATGTTGGGACCAGAGTCCTGTAGAATCCCGTAACGAATGGTCTGTGGATACGACTTCAATATAAATGATGGGGTTGGCTCTTTGCACAATTAAGGAAAATTTTAAAGTGCGGCAGGACTCAGCATAGATTAAAGTTTCCAGAAACAGTAATAAGACAGAAAATCTGGAAATGATCAGGAATCTAACTCCAGGCATCGCAGATAAGGGTACAATTCTGAGAAGAAGTGCATTCAATGCACGGCTGAGGGTATAGCATCTGTTTGAATCCTCCATTCCAAAACAAATATTATGCCAAATGCTGGAGCATGTATTCATGGCCGATTGGTGTGAGGTGATCGACTAAGAAACCATTGGGGCTCGCCGTGCAGGTTCTCGTCCTGACCATTACGTTTCTCCAAACTGCAAGCTTTCACTGGCTTCCTGCAGGATGCATTCTTGTGAAATCCTGTGTGATCAATTTTGTACCTTTAGGAAACTCAAGTTCTGAGCGATTAATGTACCACAGTCAAAACTTTAGTTCTGTTTCTCTTCCCATGGATATTGTGAGACACGTCAAGCTTCTACAGTATTCTCTGAATTTATTCTGCACATGTGTTACTTTTCATTAAATATCTCCAATCCCAGGCCTCCGGCAACTGACTGTGGTCAGTGGCAACATTTGTGATTGTTCATCAAACCACCCCTCCCCATTGCTTTCGCCCTCATCCCAGGAAATCTCCAGCTAACCTTATTTGCTCCAACGAGAACATTCCTCATCTCGGGACTCTCTCCACAATACGGGATTTCCTCATTCCCAGACGTGGTGCAAGGCGTTCCCTAATGTGTCTGAGTTGACTACATTAGCAGTGAGAGCATTCCAAGCCTTTACCACTCTTTGCATAAAGAACCTGCCTCTGACAGCTGTCTTAAATCTGTCACCCCTCAATTTGTAGTTATTCCCCCATTGTACATGCTGACGTCATCCATTTAGGAAAAAGGCTTTACACCTCCACCCCACACCAAGACGGTTGAAAGCTCTCCGTTTCTTTCTCGAACAGAGGCCTGAACAATCTCCACCCACCGCCACTCTCATCCAACTGGCTGAAATTGTTCTCTCTCTCAACAATTTCTCCTTCAACTCATCTCATTTTCTCCAAATCAAAGGTGGAGCAATGGGTACCCCCATGGGTCCTAGCTATTCCGGCCTTTTCATGGTGTATATGGAACATTTCTTGTTCCAGACCTACCCGGGTCCCCTCCCACAACTGCTTTATCGGTACATCAATGACTATTTCGGTGCGGCTTCATGTTCTCATCCTGACCTGGAAAAATTCATAAACTTCACTTCCAGTTTCCATCCCTCCAACACCTTCACCTGGTCCATCTCCGACACTTGCCTTCCATTCCATGACCTTTTTGTCTCCATTTCCGGCAATAGTCTATCCACTAATATCTATTAAAAGCCCACTGATTCCCACAGCTATCTGAAGTACAGCTCTTCACACCCTATGTCCTGTAAGAACTCTATCCCTTTCTCTCATCTCCTTCACCTCCGCTGCATTTGTTCCAATGAGGCCACTTTTCAAAGTCGTGCTCTTAATATGTGTTCCTTCTTCTCCAAACGTGGCTTCCCACCTACAGTTGTTGACAGGGCTCTCGACAGCGTGCAGTCCATCTCCCACGCCATCCCATCCCTCCCCTCCCAGATCAAGGATAGGGTCCCTTTTGTTCTCACCTTTTACCCCACCAGCCGTCACATGCAATGAATAATCCTCAGCCATTTTAGCCAACTCCAACATGACGCCACTACTAAACATATCTTCCATCCCCTCTCCCGTCTGCATTCCGCAGAGATCGTTCCCTCCAGGACAACCTAGTCCACTCCTCCATCACACCTAACACCTCTCTCATCACACACGGCACCTTTCCATGCAATCGCAGAAGGGGCAGCACCTGCCCCTTTACCTCTTCCATGCTCACCATCCAAGGACCCAAACACTCATTTCAGATAAAGCAGCATTTCACTTGTACCTCTTTCAATTTGGGCTATTGCATTCGTTCCTCCAAATGTGGTATCCTCTATATCAGAGAGACAAAACGCCGACTGGGTGATCACTTTGCTGAGCACCTTCGGTCTGTATGTGATCAGGTCCCGGACTTTCCCGTGGCTTGTCACTTCAATACACAATCCTGCTCCCATGCCCACATGTCTGTCCTTGGACTACTGTTCCAGTGATGCTCAATGCAAACTAGGCACGTTACAGCCTGAAAAAAGGCTTTGACAAAGGGCCAGTTATACTCGAAATGTCAGCTCATTTCTCCCCTTACAGAGCTGCCAGACCTGCTGAGATTTTTCTGCATTTTCTCTTTTGCTTTTGGAAAAGAAGTATTTCACTGTCTACCCTATCTAATCGTCTGATCATCTTATATGTCTATCAAATCCCCTTTTAGCCTTCTTCTTACCAATGAGAACAGGTTCAAGTCTCTCAGCCTTTCCTCATAAGATCTTCACTCCAGACCAGGCAGCATCCTGGGAAATCTCCTCTGCACCTTTTCCAATGCTTCCACATCCTTCCTGAAATATGTGGACTGGACCTTTGAACAATATTCCAAGTGTAGGCGCATCACCAGTTCAAACAAATCTGAAAATCTAGCTCCAAACCTAAACATATATATGCAGTTGTTATGAAATGGATGCAAATCTTTCTGTTATTTAAACCAAACATCCTGAAAAGCTCACCTTGCCTCATAATCTGTTAAAATGTGCGTGTCACAGAACTCCTAAATTCCACAATTTAAAGAAAATTGTATCAAGTTATTTCCTTAATTTAAAAGTGAACATTAAACAAAAAAGTTTTTAATCTAAGTCACTCCTTCTTTTAACTGCTTACTCGACTGCCTCCAAATCTACAACAATATGCTCATCCAATAAAAGCGTTTTTAAAAATTATATCAACTTCATTTCAAAACAAGACAGTGTTTTCTTCTGTGTCTTCACTCTTCCAGCTAAGGATTTCCCTGGGTCTTTTTTTTTTACTGTGAGTATGTTTCATATGTAAAAAGGACCTTTGATACAGAGAGCTTCCTAATTTCTTTGAGAGCAAGCTGTTAGATGTGCAATTGGCTCTCCTGCAATTTCTGTCTCGAGCAGTTTGCTCTCAGACCAATTTTCGAAATCCTGATTCTGATATGCCCAACATTGGATTGTTTCATTTGTCCAATATAGGTAAAACAATCAATTTGAGATCTAGTGGATTTTATTAACTGAGGGCGTCAATTGAACTGATTAATCAAATATAATTGTTGTCGAAAGAGCAACCAAATCTCAGATATATGTTTCACAGACAAATGTCACATATTTTCAACTTTCCAGTACATGCTGTGATGCCATCTATTCATATACTCAAGTGCTTGTAATCTCTTAGTTCAGAGCAGCATTCTCTCTCTCCTAAAGGGATAGTGCATGCCTTCATGTTCATAACCGCTTCCCCCTCCTTTAGGAAAAAAAAGAAATAACAGAAGAAATTTGTTTTTTTGTTTGGAGTCATAGAGATGCCCAGCATGGAAACAGACCTTTTGGTGCAACTCGTCCACGCCGACCAGCTATCCCAATATAATCTAGTCCCACTTGCCAGCACCTGGCCCATATCCCTCCAAACCCTTCCTATAAACATACCTTCCCGGATGCGTTTTAAATGTTGCAATTTTTCTAGTCTCCACTACTTCCTTTCACAGCTCATTCTGTACAAGTACCACCCTCTACTTAAAAAAAAACCCTTAGGTCTCTACTGTATCTTTCCCCTCTCACCCTAAAACTATGCCCTCTACTTCTGCATTCCCCAACGCCAGGGAAAAAAACACCTTGTCCATTTAACCTATCAATGGCCCTCATGATTTTATAAATCTCTATAAGGTCACCCCTCAGCCACTGTCTCTCCAGGGAAATCAGCTGCAGCCTAATCAACCCCTCCCCATAGCTCAAATCCTACAACCGTGGCAATATCCTTGTACATCTTTTCTGAACCCTTTCAAGTTTCACAACACCTTTCCGATAGGAGGAAGACCAGAATTTCGTGCAATATTCCAACACTAGTTTAACCAATGTCCTATACAGCCGCAACATGTCCTCCCAACTCCTTCAATCAATGCTCTGACCAATGAAAGAAAGTGTACCAAGCACCTTCTTCATTACCCTGTCTACCTGCGGCTCTACTTTCATGGGTCTATGAACCCCCATTTCTGTAATTATTGATCCGTTTCCTATGAAATGTATATGTCATTATTCTAAGTTCTACTTTTCATAATGATTTCTTCACAAATACATGATATTGGAATCAGCCAAATCTTATCTACAGTTTTTTTTTCTTTAAACCTGCTATCTGCTATAATCTGCAATGATCACAATTTGTAAAGTAAAAGTTTGGAACATAAGACTCCAACGAAATAGTCTCATGTTTTTGTCTTTAAATCTTTCCAAGAATGTGAGAGGACTATGATCTGTGCACTCAACTGTTTCCAACACAATGTTCATCACATTAAAATTCATATATTGTAAGGCCAGTTCGAAATATAATAATAACTTTTCGCTGATAGAGCATTTTTACTGGTGGGTGTTGAGTTCCTTGAAAAAATAGCGAATTAACCATTTAATTCCATCATTATCTTCCTGTAATTAGCTCCAACGCTAGCATCGATTGCAAATTTGAAGGGTTTCAAAACATTTGTTGCAGTGAAAACTGTTGCAGTGGTTAATGCTGATTTTAAGCACTAAAAAGCCTCCTGGCATTGATCTGTCCAGCAAAATTTTGCGTTCTTCTTCAGCAAATCTGTTGGCAGTGCCACCAGACTGCTGACGTTTGGAACTCACTTCCAATCTCCTTAGTTCCAAAAATTGAAACACCTATTTCTTTCAGAATGGTCGTGGAAATTCCTCGATTGCCTTTATCTGGGTGTTCCTTGGGGTCATTCTTCCACGTCCGATGTTATGTCCCAAGAACATGCCTCTGCCTTCCCGAATCCTGTTTCCTTTAAGTTTATTGGCAATTTTGCTTCACATAATCGTCCAAAGAGCTCTGCTAGCAGTACCATGTGATCTTTCCATGACTCGCTAAACATCATTACGTCATCCAGATAAAATGCACAATTTGCTATTCCGGCCACAACTCTGTTCATGTGTCTTTTTGAAATGTGGCTGGTGCGTTCTTTATTCAATCCCTTTGGATTGATATGGCCCATTTGAGCTTACAAAGGCAGAAACATCCTTCGCTTTCTCTGATAAATGTACCACGCAGTAAGTCCAACTTTGACATGTAAGTGGTTTATCCAACTTTCTCTATATTCCTCCAATCTTGGCATTAGATAGCAGTCAACTCTGTTGGAGTTTATTGGGGTTTCTTTGTTGGACTTTTCTTGGGTTTCCTTTGCGACTTCCATTTATCCCTTTGGCTTCGCCTTTCTTTCCGTCTTTTTTAACTCACTGTTTCTTTCTTAAAATACCAGCACTGTGATCTCATGTGTTCCACCTTCTGGCTGTGAAAACATCATTTCCCAAAGCTTTTCTTCAACCATTAGCACTATAAGTTTATGTGTCACACTCCATTACCGTGAAAGAACCTGAGACCTTTCACGTCTTTTTTCACCCCTTCTTTATTTTAACTTGTGGCATACTATTGCCCATATGCTATACACCTTGTTTTGTAGTGGAGGATCAGCTGTTCTAATTTCTAACCTTTATAGAATGAAATTCCTGTCAGAACCTAAATTTCACCTTCTGCACCAATGCATATTCATCTGCCATCTCTGCTGTAGTTCTCATTTCTTGAAATTTATATTCATCCACAAGAACTCTTATCATCGCGAGAAGCGAGTTTTTAAACTCTTCCAGCAGAATAATTTCTGTTAGAGCCTAATAGGTCTTATCTATTTTTATCGTCGGCAACCATCTGTCAAAACTACAACGTTTAATTATTTCCAACTCAGAATAAGTCTGACCTGGTTCCTTATTTATGTTTCCGAACCGCTGTCTATATGCTTCTGGATCCAATTCATAAGGATTCAAAGTAACCCGTTTAACATCTGCAAAATCACTCATCTGACAGCGCTGCAGATACCACACTAATTCTGCTAACCAGCTTAGTTTGAACAAGAGTTCCCACAAGTTCTCTGGCCACTCCATCTGCCTGGCGAACATTTCACGTGAAATAAGGACTGTTTCAAAATCTCTCATCGAAATGTGGGAATCTTCTAACATATTTCTGTACATCATGACCTTTTCTCCTCATTTCCATCCTGTTAACTGGACTTTCCTGCATAGCACTGCTGCCTCACTGCGCCAGGGATTTGGACTCGAATCCAGCATCGAGCGTTCGGCTGTGTGGAGTTTGCACATTCGCCCCTTGCTTGCGTGGGTTTGCTCTAGTTGTTCCGGTTTCCTTCCACCATCCAAAGGTGTGTAGTATTGGTGAATTGGTCATGCTAAATTTTCCATAGTGTACAGGTATATGTAAGTTAGGTGCATTAGTCTGAACTTGTTGGGTCAAACGGCCTGCATCCACACTGTAGTGATTCTATGAATTCGCAACTTCTGAAGTTCAAATTATCTTTCCCCTTATTTTCTCTTTCTTCTGTCCCTCTTTATTAGGCTAAGAACCTCCTCTCCCTTTTATTTTCTTCTTTCTCTGTTTTTGCCCATTTCTCTCTTTTTGGTCAACTAATTGCCTACTCTAAATTCCTTTTTCCTCTCTATCTCTTTGTCCTCTCACTGTGTTCCTTTGCTTCTCTCTCTCTTTTCTTTTTTCTAACATGCTGCTTCTTTCCTTTTCTTTATTTTCTAACTCGACTTGTCTTAATTACAACTTCAGTTCTTCTAACTCTGCTTCCCTTGTCTCGTTCTCTGAGCTAAGTGCTTGACCGTTTCCATTACAAAGTCAGCTTACCATTTGTCCCTTGTTAAACCCAATAATAACTGATTCGCTAATTCTAAAAGTATGTCCTTTCTTTGTCTTATTAAACTTTCTTGGCAAATTTGGGAAGCATCTTCAAACCCCAGAACCTCTTCAGAAACCTAAAGAGCCATTTCCCACTTCCTTTATTCCTCCACATCGGACTCTGCTTGGCACTTCGAAATAGAAGCATTTTTCCTCTTTTCTCTGTCTTACTCTTTTTTAGTTCACGGGTTTGCTTCTACCATATCCGGGGCATTATCCTCAGAACCCAGGCCTCATTGTGGCTTGGCTATGTTGGATTGGAGTTCGCACGTACCTTGCAGCTCCCTTCAGTGGCATAGGAAACTAAAGTTCTCGTCTCGGATAACTGAACCTGTTTATGTCTCCGTGAACTCCCAAAAACCGCAGCCATATACGATTGGCAAAGGCAGTGTGGCGTTCCCCTTCCTTTTGCCTGCACTTGTTGAACCCGTCTATGAAGTCTCCTTTATTTTACTCAATTGCCGTTCGGATCACCCTTGTCATATTGGCTAGGGTTCCTTCCCCGATATTTATTGGTACTGGGATTGCAGACTGAACTGACCGGTTTTCACCTCCCTTCTCTTATCTAACCAATGAAAATCTATTTGCTGTCTGCTCTTTTCAAAGAATGCAAATGGATCGTTCAGTGACTCAAAGTCTGGAAACATTTGAGCGATTTCCATTAATTGCGCCATGGTAAATGAAGTAGTGCATGTTACGGCTGGGGCATCAGCGTCCGCGATCTTTCTTTCGGTTGGAATCAGTTTCATTGTGACAGGGGGTATTTCTGGCGGCGCTGAACAAGTAGATTCCTTTGGGTAGGGTGGGGGCAAACCTCATCCTCCACGCACATATTTTACTGCTGCATGTCTTTCCTGAGCTCATCCCTGTATGTCTCCTGTCCTTCACCTTCACCTCTAACTTCGCCAAATTACACGTTATCCATTGCTTGAGAGCTGGGTTTTAACTTCTTAATCACCCGGAGGCACTTAGTGTGGTCTGCTGTTGCCTTTTTCTTCTCCCTAACTCCCTCATGCATCACCTTTAGTGTTGCATGTAAATCTGCATATTTATTTCTTAACTGGCTCACTTCATTCTCTTGGTACCCTGTTTGCTTTCACACACTGGGTTTGCAATTCCCCCAGGTGTAGTAGATTTGACTCATTTCTTTGGTCCTGACCTGCGATTTTCACTTTCAACTTCGTTATTTCGTCCTTTGCATCTTCTAATTCTTTATGGAGTGCTTTCAATTCCTGCTCCATACTGAACAATTGTCCGAGACAGCAAATAATCATTGTGACCATTTCAAGTTTGGAAGCACACATCCCTTGAATATTCCTCAAATCCTCCTAATATTTTCGTCCTGGTGCTCCTGTTCCAGTTTTGTCATTACAATAAAATTCTGCCTCTATTGGACTACTTTTTCTTACTAAGATACTGCCTTAGCTTAATTGCCCATGTAGATCGATCTTCCACTACAGCACCTTTCTCTGCCATTGTCAATTAACTAATGATTATGGTGTTGGATAAGAATAAGGGCATAACATTTGTTACGCTGCAGTCATAATCCACTAGGTTTATGGACGTTCGGTGTTTTATCTTATCAAACCCACTAAGGATCCCACACACACTCAAATGAAACAGTTGTTTGCTTGATCAGGAGTTGGCTGTTGGCTTTATCCTTAAAATAACAGTTCGTTGTCGACCTTTCTATTCACTTTGATTTATTTGAATTCCTGGCCCTCCCGTGGGGCAACTGTACTCTTTATAACTAGCTCAGGCATAATCTCATTAATATAATGTTCCTCCGGGATTCTAACTCATAGCAACAAAGTCCCTTCTTCTCAAGTTCACACCTGGGATGCCAATTTGTTATGCTTGCCATGGTGCATTTGAACTCTTATATCTAGTGATGAAATTGCGACTTGAATCTTAATGACAATATTTATTTAAAACAATTCGTTTCATAATAAAATACACTACAAACTAATAAATTACACAAAAATCTAATCAACTAACTTGTGGTTTATCTTATCTTGTGTTCATATCACACCACATTGAATCTCGGGCAATGATCATCTGGCCGTCTCTGGATGGTCCCAGGGGTCTCTTCTCTTGTCGGTATTTGGTCTCGAATTACTGCTCCTGAGTACGGTCTCCTGTGGTTCTTATATTTAGAAGTCTTCGCGCCATTTTAGGAAGGAGCTTTGATGTCCATCAATAGATCAATCAAAGGTCGATCAACCTGATCGATTGGATCCAAGCAGGTGTTGACATATTAATGGCAGGGTGATCCTTGGACAACCATTCCTGGAGGTGTTAGCTGCACGTCAGTTAGGTTTAGGGTGAGAAGGGAAAGATATAAAAGAGACCTAAGGGACATTTTTGTCACGCAGAGGGTGGTACGTGTATAGAATGAGCTGCCAGAGGAAGTGGTGGAGGCTATGATTTCAACATTTAAAAGGCACTTGGATGGGTATGTGAATAGGAATGGTTCAGAGGGAAATTGGCCTGGTGGGACTAGATTGGGTTGGGATATCTGGTGGTATGGATGGGTTGGAGTGATGGGTTTGTTTCCATGCTGTACATCTGTATGACTCTATGACTCTATGATGGTCTCCAATTTCTTTTCTGCCTGTGTAATCCTCACCTGCGATGTTACCAATTTATTAAACGTGCCCTCTATGGGATTCTCAGTGTCAGGGATGCTGTAGAATGAGATCCAGTTGCGAAAAAGTAGTTAGCCAATAACCACAGATGAACACACTTGCTGTACATAGTTAAAAATCTCACAACACCAGGTTATAGTCAAACAGGTTTAATTGGAAGCACACTAGCTTTCGGAGCGATGCTCCTTCATCAGGTGAAAGTGGAAGGCTCGATCGTAACACCCTCCACTATCACCTGATGAAGGAGAATCGCTCCGAAAGCTAGTGTGCTTCCAATTAAACCTGTTGGACTATAACCTGGTGTTGTGTGATTTTGATCTTTGTACACTCCAGTCCAACACCGGCATCTCCAAATCATGACATTTGCTGTACGCATTGACATCAGGAAAACTGGAAGTGTCCCTCATTTCTCGTCATTGTGCAAGAGCAGCATGGGTCTGAGGTTTCCTGTCATACCTACTCTCTTGTTTCATTTAGTTAATTCTCTCAAGAGAATTTAGAAGAGGAAGTGATCTTTCTTTGATGAAACATATGCACTCTCATCGAAAGCCCCTACTTTTAATTTAAATATTGTTTCACAAAATGCTTCGTAAGTATCACTTACATATCGGCTGTTCACATTGGGACTATGCGACTTTGTGACCAAACCAGACTGAGAAAGAGCACCAGACAAAATATTTTGGCTTCACCTTCTCTCTGTCTCACTTCACTCTCTGTTTTCAACAACTCCACTGCACTCTCATTGAGGAGAAAGTGAGAATAGCAGATGCTGGAAATCAGAGTCGGGAGTGTCGTGCTGGGTGCTTAAACAATTTTTTTTTGCCACATTCTAAAATAATTTTACGTCTTGTGAGAAAGAACCTGCCCCTCACAGCCTCATTCCTGATGAAGGGTTTTTGCCTGAAAAGTCGTTTCTCCTGCTCCTCCGATGCTGCCTGACCTGCTGTGCTTTTGCAGCACTACCCTCTCTTCTCAGCACTATCATTGAGGCACGCCGCAGTCACAGTGCATCCTTGTTATTTTCATTGTCTGCTCACACCTACACTGACCACAGTTTCCAGAACTGTATTCATGCAACACAATGAGAGCTCAAGGAACAGCATCTGATCTTTCAATTCAATCCATTATAACCTCCAGACTTAACATGGATTTCAGCAGTTTCTCGATCAACTGACTGGTCAAGATCTTAAACATTCCACCTGAAAAGGTGACGGGAAATCGAGTCCATAAGAAATTTTAGAAAGATGTTTGCATGAAATTGAGATTGAAGAATTTATAGGTCAAAATTGTGCAGTGGATGACTGGGACCAAATATGACAGTTCATTCAAAGAGACATGGGGTAATTTGGATGAATCTGTTCTCCCTCTCAGTCGAATACCTCTTTCATCAGCTGCAGAGCCCAGGAACTGTACACAAAACACAAGGGTGATCTAACCACACATTTGAACGCTTTGCTGCGTTTTGCTTTACAAACAAAATTGGAGATATATACCTACAGATAGAACTGACAAACATTTGTCCTTCCATAGTCAAGTACCATTGATATTCAGATTCTCATGATTTCACTGACTATAAAAACATCTTTGGTTTTGTCGCTGGAAGGTTCATTTCCAGATGTTTCTTCACCTAACTAGATAACATCTTCGGTGGGCTTCCAGGCAAAGCACTGGAATCTTGCTTTCTATTTTTATGTCTGGGTTTCTTTGGATTGGTGATGTCATTTCCTGTGGAATATAATTTCCTTTTCTTTTTCACAGGGGGTGGTAGATGGGGTCTACCTCGATGAGTTTATTGATAGAGTTCCCGTTAGAATTCCATGCTTCCAGGAATTCTCGTGTGGGTCTCTTTTTGGCTAAACCTAGGATGGATGTGCTGTCCCAGTCAAAGTGATGTCCTTCCTTACCTGCATGTGAGGATACTAGTGAGAGAGGATCATGTCGTTTTGTGGATAGTTGGTGTTCATGTATCCTGGTGGATAGTTTTCTGCCTGTTTGTCCAATGTAGTGTTTTCCAATGTAGTCAAACCTCGCTAACATATTTTTTGAGATCCCAGTTTGGTCTCAATTAATATCCTATAAAACTAATTCACCATTTTAAATAAAAGATCGTCACTCCAGGATAGAACAGAAAACATAAACATTTCTGTTTGTTTTAGTTTGATGCTCCTCTTCAAATTGCCCAGCCCCCACCCAGACATGTTCTTGCGCATGCACGTCACTGTACTTTGCACTCCGATGATGAAGATGTCTCCAGCCATTTCCCTCGTTGCTCAAACACGAGACCGAGGGCTTCCAATTCAGGTCTAGCGGCCTAGACCAGGTGCTCATAAACCCTCTCAGTCCACAAATACTCCATTTTGTCTTTCCTTCCTCCCTCCCACACTCAGGGCGTCAGTAATGTGGCACTCTGCAGACGGTGTTAATGGTCACATTTCGCCCCACTGGTCTGGCCCTCACATTCACTCCCATTTGTTAGAGGCTCAGCTACTTCAGTTTGGTCCACCAGCCCACCCCCCCCCCCCCCCCACCTTCCCATTGATTGCTGAGCTGCCGTCAATCAGTCGGGCGCCATTATGAAGTCAGTGGTGGGACCTCCATCTCTCTGAATCAAACCCGAAAGAAATGTGGATGGTGTCAATCAGGATCAACAAGTAGAAGGTGCTGGGAAAGCTCATCAGTTCAGTCACGATCTGGGAACAGAAATCAAAGTTAATGTTTCGAATCCAGTGACTCCAGAAGTGTTGATAGCTAGTAAAATGTCGTTTTCGCGGAAGATAGTAGTTACGGAGTAAATGGAAGGTGAGGATAGAGCCAAAAGAGAGACGGATATGAACAGTTGGACAGGGGAATAGATTTGTTCTGCCTGGGAGGGTGCATAGCTGTTAATGGAGACTGTAATGCAGAATGGAGAGTGGCTAACAATAGGTAGTGTGTTCAGGCATACAATGTGATAATAAGGAATGGTGTCTGGGTTTGTGATCTAGGAAATTGGAGTGTTCATGACCTAAAATTATTTAACTCCGTTTCGAGTGCAGAGGGTTGTAGAGCCCCTCGAAGAAAGGCTGTTGTTTGTTCTGCCTTCACTGAGCTTCGCTGGAACACTGCAGCATTTTTGAGACAGAGAGCTTGGTCAGGGAACGTGGTGATGTATTAAAGAGGCAGGCAACTGAAAGCTCGGTGCTTTTTGCAGGCAGGATGTAAATATAGTGTGAAGCAGTCACCCAGTCTATGCCAGTATCCCCAAAGTAGAGGAGACTACATTGTGATAGTGAACACAATCGAAAAGACTGTGAGAACTGATGGTAAAGTGCTTCTTCACCTGGAAGGTATGATTTGGACGCAAGATACTGGGGGAGGCTGTAAATGGATTGTTACGGTATGTGTTGTGAGTGATTTCGTGGATCAAGGTGAGGCATAGGAAATGATCCCTGCAGAAGGCAGACAAGAGACGGGATCGTAGCCTATGGCTTATGGAAGTATCTCAGTGAAGGTGACAGAAGTGATAAAACACAGAATCTCTACAGTGTGGAAACAGGTCCTTCGGTCCAACAAGTCCATACCGACTTCCGAAGAATAGCCCACACACCCATTCCCCTACATTTAAATCCTGAGTAATGCACCCAATCTACACATCATTGAACACCACTGGGGGCACTTTAGCATGGCCAATTCACCTAACCTGCACACTTTTGGATTAAGATTGTGGGAGCAAACCGGAGCACCCAGAGGAAACCCACGCACACACGGGGAGAATATGCAACCTCCACACATATAGGCACTCGAGTTTGGAATTGAACCCGGGTCCCTGTCACGCTCAGACAGGAGTGCTAACCATTAAGCCACTGTGCTACCCAACAAGTGGCAGTTGATCATCCATGTTCTGCTTGGAGAAAAGCTTCCATTTGGCTGTCACTTTAACACACCACCCTATTCCCTGACCAAAGTCTCTGTCTTAGGCTTATGGAGTCTTCAAGCAAAGCTCAGCACAAGCTGCAAGAACAACACCTCATTTTCAGCTTGGGGACTCGACAGCCCTTTCAGCTCAATATCGCATTCAATAATTTTAAGCCCTTGATTCTCGTGAGTCATAGTCTTCTACGCCACACACCAGACCTTGTTATCACATTGCACACTACATATCATTAGCCACGAATATTGTACCTGCATGGATCGAAAATTGGTTAACTGTCAGACATTATAGAGTGAAGATAAATTAGTGTTGGGACCGCAATTGTTACGCAGATGAATTTGAGTTGAGGACCAAGTGTAGTGTATCAGTTTTTGCAGATGACACTAACATGAGTGGTAGAGCAAAGTGTGCAGAGGTCACTGCAAGTCTGCAGAAGGATGCAGATAGGTTACAAAAGTGTGCAAGGATCACCGATATGGAGTACACTGTTAGTTAATGTGACGTCATACATTTTGATAGGTGCAACATAAAATCGAGATAATACCTAAATGATGAAAAATTGCAACATGCTGTTCCGAACAATCAGCTGGTTGTTCTTGTGCTTGATTCAGAAGATGTTGATTTTCAGGTGCAACAGGTTGATGCTGTAGCTGGAGAGGGTGCTGGTGAGACCACACCTGGACCACTGCATATAGTTTTTGTCTCCTGACTTCAGCAGGGATGTGCTGGCACAGGATCTGCAGAGGAGGTTCACCAATTTGATTCCGGAGTTGACAGGGTTTGCTTATGAGAAGAGATTGTGTATACTCAGACGATACTCATTGGAATTTAGAATAATTGGGGGGCGGGGGAGTGGGGTTCTTATAGCAAAAAAAGTAAATGATGAAGGGAATTGTTATGATAGAAACAAGAAAGTTGTTCCCACTGATCGATAAAAGAGAGAACATAACGTCAAAACTCGGAAAGAGTTGCAGAGGAACTTCTTCACTCAAAGCATTGCGAATTTGTGGAATTCCCTGTCCTTTGAAGTAGTTCTTGAATGCATTTTAGGTAAAGGCAGATTTTTGAATAGGAAATGAATAAAACATTATGATGAGTGTACAGGAAAGTGGAGCTAAGTCCATGAAAATATCAGCCATCGTCTTATTGAGTGGCCGAATAGGCTTGAGGAGCCAAATAGCCTACCACTGCCCTCCTATTTCTTATGTCCCCAATTTCCAGCCGTCCCTTTACCAGTAAACAGCTTCTCCCAATCAGATTTTGAAATTTCTTGCCTTGCATTGTGAAACTTCGTCCAATTTAGAACTTTAACAACTGGATTATAGATTACTTACAGCGTGGAAACAGGCCCTGTGGCCCAACAAGTCCATACCGACCCTCTGCAGAGCAACCAACCCAGACCCATTTCCCCACCTTTACCCCTTCACCTTACACCAGGGGCAATTTAGCATGGCCAGTTCACCTAACCTGCACATGTTTGGACTGTGGGAGGAAACCGGAGCACCCGGAGGAAACCCACGCAGAGACGGGAAGAATGTGCAAACTCCACACAAACAGTTGCCTGAGGCGGGAATTGAACCCGGGTCTCTAGCGCTGTGAGGCAGCAGTGCCAAACACTTTGCCACCATAACTTCTCCATAACTTTTTTAAAAAACTAATGGAATTATCATGAAATTCCTACAACATTGAAGTAGGCTATTTGGCTCATTGTGTTCACACCAACCATCCGAAGAGCCTCCTACCCTACCCGGGTAACGCTGCATTTCTCAAGGATGATCCAGGGGGAGAATAAGGAATGGAAATGCTAGACGTCAGAGTCAAAACGTGTGGTGCTGGAAAAGCACAGCTAGTCAAGCAGCATCTGTGAAGCAGGAGAGTCAACTTTTTGAACATACGCTCTTCATCAGGAATGTTGAAGAGCTTCTGCTCAAACCATCGACTCTCCTGCTCCTCAGATGTTATCTTACCAGCTGTGCCTTTCCAGCGCCACACATTTTGACCATGGCTAATCCACTGAAACTGCACATCTTCAGACTGTGGGAGAAACTGGTACATGTGGAGGAAACCCATGCAGACACGAGGAGAATGTTGAAATTTCACAGCCAATCGTCCAATGTTGGAATTAAACCCAGGTCCCCAATGCTGAGACAGCAGACCTAACCATTGAGCAACCGTGCCATGGGATCTTTGGTGCTAATGCGCTCCACAATTGCTACCTCAGTCATTCGTCCTGCATCATTCCACAAGAGAAAAGATAGCGATGGTCTAGTGGTATTATCGTTGAACTGTTATACCAGAGACCCAGATACCATTTTGGACATCAGGGTTTGAATCCTGCCATGGCAGATTGTGGAAATTGCACTGAATAAATTTCTAGAATTACAAATCTACTGATAACCATGAATCCATTGACGATTGTTGAAAACCCTATCTGGTTCACCAATGTCCTTTAGGGGAGGAATCTGCCACCATTACCTGGTCTTGGCTACGTGTGACTCCAGACCAACAGCAATGTCATTAACTCGTAACTGCACTCTGGGTAATTGTGTTCAATTTAAACCGATTATATCCATATAAATCTTCGGTGTAACACTCTAGCAGCGCAGGTGGCAGCAGTAGGTTTGGAGGCCACGTTTCTTCAAAGAATGAAGCCCAAATCCCGTACTTTAGACAGCTCAGGCACACTGCCACACATTGGTCTGGCTCAATATGACTACTTCGATTGGGCTACTGCAGCACAACAAAAGGGAAGACACACTGAGGGGATTTGAGGTCCCCATCATGCTCGTCCATTTCCTTAGGTGTCCGACTGTGCCAAACTACAATGTAAATGTTCCACCAGATACTCACAGCCCTCCAATCCAAACAAATATAATAGAAAATCTGAAACCATTCGATGAGACTTGGTTGAGCAAAAATGTCATGTGTCTGTGAGAGAAGAGAGAAATGTAAGAAAGCTTCACACTAATTAACAAGAATTGCATTTCCTTTCAGCCCAACAGCAGACATGGAGGGCGACATTCAAAGCAAAGTTACTGTGAACATGAAGCACGTAATGCACGTAATGTTCATTCACGTTAATTCACAACACTGTTGTTATTTCTGCATGCCTTCAACCCGAAGATCTTTAGTGTGTGAGAGGAGCATGATAATCACTCCAGTCATAAACAGAGCGGGGTTACCCACTTGACTGAGTTGCCACACAGCGAGGATTGCTTTGTTCAGAACATATCATGTTTGTTGTGCGGGAGTGAAACCAAGCTCAGTCAATCACAGAGACAGTGCAACATGCTGCCAGCACATATGAAGTTTCCGGGATCCTAAATCCAGGAGGATCAACAGTTGCAGGAAGATGGCCGGAGAAATGGGCTGACAACCATATCAGCGATGATCGAATGGCAGAGCAGACTAGATGTGCAGAAGTTCCCAATTGTGCTCCTATATCTTCGGTTCTATGGTCATCTGGTATCGTAGGGAGATAGGAACAGAGTTAATTGTTCAGCTCGATGATGTCCCATCAGAACAGAGCAAATTGAAAGATGGGGCTGGTCTGGAACAAAGCTAGAGACTGGGAAAAGTTGTGGTGATGAAATAATAAAAGAGATGCTCAGTGTGAATGAGAAAGATAGGAGAGACTTAATGTTAAAAAAGGGAGGGTGTTGAAAGGCAGAGGGAGATGGACATGGAAAAACAACCGTCACTGGCTCCAAAATGTTAACTCTGCTATCCTTTCCAAAATGCTGCTGAATTGCAGAAAGGCCAATTATGACGGTATTAGGCAAGAACTTTTGAACATTGAATTGGAGGCAGATGTTCGCAAGTAAAGGGACGGCTGGCAATTGGGAAGCCTTCAGAAATGAGTTAACAAGAATCTAGAGAAGGTATATTCCTGTCAGGGTGAAAGGGAAGGCGAGTAGGTATAGGGAATTCTAGACGACTAAAACAAATTGAGGGTTTGGTTAAGAAAAAGAAGGAAGCATATGTCAGGTATAGACAGGATAGATACTGTGAATCTTTCGAAGAGTATAAAGAAAGTAGGAATATACTTATGAGGGAAATCAGGAGGGCGAAACGAGGACGTGAGATAGCTTTGGCAAATCGAATTAAGGAGAATCAAAAGGGTTTTTACAAATATATTAAGGACAAAAGGGTATCTAGGGAGAGAAAAGGGCCCCTCAAAGATCAGCAAGGCGGCCTTTGTGTGGAGCCACAGAAAATGGGGGAGATACTAATCGAATATTTTGCATCAGCATGTACTTTGAAAAAGGATATGGAAGATGTAGACTGCAGGGAAATAGATGGTGACACATTGCAAAATGTTCAGATTACAGAGGAGGAAGTGCTGGATGTCTTGAAACGGTTAAAGATGGATAAATTCCCAGGATCTGATCAGGTGTACCCGAGAACTCTGTGGGAAGCGAGAGAAGTGATTGCTGGGCCTCTTGCTGAGGTATTTGCATTATCGATAGTCACAGGTGAGGTGCCGGAGATTGGCTAACGTGGTGCCACTGTATTAGAAGGGCGGAAAAGGCAAGCCAGGGAATTATAGACCAGTGAGCCTGACCTCGGTGGTGGGCAAGTTGTTGGAGGGAATCCTGAGGCAACAGATGTAATGTATTTGGAAAGACAAGGACTGTCGGGATTGTCAACATGGCTTTGTGCATGGGAAAACATGTTGCACAAACTTGATTGAGTTGTATGAAGAAATAACAAGAAGATTGAAAAGAGCAGAGCAGTAGATGTGATCTATATGGACTTCAGTAAGGCGTTCGACAAGGTTCCCCATGGGAGATGGATTAGCAACGTTAGACCTCATGGAATCCAGGGAGAACTAACCATTTGGATACAGAACTAGCTCAAAGGTAGAAGGAGGAGGGTTGTTTTTCAGACTGGAGGCCTGTGACTAGTGTATTTCCACAAGGATCAGTGCTAGGCCCTCTACATTTTGTCATTTACATAAATGATTTGGATGCGAGCATAAGAGGTACAGTTATTAAGTATGCAGGTGACACCAAAGTTGGAGGTGTAGTGGACAGCAAAGAGGGTTACCTCAGATTACAGCAGGATCTTGACCAGATGGGCCAATGGGCTGAGAAGTGACAAGTGGAGTTTAATTAAGATAAATGCGAGGTGCTGCATTTTGGAAAAGCAAATCTTAGCAGGACTTATACACTTAATGGTAAGGTCCTAGGGAGTGTTGCTGAGCAAACAGACCTTGGAGTGCAGATTCATAGCTCCTTGAAAGTGGAGTCGCAGGTAGATAGGATAGTGAAGAAGGCGTTTGATATGCGTTCCTATATTGGTCAGAGTATTGAGTACAGGAGTTGGGAGGTCATGATGCGGCTGTACAGGACATTGGTTAGGCCACTGTTGGAATATTGCATGCAATTCTGGTCTCCTTCCTATCGGAAAGATGTTGTGAAACTTGAAAGGGTTCAGAAAATATTAACAAGGATTTTGCCAGGGTTGGAGGGTCTGAGCTACAAGAAGAGGCTGAACAGGCTGGGGTTGTTTTCCCCGGAGCGTCGGAGGCTGAGAGGTGACAATATAGAGGTTTACAAAATTATAAGGGGCGTGGATAGGATAAATAGACAAAGTCTTTTCCCTGGAGTCGGAGAGTCCAGAACTAGAGGGCATAAGTTTCGGGTGAGAGGGAAAAGATGTAAAAGAGATCTCAGGGGGAACTTTTTCACGCAGAGGGTGGTGTGTGTATGGAATGAGCTGCCAGAGGATGTGGTGGAGGTTGGTACAATTGCAACATTTAAGAGGCATTTGGATGTGTACATGAATAGGAAGGGTGTCAAGGGATATGTGCTGGGTGCTGGCAGGTGGGACTAGATTGGCTTGGGATATCTGGTCGGCATGGACGGGTTGGACCAAAGAGTCTGTTTCAATGCTGTGCATCTATATGACTTTATAACTTGCTGATTTTTTCCAGCAAGTTATGTTTTCGTTAAAGCAAGAGAAGGTGGAAGAGTGATCATGAGCCAATCGGTTATCTCGGCTCCCTTCCCTGTTCCCCAAATCACTTCTACGTCACACGGAAACCTCACAATCCTGCCCCTCCATTACCGGGAATAAACTGTTCATTGAGTAAAATCAGTCACATAAGTAGATCACTTTCCGTGTGAATTGGGAAAGGTTCAGAGAAAGTTCTCAGAGGCTTCCATCGGAATCCACTGAACCAATCAATTCGGGTTTAGCTCCATTTGAAATGGATTCACCACTGTCAGTCCCCCCAGTGTGTGGCCATTCTCATTTTTTGACTGAACCCTTTGGTTGGTGCAGGGTTTGAACGCAACCTGCCCCTTTGAAAGGAACATCATTAATTGCACATTCGGCTACACCTTTAAACTGCTCTCTGGCACTTCCAGTGAAGCAGAGACAGTTTTCACACAGAAACTGGCATCTGGACAAAAGTAGTCGGAGGAACAGGTAGAAGCTCTGTTTTGGGTGTTGACACTGCCAAAGGAGTGGAGAGCTGGGATCCACCTCAGAAAATAAAGTTCTAAACTGACAGTGTCCAGCATAGAACTCAAACCTACGATGTGGAGATTTAGAGTCTCATACTTTGCCGACTGAGATAATGGGGTATGACTCGGTCTCCTTTCTTTTTCCATTTCATTCTGAGCCAAATGCGCATTCCAATTCCCAGTTCATTCCTCCCAATCACAAATAACATAATTCACTTCTTCCACTTCTCAGTTCTTCCTCCTTAAGAACATTTCAATCCATTTTCGGCACTTGTTCTGGGATTAAAGATCCATTATTAATATTTTAACTTTGTTGCCCTCATCTTAGCGCAGCCAATATGACCTCAGATAGTTAATCAATCTTCGAAATTGTTTCAATGCACCTTGTCATTTCTGTTACAGACTGTAAGGAATTCTCATCTGGCTGATGGGACACAATCAACACTACCACCACTTTCTTTGTTCTGAACGTCAGCAACTGTTACCATTTTTAGGTGGGGGATAGGAATTTCGTTCAAAAATGATCTGAGGGCAGGAAGAATCTGCTGCAGCCTTTACCAAAATGTGCTCAAGGGCTGGCCAGGAAGCATCTGATTGAAGCTGTAGCCACTTTCTTCCACCAGCCCGGGATTGGATAGAGCAGGATCACATCCTGCTGCTTGTTCCTGTCTCACTCCGTGTGCAGCCGGGATGAATCATGGTTGGAACTGTTTGAATCAAATCTCATCACAGAATTCTAGTGGGTGGACTGTCAGTACGTGGTCAGTGTCAATTTTTGATCTGAAATAGCTGAGGCTCTGTACCTGGGTAATGTTGAACCACAAACGTTTCAGCCAAATGCACTGACCAAATAGTGCAACAGAAATTGTCACCAACAAGCTATGCAAATTCCCCTAAAGCAGGGATGTTGAAGGGATGTTATACAGCTGGAGCTGTCACTGATTTCGGACTCTGTCACAAATTTTCATGCTTTCATCAGTGAAAGTGTCAGAGGCCTGAGGAGCTGCAAACATGCAGAGGAAAAGTAAATATAACATTCTGCCTGAGTGTTTCGCAAGCAACTACATCCTTTAGAAGCAGTTGCCTAGATACTTCATGCAGTGATTCTGGTAGCTGGAGAAACTCAGTATGACTAGCATCCTTGATGGACATAGAAACAACATTAACATTTAAAAGCTGATAATGCTGCATTCTATCCTGGACTGATCGATTTCGAAAAGTTCTTTCACTGAGGCTTGGAGTAGCGAACACAGAGAGAGAAAAATCGAACAAAGGGAATAATTTGTCTGAGGTCTAACCTTGAGTGGCATTATCTTTTCTACACTTTTTTCCAGAATGTTTGAATAGGGTTCACAGACAGAAATCTCAAATCAGTCAACGTATAAGAATCTGACAGAATCAGTGGATTCACCAGGTACGGTATATTTTTGGCTTTTAAGTGTAAGTGTTGACCTCCCAATCAGGCTATGTACTTTATTTAATTTCTCCATCGCATTCTCCATGTCAATCTTGTCAAAAATCTTAAATTTGTATCCCATGATCCCATTTCTGTCAGGTAATATTAATATCTTGTTTATTACTGAAACCAATCATAATTTCTTACAGCGCTTTCAATTCTCACTGAAGCTTCAGATTCTCCCTCACCTCACAAATCTCTCAGTCCTGAACCATTCTGTTGACAAAAACCAATCTGCCCCCTCTCTGGACCTGCTATCCTTCCCAATGTGTGGGTGAGCGTGGTTTACACAGACACACATGCTCTGTGTTCTTGAGAATGATGACATCACACAACAACAATTAAAAGGTGACATCAGCCACTCCCAGGGATTTCCTCAATAGCGATATTTTTCTCTGACTTCAATGTTTCTGATTTTTATTTTCCCAGTTGTAGGCTTCAGAAGGAGATTCGCAAATGGTCAGATAAGTTTAAGAATGATGCAAAGAGACTTTACAAGTGTATGAAGAGTATGAATATAACTAGAGAGAAAGTAGGGCTTCTTTAAAATCAAGGAGGTTGTTTTTGTGTTGAAACTCGGGAGGTGAGAGACATACTCAATGGATATTTTGCTTCAGTTTGTACTGTGGAGAAAGAAATGGAGTCTGGAGAATACAGAGAAATAAATTTTGATGTTTTTAAAACAGGTCACACGACAGAAGAGGAAGTTCTGGAGGTCGTAAAGAATGTAAAGGAAGATAAATCTCTGGGCTCTGATCTAACGTATCCCAGAACGTTGTGGAAAGTCAGGGAAGAAATTATGAGACCTCTTGCAGAAATATTTGCATCATCAATAACTACTTTTGAAGTGCCTGATGATTGCAGGCAGGCAAACGTTGTGCCTTTGTTAAATAATGATTGCAAGGAGAAACCATGAATCTTTCGATCAGTGAGTCTCACTTCTGTTGTGGCTAAATTGTTGGAGTGGTTTTAAAAGATAGGATTTGTGGACATTTACAGGGCAAAAACTATAAGGGATAGTCAGCATGGTTTATCGTAGATAATCATATCTCGCAAATTTATTGGGTTTTTGAGGAATTTAAGTAAGAAAATACCAGAACAATAGACATTGTTTACTTGGACTTCAGTGAACTTTCGCAAGGTTGTACACAGTGGACGAATTAGTAAAGTTAGGTCACATGGGTTTCAATTTCAGCTTGGCAATTGGATACACAATTGGTCTAATGATAATGCAGGGAGCAATGGTAGAGGGTTGGCTCTAGGACTGAAGGCCTGTGACAAGCGGTATTCTCGAGGGATCAGTTCTGGGTCCTATTTTGTTGTCTTTTGTAGAAATGATTTAAATAGTTAGTAGGTTTGCAGACGATGCCAAAATTCGTGGCCCAGTAGACAGTGAAGAAGGTATTCTAAGATTCCAAAAAGATCTTGATCAAATAGGCCAATGAGATTAAAATTGTCAGATGGAGTTCAATCTGCATAAAAGTGAGGTGTTTATTTTGGTGCAATAAACGAGTGTAATGCTTATGGAAATAATGATGGGGCCTTGGAACGTGTGGCAGAACAGAAGGACCTGGGGTATAGGTATCTAATTCTTTGAAGTCTGAGTCGTTTATAGACAGGGTTGATAAAAAGACATTTGGTACACTTCCTTTTGAGTGTAAGAGTCAGGAAACCATGTTGAGATTGTCCAGGACACTAGTGAAGCCTTTTTTGCAAAGTTGTCCAGTTCTGGTCGCCCAATTATAGGAAGGATATTATCAAGCTGAAGTGGGTTCAGAAGAGATTAACGATGATATTGCCAGTTCTGGAAGGTTTGAGTTACAAAGAAAAGCGGTATGCAAGGGTGTTTTCACTGGCGTGAGAAGGTTGAGATTCGAGAGTGCGATGATGGAAAAGCACACAGGTGAGGCAGCATCTGGGGAGAAGGAAAATCGACATTTCTGGCAAAAGCCCTTCATCAGGAACATCTTGGAGGAGGAGTTGTGGAATAATTACTACATGTTCGACAAAAAGTTACCAAGAGACGCAGAAAGTCCTCACGAAATTAAACATTAATCTTGCAAAATCAAGGCTGTGGCAGCCAGAAAATGCCCTCCCTGAGTTCCCACAAGTATTTGTCCCTCTGCAGTTTAGTTCCCGTGCTTACCGGATAACATTAGTATTAACAATCATGCTGGCTTGATTAGATTATTTACAGTGTGGAAACAGGCCCTTCGGCCCTACAAGTCCACACCGCCCCGCAGAAGCGTAACCCACCCATGCCCCTACATCTACCCACTATGGGCAATTTAGCATGGCCAATTCACCTGACCTACACATCTTTGGACTGTGGGAGGAAACCAGAGCACCCGGAGGAAACCCACGCAGACACGGGGAGAACGTGCAAACTCCACACAGTCAGTCGCCTGAGGCGGGAATTGAACCCAGGTCTCCAGCACTGTGAGGCAGCAGTGCTAACCACTGTGCCACCGCACCGCCCGCTTGCTTTGTCTCTCTAAATTAGTCATCGTCTGCTTCACTAGTTCCCTAAGTTACACTTAAGCTATCACAGCACATGACGATTATCTATGAATGGAGCCCTGTGTTATGATCCCAGGCATACATTACAACGCTAAGTTAACCACATAACTGCCAGAATAACTTCCATATATTCCCCCCTTTGAAACCAACAGTTCTCACACAGAGAAAGAAAGCAAGGAGGCTGGACGCACAAAGGCCAAATCAAATGACAGTGAACCAAAGCCAGGCCGAATCGATGGGCGTCGAAGCCCTTTGTTCCTCCACACTGCTATGAATCTGGCCTTTAACACTGTATTCTGCATTCAAATTCGGTCTACGAAAATAAACCTTTCCAGTTTGAAATCCATCTGCCGCTTATCAGCTCAGTTCTGCTTCTAGTCAATACTGCGTTGCAACCTACAACAGCCTCCCACGCTCTGCACCACTCCACAAACCTCGTTTGATCGGCGTACCTATGAACCCACCCACTTCCCATCGAAGTCATTTATAAAAATTACAAAGAGCTGAGGTTCCATCACTGATTCCTGCGGATATACCACTGATCACTGAGCTCCAGGCTGAATATTTCCCATTTACTACCACCCGTTGTCTTCCAAGCGCCAGCCAATTGTGTATCCAAACTGCTAGATTTCCCTATGCCCCATGCATCCTTACTTCTTGGACAAAGGAACAACTTTATTTTTCCTGGACTTCACAAATATTCAATGGAGCATTAGATTAGATTAGTTTTCCAACAGTGGGGGAACAGGCTCTTCGGCCCAACAAGTCCACAACGATCCTCTGAACAGCAACCCACCCAGACCCATTCCCGTACATTCACCCCTGACGAATGCACCTAACACTACAGGCAATTTAGCATGGCTAATTCACCTAACCTGCACATTTTTGGACTGTGGGAGGAATCCCATTCAGACTTGGGGTGAATGTGCAAACTCCACAGAGACAGTTGCCTGAGGTGAGAATTGAACCCGGGTCCCTGGCGCTGTGAGGCAGAAGTGCTAACCACAAACAGATATCATTTCCAGGGCCCCAGAAACCTCCATCCTTGCCTCCTATTGCAGCTCAGAATAGTTGATCAGTTTTGATCACGTGAAATCCAAGGAGTATGATCTACTTGAATAAAAGCTGAATTGAAATCAGGAGACAGGCAGTGGTGGTGTATCGGTGCTTTGTGGACTGGAGGCCCATAATCAGCTTTGTCTGACAAGGATGAATGCTGGATCCACTGTTTTTGTCAATGACAGAAATGGGTTGGATGTGAATACAGGACGTATCGTTAGTAATCTTAATGATGACACCAAAATTGATGGAGTAGTAAATAGTGAAGCAAGTCATTTCAGAGTACCTTACTCAGACAGTTAATTGGTCGTGGAGTGGCAGATGATGTTATGAAGGTATGGGTGCATCTTTCAGAGGCCTTGGCAAGTACACGGAGTGCTGGAGAATTTAAGAATTAGCATTTGATTCAGAACAAACAGAATACGCTGAGTTACGGTTAGACAAAAACACAAATCCAAATTCAGTGAATCAGTTAAATTTGTACTGCGAAATATATCAAACTCCAATCCAATTTGCATTGAATATATTGAAAATCTGAAAACCAATGACACAATTCGATGCTTTGGGGAGATGAGACCGGGAAAAAATTGAACAGTTGATAGAAGAACTGCCATGACCAACATGTAAAGTGACTGTTTGAAAAGTGGCTCCCTTAGAAGGAGACTGAAAGGGGAGAAAAAAATTGGAGGGTTTGCAATGCAGGCACTGGTAGCACAAAATGTGAGGTAAGTACACATTGTGAAAGCACAGAGACAATATGTAAGCGAGGGCAAACAATTGAAATTGTGGTGAAAGCCAAATCTGAGGGTGGCGTGCAAGTGGGAAGGTGCAAAATTTGGGGGCATGAGAATAAAAGAACAAAAGATGTATAGAATATTTGATGTAGGGGCACAAAATTGTGGTGCTGCATAATTGCAGCAGATACAACATTTGGGGAGGTGCATCATTTGCAGAGGTCCCTCAAAACCTAGGGCGCAACTACAGGGGCATAACACAGGGAGGATTTTGACATCAGGGAGGGATGCATAATATGGTGGGTCGGCTGCAAATGGGAGTGCAGTATCTTGGTCAGTATTTGAGGGTGTAAAATTTTGGAGAGCACAAAACCTGGGGATGCACAATGTTTGGGGAGTCCACAAAGCTTTTCTCGGGGGGGGGTGTGGGAGGGGGAGAAATAAAATATTGGGTGTTGCATTATTGGGAGATTGTGAATATGAGCATGAAAAATCAGAATTTTTGAGTGTCAATCTTTGGCAGAAACGCATACATGGGGGAGGTACAAGATTTGAGGGGACATTCACAACTGGAAGGATACAACATTGTTGGAGACTGCAGAATTGGCGGGTTGCAAAATTCGAGATGACCGCTCCAACCAAGGGGAGGGGACCAATAGAGACTAACGTTCAGAGGTTGGAAAAGTCTGGGGTCCAAGATTTGTGAAAGAGTGCAATACTGGGGGATGTCCAAATTTAGTAGTGATACAAAACATGGAGGGTAAGACGAATGCAAACCCCACAGATGTCTGCAGAGACACAGAGTGGGGACGACAGTAACAAAGGTCAAAAAGAAGGGGAATATTTTTAAAAAGAGACAAAAATGACAGGGGATAAAGAAGAAAAGAAAAACAACATCGGCAGAAGGATAAGATAAGGTAAGAGTCCAAAATACAAAAGAAAGTGAGTGCAAAAGAGACAACATAAGAGAGGGAATATAAGATAGATATATAGATAGATAGATAGATAGATAGATAGATAGATAGATAGATAGATAGATAGATAGATAGATAGATAGATAGATAGATAGATAGATAGATAGATAGATAGATAGATAGATAGATAGATAGACAGATAGATAGACAGATAGATGGAGAGAGATGAGAGAGAGATAAAGAGAGGGGGCGAGAAAGACAGAGATAATTGTAAAGCCAGACTACATGGAAGTAAATCGTTCCCTCTCTGCCCACCCCGGGGCAGCCGGTCTGTACACCAACAGCAAGACTGCTGCTGCCTTTGTGGGGTAAGTCTCCAAATCTTTTGATAGATTCCATCTCTGCCCTGGACAGGCAACGTTGGAGAGATTATTTGGGGAAGGGATGTTTAGGGTTAACTGCTATGTAGAACTCCAGGGAAAGTGTGGGGAAAAGAGAGAGGGCAGGAGGTCAGTCATTTGGAGAACTGTCCAGGACTGCTCTCAGCAGCATTTCAGTGAGGCACGTTCATTTTTAATCATTGTGCCTCTAAACAAAAGACAGGATCAGGGTTGAAACAGCTATTTGACGTAATGTTTCTATTGGGACCTTGAAATCTCCTTTGGATAATCCAAAATTCAGACAACTGATATTCAATAATCGAGGTTCTTCTGTACTCCATTCTGTTTAGGCCTATCATGTGCCCTTTTCCAAATGGTAGGATTAAAATATTTTTGTTCGTTGTCAGTTTTTATCGGGCTTCCCTTTCCGCTGTTCAGTGCATCTACTGCAAATCGTTGATATGTATCAATGGCGTGGCAGAAGTTATGGAGTGTAGGATCCTTGGTTTACTCAGCACGTTGAATCCCTTTGCTGAGGACTGATTGTTCATCCTCAGTGAGGCAAGGTCTGGGGGGATGGTGAAAACTCGGCATGTGAAATCGTTAGGGGCGGACATGGCTGCAGAAGAGGTCACGATGGGGCTGAAATGACGTCATCGATCGTCGTGTGGAAGGTGGCCGCACCGGCCTCATGCCTAATGGCGGCAGTTCCAGAGACTGGGGAGAGCTGCTGGAATGTTTTCGGAGTGCTGGTTATGGAGGTGGCTATATAAAAGTCTGTTGTACTTACAGTGTTTCGTGTTTGAGGTGATGTAGAAATAATATTTGTTGAGTGCACGAATTCTTCTTAGGATATACTACAGAAGGGGTAATTTGCAATTCTGGGAGAGGTTGTTCCTCAGTTGTAGCGCAGCTGACTGTAGAGATCCGAACAGGCATGGACTCCAGACTACATTAAAAGCAGCACAGTTTGGATCCGAACAGGCATGGACACCATACTTTATTCAAACCAGCACAGTTTGATCTGAACAGGCTGCAACCAACTGATGCCATGTGGATTCCGGACTACATTCAAGCCAGCACAGTTTGGATCCTAACAGGACAACCAGTACAGACGATAAATTCAGCCGTTGTTGCCACCATGTCCGCCCGCACCAACGCCACTCACCTGCACACTGCTGACACGCACCCCATGGATCCCACTGTCCCCATCCCCAACCCCCAGAACCCAGAGGGGAACATCATTCCTTATAATGACTTCACCCCATTCCCCCTACCACCACTCCCATCCAGTTGCAGGCTCCGCCCCACTCCCTGGTCCACATCTGCACAAGGTCCGAGCTCCCAGTCCTGCTGAATTTTCAACAACCCCCCAGAACTGCCCTTCACTGAGTACGAACGATCAGCAAAGGCCTTAGCTTCATCACCTTCTTTCCACGCATCAGCAAATTCAATAAACGTCGTGACGTCGAGCACTTCTTCTGCCGCCTCTGCCTCTGAGTTTACTTTTTCAATCAGGACTCCCGCCCAACTTCCAAGGAGCCCTTCACTCACCTCCAACGGACCCCATCCACCTGGACGCCCGCTATTACCCATCCTCGATCTCTTCATTTTCAACTGGTGCCTAGACATTAACTGCCTTAACCTGTCTCCCCCCTCCCCCACTCCAACCTCACACACTCAAAACACAAAGCCCTTCATTCCCTCTGCTCCGATCCTAACCTCATCATCAAATTAGCGGACAAATGGGGTGCAGTGATAGTTTGGCACACTGACCTCTACACCACTGCAGCCAAGTGCCAACTCGAAGACACCTCCTCCTACTGCCCTCTCGACCATGGCCTCACCTCCCCCCCCCCCCCACCGATCACCAAACCATCATCTCCCAGACCATACACAACCTCATCACCTCAGGAGTTCTCCCACTCGCAGCTTCCAACCATATAGTTTGGGAACCCCGTGCCGCCCGATTCTACCTCCTTCCCAAGATCCACAATCCTCACCACCCCGGCTAACCCATTGTCTTAGTCGGGTCCTGCCCCAGCTAACTTATCTCTACCTACTTTGATACTGTCCCACCTCCCCTAGTCCAGGAATTCCCTACATACACTCGAGACATCACCCACGCCCCTCATCTCCTCCAAGATTTCCGTTTCCTCTGCCCCCACGCCACATCTTCACCATGGACATCCAATCCCTCTACATCTCCATCCGCCATGACCAAGGCTGCCAAACACTCTGTTTCTTCCTCTCCCACCAGTACCCTTCCACTCACACTTTCATTCGCTTGGCTGAACTAGTCCTCATTCTTAACACTTCCTCCTTCGAATCCTCCCACTTCCTCCAGATGAAAGGGGTAGCCATGAGCACCTGCACTTGTCCCAGCTATGCCTGTCTCTTTGTTGGCTATGTAAAACAGTCCAGCTTACGAAGTTACTCAGCACCACACGCCACGTCTTCCTCTGCTGCATTCATGGCTGCATCAGCGCCACCTCATGCTCCCGCGAGGAGGTTGAACAGTTCTTTACATTGGGAAGACTGGACACCTTCTTGCAGAGCGCATTAGGGAACATCTCCGGGACACCTGCACTAATCAACCCCACAACCCACTGGCCAAACAGTTCAAGTCCCCCTCCTACTCTGCCGAGCTCATGCAGGTCCTGGGCATCCTCCACCAGCACTTCCTCACCACCCAATGCCTGGAGGAAGAATGCCTCATCTTCTGCTTCAGAACACTTCAAACCCAGGGCATCAATGTGGACTTCACTAGTTTCGTAATTTCCCCTCCCCCAAATTATCCCAGTTCCAACCTGCCAGCTGAGCACCATCCTCATGACCTGTCATTTCTGCCAATCTTCTTTCTCGCCTATCCACTCCCCTGTCCGACCTATCACATTCAAACCCACCTCCATCCATCTATTGCACTCTTAGATACGTTCTCCCCAGCCGCACACTCCCCTCCATTGTTCGCTCCATGCCAGAAAGTCCCTGCGTCATTCCTGATGAGGTGCTTTTGCCCGAAACGTCGATTTTCCTGCTGACCTGCTGTGATTTTGCAGCACGGGACTAATCTTGACTCTGATCTCCAGCATCTGTAGTCCTCACTTTCGCCAAGATGAATGGAGCGTTGTTTTCCATTTCATTTGCATTTGAGTAGAGGCGTAATGACATCCTAATGACATCCTACAGGGTCTGGGTGAGATCTCACCTCATTGTGCAATATTTTGTGCAGTTTTGGGCTCCTGCCTTCTCAAGGATTATCCTGACATTGACAGAGTGCAATGGAGGATGACCAGACTGATTTCTGGGATGGCAGGCTCGTTGTGTGAGCCGGGTTTTCATCCACTAGGCCTGTGCTCTATGAAGGTTTAGAAAATGATGGGAGATCGCAGTGAAATATGTAAAGCCTTGATAGGGCGACGCAGAGTGGAAGCATGAATGATAATTCCCCTGGCTGGGATAGCTAAAACAAGAGGCCACAGTACTTGGTAGAGGAGGCCACTCTGTATTGAGAGGAGAATGAATGTCTACATTCAGAGAATGGTAAACCTGGGGAATACTCTTCCATATTAACCTGTAAAAGCGAAGACACTGAATAGAAATAAGGATTTCTAGACAGAAGGCAATGGGAAAAGAGCTAGAAAATGCTATGGACATAATAGAGGATCAGCCATACTCCAGTAGTTCTCCCATAACACAGTATTAATGTTCCTGTGCAACACTGAGTCGTAAAACAAATCATGCAAGGTAACTACAGGTGACATTCGGAGCAGCGAGAGGCGGGAGCCGGAAGGAGGTGACGTTGATGCGAGGTGATTGTCGAGAATGCCGGTAAGTATATTTAAACTTCTGACCTTCAGGCCAGCGAGGGAGGAGCGAGCAAAGGACTTCTGGAAACGGTAAGTAGAACACTTTATATTTGCGTGGTTGCATTACCCGAGACAGTACTCGGGTAGTTTCCACTCATCCTCCTCCTCTAACCTAAAAAAAAGTTGTGGAGCCAGATTGACAAGTTTACTTCCTAATACTTTTTTTAATAGTCACTTCGGGAGCTAGAGTACTGGGAATGTGGTTTAGGGCAGTGGAATGTTCCTCTTGCAGTATGTGGGAAGTAATGGTCACCACTCATGTCCCTGCTGACTACATCTGTGGGAAGTGCACCCAAAACCAGCTCCTCGAAACCCACGTTAGGGAACTGGAGCTGGAGTTGGATGAACTTTGGATCATTCGGAAGGCAGAGAGGGTTATTGGCAGGACTTACAGAGAGGTAGTCACTCCCCAGATAAAAGAAACGGACAGATGGGTGACAGTTAGGGGACAGAAAGGGAACTGGCAGGCAGTGCAGGGATCCCCTGTTGCCATTCCCCTCAACAATAAGTATACCGTTTTGGATACTGTTGGGGGGATGACTTATCACGGAAAGCAGTGGGACACCTGCTGCTCAAAAGGGAAGTGGGAAGAGGAACAGAGCAGGAGTCATTGGGGACTCGATAGTTAGGGGGACAGATAGGAGGTTCTGTGGGGACGAGAGAGTCTCACGGTTAGTGTGTTGCCTCCCAGGTGCCTAGGTCCGTGATGTCTCTGATCATGTTTTTCGGATCCTTCGGGGGGGTGGGGGGGGGGGGTGGAGGGAGAGCAGCCCCAAGTCGTGGTCCACATTGGTACCAATGACATAGGTTGGAAGAGATGAGGACTTGAGGCAGAAATTCGGGGAGCTAGGATGGAAGCTTATGGCTAGGAAAAACAGTTGTTTTCTCTGGTTTGCTGCCCGTGCCATGTGCTAGTGAGGTGAGGAATCGGGAGAGAAAGGAGTTGAACACGTGGCTACAGGGATGGTGCAGGAGGGAAGGTTTCGGGTTTTTGGATAATTGGAGCTCTTTCTGGGGTAGGTGGGACCTCCACAAGCAGAATGGTCTTCACCTAAACCAGAAGGGTACCAATATCCTGGGTGAGAAATTCACTAAAGCTTTAAGGTGGATATAAACTAATACAGCAGGGGGATGGAAACCAAATATGTAGGACAGGTACAGAAGAGGATGACAGTAGGAGTTCCAAAATCAAGTATCTGATACTGGCAAGCGAGAACCTGGATTGAAGTGTGTGTACTTCAACGTGAGACGCATCGAAAATAAAGTGGGTGAACTGGCAGCGTGGGTTGGTACCTGGTACTTCGATGTTGTAGCCATTACGGAGACATGGATAGAGCAGGGACAGGAATAGCTGCTGCAGGTTCCGGGATTCAGATGTTTCAGTAATAAGAGAGAAGATGGTAAAAGAGGGGGAGGTGTGGCATTGTCGATCAGGGACAATATTACAGTTGTAGAAAGGATGTTTGAGGACTCGTTAACTGAGATAGTGTGGGCTGAGGTTAGGAACAGGAAAGGAGAAGTCACCATGCTGGGAGTTTTGTGTAGGCCTCCGAATAAACCCAGAGACGTAGAGAAAAGGATAGCAAAGACGATTCTCGATAGGAGTGAGAGGCAGGGTAGTTGTCATGGGGGCCTTCAACTATCCAAATATTGACTGGTATCACTACAGTACGAGGACGATAGATGGGTCGGTTTTTGTCCAGTGTGTGCAGGAGGGCTTCCTGACAGTTTGTTGACAGGCCTACAAGGGGCGAAGCCACTTTAGATTTAAGACTGGGTAACGAGCCAGGCCAGGTGTTAGATTTGGAAGTTAGGTGAGTATTTTGGAGACAGCGATCACAATTCTGTCAGGTTTACTTTAGTGATAGAAAGGGATAGGTGTACTCCACCAAGCAAGAGTTACAGCTGGGGGAAGGGAAATTACGATGCCATTAGGAAAGATTTAGGAAGCATAGAATGGCAAAGGATGCTGCAGGGAATGAGCACATTAAAAATGTGAAGCTTTTTCAAGGAAAAGTTCCTGTCTGTCCTAGATACATATGCACCTATCAGGCAGGGAGGAAGATATAGAACATGTGAGCCGTGGTTTACTAAGGAAGTGGAATTCCTCTTGAAGAAGAAGGCTTATGTTAGGAAAAAATGTGAGGGCGCTTGAGGGTTCCAAGGAAGTCAGGAAACACATAAAAAGAGAGCTCAAAAGAGCCAGGAGGAGACATGAGACGTTGTTAGCGGTAAGAATCAGGGTTAACCATAAGGCTTTCCACAGGTATGTCAGGAATAAAATATTGGCAAGAGTTAAATTGGGGCCAATCAAGGATAATAGTGGGAAGTTGTGTGTGGAGTCAGAGGAGATAGGGGAAGCACTAAATAAATATTTTTCGACAGTGTTTACTATAGAAAATGAAAATGCTGGCGAGGAAGATACGGAGATACTTGCATCTAGACGAGAAGAGATTGAGGTTCACAAGGAAGAGATATTAGAAATACTGCAGAGTTTGAAAATAGTCATGTCCCCTTGGCCAGATGGGGCCTCTCCTAGGATCCTCTGGGAAGCAAGGGAAGAGATTGCGGAACCTTTGGCATTGATTTTCAAATTATCATTTTCTACAGGAATAGTGCCTGAGGACTGGAGGATAGCAAATGTTGTTTCCTTGTTCAAAAAGCGTAGTAGAGACAACCCTGGTAAATACAGGCCAGTGAGCCTTACTTCAGTTGTTGGTAAAGTGTTGGAAAAGGTTATAAGAGATAGGATTTATAACCATCTGGAAAAGAATAATCTGATCAGGGACAGTCAGCACAGTTTTGAGAAGGGTAGGTCGTGCCTAACGAATATTATTGACTTTTTTGACAAAGTTACCAAACAGGTAGATGAGAGTAAACCAGTTCATGTGGTGTATATGGATTTCAGCAAGGTGTTCGATAAGGTTCCCCACAGTAGGATATTATACAAAATGTGAAGGAATGGGATTGTGGGAGGCAGAGCAGTTTGGATCAGTAATTGGCTTGCTGAAAGAAAACAGAGTTGTAGTTTATGGAACATGTTCATCTTGGTGTCCAGTTACTAGCGGCGTACCACAAGGGTCCACTGATTTTCATCGTTTTTATAAATGACCTGGATGAGGGCTTAGAAGGGTGGGTTAGTAAATTTGCGGATGACACTAAGGTCAGTGGAGTTGTGGATAGTGACGAAGGATGTAGTCGGTTGCAGAGAAATATAGATAGGATGCAGAGCTGGGCTGACAGGTGGCAAATGGAGTTTAATGTGGACAAGTGTGAGGTGATACACTTTGGACGGAGTAATCGAATTGCAAAGTACTGGGCTAATGGTAAGATTCTTCGGACTGCAGATGAGCTGATAGATCTCGGTGTCCATGTACACAGATCCCTGAAAGTTGCCACTCAGGTTGACAGGGTTGTTAAGAAGGCATACAGTGTTTTGGCCTTTATTAATAGAGGGATTGAGTTTCGGAACCAGGAGGTATGCTGCAGCTGCACAAACCTCTGGTACAACCACACTTGGAAAATTGTGTACAGTTCTGGTCACCGCATTTTAAGAAGGATGTGGAAGCTTTGGAAAGGGTGCAGAGGAGATTTACTAAGCTAATTCCTTACGAGGAAAGGCTGAGGGCCCTGAGGCTGTTCTCGTCAGAGAGAAGAAGGTTGAGAGCGTGACTTAATAGAGACATACAAGATAATCGGAGGGTTAGATAGGGTGGATAGGGAGAGCCCGTTTCCAAGTATGTTGACAGCGAGCACAAGGTGGCAAAGCTTTAAATTGAGGGGTGGTAGATATAGGACAGATGTCAGAAGTAGTTTCTTTACTCAGAGTAGTAAGGGTATGGAATGCTTTGCCTGCAACTGTAGTAGATTCGCCAAGTTTAAGTGCATTTAAGTCGTCATTGGGCAGGCATAAGGACGTTCATGGAATAGTGTAGGTGGGATGGGCTTCAGATTAATATGACAGAGCAGCGCAGTATCGAGGGCCGAAGGGCCTGTACTGCGCTGTAATGATCAATGTTCTATGTACAGGTATTGTGGCAAATGGAAAAACACATGGGGGACCGCCAAACATGTCAGTAACAATCAAAACCAAAATAGGTTAGACTACCACAAACGATCGCACAGTCCAAATAATTTTTACCACCATATTTTATAGAAATAGTACAAGTATAACACTGACTACCATACTATATCTTTCACGAAGCTCTTCACGAAAAAAGTGCGTGAGCCGACTGATGACGTGATGCCAACATGAAATTCCAGTTCTCCACATGATTATACGTTGATCTGAAATGAAATTCTTCCTAAATGTAAACTCCAATTCCCATTTTCAAGCTCTGTTTCAAGGTTTGTAGATCCGATTGCATTCTTATTGTAGCGGTACCCGCTGAGTGTGCATTTTGCACACAGAGGTTTGGTTTTGCTGCTCAGCTAGTGCCACAGATGAAATCGTGCAAGTGAAGTCTGTGTTATAAAAATAGGCTCGTAATCGGTTACAGCCAAATCGCATTTTTTAAATGAGAACGAAATGCATACTGAATGGGGCAACAAAATCAAAGGACCATCAAGACTACTGCAGTTCCTATGGTATTTTTCCGATGGTTAATCACATTTAGGGTTCCATACATTTTGTTGGAAAGTATATGGAGGAGATATTCTGCCATGAATTAGAATGAGGCAGACTCAATGTGTTGAATGGCCTATCACTTCCCAATGTTTCTGTGCGGTCTGTGGGAAAGTTCTCCAAAGGTTGTGGCAATTCTCAGGTGTTGGGAAGGAGGTTTTTGCAGGGTTAACAGGACTGTTTTCCCCTCCCTTTTCCGATACCAAGGTTGGTGCTGGGTGTTCTGTCCAGTTTAGTCCTTTAAAACCTCGCAAAGGTTTGATACAATTGAGTTTCTTGCTTGGCTGTTTGAAGAATTTGAAGCATTTGTCACATGTCTCTGTCTGGAGTCATTTTCTGTCCAGGCCAGAAAACCAAGGGAGATTTGCTTCCAGAAAGTATATTAGTTGCACAAATTGGTGTTTACATTCGACATTGGCTTCAAGGTTAGGATTAGAGTGGTGCTGGAAATGCATGGCACGTCGCACAGCATCCGAGGAGAAGGAAAATTGACGTTTCAGGCAAAAGCTCTTCATCAGGATTTTCCTGCTCTTCAAATGCTGCCTGACCTGCTGCATTTTTCCGGCACCACCCTAATCTTGACTCTAGTCTCTAGCACCTGCAGTATGCACATTCCCCTAATTGACTTCAAGGTCACTGTTTCTGATACCAGATTTTAGATCTCGACATTTTATCAATTGTTTTTAACTTCCACCAGATGCCAGAGTATTGGCCTTGCTGATGCATTTCTACAATAGCACCATCCACACATAGGGACCTATCGGAAACCACACTGAGCTTGCTTATTTCTGTATTGCTTGGCAGCTCTGTCAAAAAGAACTCCTACCAATTTGACTATCGTGTTGGGACTAAGGGGTGGTAATTGGTTAGATTGTATTGATTCTTCCCTTAGGGGACGGGACAATAATGTGTAATTTTCCACATTGCCAGGTCGATGTCAGAGTTGGAGCTGGAATGAAAAAGCTTCCCAAGAGGCATGGCTTGTTGTGCACTACCTGCCTTCAATCCTACTGCAGGAGTGGAGTCAGTGTCCATTGGTTTTGTTGTATCTAATGTGTTCAGCTGTTTCTTCAGGTCACGTGCAGGGAATCGAATTGGTTGAAGGCTAACATCTGCGATATTGTGGGCATCAGAACGAGGATGATGTGGGTCATCAACTCAGCACTTCTAGATGAGGGTGAAGTGAATACTACATACGTCCTTATCTATACTGGTGTGCAGGACTGTTCCATTCACTTGTGGAGCCCTATCCTCTCGTGAGATTTTCAATAGTCCATCAACGTTTATGGCTGGATGAGCCAAGACTGGAAAGCTTACATCTGATCTGTTGGTATTGAAATCATTTTGCACTTTCTCTCAGATATTACTTCTGCTGTTTGAAATTCAATCAGTCAAGTGTTGGAGCTTTAACAGATTGTCATCAGTTTTAGGTAGAGATTGTTTTGAACCAGGCATGCTCATTTACACCTCACTGAACCATAGATCAGCTTAATGGTAATGGTAGACTAAGGGGGGAAAAAACTTGCCGATTGTGGTAAAATATGATTGAGATGTAGCAGGTGAGGGACATGATACATGTTTCTAACGAACACATCTGCAGGAAGTGCACCCAATTCCAGCTCCTCGAAAAATGAGTTAGGGAACTGGAACTGGAGCTGGATGAACTGCGGGAGGCTGAGAGAAATTGAGATGATGTATAGGGAGGTGGTCACTCCTCACACACAGGATCAGGACAGCTGGGTTATAGTCAGGGAAGGGAAAGAGAACCGTAGACAGACCAGCGATCCCCTGTGGCCGTACCCCTCGGCAATAAGTATGCCGTTTTGGATACTGCTAGTGGGGATGGCCTACCAGGGGAAAGCCATTGTGGTCAGGCCTCTGGCACTGAGGCTCGGAAGGGAAGGGGGAGAATAGTAAAGCGCTCGTGGAAGGAGACTCAATAGTTAGACAGATTGACAGGAGATTTTGTGGTCACGAACGGAACTCCCTAAAGATATATTGTCTCCCCAGTGCCAGGATACGGGATGTCGCCAATTGGGTTTACAGGATTCTGAAGGGGGAAGGTGAGTAGCTAGAAATCTTGGTACATTTGGCACCAATGATACAGCCAGGAAAGTGATTGAGGATCTGAAGTGTGACTACAGAGAGCTAGGTTGGAAGCTGACAAGCAGTATGAGTAAAGTAGTGATCGCAGGTTTGATGCTGGTGTCACGAGACACTGAGCTTAATGCATGGCTGCGAGGCTGGTGCAGGAGGGAAGGCTTCTGATACTTAGACGATTGAGATGCCTTCTGGGGAAGGTGGGACCTGTACATGAAGGATGGTTTGCACCTGAAAAGAAGGGGCACAAATGTCCTGGGCGGGAGATTTGTTCGTGTGGTTTTGGAGTGTTTAAACTAGTTTGGCAAGGGGGTGGGAACCAGAACTACATATCTGAGAGGGGGTATTTGTAGATGTAATGAATCTATCGGAAAGCTTTTTCACGTGAAAAAACAAGGAGACTGGTTAAAGTGAGTCTGCTTTAATGGAAGGAGTGTCAGAAATAAGATGATGAACTTAGAGTATGGAACAGTACTTGGGAATATGATGATGTGGCCATAATGGAGACGTGGGTTTCACAGGGGCAGGAAGGTTGCTAGATGTTCCAGGTTTTAGAACGTTTAAAAAGAACAAGTACGTTGGAAAAAGGAGACGGTGTAGCATTATTAATCAGTACATTACAGCTGCAAAAACGAAGTTTGTTGAAGGTTTGTCTACTGAATCATTATGGGCAGAAGACAGGAAAAGCAAGGGAGCAGCCACTTCATTAGGGGGTTTTCTATAGACCCCCTAAGACCAATAAAGAGATTGAATAACTGATAGGCTGGCAAATATTGGAAAAATGCAGATGTCGCAGGGTTGTTATTATGGGTGACTTCAACTTTCCCAATATTGACTGGAACCTCCTTAGTTCAGATGGTTTAGATGGAGCAGTTTTTGTTCGGTGTGTTCAGGAGGGTTTCCTTACTCAGTGTGCAGATAGGCCGACGGCGGGGGAGAGGCCATTTTGGATTTGGTGCTTGGCAATGAGCCAGGACAGGTGTCAGATCTCACGGTGGGTGAACACTTTCTTAACAGTGACCACAACTGCCGAACATTTACCATAGCCTTGGAGAGGGAGAGGAGTATTTACCAAGTGAAGATAGTTAATTGGGGAAAAGGAAATTATTACGCTATAAGGCAGAAGTTGGGAAGTACAGATTGGGACCAACTGTTCCACCTTAAGGGCACAACAGACATGTCGAGACTGTTTAAGGAGCAGTTGTTCCGTGAGTGCACAAATTTGTTCCTGGCAAGAAGGGGTAAGATTAAGGAGCCTTGAATAACGAGGATAAAGGAGCTTCTCGTCAAAAGGAAGAATGCAGCTTACGTAAAGTGGAAGAAGCAAAGATTTAGCACAGCTTTACAGAATTACAGACTTACTAGAAAGGAGCTCAGAAAAAGGCTTGGCAGGAAGAATTAGGGAGAACCCAAAGGCATTTTACTCGTGCGTGAGGAATAAGAGAATGATCAGGGAGGTGATAGGGCCGGTCAGTGATAGCGTAGGGAACTTGTGCGTGAAGTCTGAGCAGATAAGGGAAGCCCTAAATGAGTTTTCTGCTTCGGTTTTCACTAAGGAAAGATACCTTGTTGTGAATGAGAACTTTGAGGAGCTAGGAAGCAGGCTTGAACAGATCATGATTAGTGAAGTTGATGTGCTGGACATTTTGGCAAATATTAACATTGATGCCCTCAGGGCCAGACCAGATTTTTCCTAGGTTGCTCTGGGAAACAAGAATGGAAGTTGTAAAGCAGCTGGCGAAGATCTTTGCTTCCTCGCTCTCCACGGTAGTCGTACCAGAAGTTTGGACAGAGGCCAATGTTGTTCTTCTTTTCAATAATGGGAATAGGGAAATACCTTGCAATTACAGACCAGTCAGTCATAAGTTGGTGGTCAGTAAGGTTTTGGATAAAATTCTGAGGAATATCATTTATGACTATTTGGAAAAGCATATCATGATTAAAGACAGTCAGCGTGGCTTTGTGAGGGGCAGGTCATGCTTCACCAAAATTATTGAGTTCTTTGAGGACATGACGAGACAGGTCAATGAAGGTCGAGCAGTGGATGTGGAGCATATGGACGTCAGCAAGTTATTTGTTAAGGTTCCCAATGGTAGGCTCATTAATACTGTCATGAGTTTGGCTGTCTGGATTCAGAATTGGTCGGCTGATAAAAGGCAGAGTGGTTGTAGATGGGAAATGTTCTGCCTAGAGATTAGTGGTGAGTGGTGTCTCACAGGGCTCTGTTCTTGGGCCTCTGGTTTTGTAGTTTTGTAAATGACTTTGAGAAGTTTCAGGGGCGGGTTAGTAAATTTGCCGATGACACAAAGCTTGGAGAAGCTGTTAATAGTATTGAGGGGTATTGCAGGCTGTAGCGTGACATAGACAGGATGGAGAGCTGGGCGAAGAAATGGCAGATGGAGTTCTATCTGGATTAATGCGAAGAGATGCATTTTGGAAGGTCGAACTCAAATGCTGAATATATGATTAAAGACAGGATTCTTGTCGCTGTGGAGGAACAAAGGGATCTGGGTGTTCATGTGCATAGATCCCTCAAAGTTGCCAATCAAGTGGAGAGGGTTGTTAAGAAAGCATGTGGTGTTTTGGCTTTCATTAACAGCGGGATTGAGTTTAAGAGCCGCAAGGCTTTGCTGCACATCTACAAGACCCTGGTGAGGCCACACTTGGAATATTGTGTCCAGCTCTGGTCGCCCTATTATAGAAAACATAGGGAGGCTTTGGTGAGGTTGCAAGTAAGGTTTACCAGGATGCTGCCTGGATTGAGGGTTTGTATTAGGAAGTGAAGTTGACTAAACTCGGAATTTTCTCTCTGGAGAGAAGGAGGAAGAGAGGTGAACTGATCGAGATGTGCAAGGTAATGTGAGGCATATATAGAGTCAATAGCCAGGGAGTTTTCCCCAAGGAAGGATTGACTGGCACGAAGGCTCATAGTTTTAAGATAGTTGATGGAAGATATAGTGGAGGCGTCAGAAGTATATTCTTTACGCAGAGAGATGTGAATGCATGCAATGCGTTGCCAGTAGTAGAAGCTGAGTCATTGGGGGCACTTAAGAGACTGCTGTACATGATCATGGACAACATTGAATTGAGGTGTGCGTAGTTTAGGTTATTTTATTTAAATTAGGAATAATCCTCGGCACAACATCGTGGGACAAACGGCCTGTTCTCTGCTGTACTTTTCTATGTTCTATGTTCTGGAATGTAATTCTACTTCTGTTGCTGTTGTGGTCCACAGCACCCCATGAATATCAGGAATTCTATATTCAAGACTACTTGGAGAACGAGATTAATAAAAGTATTTAAAGAGGATTTTTGACTTGGAAATTATTTGAGGTCTAATTTGTCAGGCAAGATGAGTGAGAGTCATCGAGTCTTAGACTTATACAGTGTGGAAATAGACCATTTGGCCCATCTGGCATAGGTTTCTTAAAGAGAACTATTCCCATGTGCTTGCATTTGACACTCGTCCTATCGATATACTTGACCAAATGTCTTTTAAATGATGTAAATGTACTCGTCCCGACCACTTTTTTGACAGCTTGTTCCATTTATGGAGATTGTGGTGCATAAAAGAAATGCCACTTAGGTCCCTTTTCAGTCTTTCTCCTCTCACCTTAAAACTGTCTATTCTAGTTGTGGACTCCTCCACCTGGAGAAAAGCCCTTAGCTATCTATCCCATCCATGCCCCTCATGATTTCATAAATCTCTATAAGGTTATGCCTCAGTTTCCTGCGTAAAAGGGCAAAAAATGCAAAGCTCTCCAGCCTGCCTTTATTTCCCAAAACCTCCAGTCTCTCACTATTTGCAGTTTATATCAATCTTCCTTAAGCAAGGCGACAAGAATTTTACTCATTATTACAAATGTCTATTTATCATTGTCTTGTACTGCTGCAATATGATGTCCCTACTCCTACACTCAATGCTCTGACCGATGAAGGTAAGCCTTCTTCACTGCCCTGTCTAATTGCAATACTATTTTCAAGTATAAATGCATCTGCACCCCGGGTCTCTCTGTTCAACGGAGCCCTCCAGTTAACTGTGTAAATTCTGCCTGGTTTGTCTTGCAAAATATAACACTTCACATTAGAACATAAAAAAATGACAGCACAGTCTAGGCCAGTCGGGCCTTGATGTTGCACCGATCTGTGAAAGCAATCTGAAGCCTATCTAACCTATACTATTCCATTAGGATTCCCGTTTTTATCTGTGACCTTAAAGTTGACGAGTCTAGCTCTGTTACAGGCAGGGTGTTCCACGCCCTTACTGCTCTCTGATTTAAAAAGAACTAACTCTGACATCTTTCCTATTTCGATAACCCCTCAATTTAAAGCAATTTCCCTTTATGCTAGCCATCATCAAGAGAAGAAAAAGTTTCTCACCCTATCTAATCCTCTGATCATTTTGTATATCTTTATTAAGTCACCTCTCGACTTTCTTCTCCCTAATGAAAACAGCCACAAGGCCCTCAGCCTTTCCTGATAAGACTTTCTGTCCACACTAGGAAACATCCGGTTAATCTGTTCTGCACCCTTCCCAATGCTTCCATGTGTTTCATACAATATAGCGACCGGAATTGTACACAACACTTCAAGTGCGGCCACACCAGAGTTTTGTACAGCTGCAACATGGCCTCATGGCTACGAAACTCAATCCCTCTACCAGTAAAAGCCAATACAACATATGCCTTCGCAACAATCCTATCAACCTGGGTGGCAACTTTCAGGGATCTATGCACATGGACACCAAGATCTCTCTGCTCATCCATACTACCAAGAATCTTATCATTAGCCCCGTATTCTGCAGTCCTGTTGCTCCTTCCAGAGTGATTCACCTCAAATCTTTCAGCATTAAACACCATTTGCCACCACACAGATCAGCTCTGCAACTTATCTATGTCCCTCAGCAACCTGCATCATCCTTTGGCACTGTCCACAACTCCAACGGTCTTAGCGTCATCAGCAAGTTTACTGACCCATCCTTCTGCACCCTCATCAAAGTCATTTACAAAAATGACAAATAGCAGTGGCCCCAAGACAAACCATTGTGTTACACAACGGGTAACAGAACTTCAAGATAAATATCTCCAATTAAACTTATCAATCACTTTACTGAAACCCATATAAACAACGTCAACAACTTATGCCACCTGTTTGGTCACCTTCTCAAAGAACTCAATAAGGTTTGTGAGGCACGACCTACCCTTCACAAAACCGTGTTGACTATCCCTACAATTGAATTGAATTAACTTTATTGTCACGTAAACTCTAAAGAGTGCAGTGAAAAATTTGCAATATTGTCGCTTATGGCACTATCTTTTGTACAGGGTACCTAGGTACAGTTTCTTCAGTATTTGTGACAAAAATGAAAGAATGATGAATGAAAGTCCAGCAAAGCAATAAAAATAAACAAAGAACGGACTCGGATTAGAGTCACTCCAGTCCAGTCTACACTAGGACCGATTCTCTAGAACGCATCGGGCCCAAACACCACACCAAACCGGGCACAGTCTGCAGACTGAACCAGGCCCAGTCTCCAGATCACACCTGGCTGAGTCTCTAGACTGCACCAGGTCAAGGTTCCAGACAGCACCAAGTCTGCAGACTGCACTGGGTTGATTATCCAAACTGCCAGAACATTGCTCACTCACTTAACCTATCTATATTCCTTCGTAGTCTTTCAGTGTCCGCTGCATACTTTGCTATACCACTCAACTTAGCATCGTCCACCAACGTTGACAAATTACACTTAGTCCTCAAATATAAACTATCTGTGTACAAAATTGATCATTTGATAATCAGATCCTCTTTTACAATCATACAGATACCATCCCTTATTCAGAGATCAGTTCCACCTCCTTCTCAGTTTTGTATATCACTTCCAAATATAAAATGTTCTGGACATTCAGTCCTCATCTAGCCGTGTCTGTCTGATGTCATTGAATCATAGCTATTTTGATTTCCTTCACTAAGTTCTCCAGTCTTTCTTGACAAAAACAAAACCCCTTCCGATAAAATTTCTTCTGTTCAGCTTTTTAAGCCATTATCATCTACTCTATTGTCACTTTTATTTCTTAATTTAACAGATCAAGAAACAGTCTGACATCGTCATACTCACAGAATCAGACCTAATGAATAATGTTTCCACCAGCAGGACAGACCCACAGTGGTGGAGCCACTGTGTAATACAGTCAGGAAAGTAGTTACCCTGGAATTCCCCAACTTTGATTCCAGAACCTGGGAAGGAAAACAAAAAGTTGATTTGCAGGCGCAGCAGGTAAGCAAGAAGACAAATTATATCTTTCATTGCTAAAGGAATGGAGTTTAAAAATAGAGACGTTGCATTGCAGCTGAGACCATATCTGGAATACTGCGTAAAGATTTGATCTCCTTACTTGAGATGAAATGTACTGGCGCTGGAGTGGGTGCAGATGACGTTCACTAAGTTGATTCAGAACTTGAGGCATTTACTGAATGAGAAGAAATTGTGTAGACTGGCACTATACTCACTGCGATTCGGAAGAATGGTGGTTGGGAGGGGGGGGCGGGAACGGGGGGATGTCATGTAGAAAAATACAAAATACAGCAATTGTAATTTAGCTAATCAGTTTAAATTATGCCACAAGATACCTAGGCGAATTTGACTTTTACTGTTTAGTCGAAATTCAATCCTAGACGAACAGGTGGTTTGGGTATAAAAATAGGACATTATGAATAGTTAACCAATAGACAAGTAAAGCATACTGCTATCGATGACCGCAGACCCTCTCTATAAAAGATACTTTCAATATGAAAAATCTGTGCAACTAAAGACAGAAGAAGACGCAAGGAAGATACAGAGGGGAATCAACACAGGTCGCTGGTTTTGAAACTTGATTTACTTTTTAAAATTTCATCAGGACATTATCAAATCAGTATATTGCTATCAAGTGGGAGGTAGAATAATCGCTGAGGCAAAGTAGGCTTAGAGTGTAGATAGTTATTTAATATTCTCTTTTGGAGTTGAAGAATTAAGGGTGTTTTTGTTTTAAATGGTGAATTTGGGTAGTTCTCTACACTCAACATTTAACAGTTTACGAGGCGAGGTGAGCTTTTATGTGGGTCTAGTGTAAGTTAGCGTAAGTGTTTACCCAGTATGTGCACTCTGGTCTGTGATTTAGACAGGTTTAGTCAGATCCAGCCTGATATTTGAACAGATCTGAATGGATTTAACGTGTGAAAGATCCCAGCAGATTTAAACACTTGCTGATTTGTGTCCCAGATCATTAAGTAAAACGTAGGTGAAAAAAATTCTTTAATTTCAGTTACTAGTAGTTGGTTCAAATAAAAGTGCGAAAATGGCTCTTAAAATTTCTGAAGAGGTTCTCGGGTGTGAAGATGATTCCCAAATTTGTGAAGAAAGTTTAGAATGAAGGGAAAATACCCGACTCTCAAATTGTGAAGCTGTTAGAATTGGGTTTAACCAGGGAGAAAAGGAAAGCTGAAATTGTAAGGGAGTTACTCAAACAGTTATTTGTGTCAGAGAAACAGACAAGAGTTAGAAATTTGGTTATAAAAACTTACATTGGAGCTGAAGAAATTGAAATTAGAAGCTAAACAAAGTGGGAGAGAAAGAGAAAGGGGGAAAAGAAAGGGTGGCAAGGTGGCACAATGGTTGACACTGCTGCCTCACAGCGCCAAAGATCCGGGTACAATTCCCACCTCAGGCGACTGACTGTGTGGAGTTTGCACATTCTCCCCGTGTCTGTGTGGGTTTCTTCCCTGTGCTCCAGTTTCCTCCCACGGTCCAAAATGTGCAGGTTAGGTGAGTTGGCCATGCTAAATTGCCCGAATTTAGCATGTGGACTTGTTGGGCCGAAGCACCTGTTTCCACACTGTAAGTAATCTGTACATAAATAGCGTAAAAAGAAAGATAGAGCGGAAAAGAAAGTGCGAGAAGGTTCTTAGCTGAGCAAAGAGAAAGGGAGAGTGAAGGAAGGGAGAGTGAAGAAAGGTAGAAAGAAAAAGTGAGAAAAGAAAGAGAAGTGGTGAGGGAATTTGAACTTCAGAAATTGCAACTTAGTCAAGGAAGTCAAATTAACATGATGGAGATGAACAGAGAAGATTGTAATGCATGCAAAGATGTTAATACACTGTCATATTTTGTTGGGAAAGATGTTGAGGCCTTCTTTTTTCACATGAGAAATTGGCAGAGGACTTGTGGGTAATGCTCGTTCACCCTAAACTGGCAGGCAATGCTAATGAGGTATTTGCAGTGCTGTTAGATGACGGGTGAAAAGCTGATGACGACGTCAAACTGGCTATTTGAAGTGCTTATGAACTGGTACCAGAAGCGTATAGAAAGCGTTTCATAAACATAAGGAAGGAACAAGGTTCAGTTCAGTTCGAAAGAACTAAACACAGTCCTATTGATAGGTGGGCATCTTAACAATAGATAAGACCTACGACGCTCAGAGAGATTATTCTGCTGGAAGAGTTTAAAACTCACTTCCAGAGATGTTTTGAATTAACGTGCATGAACAGCAAGTTCAGAAAGTGAGAAGAACAGCAAAAATGGCGGATGAATACTCGTTGATGCACAAGACAAGGTTCAGCTTTCACAAGAATTTCGTCCTCTGATGAATAGAAGTTGAGATAAGGGGAGATTCGACACTACGAAGTGAACAATAGAGTGCACTGTTAAATGTTTACCACAGATTAAAAAGGAAGCCCAAGAGGAAGAAAATGTGGTGAAAGGTCTCAGGTATTTCCCCTGTGTAAAGTAGAACACGCAATGTTACAGCACCGATCATAAAATAAATTATCTGTGGAAAAGATATGGTAAAAGAAGCTAAGCCAGTGGCATCAGTGAAAGTCGTAAAGGAAACCCCAACAAATTTCGAGGAGCTGCACAAGAGGGCAGATCATAGGCAGGGCCTTGGTATGGAGTTAATGCCTGATCTCTAAAGGATTTGTCTCTGTAGGTAAAGTTTACTCAGAACAAACAGGGGGAAAAGGGAAATAGTTAAAATTTTGAGAATTACACGATATAATCAGTCTCTAATACTAAGAGATGAACGCATTTGCATTTTCCTGACCTAGTACCATAGAGAGTGGTAATTTGTGCGACAGATGGACAGACATTTAGCGTTCCTCTATGTAAGATCAGGATCGATGGCAAATTCACGACTGCAGATGTAACGGTGGCATTGTTTGGCAGAGTGTCATTTAAGGAATTCGGTTTGTTCTTGGGAACGATTTAGGAGGTTCCACAGTGAGAGTAACACCTCTTGTTGTGGAGAAGGCCAAGGAAGACCAGGGAACTGAATTTGACAAAAACGTCTCGGAAAATAACAGGAAAAAGATCCCACCATCATAAGTCACAGCACGACGCAAAAACTAAAGACAAACATCAAGGAGTTGACGTTCAGTCTGTGGACATTGTCTTTGACAATGTTGCATGAAAAACCTGAAGAGAAGAGGGTCAGACAGAAGTTTTTAACCCTGAATGGCGAAGAGAATTGCTACAGAGAGACCAAGACAATAAAACATGCATATGTTGATGCGTACACAGAATGGAGGCACAGAATATTCCTGAGAGTTATTATTTGAAAGTTAAAATCCTAAGACGAAAATGGAGACCATGGCCGTTTGGTGCATCGGAGAAATGGGCTGAAGTGTTGCTGGTGTATTGCTGAAGATTGTGTTGCTGGTGGCATAAAGGCAGGAAGTGTTGCAGGTTGCACAGAAACTACCTGACAGAGGTCACCGAGGTGTATAAGAAACTAAGGACAAATTTTAAAAAGTCCATTTCTATTGGCCTGGAATGCACAATGATGTGGTTAACTTTTGACGTAAGTGTCATACATGCCACATGCTGCAGTAACAAAGCCAGCACATTTGTTGACAAATCCTGCATTTGAAGAACCTTTCATGAGGGTTACGATTATAGGTATAGGGCAACTCACGAGAACAAAAAATATGTGAACTAGTACTTACTAACCATAATGGATATTTCGACCAGATTTCTGAAGGAAAATCAATTACAAAGCATTAAGGCAAAAAGTGTGTTAGAGGAGTTAACAGCTTCCATCACGCGGTATGGGCTACCCAGAGTGATACAGTCATACCAAGGATCGAGCTTAACCGCTATGCTGTGTAAGGAAGTCATGGATAGCTTAGGTAGACAGCACTATAAATCAAATGTTTACCATCATGAAACCCAGCCTTCTTTTGAAAGTTGGCATCAGACCTTGAAGGTCTTGTTGGGAGAATACTTTCAGGATTACAAAAATGATTGGCATAAAGGTATCCTATTCATATTATTTGTCATGAGAGATGCCTGAATCTAATCTACACAGCATACTCCCTTTGAATTAATATTCAGAAATGAAGAAAGAGGCCTTTTAAATTAATTAAAGAGAAATAGGCAGGACCAAAGTCGGAGATCTCACACTTGGATTATGGATTGAAAGTGAGGGAGAGATTAAAACAAGTAGGTGAGTTAGCTCAGCAGCACCTAAAGAGGGCACAGCATAGAATGAAGCAGGTGACAAGTAAATATTCTGAGATTCGAATGTTTTTGCGTGGGGATGACTTATTTGTATTGTCATCAGTGATAGGAGATCCCTTCAAAGCCATAGTTAGTGGCTCCAATAAAATCACAGAATGGTTATGTCAGGTGATCTGTTTGGCAAAGATGCCAGTTAGTTAAAAAAATTGTATCCGGTATGGCATGTGAATATGTTGAAACCTTACATTAAAAGGGATATGGAACTTTTAAAACAGATGTTAGTTACTCCCCCACGGTGTGAGGAATCAAATCCAGATGAGATGGAGTTTTATGTGCCTCAAACAGGTTAAACAATGAGGAAGTCTTTGCTAAGTGGGATACGTTTGTGAACTATCAGCCTCAGGAGCAAGGATCATAGTTGAAAGATTTAGAACATTACAGCACAGCACAAGCCCTTCGGCCCTGGATGTGGCACCGACACCAACCTTTGGAACCAGTCTGAAGCCCATCTATCCTACACTATTCCATTTTCATCCCTCTACCAATAAAAGCAAACACACTGTATACATTCTTAATATCCCTATCAAACTGGATGGCAACTTTCAGGGATCTATGTATATAGACGCTGAGATGTCGCTGCTCATCTACACTATGAATCTTACCATTAACCCAGTAATCTTTCTTCCTTTTGTTCTTCCAAAGTGAACCACCTCAGACTTTTTGGCATTAAACTCAATTGGCATCTCTCAGCACAGCTCTGCAGCTTATTTATGTTCCTTTGTAAACTGCCACATGCTTCAGCAGTATCCACAACTCCACTGACCTGAGTATCATACGCAAATTTACTAACCTGCCCCTATCTAAGTCATTTATAAAAATGAGAAACAGCACTGGATCTAAAACAGATCCTTGCGACACACCACTGATAACTGATAACTGAACTCCACGAAAAACATCTCCTATCGATAACCACCGTCTGTCTTCTTTCAGCCAGCCAACCCTCTGATCGAAACGGCTAACTCACTCTCAATACCATGCCTCTGCATTTTGTACAATCGCTTACCATGGGGAAATGTATCAAACGCCTTGCTGAAATCTATATAGACCGCATCACCCATTTACCCTCATCCACCTGTTTGGTCACCATCTCAAAGAACTCAATACTTTTTTGGGAAGAGCGTCCTATCCTTCACGAAACCGTGTTGACGATCCCTAATCAAATCTTTCTTCTCTAGATGATTATGAATCGTATCTCTCTTAACATTTTCCATCACTTTACCCAAAACCGAAGTAAGGCTCGCTGGTCCACAATTACCAGGGTTGTGTCAACTCCCATTCTTCCTCTTGACAATACAGGCAACTTCTTTAGTAAACCACGAATCTCTCATTCGACCACTTCCTCACCTTACTGGAACATACTTATCAAGGGCATGCAATAGGTGTTCCTTGAGTAAGCTCCACATTTCAATTGTGCCCTTCCCCTGTAGTTTACTACCCCTTCCTATGCATTCTAAATCTTGGCCTAATCGCATCACAATTGACTTTCCCCCAGCAATAACTCTTGCCCTGCGTTATTTGTCTTTCTCTTTCCATCACGAAATTAAACATAACCGAATTGTGGTCACTATCACCAAAGTGCTCACCTACCTCCAAATCTAACACCTGGGCAGGTTCATTAATCAGGATCAAATCCAATGTGGCTTGGACACCTGTTGGCTTGTCTACATACTGTGTCAGGAAATTATCCTGCACACAAAAAATGTTTATTACAGCATTACGAGGACATATGCAGTATACGATGGGGAGGACTAATGCTATTGTGCTCTGGATAGATGTGGGCAATGCTGTTCCGATAAAACAAAGCCTCTGCAGGCTTAATCCTTCCAAAGCCACACAGGTCCAGAAGGAAGTGGTGGCAATGCTCAACGAAGATATAATTGAAAAGATTCAGAGCGAGTGGGGTTCGCTAATCATCTCAGTTCCCAAACCTGACGGTCTCAACGATTTTGCATGTACTATCGAAGGTCAACACTGCAAAAAGTTGGACTCAGACTCAATACTGAAATTAGTGGACTGCATCTAGAATGTTGGACAAGCCAGGTCCATTACACAATTGTACTTAGTGCGTGGTTATTGGCAGGTACCTTTATTGGAGGAAGCGAAAGAGGTTCCTGCGTTTCTAAACCCAAATGGGTTAAATGAAGAACGCACCCGCCACAGTCCGACTGGCTGAACACAGTGTGCAGTCTTCCTGGACGGGGAGTAAATGATCTTGACTGAGTTCTGGAACGATCACATGATAAGGTTGGCATGCCTCTTTCAACGAATAAGAGAAGCAAAACTGGCAATAAACGTAAAGAAAACAGAATGAGCAAAAGCAGAAGTGACATTTTTTGGGCATAACATTGGTCATGGAAGGTTGATCCCAAGGAATGCAAAAATGAAGATCATCAAGGAATTTCCACGATCAACGTCGAAGAAAGTTTCTTCGATTTTTGAAGCTAAACAGATTCTCTCAGACGTTTGTTCCAAACTTCAACAGCTTCGTGGCATCATGAACAAATTTGCTAGAGAAGAACATTGAATTTCGATGGAAAAAACAATGCCAGGAGGCATTTGACAATTTAAAAGCAGTATTAGCCACTGCACCAGTTCTACATACGCCAAACGTTTTGAAACGCTTGAAAGTCGCAATTGATGCTAATATCATAGCGATTGAAACTGTACTGCTGCAGGAAGATGATGATGGAATTGAATTGTGAGTTGGTTACTTTTCAAAGAAACTCAATACTCACGAAAGAAAATACTCTACGATCGAAAGAGTTATTGTGTTTTGTATTGGCCTTACAAGACTTTTATTTGAACGTCATGAACAATGTGGCGAATCACAAACCTCTTACCTTCTTAGCACTACTTAAAGACGAAAATATGAGACGATTTCACTGGAATCTTATGTCGCAGATTTTGAATTTACAAGTCGTAAATGTTGCGGATCGTAAGAATGGAATATCAGATGTGTTATCACTGATTTGACTAATAAAGTTTGGAGGAGATGAATAGATATGTATGTGGGCAGAAGTTAACATTAATTTAGATAAATGTCCTATGTATGTCATGGTAATGTTGCTAAGAAATAGAAACAGAATGAAACTATGTAGACAGGCCAACAAGAGGTGAGGCCATACTGGATTTGGTTCTAGGTAATGAAACAAGCCAGGTGTTCGACTTGGAGGTAGGTGAGCACTTCGGGGACAGTGACCACAACTCGGTAACTTTTACTCTAGTGATGGAGAGGGATGAGTGTGCACTGCAGGGCAGGAGTTATGGCTGGGGGCAGGGAAATTATTATGCGGTGAGGCATGACTTGGGATGTGTGGATTGGAAAAATAGGCTTAAAGGGAAAGACACAAATGATATGTGGAGCTTGTTCAAGGAGCAGCTATTGGGTGTCCTTGATAAGTATGTACCAGTCAGGCAGGGAGGAAAGGGTCTTGTGAGGAAGCCTGGTTTAATAAGGAATTGGAATCCCTTGTAAAAGGGAAGAGGGTGGCCGATGTAAAGATGAGGCGTGAAGATTCAGTTGGAGCGATTGAGAGTTATAAGGTAGCCAGGAAGGATCTAAAGAGAGAGCTAAGAGCAGCAAGAAGGGGACATGAAAAGTCCTTGGTTGGTAGGATTAGGGAAAACCCTAAGGCTTTCTTGTTGGCCTGTCTATATAGTTTCATAAGGCTTTCTATAGGTATGTCAGGAATACAAGAATGACTAGGGTAGGTATCGGTCCAGTCAAGGATAGTAGTGGGAAGTTGTGCGTGGAGGCAGAGGAGATTGGAGAGACACTAAATCAATGCTTTTCGTCAGTATTCACACAGGAACAGGACATTGTTGCTGATGTGAATATTGAGTCACAAGTGATTAGAATGGATGGCTTTGAGGTATGTAGGGAAGAGGTCCAGGGAATACTGGAAAGGGTGAAAATAGATAAGTCCCCTGGACCTGATGGCATTTATCCTAGGATCCTCTGGGAAGCTAGGGAGGAGATAGCTGAGCCATTGGCCTTGATTTTTATGTCGTCGTTGTCTACAGGAATAGTGCCAGAAGACTGGAGAATAGCGAATGTGGTCCCCTTGTTCAATAGGGGGAGTAGGACAGCCCTAGTAACTATAGGCCAGTGAGTCTCACTTCTGTTGTGGGAAAAGTCTTAGAGAGAATTGTAAGGGATAGGATTTATGAACGTCTAGATAGGAATAATGTGATCAAGGATAGTCAGCATGGTTTTGTAAAGGGCAGGTCGTGCCTCACAAACCTTATTGAGTTCTTTGAGAAGGTGACCAAGGAAGTGGACGAGGGTAAAGCAGTAGATGTGGTGTATATGGATTTTAGCAAGGCGTTCGATAAGGTACCCCATGGTCGGCTGCTGCAAAAATTACGGAGGTATGGCATTGAGGGTGCATTGGAGGTTTGGATTAGGAATTGGCTGGCTGGAAGGAGACTGAGGGTAATAGTTGATAGTAAAGGTTCATCTTGGAGTGCAGTTACTAGCGGTGTTCCACAAGGATCAGTTTTGGGACCATTGCTGTTTGTCATTTTTATAAATGTCCTGGAGGAGGGGCTTGAAGGTTGGGTAAACATGTTTGCGGATGATACGAAAGTCGGTGGAGTGGTGGACAGCGAAGAAGGATGTGGCAGGTTACAGCGGGATATAGATAAGTTGCAGAGCTGGGCAGAAAGGTGGCAAATGGAGTTCAATGTAGCTAAGTGTGAAGTCATTCACTTTGGTAGGAGTAACAAGAAGATGGATTACTGGGCTAATGGTAGGCTACCTGGTAGTGTGGATGAGCAGACGGATCTTGGTGTCCATGTACACAGATCTCTGAAAGTTGCCACCCAGGTAAATAGTACTGTGAAGAAGGCATATGGTGTACTGGGCTTTATTGGTAGAGGAATTGAGTTCCGGAGTCCTGAGGTCATGTTGCAGTTGTATAAGACTCTGGTGCGGCCTTATCTGGAGTATTGTGTACAGTTTTGGTCGACAAACTATAGGAAGGATGTGGAGGCACTGGAACGGGTGCAGAGGAGGTTTACCAGGATGTTGCCTGGCATGGTAGGAAGATCATATGAGGAAAGGCTGAGGCACTTGGGGCTGTTCTCATTTGAGAAAAGAAGGTTTAGGGGAGATTTGATAGAGGTGTACAAGATGATTAGGGGTTTAGATAGGGTTGACAGTGAGAACCTTTTTCTGCGTATGGAGTCAGCTGTTACTAGGGGACACAGCTTTAAATTAAGGGGAGGTTGGTATAGGACAGATGTTAGGGGTAGATTCTTTACTCAGCGGGTTGTGAGTTCATGGAATGCCCTGCTAGTATCAGTGGTGGAGTCTCCCTCTTTATGGTCATTCAAGCGGGCATTGTATAAGCATATGGAGGTTATTGGGCTCGTGTAGGTTAGGTAGGCTTCAGTCGGCATCGAGGGCTGAAGGGCATGTACTGCGCTGTATTTTTCTATGTTCTATGTTCTATCTTATCATTATGATGGTTCATTTTTGTTTTCCTTGAAGGGGAACGGCTCTGAAGTTATCGGCGTGTCTTGTACTTTTAAGAGAGAGTGAAAGCTGGCAAGCAACTAGAAGGCACAGAGTGTGCTAGAAAATCGAAAAACGTAAGATTTGGCTGTGAAACAAATAGTTGACCTGTATTGCTACGTTCCAAAAATCCCAATTTAGACAATCAGTTTAAATATACCACGAGTTACTAAAACATTCTAAATTGCATTTTACTGTTTTAACAGTATCAAACCAATGACAAAGTCTGATATTTTTGGTTGTATTTTGAACAGTTAGCCAGACAGACAAGGATCACCTGCTGTGATCAATAGGCTGCCCGACGACTCTCTCCCTTAAAACTACCTTCTCATATGAAGAATCTGTGCAGCAGAAGACTGAAGACATACCCAGGAAGATACAGAGGAACTCGACAGTTTGGTCGTTTTGAAAATTGATTGTTTTGTAAATTTAATTGACACGTTATCGGGTCAGTCGTTGTATATTGTTTTGGAGTGGGTGGTAGGTAAATCTTTCAGACAAAGGAGGCTTACAGAGTGGGCAGTTGTTGTTTAATGTTCTCGTTTGGAATTAAAGGATAAAGTGTTTATTTTTACTTAAGTAGTGGAATTTGGGTAGTTCTCTCTCACAAATGCTACAGCAGAGTACGAGGTAATGTGAGCTTTTCCGTGGGTCTGATTTAAATTAGCAGAATGGTTTACCCTGTATCGTCGCAGAAGAGAACAAACAAGATAGAAGCAGGGAGGTTGTGTCCACTGGCGGATAAAAGAAAAGCTGGGGCCTTGTCTGGAAAAAAAAAGAGGAGCAGATTAGGACTGATTTGAGGAGGAACTTCTTCATACAATGGTTCATGCATCTTTGCAATTCTCTGCTCAGTGAAGCAGTTGAGGCTATCTCGTTCAATGTTTAAAGGCAAGAATAGATCGATTTTTGAACATTACAAGAATTAAAGGTTATTGTGAGTGGGCGGATAACTGGAATTGAGTCCGAGAAAAGATCAGGCCTGATCTTACTGAATGGCGGAGCAGGCTTGAGGTGCCAGATGGCATATATCTGTTCCTATTTCTTATGCTTGTATGTATTGGTTTAATCATATTGTATTTTGTGCAAAGTGACAGTTGATCTGAGCATGGGGAGAGATTCCCGTTATGAGGATGAGTGGATCTCACTAAATTCACCACATTAATTGGTGTTCGAGTCCTCACAGTCAGAATCACGTTAATTTCTCCCACTTCTTACTGCACAACATTCCCAGACCAAGTCCCCAGTCTCCAGAGATTCTGGAATTAACAAACATGCTAATAAACATGATCAAACTTGAAAGTCCATTATGGACCTAGAGGCATTCAGTCCGTGTGAACTACCCTGCACAGCTCCGATATTGAGCCTGTACGTGGTAGGATGGGTGTAATTACTGCCCTTCCGATGTCCTCAATCTGGACATTCACATGGAGCTGCTCCTGGGTGGTGAGGGTCACCAGCATAACTTCCCTTTCCCGCAGGACCAGGAGTGGAGGCAATGACACCAGACCACGTTCGTCTGCCCTGCAGTTGCCACTCGATGTTTCAATGATTCCATTTGGAAAATATACTAATATTCCAGTTTTCCAACTCTTCAAATGATGAGAGACTAGTGTGGGCAGAATGGCAACCTCCTGTCCCTCTGGAAGAGACACATGGGGACAGAATTGCTTTCCCCATTCATAAGCAACAGTCTCTATGTTTCAAATATGTCTCAAGGTTATGCAGGCATTTAATACCAGGGCACCTAAAGCTAGATACAACGTTACAGAAAGTAATTGGACACCAAATACTGCTCCCTTGGTTTCTGATCTCTAGAAATGTCCGTAACAGTCATTTTACGCAGCTGCTCTATTATATCCTGGTCTACTTATATAATCAGGATGGAACAGATACAACCATGCAGTTTTCTGACACTTCACCCATATACAAGAAGAAAGATTAAAAAGATTGAAAAACTTATGATCAATCCCTCAGCAACCCTCATACATTCCATGCAGTCCGATTAAATGTTCTCTTTTATTGTGATATGAAAGTGTGAAGTAAGGAAGAGATAAATTTATCCTATTTGTTCAGTGACTATGATTAATGCCAGTCTCGATGGATTCTAATTATTCCAGTGGATGCCTTTGATATTCAAATGATAAATGGGCTTCGTTCAATGTCTTTTTCCATAGTGTAAGTAGGAGCATTACCTACAACGCTCGCAGGGCTCAACAGTTCCAGGAAGAAGGGGGAGGAGAGATCAGATACGGAGAGGATTAGACTGAAATGTTCCATGAATGGATCAGAATCTGAGGAGATTAGACTGGCATCTTCCATCAATGAATCAGAATCTTGGAACATTAGACTGGAATGTTAGAACCATGAACAGGGGTTTGCTGTCTGCAAAACGGCGATCATTAACAATAATGATCCATCGTGCATTTCATCTTATTCAGTATTTTTATTTTCCTATCCTGGCTATCATTGGTGTTCCTGGTAAGACTCAGATGTTATTTATATCAACTTGTTATTTATATTACTGTTTATTCAGCTTATTCTGATGGATCTGTTTTGTCCAATGTGTACAGGAGGGTTCCCTGACACAGTAGTCGAAGGGCCAATAAGACTGTAGGCCATACTGGATTTGGTGCTTGGTAATGAACCAGGCCAGGTGTTTGATTTAGTTGTAGATTAGCACTTTGAACGGAGTCACCATAATCCAGTTACGTTTAGTTTAGCAATGCAAAGGGATAAGTGCATGCCACACGTCAAGAGTTATTGATGGGGAAAGGGCAATTATAATGCGATTAGGCATGATTTAGGATGCATAGAATGGGGCAGCAAAATGCAGGGAATGCAGACAATGGAAATATGGAGCTGGTTTAAGGAAAACATATTGCTTGTCCTTGATATGTATGTCCCTGTGAGGTAGGGAGGAAGTAATAAGGTAAGGGAACAGTGGTTAACTCCTGAAATGGTATTTCTTGTAAAGTAAAAGAAGGAGGCTTATGTGTTGATGAGACAAGATGATTCAGCTGAGGCGATGGAGAGTTACAGATAAGCGAGGCAGGATTTAAAGAGAGAGTTAAGAAGAACAAAGAGAGGACACGAACAGTCCTTAGCAAATAGAATAAAGGAGAACATCAAAGCTTTCGATAGGTTTGTGAGGAACAAAAGGATGACGAGAGTAGGAATAGGGCCACTCAAAGACAGAAGTGGGAAGTTGAGTGTAGACCCTGTGGAGATCGGAGACCTCGAACATTTCTCGTCGGTTTTCAATCAGGAAAAGGAGAATATTGTATATGGGAAGAATGAGATACGAGATATTAGACTAAAAAGGTTCGAGGTTAGTTACGAAGAGGTGCTATCAATTTTAGAAGGAGTGAAAATAGACAAGCCCCCTGGGCTGGATGAGATTTACCCGATGATTCTCTGGGATGTTAGGGTAGAGAAAGCAGAGCCTTTGGCTTTGATATTTGAGTCGTCATTGACTACACGTTTGGCACCAGAGGACTGGAGGATAGCAAATGTTGTGCCTATGTTCAAGAAGGGCAGTAGAGATGACCCAAGTAATTATAGGCCAGTTCATGTAATTATGTCTGTTGACGGAAGGCTTTGGAAAGGATTGTAAGAGATCCTTTCCAAAGAGATAAGATATAAATTTATAAGAGATAAGATTTATAATCATCTAGCAAGCAACAATTTGATTTCAAATAGTCAACATGGTTTCGTCAAGGGCAGGTCGTGTTTCACAAACCTCATTGAGTTTTTTGAGAAGGTGACCAAGCATGTAGATGAGGGTAGGGTAGTTGACGTCGTATACATGGACTTCAGTAAAGCCTTTCATAAGGTTCCACATGGTAGGCTGTTGGAGAAAATGCAGAGGTTTGGAATTGAGGGTGATTTAGCAGTTTGGATTAGAAACTGGCTTTCGGAAAGAAGGCAGCAAATGGTGTTTGATGGAAAATATTCAGCCTGGAGCCCAGTTACTAGTGGTGCGCCACAAGAATCTGTTTTGGGACCACTCCCCACTGCTGTTTGTCATTTTTATAAATGATTTAGATGAAGGCATAGGTGGATGGATTAGTAAATTTGCAGACGACATTAAAATCGGTTAAGTAGTGGGCGGTGTGGAAGAAGCTTACAGGTTGCAAAGTGACTTGGATAAATTGCAGAATTGGACTGAGAGGGGGAAAATAGAGTTAAACGCAACTAAATGTGAGGTGATGCACTTTGGGAGGATTAACAGGAAGTCAGAGTATTGGGTCAATGGAAAGATTCATGATCGTATGGATGTGCAGTGGCATCTTGGAGTCTATGTGCATAGATCCCTGAAAGTTTCCACCCAGGTGGATAGTGCTGTTAAGAAGGCATATGGTGTATTAGGTTTCATTCGTAGAGGGATTGAGTTCTGGAGCCGTTATATCATGCTACAACTATACAAAATGCTGGTTCAGCCACACTTGGAATATTGTTTACAGTTCTGGTCCCCATATTTCGGGAAGGGTGTGGAATCATTGGAAAAGGTGCAGAGGAGATTTACCAGGATGTTGCCTGGTCTGGAGGGAAGGTTTTTATGAGGAAAAGCTGAGAGACTCGTAACTGTTCTCATTGGCAAGAAGAAGGCTTAGAGAGGATTTGATAGAGAGAAACAAGATGATCAGAGGATTAGATAGGGTAGACAGTGAAAGTCTTTTGCCTAGGATGATGACGTCAGCTTTTACGAGGGGGCATAATTACAAATTGATTGGTGATAGATTAAAGACAGATGTCAGAGGCAGGTTCTTTACGCAGAGAGTGATAAGGGCTTGGAATGCCCTACCTGCCAATGCAGACAACTCAGCCACATTAGGGAGATTTAAACAATCCTTCGAGAAGCACAAGGATGATTTTGGGATAGTGTAAGGGGACGAGCTGAGGATAGTTCACAGTTCGGCGCAACATCGAGGACTGAAGGGCATGTTCTGCGCTGTATTGTTCTATGTTTCATGTTCCCCTTCAATTCCTGTGTAACGTGCACAAAGGTTAAAATGTTCTGCTCAGATTTCTGCATAAGAGGCATGAGTGGCTGAATGGACACATTCTGTTCCTGGTTTAGAAACCCGATGGCCTGAATGTCCTCCTTCTGTTCCTATCTTGCAGACTTGATGAACGGATTATCCTGTTCCTGAGTATGAGGCTCAAGGCCTGTTTATCATTCTGTCGTTTCTGTGTAAAACACTTGAAAGTTTATGGAACATTTCTTTTGCTGTGTAACTGTTGAGGGGCTGCCGGGTCTCCTAATATCCCTGCATATCTATAACGAACAGTCTCGTTCAGCATCCCTGAAATAGGATCGTGGGAGTGATTGGACTTCTCTTGATCCCATGCAGCAATCATGTGTTCAAATTACCTCCTTCCTGCTCACAACATTTCTCAACTATTCTCTGCAATTCCTGTGCACCAGCTCGATGAGTTGAATGGCTTCCTGTTATCCCAGTGTAACAGCATCCAATCATTTTGTGGCCGCTTTAAGTTTCTATGTTACAGCCATCAGCTGGCTGAATAAACTGATCCTGTTTCTGTTTAACAGGATTCTAGTGCTGCATGACCTGGTCTGGGCCCAGTGTTATAGACTCGAGGGACTGATTGGCCTAAAACTGTAACTGTGTATCAGGCTCCAAGGGATCAATATCTTCGTCCATTTCTTGTGTATCAAGGTCGAAGGCCTGAACATGCTTCTGCTCTTCCGATGTAATAAACTGGAGAAGTGGAATGGACTTCTCCGTTTGCTGACTCCTTCCAGTCCTCTATGTAAAATTAAAATCACCTTTCCATCTTGGAAGGTCCACAGTGTATTTGATCAGTCTTATCAAACTTTCTTTACAAGTAAACAACTCCATTGCACGAATCGTTCGAGAGAACCAATTCTGAGCTGCTTTCAAATAATAATATCCTTTGTTCAGTGAGGAGACTAAATCTGCACACACTACTCCAGATGTGATCTCACTAAGATCCTGTACAGCAGCAACAACACTTTGTCGGCCTGCTGTATGTTTCCCACACAGGTGAGAGCAGTCGCAGCTCTCTGGGAGAATGCACATCATTGTTTTAAGCTTATTGTCCTTCTCTACTCCTGTATAACAAGAAACCTGTTAAAAATGTTACAATGACGCTTGAGAAGAACAGATAAGGCGTGGAGCGATTAACGTAACATTGAGATCAGCCATGGCAAATATCTGGCCTGAATCTCTCATTAATCCCCACAGAGTGCACGTCGCTCAGCTTCCACACAATATGCTAAGGTGAAGCTTAGAAAAAACAGGGAGAAGCAAACATTGATGTGAGTTATATATCAAAGTAAACATTGTAATTAAAATATTTGGCATTGTATAAGGAAAAAATTAGATTACAAATTTGTTGATACTGCAATAGCAATGAACAAATTCAAGTTTCATCTAAACTGTGTGAACCGAAGTGCATGTGACTGCTAGGAGAAATTGATTTCATAAGCGTGGATGAGATGTTTTGCTTTAACAGTCTATTGATCACAGTGTGAGAAGTCAGGCTACTATTTTGGTGCTGAGTAATCAGAAGTCTTAATTGAAAACTTTGCTTTAAAGGAGCTTTGGAGTCGTGATCACAGTATCTTGAACTGTGCATGATATCTGAATGCAAAACGGTTTTGTTGTTGTTTGAAATTACAGGCTCCATTTTCCTGCTTCCTTTTTGTAACCTTTGTTCACTTAGAAATGAAGAACTTATCTACCTCTGAATTAAATATACTCAATGACGTGCCTCTACAGCCTTCTGTGCCAATGAATTCCAAAGATTCTCCACTTTCAGTCTAAAGAAGTCTCTTTTTGTTTCCGTTTCAAAGTGTCTTCCATTTACTCTCAGGTTGTGCACTCGGTTCCTCGTTTCTAATTCCAATGGAAACAGCTTCACCAAGTTCATTCTTTACAGGTCATTCAGTATTCTCAAGTTTCAATCAGATTCTCCCTTATTTTTCTTAGCTCAAGCGAGTATAAACACCGAGACCTCAAAAGTTCCTCTTCTGTTAAGTATTTTATTCCTTGTTTAATTATCAGGAACCTTCTCTAAACCCTCACCAGGGCGAATACAATCTTTCTGAGGTAGGCTGCCCAAAATATTCAAAATATCATCTGAACAGAGCCTTTTAAAGCCTCAGAAACCTCGATTTTGTATTACAGTCCTCGAGAGATGAAGACCACATTATATTTGCCTTCCTAATTACCAATTCAATCTGTAAGTTTATCTTAAGAACATCCTGGACTTGGAATCGCAAGTCTCTTTCCACTTCAGATTTATGAATTTTCTTCCCATTTAGCAATTGTGAATGCCTCTATTGTTCCTATGAAAGTGCATGAACTCACACGTTGACACATTGTAGTACTTCTGCCACTTCTCTGGCCACTCTCCCAATCTATCTAAATCATTCTGCAGCCTCTCTGCCTTCTCAATACTGCATGTGCCTCCACATATCTTCGTATCAGCTGCAAACGTAGTCAGAATATTCTAAATTACTTCATCCATATCATTTATGAATAGAATGAAAAGTTATGGTCCCAAAAGTGACCTGTTTCCATCTTGAGAAGGACCACTTTATACCCATTCTCTACCTTTTGACAGACAGCCAATCATTAATCCATAATAATACCTTGCCTCTAACACCATACGCAATTATCTTACTGAGGAGCACCCTGTGCAATGTCTTATCAAAGGCCTCTTGGAAGTCCTTATGACATCCGTTGTGTCTGTTTCGTCTAACTTGATCAAAGAAGTCGCATTAGCATGAGAGCAATGTAATTTATTGAAATGGGAACTGACGAGATGGGTTATACCTACAGACAGAGTGGAAGTGTTCCTCAAAGCAGTCACTGTATGACTTGCCAATGTAAAGAAGACTGCATTGTGAGCAGCAATGACAGTAGACTGGATTGAAAGAATACAAGTGAAATGCCACTTCACCTGGAAACTGTACTTGGGACCCTGGACAGTGAGGATGGAAGAGGTGAATGGGCACGTTTTGGAGCTTCTGCAATTGCACTGGACGGTGCCAAGGGGAGTGAGTAAGTGTTCGGAGTGATTGAGGGCTTCACAGAGGGACGGGAGGGGAAGATGTGTTTGAGAGTGGTATCCTGCTGGAAGTGACTGAGGATTATCTGTGAATTTGGCAAGTGATGACAAGGGGCTTTCTACCATTGTATGAGGGCAGAAGAGCAGTAGATGAGCCAGCCACAGCTGAATGTCATGTCAATTAGAGTTGGGAGGATTTCTGATATGAGCGAAAAGGAGATCATGTCGAAGGCTACCGTCTGGAATATAGCATCATCTAACAGAAATGACAGAGTCGGAGAAACTGAAAGAATGGAGTCACTCTCAAATGATCATGTGTTCAGATACTTACAGAGATCCCCTGAATGCTTGAAAACAATCAGTCATTTTAACTGCGGAGGTAGATCTTATATCCGATCTAAATCAGAGTGTGAAAACAGATTTAAGTGAAGGTCAGTCGATATGTGGGGGAGATATTTAAGCAGATATTTCATTATGCTCAGCAATAATTGACAAAAATCAAAAAGAAGGACACGAGAAGAAGCTGAACCACCCATGGTTCACAAAGGCTAATAAGGATACTATTCAATCACAAACTAAAAATTCAAATAGACGTGGCTAGTGTCGATGAGATTTGAGATGTTTATTTTCAGAACCAGAGGCAGATAATATAAAGCAAAAATAAAACACAAAAATGTCTTACACTTGGCAAGAAATATGAAAACTAGCCGTAAGGGTTTTTTCATTTTGTTAAAGTTTAGTGGGCAGCACGGTGACATCGTGGTTAGCACTGCTGCCTCATAGCGCCAGAGACCCGGGTTCAATTCCCACCTCGGGCGACTCTCTGTGTGGAGTTTGAACATTCTCCCCGTGTCTGCCTGGGTTTCCTCCGGGTGCTCTGGTTTCCTCCCACACTCCAAAGGATGTACAAGTCAGGTGAATCGGCCATGCTAAATTGCCCCTAGTATTAGGTAAGGGGTATGGTGGGTTGCGCTTCGGCAGGGCAGTGTGGACATGTTGGGCCGAAGGGCCAACTGTAAGTAATCTAATCTAATCTTTACTATGTGTGTGCGTGAGACACTTGGAAGAAAGTCAGGAATGCATTTGTTGGACACTTGCAGGATCCGACTAAGGAATTGCTTTCCGGTAACAGGCAAAAGACTTACACCAGTATTTTGCATAGTTCCTCACAGGGGATGTCACAAACTATTTCCATAACTTAAGCAAGGTGGCAATATAAGGGGAGTGTAGAGTCAAAAAATCCCTACAGCGTGGAAACAGGCCATTGGTCCAGCAGGTTCACTCTGACACTCCAAAGAGTATCACACCCAGAGCCATCCCACTATCCTTTTACTCTGCATTTCCCATTACTAATGCACCTAATCAACGTATCCCTGAACATTGTGGGCAATTTTGCATGATCAATTCACCTAACTTACATACCTTAAAAAAATTTGAAAAGACTGAATAGTGGAAAGAAATCCACGCAGACACAGGGAGAATATGCAAACTCCACACTGACGGTCGCCTGAAGTTGAAACTGAAGTCGGGTCCAAGGCACTGTGAGGCAGCAGTACGAACCACTGAACCACCTCACCTCTCGTAAGGTTTGAAATGTCTCTAACAAAAAGAACAGTGTTTTCTTTTCAAAGAGATAATACTAAGGATAAACAGCACAGCTGCAACTGATGCACTGTTTTAAAAGAAATGGTAACAGAGTGACGGGCCGAATTTTGTGAAACATTCCAGAGTTTTCCCGTGAAACTGGAGAAACTCCAATATAGTGCCTGTCTTCAAGAAGGGAGTGAGACATTAAGCAAAAACACATAAGCCATTTAGTCCGACAATTATTGCTGATATATGCTACAGTGTTATTAAGGAAGGAATTGCAATTAATTTTAAAGAAGCTTAATGCAATCAGAGTAAAGATGTTTTTGCGAAAGGGAAATTATATTTTGCACTATAAAATGTTGCAAAGTATTGCGGGAGTTCCTAAGAACGTCACAAGAGGCTTGATAAAGCGGAACGGTTAGGCAGTTCAATGGGTTTTCTATGTCATTCTGAAATGAACAAAATAAACATGCTTACACAAGACAGAGGTTCCCAGTCTGACAGATAAATTATTGAATGGATTTAAGATTTGTTACCACTGAGATAATGGGGAGTCAAGATTAAATTACGTTTATCGGATAAAAAAGTTATATCTACTGGAATATCACAAACATCAGTCCAATAGCATCAGTTATTGACAATCTATACTGATGGCTTGAAGTAGGGCTGACTGCATTGTGTATCCGAATTTGTGGATGACGCAAAAATATGTGGCAGGGAACGTGCCAGGAAGGATGTAGGAAATCTGAAAGTGGAAATAATAAGGTCAGTGAGTGAGCAAATAATTGGTAGGTGGACTTTACTGTGAAAGCATGTATGGGATTCGAGAGTTTTGGGAAGTTGTGTAACTCAGGTTGAGGCTCTGGATGTAAGTTTGCTCGCTGAGCTAGGCGATTCGTGTTCAGACGTTTTGTCCCCATAGTAGGCAAAACCATCAGTGAGACTCCGGTGAAGCACTAGTGTTGTGACTCACTTCCTATTCATGTGTTCAGGTTTCCTTGGGTTGGTGATGTAATTTCATGTTCTTTTTCTCAGTAGGTGGTAAATTGGGTCCAAGTCCATGTGTTTGTTAATAGAGTTCCAGTTTGAATGTCTTCCTTCTAGGAATTCTCGTGTGTGTCTCTGTTTGGCTTGTCCTAGGATGAATGTGTTGGCCGAGTGAAAGTAGTGTTCTTCCTCATCTGTATGTAAGTGTACTAATGATATTAGATCATGCTTTTTTGTGGCTATTTAATGTTCATGTGTCCTGGTGACTCCCATTTTGCATGTTTGTCCAATGTAGTGTAACTGTAACTAACCCTTGGGAGGGGAGGTCCCAAAGTGGAAGATGAGGCATTCTACCTCCAGGTCCCAAAGAAACTTTGGGGCATTCTTCCTCCAGGCATCGGGTGCTACAGTTTGGCGATGGAGCAGGCCCAGCACATGCATGTCCTTGGTGGAGTGTGAGTGCGAGTAAACATGGCAGTAAACATGGTATCTTCCGACTTGGTGCCTGCAGCAAGAACATTTCTTCTCTGCCTTCGGGCCTGGAGCAGGAACGCCTCATCTTCTGCCTTGGAGCCTCGAAGAACACCTCATCTTCCTCCTTGGGGCCTGGAGGACGAACGCCTGATTTTCTGCATTGGGACCCTTAAAATCCGACGGGATCAATGTGGACTTCACATTATTTCATTATGTCAGCTTGCTGCACTTTATCCCAGATCCATCCTTCCAACTTAACACCACTGCCTTGAACTGTCCAACTTGTCAATGTTCCTTCCCACATATCCGCTCCACGTTCCTCTCTGACCTATCAATTTCACCCCTAACATTCTGAGACTCCAGCAAAATCTGCCAATACATAAATCTAAGAATCCCATATCTGTGAAAGCTTGACCATCGCTCCCTCGAAGCAGACCACCACTCAACAGAACCAGGATGGGACCATAATGACCATAAGCAACCAGCTGTATCTTTACCACATGCACCACAATAGTTGCCTTTCAAAAACTAGCCTAACCCCATCTTGGCCATTAAATGATGGTACGATAAATGTTGAAGTTAAGAATAAATAAAAAACAGAAATGTATACAGCACGCCTGGACTGTCTACTGGTGAAGTCCACATTGTTCCTGTGTCCTTGGAGGAATAAAAGGTGGAAGATGAAGTGGTCTTCCTCCAGGCCAGATGTAGATAGTCTCGGGAACCCAGCACTTCCTATTCTGTCAAAACACAGTACTTTCATCCACCTTGTGAAGAAAAAGCATTATTTCTCTTCCCCACACTTGCTTTGGAATCAGGGATGCGCCAGAAACCCAATCGCCAGAGATGTCAACTTTCCATTCACAACCAGTATTTTTGTGATATATAAAGGTTTACACGAAATGAGTTCACTGGAGAGATTGATGCTGTTCTCTATGGATCGTAATTGTCTCACTGGAGAGCTTCTCTCTTCTATCAGTAAGGGGCTTCCTTCAACCTCTTATCCCATAGTATCAAGGGCATCATAATCTCTAAGATAATTGGGAGCAGCAGCTAAAGTGAGGAGGAGATGAAGAAAGTCTTAGAGCATGAGACTGTAGTGTTTCAAGAATGGATCAGCATCTGGAAAGAAAAGCCTGTAATTTTCAACAATAAATAGGGGTTCATGCTGGAGTCTTTATTTGCTTTCTCCGGATTGGCCATTGTTTGAATTCTGGATATGAGGCGTACTTATATTTAGCAAAGACACAAACGATTAGCTTCAGTTTCAGTCACAAACATCAGTTCATTTCCATGACTCCAAACTCCTCACTCATAAACATATAAGTGTCACATTGTTTTTCTCCCTAAAAACTGTTCCTTGGCTCAAGGTGACTCTGTCCATGATTTTTTTTTTCAGCTGGGTAATAAACCAGATCAGTCTCCGATCAGACTGGTTTGGTACAGAGATGAAAAGGATTTTGAGAGGTGTATGGTTTATATGTAAACAAATGAGACTTCAGGCCAAAGTGGGCATGTTTTAAAACTGACCTGCTGTGTGGAAACTCTCTCTCTCCTTCTAACTTCAATCTGTAAACATGTATTCCATTTTAACAGAGTTTTAAAGGCGAGGGGGGTGGGGGATTGCCTTTTGGGACTGTTGTGTATATTCATAAAAATATAATTAAGTCTACTTTGGATAGATTGAGTTCTGTAGTTGTTCTTCATTGTCTTCTTTGTGTTTTATTGTGTAATTTCATGAATAAATTTTTTTACTGTTTTAAACTTGGTAGCCAACATTGCAAAATGACTCCAGATAATTTTCTCTTACCGAAACAAATTGCAAAGCTATGGTCTGGGCTGCCTACTTAAGAATGCGTTGAATCGACTGGACTAGTCTACAATGTAAGAAGGAACAAGGTTGTTCAGACCCTCGAGTCTCCCATTTACCCTGAACTATTTTATGTCTCCGTATTCCCTCTGTCATCAAATCTGCCCATACCTAGTTCCACAATATTTCTGCCTCAGTGCTGTAGCTTTATAAACCATCATCTCTCTCTTTGTTAACTTCAGATTTTAGGGCTGCGATTCTCTTATGGGCACTCTTCCAGTTACAAAAACTTTCAAGCACCAAACTTGTTCCTGTCTTTGCAGTTACTTCAAAAGAGACTCCGTAACAAAGTAGCAATGTCACTGGATGGATAATTCAGAGGCCGAAATTATGACTGTAAACACATTGTTGCAAAACCTACCATAACTGATGGCAGAACGTAATTTCGAATGCTAAAGATTGGAATTAAACATAACTTCACTGGTAGCAACGAAGAACCATCAGGATTTCTTTTCTTAAAGCCTACCTGATTCAATGATGGCCTGTGATAAAGAAATTTAACATCATTGGAGATAGTAAAGACTGCAGAAACTGGAAGTCAGAGTCGATAAAATGTGAAGCCCTAAAGGGACAGCATGTCATATAGCAGTGGGTGAGAAGGAAAATTAACGTTTTGGGTCAGGACCTTTCATCAGGACTCTGAACTGACCTAAAGTGTTGATTTCCCTGCTCCTCTGATGCTGTTTGACGTACTATGTCTTTCCAGTCCCACATTTTATCCAAATTAACATTATTGCCTTATTTGGCCTAACTGTGACCTCAAACCCACAGCAAGGTGGCTATCTCCATATTGGCCTTGCAGTCAAGGGCAATTGGTGACAGACAAGAAATGCTGTCCTCTCACGAGCAACAAAATTTAAGTTGAAATAAACTAAGGAACTGTGAACACTGAGAACTGAGACAAAATTCTCCAGCATCTGAAACTATTGGAGAATTTCAGCAGGTATGGCAGCCTCTGTCAGGAGAAAAATGGATAACATCTCCAGACTCTACATGAGAAGTGAAAACAACTGGGAAATGATATTTCTGTCAGGTATGGTTTTTCTGGAGGTGCTGGAGGATGGTGGAGGGGTGCGTTTGAGCTGAATGGATGGAGAAATGCCCAGAAGGACGGAGGTGGGTGAGAAAAAAAAGTGGGGAGAGAGAGAAAAAAAAAAGCAAACAAAGGTATTGCTGAAGATGAACTGGAAGGAAACTAAAACTTGGAAGGTACTCTAACAGTTCCCTTTTTCCCATATTCCCAAAAATGGTATTCATTTAGATGTGTGTTCCTGTTAAAGTGAATTATGTTCCCTTTGTTTCTCTTCTCTGAATGTGGTGATCAACTCCATCGATAATATAGATGCTGACATAACGAGAAAGGTGATGTTACAGTGCCAACTGCTTCTTTGGAGAGAGGAACCATTGATGTGGAAATGTGCAGAGATGTAACGGCCTTATATTTTCAGCCAGGAAGAGAAATAGAGGAAATGCAGCTATTTTCAATGCTGCATAGCTGCACGATGTGTGTATGGGGTATGAATTAATCCTGTCATTGAAAAGTCAGTGGAGGTTCTGTGGGTGGTTTTCTCAGGTTTGTATTAGTAGTTGATATATTATTAAGGAAGATGTGAGGGTCTCGTGATTTCACTCTGGACGAGGTATGTTACTTCATTTCCAGGTTATCTGGGTCCATGATAAACAAATGGAGCCAAGGTTACACAGAAAGGAAGCTCTGGAAATAGGTCGTTGCACTTTCCTCCCTGGGATTTCCAGCAACAGTTTTCCAAGCTGGACCTATGGCAGATGTAAAATATGAAACTAGTATGTTTCAAAAATGAGGTGGTAACTGAGCTGCGTGCCCCCCTCCCCCCATCAGTACAACCTATTGCCTCACACCAGGGACAGGACTGCACTGGCCCTCACCATGACGTGAACTGCTTCAATTTTGGAACTTCCCAGGCAGGAGTGAGTGACATATTCATCATCTCCGGAGTGCCATCCTCCAATGCATTCATTATCTGACAGAAGTCATCTGTCTACTGACCGAAGAAGATACGGGAAAAAAAAACTTTCATTAAAGTTAGGGAACACGGTGATTGGTGCGCAGAGGACTGTGAAACTTTGCAGAGGAACATAGATACAAATTGACTGAGTGGGCAAAGGTCTGACAGATGGACTGTTGAAAATGAGGGACTGCAGGAAATTGGAATTAACAAAGAGGATTTTCTTTTTCAAAAACCTCCTTGAATTTAAGGTTGGCAAAGCTAATGTATCCGATTAGCTATATCCCAGAGTACTGGGAGGTGGCAGAGAGGGAAAACAGAAAACTGAACACTGAAAAGCTTAATGTCAGCTATGAGACAAAACAAACCATTGGAATGATTTATAAGGAACGTGACAACTAGGCATTTGCAGAATAATGACATGATTTGGTAAAGTCGGCGTAGATTCATGAAGGTAAAAACAATGACTGCAGATGCTGGAACCCAGATTGTGGATTAGTGGTGCTGGAAGAGCACAGCAGTTCAGGCAGCATACAAGGAGCAGCGAAATCGGCGTTTCGGGCATAAGTCCTTAATCAGGAATAAAGGCAGTGAGCCTGAAGCGTGGAGAGATAAGCTAGAGGAGGGTGGGGATGAGGAGAAAGTGGCATAGAGTACAATGGGTGAGTGGGGGAGGGGATGAAGGTGATAGGTCAGGGAGGAGAGGGTGGAGTGGATAGGTGGAAAAGGAGATAGGCAGGTAGGACAAGTCCAGACAAGTCATGGGGACAGTGCTGAGCTGGAAGTTTGGAACTAGGGTGAGGTGGGGGATGGGGAAATGAGGAAACTGTTGAAGTCCACATTGATGCCCTAGAGTTGAAGTGTTGTGAGGTGGAAGATGAGGCGTTCTTCCCCCAGGCGTCTGGTGGTGAGGGAGTGGCAGTGAAGGAGGCCCAGGACCTCCATGTCCTCGGCAGAGTTGGGGGGGGTGGGGGAGTTGAATTGTTGGGCCACGAGACGGTGTGGTTGATTGGTGCGGGTGTCCCAGAGATGTTCCCTAAAGCGCTCTGCTAGGAGGCGCCCAGTCTCCCCAATGTAGAGGAGACCACATCGGGAGCAACGGATACAATAAATGATATTAGTGGATGTACAAGTAAACCTTTGATGGATTCATGAACGTGAAATTATCTTTGGTAAAGCTGCTAGAGATTATGGATGATGTCCATTGTAAGATCAACAGTTCAGAGCCAGTGGGAGTGGAGTATTCGAATTTGAGTATTCTGGGTGAAGACGTTCCTTCTCAATTCAGTCCTAAATGTCATCCCTTAATGTTGAGGTGATGCCCTCTTCTCTTAGTTTCACCTGCCAGTGGAAACATCCTCTCCCCTTCTATCTTATCTATTGCCTTCATAATTATATATGTTCCTATACGATCTCCTCTCAGTCTTCTGAAATGTAATGAATATACTCCCAATCTGCACAGCCTCCCCTCATAAGACAACCCCCTCCACTCCAGAATCAACCTCGTGAACCTTCTTTGCATGCACTCCAGTGCCAGTACATCCTTTCGCAAGTAAGGAGACCAAAATTGTACACAATACTCCAGATGTGACCTCATCGGCATCTTGTACAGCTACAGCATAACCTTTCTGCTTTAAACTTAATCTCTTTATCAATGAAAGGCAAAATTCAATTTGCCTTCCTAATAACTTGTTGTATCTGCAGACCAACCTTCTGTGATTCATGCACAAGGACACCCAGGTCCCTCTGCATAGCAGCATGCTGAAAATTTTTACCATTCAGGTAAGAATAATTTTTACAATTAGTCCTGCCAAAATGTATGACTTCATGTTTAATTACATTGTATTCCATCTGTTATACGTTTGCCCACTCAGTCAGTATCTATGTTCCTCTGCAAAGTTTTACAGTCCTCTGCACACGTTGCTCTGTCACACATCTTAGTGTCATGCGGTCACCCCACATGCGGTCTCCAACTCCAAATCAACTATAAAACTTGTAAATAATTGTGGTCCCATCACGATCTGTGTGGCACACTATTAGTCACTGATTGCAGCCAGCAGAGCAGTCATTTATCCTCACTATTTGTTTGCTGTAAGTCAACTCATCCTCTAGTTGATGCTAATTATTTATCCCATGAGCCATGCATCCTTATTAGATTACTTACTGTGTGGAAACAGGCCCTTCAGCCAAACAAGTCCACACCACCCCGCCGAAGCGCAACCCACCCATACCCCTACATCGACCCCTTACCTAACACTACAGGCAATATAACATGGCCAATTCACCTGACCTGCACATCTTTGTGACTGTGGGAGGAAACCGGAGCACCCGGAGGAAACCCACGCAGACACGGGGAGAACGTGCAAACTCCACACAGACTGTCACCTGCGGCGGGAATTTAACCCAAGTCTCTGGCGCTGTGAGGCAGCAGTGCTAACCACTGTCCCACCGTGCCGCCCACATTATTGGATGCAGCAGCTTCTTATGTGGCACCTTGGCGAAGAATTTTGGAAATCTAGGTGCACTGCCTCCACTTGTCCAAATTGCTCATAATGTCTTCGTAGAATTCCAAAAGATTAGTCAAGTATGACCCGCCCTTCATGAACCATGCTATGTCTGCCCAACAGGACAATTTCTACCAAAGTACCTAATTAATTCTTTCTTGATGATAGACTCAAGCATCTTCACCACCACAGAGGTTAAGCTAACTGGTCTTTAATTCTCCATCTTTTGGCTACCTTTCTTTTTAAATGGTGGCGTCACATTTGCAGTTTTCCAATTTGCTGGGACTGCCCCAGAGATCAGCGAATTTTGGAAAAGTACTACCAGTACACTTGCTATTTCTCCAGCCACATCTTTAGGTGCGCTAGTGTGCGTTCCAACGGGGCCAGGAGACGTATCTATCGTTAGCCCCATTAGCTTTCCCAACAATACCTCTTCCGTAATAATGACGTCCTCACTTACCCTCGTTTCTTTGTCAATCACTGGCAAACTATTATTGTCCTCCTGTGTGAAGACTGATACCAAATAACTGTTCAATGTCTTGGCCATTTCAACATATCCCATAACTAAGTGCTGCTCCTCATCATCTAAGGGGCCAAGGTTTAATTTAGCCACTACTTTTGGTTTTATTTGTGTATAGAAGCATTTGCTATCTGTCTTTATATTTTGTGTTAGTATTTGTTTTTTTTTTGTTCTATCATATTCTGTCTTACTTTTATTTACAGCTACTTTTGTGGCTTTCTGATAACCTTTAAAATTTAAAATTTTCGGAATCTTCTAGTTTCATGGCCATTTTGAATGCCTTTTTTCTCAATTGGAAACCTTCCCTTATTTTCTTAGATAATTACGTCTGACTACCACTTTTCTCACAGTCTTTTCGTTTCACTGGAAAATACTTTTGCTGAGCACTTTGAAAATTTGATTGGAAAGTCTTCCACTGCTTCTCAACTGTCCCATGAAAAAGTCTTCATTTCCACTCTATATTAACCAAATCCTTCATCATTCTCTTGTAGACCCCCTTTTCAAGTAGAGGACATTAGTATTCCATTTTACCTTCACACTTTCCATTTGTATTCTAAATCTAGCCATCCTCCTTCCAAGAGGATCCCTAACTATGAGATCATTAATTACATTTGTCTCATTACATTGGACCAGAACTAGGATACCTTGCTCCCTTGTCGGTTCCATTACACACTGTTCAAGAAAACTGTCACATATACAATCAACGAACTCCTCCTCATGGCGACACTGACCAAGCTGGTTCGATCAATCTATATGTCGATTAAAATCCCCCATGATAATTGTCATTCCATTTTTACAGGCATTAGTTATTTCTTTGTTTAGTACCCGCCTGAATGTGACGTTCTTGTTTTGTGGACTATGGACTACGCTGATCAATGACTATTTCCTCTCAGAGTTTCTAATTTCCACATAAGTGAATTCAACCCCATTCTCCATAGAACCTATGCCATCTCTCATCACTGCACTGATGTCGTCCTTGAATATCAGAGCTTACCTTCCTGTCTGTCCTTCCAAAACGTCTGATACCACGGATATGTAACTCCAATTTGTGCCCATCCTCTAACCATGCATCCGTATTGATGATTCGCGATGGTTTGTGCCAGTAAACCATCAAATTTGTACGAAATGCGATGGTCATTCAAGGAAAGTGTCTTTATGCTAGCTTTATTACCCTCATGATTTCCAACATCTCTAACGATATCTCGTCAGTTATCCTTACTTCTTGCTTCTTTAATGCCCTGACTTGAACTGAACTGTTCCACCACACATGATAATCTGCTGCTTGCCTTCTTATTTGCCATCGTACTCCCTGCCGTTTTCCCTTTTCCATCCCCCAAGTGAATAGTTTAAAGTCCTAGTGGCCACTCTATTTATCCTTTTCGCTGGAACACTTATACCAGATCAATTCAGGTGGAGTTGGTCCCATCAGTAAAGATTCTGCCCTTCCAAAACTGATGCCAACGCCCATGAAATTTAACCCCTCTTTTCCACACCATTTCTTTAGCTACGTGTTTACTTCCTGATTTTTTTTACTTATTCTCGGCCAATTTGCACATGGCTCGGCAGATTATGACCCTCGAGGACTTGTCGTTAATTTTGTTCCTTGTGCTTGATGATCCCCAACCAGGTCCTCCATCTTGCCTTGCCTACTTTCTTAGTCACAACGTGAAACGCAACAACTGAACAACTATTCTGCAGTGCTGTGACAGAATAAGAATTTGAAACTGCCGTGGTTATGGGTATGTTCTCCAAACTGGTAAGTTGATTTCCAGATGTTTCGGCCCTTGTCCAGATGACATGTTCAGTGCCTCCTATGAGCCGCTGCTGAATTGGGTCATCTGGCATTTATTTGGTTCTGCTCCTGCTGCTTCCAGTTGCCGGTATGGTTCTTCATTTTGGTAACCAGAATATTGTGTTTGTTGATGGGGTCTGTGGATGAATGCCATGTTTCTACAAATTCTCTGGCAAGGCCCAAATATTCGACTGGGACAACAAAACAGACTTGCGACAAGCTATAAATAGAACCAACAGATAGAACGAATAGAACAAATTTCTAGAGCCTGGCATTAATCCACGGACTCGATCAACAAACATATTGATCCAATCTACTAGCCACGACAACGAAGAACAGGAACCATCAATGTAAGCAGCAGAAAAGGAGCCAAATAAATTCCAGAAGACACAGTAAGCAACGCCTCACAGGAGGCTTGAAACCACTGGAGATGTCACCAATGCAGGGGTCGAAACGTCTGCAAATCAACATCCCTGCTGAGTGAACTTATCCACAAACACAACGACTGGCGCCCGAGCAACAAACCCTTACAGAAAGCTTGAAGTTGAAAATTGGTGGTTATGGATGGACACTCATTATGTCCCAACAACTATTGATAAGATTAGAAATTCTCTATGTTTGACTCCTGATAGATTCCGCGCTTCTGTGGAGCTCCTAAGAAGATTGGCAGAGAGGTACAGGCTCTGAATGAACTTTGAACATTTTAACGTGCAGTTGCAGTGTAACCCTGCGCTGAATGTGAGTTGTTCACAATCCTGTCAGCAGCCACAATACTTTCATTCTAAAACAGTTAGCCATTCCCACCAGCTTCCAAATTTCGTAGAGAACATGGTTCTCGGATTTTCTCTGATATAGAAAACACCTTGGAGACTTTTTTTTAAAAACATTGCTTCATTTCTACTGCTATAAAACCATCTTAAGGTAACAGGTCTGTATTCTATCTAATGAACAACGTGTCAATCTGTGCAGTCCCTAGTCCATGTGCTTGTGATGTTGGACTATGTCTCACATCTTCCTGCTCCTGTGTTAGTGATTTGAGGAACAGAATGACCTCCTCTTCTTCCTTTGTAAGTGACTCCTGGTGCGAAATGGTTTACTTCTGACCCCGTGCAAATGATGCAATCTTCTCTTCCTATGCAACAGGCGGGAGACACTGAATGATCTTGATGAGCTGAATGATTTGCCCATATTCTTGTGAATCCAGACTGAGGTGCTGAATTGTATCCTCCTTTTACTGTGGAAATGTGTAATGTCTGGCAGTGCTGTTACATGAAACTTACTGACACTTTAACAGCACGACCTTGAATGTCCTCCAGGTCTTGTTGTACATGGACACAGACTGATTCATGAGCGACAGATTGACAAATTGCAAAGAATTTTGTGTAAATTTCAGTGAATATCTCGACTTCACAGTGGGGTGCAGTCAGAGGTCTGAATGGTTTGGTTCCACACGGTAAGGATTTTAATGATGATAAACAGGAAATGCCTTGGCCGACGAAGCTACCCTGAGGACCTGTAGCAGTGATGGCCCACACCTGAGATGGTTGACGTCCACGGATAATAGATATCTTCCCTTTTCCTATCAATCACTCCAAATTGGCAAGTTTATAGTCGATTCTCATGGATCACAATTTTACTCGTGCTCCTTAATGTCACCTTCGGGAAAATACTGCCTTGATACTGACTATCCGGGGCATCTCCGATCGGGCGTATAAGGTTCGAAAAGGGAGGCGAACAGCCAGAAATCTTGTTACATATTGGCACGAATGATATAGCCAGAAAAAGGATTGAGGATATAGAAAGTGATTATATGGAGTTAGAATGGAAGCTGCAAAGCAGGACGAACAGCGTAATGTTCTCCAGTTTACTACCAGTGCCACGAGATAGCGAGACGAGGAACAGGGAGCTGGCGCAGTTTAACACGTGGCTGTGCAGCTGGTGTAAGAGGGAGGGCTTCAGATATGTAGATAATTGGGATGCCTTCTGGGGAAGGTGGAACTGTACAAAAAGGACGGGTTGCATCTGAACTGGAAGGGGACCAATGTCCTGGGTGGAAGGTTTGTTTCAGTAGTTAGAGAGGATTTCAACTAGTGTGGCGGGGGGGGGGGGGGAACCTGAGTTGTATACCGGAGGTGAGAGTTCATGCACATGAGGCAATAGATCAGCTAGTGGTAAGGATTTTCCTGGGACGGAACCAAGGGATCAGTTAACGTGTGTTTGTTTTAACGCAAGGAGTATCAGAAATAAAAGTGATGAACTCAGAGCATGTATCAGTACCCGGTGCTATGATGTTGAAGCCATAACAGAGACATGGGTTTCTCAGGGGCAGGAATGGTTGCTGGATGTTCCAGGGTTTAGAGCATTTCAAAGGAACAAGGGGGCGGGGGCGGAAGAGGAGAGGGTGTAGCACGACTAATCAGAGAGAGTTTCACAGCTACAGAAGCTTCCATTGTCGAGGAAGATCTGCCTAGCGAGTCGTATGGGTGGAAATTAGGAACAGCAAGGAAGCAGTCACCTCGTTAGGGGTTTACTACAGGCCCCCCAATAACAGTAGGGAGATGGAAGAAAGCATAGGTCGGCAGATTTTGGAAAACTGTGGTCGTAGTAGGGTTGTTGTAATGGGTGACTTTAACTTTCCCAATATTGATTGGAACCTCCTCCGAGCAGAAGATTTGAACGGAGCTGTTTTTGTAAGGTGTGTTCAGGAGGGTTTCCCAACTCAGTACAATGACAGGCTGACGACGGGAGAGGCCATTCTAGACTTGGTGCTTGGAAACAAGCCAGGGCAGGTATCAGATCTTGTGATGGGAGAGCATTTTGGTGATAGTGACCACAACTGCCTCACATTCTACATAGCTATGGAGAAGGAGAGGATTAGGCAAAATGGGAGGATATTTAATTGGGGAAGAGGAAACTATGATGCGATTAGACATGAGTTAGGAAGCATGGACTGGGAGCAATTGTTCCATGGTAAAGCCACTATAGACATGTGGAGACTATTTAAGGAACAGTTGTTGAGAGTGATGAATAAATATGTCCCTCTGAGACAGGCAAGAAGTGGTAAGATAAAGGAACCTTGGATGACGAGAGCGGTGCAGCTTCTCGTCAAAAGGAAGAAGGTAGCTGACATAAGGTGGAGGTGCCAGGGTCAAGCTAACTCTACAGGATTACAGGCAGGAAAGGAAGGAACTCAAAAATGGTCTGAGGAAAGCCAGGAGGGAGCACGAGAAAGGCTTGGCAGAACGGATTTTACATTTACGTGAGGAATAAGAGAATGGTCAAAAAAAGTGTAGGACTGATCAGGGATAGCACAGGGAATTTGTGTGTGCAGTCTGAGGAGATAGGGGAAGCCCTAAACGAGATTTTTGCTTCTGTCTTTACGAAAGAAACTAATTATGTAGTGAATGAATCCTTTGAAGAGCAGGTGTGCCTGCTGGAATGGATAGAGATAGAGGAAGCTGATATGCTGAAAATTTTGTCAAACATTAAGATTGACAAGTAGCCAAGCCCGGAAGAAATTTGTCCTCGGCTGCTTTGGGAAACGAGAAATGCAATTGCTTCTTTGCATCCTCAGTCTCCACTGGAATCGTACCTGAGGACTGGAGAGAGGCAAATGTAATTCGTCTCTTCAAGAAAGGAAATAGGGAAATCCCTGGCAATTACAGATCAGCAAGTCTCGCGTCTGACGTCTGCAAGGTGTTAGAAAGGATTCTCAGGGATAGGATTTACGACCATCTGAAAGAGCATGGCTTGATTAAATGCAGTCAACACGGCTTTGTGAGGGGCAGGTCATGCCTCACAAACCTTATTGAATTCTTTGCGGAAGGTTGGAGGTTTCGTTGACGGTACAGATGGATGTTGTCGGCTGCAGCGGGACATTGACAGAATGCAGAGATGGACTGAGAGGTGGCAGATGGAGTTCAACCTGGATAAATGCGAGGCGATGCATTTTGGACGGTCGAATTTGAAAACTGAGTACAGGATTAAGGAAAGGATTCTTGGCAGTTTGGAGGAACAGAGGGATCTTGGTGTGCAGGTACATAGATCCCTTAAAATGGCCACCCAAGTGGACAGGGATGTTCAGAAAGCAAATGATGTTTTGGCTTTCATTAACAGAGGTATTGAGTTTAAGAATCGTGAGATCTTGTTGCAGCTCTATAAAACTTTGGTTAGACCGCACTTGGAATACTGCATCCAGTTCTGGTCGCCCTATTATAGGAAAGATGTGGATGCTTTGGAGACCGTTCAGAGGACGTTTACCAGGATGCTGCCTGGACTGGAGGGCTTATCTTATGAGGAGAGGTTGACTGAGCTCGGACTTTTTCATTGGAGAAAAGGAGGAGGAGAGGGGACCTAATTGAGGTATACGAGATAATGAGAGGGATAGATAGAGTCGATAGCAAGAGACTATTTCCCAGGGCAGAAATAGCTAACACGAGGGATCATAGTTTTAAGCTGGTTGGAGGAAAGTATAGAGGAGATGTCAGAGGCGGGTTCTTTACACAGAGAGTTGTGATAGCATGGAATGCGTTGCCAGCAGCAGTTGTGGAAGCAGTGTCATTGTGGACATTTAAGAGCCTGCTGGACATGCATATTGTCACAGAAATTTGAGGGATCAATGGTTGGCACAACATCGTGGGCTAAAGGGCCTGAACTGTGCTGAACTGTTCTATATTAAGGCCAGTCACTTTTGTCTGAGCCCTTGTGTTCACCTCTTCTGTTAATATCAATAGGCATGTTACCGGACCAGGGAATGTTTTATTCAAACAGATGGTAGTGAAGGTCGGGAAATTTCTATTCCAGAGGATTATCGAGCTAGATCACTGTAAGAAGTTAAAGAGGAATTAGATGGATTTTGATCTGTCAAATAGTTGAGTGTGTTAATTAATTGCGCATTAAATAGGATTTGACACCTACAGCAAATCTTAACAAAGTACAAGGCTGGCTTGGGTGGAAACGACCTGCTCCTGTTTCTGATGTTGTCACATTCTATTATTGGAATATTCGTCATTGTTATATTCATGGAAGTTCTATTATTGAACGTTGCACTCAGGGAGACCAGAGGATTTTGTGAGCCAGCTCTGGGTGAGGTTTGGCTGTATTCACAGGAAACCTGAGTCTACAACATGACTGACAAAGGAAGAACAGCTACGGAGAGGTAAAGCTCTCTAAAGAGAGATGGCTACCCTCTTTCTGACAAAGCTTTGGATCTCCAAATACATTTTCGAAACCACCCAAAACTATACGACAGTATTGACGTGCTGTGAATACTCTCCTGTCTCTGTGCAACAGGTTATACGAGTACGTGGCCTCCAATTGCTTCTGTCTAACGGGTTTGTGAGGCTGAGTGGAACATAGGAACACAGGACAAAAGAGCAGGAGTGGGTTATTGGACACTTTCGGTCTTTACCACCTGTCACAAAGATCACAGCTGATCAGGTTGTGGTCTCATCCCCACGTTCCTGTTGGCACCCCATTATTCGAGAGCAACTTCTCTGTTAAGTACGTAGCTAATTGAGTTTGAATAAATGTATACAGCGGAACCACAAACGTCTGAGGAAGAGAATTCCCACTCGAAAGATGCTTTTAGAATTTCTCCTCTTCTGTTTTATAGAGTCGTGCAGCATGGAAATTTATCCTAATTTGATCTACTTTTATTTCCCAACATTTGTCCCATATCCCTCTAAATTCTCCCGATTAACATGCCCATACAGATGTCTTTTTAATATTGTATATCTCACAGCCTCCATCCGTTTCTTTAACAGGTCGCTCCATGCACACACCACTGTATGCATGAAAATGTTTATCCTAAGGGGTCTTTCAACTCTTTCACCTCTTATCTTAAACCTTTCCCTATTCTGGGAAAAAGAGTTTGGCTATTCATTCTAGCCATTTCCCTCATGATTTTATAAACTTCTGTAATTTCACCCATTGGCCTCCAATGCGCCAGAGACAAATGAACTGTCTGTGCCTCAAACTATCCAGTCCTGGCAATATCGTTGTAAGTCTTTTCTGCATCCTCTCAAGTTTACCAACATCCTTCCTATAGCAGAGGAAATGAATTGCATGCAGTATTCTGAATGTTGCCTTACCAACGTCCTGCACAGATGCAACATGCCATCCCTACTCCAATGATCAATACACTGAGCAGTGAAGGGAAGTGTGTTCTTCACCAGCCTGTCTATCTGTGACTCAATTTTCAAATTACTACGAGCCTGCACCCCGAGGTCTCTTTGTTCAGCAATATTCCCCAGGACCTGAGTATTAATTGCTTATGTCCTGCCATGATTTACATTACCAAAATGCAACAACTCACATTTTACTAAATTAAACTTCGTATGTCACTTCTTGGCCCATTGGCCAATCCGATCAACGTCCCGTTTTACTCTGAGCTAATCTTCTTCACTGAACACTATAACATCTATTGTGATGTCACCTTCAAACGTACTAAACAGGCATCCAAATCATTTATATAAATGATGAAAAGCAGAGCACTCAACTCGGACGTTTGCAGCAGATGGCTGGTCACAGTCCTCAATTCAGGAAAGCAATCTTCAAGAAAACATTCTCTGTCTCCTACATTCAATCCAATTTTGCAATCAATTGCCTAGCTCATCTGAAGCTGTTTACTATCTAACCCTACTAACTTCTCTGCCAGGCTTAATTTTGTCAAGCTCATTGCTAAAGTCCATATAGACAACATAGAAATCACTGCCTTCATCAATCTTTAATGTCAATCTTCAAAATACAGTTCAGACAGTGAGACCGATTTCCCACTAATGCAACCATGTTGACTATCCCCAATCAGTCCTTGCCTTTTCAAATGCATGCAAATCTTATCCCTCAGAATTCCCTCCAACACCTTGTGCATCATTCATTTCAGGCCCATATCGTTATCTGTTTTTCTTTCGGGCCACTGTTTCCTTTATTAGTCATATTTCTTCACTTGTCATAGAAGTTTTAATTGTAACCACGTTGGTGGTATAACTAATAACATACATAACAGACTATGTCAGGTTCCGTGTTAAGGCTGGTTTCTTTAATATGTTAAAGTCAATCAGTTTATAACCAAAACAAGTTACTCAAACTATGATGGAAGGATGAATTACAAACTGTTGTTATTGCCAATATGTACATTGACATTTACCTTTTTAAAAATACTGACACATGCACAAATGCACGCACACACACAAATACACACGTACAAACACACAATCGTTTGATTGCAAAGCGAAAAACAAAGTTTATACAGAGTATTAATTTGAAAGAAATTTGCCCAAATTTCAGGTGAACTCAAGACAGAAGGAAAAATGAGAGATTGTTTGAATATTGTTAAGCTTCTGAATTTATTGTGCTCATTTATTGCTGGCAATGTCATTTTTTTCCCAGAACAATTGGATTTGACTAAATTCCCTTTGCTTCATGTAGTGGAGGGATTCTAGTTAATCCTCGTTAGGAGTCCTCTGTGAGTGCTAAAAATAACTGAGGGGTTTTCAAAACACACTTATTGTTGTGAGGATGAACAAGGAAAGAGAAAGGGAGCAATAGGCCGTTCTTTCTCAGGAAGGTTACACTCCTTCCCTCTCTGAGTTGAATCACACGATCATGTTTTCTGGCCCCAAACCAGACCACGTGAGGTCTCCTTTATCATTGTCCGAATTGTATTCTATCACATTCCTTGCTCCATGTAGGTATATTGTTGTGGCTGTCATGCACAGATTTGTTTGCTTCGCAACAAATGGCCCCATTGGATTGAACATATGTTTAAATGTGCACGTATAATTTAAAAATAATATGTTTATCATCCTCAGAATATCTATATTTCAATGAATGCACCTTATTCTTAAATTATTCCCCCAATTTTGTTCTCCAATAAAAGAGAAAGCATCTATCAGCTATCACTAGCTGTACTGTCATAAAGATATTATATAATTAATATCAACATCTCTCATTCGCATGCCCAACCTGTTCCTCATCCATAATTCCTTCATCCTAAAACGAATAAAGAGAAACGAATTTGAAAAAATTCGAACTCAGATATGTTTTATTTTCATTTCAGGGAATTGGAACTACATACATTGTGTCAGATGTGATCGCAGCAACACCCTGTAGAGGTAGAAAAAAAATCCCCAGCGCCATACCAGTTTCCTTTGAAATAAACAGCATCATTCTCTTTGCTTTCCAAATCAATCGCTATATCTGTAGATGAAATTAATGTGATTCGTGGAACAGGACACACAAATCCTTCTGTGCCACTGATATTTGTGTTCTCTCTCCAGCTTTACAATTTACTGTTGTTTTATCATTTCCCTGAAGCACACACCTCCCATCACCCAGTTTGTACTTTTTTTTTGCTAACGGTTTGCTCACGAACCTTCCCTATCTGTATTCAATTGCTGATGCTCTGCCTCCACTTGACCTCGTATTGGATGACTATTCTGATTAATTAGCAAATTGAAAACCAATCTATTCAGCCCATTTATCAAAATCATTATTCTAGCTACTAAATCGTTCATGACCTCACACTGATACGTGAGAAATTCGACTAGTTCCAGCTTTCCAACCTGAAAATCAGTAATTTTCCCTATTTCGTATTTTCTGCTTGCTGTGCAGGACTCCCCTGATCCTGTGTAACACCCGAGAAATGTTGCTATGTGTGCTATGTGTTGGTTGCCAGATGTATCTGAGCATAGAAACACTCAATTACGCCATTTGCTACCCGATGATTAGATAGATGCAGCATTGTTAATGATCCCGATCCTTGAGAATTCAAAAGACGAGCATAGAATATAGACAAACATTCGAATAGAACGCTGCACAGTTAAACATGTTGTCTTTCAGATGCAGCAATTAATCTACTATGACCTATCAATCAGGTGTTCAATTTTCAACAGAAACGTATTGAGGAGGATGGAAAGTTTCCCATTATCCTGGTTAACGTGTCCCTTTAATAACATAACCAATAAAGATAATCTTCATCAGTGTAACGACACGGCGGTGAATCTTTCTGTTAATTAAACTAAGCACCAAAAAAACTCATCTCGCCTCATAACCTGATAAAATATGAGTGACAGAGAACTCCGAAATTCCACTATTTAAATAAAATTATACCAATTTATTCTTTAACTCTGAAGTGAACATTAAACAACAAATTTTCACGCAGAAATCATGCCTTTCTGTCAACTGCTTGTTATCTGCCTCCAACTCTATAATATGTTGTTCTGATAAAATGCTTCTGAGAGTTACATCAACTTAATTTCAAAACCATGCAGCGGCGGCATTTGTCAGTGTGTGTCTTCTTTCCACTGAAGATCTTCCTGGGTTTTCTTTTTTTTACTGTGAATATATTTCATATGAAAAAGGTACATTTGAAAGAGAGTGTTTTCGAATGGCAGTCGTTCTCGACGGCAGTTAATCTATGTCAATGATAATTAGTCTTTGTCTGACTATCAAATTGCCTTTTTTTTAACGCCCAAAAATCGGATCATCTCATTGGTTGGAAGTTAGTAAATTCAAACTCGATTGGGCTTCAGTATTCTGGGGCCTAATTTAAACTGATTGGTTCAATTCGAATTGTTGTCAAAACAGCAACCAAATCAGGTATCTATTTCATAGCCAACTGGTTTGTCCAATGTTCTCAATGCAGTCAACATATCCTGGTATTGGGTATAAGTCATATTTTGTTACAGCGTTGACCATTCAATAGTCTCTTCAGTTTGGGAACTACCACGATTGGCGAACTCCACTCAGTGTGACTCGGCTTAATCATATCTTTTAGGAGAAAGTGAGGACTGCAGATTCTGGAGATCAGAGCTGAAAATGTGCTGTTGGAAAAGCGCAACAGGTCAGGCAGCATCCAAGGAAACGTCGATTCTCCTGCTCCTTGGATGCCGCCTGACATGCTGTGCTTTTCCAGCAACACATTTTCACCTCAATTATATCTTTATTGAGCATCACATCCACTTCCTTCTGGACTTGTGCGACTCTGAAAGGATTAAGATTATCGGGGTGCTGTTTTATTGGAACAGCTTTCCCTACTTCCACCTCATGCACAATAGTATGAGTCCTCCACATCTTATTCCTGCATATGTGTTCATACTGCTGCAACAAACCTTTCAACTGCGTTCTGTACTCCTGAAACAGGTAGTTCACTAACCTATTCCATTACTCGTGGACTTCCTTATTGTTTAGCAGATTTTGAGTTATATCAAACTCCACGACATCGGGTCTTGCTTTTTCAGTCTGCAGTGTAGTAACTCACATTGTTCCTGAAGTTCCTGCTCTCTGTTACAATAAGGTTTAATGACATACCAGAAACTGTTTTTTTTTGTCCGAGGTCCTTACCAGTAGTGTACCTAAATCAACTTTTTTCTCATGATGATAGCAACCACTTAACTTGGTTTTCAGGGTTTCTCCTACCATTGCTAACAATATTAATGCGGCAAAAACAATGACTGCAGATGCTGAAAACCAAATACTGGATGAGTGGTGCTGGAAGAGCACAGCAGTTCAGGCAGCATCCAACGAGCAGCGAAATCGACGTTTCGGGCAAAAGCCCTTCATCAGGAATAAAGGCAGTGAGCCTGAAGCATGGAGAGATAAGCTAGAGGCCATATTAATGCATCAACCCCACGGGAAGTCGTCGGAAATTCAGAGTTTTTATTTACTACGTGCTTCTTTATATCCTGAGACCTCTTCAGATGCGGTTCAGCTAATTCAGCTACATCTCCTTCTCCTTAATATCTCCTTCTCGTCAGATATATAATCAAAGTGTGAGATCTTCGACTTCAATCCTGTCAATTTCACGCTAATTCATTTCAAAGTCCCTCTCATTTCATGTCTGATCATTAACTCAAAGGAAGCAAATTGAGTAGATTCATTTGGGGCATCTCTAATGGCAAACAATGCAAATGGAACAAATTATAATAATCATTCGGGTAATCTTGCCCGTGTGCTCATTACATGGTCTTCATGGTCCGATTCCAGCTTTGTAAACCTCCCTCGAATTCAGGATGAAACGTACTTGATTTAAAGTGCTACATGCCATAGCTATCCATGATGTCCTTAAACAGGCTAGCAGTAAAATTAGACCCTTGGTCTTATTGAATCACTATGGGTAGCGCATATGACGTGAAGGAAGATACTAACTCATCTTCCGCCCTTTTTACCTGAATATTCGTAATGAAGTTGCCTCTGGACATCTGGTAGAAACATTCATTTTGGTTAGCAAATACTGGTTCCTCCTTTTAGATTTAGGAAGGGGATCTACACAATCAATCATAACCTGCATGAAAAGTTTTTCAAATGCGGGAATTGGCAACAAAGGTTCTCGTTTTATTACTGCCTGTGCTTCCCTACCATTAAATATGTATGACACGTACAGCAAAAGGTAACCGCATCCTTGCATATTCCAATCCGGTGGAAAACTTTTTGCATCTTTGCCTAGGTGATACTTACACCTAAGTGATCTCCTCCTCGGAATTCATGTGCTACCCATAAGAATTCCTATCTGTAGACAACACAATCTGGTGCACTTCTGCCCATTTCTTCTCTGCACTAACCTTCCATAGACTCATTTCCCGAGTGTGTATACATATATGGCAGTCTCTTCTTTCTCTTGTAAGGTTCATTAGCCTTTCAGGACTAATCACTTCTGCATGACCCTCTGCCTGTTGGTTTTGGCAGCACAATTGCATGAAACAGGGCATCTGCTATCTGATCCTTAGCTCCTTCATCTTTCTGTTTATACTTTTCTTCTTAGTGTGACGGATGATAGTGGGATCTTGCTACTGCACAGTCTGGAAAATTTTCAAGGTATTTCTCTTGAAACTCCTGAGTTCCCTGCTCTTCCCTTGGCTTAACCACAACAATGGGTGTCAATCCCAGCTCAGATACTGATAAATCGTTCCCAGGTTTAAAAAACCCTGCATTTCTGGAAATAACACTCTATCAATCACTCCCACTGCTTCTTCGCCAATCTTAATTTGGCATTCCAACCTGATCTTACATAGGACAACGCTAAACTTCTGCTCATCTATTGCACAAATTAACACTCTCTCGAGTAACAGGTCAGTAAGAGTGCAAATACTTTCGCATCGTACTATTAGAGAATGATTAGATTCTATATCTCTCAAAATTAATACTTCTTTCTCTTCTCCACCTGTTCTTTCTGAGTAAACTTTACGCGCAGAGGGGAATACATTACAGAGATCAAGCACCAACTCGACATCCAGCCCTGCCTAATCTGTTCATTCTCCTGCAGTTCCTAAACTTTTCTTGGGGTTTCCTTTTTACTTTTACTAATGCCTTAGCCTCTTTTTCGACGTCCTTTCCCACAGTGCCTGTCTTTAACGCCTGGCACTATGTGTATACGTGTCCCACTTTGCTACAGTCTATTGGGCTTCCTTTTGTGCTCTACTCTTTATTTTTTACGTTAGAATCTCCCCTTCGCCCAATTTCAATCCCTCAAAAAATGACATACTTACTAGAAGCTCAACTTTTCCTGATGCACCAATACCTATTCATTTGCCATATTTGCTGCTTTTCGAAATTCTTGAAGTTTCTGTTCACCCATATGAAATTTTATCATCTCTGGAAGTGAGTTTTTAAGCTCCTCCAGCAGAATAGTCTCTGTTGGAGTTTTGTAGGTCTTATCTGTTTTTAAGGCCTGCACTCATTTAACAAAGCTATTATTTTAACTCTTTTGAGCTCAACATAAGTCTGACATGGTTCCTTCTTTCTGTTTCTGAACCGTTGATTTCCACTTCTGGTACTAATTCATAATCACTCGAAATAGCCTGTTTGACATCTACATGATCTCTTTACCCCTCATCTGACAGCGCTGCAAATACGTCACGAGCTCTGCCTATCAGCTTAGATTGAACTAGCATTGCCCACAAGGTCTCTGACCCCTCCATCTGCCTAGCCAGTTTTTCAAATGAAATGAAGAAGTATCCGACATCTTTTTTCATCAAAATGTAGGAGAAAGTGAGGACTGCGGATGCTAGAGATCAGAGCTTAAAAATGTGTTGCTGGAAAAGCGCAGCAGGTCAGGCAGCATCAAAGGAGAAGGAGAATCGACGTTTCGGGCATAAGCCTTGAATGCTTATGCCTGAACCGTCGATTCTCCTTCTTCTTTGATGCTGCCTGACCTGCTGCGCTTTTCCAGCAGCACATTTTTAAGCTCATCAAAATGTAGCAATGTTTAACATATTTTTGTATCACGACTTTTTCTCTTCATTTCCATATCATTAATTTGATTTACCTGATTAATTTTCAAGTTCTGAAGTTCAAGTTCTCTCTACCTTGCTCTTTCTTCTCACTCTTTCTCTCCTTTGTCCCTCTCTTTGTTCGTACCTTTCTTCTCTCTCTTTGTTTAGCTAAGAACCTTGTCTCCCTTTTGTTTTCCCCTCTTTTTCTTTCTTCTCTCTTGCTCTTTCTTCTCTCTCTCTCTCTTTCGTCTCTCTCTTTCTCTCAGATTTTTCCCTGTCTTTATTGTCAAGCTCCATTTTCCTCAATTGTAATTTAAGCTGATCTACCTCTAGTGCACTTGTATGTTTCACTGACACAAACTAACTGAGTGACTAACTCCCTAACAATTTCAACTTTACTTCTGAAACTAATTAAACCGAATTCTAACCTATTTGCTGATTCTAAAGATATGACCCTTTACTGTCTTTATAAACTTTTCTTGCTAATTTGCGAATCATCTTCAAACTTCTGGACCTCTAGCAATTTTAATAGCCAGTTCTCTCACGTTTAACTTAACCAACAACAGCCAAATAAAATTAAATAAATTGCCTCACATACGTTTTGTTTTAAAGGTTTGTTTTGAAGACCTCTCTTCTGAGGCCAAGACATTGTGTCATGTAAAATACCAAGAGACTGTCAGACGTTCCACATTCTCAAACACACATAAATAACATACTAACGTAGACACACTGAGGCGCGTATTTACGTTGACAAGGGAAACCTGTCAGTATTTCTCTTGCTTCGTGGCGAGTCTGTCACTATTTTACGCGCTCTGAATAGTGTGTGTCAGCATTTCTGTATATCATTCGGCGGTGTGTCATTATTTGACTGCATTTTCAGGGAGTATGCCAATGTTTCTGACGCCCTGTAGCGAGTATGTAAATATTTCACTTGTTCACACCAGTGAGTATGTTAGTATGTCAAGTTGTTCCGTGTGGAGTGTAACTGTAGTAAATGTTCACTGCTTGCAGATATCAAACCTGGAAGTATTGAAAATTATGTGGAGGATATTGTGGAACTCCAACAGAGCAGCAAGCAGTTGGTGCATTGTTCAAGTATATGAAAAATGAGGATCAATGCAAAGGAATGGGAGATGATGTCCTTTGCTAGAAAGACATTAAAAATATTACTAAATAGGCTGTACTATTGTAAATGAACTGCAGCAGCAGATTGTCCTGTGTGGAAATAAGCACAGATTATTTAAGGTGTCAGGACAAGTGGGTAGCCACAGCTTCTTCATTCAGCAGCAATCAGACATTCCCATCGTCTTCTGGACTCCACGGAGGAAAAGAAGGGAAGTCATCCCGGATAAAAGCTGTCTCCTGCACAGACGGTTCAAAATCCCCTCCCGCTCCCCACTCCCCACCTCTGACCAAACACTTCAATGTCTCCCGTGTGTACAGAGAGCAATGGGACCATTGGAAACATCATGTAGCAGGCCATCTGGGAGATGAGTCGAGCTTAGTGGTGCTGGAAAAGCACAACTGTTCAGGCAGCATCTGAGGAGCAAGGAAAATCGACGTTTGGAGCTAAAGCCCTTCAACAGGGTGGAAGGCAGGGAGCCTCCAGGGTAGAGAGATAAACGGGAAAGGATGGGCTGGGGACTAGGTAGCAAAGAATACAATGGATGGATGGGGGTAGGGATGAAGGTGATGGGTCAGAGAGAAGGATGGAGGTGATAGATGGGAAGGAGGATTCGAATCCTCCTATTTTATCCCGACGAAAGGGGTAGCCATGGGCACCCGTATGGACCCCAGCTATACCTGTCTCTTGGTCGGCTATGTAGAACAGTCCATCTTACGTTGTTACACCAACAGCACTCCCCACCTCTTCCTCCACTACATTGATGACTGCATCAGCGCCACCTTGCGCGCCCGTGAGGGGGTTGAGCAGATCATCAAACTCAACAACACCTTCCACCCCGACCTTAAATCCACTTGGATCACCTCGGATACCTCCCATCCCTTCCTGGACCTCTCCATCTCCATCAATGACGACCGACTTGACACTTGACATTTTTACAAATCCACTGACTCCAATAGCTACCTGGATTACGCCTCTTCCCACCCTACCTCCTGGAAAAATGCTATCCCGTATTCCCAATTCCTCCGGCTCCACCGTATCTGCTCATACCGTATCACACCATAGAACACACCAGATGGCCTCCTTCTTTAAAGATCACAATTTCTCTTCCCACGTGGTTGAAGATGCCCTCCAATGCATCTCATCCACATCCCACACATCCACCTGCAAACCCCACTCCTCCAACTGTAACGAGGACAGTATCCCCCTAGTCCTCACCTTCCACCTTACCAACCTTCGCATAATCCGCATCATTTGCTGACGTTTCCACCACCTCCAAACGGACCCCATCACCAGGGATATATTTCCCTCCCCACCCCTTTCTGCATTCCGCAAAGACCGTTTCCTCCGTGACTACCTGGTCAGGTCCACACCCCCATCAACGGCACGGTGGCACAGTGGCTAGCACTGCTGCCTCATAGCGCCAGAGACCCGGGTTCAATTCCCGCTGCAGGCGACTGACTGTGTGGAGTTCGCACATTCTCCCTGTGTCTGCGTGGGTTTCCTCCGGGTGCTCCGGTTTCCCCCCACAGTGCAAAGATGTGCAGGTCAGGTGAATTGGCCATGCTAAATTGCCCTTAGTGTTAGGTAAGGGGTAAATGTAGGGGTATGGGTGGGTTGCGCTTCAGTGGGGTGGTGTGGAGTTGTTTCCACACTGTAAGTAATCTAATCTAAACTAACCAACCCTCTCCTACTGGCATTTTCCACTGCCACCGCAGGAATCGCAAAGCCTCTGCCCACATCTCCCTCTTCATGTCCATTCCAGGCCCCAATGCAGCCTTCCACATCCATCAAAGTTTCACTTGCACATCCGCAAATGCCATTTATTGTATCTGTTGCTCCCGATGTGGTGTCCTTTATATTGGGGGACTGGACGACTCTCGCAGAGCGTTTTAGGGAACATCTATACGACACAAGCACCAATCAACCCCACCGCTCTGTGGCCCAACACTTCAACTCTCCCTCCCACTCTCTCGAGGACATGAAGGAACTGGGCCTCCTCCACCGCCACTCCCTCGTCACCCAACACCTGGAGGAAGAACGCCTCATCTTCCACCTCGGAACATTTCAACCCCAGGGCATCATGTGGACTTTACCAGTTTCCTCATTTCTCCTCCCCCACCTTACCCCAGTTCCAACCTTGCTGCTCAGCACCAGGCTCATGAACGGTCCTACCTGTCAATCTTCCTACAGTTCCACCCTCCTCTCTCCCCATATCACTTTCTTCCCCACCCCTATCCACCCAATGTATTCTTTGCTACCTTCTCTCCAGTCCCATCCCCTTCCCATTTATCTCTCAACCCTGGAGACTCCCTACCTTCTGTCCTGATGAAAGGCGGTTTTCCTGCTCCTCGGATGCTGCCTGACTGGCTGTGCTTTTCCAGCACCACTATAATCTAGACTCTAATTCCCAACATCTGCAGTCCTCACGTTTGCATCAAGGAGATTGAAGCAACACTTCCAATGTCTGAAACGATCAGAGTGAACTCTCCAATATAAACTGTAACACTAAGTCATATACTCTCTCTCTCGATTTCCGTTGTGTATGGCTATTCATTCTTCCTGAAAAATTCACAGATTCAACATTGTATTCCTTCATCCAAATTGCCCATTGAGTATCCATTTAGCGATTCTCTACCTCCTCTAGATAATTTCTATTCTCACCTACCTTAACAAGCATCATTAGAATACATTTCTTCCATTTGTCTCAACAATTGTTATAAATTGCAAATAGTTGAGCAACCAACACTGGTCAGTCTCCCAGTACCGTGGTATTTTCCGTTAAACTGGTAAAGATGAATTTATCCGAGTGAGTGGTATCTTCAAACGTGGCTGACACTTCTTCTTTGCCAGCACTGTGTGCTGGGTGCTCCTAACGATACTATTAGGGACAGATACGTTTGTGATAGGTAGTTTTCTGAGAATATTTCCCTCTTGTTGGTTCAACCATCACTCCCCACAGTCTGGCAGCTGTGGAACTGAGGCTTTGCTCTGTTCAATCAGTGGTGGGACTGAGGAGACTCTCTTGGTGATGGGCATTGACGTACCACACACATTACGCCCTTGTCACCCTCAGTGCTTCCTCCGATTTGTTTCCAACATTGAGGAAATCTGATTTGTCACCGAGGGCTGATATGGAGGGCAGTAGATGTCCATCAACAGGCGAATTCTTCCACCATAATGAGATTGCTATAATGAGACTTCTCGTGTTCTGGAAACAAATTTTGGGAATTCCAGGGTAACTCCATTCCTGACTGCATAACACGGTACCACCACCACTGGTGGATCTGTCCTGCCGGAAGGACAAAATGTAACCAGGTATGGTGATGGAACTTCATTAAACATTAGAGAGCCGGTCTGACTCTGTGAGCATGACAATGTCAGAATCTTTCCTGACCAGTCAAAATGAGAAAAGACACAACAATGGAGCAGGGCACAGTTGTTTAACAAACTGAGTGAAAGGCATTATATCCGAATGTGTGTTGTATTTTTAAGAAAGGTTGAGGAATTTCCTGCATAAATTAAGGTACATGGATGTGGTTTAATGGCATTAGAGAGACCTGGCTACAGGGAGACTGATACTTGGAACTGAATATCCAGGATATTTAACATTTAGAAATAGTAAGCAAGAATGAAAAGGGGTTGATGTAGATCTATGAATAAGGGTTTGATACTTGCATGCTTTTAAAAGTAAATTATCAAGGTATCAGCTTAATCTTACTGTTTTTGTGTGCAATATGTCAGTTGAGTTGAGTTTGGGGAGAGCTTCCCAAAATGAAGCTGAGTGGATCTCAACAAACTTAATGGGCAGAAGCGGTTTCGTGACATTAATCTTTCGGACTCTATCATGTTCTGTACCCGATATTCCCCAAAATATTCTAACACAGACACTGCCTGAAACATTCTGTACCCATTCCCCGGCACTTTCTATACCCGAAATTCTCCAGAATGTTATAAACCCACATACCTTGGAATATTCTATAACGGACATTCTCTTGAACAGTTTATAACCAAAATTCTGCAGAATCTTCTATAACCGACATTCCACAGAACATAGAGTAACCAACATTCTCAAGAACATTCTATACCCGACATTCTCTGGAACATTCTGTACCCAACATTCCCTGGAACATCTTATAACTGCATTCTCCACAGCATTTTATACACCCCATTCTCCAGATCATTGTATACCCGATATTCCTCAGAACATTTTACACCCGACTTTCCCTGGAACATTCTGTAACTGATATTCTCCGGAATATCCCATACCCAATATTCCCCAGAACATTCTGGAACTGACATCCTCCAGAGTATTCCATAACAGACATTATTTGTGAACGGCCGGACGTCAGTTAATTAAAGAAACACAAGATCCCGAGAGAAGAGCACCCATTCCAGGGAGAAGGAGACACCGCTTTCTAAGTCCCGTCAGGTAGTTAAAAGGATAAATAAGTTTTCCTTGTGTTTATATTTCTTCACGACAGAGGATCCAATACAATCTGGAGTAAAGGATAGAAATTTCCAAATTCCCGTTTGTCTTGAAAGAAATGGAGAAGAATCCTTCAGTACGACAAGGTTTTCACTGTCCGCATTACGATTTCTAAAGAAGTGACCCGTGTCTGCTCTTCAGTAATTGCATGTACGGGAATGTTCTAAAAAGCAGTTGTGCTTTTGGATGTGTATCTGTGTGTTTGGAGAGGGAGAATTTCTTGTGTTTCACATCACATTTTTATAAGTAATTCACATCTTCCCATTTGTTACTTCAATTACATCATCTCTGTCCTCAATAAAACTGATAGCTCTGCTTCCGGGCGGATGTATAATGTGTTGTTTTCCTTCCTCACAGTGAACGTACTAACGATCTACGTCCTGCTTTATAAAGATTGTGGTTTGTCTCCATGTGTGAGTCGTTACTTGGGAGCCATGGCAGTGGCGGACCTACTGGTCATTATCATCGACCTGATAATGAGACACATTCCATTTATTTATCAGGAACAGTTTTATTTCCTGAAGTCCATCCCCGTGTGTAATATCCACGCTGTGCTGCTTTATGCAGTCACTGACTGTTCTGTCTGGTTCACCGTCACTTTCACCTTCGATCGATTTGTGGCCATTGGCTGCCGGAAGCTTAAAAGCAAATATTGCAGTGAGAAAACGGCGGCTGTGACTCTAGTAACAGTGACTGTGTTGAGCTTTTTAAAGAACATTTTCTGGTATTTTATGCTTTCAGCTCAGTATCGGCGTGGGAATTTCCCCTGGTTTTGTGAGGCAACAGACGATGTTCAGAACTCTCTTGTGTGGGTCACAATCGAGTTCCTCCACCACTTCCTAACCCCGGTTCTTCCATGTCTCCTGATTCTGCTGCTCAATGCTATCACCATCAGACACATTTTAGTAACCAATAGAGCCCGCAGGAGACTCAGGGCTCACACCAATGTGGACGCTCAGTGTGACAGAGAAATGCAAAATCGAAAAAAATCTATTATTTTACTGGTTGTGATCTCGGCCAATTTTATCCTATTATGGTCAACATTAATGGCGTTTGTTGTGTGGAAACGGTTGAGTTATTTGGGGTATAGGACTGTATATCTGCCTTGGTTTGTGCTTCGATTGGGCTTCACGCTGCAGCTCCTCAGCTGCTGCACAAACACAGTGATTTATGCCGTGACACAGACTAAGTTTAGACAGCAGCTGACGGACGTGCTGAAATATCCCTTTATCCGAATTCATCAATCAATCAAAATCACTCATTAATCAATCCATCTATGATTTTCTTATTTCAGTTTAATGTTTCAGTAACGAAGCAGTCTGTCGCTATGGTAACAGATTGGGGGTAGTACTGGTTTATCCAAATTTATCCCACAGGAGATAACGGAGACACATTTAAATGTTTCTGTCAACTCAGGGACCAATGAGAAAATGTATCATCCCACTTACTGTTTCTATCACATCAATTTGTAATTAATAAAGATGTTAATTGAAAGGAGCAATGCAGCAGAGTCAACTAAATTGTCGTTTGTCGTTGTGGTGAAAAGCTGAGCTGGAGAAAGACAAACACAGCCTCAACTCCTGATCCTCAGAGAAGCAGCCTGAGCTCAGGAGTTGGTTTAAAGTCACTGTGTACTTGCTTTCACCTCTGGTGTTACATACTCTCCCCATTCTACTACACTCACTCTCCATCTTGCTCTCTCTCTCTCTCTCTCTCTGTCTCTCTACTTCTAAATCTCCCTCACTCTTACTTGCCTAACACTTCAGTTTCCTTCCATGGTAACAGGTTTGCAAGCCGTTACTAGAAGAACAGAGTTGGCATGGTTCACATTTCGTTGCGAGGGGATCAGAGTGGGGATGAGTTCATACATCATTACTAGGGGAACAGAGCTGGTATAAGGTAGTTGCAAGGTCAATAAAGTTGGGATAACTCACAGGCCATTGTTGGGAGAACAAAATAGGGAAGCATCGGTACAACATTGCTGGTGACATGGAATTGGAGCAGGGTAACAGGCTGTTGCTGGGAGAACAGAATGGGAATTTGTTCACAGGCCCTTGCTGGGAGAACATTCAGGAGATGGGTTCACAATCAGTTCCAAGGAGAATGGAGTGGAGATGAGTTTCCAGGTTGTTACGGGAGCACATACTGGAGATTGAATCACAGGCTAATGCTTGGAGAAACAAATGGGGATGGGTTCACAAGCAGTTGCTTAGGGAACAGACTGGGGATGGGTTCACTGTCCGTTTCGAGGAGAACAGCGTGGGTTTTGATGTGCAGTATGTTGCGAGGGAAATGCCATGAGGATGGGTTAAATGGGCCATTCAGAGCTGAGTGGAGTGGGAATGTGTTCAGAGGCAGTTGCTCAGGGAACAGAATGGGAATGGGTTGATGGGCTGTTTCTTAGGGAACAACTAGGGGATGGGTTCACAGGCTGTTGCTAGGAGAACAGATTTGGGACAGGTTCACAGGCCATTGCAACAGACGAGTGTGGTAATGAATTTGCAGGCTTTTGCCAGCGAAATAGGGTAAGGATGGGGTCACAGGCCATTGCTCGGGCAACAGCGTGGGAATGCGTTCACAGGCAGTTGCTAGGCGAACACATTCGGGTTGGGTTTAGAGGCCAGTGTTATGAGATCAGAGTTGGAAAGGATTCACATTCCATTGCTATGGGAACAGTGTGAGGATTGGTTCACAAACAGTTGCTAGAGGAACAAAGTAGGAATGGGTTCACAGGCCGATTCCAAGGAAACAGAGTCGGATTGAGGTTACAGCAAGGAGAGTAGAATGGAGATGAGTTCACAGGGTGTTCCTATGAGAATGGGAATCAGAGTGGGAATGGATGGTTGGTAGAGGAACAGAGGTCACAGGCAGTTGCTCAGGGACAGAGTTGTTATGGGGTCACAGACCATTGCTATGGTAACAAAGTTGAGATAGATCAACGGGTCGTTGCTGGTATAAAATGTTGGGGATCGGTTCACAGCCCATTGTTAGGAGAACAGATTTGGAATTTATTCCTATGCTGTTACTGGGAGAACATTCTGGGAATGTGTTCACAGTGCATTGCAAGGAGAACAGATTGGCGATAGGATGACCAGTCGTTGCTAGTAGAATGGTGTGGGGATGCATTCATGTACCGTTGATAAGGGAACAGAATGGGAATTGGTTTACAGGCCGTAGCTAGGGAAACAGAGTTGGGATGGGCTTACAGGCTGTTGCTAAGGGAACAGTGTTCACTTTATTTTCCACAGGTCGTTGCTTGGAGAATATTCTGTGGATGGTTTCACAGCCTGTTGCAAGGAGAACGTAGTGGGAATGGATTTGCAGGCAATTGCTAGGGGAACAGAGTGGGAATGGGGCCCAGGTCATTACTAGGCGAACAGAGTGGGAATGGATTCATAGGGCGTTGCTAGGGAAGCAGACGGGGATAATGTCACCGGTCATTTCTTGGGGAAAGGGTGGGGACGGGTTCACATGCCATTTCGAGGAGAATAGTTGAGGATTGCATTCAGAGGCTTTTGCTCGACAGAGAGGCAATAGAGCCACAGACGTTTCCTGTCGGAAAAGAGCCAGGATGGGTTCACAGTCTGTTGCAAGGCGAAGAGAATGGAACTTTTTCAGAGGCTTTTGATGGGAGAACAGACTTGACGTTTGTAAACAGGCTGTTGGGATCGGTTCACTCTGTGTTGTAAGGACGAAAGAGTGATAATGATTTCACAGTTTGTTGCTAGGAGAACAGAGAGAGGATGTCTTCACAGGCCATTGCGAATGGAATAGAGAGGGAATGTGGTCACAGGCCGTTTCTAGAAAAACAGAGTGGGAATGTGTTCAGAGGCCGTTGCTGGGGTAGTAATGTGGTGATGGGTTGGGAGGTGGTTGCTCGGAGAACAGAGTGTGCATGAGTTTGTAGGCCGTTGCGAGGTGAATGAAGTCAGGTGTGGCTTTGTTAGTCAAGTACAGCATAACCGTGGCCAAAAGAACTTTTGACGAGGATGTGTCTACCGAGGTGGTATGGGCTGAAGTCAGAAACACGAGAGGAGAGTACATACTGTTGGGAGTTTTGTTATAGTCCTTCGGAAAGTTCCAAGGATGTGGAAGTGAGGATTTACAAAAGGATTCTGGGTGGGTGTGAAAGGAACAGGGTGGTCATCATGGAGAATTTAACCTCCCCAACTTTGACTGAAAATGCTATAACTCTAGTACGTCAGATGGATCGGTTTTTGTCCAATGTGTGCAGGAGTGTTTCCTGAAATAGTATGTCGAAGGTCCAACAAGAGGGTCTGGTACTTTGTAATGTACCAAGCCATGTGTTTGACTTAGTGGTAGGACAGCACCTTGGCGAAAATGATCCTAATTTGGTTATGTTTAGTTTAGCGATGTAAAGGGACAGGACATGCCACAGGATAAGAGTTATAGATCGGGAAGGGCAAATATAATGCGATTTGGCAAGACTTAGGAGGCATAGAATGGGGTTGCAAATGCAGGGGATGGGGACAATCGAAGTGTAGAACTAGTTTAAGGAACAGATATTGCGTGCCCTTGGTCGTTATGCCCCTATCAGGCAGGCAGGAAGTGATAAAGTAAGGGAACCATGGTTTACTAAAGAAATTGTACCTCTTCTTCAGTGAAAGAGGGAGGCTTATGTGACGTTGTGATGAGGGGTTCAGATGAGGCAACGGAGAGTTACAGAATAGATGCGAAGTATTTAAAGAGAGAGTTGAGAAAAGCAGGGAGGGGACATGAGCAGTCTTTAGCAGCTGGAATAAAAGAGAACCCTGAAGCTTATGTGATGAATAAAAGGATGGCTAGGATATGAATAGAGTCAGTCAAAGATATAAATGGGAGTTCATGTGTGGACCCTGTGGAGATCGTAGAGGTGCTAAACGGATATTTTTCATCTGCATTCAGTCAGGCAAAGGAGAATATTGTAGAGAAGAAGACTGAGATGCAGACTATTACATGAGAAAGGATTGAGGTTAGTAAGGAGGAGCTGTTGTCAATTCATCCCTTGGGCTGGATGAGATTTATCCATGGATTCTCTGGGAAGCTAGGCAGGAGATGGCGGAACCGTTGACCTTGATTATTTAGTCGTCATTGTCTACAGGTATTCTATCAGAGGACTGGATGATTGCAAATGTTGTGCCGTTGTTCAAGAAGCACAGCAGAGATGACCCAGGTAATTATAGACCTGCGAGCCTTACGTCTGCTGTAGGAAAAAATTTGGAAAGAATTGTAAGGAATAGAATTTATTATCATCTTGCAAGCAACAATATGATTGGAGATAGTAAATATGGCTTCGTCAAGGGCAGGTCGTGTCCGACAAACCTCATTGAGTTTTTTGAGAAGATGACCAAGCACGTGGATGAGAGTAGGCAGTTGACGTGGTGTATATAGACTTCAGCAAAGCCTTTGGATAAGGTTCCACATGGTTGGCTTTTGTAAAATGTGCAGAAGCAAGGGATTGAGGGCGATTTAGCAATTTTAATTATAAACTGGCTTTCTGTAAGAAGCAGCGAGTGGACGTTGATGAAAAATATTCAGGCTGGAGTCTGGTTACTAGTGGTATGCCACAAGGATCTGTTTTGGGGCCACTGCTGTTTGTCATTTTATAACTGAGTTGGATGTAGGCATAGTTGGAAGGGTTAGTAAGTTTGCTGATGACACTAAAGTCGGTGGAGTGGTGGACAGTGTGGAAGAATCTCGCAGGTTGCAGGGGAGACTTGGAGAAACTGCAGAATTGTGCTCAGATATGGGCAAATGGAGTTGAATGCAGATAAATGTGAGGTGACTTGCTTTTGGAAGAATAACAGGAAGGCAGAAAACTGGGTCAATTGAAAAATTCTTGGTAGTGTGGGTGTACAAAGGGATCTTGGTGTCCATGTGCGAGTTTACACCCAGGTTCATAATACTGTTTGGAAGGCATACAGTGTGCTAAATTTTCTTTATAGAGGGGATGAGTTCTAGAGCCGTGATGACATGCTGCAAATGTACAAAATGCTAATGTGGCTTCACTTGTGATATTGTGTACAGGTCTGCTCACCCCATTACAGGAAGGATATGGAAACATTGGAAAAGATGCAGAGAAGATTTACCAGGATGTTGCCTGGTCTGGATGGAAGGTCTTATTTGGAAAGGCTGATGGACTTGGGTCTGTTCTCATGGGAGGGAAAGGGGCTAAGAGGGGATTTAATACAGACATGCAGGATGGCCAGAGGATTAGTGTGGACAGTGAGAGTCTCTTTCCTAGGACTATGACGTCGGCTTGTAAGAGTGGGTCATAGTTGCAAATGGGAGGAGGGGTAACAGGTTTAAGGCAGAAGTCAGAGGCAGGTTTTTTTACTCAGAGAGTGGTAAGGGCATGGAATGTCCTGCCTGCCAACGTAGTGAACTCAGCCACACTAGGGGCATTTAAACGGTCCTTGGATTAGCATATGGATAATGATGGGATAGTGTAGAGGGATAGGCTTAGATTAGTTAAAAGTTGGTGCAACATCAAGGGTCGAAGCGCCTGTTCTGCACTGTATTGTTCTATATTCCAGGATGGATTCAGAGAGCGTTGCCAGATAAACAGAGAAGGGGTACAGGTCATAGTTTGTGGAATAGTGTTAGGATTGGTTTACAGGTCACCGCTAGAAGAGCAGACTGGAAATGGATTCATAGGACGTTAGTATGTGAAAAGTGTGGGGATGGTTTCAAAGGCTGTTACATCGAGAACAAATTTGAGATAGGTTAACAGGCTGTTTTATCCAGCACAGAGTGGAGATGGGTTCACTGGCCGTTGCAGGGGGAAGAGAGCCTGGATGGTGTCAAAGGCAGTTGCTAGGAGAACAGAAATCTGATGAGTTCACAGACTATTGCTAGTGTACTGAAGGTGAAATAGATCGACAGGCTTTGCTGGGAAAACAGGATGGGGGTGGGTTCACAGACCATTACTTGCACAATAGAATGTGAATTTATTCACAGGCCGTTCCTGGGAGATCATTCTGCGGATGAGTTCAGAGTCTGCTGTAAGGAGAACAGCACAGGCATGGATTCACACTCTGTTGCAAGTAGAACAGAGTGGGAATGGGTTCACTGGCCATTGTTAGGGCATTAGAGTCTAGATGTGCTCACAGGCATCCTTCAGAAAGCGGACTAGCGACGAATCAAACTCTTTTCCTGTGGGAACGTCGTGGGAATAGGTTCACACTTTCTTGATAGTACAACACAGTGGTAAGTAGCTAACAGGCCCTTGATGGAAGAATTGACTTTACACAGGGGTTGATAGGGCATTGCTTGGAGAACAGAGTGGTGATAACTTCACTGGCCGTTGCAAGGGAAACAGTTGAGATGGGACAACAGGCTGGGAGAAGAGAGTGGCAACAAGTTCACAAGTAATTGCTAGGAGAAGAGAGTGGCGACAGGTTCACAGACAGTTGCGAGGAGAACAGCGTGGGGATGGCTGGTGCTAGGAGCCAGAGCGTGGCAGTTGCGAGAGGTATTCGGTGTGGATTGAGTCACAGCCCATTGCCAGGAGAATAGAATGAGACTGGGTTCACAGGTCTTTTCTATGAGAACAAAGTAGTGATGGGTTCACAGGAGAACAGAATTAAGATAAGTTTACACTTTGTTGCAAGGAGAGAAGAGTGAGGATGGGTTCACAGTATGTTCCCAAGGACAACAGAGTGAGGATGTGTTCAAAGGCCATTTGTAGAGGAACATGGCTAGGAGGGGTTCACAGGCCGTTGCTGGGGGAACAGAGTTGATCATTCTGTTCTCCCAGGGTCAGTTCTATAAGAGACATTGGTTTCAGTCTGCTCTGCCCTGGATCAGTGAGACACACACTGTGGGGTCAGTCTGTTTGCAGAGATAGCGAGGTCAGTCAGCTCCCCTGGGACCAATGATGCACACACTGTAGGTTCAGTCATGTCTTTCTGAGGTCAGTGTGGTCAGTCTGCTCGCCTCGGGGTCAGTGATACAGACACATTGGACTCAATCTGCTCTCCATGTTATTAGTGATACGGACACAGTGGGGGAGGTATATTCTGTCCGGGGTGAGTGATAAAAGACACAATGAGATCTCTTGGTTCTCACCAGGGTTAATAGTAAAAACAGAGTAGGGTCATTCTCCTCTATCCAGGGTTCGGTGAGAAGACACAGTTGGGTTCAGTTTACTCTCCACAGGTTCAGTGATGCACACACAGTGTGCTCAGTCAGGTCTCCACACAGTCAATGATACTCACACAGTGGAGTCAGTCTCCTCTCCCCATCGTCAGTGATACAGACATAGGTGTGTCAGTCGTTTCTCCATGGTGACAGTGATACAGACACAGCTTCATTAAGTCTGCTTTCTTGGCATCAGTGCTACAAATACGCTTCCAATCGTCATTGACACACACACAGAAAGGTCAGTCTCCTCTCCCCGGTGTCAGTCATACACCAACAGTGGGTTCAGTCTGCTCTCACTGGAGTCAGTAATACATCGACAGTGGGGTGAGACTTTTTTTGTCGTCAGTGATACATACACAGTGGGGTCAGTCTGCTCTCTCTGGGGGCAGTGATAAGGAACTTGTGGGGTCAGCCTACTATCCCCATGGTCAGCGATATAGACACAGTGGGGTCTGTGTGTAAACCACGGTGTAAATCATACAGAGCCACTGAGTTCAGCCTGCTTTTCCTGGTTCAGTAATGAACACACAATGGATCAGACTGCTCTCACCTGGTCAGTGAACAGTTACACAGATGTCAGTCAGCACTCCATTGTGTCAGTAATGCAGACATAGGGATGTCAATCTCCTTTCTCATGGGCACTGACACTGATACAGGGCGGTCAGTCTGTTCTGTCAGAGTTAGTGTTATTGACACAGTGGTGTCTTTTCTTCCCGTTCTCAGTGTTGCAGACATAGTGGAGTCAGTTTTCTCTCTCAGGGGCCAATGTTAAACACACATTGGCGTCAGTCTGTTCTCCTTATTGTCAGTGATAGACCCGCAGTGCGGGCAGTCTCCTCTCCCCGGAGTCAATAATGCAGATGCAGCGGGTGTAATCTGCTGTCCCGGTGTCAGTGACACAGGCACAATGAGGTCATTATGCTCCCAAGACGGTCAGTAATTCTCACAAAATGTTGTCAGTTTTGCTGTCCCCAGGGTCAGTAACACAGACTGAGTTGGTAATTGTGCTACACACAGTACCAGTAATACACACAGTGGCATCAGTCTGCTTTATCCCGTGTCAGTACTGCATAAACAGTGGGGTAAGTCTACTTTCCAAGGGTCAGTGATACCTATACAGTGTGGCGTGTCTGCTCTCCCCAGTGTCAGTGATGTACACAGTGGAGTCAGTGTCATCTCCCCAGGGTCAGTCATGTACACACTGTGGCGTCAGTTAGGTCTCCCTGGGGACAGTACTACAGCCACCGTTGGGTCTGTCTGCTCTCCCCAGGCTCATTGATATAGACACGCTAGTGTCAGCCTGCTCTCCCCAGGCACAGACACAGCGGGGTCAGTCTGCTGTCCCCAGAGTCAGTGATACAGACACTGTAAGGTCAATCTGGTCTCTCCAGGGTCAGTGATGCACACACTGTGGTGTTATTCTGATTTGAAAAATGTGTTGCTGGAAAAGCGCAGCAAGTCAGGCAGCATCAAAGGAGCAGGCGAATCGACTTTTCGGGCATTAGCTCTTCTTCAGGAATGAGGAGGGTGTGCCAAGCAGGCTAAGATAAAAGGTGGGACTTGAGTGGGGGGGCGGGGGGGGAAGGGTGGTGGGAATGCGATAGGTGGAAGGAGGTTAAGGTGAGGGTGATCGGCTGGAGAGGGGGTGGGGGCGGAGTGGTCGGGAAGAAGATTACAGGTCAAGAAGGTGATGCTGAGTCCGAGGGTTGTGACTGAGATAAGGTGGGGGAGGGGAAATGAGAAAGCTGGAGAAATCTGCATTCATCCCTTGCAGTTGGAGGGTTCCTAGGCGGAAGATGAGGTGCTCTTCCTCCAGGCGTCGTGTTGCCATGGTCTGGCGATGGAGGAGGCCAAGTACCTGCATGCCCTTGGCGGAGTGGGAGGGGGAGTTAAAGTGTTCAGCCACGGGGCGTTTAGGTTGGTTTGTGCGGGTGTCCCAGAGGTGTTCTCTGAAACATTCCATAAGTAGGCGGCCTTACTCCCCAATGTAGAGGTGGCCACATCGGGTGCAGCAGATGCAGGAAATGATGTGTGTGGAGGTGCAGGTGAATTTGTGACGGATATGGAAGGATCCCTTGCGGCCTTGGAGGGAAGTGAGGGGGGGAGGTGTGGGCGGAAGTTTTGTCTTGGTAGTGGGGTCTGTTTGGAGGTTGCGGAAATGACAAAGGATTATACGATGTATCTGAAGTTTGGTGGGGAGGTAGGTGAGGACCAGTGGGGTTCTGGCCTGGTGGCGATTGGAGGGGCCGGGTTCAAAGGCAGAGGAGCGGGATGTGGAGGAGATGCAGTGGGGAGCATCGTCAACCACATCTGAGGGGAAATTGTGGTCTTTGAAGAAGGAGGCCATCTGGGTTGTTTGGTATTGGAATTGGTCCTCGTGGGAGCAGATGCAGCAGAGGCGAAGGAATTGGGAATATGGGATGGCGTTTTTACAAGGGGCAGGGTGGGAGGAGGTGTAATCTCTGTGGGAGTCAGTCGGTTTATAGTAAATGACCGTGTTGAGTCGGTCGTGCGAGATAGAAATGGAGAGGTCTAGGAAGGGGAGGGAGGAGTCTGAGACGGTCCAGGTAAATTTGAGGCCGGGGTGGAAGGTGTTAGTAAAGTGGATGAACTGTTCAACCTCCTTGTGGGAGCACGAGGTAGCGCCGATACAGTCATTGATGTAGCGGAGGAAAAGGTGGGCGGTGGTGCCAGTGTAGCTGCGGAAGATGGACTTTTCCACATATCCAATGAAGAGGCAGGCACAGCTGGGGCCCATGCGGATGCCCATGGCTACTCTTTTGGTTTGGAGGAAGGGTGAGGATTGGAAAGAGAAGTTGTTCAGAGTGAGGACCAGTTCAGTCAGTCGAAGGAGGGTGTCAGTGGATGGGTACTGGTTGGTTCGGTGGGAAAGGAAGAAGTGGAGGGCTTTGAGGCCTTCATGATAGGGGATGGAGGTGTATAGGGACTGGATGTCCATAGTGAAGAAAAGGCATTGGGGGCCGGGGAAGCGAAAATCATGGAGGAGGTGGAGGGCGTGGGTGGTGTCCTGAATGTAAGTGGGGAGTTCTTGGACTAAGGGGGACAGGACCATGTTGAGGTATGCAGAGATGAGTTCGGTGGGGCAGGAGCAGGCTGAGACAATTGGTCAGCCGGGGCAGTCAGACTTGTGGATTTTGGGCAGGAGGTAGAAACGGCAGATGCGGGTTTGTAGGACTATGAGTTGGAGGCGGTGGATGGGAGATCCCCTGAGGTGATGAAGTTATGGATGGTCTGGGAGATGATGGTTTGATGGTGGGAGGTGGGGTTATGGTCAAGGGGGCAGTAGGGAGAGGTGTCCCCGAGCTGGTGTTTAGCCTCAGAAATGTAGAGATCGGTGTGCCAAACTACCACCGCACCTCCCTTGTCAACCCTCAGACTCAGCACCACCTTCTTGACCTGCAATCTTGTTCCCGACCTCTCCGCCCCCACACCCTCTCTGGCCTATCACCCTCACCTTAAACTCCTTCCACCTATCGCATTTCTAACGCCCCTCCTCGAATTCCCTCCTCCCTACCTTTTATCTTAGCCTACTTGGCACACCCTCCTCAGTCCTGAAGAAGGGCTTATGCCCTAAACGTCGATTCTCCTGCTCCTTTGATGCTACCTGACCTTCTGCGCTTTTCCAGCAAAACATTTTTCAGCTCTGATCTCCAGCATCTGCAGTCCTCACTTTCTCCTAGGTTATTCTGATCTCCCTGGGTTCAGTGATATAGAAACAGTGGGGTCAGTCTGCTCTTAACCATGGTGAGAGGCAGATATGTTGGTCAGGTTGTATGATTTCCGGGTGCTGGTGTTGAACTGGAGTGAACAAAGTGCTGCAGAGTGATATCAACGTGTTTCATCCCTCCATCAAACTCATCATGGACTGTTCTTTATTATTTGTCTCATTCTTCGACACATGAATCTCCATCAACGTGGGGACCACAGCACCTCACTCTACTGCAAACCCAGGGATAACCTCACGATGCTACACTTGTCTAGATTCTACCCTAAACATATTAAAACAGCCATCCCCTATGGACAAGCCCAACACATACGCATGGTCCGTTCAAATGAGGAGGAATGTGATGAATATTTGGACATGCTCAAGGTTACCCTCTTACAAGCGAGGTTCGATGCTCAACTGATCAACCGCCAGTTCTGACGTACCACAGCAAGAAACTGTAATGACCTAATTAGGAGGCAGACACAAGCTTCAACCAGTAGCGTACTTTGTGTTGCCCAGTACTTACCGGAAGCTATGTCATGTCCTTCTCAGCCTGCAACACATTATTGATAAGGATGAGCACCTCGGCAATACCTTCCCCACTCCTTCACTTCTTGCCTTTAAACAACACCAAACCTCAAACAGATCATTGTTCACAGCAAACTGCTTGGTCTTCAGGACAACACCATATCACCCTGTCACAGCAGACTCTGCAAAACATGTCGGAGAGTCGACACATATACCACCATTACATGTGTGGACACTGCCATGTACGCGGCAGGTACTCATGGGACTCAGCAATATTTTCTACATCATGCGCGGCAGGCATGTATACCCTCAGGCATGTACATTGATAAAAACGAGCAGAGTCTGCGACAATGGCTGAGTGGACACTCACAGACCTATACACCATTACACTCACACACATGCACACATTCTCCCACAGACTCTCACATCCCCTCACACGCACCTATCTGAATACACACATTCGGTCTCCCCTGCACACACAGTCAGACAAACATGTACATGTTTGTGGGGTGAATTTGTACTTGCAGAATTGCATTTTATTTTGTCCAAAAACTGCATAAGTCTGTGTAAAATTCTGTAAATCGCATTTTAGAAATCGAATCAGTCTGACCTAACATCAGGACACTGACAAACCTAAACTTCAACCGACAACCTACATTATTTGAGCTCAAATATATTGTCAAAAGCTATCTTGAAAATGTGTTAAAAACGATCTGGGGTTACATATGAAGGAACCGAATCTAAAATGACCATTCTTAGAGATGAAAGACTCTAGCTAAATTTGTTCAACATTACATTCCATGACTGCAAATCCATTTCTATAAATTCTGTGTCACATGATTCTCTCCACAACCAACCCTTAAAGAAGTTGCGCTTCGAAAGCTAATGCCTCCAAATAGACCTGTTGATTATAACCTCTTGTTGTGTAGTTTTTCACTTGGTCAGGATTGTCCTATGTTTTGAAGCAAGGAAAGAGTGTAGGGGGCGAGGATGTTACAGGAAAAGAACAGTTATAAAAGTTATGATGATTAAAGGCACTGATCTACGAGAAATATTGCAGAAACAGAGAGGAAGCACAGAACAAGAAGATCCCACTCTTCAATATCACCTCATAAGAGCCCAACTTTCACCTCTGTAGTACTGATCCTCACTAAAACAGCGCAGAACTGAATTGGTAACTGTGAACTTCCTATGCTGTCTTCGGACGGGTCAGTACAACAGAAGTGAAAGTTGGGCTCTTATGAGGGGCTAATGATTGAGTCTGGGATCTTTCTGTGCTGTGGTCCCCCTTCAGCTCTTGTATCGATGTCATGCCTTGTGAGTTCATGTTTCGAGACCCCTAATTGCTCTCTGCTGTTCTCACACGAATGATCTTACCTCGCTGCAGGATTTATTGTTGGCTACAGAGCTTCCTGCGGCTTGTCTCTCTGCCTGATCATCATCTTCAATGAGGTAACCTACGAGAGAGAGTTGGGAATTCGGTTGAGTCAGGAACTTCCTGAGTGCCTACAGAAGACAGAAAAAAAAAGACAGATTCAGAAATTAGGCTGATGCAGTGTGGATAACTTATACAAAATCCCTGAATCCTATAGTGAGCTGAAACCACAGGCTCCAACCCTGACCTGTGCTCTCTCTGGAGTGGGGAATTCTGTTAGTTCAGGATCTGAAGTAACTGTAAAAACGAGAGGCGCTGACAGTGTTTAGCCATTAGTCTTATGCAGTGAGGGATACCACATGAGAAAGATATTGGGTGACACCATCAGAGCGTGGGATGATTTTAGAATCATACAGTTGTGTACAAAGAAGCGATTTTGTTTCATGGTGCACTTATATCAGTACTCAGAGATGAAAAGCCTACACGCAGGCGAAGTGAAGGCCTAGCGATTTTATAGTGAGACTATTTACACAAACACTCATGTTCTGGGGGCCAAGGTCAAATCTCATCGTTGCAAATGGTGAAATTTAAATTAAATGATGTTTAATAATATTTAATTTACAATCACTGATATAAATCACTGCTAATGTTACACAACATCCATCCGACTCACACAGCTGCTTTGGGGAAGGACATCTGCTATACTCAACTGAATATGACAGATTATGATTCCATACAAACAACAAAACTGCCCTATGAAATGGCCTTGCAAGCCATTTAGTTCAAGGGGTGGGCAGGCAATACTGACCAGCCAGAAACACTTACATCCTATTAGCGAAGAATAAAAAACAACTGGAACCATGCTGGGCAAAGTGCCTGGCCAATTATATCAGTAGGTTTATGGAAAAGGCTTTAAACCGACAGAGAGGTTGTAGAGACAGGGCTAAGGTGAAAGTAGATTTCTAAATTCATAGAGGAAAGGTGAAGTATTGGAACAGCATGGGCATATGACTGAAGACAGGCAGAAAGGAAACAGGAAGGGACAAAGTTTAACGAAAACTGTACGTCAGAGAATAGGTTTGTGACAGGAAATAGTGAGAAAAAGTAAATTATAACGTTTTGCTTTTAATGCACAAAGTATCTGCAATAAGACAGATGGACGTATCACATGATTTACTCACCAGAGAGAAATTGTTACACGTTGAACAAAAGGAGGAAGATAAAATTCAACGGTACACAACCTTACGGGGACTCAGGCAGAATGGCAAAGCAGGATGGGTAACCCCGACAATAATGGTTAACAGGAATTTCAGAGATAGCATTTGGCCTCAGATTGTGAAGTAGAACAGTTATGAATGCAAATTCGTGGTCATAAAAGTGTCAAAACAGAAGTGAGAGAACAGCTTTTTAGGCTGCCTAACAAAATTCCATTGTTCATCTCTGTATTAAACAGGAATTCATTGGAATTTGTAACAAAGGCGGTATGATAATTTTGGGAGACTTCAATCCTCATTAAATCTGGGGCAATCACATTGGCAACAGTTTTTTTTTTATCGAAGAGGAGGTCAGAGAATGTTTTTGTCAGTGTTTCTTTGAAAAACACATTGTGCGACTGGTTAGGGTTGTAATTATATCAGATAGACCGTTGGGTGATGAAGTTGAGTGAATAAGTAATGTCACATCGACAAATCCTCCGGGTAATTGTGATAAAGTGGATTTTGAAAGCATTATGAAGTTTGAAAGTGACAACACAAATGACAAACAATAATCAGAAACGGAAACAAAGCCAATTACATCGGTTTGAGAGTGAACTACCCAGACAAACAGGGGAAACAGACTGAATTGTTTAACTGTAAATCAACGGTAGGAAACATTTGAAGGAACTGCGCAAAATATTCAACAAAATTATCCTCCATTGAAAGAGGTATAACAACTGCAAGAAATTTCCAACTGTCCCTCACACAGGGTGTAAAATATCAGAATCAATTATGACAGGCGGAAAAGACCACCAAGGAACTCAAAAATTTGAAGAACATGAGGGTTTAGGAACAGTCAATGGACTACCAAGATACTGGATATGTTAAAGAGATTGGAAGGCGCTCCGAGCAGGAGGAATGCCGTATTAAATGGAAATATTGTCAGGCTTTAATGCGACGTAGGAACAGGGAGAATTAAAGATGCTGGAGGTGGTGAGAGTGTTATAATGTGTGGGACAATGTGAGAACTGCAGGTGCTGGAGTTCGGAGTACAGAATGTCATGCTGGATAAGCACAGCTGGTCAGGCAGCCTGACTTTCCTTTGTGCAGACGTGAATAAAAATGCAACGAATTTTGTTCACCCTGTGACCGCATTTCCCTGATAGCGATTAGATAGAAATCACAAGTCACAATGCATATACCTTTATTGCAGGTACATTGGGCATTCAAATGAAAACAACCTGTATTTTCTTTTTAAATTGCTTGTCAGAAACCTATTTACCGATGTACTATATTAGTTAAATGCAATCTCTTCCTGTTTCTTTCTGCTTGTCTTCAGCCATATCCCTATTGTATTCTGCTATTCCAAACTTTTTCTTTGGACTTGGGAATTGCCTTTCACCCGAGCCCTGTCCCTCCTCATCAAGTTCAGTTTAAAGCACTCTGCATAATCCTGGTCATATTATTGACCAGGGCACTGGCCCCAGTACTGTACCAGTGGAGCCGATCCCAGTATAATAGCTGAATTCTCGCTGGCTAGTAGTGCCCGCTGAATCATAGCCACTACATCTGACACTGTTGTTTGATTCCGAAATCTTCCTGCACCCGGGTTGTATCACTCAGTATTTTTTCACTCTGTGTGTCGAATTGCTGTCTGTCTGTACCTCTTGCTCTTGGGGCTGACCTGAGGTCCTGAGTCAACTGAATTATCCACTCCAGAGAGACGCAGCAGCACATGTCAGGGATGGAAACTGGCTTGTCCAGATTTCTGTTGGGTTCAGTACAATTCTACACGAGTATACCTCACTGCATTGGTCTAATTTCTGAGTCTGCCTACTTGTCTGTCTCCTGTAGGAAATCAGGATGTTCCTGCGTAATCAGATTTCCCAACTCCTGTCTCGTCCATCACCTCATTGATTTTGGTTGATCAGCCAGAGAAATGGAGAGTGAGATCTGGAGCCTTCAATAAACCCTGCACCCGGTAAAGATCATGCACATGCACAGTAAACAGCACAGGGTGAAGTTAGTGCACATCTATATTCAGACCCAAAATACATGACATATATATAGTGCTAGACAAGAAACAGCAAAATGCTAGGCTGCATAACCACCATCTTGTTAGGGTCCTGCTTTCACCCCTGCTGTTCTGGTCTTCACTGAGACAGCACAGGTGATCCCAGGCATCAAACCTGACCCAAGCTCTATTGCAGGATCGCTATAATACCCTCCAGTCCATATCACTTTGCAACCTTCTCTAGTTCAAAGAATGCTCCCTATGTCTGTCAGCTTCTCCAATCCCTTTAACATAATACCTAAATTTCTCGAGCAAGTACTATCTTTCTTTAACTCTGTAAGCCGCAACAGTCCTGTCTATTTTTGCAAGTTCCTCCTACCAATATAAACCTCCATTTCTGTGTATTTGTCTCTAAGCCCTTTTTCCATCTCTACCAGGGTAATCTTCTCCAGCCCCTACAACCCTTCTCATCTGTGAAAAGTTCTTCACTCCCTTGTTTGTCCTGATCTGTGTAATCCTTCCACATCTGAAATATTTGCAGCAATGTCACTATCTATGAATCTCACTATCTGTCTCACCTACCAAGGAACTCCCTGCCTTAGTAACTTCCTCGAGCTATTAAAATCCTCATTGTCTGTGGATACCATCCAGTGCTAGCCTCCTTGTCATGTAATTTTGTCCCTACAATCCTAATGAACAATATAAACTCCAACTGCCTCTCAAACACACTCAATCTCTGTCAACTGTGCTGGTCACTACTATCCTCCCTTTTTTATGCAACCTTCTACAATCAAGACAAATCTTTATGCGTTTAACATCTTCCCCATTTGGCTACACTATCTATTTCCATGACCTTCATGAGCTGCCATTATTCTCCCTGTGACTGTCACGCTGTTGCATCCCTACATGCCTTCATTTCTCTGCAAAGTGCTATCATTCTTAAAACCCTCCTGTCACTAGTTCCAACCTCCATAGGTCTCCCAGTCTCTGTAAACTCTCTTTCAGTTACTACAGCCCTCTGTATCACTAACTCTACCAGTCATAACAATATTAGAGTATTGGGTGAAAGCAGGAAGAGTTAGATGATCAGTTGTGATCATATTGAATGGTGGGGCAGACTCGTGTGACCAAATGACTGACATCTGCTCCTCTTTCCTGTGTTTCTCTGAAAACCCATCGTCTCCATAACCTCTTTCCACCTCTTATTTCTAAACTCATCCTTCAAATCCTAGATCACTACACATTCGTCAACCCTGCTTCAATAACCTCTAACCCTCCTAACTTCATTTTGTTGTGAAACGTTCCCCAACACTGTAACATAATATCTTAAATTGTCTAAATCCCTCCCTATCTTTGTGTGCTCCTCCCATTCCTCCAACTGTCCCTTTCTTTGGAACATCGTCCTGCACCTTGAAACCTTCTGACGGCTGAAACCTCTTCAGACACTGCACTTTTTCTATTTCTGTTACTTTCCCTTCCTCTTAGAAACCTCCTTGACTCTATGATCCCCTGCAGTCTCTGAAACCCTTCCTGAAGCTCTAACTACCAACTGTTTCCACAACTCTCCCTATATGAACAAAGAGACTTTGGAGTGCAGGTTTATAGCACCTTGAAAGTCTAGTCACAGGTAGATAGAATAGTGAAAAAAGCTTTGGTATGCTTTCCTTTATTGGACAGAGCATTAAGTAGAGGAGCTGGGAGATCATGTTGCAGCTGTGCAGGACATTGGTTAGGCCACTGTTGGAATACTGCATATAATTCTGGTCTCCTTTCTATTGGAAACTTGAAAGGGTTCAGAAAAGATTTGCAACAATGTTGCCAGGGTTGGAGGATTTGAGCTCGAGGGAGAAGTTAAATAGGCTACAGCTGTTTTCCGTGGAGCACTGGAGGCTGAGGGGGTGACGTTCTCGAGATTTATAAAATCATGAGGGGCATGGATAGCATAAATAGACAAAGTCTCTTCCCTGGGGTGGGGGAGTCCAGAAATAGAGGGCATAGGTTTAGAGTGAGAGGGGAAAGATATAAAAGAAACCTAAGGGACAACCTTTTTCATGCAGATGGTGGTACGTGTATGAAATGAGGTGCCAGGGGAGTAGTGGAGGCTAGTGTAATTGCAATATCTAAAAGACATCTAGTTGGGATTTGAATAGGAAGGATTTGGAGGGATATGGTCCGGGTGCTAGCTAGTGGGACTAGATTGATTTGGGATATAGGGTCAGCATGGACAATTGGACTGAAGGACCTGTTTCCATGTTGTATCTCTATGACTGTTTGAGTGCATATTTCCCTTCCTACGGCTGTAAACAACACCAGCTGCAGCAATTCGTACTGGCTTTGTAACACTGGTCAGGCCCTTTCCACTTTCTGTAACATTCTCACCACATCCAACATCTTCAACCTTTCCTGTTCCTAACTAGAGGAACATTAGAGTCCAACAGCTCTCCTTCTGCAAGTAGACTCCTTGCAATACACTTAAAATCACCGTCCATATTTTGGTCACCCTCTGTCTGCATCTAAAATGCTAGATTTGTTAAGAATGGTTAGTTTTTTTTATTTGCAGTCTTCTAAGCTCCTCTTATTCGAATTTGATCATTTACGACCTGAATTTTCACCTTTTGTTCTCCCTGTAACCACGTCTCTCTGGTGACTAAATCGCATTTACCTGTGTGTCACAGGTTCATCTATCTTATTGCAGATACTTTGTCCATTCAGAAAAGAATATTTTGTTTTACATTTTAGCGCAATTTCCTATCGCAAGCCCATTTGCTGAGGTACAGTATTACTTATATTCTGTTCCTTCCTGTTCCTTTCTGTTTGACTTTGGCCAGTTCGCCATGCTGTTCTGATGCTTCACTTTTTCTCTTTGAATTTGGAAATCTCATTTCACCTGAGCCCTGTCCCTGCATACTCTCTGTCAGTTTAAAGCCTTGTCCATAAATTTACTGACATTGTTTATCAGGACACTGATACCCGTATAGTTCCAATTAGTTTTTATTCACTTGTGGGATATGGTTGCCTGCCTAGACAGCTTTTATTGTCAACCCCTCCCTCAGGAATCTTCTTCATTTTGTGCAATGCTCCCGAGCTGTCCATCCGTCTCCAGTCCCTATTGCTGTTCCTAATGCACCTTATTCTTAAATTATTCCCCCAATTTTGTTCTCCAATAAAAGAGAAAGCATCTATCAGCTATCACTAGCTGTACTGTCATAAAGATATTATATAATTAATATCAACATCTCTCATTCGCATGCCCAACCTGTTCATCATCCATAATTCCTTCATCCTAAAACGAATAAAGAGAAACGAATTTGAAAAAATTCGAACTCAGATATGTTTTATTTTCATTTCAGGGAATTGGAACTACATACATTGTGTCAGATGTGATCGCAGCAACACCCTGTAGAGGTAGAAAAAACATCCCCAGCGCCATACCAGTTTCCTTTGCAATAAACAGCATCATTCTCTTTGCTTTCCAAATCAACCGCTATATCTGTAGATGAAATTAATGTGATTCGTGGAACAGGACACACAAATCCTTCTGTGCCACTGATATTTGTGTTCTCTCTCCAGCTTTACAATTTACTGTTATTTTATCATTTCCCTGAAGCACACACCTCCCATCACCCAGTTTGTACTATTTTTTTGCTAACGGTTTGCTCACTAACCTTTCCTCTCTGTATTCAATTGCTGATGCTCTGCCTCCACTTGACCTCGTATTGGATGACTATTCTGATGAATTAGCAAATTGAAAACCAATCTATTCAGCCCATTTATCAAAATCATTATTCTAGCTACTAAATCGTTCATGACCTCACACTGATACGTGAGAAATTCGACTAGTTCCAGCTTTCCAACCTGAAAATCAGTAATTTTCCCTATTTCGTATTTTCTGCTTGCTGTGCAGGACTCCCCTGATCCTGTGTAACACCCGAGAAATGTTGCTATGTGTGCTATGTGTTGGTTGCCAGATGTATCTGAGCATAGAAACACTCAATTACGCCATTTGCTACCCGATGATTAGATAGATGCAGTATTGTTAATGATCCCGATCCTTGAGAATTCAAAAGACGAGCATAGAATATAGACAAACATTCGAATAGAACGCTGCACAGTTAAACATGTTGTCTTTCAGATGCAGCAATTAATCTACTATGACCTATCAATCAGGTGTTCAATTTTCAACAGAAACGTATTGAGGAGGATGGAAAGTTTCCCATTATCCTGGTTAACGTGTCCCTTTAATAACATAACCAATAAAGATAATCTTCATCAGTGTAACGACACGGCGGTGAATCTTTCTGTTAATTAAACTAAGCACCAAAAAAACTCATCTCGCCTCATAACCTGATAAAATATGAGTGACAGAGAACTCCGAAATTCCACTATTTAAATAAAAATATACCAATTTATTCTTTAACTCTGAAGTGAACATTAAACAACAAATTTTCACGCAGAAATCATGCCTTTCTGTCAACTGCTTGTTATCTGCCTCCAACTCTATAATATGTTGTTCTGATAAAATGCTTCTGAGAGTTACATCAACTTAATTTCAAAACCATGCAGCGGCGGTATTTGTCAGTGTGTGTCTTCTTTCCACTGAAGATCTTCCTGGGTTTTCTTTTATTTACTGTGAATATATTTCAAATGAAAAAGGTACATTTGAAAGAGAGTGTTTTCGAATGGCAGTCGTTCTCGACGGCAGTTAATCTATGTCAATGATAATTAGTCTTTGTCTGACTATCAAATTGCCTTTTATTTAACGCCCAAAAATCGGATCATCTCATTGGTTTAAAGTCAGTAAATTCAAACTCGATTGGGCTTCAGTATTCTGGGGCCTAATTTAAACTGATTGGTTCAATTCGAATTGTTGTCAAAACAGCAACCAAATCAGGTATCTATTTCATAGCCAACTGGTTTGTCCAATGTTCTCAATACAGTCAACATATCCTGGTATTGGGTATAAGTCATATTTTGTTACAGCGTTGACCATTCAATAGTCCCTTCAGTTTGGGAACTACCACGATTGGCGAACTCCACTCAGTGTGACTCGGCTTAATCATATCTTTTAGGAGAAAGTGAGGACTGCAGATTCTGGAGATCAGAGCTGAAAATGTGCTGTTAGAAAAGCGCAACAGGTCAGGCAGCATCCAAGGAAACGTCGATTCTCCTGCTCCTTGGATGCCGCCTGACCTGCTGTGCTTTTCCAGCAACACATTTTCACCTCAATTATATCTTTATTGAGCATCACATCCACTTCCTTCTGGACTTGTGCGACTCTGAAAGGATTAAGATTATAGGGGTGCTGTTTTATTGGAACAGCTTTCCCTACTTCCACCTCATGCACAATAGTATGAGTCCTCCACATCTTATTCCTGCATATGTGTTCATACTGCTGCAACAAACCTTTCAACTGCGTTCTGTACTCCTGAAACAGGTAGTTCACTAACCTATTCCATTACTCGTGGACTTCCTTATTGTTTAACAGATTTTGAGTTATATCAAACTCCACGACATCTGGTCTTGCTTTTTCACTCTGCAGTGTAGTAACTCACACTGTTCCTGAAGTTCCTGCTCTCTATTACAATAAGGTTTAATGACATACCAGAAACTGTTTTTTTTTGTCCGAGGTCCTTACCAGAAGTGTACCTAAATCAACTTTTTTCTCATGATGATAGCAACCACTTAACTTGGTTTTCAGGGTTTCTCCTACCATTGCTAACAATATTAATGCGGCAAAAACAATGACTGCAGATGCTGAAAACCAAATACTGGATGAGTGGTGCTGGAAGAGCACAGCAGTTCAGGCAGCATCCAACGAACAGCGAAATCGACGTTTCGGGCAAAAGCCCTTCATCAGGAATAAAGGCAATGAGCCTGAAGCATGGAGAGATAAGCTAGAGGTCATATTAATGCATCAACCCCACGGGAAGTCGTCGGAAATTCAGAGTTTTTATTTACTACGTGCTTCTTTATAATCCTGAGACCTCTTCAGATGCGGTTCAGCTAATTCAGCTACATCTCCTTCTCCTTAATATCTCCTTCTCGTCAGATATATAATCAAAGTGTGAGATCTTCGACTTCAATCCTGTCAATTTCACGCTAATTCATTTCAAAGTCCCTCTCATTTCATGTCTGATCATGAACTCAAACGAAGCAAATTGAGTAGATTCATTTGGGGCATCTCTAATGGCAAACAATGCAAATGGAACAAATTATAATAATCATTCAGGTAATCTTGCCCGTATGCTCATTACATGGTCTTCATGGTCCGATTCCAGCTTTGTCAACCTCCCTCGGATTCAGGATGAAACGTACTTGATTTAAAGTGCTACATGCCATAGCTATCCATGACGTCCTTAAACAGGCTAGCAGTAAAATTAGACCCTTGGTCTTATTGAATCACTATGGGTAGCGCATATGACGTGAAGGAAGATGCTAACTCATTTTCCGCCCTTTTTACCTTAATATTCGTAATGAAGTTGCCTCTGGACATCTGGTAGAAACATTCATTTTGGTTAGCAAATACTGGTTCCTCCTTTTAGATTTAGGAAGGGGATCTACACAATCAATCATAACCTGCATGAAAAGTTTTTCAAATGCGGGAATTGGCAACAAAGGTTCTCGTTTTATTACTGCCTGTGCTTCCCTACCATTAAATATGTATGACACGTACAGCAAAAGGTAACCGCATCCTTGCATATTCCAATCCGGTAGAAAACTTTTTGCATCTTTGCCGAGGTGATACTTACACTTAAGTGATCTCCTCCTCGGAATTCATGTGATACCCATAAGAGTTCCTATCTGTAGACAACACAATCTGGTGCACTTCTGCCCATTTCTCTCTGCACTAACCTTCCATCGACTCATTTTCCGAGTGTGTATACATATATGGCAGTCTCTTCTTTCTCTTGTAAGGTTCATTAGCCTTTCAGGACTAATCACTTCTGCATGACCCTCTGCCTGTTGGTTTTGGCAGCACAATTGCATGAAACAGGGCATCTGCTATCTGATCCTTAGCTCCTTCATCTTTCTGTTTATACTTTTCTTCTTAGTGTGACGGATGATAGTGGGATCTTGCTACTGCACAGTCTGGAAAATTTTCAAGGTATTTCTCTTTAAACCCCTGAGTTCCCTGCTCTTCCCTTGGCTTAACCACAACAATGGGTGTCAATCCCAGCTCAGATACTGATAAATCGTTCCCAGGTTTAAAAAAACCCTGCATTTCTGGAAATAACACTCCATCAATCACTCCCACTGCTTCTTCGCCAATCTTAATTTGGCATTCCAACCTGATCTTACATAGGACAACGCTAAACTTCTGCCCATCTATTGCACAAATTAACACTCTCTCGAGTAACAGGTCAGTAAGAGTGCAAATACTTTCGCATCGTACTATTAGAGACTGATTAGATTCTATATCTCTCGAAATTAATACTTCTTTCTCTTCTCCACCTGTTCTTTCTGAGTAAACTTTACTCGCAGAGGGGAATACATTACAGAGATCAAGCACCAACTCGACATCCAGCCCTGCCTAATCTGTTCATTCTCCTGCAGTTCCTAAACTTTTCTTGGGGTTTCCTTGTTACTTTCACTAATGCCTTAGCCTCTTTTTCGACGTCCTTTCCCACAGTGCCTGTCTTTAACGACTGGCACTTTGTGTATACGTGTCCCACTTTGCTACAGTCTATTGGGCTTCCTTTTGTGCTCTACTCTTTATTTTTCACGTTAGAATCTCCCATTCGCCCAATTTCAATCCCTCAAAAAATGACATACTTACTAGAAGCTCAACTTTTCCTGATGCACCAATACCTATTCATTTGCCATATTTGCTGCTTTTCGAAATTCTTGAAGTTTCTGTTCACCCATATGAAATTTTATCATCTCTGGAAGTGAGTTTTTAAGCTCCTCCAGCAGAATAGTCTCTGTTGGAGTTTTGTAGGTCTTATCTGTTTTTAAGGCCTGCACTCATTTAACAAAGCTATTATTTTAACCCTTTTGAGCTCAACATAAGTCTGACATGGTTCCTTCTTTCTGTTTCTGAACCGTTGATTTCCACTTCTGGTACTAATTCATAAGCACTCGAAATAGCCTGTTTGACATCTACATGATCTCTTTACCCCTCATCTGACAGCGCTGCAAATACGTCACGAGCTCTGCCTATCAGCTTAGATTGAACTAGCATTGCCCGCAAGGTCTCTGACCCCTCCATCTGCCTAGCCAGTTTTTCAAATGAAATGAAGAAGTATCCGACATCTTTTTTCATCAAAATGTAGGAGAAAGTGAGGACTGCGGATGCTAGAGATCAGAGCTTAAAAATGTGTTGCTGGAAAAGCGCAGCAGGTCAGGCAGCATCAAAGGAGAAGGAGAATCGACGTTTCGGGCATAAGTCTTGAAGGCTTATGCCTGAACAGTCGATTCTCCTTCTTCTTTGATGCTGCCTGACCTGCTGCGCTTTTCCAGCAGCACATTTTTAAGCTCATCAAAATGTAGCAATGTTTAACATATTTTTGTATCACTACTTTTTCTCTTAATTTCCATATTATTAATTTGATTTTCCTGATTAATTTTCAAGTTCTGAAGTTCAAGTTCTCTCTACCTTGCTCTTTCTTCTCACTCTTTCTCTCCTTTGTCCCTCTCTTTGTTCGTACCTTTCTTCTCTCTCTTTGTTTAGCTAAGAACCTTGTCTCCCTTTTGTTTTCCCCTCTTTTTCTTTCTTCTCTCTTGCTCTTTCTTCTCTCTCTCTCTCTCTCTTTCGTCTCTCTCTTTCTCTCAGATTTTTCCCTGTCTTTATTGTCAAGCTCCATTTTCCTCAATTGTAATTTAAGTTGATCTACCTCTAGTGCACTTGTATGTTTCACTGACACAAACTAACTGAGTGACTAACTCCCTAACAATTTCAACTTTACTTCTGAAACTAATTAAACCGAATTCTAACCTATTTGCTGATTCTAAAGATATGACCCTTTACTGTCTTTATAAACTTTTCTTGCTAATTTGCGAATCATCTTCAAACTTCTGGACCTCTAGCAATTTTAATAGCCAGTTCTCTCACGTTTAACTTAACCAACAACAGCCAAATAAAATTAAATAAATTGCCTCACATACGTTTTGTTTTAAAGGTTTGTTTTGAAGACCTCTCTTCTGAGGCCAAGACATTGTGTCATGTAAAATACCAAGAGACTGTCAGACGTTCCACATTCTCAAACACACATAAATAACATACTAACGTAGACACACTGAGGCGCGTATTTACGTTGACAAGGGAAACCTGTCAGTATTTCTCTTGCTTCGTGGCGAGTCTGTCACTATTTTACGCGCTCTGAATAGTGTGTGTCAGCATTTCTGTATATCATTCGGCGGTGTGTCATTATTTGACTGCATTTTCAGGGAGTATGCCAATGTTTCTGACGCCCTGTAGCGAGTATGTAAATATTTCACTTGTTCACACCAGTGAGTATGTTAGTATGTCAAGTTGTTCCGTGTGGAGTGTAACTGTAGTAAATGTTCACTGCTTGCAGATATCAAACTTGGAAGTATTGAAAATTATGTGGAGGATATTGTGGAACTCCAACAGAGCAGCAAGCAGTTGGTGCATTGTTCAAGTATATGAAAAATGAGGATCAATGCAAAGGAATGGGAGATGATGTCCTTTGCTAGAAAGACATTAAAAATATTACTAAATAGGCTGTACTATTGTAAATGAACTGCAGCAGCAGATTGTCCTGTGTGGAAATAAGCACAGATTATTTCAGGTGTCAGGACAAGTGGGTAGCCGCAGCTTCTTCATTCAGCAGCAATCAGACATTCCCATCGTCTTCTGGACTCCACGTAGGAAAAGAAGGGAAGTCATCCCGGATAAAAGCTGTCTCCTGCACAGACGGTTCAAAATCCCCTCCCGCTCCCCACTCCCCACCTCTGACCAAACACTTCAAAGTCTCCCGTGTGTACAGAGAGCAATGGGACCATTGGAAACATCATGTAGCAGGCCATCTGGGAGATGAGTCGAGCTTAGTGGTGCTGGAAAAGCACAACTGTTCAGGCAGCATCTGAGGAGCAAGGAAAATCGACGTTTGGAGCTAAAGCCCTTCAACAGGGTGGAAGGCAGGGAGCCTCCAGGGTAGAGAGATAAACGGGAGAGGATGGGCTGGGGACTAGGTAGCAAAGAATACAATGGATGGATGGGGGTAGGGATGAAGGTGATGGGTCAGAGAGAAGGATGGAGGTGATAGATGGGAAGGAGGATTCGAATCCTCCTATTTTATCCCGACGAAAGGGGTAGCCATGGGCACCCGTATGGGCCCCAGCTATACCTGTCTCTTTGTCGGCTATGTAGAACAGTCCATCTTACGTTGTTACACCAACAGCACTCCCCACCTCTTCCTCCACTACATTGATGACTGCATCAGCGCCACCTTGCGCGCCCGTGAGGAGGTTGAGCAGTTCATCAACCTCAACAACACCTTCACACCATAGAACACACCAGATGGCCTCCTTCTTTAAAGATCACAATTTCTCTTCCCACGTGGTTGAAGATGCCCTCCAATGCATCTCATCCACATCCCACACATCCACCTGCAAACCCCACTCCTCCAACTGTAACGAGGACAGTATCCCCCTAGTCCTCACCTTCCACCTTACCAACCTTCGCATAATCCGCATCATTTGCTGACGTTTCCACCACCTCCAAACGGACCCCATCACCAGGGATATATTTCCCTCCCCACCCCTTTCTGCATTCCGCAAAGACCGTTTCCTCCGTGACTACCTGGTCAGGTCCACACCCCCATCAACGACACGGTGGCACAGTGGCTAGCACTGCTGCCTCATAGCGCCAGAGACCCGGGTTCAATTCCCGCTGCAGTCGACTGACTGTGTGGAGTTCGCACATTCTCCCTGTGTCTGCGTGGGTTTCCTCCGGGTGCTCCGGTTTCCCCCCACAGTCCAAAGATGTGCAGGACAGGTGAATTGGCCATGCTAAATTGCCCTTAGTGTTAGGTAAGGGGTAAATGTAGGGGTATGGGTGGGTTGCACTTCAGTGGGGTGGTGTGGAGTTGTTGGCCCAAAGGGCCTGTTTCCACACTGTAAGTAATCTAACCTAAACTAACCAACCCTCTCCTCCTGGCATTTTCCACTGCCACCGCAGGAATTGCAAAGCCTGGGCCCACATCTCCCTCTTCATGTCCATTCAAGGCCCCAATGCAGCCTTCCACATCCATCAAAGTTTCACTTGCACGTCCGCAAATGCCATTTATTGTATCTGTTGCTCCCGATGTGGTGTCCTTTATATTGGGGGACAGGACGCCTTCTCGCAGAGCGTTTTAGGGAACATCTATACGACACAAGCACCAATCAACCCCACCGCTCTGTGGCCCAACACTTCAACTCTCCCTCCCACTCTCTCGAGGACATGCAGGAACTGGGCCTCCTCCACCGCCACTCCCTCGTCACCCAACACCTGGAGGAAGAACGCCTCATCTTCCACCTCGGAACATTTCAACCCCAGGGCATCATGTGGACTTTACCAGTTTCCTCATTTCTCCTCCCCCACCTTATCCCAGTTCCAACCTTGCTGCTCAGCACCAGGCTCATGAATGGTCCTACCTGTCAATCTTCCGACAGTTCCACCCTCCTCTCTCCCCATATCACTTTCTTCCCCACCCCTATCCTCCCAATGTATTCTTTGCTACTTTCTCCCCAGTCCCATCCCCTTCCCATTTATCTCTCAACCCTGGAGACTCCCTACCTTCTGTCCTGATGAAAGGCGGTTTTCCTGCTCCTCGGATGCTGCCTGACTGGCTGTGCTTTTCCAGCACCACTATAATCTAGACTCTAATTCCCAACATCTGCAGTCTTCACGTTTGCATCAAGGAGATGAAGCAACACTTCCAATGTCTGAAACGATCAGAGTGAACTCTCCAATATAAACTGTAACACTAAGTCATATACTCGATTTCCGTTGTGTATGGCTATTCATTCTTCCTGAAAAATTCACAGATTCACAGGTCCCAACATTGTATTCCTTCATCCAAATTGCCCATTGAGTATCCATTTAGCGATTCTCTACCTCCTCTAGATAATTTCTGTTCTCACCTACCTTAACAAGCATCATTAGAATACATTTCTTCCATTTGTCTCAACAATTGTTATAAATTGCAAATAGTTGAGCAACCAACACTGGTCAGTCTCCCAGTACCGTGGTATTTTCCGTTAAACTGGTAAAGATGAATTTATCCGAGTGAGTGGTATCTTCAAACGTGGCTGACACTTTTTCTTTGCCAGCACTGTGTGCTGGGTGCTCCTAACGATACTATTAGGGACAGATACGTTTGTGATAGGTAGTTTTCTGAGAATATTTCCCTCTTGTTGGTTCAACCATCACTCCCCACAGTCTGGCAGCTGTGTAACTAAGGCTTTGCTCTGTTCAATCAGTGGTGGGACTGTGGAGACTCTCTTGGTGATGGGCATTGACGTACCACACACATTACGCCCTTGTCACCCTCAGTGCTTCCTCCGATTTGTTTCCAACATTGAGGAAAACTGATTTGTCACCGAGGGCTGATATGGAGGGCAGTAGATGTCCATCAACAGGCGAATTCTTCCACCAAATGAAATTGCTATAATGAGACTTCTCGTGTTCTGGAAACAAATTTTGGGAATTCCAGGGTAACTCCATTCCTGACTGCATAACACGGTACCACCACCACTGGTGGATCTGTCCTGCCAGAAGGACAAAATGTAACCAGGTATGGTGATGGAACTTCATTAAACATTAGAGAGCCGGTCTGACTCTGTGAGCATGACAATGTCAGAATCTTTCCTGACCAGTCAAAATGAGAAAAGACATAACAATGGAGCAGGGCACAGTTGTTTAACAAACTGAGTGAAAGGCATTATATCCGAATGTGTGTTTTTAAGAAAGGTTGAGGAATTTCCTGCATAAATTAAGGTACATGGATGTGGTTTAATGGCATTAGAGAGACCTGGCTACAGCGAGACTGATACTTGGAACTGAATATCCAGAATATTTAATATTTAGAAATAGTAAGCAAGAATGAAAAGGGGTTGATGTAGATCTATGAATAAGGGTTTGATACTTGCATGCTTTTAAAAGTAAATTATCAAGGTATCAGCTTAATCTTACTGTTTTTGTGTGCAATATGTCAGTTGAGTTGAGTTTGGGGAGAGCTTCCCAAAATGAAGCTGAGTGGATCTCAACAAACTTAATGGGCAGAAGCGGTTTCGTGACATTAATCTTTCGGACTCTATCATGTTCTGTACCCGATATTCCCCAAAATATTCTAACACAGACACTGCCTGAAACATTCTGTACCCATTCCCCGGCACTTTCTATATCCGAAATTCTCCAGAATGTTATATAACCCACATACCTTGGAATATTCTATAACGGACATTCTCTTGAACAGTTTATAACCAGAATTCTGCAGAATCTTCTATAACCGACATTCCACAGAACATAGAGTAACCAACATTCTCAAGAACATTCTATACCCGACATTCTCTGGAACATTCTGTACCCAACATTCCCTGGAACATCTTATAACTGCATTCTCCACAGCATTTTATACACCCCATTCTCCAGATCATTGTATACCCGATATTCCTCAGAACATTTTACACCCGACTTTCCCTGGAACATTCTGTAACTGATATTCTCCGGAATATCCGATACCCAATATTCCCCAGAACATTCTGGAACTGACATCCTCCAGAGTATTCCATAACAGACATTATTTGTGAACGACCGAACGTCAGTTAATTAAAGAAACACAAGATCCCGAGAGAAGAGCACCCATTCCAGGGAGAAGGAGACACCGTTTTCTAAGTCCCGTCAGGTAGTTAAAAGGATAAATAAGTTTTCCTTGTGGTTATATTTCTTCACGACAGAGGATCCAATACAATCTGGAGTAAAGGATAGAAATTTCCAAATTCCCGTTTGTCTTGAAAGAAATGGAGAAGAATCCTTCAGGACGACAAGGCTTTCACTGTCCGCATTACGATTTCTAAAGAAGTGACCCGTGTCTGCTCTTCAGTAATTGCATGTACGGGAATGTTCTAAAAAGCAGTTGTGCTTTTGGATGTGTATCTGTGTGTTTGGAGAGGGAGAATTTCTTGTGTTTTACATCACATTTTTATAAGTAATTCACATCTTCCCATTTGTTACTGCAATTACATCATCTCTGTCCTCAATAAAACTGATAGCTCTGCTTCCAGGCAGATGTATAATGTGTTGTTTTCCTTCCTCACAGTGAACGTACTAACGATCTACGTCCTGCTTTATAAAGATTGTGGTTTGTCTCCATGTGTGAGTCGTTACTTGGGAGCCATGGCAGTGGCGGACCTACTGGTCATTATCATCGACCTGATAATGAGACACATTCCATTTATTTATCAGGAACAGTTTTATTTACTGAGGTCCATCCCCGTGTGTAATATCCACGCTGTGCTGCTTTATGCAGTCACTGACTGTTCTGTCTGGTTCACCGTCACTTTCACCTTCGATCGATTTGTGGCCATTTGTTGCCGGAAGCTTAAAAGCAAATATTGCAGTGAGAAAACGGCGGCTGTGACTCTAGTAACAGTGACTGTGTTGAGTTTTTTAAAGAACATTTTCTGGTATTTTATGCTTTCAGCTCAGTATCGGCGTGGGAATTTCCCCTGGTTTTGTGAGGCAACAGACGATGTTCAGAACTCTCTTGTGTGGGTCACAATCGAGTTCCTCCACCACTTCCTAACCCCGGTTCTTCCATGTCTCCTGATTCTGCTGCTCAATGCTATCACCATCAGACACATTTTAGTAACCAATAGAGCCCGCAGGAGACTCAGGGCTCACACCAGTGTGGACGCTCAGTGTGACAGAGAAATGCAAAATCGAAAAAAATCTATTATTTTACTGGTTGTGATCTCGGCCAATTTTATCCTATTATGGTCAACATTAATGGCGTTTGTTGTGTGGAAACGGTTGAGTTATTTGGGGTATAGGACTGTATATCTGCCTTGGTTTGTGCTTCGATTGGGCTTCACGCTGCAGCTCCTCAGCTGCTGCACAAACACAGTGATTTATGCCGTGACACAGACTAAGTTTAGACAGCAGCTGACGGACGTGCTGAAATATCCCTTTATCCGAATTCATCAATCAATCAAAATCACTCATTAATCAATCCATCTATGATTTTCTTATTTCAGTTTAATGTTTCAGTAACGAAGCAGTCTGTCGCTATGGTAACAGATTGGGGGTAGTACTGGTTTATCCAAATTTATCCCACAGGAGATAACGGAGACACATTTAAATGTTTCTGTCAACTCAGGGACCAATGAGAAAATGTATCATCCCACTTACTGTTTCTATCACATCAATTTGTAATTAATAAAGATGTTAATTGAAAGGAGCAATGCAGCAGAGTCAACTAAATTGTCGTTTGTCGTTGTGGTGAAAAGCTGAGCTGGAGAAAGACAAACACAGCCTCAACTCCTGATCCTCAGAGAAGCAGCCTGAGCTCAGGAGTTGGTTTAAAGTCACTGTGTACTTGCTTTCACCTCTGATGTTACATACTCTCCCCATTCTACTGCACTCACTCTCCATCTTGCTCTCTCTCTCTCTCTCTCTCTCTGTCTCTCTACTTCTAAATCTCCCTCACTCTTACTTGCCTAACACTTCAGTTTCCTTCCATGGTAACAGGTTTGCAAGCCGTTACTAGAAGAACAGAGTTGGCATGGTTCACATTTCGTTGCGAGGGGATCAGAGTGGGGATGAGTTCATACATCATTACTAGGGGAACAGAGCTGGTATAAGGTAGTTGCAAGGTCAATAAAGTTGGGATAACTCACAGGTCATTGTTGGGAGAACAAAATAGGGAAGCATCGGTACAACATTGCTGGTGACATGGAATTGGAGCAGGGTAACAGGCTGTTGCTGGGAGAACAGAATGGGAATTTGTTCACAGGCCCTTGCTGGGAGAACATTCAGGAGATGGGTTCACAATCAGTTCCAAGGAGAATGGAGTGGAGATGAGTTTCCAGGTTGTTACGGGAGCACATACTGGAGATTGAATCACAGGCTAATGCTTGGAGAAACAAATGGGGATGGGTTCACAAGCAGTTGCTTAGGGAACAGACTGGGGATGGGTTCACTGTCCGTTTCGAGGAGAACAGCGTGGGTTTTGATGTGCAGTATGTTGCGAGGGAAATGCCATGAGGATGGGTTAAATGGGCCATTCAGAGCTGAGTGGAATGGGAATGTGTTCAGAGGCAGTTGCTCAGGGAACAGAATGGGAATGGGTTGATGGGCTGTTTCTTAGGGAACAACTAGGGGATGGGTTCACAGGCTGTTGCTAGGAGAACAGATTTGGGACAGGTTCACAGGCCATTGCAACAGACGAGTGTGGTAATGAATTTGCAGGCTTTTGCCAACGAAATAGGGTAAGGATTGGGTCACAGGCCATTGCTCGGGCAACAGCGTGGGAATGCGTTCACAGGCAGTTGCTAGGCGAACACATTCGGGTTGGGTTTAGAGGCCAGTGTAATGAGATCAGAGTTGGAAAGGATTCACATTCCATTGCTATGGGAACAGTGTGAGGTTTGGTTCACAGACAGTTGCTAGAGGAACAAAGTAGGAATGGGTTCACAGGCCGATTCCAAGGAAACAGAGTCGGATTGAGGTTACAGCAAGGAGAGTAGAATGGAGATGAGTTCACAGGGTATACCTATGAGAATGGGAATCAGAGTGGGAATGGATTCTCAGATTGTTGGTAGAGGAACAGAGGTCACAGGCAGTTGCTCAGGGACAGAGTTGTTATGGGGTCAAAGACCATTGCTCTGGTAACAAAGTTGAGATAGATCAACGGGTCGTTGCTGGTATAAAATGTTGGGGATCGGTTCACAGCCCATTGTTAGGAGAACAGATTTGGAATTTATTCCTATGCTGTTACTGGGAGAACATTCTGGGAATGTGTTCACAGTGCATTGCAAGGAGAACAGATTGGCGATAGGATGACCAGTCGTTGCTAGTAGAATGGTGTGGGGATGCATTCATGTACCGTTGATAAGGGAACAGAATGGGAATTGGTTTACAGGCCGTTGCTAGGGAAACAGAGTTGGGATGGGCTTACAGGCTGTTGCTAAGGGAACAGTGTTCACTTTATTTTCCACAGGCCGTTGCTTGGAGAATATTCTGTGGATGGTTTCACAGCCTGTTGCAAGGAGAACGTAGTGGGAATGGATTTGCAGGCAATTGCTAGGGGAACAGAGTGGGAATGGGGCCCAGGTCATTCCTAGGCGAACAGAGTGGGAATGGATTCATAGGGCGTTGCTAGGGAAGCAGACGGGGATAATGTCACCGGTCATTTCTTGGGGAAAGGGTGGGGACGGGTTCACATGCCATTTCGAGGAGAATAGTTGAGGATTGCATTCAGAGGCTTTTGCTCGATAGAGAGGCAATAGAGCCACAGACGTTTCCTGTCGGAAAAGAGCCAGGATGGGTTCACAGTCTGTTGCAAGGCGAACAGAATGGAACTTTTTCAGAGGCTTTTGATGGGAGAACAGACTTGACGTTTGTAAACAGGCCGTTGGGATCGGTTCACTCTATGTTGGAAGGACGAAAGAGTGATAATGATTTCACAGTTTGTTGCTAGGAGAACAGAGAGAGGATGTCTTCACAGGCCATTGCGAATGGAATAGAGAGGGAATGTGGTCACAGGCCGTTTCTAGGAAAACAGAGTGGGAATGTGTTCAGGGTAGCAATGTTCAGGGTACCCCGTTGCTGGGGTAGCAATGTGGTGATGGGTTGATAGGTGGTTGCTCGGAGAACAGAGTGTGCATGACTTTGTAGGCCGTTGCGAGGTGAATGAAGTCAGGTGTGGCTTTGTCAGTCAAGTACAGTATAACGGTGGCCAAAAGAACTTTTGACGAAGATGTATCTACCGAAGTGGTATGGGCTGAAGTCAGAAACACGAGAGGAGAGTTCATACTGTTGGGAGTTTTGTTATAGTCCTTCACAAAGTTCCAGGGATGTGGAAGTGAGGATTTACAAAAGGATTCTGGGTGGGTGTGAAAGGAACAGGTTGGTCATCATGGAGAATTTAACTTCCCCAACTTTGACTGAAAATGCTACAACTCTAGCACGTCAGATGGATCGGTTTTTGTCCAATGTGTGCAGGAGTGTTTCCTGAAATAGTATGTCGAAGGTCCAACAAGAGGGTCTGGTACTTTGTAATGTACCACGCCATGTGTTTGACTTAGTGGTAGGACAGCACCTTGGCGAAAATGATCCTAATTTGGTTATGTTTAGTTTAGCGATGTAAAGGGACAGGACATGCCACAGGATAAGAGTTATAGATCGGGAAGGGCAAATATAATGCGATTAGGCAAGACTTAGGAGGCATAGAATGGGGTTGCAAATGCAGGGGATGGGGACAATCGAAGTGTAGAACTAGTTTAAGGAACAGATATTGCGTGCCCTTGGTCGTTATGCCCCTGTCAGGCAGGCAGGAAGTGATAAAGTAAGGGAACCATGGTTTATTAAAGAAATTGTACCTCTTCTTCAGTGAAAGAGGGAGGCTTATGTGACGTTGAGATGAGGGGTCCAGATGAGGCAACGGAGAGTTACAGAATAGATGCGAAGTATTTAAAGAGAGAGTTGAGAAAAGCAGGGAGGGGACATGAGCAGTCTTTAGCAGCTGGAATAAAAGAGAACCCTGAAGCTTATGTGATGAATAAAAGGATGGCTAGGTTATGAATAGAGTCAGTCAAAGATATAAATGGGAGTTCATGTGTGGACCCTGTGGAGATCGTAGAGGTGCTAAACGGATATTTTTCATCTGCATTCACTCAGGCAAAGGAGAATATTGTAGAGAAGAAGACTGAGATGCAGACTATTACATGAGAAAGGATTGAGGTTAGTAAGGAGGAGCTGTTGTCAATTCATCCCTTGGGCTGGATGAGATTTATCCACAGATTCTCTGGGAAGCTTGGCAGGAGATGGCGGAACCGTTGACCTTGATCATTTAGTCGTCATTGTCTACAGGTATACTATCAGAGGACTGGATGATTGCAAATGTTGTGCCGTTGTTCAAGAAGCACAGCAGAGATGACCCAGGTAATTATAGACCTGCGAGCCTTACATCTTCTGTTGGAAAAAATTTGGAAAGAATTGTAAGGAATAGAATTTATTATCATCTTGCAAGCAACAATATGATTGGAGATAGTAAACATGGCTTCGTCAAGGGCAGGTCGTGTCCGACAAACCTCATTGAGTTTTTTGAGAAGATGACCAAGCACGTGGATGAGGGTAGGCAGTTGACGTGGTGTATATAGACTTCAGCAAAGCCTTTGGATAAGGTTCCACATGGTTGGCTTTTGTAAAAAGTGCAGAAGCAAGGGATTGAGGGCGATTTAGCAATTTTAATTATAAACTGGCTTTCTGTAAGAAGCAGCGAGTGGACGTTGATGAAAAATATTCAGGCTGGAGTCTGGTTACTAGTGGTGTGCCACAAGGATCTGTTTTGGGGCCACTGCTGTTTGTCATTTTATAACTGAGTTGGATGTAGGCATAGTTGGAAGGGTTAGTAAGTTTGCTGATGACACTAAAGTCGGTGGAGTGGTGGACAGTGTGGAAGAATCTCGCAGGTTGCAGGGGAGACTTGGAGAAACTGCAGAATTGTGCTCAGATATGGGCAAATGGAGTTCAATGCAGATAAATGTGAGGTGACTTGCTTTTGGAAGAATAACAGGAAGGCAGAAAACTGGGTCAATGGAAAAATTCTTGGTAGTGTGGGTGTACAAAGGGATCTTGGTGTCCATGTGCGAGTTTACACCCAGGTTGGTAATACTGTTTGGAAGGCATACAGTGTGCTAAATTTTCTTTATAGAGGGGATGAGTTCTACAGCCGTGATGACATGCTGCAAATGTACAAAATGCTAATGTGGCTTCACTTGCGATATTGTGTACAGGTCTGCTCACCCCATTACAGGAAGGGTATGGAAAAGATGCAGAGAAGATTTACCAGGATGTTGCCTGGTCTGGATGGAAGGTCTTATTTGGAAAGGCTGATGGACTTGGGTCTGTTCTCATGGGAGGGAAAGGGGCTAAGAGGGGATTTAATACAGACATGCAGGATGGCCAGAGGATTAGTGTGGACAGTGAGAGTCTCTTTCCTAGGACGATGACGTCGGCTTGTAAGAGTGGGTCATAGTTGCAAATGGGAGGAGGGGTAACAGGTTTAAGGCAGAAGTCAGAGGCAGGTTTTTTTACTCAGAGAGTGGTGAGGGCATGGAATGTCCTGCCTGCCAACGTAGTGAACTCAGCCACACTAGGGGCATTTAAACGGTCCTTGGATTAGCATATGGATAATGGTGGGATAGTGTAGAGGGATAGGCTTAGATTAGTTAAAAGTTGGTGCAACATCAAGGGTCGAAGCGCCTGTTCTGCACTGTATTGTTCTATATTCCAGGATGGATTCAGAGAGCGTTGCCAGATAAACAGAGAAGGGGTACAGGTCATAGTTTGTGGAATAGTGTTAGGATTGGTTTACAGGTCACCGCTAGAAGAGCAGACTGGAAATGGATTCATAGGCCGTTAGTATGTGAAAAGTGTGGGGATGGTGTCAAAGGCTGTTACATCGAGAACAAATTTGAGATAGGTTAACAGGCTGTTTTATCCAGCACAGAGTGGAGATGGGTTCACTGGCCGTTGCAGGGGGAAGAGAGCCTGGATGGTGTCAAAGGCAGTTGCTAGGAGAACAGAAATCTGATGAGTTCACAGACTATTGCTAGTGTACTGAAGGTGAAATAGATCGACAGGCTTTGCTGGGAAAACAGGATGGGGGTGGGTTCACAGACCATTACTTGCACAATAGAATGTGAATTTATTCACAGGCCGTTCCTGGGAGATCATTCTGCGGATGAGTTCAGAGTCTGCTGTAAGGAGAACAGCACAGGCATGGATTCACACTCTGTTGCAAGTAGAACAGAGTGGGAATGGGTTCACTGGCCATTGTTAGGGCATTAGAGTCTAGATGTGCTCACAGGCATCCTTCAGAAAGCGGACTAGCGACGAATCAAACTCTTTTCCTGTGGGAACGTCGTGGGAATAGGTTCACACTTTCTTGATAGTACAACACAGTGGTAAGTAGCTAACAGGCCCTTGATGGAAGAATTGACTTTACACAGGGGTTGATAGGGCATTGCTTGGAGAACAGAGTGGTGATAACTTCACTGGCCGTTGCAAGGGAAACAGTTGAGATGGGACAACAGGCTGGGAGAAGAGAGTGGCAACAAGTTCACAAGTAATTGCTAGGAGAAGAGAGTGGCGACAGGTTCACAGACAGTTGCGAGGAGAACAGCGTGGGGATGGCTGGTGCTCGGAGCCAGAGCGTGGATGGGGTCACTGGCAGTTGCTAGAGGTATTCGGTGTGGATTGAGTCACAGCCCATTGCCAGGAGAATAGAATGAGACTGGGTTCACAGGTCTTTTCGAGGAGAACAAAGTAGTGATAGGTTCACAGGAGAACAGAATTAAGATAAGTTTACACTTTGTTGCAAGGAGAGAAGAGTGAGGATGGGTTCACAGTATGTTCCCAAGGACAACAGAGTGAGGATGTGTTCAAAGGCCATTTGTAGAGGAACATGGCTAGGAAGGGTTCACAGGCCGTTGCTGGGGGAACAGAGTTGATCATACTGTTCTCCCAGGGTCAGTGCTATAAGAGACATTGGTTTCAGTCTGCTCTGCCCTGGATCAGTGAGACACACACTGTGGGGTCAGTCTGTTTGCAGAGATAGCGAGGTCAGTCAGCTCCCCTGGGACCAGTGATGCACACACTGTAGGTTCAGTCATGTCTTCCTGAGGTCAGTGACACAGACACAGTGTGGTCAGTCTGCTCGCCTCGGGGTCAGTGATACAGACACATTGGACTCAATCTGCTCTCCATGTTATTAGTGATACGGACACAGTGGGGGAGTATATTCTGTCCGGGGTGAGTGATAAAAGACACATTGAGGTCTCTTGTTTCTCACCAGGGTTAATAGTAAAAACAGAGTAGGGTCATTCTCCTCTATCCAGGGTTCGTTGAGAAGACACAGTTGGGTTCAGTTTACTCTCCACACGTTCAGTGAAGCACACACAGTGTGCTCAGTCAGGTCTCCACACGGTCAATGATACTCACACAGTGGAGTCAGTCTCCTCTCCCCATCGTCAGTGATACAGACATAGGTGTGTCAGTCGTTTCTCCATGGTGACAGTGATACAGACACAGCTTCATTAAGTCTGCTTTCTTGGCATCAGTGCTACAAATACGCTTCCAATCGTCATTGACACACACACAGAAAGGTCTGTCTCCTCTCCCCGGAGTCAGTCATACACCAACAGTGGGTTCAGTCTGCTCTCACTGGAGTCAGTAATACATCGACAGTGGGGTGAGACTTTTTTTGTCGTCAGTGATACATACACAGTGGGGTCAGTCTGCTCTCTCTGGGGGCAGTGATAAGTAACTTGTGGGGTCAGCGATATAGACACAGTGGGGTCTGTGTGTAAACCACGGTGTAAATCAAACAGAGCCACTGAGTTCAGCCTGCTTTTCCTGGTTCAGTAATGAACACACAATGGATCAGACTGCTCTCACCTGGTCAGTGAACAGTTACACAGATGTCAGTCAGCACTCCATTGTGTCAGTAATGCAGACATAGGGATGTCGATCTCCTTTCTCATGGGCACTGACACTGATACAGGGTGGTCAGTCTGTTCTGTCAGAGTTCGTGTTATTGACACAGTGGTGTCTTTTCTTCCCGTTCTCAGTGTTGCAGACATAGTGGAGTCTGTTTTCTCTCTCAGGGGCCAATGTTAAACACACATTGGCGTCAGTCTGTTCTACTTATTGTCAGTGATAGACCCGCAGTGCGGGCAGTCTCCTCTCCCCGGAGTCAATAATGCAGATGCAGCGGGTGTAATCTGCTGTCCCGGTGTCAGTGACACAGGCGCAATGAGGTCATTATGCTCCCAAGACGGTCAGTAATTCTCACAAAATGTTGTCAGTTTTGCTGTCCCCAGGGTCAGTAACACAGACTCAGTAGGTAATTGTGCTACACACAGTACCAGTAATACACACAGTGGCATCAGTCTGCTTTATCCCGTGTCAGTACTGCATAAACAGTGGGGTAAGTCTACTTTCCAAGGGTCAGTGATACCTATATAGTGTGGCGTGTCTGCTCTCCCCAGTGTCAGTGATGTACACAGTGGAGTCAGTGTCATCTCCCCAGGGTCAGTCATGTACACACTGTGGCGTCAGTTCGGTCTCCCTGGGGTCAATGCTTCAGCCACAGTTGGGTCTGTCTGCTCTCCCCAGGCTCATTGATATAGATACGCTAGTGTCAGTCTGCTCTCCCCAGGCACAGACACAGCGGGGTCAGTCTGCTGTCCCCAGGGTCAGTGATACAGACACTGTAAGGTCAATCTGGTCTCTCCAGGGTCAGTGATGCACACACTGTGGTGTTATTCTGATTTGAAAAATGTGTTGCTGGAAAAGCGCAGCAAGTCAGGCAGCATCAAAGGAGCAGGCGAATCGACTTTTCGGGCATTAGCTCTTCTTCAGGAATGAGGAGGGTGTGCCAAGCAGGCTAAGATAAAAGGTGGGACTTGGGTGGGGGGGGGGGGGGTTGGTAGGGTGGTGGGAATGCGATAGGTGGAAGGAGGTTAAGGTGAGGGTGATCGGCTGGAGAGGGGGTGGGGGCGGAGTGGTCGGGAAGAAGATTACAGGTCAAGAAGGTGATGCTGAGTCCGAGGGTTGGGACTGAGATAAGGTGGGGGAGAGGAAATGAGAAAGCTGGAGAAATCTGCATTCATCCCTTGCAGTTGGAGGGTTCCTAGGCGGAAGATGAGGTGCTCGTCCTCCAGGCGTCGTGTTGCCATGGTCTGGCGATGGAGGAGGCCAAGTACCTGCATGCCCTTGGCGGAGTGGGAGGGGGAGTTAAAGTGTTCAGCCACGGGGCGTTTCGGTTGGTTTGTGTGGTTGTCCCAGAGGTGTTCTCTGAAACATTCCATAAGTAGGCGGCCTTACTCCCCAATGTAGAGGTGGCCACATCGGGTGCAGCAGATGCACGAAATGATGTGCGTGGAGGTGCAGGTGAATTTGTGACGGATATGGAAGGATCCCTTGCGGCCTTGGAGGGAAGTGAGGGGGGGAGGTGTGGGCGGAAGTTTTGTCTTGGTAGTGGGGTCTGTTTGGAGGTGGCGGAAATGACAAAGGATTATATGATGTATCTGAAGGTTGGTGGGGATGTAGGTGAGGACCAGTGGGGTTCTGGCCTGGTGGCGATTGGAGGGGCCGGGTTCAAAGGCAGAGGAGCGGGATGTGGAGGAGATGCAGTGGGGAGCATCGTCAACCACATCTGAGGGGAAATTGTGGTCTTTGAAGAAGGAGGCCATCTGGGTTGTTCGGTATTGGAATTGGTCCTCGTGGGAGCAGATGCGGCAGAGGTGAAGGAATTGGGAATATGGGATGGCGTTTTTACAGGGGGCAGGGTGGGAGCAGGTGTAATCTCTGTGGGAGTCAGTCGGTTTATAGTAAATGACCGTGTTGAGTCGGTCGTGCGAGATAGAAATGGAGAGGTCTAGGAAGGGGAGGGAGGAGTCTGAGACGGTCCAGGTAAATTTGAGGCCGGGGTGGAAGGTGTTAGTAAAGTGGATGAACTGTTCAACCTCCTTGTGGGAGCACGAGGTAGCGCCGATACAGTCATTGATGTAGCGGAGGAAAAGGTGGGCGGTGTTGCCAGTGTAGCTGCGGAAGATGGACTTTTCCACATATCCAATGAAGAGGCAGGCATAGCTGGGGCCCATGCGGATGCCCATGGCTACTCTTTTGGTTTGGAGGAAGGGTGAGGATTGGAAAGAGAAGTTGTTCAGAGTGAGGACCAGTTCAGTCAGTCGAAGGAGGGTGTCAGTGGATGGGTACTGGTTGGTTCGGTGGGAAAGGAAGAAGTGGAGGGCTTTGAGGCCTTCATGATAGGGGATGGAGGTGTATAGGGACTGGATGTCCATAGTGAAGATAAGGCATTGGGGGCCGGGGAAGCGAAAATCATGGAGGAGGTGGAGGGCGTGGGTGGTGTCCTGAATGTAAGTGGGGAGTTCTTGGACTAAGGGGGACAGGACCATGTTGAGGTATGCAGAGATGAGTTCGGTGGGGCAGGAGCAGGCTGAGACAATTGGTCAGCCGGGGCAGTCAGACTTGTGGATTTTGGGCGCGAGGTAGAAACGGCAGATGCGGGTTTGTAGGACTGTGAGTTGGAGGCGGTGGATGGGAGATCCCCTGAGGTGATGAAGTTATGGATGGTCTGGGAGATGATGGTTTGATGGTGGGAGGTGGGGTTATGGTCAAGGGGGCAGTAGGGAGAGGTGTCCCCGAGCTGGTGTTTAGCCTCAGAAATGTAGAGATCGGTGTGCCAAACTACCACCGCACCTCCCTTGTCAACCCTCAGACTCAGCACCACCTTCTTGACCTGCAATCTTCTTCCCGACCTCTCCGCCCCCACACCCTCTCTGGCCTATCACCCTCACCTTAAACTCCTTCCACCTATCGCATTTCTAACGCCCCTCCTCGAAGTCCCTCCTCCCTACCTTTTATCTTAGCCTACTTGGCACACCCTCCTCAGTCCTGAAGAAGGGCCTATGCCCTAAACGTCGATTCTCCTGCTCCTTTGATGCTACCTGACCTTCTGCACTTTTCCAGCAAAACATTTTTCAGCTCTGATCTCCAGCAGCTGCAGTCCTCACTTTCTCCTAGGTTATTCTGATCTCCCTGGGTTCAGTGATATAGAAACAGTGGGGTCAGTCTGCTCTTAACCATGGTGAGAGGCAGATATTTTGGTCAGGTTGTATGATTTCCGGGTGCTGGTGTTGAACTGGAGTGAACAAAGTGCTGCAGAGTGATATCAACGTGTTTCATCCCACCATCAAACTCATCATGGACTGTTCTTTATTATTTGTCTCATTCTTCGACACATGAATCTCCATCAACGTGGGGACCACAGCACCTCACTCTACTGCAAACCCAGGGATAACCTCACGATGCTACACTTGTCTAGATTCTACCCTAAACATATTAAAACAGCCATCCCCTATGGACAAGCCCTACACATACGCATGGTCTGTTCAAATGAGGAGAAATGTGATGAATATTTGGACATGCTCAAGGTTACCCTCTTACAAGCGAGGTTCGATGCTCAACTGATCAACCACCAGTTCTGACGTACCACAGCAAGAAACTGTAATGACCTAATTAGGAGGCAGACACAAGCTTCAACCAGTAGCGTACCTTGTGTTGCCCAGTACTTACCGGAAGCTGAAAAATCTATGTCATGTCCTTCTTAGCCTGCAACACATTATTGATGAGGATGAGCACCTCGCCAATACCTTCCCCACTCCTTCACTTCTTGCCTTTAAACAACCACCAAACCTCAAACAGATCATTGTTCACAGCAAACTGCTTGGTCTTCAGGACAACACCATATCACCCTGTCACAGCAGACTCTGCAAAACATATACCACCATTACATGTGTGGACACTGCCATGTACACGGCAGGTACTCATTGGACTCAGCAACATTTTCTACATCATGCGCGGCAGGCATGTATACCCTCAGGCATGTACATTTATAAAAACGAGCAGAGTCTGCGACAATGGCTGAGTGGACACTCACAGACTTATACACCATTACACTCACACACATGCACACATTCTCCCACAGACTCTCACATCCCCTCACACGCACCAATCTGAATACACACATTCGGTCTCCCCTGCACAAACAGTCAGACAAACATGTGCATGTTTGTGGGGTGAATTTGTACTTGCAGAATTGCATTTTATTTTGTCCAAAATCTGCATAAAATTGTAAAATTCTGTAAAATTCTGTAAATCGCATTTTAGAAATCGCATCAGTCTGACCTAACATCAGGACACTAACAAACCTAAACTTCAACCGACAACCTACATTATCTGAGCTCAAATATATTGCCAAAGCTATCTTGAAAATGTGTTAAAAACGGTCTGGGGTTACATATGAAGGAACCGAATCTAAAATGACCATTCTTAGAGATGAAAGACTCTCGCTAAATTTGTTCAACATTACATTCCATGACTGCAAATCCATTTCTATAAATTCTGTGTCACATGATTCTCTCCACAACCAACCCTTAAAGAAGTCGCGCTTCGAAAGCTAATGCCTCCAAATAGACCTGTTGATTATAACCTCTTGTTGTGTAGTTTTTCACTTGGTCAGGATTGTACTATGTTTTGAAGCAAGGAAAGAGTGTAGGGGGCGAGGATGTTACAGGAAAAGAACAGTTATAAAAGTTATGATGATTAAAGGCACTGATCTACGAGAAATATTGCAGAAACAGTGTAAGAGAGGAAGCACAGAACAAGAAGATCCCACTCTTCAATATCACCTTCTTGGGAGAAGCCTGCTTTCACTTCTGTAGTACTGATCCTCACTAAAACAGCGCAGACCTGGATTGGTAGCTGTGAACTTCCTATGCTGTCTTCGGATGGGTCAGTACAACAGAAGTGAAAGTTGGGCTCTTATGAGGGGCTAATGATTGAGTCTGGGATCTTTCTGTGCTGTGGTCCCCCTTCAGCTCTTGTATCGATGTCATGTCTTGTGAGTTCATGTTTCGAGACCCCTAATTACTCTCTGCTGTTCTCACACGAATGATCTTACCTCGCTGCAGGATTTATTGATGGCTACAGAGCTTCCTGCGGCTTGTCTCTCTGCCTGATCATCATCTTCAATGAGGTAACCTACGAGAGAGAGTTGGGAATTCGGTTGAGTCAGGAACTTCCTGAGTGCCTACAGAGGACAGAAAAAAAAAGACAGATTCAGAAATTAGGCTGATGCAGTGTGGATAACTTATACAAAATCCCTGAATCCTATAGTGAGCTGAAACCACAGGCTCCAACCCTGACCTGTGCTCTCTCTGGAGTGGGGAATTCTGTTAGTTCAGGATCTGAAGTAACTGTAAAAACGAGAGGCGCTGACAGTGTTTAGCCATTAGTCTTATGCAGTGAGGGATACCATATGAGAAAGATATTGGGTGACACCATCAGAGCGTGGGATGATTTTAGAATCATACAGTTGTGTACAAAGAAGCGATTTTGTTTCATGGTGCACTTATATCAGTACTCAGAGATGAAAAGCCTACACGCAGGCGAAGTGAAGGCCTAGCGATTTTATAGTGAGACTATTTACACAAACACTCATGTTCTGGGGGCCAAGGTCAAATCTCATCGTTGCAAATGGTGAAATTTAAATTAAATGATGTTTAATAATATTTAATTTACAATCACTGATATAAATCACTGCTAATGTTACACAACATCCATTCGACTCACACAGCTGCTTTGGGGAATGAACTCTGCTATACTCAACTGAATATGACAGAATATGATTCCATACAAACAACAAAACTGCCCTATGAAATGGCCTTGCAAGCCATTTAGTTCAAGGGGTGGGCAGGCAATACTGACCAGCCAGAAACACTTACATCCTATAAGCGAAGAATAAAAAACAACTGGAACCATGCTGGGAAAAGTGCCTGGCCAATTATATCAGTAGGTTTATGGAAAAGGCTTTAAACCGACAGAGAGGTTGTAGAGACAGGGCGAAGGTTAAAGGAGGTTTCTAAATTCATAGAGGAAAGGTGAAGTATTGGAACAGCATGGGCATATGACTGCAGACAGGCAGAAAGGAAACAGGAAAGGACAAAGTTTAACGAAAACTGTACGTCAGAGAATAGGATTGTGACAGGAAATAGTGAGAAAAAGTAAATTATAACGTTTTGCTTTTAATGCACAAAGTATCTGCAATAAGACAGATAGACGTATCACATGATTTACTCACCAGAGAGAAATAGTTACACGTTGAACAAAAGGAGGAAGATAAAATTCAACGGTACACAACCTTACGGGGACTCAGGCAGAATGGCAAAGCAGGATGGGTAACCCCGACAATAATGGTTAACAGGAATTTCAGAGATAGCATTTGGCCTCAGATTGTGAAGTAGAACAGTTATGAATGCAAATTCGTGGTCATAAAAGTGTCAAAACAGAAGTGAGAGAACAGCTTTTTAGGCAGCCTAACAGAATTCCATTGTTCATCTCTGTATTAAACAGGAATTCATTGGAATTTGTAACAAAGGCGGTATGATAATTTTGGGAGACTTCAATCCTCATATAATCTGGGGCAATCACACTGGCAACAGTTTTTTTTATCGAAGAGGAGGTCAGAGAATGTTTTTGTCAGTGTTTCTTTAAAAAACACATTGTGCGACTGGTTAGGGTTGTAATTATATCAGATGATGAAGTTGATCATGAAGTTGGGTGATGAAGTTGAGTGAATAAGTAATGTCACATCGACAAATCCTCCGGGTAATTGTGATAAAGTGGATTTTGAAAGCATTATGAAGTTTTAAAGTGACAACACAAATGACAAACAATAATCAGAAACGGAAACAAAGCCAATTACATCGGTTTGAGAGTGAACTACCCAGACAAACAGGGGAAACAGACTGAATTGTTTAACTGTAAATCAACGGTAGGAAACATTTGAAGGAACTGCGCAAAATATTCAACAAAATGATGCTCCATTGAAAGAGGTATAACAACTGCAAGAAACTTCCAACTGTCCCTCACACAGGGTGTACAATATCAGAATCAATTATGACAGGCGGAAAAGACCACCAAGGAACTCAAAAATTTGAAGAACATGAGGGTTTAGGAACAGTCAATGGACTACCAAGATACTGGATATATTAAAGAGATTGGAAGGGGCTCCGAGCAGGAGGAATGCCGTATTAAATGTAAATATTGTCAGGCTTTAATGCGACGTAGGAACAGGGAGAATTAAAGATGCTGGAGGTGGTGAGAGTGTTATAATGTGTGGGACAATGTGAGAACTGCAGATGCTGGAGTTCAGAGTAGAGAATGTCATGCTGGATAAGCACAGCTGGTCAGGCAGCCGGACTTTCCTTTGTGCAGCCGTGAATAAAAATGCAACGCATTTTGTTCACCCTGTGACCGCATTTCCCTGATAGCGATTAGATAGAAATCACAAGTCACAATGCATATATCTTTATTGCAGGTACATTGGGCATTCAAATGAAAACAACCTGTATTTTCTTTTTAAATTGCTTGTCAGAAACCTATTTACCGATGTACTATATTAGTTAAATGCAATCTCTTCCTGTTTCTTTCTGCTTGTCTTCAGCCATATCCCTATTGTATTCTGCTATTCCAAACTTTTTCTTTGGACTTGGGAATTGCCTTTCACCCGAGCCCTGTCCTTCCTCATCAAGTTCAGTTTAAAGCACTCTGCATAATCCTGGTCATATTATTGACCAGGGCACTGGCCCCAGTACTGTACCAGTGGAGCCGATCCCAGTATAATAGCTGAATTCTCGCTGAGTAGTAGTGCCCGCTGAATCATAGCCACTACATCTGACACTGTTGTTTGAATCCGAAATCTTCCTGCACCCGGGTTGTATCACTCAGTATTTTTTCACTCTGTGTGTCGAATTGCTGTCTGTCTGTACCTCTTGCTCTTGGGGCTGACCTGAGGTCCTGAGTCAACTGAATTATCCACTCCAGAGAGACGCAGCAGCACATGTCAGGGATGGAAACTGGCTTGTCCAGATTTATGGTGGGGTCAGTACAATTCTACACGAGTAAACCTCACTGCATCGGTCTAATTTCTGAGTCTGCCTACTTGTCTGTCTCCTGTAGGAAATCAGGATGTTCCTGCGTAATCAGATTTCCCAACTCCTGTCTCGCCCATCACCTCATTGATTTTGGTTGATCAGCCAGAGAAATGGAGAGTGAGATCTGGAGCCTTCAATAAACCCTGCACCCGGTAAAGATCATGCACATGCACAGTAAACAGCACAGGGTGAAGTTATTGCACATCTATATTCAGACCCAAAATACATGACATATATATAGTGCTAGACAAGAAACAGCAAAATGCTAGGCTGCATAACCACCATCTTGTTAGGGTCCTGCTTTCACCCCTGCTGTTCTGGTCTTCACTGAGACAGCACAGGTGATCCCAGGCATCAAACCTGACCCATGCTCTATTGCAGGATCGCTATAATACCCTCCAGTCCATATCACTTTGCAACCTTCTCTAGTTCAAAGAATGCTCCCTATGTCTGTCAGCTTCTCCAATCCCTTTAACATAATACCTAAATTTCTCGAGCAAGTACTATCTTTCTTTAACTCTGTAAGCCGCAACAGTCCTGTCTATTTTTGCAAGTTCCTCCTACCAATATAAACCTCCATTTCTGTGTATTTGTCTCTAAGCCCTTTTTCCATCTCTACCAGGGTAATCTTCTCCAGCCCCTACAACCCTTCTCATCTGTGAAAAGTTCTTCACTCCCTTGTTTGTCCTGATCTGTGTAATCCTTCCACATCTGAAATATTTGCAGCAATGTCACTATCTATGAATCTCACTATCTGTCTCACCTACCAAGGAACTCCCTGCCTTAGTAACTTCCTCGAGCTATTAAAATCCTCATTGTCTGTGGATACCATCCAGTGCTAGCCTCCTTGTCATGTAATTTTGTCCCTACAATCCTAATGAACAATATAAACTCCAACTGCCTCTCAAACACACTCAATCTCTGTCAACTGTGCTGGTCACTACTATCCTCCCTTTGTATGCAACCTTCTTCAATCAAGACAAATCTTTATGCGTTTAACATCTTCCCCATGTGGCTACACTATCTATTTCCATGACCTTCATGAGCTGCCATTATTCTCCCTGTGACTGTCACGCTGTTGCATCCCTACATGCCTTCATTTCTCTGCAAAGTGCTATCATTCTTAAAACCCTCCTGTCACTAGTTCCAACTTCCATAGGTCTCCCAGTCTCTGTAAACTCTCTTTCAGTTACTACAGCCCTCTGTATCACTAACTCTACCAGTCATAACAATATTAGAGTATTGGGTGAAAGCAGGAAGAGTTAGATGATCAGTTGTGATCATATTAAATGGTGGGGCAGACTCGTGTGACCAAATGACTGACATCTGCTCCTCTTTCCTGTGTTTCTCTGAAAACTCATCGTCTCCATAACCTCTTTCCACCTCTTATTTCTAAACTCATCCTTCAAATCCTAGATCACTACACATTCGTCAACCCTGCTTCAATAACCTCTAACCCTCCTAACTTCATTTTGTTGTGAAACGTTCCCCAACACTGTAACATAATATCTTAAATTGTCTAAATCCCTCCCTATCTTTGTGTGCTCCTCCCATTCCTCCAACTGTCCCTTTCTTTGGAACATCGTCCTGCACCTTGAAACCTTCTGACGGCTGAAACCTCTTCAGACACTGCACTTTTACTATTTCTGTTACTTTCCCCTCCTCTTAGAAACCTCCTTGACTCTATGATACCCTGCAGTCTCTGAAACCCTTCCTGAAGCTCTAACTACCAACTGTTTCCACAACTCTCCCTATATGAACAAAGAGACTTTGGAGTGCAGGTTTATAGCACCTTGAAAGTCTAGTCACAGGTAGATAGAATAGTGAAAAAAGCTTTGGTATGCTTTCCTTTATTGGACAGAGCATTAAGTAGAGGAGCTGGGAGATCATGTTGCAGCTGTGCAGGACATTGGTTAGGCCACTGTTGGAATACTGCATATAATTCTGGTCTCCTTTCTATTGGAAACTTGAAAGGGTTCAGAAAAGATTTGCAACAATGTTGCCAGGGTTGGAGGATTTGAGCTCCAGGGAGAAGTTAAATAGGCTACAGCTGTTTTCCGTGGAGCACTGGAGGCTGAGGGGGTGACGTTCTCGAGATTTATAAAATCATGAGGGGCATGGATAGCATAAATAGACAAAGTCTCTTCCCTGGGGTGGGGGAGTCCAGAAATAGAGGGCATAGGTTTAGGGTGAGAGGGGAAAGATATAAAAGAAACCTAACGGACAACGTTTTTCATGCAGATGGTGGTACGTGTATGAAATGAGGTGCCAGAGGAGTAGTGGAGGCTAGTGTAATTGCAATATTTAAAAGACACCTAGTTGGGATATGAATAGGAAGGATTTGGAGGGATATGGTCCGGGTGCTGGCTAGATTGATTTGGGATATAGGGTCAGCATGGACAATTGGACTGAAGGACCTGTTTCCATGTTGTATCTCTATGACTCTTTGATTGCATATTTCCCTTCCTACGGCTGTAAACAACACCAGCTGCAGCAATTCGTACTGGCTTTGTAACACTGGTCAGGCCCTTGCCACTTTCTGTAACAGTCTCACCACATCCAACATCTTCAACCTTTCCTGTTCCTAACTCGAGGAACATTAGACTCCGACAGCTCTCCTTCTGCTAGGAGACTCCTTGCAATACACTGAAAATCACCGTCCATATTTTGGTCACCCTCTGTCTGCATCTAAAATGCTAGATTTGTTAAGAATGGTTAGTTTTTTTTATTTGCAGTCTTCTAAGCTCCTCTTATTCGAATTTGATCATTTACGACCTGAATTTTCACCTTTTGTTCTCCCTGTAACCACGTCTCTCTGGTGACTAAATCGCATTTACCTATGTGTCACAGGTCCATCTATCTTATTGCAGATACTTTGTCCATTCAGAAAAGAATATTTTATTTTACATTTTAGCGCAATTTCCTATCGCAAGCCCATTTGCTGAGGTACAGTGTTACTTATATTCTGTTCCTTCCTATTCCTTTCTGTTTGACTTTGGCCAGTTCGCCATGCTGTTCTGATGCTTCATCTTTTCTCTTTGAATTTGGAAATCTCATTTCACCTGAGCCCTGTCCCTGCATACTCTCTGTCAGTTTAAAGCCTTGTCCATAAATTTACTGACATTGTTTATCAGGACACTGATACCCGTATAGTTCCAATTAGTTTTTATTCACTTGTGGGATATGGTTGCCTGCCTAGACAGCTTTTATTGTCAACCCCTCCCTCAGGAATCTTCTTCATTTTGTGCAATGCTCCCGAGCTGTGCATCCGTCTCCAGTCCCTATTGCTGTTCCTGTCTCTGTAAACTCGGCCAGATCCCACAGCCTCGTAGCTGTGTAAAATCCACAAGCTAAGCCTTTCTCTATCTGTTAATGGCTTCTCTCACTATAACCCTCCATATCTCTGTTCGTTCCTCCAGTCTGTGTGATCGTCTTTATATCTGTAAATAGCAATGTTCCCGAAAACGCTGCCTGTCTGTGTAAACCATTCCTGTCCTGACAAACATCCTTATCCGTGTAAACTGCTCCAGCCCTGCAAGCCTCCCTGAATTCCTGCTACCCCCACTGTTCTCCACATTTCTGTAACCAGTTGCGGCTGTCTAATGCACCCCACTTAAAAGAGAAACACATTTAATCACTGCAACTTTCCTAATCTGGATATTATGATCTAGATCAGGCAATTATTGTTGCCTCTGCAATCACCTCCACTCCTTAAAACTGTTCCGATCTGTGTAACCACTTCAGACTCCATACCCATCAATTCCTGAAACTTCTTGTCACATCCATATTGATCTAATATCCTCCCTTGCACAAAACCACCCCATCACAGTAATTTCCTCCTGTCCCTACAATACTCCAAACTCTGAAACGTTTTCAATTTTCTGTAATCATTTTTATCTATGTATTCTCCTTGATCACTATGGACCTTCAAAGCTCTTTTTTTTTCACTGCAACCTTCTCACTTTCTGGTTAATTGCAGGTGTGATATCTCTCCCTATTCGTGTAACCGACACTAGGCTCCACAGTCACAGTCGTTTTCAAGATAGGAATGGTTGCAGAACCTGGGGCATATTACAGAGGTACAGAGTATTTCAGAAACGGGAGGATGGTGCAAATGTAGGAAAAGACATGGATCCTGCAGGATGTCAGAAATAGGAGAAGCTGAACATTGCACGATAGAAAGGATTGTGGAACGAGATGGAAGTTACAAGTCGAACCATGGATTTTCCTGATCATAGAACAAAATGCTTTGTGTCTACAAATATATATTTTTGGGATCTTGCTGCTCTGATTCTGAAGCTCATGACTAGAATGGCTGAGCACGGCCTCAGATTCCCAGTTGAGTTCATATCTGAATCTATTTGCCAAGTCTGTCTGTGTGCGTGATCCTGACATGATGCTGATCTGGTAGAAAGTACTCTCCGTGCATTTGGTGACTCCCAGATCGATATGAATGGCCAGTACTCATCTCATTAAAGTCTTTGTTTGAAATTTTTTGACACAAATTTTCAGCGGCAATTTGCAAAAAGCAAGAATTGGTTTCCAATGGAAGTAAATAAAACTGCAGCATTGACCCTGAGGCATGCAAACCCGTTTCGTGCATTCTATTGTTCTCTGCATAGTGTCATTAATTGTATTGTCTCACCAGAGCATCTGGGTGCAGTTTTTTTTTTGCTTGGTCCAGTTAGTCATCGATTGAATTGAATAGGTTATACCTTAAGATCGCTGCTTGGCGAGGATAGTTCTGGACAGATCCTATTCAATGGATCTCATTGACTGATTCAGAGGTTAGGACACTTGGACCTGAGGACCAGGAGCTAGGCACCCTCATGTGCATCGTATGTGGGCTTGCTGTCTTACTTGGTGAGAGCAGCGGACTGAGTAAATGACACATATGGATTGCAGGATCTTCCTGTTCTGTGTGACCTTATGCCTAGGAGTATCTCCCTGACAGTATTCAGTTCTCCAGTACACCCTCACTGTAAACGCCGACAGCTGTTGAACATCTCCGCCTACCACCCCCCACCCCCCCCACCCCCCGCCCCCCAACCACCTCCAGCCCTTACAACCCGGCCTTAGTCCGTTAAATCCTGCAGTTCCAAATGACCTCACTCCTTGTTCTCCCATCAAATTGCCAAGAGCTGTGTAAAAGCAAACGTGCAGTAGGAATGGGTCATTCAGAACAATGAATCTTCTCTTCTCTGTCTTCTATTGGAAGCCTCATTTTCTAAACTGATCTTCGGTAATCACTACAATTCTCATTTTCTATCTCCAGATCTTTCAATCCTCCTGATTGATAGCTGGTTATTGATCCCTTGCAGCATTTGTTTTGCTTGTAGAAAACTCCAACCCCGCAAAGCATTCTGTCCCTGTAACCTGCTCGAGTATGACGGCCTCCTGTCATTGCAATACCTTCAAGTATGTGCAACTATCTTGTCGCTTTCACCTCCTCTGTTTAACTGATGGGAATGTTACAAACCTGCCTTCATAGCCCTCACTACCTCGCTGAATTCCTGCATTCCGACTGTCCTCAACTACAACCCCAATTTATGGAATCCCCATCCCTACAATCCTCCCTATCTCTGTAACTCCTACAGCTGAACTACCGCCCTGTGTGTAATCTTTAGTCCACACAACCCTCCCAATGTCTATGAACCCCTGCAACTCCTACTACCGCCCGTATCTGTGAACTCTCCAGTCCTTATAATCCTCCCTACCTTCAAAAACCACTACAGCACCAACTCAAAATGTTTTAGTAGGGTCAGAGGTGGGGGCAAAAGAGGGGGGGTGTGGCTTTGCTTGTCAAAGATAGTATTACAGCGGTGGAAAGGAAGATGGACGAAGATTTGCCATCTGAGGTAGTTTGGGTTGAGGTTAGGAATAGGAGAGGTGAGGTCACCCTGTTAGGAGTCTTTTACAGGCCTCCTAATAGTCCTAGAATCGTTGAAGAAAGGATTGCGAAGATGATTCAGGAGAAGAGTGACAGTAATAGGGTGATTGTTATGGGAGACTTTAACTTTCCTAATATTGATTGGGAAAGCTATAGCTCAAGTTCGTTAGATGGGTCAGTGTTTATGCAATGTGTGCAGGAGAGTTTCCTGACACAATATGTAGATAAGCCAACAAGAGGTGAGGCCACACTGGATTTGGTTCTGGGTAACGAACCAGGCCAGGTATTAGAACTAGAGGTAGGTGAGCACTTTGGGGACAGTGACCACAATTCGGTGATTTTTACTCTAGTGATGGAGAGGGATAAGTGTGTACTACAGGGCAAGAGTTATAGCTGGGGGCAGGGAAATTATGATGCGGTGAGGCATGACTTAGGATGTGTGGATTGGAAAAGTAGATTCCAAGGCAAGAGCGTAATTGATATGTGGAACTTGTTCAAGGAGCAACTATTGAGTGTCCTTGATAAGTACGTACCTATCAGGCAGGGAGGAAAGGGTCGTGTGAGGGAGCCGTGGTTTAATAAGGAGTTGGAATCCCTTGTTAAATGGAAGAGGGCGGCCTTTGTAAAGATGAGGCGTGAAGGTTCAATAGGGGCAATTGAGAGTTATAAGGTAGCCCGGAAGGACCTGAAGAGAGAGCTAAGAGCAGCAAGGAGGGGACATGAAAGGTCCTTAGTTGGTAGGATTAGGGAAAACCCTAAGGCTTTCTATAGGTATGTTAGGAATAAAAGAATGACTAGGGAAGGAATAGGTCCAATCAAGGGTAGTAATGGGAAGTTGCGTGTGGAGGCTGAAGAGATTGGGGAGGCGCTGAATGAATACTTTTCGTCAGCATTCACTCAGGAACAGGACATTGTTGTCGATATGAATACTGAGGCACGAATAAGTAGAATGGATGGCTTTGAGATATGTAGAGAAGAGGTGTTGGAAATTCTGGCAAGGGTGAAAATAGATAAGTCCCCTGGGCCTGATGGCATTTATCCTAGGATTCTCTGGGAAGCAAGGGAGGAGATTGCAGAGCCATTGGCCTTGATTTTTGTGTCCTCTTTGTCGACAGGAGTAGTGCCAGAGGACTGGAGGCTAGCAAACGTGGTTCCCTTGTTCAAGAAGGGGAGTAGGGATAATCCTAGTAACTATAGGCCAGTGAGTCTCACTTCTGTTGTGGGCAAAGTCTTAGAGAGAATTGTAAGGGATAGGATTTATGCACATCTGGATAAGAATGATGTGATCAAGGATAGTCAGCATGGTTTTGTGAAGGGCAGGTCGTGCCTCACAAACCTTATTGAATTCTTTGAGAAGGTGACTAAGGAGGTAGATGAGGGGAAAGCGGTAGATGTAGTATATATGGATTTTAGTAAGGCGTTTGATAAGGTCCCCCATGGTAGGCTACTGCAGAAAATACAGAGATATGGCATTGAGGGTGAGTTGGAGGTTTGGATTAGGAATTGGCTCTCTGGAAGAAGACAGAGGGTAGTAGTTGATGGCAAAGGTTCATCTTGGAGTGCCGTCACTAGCGGTGTTCCGCAAGGATCTGTTTTGGGACCATTGCTGTTTGTCATTTTTATAAATGACCTGGAGGAAGGGTTAGAAGGTTGGGTGAGCAAGTTTGCGGATGATACGAAAGTCGGAGGAGTTGTAGACAGTGAGGAAGGATATGGCAGGTTACAGCGGGATATAGAGAAGCTGCAGAGCTGGGCAGAAAGGTGGCAAATGGAGTTCAATGTAGCTAAGTGTGAAGTGATTCACTTTGGTAAGAGTAATAAAAAGATGGATTACTGGGCTAATGGTAGACTACTTGGTAGTGTGGAAGAGCAGAGGGATCTTGGTGTCCATGTACACAGATCTCTGAAAGTTGCCACCCAGGTAAATAGTGCAGTGAAGAAGGCATATGGCGTACTGGCTTTTATTGGTAGAGGAATTGAGTTCCGGAGTCCTGAGGTCATGCTGCAGTTGTATAAGACTCTGGTGCGGCCGCATCTGGAATATTGTGTGCAGTTTTGGTCGCCATACTATGGGAAGGATGTGGAGGCACTGGAACGGGTGCAGAGGAAGTTTACCAGGATGTTGCCTGGTATGGTAGGAAAATCCTATGAGGAAAGGCTGAGGAAACTTGGGGTTGTTTTCATTGGAGAAAAGAAGGTTTAGGGGTGATTTGATAGAGGTGTACAAGATGATTAGGGGGTTAGATAGGGTTGACAGTGAGAACCTTTTTCCACGTATGGAGTCAGCTATTACAAGGGGGCATAGCTTTAAATTAAGGGGGGGTAGATATAGGACTGATATTAGGGGTAGGTTCTTCACTCAGCGAGTCGTAAGTTCATGGAATGCCCTGCCAGTAGCAGTAGTGGACTCTCCCTCTTTATGGGTATTTAAGCGGGCATTGGATAGGTATATGGAGGATAGTGGGTTAGTGTAGGTTAGGTGGGCTTTGATCGGCGCAACATCGAGGGCTGAAGGGCCTGTACTGCGCTGTATTCTTCTATGTTCTATGTTCTATGTTCTACCCTGTCTGTGTAATCTACAGTCCGTACAATCCTCTCTGCCTCTGTAACTCCTTCGGTCCTGATAACCCTGTACACCACGTGACAAATTTAATCCCTAAAACCCACCTGATCTCTATCCATCTCCACTGATCTCTAACCTCGCCAATTCTGTAATATCTTCTAGTCTCTACAGCATTCTCTTTCTCTCTAAGGTATTCTTGTGCCGACAATCCTCCCCATCTGTGTAATATCTGCCTTTCATCAGAACTCTCTCTATTCCTATGCCTGTTGAACCTCCAACCCTCGCTTTCTGGGTAGTCCCCTCGACACCCTCACGTCAATGCTTTATGTGCAAACTCATTTAGGCCTGTACATTCTCACTCCCTAACATTCTCCTGCCCGTACTGTCCACCCATCATCCTGTAATATTCTGCAAATGCAACACTAATCACATAACTCTGATTCCCTGACTGATTAAAAGTCTGACCATCTCCCCAAGAAACATTCGGCCTCACCAGCCCTCTGCGGTGAAGGATTTTCAGATTCTCTACCCCCTTAGCGAAGAAATTCCTCCTTATCCATAACATTTACCCTGTAAACCTCCTATGCACCACCACCAAAACCAGCACATGTCAAAAACAACTCTCAATATTCCTAATGCAGTCTGACCAGAACTCTATTGAGCCTCTGCAGTACATTTCTGCTCTTGTGCCCTAGCATTCTTAAAATGAATGCCTGAAGAAATGTTTACCAAAAAAGAATCCTGAACTAGCTCTCTTCAGTCCCTTTGTGTTTCGGATCTTACCCCATTTTGAAAATATTCAGCACTGCTAAGCTTCTTACTGAAGTGCATAACCTCACATTTTCCAGCATTTTATTCCATCCACTACTTCTTTGCTCACTCTCCGATCCTGTCCTTCTGCCGTCTTCCCTCTTCCTAATCACAACCTGTCCCTCCATCTCTATTTGCTGATAGTAATAACGTAGCAACAATGCCTTCAGTTTCTTCATCCAAACTATTAATGGTCCCAAAGCTGACCCCTGTGGAATTCCACGCGTCACAAGCTTCCTGAAAAAGACTGCTTTATACCCATTGTCTGTCTTCTCCACCAAACAATCCTCTATCCATGCTGTTATGAAAGTGAAATTTCATTTCACATACCCTGTTGGATTCGGGGTGTTTTGTCTGGCTGTAGACAGCAGAATATGTAAAAGGAGAGAAATGGTTTACAGTGATTTTCAGAAACGTTTCAGCAAGGTCCCACTGAAGATTTTGATAAACAAGATTGGCATATGTCGGATTGGAGGGAATGTACTGGCATAGATTGAAAATTCTTCAACAGACAGAAAACTGAGTAGGAATAATTGGATTTGTGCTCGAGCCACAACTATTCACAAATTAGATCGATGCATCTGATGGATGGACAAATCCAGTGCGATCGAGCTGCTGTACATTAATGATGAGCATATGTGTGCGATGTCAGAGAACGTGCACTCCAGACTATTTTCAGCACCTTTACAGGGCCATACGAGAGCATGGCTGTCAGCCTGAACATCCACAAGATAAAGGCCCTCCAGCAACCTGGCATGGCATTGCAGAGTGAACACATAATCACCAAGATCCACAGCGTGGCATTCAACCTTCCAATCCCTAGGGAATGTCCTGTCAACAAAAGCAGATATTAAAGAAATACAGCACTGCCTCCATTGTGATTGCACAGCCTTGGGCCGTCTGAGAGAAAAAGTGTTAGAGGCCAACAACATCAGATCAGACACCAAATGCATGACATACGGCGCTGTGATGGTTCCCACTCTCCTATATGGCTCTGAAACGTGGACTGTCGACAGCAGACACCTCAAGGTGCTGGAGCTGTCCCACCAACGCTCTCTGTGCAAGATTCTGCAAATCCAGTGGGAAGACAGGCGCACGAACACCAGCATCCTCGACCAGGCTAACATCCCCAGCATAGACGCACTGAATCCGTTGATCAGCTGTGCTAGGCTAGGCACGTCGTCTGCATAACAGACACAAGACTCCCGAAGCAGGTGCTCTACTCCCAGCTCCAAAACAGCAAGCGAGCCCCAGGTCGACAGAGGAAGTGCTTCAGAGATGCTCTGAAGGCCTCACTGGTGACGTGAAGCATTCACACAGACACCTGGAATCTCTGGGCCAAGACCGTCCAATGTTGAGTAGCAGCATTGCGAAGGGGTCGAGCACAAAGAGGCTTGTGCTGAGAAAAAGCAAATTCCAGGTGTAAACAGCACAAGGAGCAGGCTGCCTCAACAATGCCTTAACCAGCCCCTGCCCACGGGCACATTTTGTTCCAAGTGTATCAGAAGCTGTGGAAGTCACATCGGTCTGTGCAGCCACCTACAGATTCAGGTTAAGAGTTGGGAGAGAGTCATCCTTACCTGTCACCCACCACCAATGACATGATGAGATAGGAAGATTAAAACTCAATTATCCCAGTTGTTACAAAGTCCAATAATTCCCTTTTTAATGCAGTGTCTGACAATATACTGCTGCTGGTGTGCCTTAAAACTACCCTTCCACTTCTGTTTTCTGACACTTGTTATGCAGAATTTGCATTCGTACTCACTCACCATCTGAGGCCCAATATTTTCGTGGTAATCACATTATCTCCAACTACGAGAGTTCCCACCCAGCTGCCCACTCTGCCTGACTTTCCATCATGTTATGTAGCCATGAATATTGATGCCCCATTCTGTGACCACATCTCCCTGTTTGCACATTATTCACCTTTCTGTCACAAGTGTACATATCTAATTGCAGATTTTATGTGCATTCAAATAGAGAAACTGCCTATTTCTTTTTTAACCGCAATTTCCTGTCACAAGTTTATTTACTGATGTTAAACTCAGTCCTTTCTTGTTACTTCCTGCTTGTCAGCAGCTACATCTCCATGCTTTTTCAACATTTCAAACTTTTTTTTTGTATTTGGAAGTTGCCTTTCACCTGAGCCCTGTCTCTCCTCATCTATGCCACGTCAAAGCACTCTGCATAAACCTGACTCGAACACTGGACCCAACACAGTACCAGAGGAGCCCATCCCACTATTTTAGCTGGCTCCTCCCTGAGTACTAGTAGCAGTGCGCAATGAATCATACCAACTTCTCCGGACGCCATTGCTTGACTCTGATATCTTTCTGCACTTTGCTGATATCACTCAAGATTTCTCCATGTGGTAACCCTCATTGTGTAGATAACATTGTTGTCTCTGTCAGCGCCTCGCACTCTTGCAACTGGTCTGAGGTCCTGATCTAACAGAATTTTCCAGTCGAGACAAAAACAGCACGGATAGAGACTGGATTTTCCTGACCTTTCTAAGGCTCAGTTCCATTATATATGTATAATCCTCACTGTGTCAGTTTAACATCTCTGTCTCCTGCAGGTACTCAAATATGGGAATCAGTGCTGTAGATCTGAGGGGGCGGGGTGTAGTTGTAGATGGTGTAGTGATACGATGTAGTGAATCTATCAGGAAGTTTTCTCACACGATAAAACAAAGGGATCGGTTAAAGTGTGCCTGATTTAACGTTAGGAGTGTTAGAAATGAGAGTGACGAACTTCGAGCATGGATCAGTACTTGGGGCTGTGATGTCGTGACCATAATGGAGACGTGAGTTTCACAGGGGCAGGAATGATTGTTAGATGTTCCGGGGTTTGGAACGTTTAGAAAAAACAGAGAGGGTGGAAAAACAGGAGGAGGTATCGCATTGCATATCAGAGAGTGCATCACAGCTACAGAAACGAAGGTTGTTGAGGAAGGTTTGTCTACTGAGTCAGTATGGGTGGAAGTTAGGGAAAACAAGGGAGCAGCCACCTCATTGGGGGTTTTCTACAGACTCCCTAATAGCAGTAGAGAGATTAAAGAATTGGTCGGCCAGTAGATTTTGAAAAAAATGTAGATGCAGCACAGTTGTTGTTAAGGGTGACTTCAACATTCCCAATATCGATTGGAACCTCCTTCATGCAGATGATTTGGATGGAGCCGTTTTTGTCAAATGTGTCAGGAGGGTTTTCTTATACAGTATGCAGACAGGCCGACGAGGGGAGAGGTCATTTTGGATTTGGTGCTCGGCAATGAGCCAGGACAGGTGTCAGATCTCGCGGTGGGGGAACACTTCGGTGACAGTGACCACAACTGCCTTACATTTACCATAGTCTTTGGGAGAGAAAGGAGCAGTTTCCAAAGGAAGATATTTAATTGGGGAAAAGGAAACTATGATGCTATCAGACAGGAGTTCGGAAGTACCGACTGGGAGCAATTGTTTCACAGAAAGAGCACAGCAGACATGTGGAGACTATTTAAGGAGCAGTTGTGGCACGAATTTGTTCTTCTGGGACAGGTAAGGGGGGTAAGATTAAGGAACATTGGATAACGAGAACAGAGGAGGTTCTCGTCAAAAGGAACAAGGCAGCTTGTGTAAGCTGGAGGAAACCAGGATCTAGCAAAGCTTTAGAGGATTACAGCATTGCTAGCAAGGAGCTCAGCAATGGACTGAAGAGTGCCAGGAGGGGGCACAAAAAACGCTTGGCAAGAAGAATCAGGGAAAACACAAAGGCGTTTTATTCATACGTGAGGAATAAGAGAATGATCAGGGAGAAGGTAGGGCCGATCAGGGATAGCGCAGGGAATTTGTGCATGGAATCTGAGCCGACAGGGGAAGCCCTAAGTGAGTTTTTTGCTTTGGTTTTCACTCAGGAAAGGGACCTTTTTGTGAATGAGAACTTTGAGGAGCTAGGATCTGGCTTGAACAGATCAAAATTGATGAAGTGGATGTACTGGAAATTTGGCAAACAATAAGATTGATAGGTCCCCAGGTCTAGACCAGATTCATCCTAGATTGCTCCAGGAAGCGAGAAAGGAGGTTGCTAAGCCACTGGCGAAGACCTTTGCTTCCTCACTCTCCACGGAAGTCGTACCAGAGGTTTGTAGGGAGGCGAATGTTGTTCCTCTTTTCAAGAAGTGTAATAGGGAAATCCCTGGCAATTACAGACCAGTCAATCTTACGTCTGTGGTCAACAAGGTTTTGGAAAGAATTCTGAGGAAAGTATTTATGTCTATTTGGAAAAGCATAACATAATTAAATGCAGTCAACATAGCTTTGTGAGGGGCAGGTCATGCCTCACAAACCTTATGAGTTATTTGAGGACATGATGAGACAGTTCAACGGGGGTTGAGCAGTGGGTATGGTGTATGCGGACTTCAGCAAGGCATTTGATCAGGTTCCCCATAGCAAACTCATTCATAAAGTCGGGGTGTATGGAATACAGGGAGATTTGCCGGTCTGGATTCATAATTGGTTGGCTGACAGAAGGCAGAGAGTAGTTGTAGATGGAAAGTATTCTGCACAGAGGTCATTCTTGAGTGGCGTCCCGCATGGCTCTGTTCTTGGGCCTATGCTGTTTGTAGTTTTTATAAATGACTTGGATAAGGAGATTGAGGATGGGTCAGTAAATTTGCAAGTGACATAAAGGTTGGAGGTGCTGTTGATAGTATCTAGGGCTATTGTAGTCTGCAGCACAACATAGACAGGATGCAGAACTGGGTTGAGAAATGGCAGTCGGAGTTCAAAGTGGATGCGGTAATTTTCTATGTTCTATGTTTCTGACTCCGAAGAATTCATAACTCCTGTCTTGTCCATTACCTGGTTGAAGATGGTTCGTCAGGTAGTGAGGTGGAGAGTGCGATCTGAAGCCTTCAATAAAGCAAGGTCAGTTCAATCACAGCAAACAGCACAGGTAAAAGTCAGTGGAACTTAATTCAGACCTAGAGGACATGACGTAGGTACAATGCTTGACAAGGAACACGAGAAAAATCCTAAGCTTCATTATCACTTTCTTGTTTGTAACTTTCTTTTATCCATAGAACACTCCCTATCTCTGTAAATTTCTCCAATCCCGAACATCGTCTATATGGTTCGCCAGTAGATCCTTCCCCTCTCTCTGAACTCCTACAACCCTGTCTATCTCTGAAAGCTCCTCCTACCAGTACAACCCTCCACTTCTGCATATTTCCCTTTAATCCCTTTGCCCGTCCCTATATGGGCAAACTTCTCCAGCCCCTGCAGCCCTACTTATTTGGGGGAAAAAAAACTCGTCAGTTCCCTGAGCGATCCTTGTCAGTGTAGTCACTTCCAGACTTGAAACAACTCCCTACCTTTGTAATTATGTCCAGCTCCTGCTACCTTCATGATCTACATAAACTTCCACATCAAAACCAAAAAAAGGAAGCTATCTACTTTATTATCCTCTTCCAGCAATTACACTACTCCATAATGCAGAGCTACCTTGCTTCTCTCGTAAATTAGCTCTGACAGTTCGAAAGATGACAATAAACTCCTGTCTCCAAAGTGCATTCAATCACGGCAGACTCTGCTGGACCATACTCTGCTCCCTATGTGTAATTTCTTCATTCACTGCAGATCTTTACTCCATGCTCTCCTCCAGGCAAAACCACGCAGTTAGTTTTCATAACCGACATGAATTCCTATAATAGTCCCTGTGACTATAACCACGCCCATCCCTTCATACGTCCGCTTCCCTGTAAAGTCCTCCCAAACCTAAATCTCTCCCTAAACATGTCACCTCTTCCAACTTCCACAGCCCTCCATATCTCTGTAAAGCCCGCTCCAATTATTGTAACCCTCCGTGTTGCAACATGCCACCAGTCACCACAATATGAGAGTTCGGGGTGAAATGAAGAACAGTGCTCTGAGTTAGATGATCAGTCATGACCATATTGAATGATGGAGCAGGCTCATGTGGTCAAATAGACGACAACTGCCCATTTTTCCCGTGTTTATCTTTAATCCCAATGCCATCCTTCAGAGACAACAATGCTCCTTATCTCCATTCCCTGCTCTAGTTTCACAACCCTACCTATCTCTATAACCTGCTTCTGTCCCCACAACCCTCCCTATCTGTGTAACCTGTTGAAGCTGCAACAGTTCTCCCTATTACTCTAACCTGCTCCTTCAAATGCTGGAATACTCCATATATGTTATATTGCACCAATTCCTCCAATCCTCCCGATCTTTGTAACTTCCTTCAGTTACTAAACACTTTCTGTCTCTGTAACATAGTATCCTACAGTGTCTAAAGCCCTCCATGTCTTTGTATGCTTCTGCGATCGTGACAATCATTCCTGTTTTTGTAATATCGTCCAGCACCTTTAAATCTCCTGATAACTGAACCTTCTTCAGGCACTGCTCTTTCTCTACTTCTGTTTCATTCCCCTGCTCTTAAATACCTCACTGCTTGTATGATCCCAGCTGTCGGTGCAGCCCTCCCTATCTGAAACAGCTACCAATCTCCACATCCTTCATAACATCTATAACCTCTTACAATCCCTTCAGCATCCTTTTACTGCAAACTCCTCCAGCCCCAATATACCTTACCATTTACCAAGCTCTCTCCTGTCCCTACTATGCATGTCAATTTCTGAAGGCCACTCCCTCTCTCTAATCTCCGAATCTCTACTAGTCTCTCTATAATCCATCAACTTCTCCTGCTCCACAAACATCCGCAACTCTCCTAGCTCTTCCAGATCCATTACGTTTCAAATTCTTCCATACACTAACACCTGTAACACTTGTTCCATGAATTTTACAACGGTGCCGGAAAAAAATTCCTCTGTAAAATGCTCCAATTCCTCCACATAAACTCTTGCATGACCTAAAGCCCTCCTTGTTTGTGTGACGTCTTCCAGTGCTAACTACTTTCCCAAAGTTTGGAGCTCCTGCAACCTTCCGTCGTTGAGTGATCCTCTCAAGTACCTGCAGAATTCCTGACATGCAACACCCGCTCCAATTCTTGTGACTCTCCAGTTCATACAAGCCTCACTTTCAATAATAACTCATCCAGTCTCTCCATCCATCTACTTATATCCATATCCTTCTCCTGCTCCTTCGCTCCAGTCTATGTAAAGTTCATTCTCTCATTCAACCCTCTCTACTCCCTATGTATATTACTGTCTCTGGCCTGGAAACGCTGCCAGAATCCACAGCCTTCCTGTCTATGTAACTTCCAGCAAATACAAGCATTCGTATGCTTGTAAACGTCTTCAATCACTAAATTCCGCCATATCTCTTTTAGTTCCTCCAGTTTTCTCTGTAAAATGCTGCTCTCTGCATGCCCCTCTCTGTCAGCTTGCCTCTTCCGACACCCATCCCTAACTGTAAAATCTAATCCGGCCTGTGGTACCTCTGTAATTTCCTTCATCGCTGAAGCATTTTCTCCCACTGACATTCTCGACTGATGGAAACTATGCTTTACTCTGTAACATCTTCGAACCCCTAACGCCTCCCTATCCCTGTGACCTCTATCCAACTCTTGAAACCTCCATAATCACTGATATACTCTCGGGATTTGAAATAAGGCAGATGGAATGACAGCATTAATAGAAGTGAACAGGTATAATTGATTTATCATTACACAGATGTGGCTGGAGAACGATCGTGGCTGGGAAGCGAATATTAAATAGTTTTCAGGATTTGAGAATGACACGGAGAAAGGATGCGGGCAGTGCATTAGGGTGACAGCCACGTGCATTAGAAAATCAAAATCGTTTTGTATTTTGCTCCTTCCGGTCTGTAAGAATCTGCGTTTCAATTTACTTTTTGTCAGGGGGTGTGTTGGTGGGATGATACTGTATTGGAAATGTTCATTAGTCACAGTTACTGTGTTAGGTCAGTTATGTCTTCTAATAGTTAAGGTATTCTAAATCCATTTTTTCTCCTATTCGTGTTTCAACTGTTGTGTTTGAATAAATTTTGTTTTGCTTAAAGCCGAGTTGTTTGACCAGCTGCGTCACCCCTAGAATATTCACTTCACATCTGTCTGTAAAATAAGGAAAAGTAAGCGTCTTGTCTACTTTCTTAATATATTTGGAGGGGGTCTGTCTTCGTCCATAACATTATCCTTCTGAATTCTATAATTCTGGAAATTCTGTTGTTGCAAAATGGCAATCTTACTAACCATGCCTCTGCTAATCACATCCAAATTATTTGTACAAATGATGAAAAACAGTGGACTCAACGCTGATTCTTGTGGCACCCTGCTGAACACAGGCCTCTAGTCTGGAAAGGCACACTCTATCATCACCTCCTGTCTTCTTCTTCCAGAACACTCCATGAATGGCATTTCCCAGAATGTTCTCCACCAGCTATTCCTCGGAGCCTTATCTAACGGGTATTCCCCAGAATATTCTATACCTGATATTCTCCAGAACATTCTGTACCTGGCATTCACCAGAAGATTCTATATGCAACAATCCCAGATCATTCTTTAACCAACATTCCCTGGAACACTCTATAACCAGCATTCCCCAGAAGATTCTATAACTGACATTTCCTGGAACATTCTGTACCCAACATTCCCCAGAACATCTTATACCTGACAGTCTCTGGAACATTCCATACTCGACATTCTCCAGAACATTCTATACCCACCATTCCCAAAACATTCTACATCCGACCATCCTCGGAACATTACACATCTGACGTTCTCAAGAACAGTCTATAACTGAGGTTCCCTGGAATGTTCTATACCAGTCATTTCCCGAAACATTCTGTACCTAACAGTCTCTGGAACGTTCTGTAGCCGAATTCCTCAAAATATTCTACAATTGATATTATATGTGAACTGAACAAACAATAAGATTCCGAGGGAGGAGTTCCCGTTCCAGGGAGAAGGAAACCCGGTTTCGAAGTCCCCTCAGGCAGTTAACAAAGTTAATATATTTTCACTGCGTTTGCATTTCTTTAAGACAGAGGATCGGCCACAATTGAGATTAAAAGACAGAAATTTCCAACCTCCATTTGTCTTCAAAGAATGGGAGAGAATCCTTCAGGACGGCAATGTTTTCTCCCTCTTTGCATTAGGAACTCTAATGAAGTGACCCGTGTCTGATCTCGAGTGATCGAGTGTGTGGGAATGTTCTGGAAACCATCTGTTCTCATAGATGTGTGTTTGGGTGGGGGGGGGGGGGGTGCGGGGTTGTTGTTGTTGTTTACGTCATAGTTTGCAAGTAATTCTGAAATTATCATTTGTTGCTTCTCCTCCAGTTATTCCAATAAATCTCTGAGTACAGTGACGTATTTGAAAATCTCACTGTCGTCAGTCAAACTAGCAACTTTGCCTCCAGGCTGGTGTCTAATGTGTTTGTTTTCCTTCTTCACAGTTAACGTAGTGACGATCGACATCCCGTGTTCGAAAGACTGTGGATTGTTTCCATGTGTCAGACTTTACCTGGGGGCCATTGCAGTAAGGGATCTGCTGGTCATTATCCTCGACCTGACATTGAGACACATTGCCATTGTTTTTGATGAACAGTTTTATTTTCTGCAGTCCGTCCCTGTGTGTGATTCCCATGCTGTCCTGCTTTATGCAACCACTGATTGTTCTGTCTGGTTCACTGTCATTTTCACCTTTGATTGGTTTGTGGCAATTTGTTGCCAGAAGCTGAAAAGCAAATGTTGCAGTGAGAAAACGGCGGCTCGGTGGGCGGCACGGTGGCACAGTGGTTAGCACTGCTGCCTCACAGCGCCCGGGTTCAATTCCCGGCTCAGGCGACTGACTGTGTGGAGTTTGCACGTTCTCCCCGTGTCTGTGTGGGTTTCCTCCGGGTGCTCCAGTTTCCTCCCACAATCCAAAAGATGTGCAGGTCAGGTGAATTGGCCATGCTAAATTGCCCGTAGTGTTAGGTAAGGGGTAGATGTCGATGTAGGGGTATGGGTGTGTTACGCTTCGGCGGGGCGGTGTGGACTTGTTGGGCCGAAGGGTCTGTTTCCACACTGTAAGTAATCTAATCTAAAAAAAACAGCTGCTGTGGTTCTGTGAACAATGACTGTGCTGAACTGTTTAAAGAACATTCTCTGATATTTTATGCTGTCAGCGTTGGAACGCCCCCTGGTTTTGTGAGGTAATAGACAATGTTTATTTCTCCCCACATCTAGATCACAATCGAGTTCTTCCATTACATTCTAACCCCGGCTCTGCCATTTCTCCGGATTCTGCAGCTCAATGTTTTCACCGTCAGACGCATTTTAGTGGCCTGCAGAGCCTGCAGGAGACTCCGGGCTCACACCAATGGGGATGCTCGGTGTGACACAGAAACGAGAAATCGAAAAACATCCATCATTCTATTGTTTGTGGTGTGGGCCAATTTCATCTTGTTGTGGTAAACGTTAATGATGTTTTATATATGGCGACGGATGTGGTTTATTCTGGATACTACTGTATCTCTAGACTGGTATGTGCTGGAAGTGAGCGTCATGCTGCAGCTGCTCAGTTGCTGCACAAACATTGCAATTTATGTTGTGACCCAGACTAAGTTCAAACAACAGCAAAACAATGTGCTGATGTGTCCCTTTACCCAAATTAATCAAACAATCAAATTCACTCATTAATCAATCCATTCAATATTTTCTCATTTTAGTTCAATGTTTCAGCAATGAAGCAGCTTGTCACCATGGCAACAGACTGATGGTAGTCCTGGATTGTCCAACCTTATCACAAAGGGGGTTATAGGGACACATTTCAATCTTTCTGTAAACTCAGGAACCAGTGAGAAGAGCACCATGCACTGACTGCATCTATCACTTCAATTTATATACAGTAAGAGTGTTTATTTAAAAATGCCAAGCAGCAGAGTGCACTATACTGTTGTTCGTCTTTGTGCTGAGGAAGCTAAGCTGGAGAGAGTCAGACTAAGCCTCAAGTCGTGGTCCTCAGGGAAGGCGAGAGGTCCAGGGGCCCAGGCTCAGGAGCTGTGATTAAGTCATTCTGTCCTTGATTTCAACTCTGGGTCACTCACTCCGACCTGTGTCCCATCTGTCTCTCTCTTTGTCCCTCTCACTGCATTGTAAACGTGATGGTGAGGGAGGAGCGTGATGGTTGGGGAGTCTGCAGGGGAGTGATTGTGATAGGCTGTGTGCAGGGGAGTGAGCTTTACAGTGAGGGCGTGTGCTGGAGAGTCAGGATGATTTTGGGGGAGTGTTCAGGAGTGTGAGCATGACAGTGGGGTGCGTGTGGGAATGAGCGTGATGGTGTGGAAGTGTGCCAAGGAGTGAGCATGACAATAGGACAGTGTGCAGAGGAGTGAGCATGATGGTGGGGGAGTGCACAGGGAAATAAGCAATGCAGTCGAGGAGTGCGTTGGCGACGTGTGTGATGGTTGGAGAGTGTACAGGGGATTGATTGTGATGGTGGGGCAGTGTGTGCGATGGCAGAGAATGTGTGTGATTGTTGGGGTGTGTGCGATGAGTTAGGGTGAAGTGGAGGAGTGTGTGAGGGAGTGAGCATGGCGGTAGGGGAGTGTGTGTAATGGTTAGGGTGTGCACAGTGAAGTTAGGGTGATGGTGGAGAAATGTGTAGGGGAGTGTAGATGGTGATTGGGGAGTTAGGGTGACGATCAGCGAGTGTGCACGGGAGTGAGAGTGATGGTGGGGGAGTGTGGGAGGCATCTGCGAGATGCTTGGGGTGTGTTCAGGGGAGTAAGCTTGATGGTACAAAGGTGTGATGGGTGCAAGAGTGACGCTGGTTGTGAGTTCGGGGAGAGTGAGCATGATGGTGGGTGAGAGTGGGGGAGAGTGAACATGATGGTGAGGGAGAGTGCAGGGAGAATGATGGTGATTGTGGGGAGTGTGCAGGGGAGTCAGCGTGATTGTGGGGCAAGTGCGATGGAGTGAGTGCAATGATGGACATTTGTTCATGGAGTGAGAATTACGATGGTGAGAGCGTGTGGATGAATGAGCGGAACGGTGGGGAGAATTCCAGGGAGTGAGCGTGATAGTGGGGAGAGTGTACAAGAGCAAATGAATGACAGTGAGGGAGTGTGCAGAAGAGTGGGAGTGAGAGTGTGGGAGTGCAGGGGTTTGAACCTTATGAGGGGAGTATTCGGGAGAGTGAGCCTGTTGGTGGGGTTAGTGTGTGGGGGAATGAGCATGACGGTGAGTGAGGGTAATAGAGGGTGAGTGGTACGTGAATGAGCGTAACTGTGGGGGAGTGTGATGGGTAATGAAATTTCTGTGGGGAGTGAGCGGGGGAATGAGTGGAATGGTGAAGGTGTACAGAAGGGAGTGTATGATGGTGCATGGGAGTGAGCGAGATGATGGGGAGTGTACTGGGAAGTGAGGATAACGGTGGAGAAGTATGTCAGCGAGTGAGCATGACAATGGGGGAGTGTGCGGGACTGTAAGTGTGACAGGTGTAATGTGTGGGGTAGTGTGTGTGGTGATTGGGGAGAGTACAGGGTAGTGACCGTGATATTGAGGCAGTTTGTGGGGGCATAAGCATGATGATGGGTGAGTGTGCAGGGCTGTCAACCTGAGAGTGGGAAAGTGTGTGGGACAGTGAGGCTGATGGTTCGGAAATTTGCAGGAGAGGGAGCATGATGGCAGGGGAGCTTGCGAGACAGTGATCGTGACAGTGGAGGAGTTTGACAGTGTGATAGCGTGCGGGGGAGTTTGATGGTGGGGGAGTGTGGAGGGGAGTGAGAGTGATGGTGGGTGAGTGAGCATGACGGTTGGGGAGTGTGCAGAGGAATGACTGTGATGGCGTGGGAATGTGCAGAGGAAGTGAATGTGGTAGTGGGGTGTGTCCATGGAATGTGGTGGTGATGGTGTGGAGTAGTGAGTGTGATGGTGGGGGAATATGCATTCAGTGAGTGTGCCGGGGGAATGTGTGTGGGGGAGTGAGGGTGATATTGGGGGTATGGCAAAGTGGTCAGCATGATGATGTGGGGATATGAATTCAGTGGCATGATGATGGGGGAGTGTGCAGGGCAGAGAGTGTGATGGTCAGGGAGTATGCATTCAGTGAGCATGACAGTGAGTAGTATGTGGGGGAGTCTGCAGGACATGAGCAAGATCGTAGGGGAGTGCATTCAGTGAGCATTACAGTGGGGGAGTATGCGGGGTATGCAAGCTGTATAACCCGTGTTCATGTGTAAATTGTTGTCTGCATGTATCACTATAGTTTGCCTGAAAGCAGATAATTTTCAAGTAACTTCATTTCAACAAAGCTGATAGTTTCTTCACAAACCAGTTCTGCTGCCAAGTCTGGTCCTGCCTGAAGAACATACAACATAGAATAATACAGCGCAGTATAGGCCTTTTGGCCCACGATATTGTGCCAACCTGTGAAATCAACCTGAATCCCATCTAACCTACACTTTTCCATTATCATCCATATATTTATCCAATGACCATTAAAATATCATTAAAGTTGGCATATCTACTACTGTTACAGGCAGGACATTCCATGCCCTTACTAAGAAATGTGTAGACCACAGAATAGGACAATGCATATTTTCAATCCAGGCTTGGAGCGATTGGTGGATGAATTTTCTTTTTCATAAAATCCCTCCCATACAGAAACAGGGTATCTGGTCCAACATGTCCACACTGTCTCTGGAGAGCATCCCACACAGACTCACCCCCTCTTCCCTATTCCTGCATTTTCCATGCAAAGTCCAACTAACCTACACATCCATGTGACACTGTGGGCAATTTAGCACAGCCAATCCACCTAACCTGCACATCTTCAGACTGTGAGAGGAAACCAGAGCACCTGGAGACACAGGGAGAATATGCAAACTCCACACAGACAGTTGCCCGAGACTGGAGTTGAACTCAGATCCCTGGCATGGTGTGCCAGCAGTGCTACCCGCTGAGTCACTTTGTCCCATGACTGAAGGAACGTTCAGGGAGAGTGTGTATTGGTGCTGAGACGTATTCATTCTGAAGAGTTTGACCTGAACCAGTGACCATTAATTTACTACTTTGCTGCAATGCCTTTGCCCATTGTGTTTCTTTTTTCAGTTCAAACTGTGGGGGTTTTGTTGAGTGTTCCGATCATAAGACCATAACATATAGGAACAGAATTAGGCCATCAGCCCAGTAAATCTTCTTCACCATTTAATCATGGCTTATATGTCTCTCAACTCCATTCTCGTCCTTTTCCCTGGAACCCATGATCCCTTTACTAATCAAGAACCTATCTATCTTTGTCTTAAATACGTCCAATGTGTTGGAGTTCACAGCCTTCTATAGCAGTTCTACAAACCCTTGCACCACATTGCATGCTTGCTCCTTTTATTTTATTCTGTCCCTGACCTTCCTAATCAATCTGCTCAGAAATGTTATTATATGCCCCTGCAGCAGGTGGAAATTGAATCGAGGTCTGTCGTTCCAGGAGTAGGGATACGACCACCGCACCGCAAGAGTATCCATACCCCCACAAATTCCCTTGTGAGGTACGGTTGTCTCGTTCTTCCCTTAATATTGTCCTTGAGCACAGCTGCTGAGTGGCACCTCCACCAAACGCTGCAAATCTAAAGAGAAGGCTCAGCGGGACTGTCCTTCGACCACTCGAGTGAATGAGGTCCGGGTTGAAGGATTGATTGTGAATGACATCTTATAGGACCGGTCAGAAACATGAGAAGTGATTTTTTTTAACAAGATTTGATCATTCTCACTTGATATAGAGCATTAAATCTCTTATTAAATTAATAGGGGATATTAAGAAATAGGTGAGATTCAAATCCAGATTATTTACCTATTTCCTAACTAATTTATAGAAGTCAAGTAAGAAATTGAGTTTTAAATCCCCAGAATGATGGTTAATGGCGGTATCTGGGGTATGCGCCATATAATTTTGAGGCGGGCTGTGCGATTCTTTGTCCAGCGGCTGCTGTCGGTGGCAGGAAGGGGGACGAGTGGAGCTGGTGTATGGGAGTCTGCGCGAATGGGAAGAGCATCCATACTTCGTGAATCCCTCTTGGAGGTCGCAAACCCCGAGTAAGACTGTCTTGGCTCTGCGTTAAAAGATCCGGGTCTTTGTCCAGTGGAGAGGTTCAGGTTCAGGCCACCATCTTGTTTGAGGAACTGAAAACAACAAATAAGTCTCCATGGAGAGAGGGCAAGGTAAGGTTTTCAGTCTAGATGATTCTTCATAAAGACGGAAGTGAAGTGTGGAGAGGATGGCATTTATGCTTTAGTTTCGGGGTGGGCGTGTAGGTGTAGGGTGCTGGTGGACAAAAGATGTTGATCGTTCAGGTTAAGTGAGCAGAATGTGAGAATGGTAGAACAATGGTGTGTCTTACTGCCAGACTGATAAGGACAAACAGTCCCAATGGAGTGAGAGGGGGGTGGGAGAGAAGACATGAGAACAGAATGTAACAAGTAAAGCTAAAAGAAAGAAGAAATGGGAGTTGGTTGCCAATTTGAAGGTGTTGAACTGTACATTAAGTCCAGAAGCCCATTGTATTGCTCTGTTCCTGGCCACTCAGCTCATTTCCTCCTGCCTTGACTCCATCCTCTATCCACTTGTCCAGACCCTGCGCATCTACATCTGTGAGTCATCTGATGCCTCCCACCATATTGACAATTTCCTGTTCCCTGGCCCTGACTGCCACCACGGATGTCCAATCCCTCTACCTGTATACCTCCATTCACCACCAGGCTGATCTGAAAGCTCTCGGTTTCTTCCTCAACCAGAGACTGAACAATCCCCTTCTGCCACCACTCTCCTTTGCCTGGCTGAACTCATTTTCTTGCTGAACAATTTCTCCTTTAATTCGCCTCACTTCTGTCAAGGCAAAGGAGTAGCTATGCGCACCCACATGGGTCCGAGTTATGCATACCTCTTTCTGGTGTATGTTGAATGATCCTTGTCCCAGTCTTGCACTGGCCCCCTCCCAGTACTGATTCTTTGATCCATTGATCCAGACTACTTTAGTGCCACATCATGCTCATACTAAGGACTTTTGAAAAATTCATTAGTTTTGCCTCCAATTTCTACTCCTCTATAGATTTCATGTCATCCATTTCTAACAATTCCCTTCCTTTCCTTGACCTCTCTGTATCCATTTTGGGGAACAAACTGTCCACTACCAAGCACTACAAAGCCAAAGATTCCCAGAACTACCTTCACTGAAGCTCATCACCACCCAGGTCCTGTCAGGATTCTATCCCATTCTCCCAGTTCCATCACCTACATTGCATCTGTTCAGATGATGCCACCTTTCAAAATAGTGCTGCTGACATGACTTCTGCCACCTACAAATGGACCCCACCACCAGAGATAAATTTCCCTCTCCACCTCTATTCGCTTTCCATAAAGACCGTTCCATCAGCAACTACCTTGTCAGGTCCACGACCCCAAACAACCCACCCTTCCCTCCTGGCACCATCCCCTGCCACTGCAGGAATTGCAAAACCTGTGCCCATACCTCCCCCCTCCCCTCCATCTAAGGCCCCAAAGGACCCTTCCACATGCATCAAACTTTCACCTGCACTTCCACAAACATCATTTGCTCCCGATGCAATTTCCCCTACATTGGGGAGACAGGACGCCAACTCACAGAGCGCTTCAGAGAACATCTCTGAGACACCTGCACCAACCAACCCCACCACCCCATGGCCGAACACTTCAATACCCCCTCCCACTCCGCCAAGGATATGCAGGTCCTGGGACTCCTCCATCACCACTCCCTTACCACCCAATGTTTGGAGGAAGAATGCCTCATCTTCCGCCTCAGGACCCTCCAACCCCATGGCATCAAGTGGATTTCACCTATTTACTCATTCTAGTTCCAACCTTCTAGTTCAGCACTGCCCTTGTGACCTTTCCTACCTGTCCATCTCCTTCCCACCTATCCGCTCCACCCTCCTCTCCGACCTATCACCATTGCCCCCACTTCCATCCACCGATCACACTCTCAGCTGCCTTCACCCCCCCAACCTCACCCATCCCATTTATCTCTCCACCCCCAAGTCTCCCAGCCTCATTCCTGATGGGGCTTTTGCCCAAAATATCGAGTTTCCTGCTCCTCGAATGTTGCCTGACCAACTGTGCTTTTCCAGCACCACACTATCGACTCTAAACTCCAGCATCTACAGTCCTCACTTTCGCCATGGCTTGCTTCTTGCATAACTGGTTTCCCACCCACTGTAGCTGACAGAGCCCTCAACCATATCCAATCTATCACCTGTGCTTCCATCCTCACTCCTTCTCATCACTTGAAGATTGGGTTCCCTTTCCTTACTTTCATCCACTCGTCTCCGCATTCAAAGGATCATTCTCTGCCACTTCAGACAACTCCAGCAGAATGTCACCACCAAACACATCTTCCCCTCACTCCCCAGTCTGCACTTGATAGGGATTGTTCCCTCCAGGACACATTAGTGTATTTCACGGCCAGTAACACCACCTGCCATCCCCATGGCAGCTTCCCATGTATCTGCAAAAACTGCAACATCTGCCCCTTTACTATCTCGCTGCTCACCATCTAAGTGCCTGATTAGTCTTTCCACGTGAAGCAGCATTTCACCTGTATCTCCTCCAATCTTGTGTATTGTATTCACTGCACCCAATATGGCCTAATCAACATAGCAAAAACCAAATACAGACTCGGTGATCGCTTTGCAGAACACCTTCGGTCTGTGTGCAAGCATGACTGTGACCTTCCCGTTGCCAGTCATTTTAACACAGCACCTTTATCTCATGCCTACATGTCTATCCTTGATATGCTGCAGTGTTCCTATGACTCAACACAAGCTGGAAGAACAATATCTGGTCTTCAGACTTGACACTTTATGGACTCCTGGATGAAATACTGAGTCCAACACCTTCAAATTGACAACCAACTCCCATTCTTCCTTATCTTTTATAAGTTCATGAGATATAGGAGCAGAATTAGGCCATTCCACCCATTGAGCTTTTCCGCCACTCAATCATGGTTGATATCTCCTCACCCCCATTTTCTTGCCTTCTCCCGATAAATCTTCAACCCGTTGCAGATTAAAAATCTGTGTAACGGCTCCTTAAATTTAATCACTGTCCCAGCATCCACTGCACTTTGGGGTAGCAAGTTCCACAGATTCACAACCCTTTGGGAGAAGTAATTTCTCCTCAACTCTATTGTAAATTTGTTACCCCTTATCCTAAGAGTATGACTTCTCTTCCTAGAATGCCCCACAAGAGGAAGCATCCACTGCACGTCTGTTTTATCCACACTGTTTATCATCATGAACTCCTCAATTTGATCCCTCCTCATTCTTCTAAATTCCAGAAAGTATAGAACTAACCTGTTCAATCTCTCTTCATATGACAAACCCCTCATGTCTGGGTTCAATCTAATGAACTTCCAATGCCACTGTATCTTTCCTCAAATAAAGGGACCAAAACTCGCACAATTCTCCGGGTGTTGTTTAGTTGCAACAATACTTCCTGACCTTTATATAGTGTTCCTTCAGCTATGTCAGTCAACATTTAATTCACTTTCTTTATTATCTGCTGTGTCTGCATGCTAGTTTTCTGTGATTCACGAACGCGAACACCCAGATTCCACTGTATCGCAGCACCTTAAAGTCTCTCCCCATTTAGATAATGGTTTTGCCTTCTAGTTTTTCCGACTAAAATGCAAAACCTCACGTATATCCCCATGAAAACACCATCTGCCACGTTTTGACCCACTCTCTTAACCTATCCATATCCATTTGTAAGGTTCTTATTTCCTCATTCCAATTTTCCATCCCACCTGTTTTTGTGTTATCCGCAAATTTGGTTATAGAGCCTTCCGTCCCTGTATACAAGTCAGTAATATAGATTGTAAAATGCTGGGGCCCAAGGATTGAATCCTTTGGCACTCCATCAGCAGTTCACCCATCCAAACTAATAAATTACCCCAATCCCATATGATCCAACCTTGCGAATTAAACTTTTGTGCCACACCTTTTCAAATCCCTTCCAGAAGTCCAGAGATATTGCAGCACATCTACAGGATCTCCATTATCTACTTTGCTTGTTACATCTTCAAAGCACTGTAACAAATTAGTCAAACATGATTTGCCCTTCATAAAATCATGCTGTCTTTGATAGATAGTATTTTGACTTGCCAAATATCCTAATATTGCTTCCTTGATAATTGATTCCAACACTTTCCTAACAACAGATGTTAAACTAACTGGTCTATAATTTCCCACATATTGCCTCCCTCCCTTTTTGAATAAGGGTGTTACTTTGGCACATCTCCAAACCATTGGAACTTTTCCCCTCTCCAGGGAATTTTTGAATAGTGTAACCAATGGGTCCACTATGTAGGATGTAGGCCATCAGGCCCGGGGTCTCATCTGCCCTCAATAATAGTAGTTTGCTCTATACCTTTTCCCTATCAATGTTGCTTGTTCTAAGTTGTACCCTTCCTATTGCCTCTGACTTGCTCGTTCCAAAAGGAGGGGTACTATGTATCCTCCACCGTGAAAACTGAGGCAAAGTATTGATTTCGCATCTCCGCCATTTTAGTACTCGCAACTAACGCTCCAGTTTTATCTTCCAAGGGACCAGTATTCACCTTTGTGACTCTCTTCCCTTTTATATACCTATGAAAACTTTTGCTGTCCTTTTTGATATTTTGTGCAAGTTTAGTTTTGTAATTTACCGTAGCCCTATAAATTAATTTTTTAGTCTCCCTTTGTTTATATTTGAAAATTTCAGCCTGCATCTGGCCTTTGCAATATTGTATACCTGAGTTTTTGACTTTATGTTGTCCTTGACACCCACCCCACCCCTTACCATCTTCCCTCCTCACTGGGATCTATTTTTGTTTTGTGGAATTGAGTAGCTCCTTAAACATCTGCCACTGTACTTCCGCTGTCTTACCATTTAGCTTTCCTGCCCAATCTAATCAGGCTAAATCTGTCTTCATTCCTATGTAATTTTCTTTGTTTAATTCCAGAATACTAGTGTGGGATTCCTACTTCTCACCCCCAAACTGAATTTTGAATCCTAACAAACAATGATCACTACTCCCTAGAAGTTCCTTAACTGTGATGTCATCAATTAATCTCTCCTAATTCCACAATACCAATTCCAGAGTAGGCTGCTTCCTGGGTGGTTCCACGACATACTTCTCCAACAAACAATGTCTAATATTTTAAATGAACTCTGCCTCCAGGCTATTCTCGCCAATTTGATTCTTGCAATCTATGGGCATGTTATAATCATGATTATTGCCGTACCTTTCTTGCAAGCCTCTAATATTTCTTAGTTTATACTGTGCCCCACTGAAGAACTACTGGTTCAGGACCTACAGATTACTTGTACCAGGTATTAATTCCCTTTGTTATTTCTTATTTGTACCCAGAATGACTCTTGATCTCCTGTGCTTACGTCATTTCTCAATACAACATTGATCCCTTCCTTTAGCAGCCAAAGCCACAACACCTACTTTTCATTTCGGACGATCTCCCTGAAATACTGAGTACCCTTGGATTTTCAATTCTATGCCCTGATCTCTTTGTAACCATGTCTTAGTAATCACGATCAAATTAGACCCTTTCGTTTCTATTTGTGCCATTTAATGCATTAATTTTGTTTCAAATGCTTTGTACATTCAAACACAAAACTTATAACTTTGATCTACCGGTAAATTTTCCTACTCTTTGATGCATAGAGATATTCACCTGCTCTGTCCCTCACCTTTATTGTCTGGTAACCACCCACCACATTGCTAACCAGCACTCTTACCTCCTCCATTAATTTGAGTTTTCTAATTTCCCATACAACCTATATGGACCATGACAACTGGATCTTTACCCTCCCACTCCAAGTTCATCTGCAGCCCAGGTGAGATATCCTGAACCCGAGCACCACATAGGCAACACAACATTCAGGATCCCAGTCTTGGTCGCAAAGAACGTTGTGTATGCCCCTAACAAAACTATCCTAATTGCAACCACATTTCTCTTCTCTCCCCCCATTTAAATGGCTCCTTGCACCATGGTGCTGCGGTCAGTCAGCTATCCTTCCTGCAGTCCCCCTTCCTTTCCATACAGGGAGCAAGACTCTCAAACCTGATGGACAGGGGCAAAGGCTGAGGCTCCTGCAACTCTACCTCCTGGATATCTCTACCTGCCTCACTGACAGTCACATCATTCTGTCCCAGACTACTGACCAAATTCAAGTTAGTTGGTCTAAGGGGTGTGACCATTGCCTCAAACACAGCATCCAGATAACTCTTCCCCCTCCTTGATGTGTCGCAATATCCAAAGCTCAGAATCCAGCTCATCAACTCTGAGCTGGAGTTCCTTGAGCAACCAACATTTACTACAGATGTGGTCAGTCGTAACCACAATGGGGTCGACCAGCTCCTACATCATGTTGGAACAACACCTCCATCCTTATTTTATTTAATTAGTTTTTAATTTTTATTTTATTTTTAACTGTATTTATATCTCTGCTTATTACCTTAATCTGAACGCAAGTTATCGCCAATAATTTAACCCAGACTCACTTTTAGCCCAGACTCACTTTTCGCCCAGACTTGAATTTAGCAGATTCCCTGATTAGCCAATCAAATCACACCTTTCCTGTGATGTAATGTTTCAGTTCCCCCTCAGTTGAAAAACTCAGAATCAGAAACTCTTACCTTCCCAGGCTGCAAATCCCTGAGGTACATTTTTATATCCTTTATCTTTCCAGATTGCTCTTTGACTCACTCCCACTCAGCTCCACCTCTTTTTGGCTTGTTATATTCTGTTATCATGTCCTGTCTGCCCTCCTTACCTCCTCCTACCCGCCGCCACCCCCACCCCCACCCCCACCCCCACCCCCACCAATCCTGGTGGGACTGTCAGTCCTTTGAAATCTGGGAGGTAGATACACCATTGTTCTGCAATCCTCACATTCCGATCCCTTAATCTGAACTATCAACATCTTTTGTCCACCAGCACCCTACACTCACATAACCCCGCAAACTATGGCATAAATGTGTCCCCTCCACACTTCACTTCAGCTCTAATGAAGAGTCATCTAGACTCAAACATTAGCTTGTTCTCCCTCCATTGATGTCTGACTCACTGTTATCTCCAAAACTTGCTCTGCAGCAATTTGCTCCACATTTCGTTGAGGGAGCAGATGTACACAGTCTTACCCATCTGCATTGGGGAGCAGAGCACGTGCCTGACCTTCCTATGGGAGGATGCCATCTTTATAGGGGTAAGGTGTAGCAGAGGGCATGTGCAGCCCTCCTGTGGGAGGATGCCACCTTGATAAAGTCACGGTGTAGCAGAGCCCATGCGCGGCCTTCCTGTGGGCGGATGTCATCGTGATAAGGTCACCGTGTAGCAGAGGGCCGTGTAGCAGAGGTCATGCGCGGCCCTCCTGTGGGACAATGTTTCCATGCCACTGAGGATGGCTCAGCAAGAGTTGGTGTGAGTGAGGAGACAGGTAGCAAGGGTCAGTTATCTTACTTACTGAAAGGTTCAATGTGGAGAAGTGTTAGGATCGTTAAGTGTACAGATAATCATGGAGTGTATGAGAGTTTCAGAAGCAGATGAGCTGCATCTGGGGTGGATTCAGTTGATGTTACTAAAATGGAAGTCTTTGAGTCAAAAAGTGGGGTGCTGGAAAAGCCATGGAGCAGGAGAATCATCATTTCAAGCATAAACTGTTCGTCAGGAGTGCTTTGATCTCACTAAGGATGGCTCCTTCCTGAGGAAGAGCTTATGCTCGAAACATAGACGCTCCTGCTCCTTAGATACTGCCTGACTGTCTCTGTTTTTCCAGCACCACACTCTTTGACTCTGATCTCTGGCATCTTCAGTCTTCACTTTCTCCTGGTTTTACTGATGTGGGCGTATGTTTGGAATCTCAGTTTGGGGTGAAATATGGCAGCAAGCTTCTGAACAGTCTATTTGAGGATTATGCAGTTGCCAGAGAAAGAGATTCAGTCAGTGGCTTGGGAATGGACTTTGTAACAGGGATGGAAGGCATTGCCTTTCATCGTCCTAATGTTCAGTCAAAAGAAGTCTCTGTTCCTCCAGCAGTGGATGTCAAACATGTCAGGATCGTGTGTCTTGGAAGGTAACTTGGTCGTGAAGATTTTCACATAGATCTGCTCCCCTGATCCTTTGAGCTGGTGGAGATTGAGGATTTGGACCATCCTAACACATTTCAGGGCAAATTGTAGATATATACTTTTTGTATACTTTAATGCCAGAAGTATACAAAATAAGGTAGGTGAACTTGCAGCGTGGGTTGGTACCTGGGACTTCGATGTTGTGGCTATTACGGAGACATGGCTAGATCAGGGACAGGATTGGCTGTTGCAGGTTCCAAGGTTTAAATGTTTTAGTAGGGTCAGAGGTGGGGGTAAAAGAGCGGGGGTGTGTGGCTTTGCTTGTCAAAGATAGTATTACAGCGGTGGAAAGGAAGATGGACGAAGATTTGCCATCTGAGGTAGTTTGGGTTGAGGTTAGGAATAGGAGAGGTGAGGTCACCCTGTTAGGAGTCTTTTACAGGCCTCCTAATAGTCCTAGAATCGTTGAAGAAAGGATTGCGAAGATGATTCAGGAGAAGAGTGACAGTAATAGGGTGATTGTTATGGGGGACTTTAACTTTCCTGATATTGATTGGGAAAGCTATAGCTCGAGTTCGTTAGATGGGTCAGTGTTTGTCCAATGTGTGCAGGAGAGTTTCCTGACACAATATGTAGATAAGCCAACAAGAGGTGAGGCCATACTGGATTTGGTTCTGGGTAACGAACCAGGCCAGGTATTAGAACTAGAGGTAGGTGAGCACTTTGGGGACAGTGACCACAATTCGGTGATTTTTACTCGAGTGATGGAGAGGGATAAGTGTGTACTACAGGGCAAGAGTTATAGCTGGGGGTAGGGAAATTATGATGCGGTGAGGCATGACTTAGGATGTGTGGATTGGAAAAGTAGATTCCAAGGCAAGAGCGTAATTGATATGTGGAACTTGTTCAAGGAGCAACTATTGAGTGTCCTTGATAAGTACGTACCTATCAGGCAGGGAGGAAAGGGTCGTGTGAGGGAGCCGTGGTTTAATAAGGAATTGGAATCCCTTGTTAAATGGAAGAGGGCGGCCTTTGTAAAGATGAGGCGTGAAGGTTCAATAGGGGCGATTGAGAGTTATAAGGTAGCATGGAAGGACCTGAAGAGAGAGCTAAGAGCAGCAAGGAGAGGACATGTAAGGTCCTTAGTTGGTAGGATTAGGGAAAACCCTAAGGCTTTCTATAGGTATGTTAGGAATAAAAGAATGACTAGGGTAGGAATAGGTCCAATCAAGGATAGTAATGGGAAGTTGCGTGTGGAGGCTGAAGAGATTGGGGAGGCGCTGAATGAATACTTTTCGTCAGTATTCACTCAGGAACAGGACATTGTTGTCGATATGAATACTGAGGCACGAATAAGTAGAATGGATGGCTTTGAGATATGTAGAGAAGAGGTGTTGGAAATTCTGGCAAGGGTAAAAATAGATAAGTCCCCTGGGTCTGATGGCATTTATCCTTGGATTCTCTGGGAAGCAAGGGAGGAGATTGCAGAGCCATTGACCTTGATTTTTGTGTCCTCTTTGTCTACAGGAGTAGTGCCAGAGGACTGGAGGCTAGCAAACGTGGTTCCCTTGTTCAAGAAGGGGAGTAGGGATAACCCTAGTAACGATAGGCCAGTGAGTCTCACTTCTGTTGTGGGCAAAGTCTTAGAGAGAATTGTAAGGGATAGGATTTATGCACATCTGGATAAGAATAATGTGATCAAGGATAGTCAGCATGGTTTTGTGAAGGGCAGGTCGTGCTTCACAAACCTTATTGAATTCTTTGAGAAGGTGACTAAGGAGGTAGATGAGGGGAAAGCGGTAGATGTGGTATATATGCATTTTAGTAAGGCGTTTGATAAGGTCCCCCATGGTAGGCTACTGCAGAACATACAGAGATATGGCATTGAGGGTGAGTTTGGAGGTTTGGATTAGGAATTGGCTGGCTGGAAGAAGACAGAGGGTAGTAGTTGATGGCAAAGGTTCATCTTGGAGTGCCGCCACTAGCGGTGTTCCGCAAGGATCTATTTTGGGACCATTGCTGTTTGTCATTTTTATAAATGACCTGGAGGAAGGGTTAGAAGGTTGGGTGAGCAAGTTTGCGGATGATACGAAAGTCGGAGGAGTTGTAGACAGTGAGGAAGGATGTGGCAGGTTACAGCGGGATATAGAGAAGCTGCAGAGCTGGGCAGAAAGGTGGCAAATGCAGTTCAATGTAGCTAAGTGTGAGGTGATTCACTTTGGTAAGAGTAACAAAAAGATGGGGTACTGGGCTAATGGTCGGATACTTGGTAGTGTGGAAGAGCAGAGGGATCTTGGTGTCCATGTACACAGATCTCTGAAAGTTGCCACCCAGGTAAATAGTGCAGTGAAGAAGGCATATGGCGTACTGGCTTTTATTGGTAGAGGAATTCAGTTCCAGAGTCCTGAGGTCATGCTGCAGTTGTATAAGACTCTGGTGCGGCCGCATCTGGAATATTGTGTGCAGTTTTGGTCGCCATACTATAGGAAGGATGTGGAGGCACTGGAACGGGTGCAGAGGAAGTTTACCAGGATGTTGCCTGGTATGGTAGGAAGATCCTATGAGGAAAGGCTGAGGCATTTGGGGTTGTTTTCATTGGAGAAAAGAAGATTTAGGGGTGACTTGATAGAGGTGTACAAGATGATTAGGGGGTTAGATAGGGTTGACAGTGAGAACGTTTTTCCACGTATGGAGTCAGCTATTACAAGGGGGCATAGCTTTAAATTAAGTGGGGGGGGGGTAGATATAGGACTGATGTTAGGGGTAGGTTCTTCACTCAGCGAGTCGTAAGTTCATGGAATGCCCTGCCAGTAGCAGTGTTGGACTCTCCCTCTTTATGGGTATTTAAGCGGGCATTGGATAGGTATATGGAGGATAGTGGGTTAGTGTAGGTTAGGTGGGCTTTGATCGGCGCAACATCGAAGGCCGAAGGGCCTGTACTGCGCTGTATTCTTCTATTCTATTCTATTCTATTCTATATAAAATCCCTCTCCTTTGCTTCCTGACTCTCCGACATCCTTCCTATGTCTCTCTCACTCTGCTCCATGCCGGTCTTTTTTTTAGATTAGATTACAGTGTGGAAACAGGCTCTTCGGCCCAACAATCCACACTGACCCGCCGAAGCGTAACCCACCCAGACCCATTCCCCTACATGTACCACTTCACCTAATTGTGTGGGCCCACACCAGGTAGCGGGTTTCTTCTCTGATCGATATTAATTTTGAGCTTCTATGACATTTGAGAAGCTTTTGTGGTAACTGTTCCCAAGTGCCTGTCCAGCAAATTGCCCCAGATTCACTCAGTATGCTTTTACAACCTGCCTTTATGTTTTTGTGCCTTCTCTCTTACTCCTGCCTTCTGTTTCAAATCAATCCACAGGATATGAGAAGTGGGGGATTTGAAGGCTGCAAACTGAAAGCCAACATCACACCATGATCTAATGGAGTCACCCAGTTTATCACAACCTGAATATCAACACATTTTAAACATAAAAGAAGAAAGCACCATTCACAATGGGGAGAACAAATACTTGTGTTCTGCATGCAAAAAAGGCTTCAGCCAATCAATTGGCCTCAAGAACCACAAATGCAGTCATGTTGTGGAGAAACCATGGAAATGTGGGGATTGTGAAAAGGGATTCAGCCATCACTCTGCACTGAAAATTCATCAACGTATTCACACAGGGGAGAGGCCATTTATCTGCTCCCTGTGTGGAAGAGGATTCACTCAATTGCTGACCTTGCTGACACACCAGCGAGTTCACACTAAGGAGAGACCTTTTAAATGCCCAAACTGCAGGAAGTGTTTTAAAAGTTCTGACTATCTGCAATCCCATCAACGTGGTTCACACTGAGGAGAGACCCTTTAAATGTTCAGAGTGTGGAAAGTGCTTTAAAGGTTCCAGGGAGCTGATCATCAATCACTGTGTTCACACTGAGGAGAGACCGTTCAGGTGCTCTCACTGTGGAAATGGCTTCAAGAGATCATCTCAACTCACTCTACACCAGCGTCTTCACACTGGGGAGAGGTCGTTCATCTGCTCTGAATGTGGACAAATATTCTTTCGGTTTTCCACCCTTTTGACACACCAACGAGTTCACTCTGGGGAGAGGCCATTCACCTGCACTCGGTGTGGGAAGGGATTTCGTGAATCAGCCAACCTCAAGGCACACCAGCGAATTCACACTCAGGTGAGACCTTTCAAATATCCCGACTGCGTGAAGTGTTATAAAAGCTCTGGAGAACTGAAGTTACATGAACATGTTCACACTGACAACAGACCATCACAGTGTGGGATTGGGTTCAAGTGGTCATCTCGTCTCACTGCACACCAGCGCACCCATACCGGAGAGAGACCTTTCAAATGCACAGTGTGTGGGAAATATTATACAAGATCCTGGGATCTGATACGCCATCAACGTGTTCACTCTGAGAGGCATTTTAAATGTCCACAATGAGGCAAGTGTTTTAAAAATTCTGGGGGGTTGATGCTACATAAACTGTGTTCACACCAATGAGAGACCACTCAAGTGCACTCTGCGGGACTGGGTTCAGATGATTGTCTCAAATCTGTGTACGCCAGCAAATTCACATTGGAGAGAGGTCATTCTTCACTAAATTTGGAAAGGATTCACTGAGAAATCCTTCCAAATAGCAGCAAGTCCACAAGTGACTGCATGAGCTGTAATTTCCTGTTAATCACATCGCACTGTTATGGACCAGGCCGGAACTCCTCAAAATATTTTAAGAATGTACTTGAGACCCTAACTTTTTAAAGGCAGATGTGAAGTGGATGTTCCAGGTCTGATGCAACTGGTCAAACTACTTGGGCTTTAAGCAAAACACAATTTATTTAAACGCTACAGTTGAAACATGAACGAAAGAAATCAGAATTTAGAATAATTTTAACTGTTGGAAAACTTAGCCAACTCAATACAGTAACTACTTCTAAATAACTGTTCCAATACTGTAACGTCCCATAAACCCATTCCTTGACAAAAAGCAAAATTCAAACACAGGTTCTTACAGGCAGGAGGGAACTTCAACAGAAAATCAGAGGAATCCTTTACTGAAGCTTGCAACTCCCGTGGAATCGCACATCTTATGACTGCTACAGTGAAAATACTGAGAAAAAAAACCTGAATTGGGAGAACTGGAAAGACCCCTCCCGTTATTATACTAGATTCTTCAACACCTCTGCCTTTACCACCTTCCTTGATAAAACCAATGACAAAATAACTTTTTTTTAAAGTGACAACATCATAACATGTCCTAAACATGTTAAAACATCCACCTTAACTTTGGGTGATAATACAGTGTGTATGCATTAAAATCACAGTCAGATGAATCTACTTTTTATCCCAAATACTTCCTTTGAATTAATTCACAAAATGATATTTAAATATTTTCAGAGCCATACAATAATAATGGGTGACTTCAATTCCCATATAAACTGGATGAACCTAAACAGCATGGATGCTGTGGAGGATGAAATTCAGTTTGCACTGAATACTTCTGAAGTAGAACATTGAAGGACCAAGTTGGAATCAGCTTGTTTTAGATTTAGTGTTCTGTAAAGATAAAGGCTAATTACTAACTTTGCTGTTAAGGAGCCTTTGTTAAATAGTGACCATAATAATGTGGTTTGGAGATGCAGATGTTGGACTGGGTTGTACAAAGTTAACAATCACGCAACACCAGGTTATAGTCCAACAGGTTTAATTGGAAGCACACTAGCTTTCAGAGCATCGCTCCTTCATCAGGTGGTAGTGGAGGGCTCAATCCGAACAAACAGAATTTATAGCAAACATTTACAGTGTGATATAACTGAAATTGTACGTTGTCAATTTTTCAATGTATAATTTCAGTTACATCACACTGTATATTTTTGCTATAAATTCTGTGTTAGGATTGAGCCCTCCACTACCACCTGATGAAGGAGTGATGCTCCAAAAACTAGTATGCTTCCAATTAAACCTGTTGGACTATAACCTGGTGTTGTGTGATTTTTAACATCATAATGTGGAACTTTGAATCCAGTTTTAAAGTGATAGAATAGCAATGTGGGTGACTGAAGACCCTAAGGAGGGCAGACGTTCAGGAAGGCATCTCACCACCACTACCAGCCAAGCAGTTAGTGTTGGGCAATAAATGCTGGCTGAGCCAGCAACAACCATATCCCATTAACAGATGAAAAAAAGACAGGAGTGATATTTTACTGGGGAAATTGTTTAAATGTGTTAATGTCTTTCAAAATTGTCACATTTGTATAGAGCCTTTATTTTATGCAATAAATGTGTTGTTTTATGAAAATGAGTGTTGGCAGCCTCATGTGAATATGTTCAGTAATGAACCAAATGTGTAATTTAATTGCAAAAATGAAACATGAGTTTCAGATTAAGTCAGATTTCATTCAGAGATTTGACTTGTGCAGTATTTCCATCAACTGGGATCATAATATTTGATCTGATTGAAACTTACAATGTTCTGACAGAATGGATGTAGATTGATATCTCCCCAGGATGTTCAGATTAGAATCAGGGACTTTGTCTCAGATTAAGGGATAGACCATTTAAGGAAAAGGTAAGGAGTGGGACAAATTGTCAGTATTTTCAGAGACAGTGCCAGCATAGTGCGCCAAATGGCTGCCACCTATGCTTTTAAGATTCTATGTGTGGGTTTATGATGAATCAAGATTTAATTATTTATACATTTGCTTTCATTTATTTGCTTTCATTTACATTTGCTTTTCAGTTGCTTCTTCCTTCAATAATTTTGAAAATATTTCATCAATAATCACCTCTGATTTATGAAATAACAAAATTATTACAATTAATAATCATCCCTATTATATAAGGAATCAGGATCCTGTTAGATTTTAAAAATTGCCAGTTTTAAAATCTGAATAAACTGAATGTTATTGCATTAATAATCAAGGTTAAAATACATGAATAATCTGTTATTAACACCCCACCTGCCTCCCCCTTCCCCCATTCATCAACAATTCTCTGTCACCCCAAAAACTGTAATTTTTGGGTTAGACAGTTTCTGAGGCATTGAAATGGGTCATACTGGGAAATTTTGAGAAGCAGTGATTTGTTACGATTCCTTTCTAGACCTTAAATGCAATAGCTCATGTTCACAATGTTCTATCTCCCTGAGAGAAGTTATTATTATTCATCGTTATCAGGTGCCCTTGTGGATTATTGATTTGGTATTCATGCCATACCTGACCCATGTAAAAAGTTATAACAAGTGCAGGTCAGACCAAAGAACATTGATCATACCCAGCCCCTGAATTCAATCAGCTGCATTGGGCAGTTCACACCATCCACATGCCTGATATAGGGCTTCCAATACATACTCTTTAATCTGACCTCAAGGAAAAATATTTCCAGGTTGGCAGAGAAATGCATTCAAGTTTGTCTCCACATTTTCTCAAACGAAAAATCCAATATTCCCATTCACTGGGGGGGGGGGGGGGGGGGGGGTGGGGGGGGGGGGGGGTGGGAGGATGTTGACCCAAACCATCCACTTTGGTGAAGATGCATCTGTGAAGAAGTCAACAATTTTGAACATCTTCAGGCCAAGATGGAAAATGAACATTAACAATGGAAAAAGCATGTGACTGAGCATCACTCCCACTCCCTTCAGCAAATATCATCTGCCCCATATGTGGTAGTGCTTTTGTGGATCTAGCCTTGAACTACTGAATAACCTCAGGACCCACAACACTTAAGTGGAAGGAAGCCATTCTTGATCCTTACTGACTGCTCAAGAAGAGGAATATGGTTTGAGCAAAGATATTGTAAATCAATGATAGACATTCAGAACACATTATTCTGGATGGTGTGAATATGCTTAGTTTAGAAGCATAATTTACTATATCCCATATGTTCCCTCCTTTATCTAAGTTTGGTATATTTTTTCCTCAGATTATCTCCTTGTTTTTATTTCAAATGTCCTTCCCTGAACATGCTTCTCAGGTTCACTGTCAGTCACCTATTCCAGGTATCAATCTAATAAACAGCCTCTGAACCACTCCTATAAATTTATACGTTTCCTGAAAGCTGATGATGAAAATCGCATACAGTATTTGAAATGTGGATTTACCAATTCTCTGCATAACTGAAGCAGAACATCCTTATTAAAAGCCAAAAGAAATGTGGATTCTTTAAATCAGAAACAAAAACAGAAATTGCTGAAAAAGTTCAACCGCTCTCAGTATATTTTGTGCAAAAAAGGTATGGTAAGGCTTCCAGTTGCCTGCCACGCCAACACACCACCCTGTTCCCTGGCCAACATCTCTGTCTCCGTCTTGCTGCAGTGCTTTAACAAAGCTCAGCACAAGCTAGAAGAACAGTACCTTATTTTCAGCTTGGGGACCCTGCAGCCCTCCAGACTCAATATTGAGTTCAATAACTTTAGGGCTTGAGCTCTCCCATGTCCTTACCCCAATCCCCAGACATCAGACCTTGTTATCACGTATTCTGCTATTACACACAGCTTATTGTTAATGCGTACCAGTCCCCATTAATAGCTCTTCATCCTTCTAGCCAGGTCATTTTCCATTCATTTGTCTGTCCAACTGTTCTTCTGTCTGTTTGGGCTCCATTCCCATTTATCATATACTCATTACCCTCTCTCCCCACCCTATCTTCTGGAAATAAACTGAGATTTTCCTAGCAACCAACAGTTCTGAGGACACAAAACACTTGACCTGAAACATTAATTCTGATTTCTCTGCACAGATGTTTCTAGACCTGCTGAGCTTTTTCCACAATTTCTGTTTTTATTTCAGAACATCCTTACATTTCTGTTCAATTCCTGTCATAAAAAGGATAACAAACCATTATTTTTCTTGATTATATGCTATTCCTACATGCAAACTCTGTGACATGCATTAAAGCTCTCTCCACCTCCAAATTCTGTAGTCATTCTCCATTTAAGTAATGCTGTGTTCTTATTTATCCTTCCAGTCAAGGTGAACATTTTAGTCCATCTGCAAGATATTTTGCATATTCACTGAATCTATCTACCAATATTGGTATGTAAACTCCTTATGTCTTCGTCATAACCTAGGTTTTTTTAATCCATCTTTAGTTACTATGCCTTCAATCCCCCCATTTAAGGGATTTATGTAAATTCTAAAATGTTGGGGTATGTATTATGCACAACATTTTACAAAACCACAGGTGGAATAAAGCTTTCTTTTTCAGAATGAGTGGTCCTATCCAGACTTCTCACCTTATGGGTGGAAACGAGGAGAACCAATGACTTAAAATGCTCATCTAATTTCCTTTTTTAGGGAAATAAACTTGCAGAGTTTTGGGAGGAAAGCAGGGGAATTAGAGAGACTCTGTTGCTACATAGAAAGTTGGCATTCATGAAACAGGAGAAAGTGAGGACTGCAGATGCTGGAGATCAGAGCTGAAAATGTGTTGCTGGAAAAGCACAGCAGGTCAGGCAGCATCCAAGGAACAGGAGAATCGACGCTTCGGGCATCTGATGCCCGAAACATCGATTCTCCTGTTCCTTGGATGCTGCCTGACCTGCTGCACTTTTCCAGCAACACATTTTCAGCTCATTCATGAAACAGGCCCATTTACCGGACCAATGTGAGATGATGCACTTTGGAAGGTCAACTATAGGTGGATATTGTTCAGTCAATGGCAGAACCTTTATATGTATTGATCAGCACTGTGCAAGTCCACAGATCACTAAAAGTGGCAACGCACGTACATAAGCCATGTTGAAATGGCCTATGGCATGCTTGCTTTCATTGGAAGGCATGATGTAGAGGTGCTGGTTGACAAAGTTAAAAATCACCCAACACCAGGCTATAGTCCAACAGGTTTATTTGGAAGTACAAGCTTTCAGAGCGCTGATCCTACATCAACTACCTGACAAAGGGGCAGCACTTAGAAAGCTTGTACTTCCAAATAAACCAGTTGGAATATAACCTGATGTTGTGTGATTTTTAACTTCACTGGAAGGGGCATTGAGTATAAGGATAGGCAAGTTATGCAGCAGCTTTATAGAACTTTAGTTAGGCCACCCTTTGAATATTGCATACACTACCAGAAAGATGTGGATGCTTTGGAAAGGGTTTACTAGGATATTGCCTGATATGGGGTATTTTAGCCATGAATGAAGGTTGGATGGACTGGGTTTGCTTTCACTTCAACACAGGGTGACCTGATAAAAGTTTATAAGATTGTGAATGGCATGAATAGAGTGGAAAATATGAGGCTTTTTCCCAGGGTGGAGGGGTCAATTACCAGGGGACAGAGGTTCAATGTGTAGGAATAGAGGGGATGTTTAAAAGATATACGTGAAGCAGGTTTTTTCACACAAAAGGTGGTGAATGCCGAGAATGTGTTGACAGAGGAAGCGGCGGAAGCAGACACAATGGAGGCATTCAAGAAGCACCTGGACGAATATATGAAAAGAAAGGCAGCGGTGAGATATGGATCCTGTAGGTGCAGACAGTTTTAGTATGGAAGGTTAAATAATGTAGTTGCAGGTTTAGGGGAGGCAGAACGGCCTGTTCCTGTGTGCATTATTCTCTTACATTGCACGGTGAAAGGCCGATGATATTGAGGAGTTTGTGAACGGGGAGTGTCTTTTTTCGATTTTGCTGTGAGATCTGCTTGGATTTGACTATCTGAAAATGCTTCCATTGAATGTGTTGCAGAAACATTGTGAGAACAATGCCCTCCCAGTCCCGCCTCATTCCTGATGAAGGGCTTTTGCCCAAAACGTCGATTTTCCTCCTCTGATGATGATCTGCTGTGCTTTTCCAGCACCACTCTAATCTGCAGTACCCACTTTCGCCTTCCAGTCCAGGACCAAGTTCTGGCTCCAGGCCCACCTCCTCCTTCATTGATTGGTTGTAGGACTAATTCTGCCCCTCACTCTCTCTGATAGGTTAAAGCGCTACACCGCCCCATAATCATTCATGGTGCTGGAAGAGCATAGCAGTTCAGGGCAGCATCCAAGGAGCAGCGAAATCGATGTTTTGGGCAAAAACCCTTCATCAGGAATAAATCCTTGGATGCTGCCTGAACTGCTGTGCTCTTCCAGCACCACTAATCCAGAATCTGGTTTCCAGCATCTGCAGTCATTGTTTTAACCCTACTAAGAATCCTCTCGCAAGGATTCCTCCTCTCTCTACAAGAATCTCAGGGAGTCCCTCTCCCACTGCAACTCCCAGGTCATTTCCTCTGCCCTGAAGCTCTTCAACCATGTCCTGAAACATACTCGCTACCACAGCCACATTTGCTTCTTCAGTGCCTGCCTCCATAACCAACTCATCCCACACGGACTCCGGACCACCTTTAAACCAGCAGAGTTCGGACCCGAACACGACAAACAGTACAGACTACAGATTCAAAAACAGCAGCAACAGTTCTCCTTCAAGATCCTCCGCTCCACGCTTGCAGCAATGCGCCGGCACCTCAGCTTTATTCCTGATGAAGGGCTTTTGCCCGAAATGTCGATTTCGCTGCTGCTGGAACTGCTGTGCTCTTCCAGCACCACTTATCCAGAGCCCCATAATCGTTGATTGGTTAGGGTGAGTCCCTCTCTCACTCTGAATGGATGGCCGGCAGCGCCTGTCCCGCCTCTTGCTTCCTATTGGCCCTGAGCCGTCAATCAGGCGCGTGGAAGAGTGGAGCATGCGCACAGCTGATTGGGATATCGAACATGCCTGTGCTTGGAGTGACGGTTGGAAGTTCATCACCTTCCATGGGTGGTAGGTAAAGGTTAAAGTAGGCAGCTGTCGGAGAAACATTCTGGAAAGTATCATTCATAATTGTGGAGTTTAGGTCGCAATCCCCAAACCTGGGTGTTCTGGTGCAGCGGAGTCCTCGCGCCTCCTCCTGAAACAGGCCCCGTTTAACGGCCGTTCGTCTTTGTTTTTGGTGGGTGTCCGCCAACGTCGTGATGTGACAGTGAGTGGGCGTGACCATGCGTGGCCCTTCTAACCCCACTCTCTTCCCCGCACCCCCCACCCCCCAACCATTCTGAGCCAAAATCTGCATGTGGAGCTCTGCTGGTTTGCATGCTTACTGAGGAAAAGGCCAATATGAAGGGAAGATGAAGGTGGGTGGGATAAAAAGCAGCAATCCCACAGAATCCAACTCCTGTAACCCCCTTTAAACTTAACAGGGCTCTCAGCACCTAAATGTCTGACTGAATTCTTCCTGCACGTGGAGCAGGGAAATTGACTGACCCTGGTGTGACTGCACACAAAACATTGGGTGGTCAGCTCAGATGGGTAACTGTATCCCTGTCATTATCCTGATATTTCCACAGGATCTCCATAGTGTAGAATCTCTGTCACTGCTGGCTGGATGATCAGATAAATTCTAGTCCAATGGAAAGAACATCCATATTGTTTCTGTAAATTGGAGATAAGATAGTGAAGAAGGCATTTGGTATGCTTTCCTTTATTGGTTTGAGTATTGGAGTTGGGAGGTCATATTGCAGCTTTACAGGTTATTGATTAGGCCACTTTTGGAATATTGCTTGTAATTCTGGTATCCTTCCTATCGGAAAGATGTTGTGAAACTTGAAATGGTTCAGAAAATATTTACAAAGATGTTGCTAAGGATGTTGGTGGATTTGAGCTAGTGGGAGAGGCTGAATAGGCTGGGGCTGTTTTCCCTGGAGTGCCGGAGTCTGACGAGTGACCTCATAGAGGTTTATAGAATCATGAGGGGCATGGATAGGATAATTAGAGAAGGTATTTTCCCTGGGTTGAGAGAGTGTAAAACTAGAGGATATAGGTTTAGGGTCAGAGGAGACCGAAGGGGCAACCCTTTCATGCTGAGGGTTATACATGTATGGAATGAGCTGCCAGAAAAAGTAGTGGAAGCTGGTACAATTGCAGCATTTAAAAGGCATCTGGATGGGTATATGAATGGGAAGGCTTTAGAGAGATGTAGGGGTCTAGACTAGAGTGGTGCTGGAAAAGCACAGCAGGTCAGGGAGTATCCGAGGAGCAGGAAGATCGATGTTTCAGGCAAAAGCCCTTCATCAGGAATGAAGCAATCAAACGCTGGCAAATGGGACTAGATTAGGTTAGAATATCTGATCAGCATGGATAAGTTGAACCGAAGGGTCCGTTTCCATTTTATTTCAGTCTACGTTAAAGTACTGTCCACAGTCAGTTCACTCCCTCTCAGGCTGTCTAACTGGTTGCAACTCTTCCTACAGACTACAGGAAGACTTTATGTATTAGGAAGAGGAGTAGGCCTGTTTCACTATTCAGTATGATTGACATTCCTCAAGTCTGCTGTCCAGCATTTTTCCTTTAATCTTTGATTCCACTACTGATCAAGAATCTGGCTAACTCAGCCTTAGATATTCACAAGGACTCTGCCCCACAGCTCTATGGTAAGGAGCTCCAACTCTTACAATAGAACAGAAAATCCTCATCTCAGTTTCAAATTGGCGACACTTTATTCCGAGATGATGCCTTCTGGTCCTGGACTCTTCCATGAGAGGGAGCATCAGTTCAAAATTTATCCTGTCATATAGTCAGAGTCATAGAGATATATATCACGAAAACAGACCCTTCGGTCCAATTCCTCTATTCCAACCGGACATCCTATCCTAACCTAATCTAGTCCCATTTGGCCCGAATCCCTCTAAACCCTTCCTATTTATATACCCATCCAAATGCCTTTTAAATATTCTAATTGTACCAGCTTCCACCACTTCCTCTGGCAGTTCATTTCACTACTTGAATAAAAGACGTTACTGTTTGCAAACACACCTGAGCATTCACAAAGAATTGCAGGTGAAGGTTTTGCTTTTACTTATACCAAGGAATGCCTCTTGGTTGTTCGTATTTAATGTTATCAGAATGCTCTATGAAAAGAGTTGATATTGTAGATTGAAATGTTGATGCAGTTGTGTATGAAAACGATCACAATTATGCTGAACATCAACACACTGAAACTGGGTAAACTCTGCCAAACGCATATTGTTTGTAAAGCGATTTTGTGGTTAATCAGGACTGGTTAAACAGCAATGATTTACTGAGTAACTGTCAGTGTTATATTTTGATGCTGTATCAAAATCACATTTTCCCGACCTGTTTCTGATTTTTTTTGTTAGCACTACAGGTTCTGTGACTGACTTGGAATACAAATAACACAAATCAGATTTTTAATTAAAATTATGTTGCATTAAGTCTGCTCATGCTGAGTGCTTTAGAGATAAGATAATCATATGTACCTTTCATATGAGCAATTGGGAGACGTCTTATCCAGAGTGAAGCATAGTTTGTAACGTTGGAAATTTAGTTAAAAGTGATGTTGGGCCGTGTATAACCTAACTTGGGAACGGGATGGGTCCAAAAGGGTAAGAAGAAAGAATAATCAACAAGTGAGTCAGGGAGACATCAACAGTACTCACAAGTTTGAGGTACAAGCGCGTTTGACCTGTTTGAATGAAATTGGTTTTGATGTTGTGAGTTTGAGGAACAATAGTTGAGGATACAAACTTAAACATTGGAGTATGATAACATTGCTGTCACTGAGGCATAGTTGAGAGAGAGGCAATATTGGAGTCTCAATTCTCAAGGATACAGAGTCTTCATATGAGACAGTGAAGGAGGCAGAAGAGGAGAAGAGTGCCATAATTATGTTCAGACAAACAAGTAGAACAAGTAAAGAGGCAAATTTCAGGGAAGGATAACCGTAATAGAGTTATGAACGTGGGGAATTTCAACTTATCCAACATTAACTGTCGTTGCTATAGTGTGAACGGTTTAGATAAACTTTTAAAATAGATGTAGTGCAGCTTTTGCAGCCAAGATGTTGAAGTCCAAACACGGAAGGGGAGGTCCTGAACTTAAGCTCGGTTAACCAAGGCAGACAAATGGATGACGTATCAGTGGATGGGCGGTTTGCAGTCGGTCATAATAATTCCTATAGAAAGATTCACGATTGTTATGAAAGAGGATGGGCCTGCAATCAACTTTCCAAAATTTGGTGAATTTACTCAGACCAGACATAATGTGGCCAAGTGTGCAGAGAACAGATGCTTTCAGGTAAATGTACAAGAGGGAAATTAAACGTGGAGTTAAGGAGAACTTCAGGTTAGGGGGTGGGGGTGGGGGTGGGGGGGGGGGGTAGCAGGCAGTAATACCGCTCATTCAAATAAAGGAAAATGTACAGTTGTTTTAAAGGTACATTAATGGTTAAAAGACAATGAAGAATGAATAAGGACCACATCTGTATTCTATGTGGAACAAGAGTATGAAGGACTGGTTCAAAATGAAAACTTTCTGTCAGTTTTCACTTGTGAGAGAGATAAATCAAGGTGAGTGTCTGAGACAGAATTTGAAGGAATAAGCAAAGAGAGAGAGACGAAATACTGAGTAGTCTGGCATGCTTAAAGACAGATCAGTATTCATGCTTATTCAAGAGCTGGGGCGCTTGCAAACATTTTCAGTTCCCCTATGAACACAAGAAAGGTGCTAAAGGACTGGAGGACATTGAAAGTAGAACTTTCATTGAAGAAGGGAGCAAGTGATAAAACAAGTAACTGCAAGCCAGTCAGTCTCACCTTTGTGGTGGGGAGGCGATTAGAAAAAAAAATTGAAGGACAGACTTAATTCTTATTGAGAGAGGAAGGGATTAGTCGAGAATGGTCAGCATGCTTTTTTTTTAAGGACAGTCCACGGCTGATCAACTTAATTCAATTGTTTGATGGTTATCTAGTTGTGTTAATTAGGGCAATATTTTTCATGTAGTCTCCATGGATAGCAAGGCTTTTGGTAACGTCCTGCATGGTAGACTGAGAGCAAAGGGAAGAGCCCAGGGGATCCACTGAAATCTGGCAAATTGGATCTACAATGGGCTGAGTGAGAAGAAGCAGAGGTTAAGGGATAGTTTTCCGACTTGGTGGCTGTGTTTGTTGGGGTCCAACAATACTCAGTGTTGGGTCCGGGCTGTTTATGGTTTATTTAAATGATTTAGACTTGAACGAAGGAAGGTTAGTCAATTAGTTTGCATAATACAAAAATAATGAGTAGCAAAAAATGAGGATATAGAAAGATTTGTTATATTTGGACTGGATAATTTGTTAATTACGTTCAGCTATTTCCCAAAAGATTAGTGGTTGGTAGACGAGCCAGGAAAGAAAGTCAATTTCATTTACTCATCAGCATAGTCTGTGACACAGTCCTGAATTGTCATTCAGGATTTTGACTGCAAGACAACTTTGTCCAAATGTTGGTTGCTCCACAGCTGTCCTGTGAGTCCTGAAACAGACAACTTCCACTTCATGGTTATCACTGCTGCCTCACAGCGCCAGAGACCCGGGTTCAATTCCCGCCTCTGGCGACTGACTGTGTGGAGTTTGCACATTCACACCGTGTCTGCGTGGGTTTCCTCCAGGTGCTCCGGTTTCCTCCCACAGTCCAAAGATGTGCAGGTCAGGTGAATTGACCATGCTAAATTGCCCGTAGTGTTAGGTAAGGGGTAGATGTAGGGGTATGGGTGGGTTGTGCTTCGGCGGGGCGGTGTGGACTTGTTGGGCCGAAGGGCCTGTTTCCACACTGTAAGTAATCTAATCTAATCTAATCTAATATTGTTCACCTGACATATATAGCAAGTGTACTAATCCTATTTACAATGAAAGAAATGTAGTACTCACGTGACTAACATTAAGTTTTAGGTCTCCAATTTCTTCCCTTCTAATATCCTTTAAAGTGAGTTTTAAAAGTTACCACTGATGCTGTTCGGTAATAATTCAGAATCGACTTTTCCAGTTTGTAGGTGAGATCAGCAGATCACTGTTCAGTGCTTAATGTCATAGAGCATAGAACATAGAACATAGAACATAGAACGATAGAGCGCAGAACATGCCCTTCGGCTGTCGTTGTTGCGCCAACCTGTGAACTATTCTCAGCTCATCCCCCTACTCTATCCCAAAATTATCCATGTGCTTAGAACAAAGAACAAATAAAATTTACAGCCCAGGATCAGGCCCTTTGGCCCTCCAAGCCGATCGAAATGTACTGTCTAAACTTGTCGGTCAATTCCTAAGCACCTGTAGCCCTCTACTCCCCACCTACTCGTGCATTTTTCCAGAAGCATTTTAAATAAATCTACCATGTTTGCCTCTACCACCTCTGCTGGCAACGCATTCCAAACGCCCACCACCTTCTGTGTGAAGTACTTGCCTCGTGTACCCCCCTTAAACTTTCCATCTCTCGCCTTGAAAGTGTGACCTCTCGTTATTGAATCGTTCACCCTGGGAAAAAGTTTGTCTCTATCCACCCTGTCTATACCCTTCATGATTATATAAACCTCAATCAGGTCCTCCCTCAATGAAAATAAACCTAACCTACTCAACCTCTCTTCATAGCTAGCACCTTCCATAACAGGCATCATTCTCGCAAACCTTCTCTGCACCATCTCCAAAGTGTCCACATCCTTTTAGTAATGTGGCCATCAGAATTGCACACAGTATTCTAAATGCAGCCGAACCAATGTCTTGTACAATGACTTGCCAGCTCTTATACTCCATACCCCGTGCAATGACGGCAAGCATACTTTATGCCTTCTTGAACACTCTAGTCTCCTGTGCAGAAATCTTCAGGGAACAATGGGCCTGCACTCCCAGATCTCTCTGCCCATCAACGTTTCCCAAGGCTCTTCCCTTCATTGTATAATTCGCTCTAGAATTAGTCTTGCCTAAATGCAGCACCTCACATTTGTCTAGATTGAAAACCATCTGCCACTTTTCCGCCCAACTCTCCAGTCTATCTATATCCTCCTGTATTCTCTGACAGTCCCTTATGCTTTCTGCTACTCCACCAATCTTCGTGTCATCTGCAAACTTGCTGATCATACCAACAGTAATCTCTCCTAGATAATTTAAGTATATTAACAATAACAGTGGCCCCAACACTGACCCTTGTGGAACACCACTGGTCACCTTTCTCCATTTCGAGAAACTCCCTTCAGACAGAAACTCCCTGTCTCCTGCTGATGAACAAGTTCAATATCCACCTAGCTGGAACTCCCTGCACACCATGTGACTTCACTTTCTCCATTAGTATACCATGGGCAACCTTATCAAACACATTACAAAAGTCCATGTATATGACATCAACAGCCCTTCCTTCATCTATCAACTTGGTCACTTCCTCGAAGAACTCTATGAAGTTGGTAAGGCACGATCTCCTCCGCATAAAACCATGTTATGTATCACTGATCAGCAATTTCTTTTCTAATAATAAATAGATCCTATTCCTCAGTACCTTCGCCAGCAATTTTCCCACCACTGACATCAGACTCACCGGTCTGTAGTTGCCGGGAATATCCCTACTACCCTTCTGTTACAGGGGGACAACATGAGCAACCCTCCAGTCCTTCAGCACCTAAGGCTCTCGGTGTTGCGCCAAGAAAATTTTCTGATTCAATATGTGGATGAACCTAACAGAGAAGTTGCAAAACTTTATGTACTTTTGGGAAATAAGGCAGGGCAGGTGACAGCGGTGTCAGTGGGGGAGCACTTTGGGACCAGATAACATAATTCTATTCGTATGAAAACGGTCATGGCAGAGGATCATCACGTAACGGATGGAACAGCTCTGCCTGAATTATGTTGGGACCAGAGTCCTGTAGAATCCCGTAACGAATGGTCTGTGGATACGACTTCAATATAAATGATGGGGTTGGCTCTTTGCACAATTAAGGAAAATTTTAAAGTGCGGCAGGACTCAGCATAGATTAAAGTTTCCAGAAACAGTAATAAGACAGATAATCTGGAAATGATCAGGAATCTAACTCCAGGCATCGCAGATCAGGGTACAATTCTGAGAAGAAGTGCATTCAATGCACGGCTGAGGGTATAGCATCTGTTTGAATCCTCCATTCCAAAACAAATATTATGCCAAATGCTGGTGCATGTATTCATGGCCGATTGGTGTGAGGTGATCGACTAAGAAACCATTGGGGCTCGCCGTGCAGGTTCTCGTCCTGACCATTACGTTTCTCCAAACTGCAAGCTTTCACTGGCTTCCTGCAGGATGCATTCTTGTGAAATCCTGTGTGATCAATTTTGTACCTTTAGGAAACTCAAGTTCTGAGCGATTAATGTACCACAGTCAAAACTTTAGTTCTGTTTCTCTTCCCATGGATATTGTGAGACACGTCAAGCTTCTACAGTATTCTCTGAATTTATTCTGCACATGTGTTACTTTTCATTAAATATCTCCAATCCCAGGCCTCCGGCAACTGACTGTGGTCAGTGGCAACATTTGTGATTGTTCATCAAACCACCCCTCCCCATTGCTTTCGCCCTCATCCCAGGAAATCTCCAGCTAACCTTATTTGCTCCAACGAGAACATTCCTCATCTCGGGACTCTCTCCACAAAACGGGATTTCCTCATTCCCAGACGTGGTGCAAGGCGTTCCCTAATGTGTCTGAGTTGACTACATTAGCAGTTAGGGCATTCCAAGCCTTTACCACTCTTTGCATAAAGAACCTGCCTCTGACAGCTGTCTTCAATCTGTCACCCCTCAATTTGTAGTTATTCCCCCATTGTACATGCTGACGTCATCCATTTAGGAAAAAAGGCTTTACACCTCCACCCCACACCAAGACGGTTGAAAGCTCTCCGTTTCTTTCTCGAACAGAGGCCTGAACAATCTCCACCCACCGCCACTCTCATCCAACTGGCTGAAATTGTTCTCTCTCTCAACAATTTCTCCTTCAACTCATCCCATTTTCTCCAAATCAAAGGTGCAGCAATGGGTAAAACCCATGGGTCCTAGCTATTCCGGCCTTTTCATGGTGTATGTGGAACATTTCTTGTTCCAGACCTACCCGGGTCCCCTCCCACAACTGCTTTATCGGTACATCAATGACTATTTCGGTGCGGCTTCATGTTCTCATCCTGACCTGGAAAAATTCATAAACTTCACTTCCAGTTTCCATCCCTCCCTCACCTTCACCTGGTCCATCTCCGACACTTGCCTTCCATTCCAAGACCTTTTTGTCTCCATTTCCGGCAATAGTCTATCCACTAATATCCATTAAAAGCCCACTGATTCCCACAGCTATCTGAAGTACAGCTCTTCACACCCTATGTCCTGTAAGAACTCTACCCCTTTCTCTCATCTCCTTCACCTCCGCTGCATTTGTTCCAATGAGGCCACTTTTCAAAGTCGTGCTCTTAATATGTGTTCCTTCTTCTCCAAACGTGGCTTCCCACCTACAGTTGTTGACAGGGCTCTCGACAGCGTGCAGTCCATCTCCCACGCCATCCCCTCCCTCCCCTCCCAGATCAAGGATAGGGTCCCTTTTGTTCTCACCTTTTACCCCACCAGCCGTCACATGCAATGAATAATCCTCCGCCATTTTAGCCAACTCCAACATGACGCCACTACTAAACATATCTTCCCTCCCCTCTCCCGTCTGCATTCCGCAGAGATCGTTCCCTCCAGGACAACCTAGTCCACTCCTCCATCACACCTAACACCTCTCTCATCACACACGGCACCTTCCCATGCAATCGCAGAAGGTGCAGCACCTGCCCCTTTACCTTTTCCATGCTCACCATCCAAGGACCCAAACACTCATTTCAGATAAAGCAGCATTTCACTTGTACCTCTTTCAATTTGGGCTATTGCATTCGTTGCTCCAAATGTGGTATCGTCTATATCAGAGAGACAAAACGCCGACTGGGTGATCACTTTGCTGAGCACCTTCGGTCTGTATGTGATCAGGTCCCGGACTTTCCCGTGGCTTGTCACTTCAATACACAATCCTGCTCCCATGCCCACATGTCTGTCCTTGGACTACTGTTCCAGTGATGCTCAGTGCAAACTAGGCACGTTACAACCTGAAAAAAGGCTTTGACAAAGGGCCAGTTATACTCGAAATGTCAGCTCATTTCTCCCCTTACAGATGCTGCCAGACCTGCTGAGATTTTTCTGCATTTTCTCTTTTGCTTTTGGAAAAGAAGTATTTCACTGTCTACCCTATCTAATCGTCTGATCATCTTATATGTCTCTATCAAATCCCCTTTTAGCCTTCTTCTTACCAATGAGAACAGGTTCAAGTCTCTCAGCCTTTCCTCATAAGATCTTCACTCCAGACCAGGCAGCATCCTGGGAAATCTCCTTTGCACCTTTTCCAATGCTTCCACATCCTTCCTGAAATATGTGGACTGGACCTTTGCACAATATTCCAAGTGTAGGCGCATCACTAGTTCAAACAAATCGGAAAATCTAGCTCCAAACCTAAACATATATATGCAGTTGTTATGAAATGGATGCAAATCTTTCTGTTATTTAAACCAAACACCCTGAAAAGCTCACCTTGCCTCATAATCTGTTAAAATGTGCGTGTCACAGAACTCCTAAATTCCACAATTTAAAGAAAATTGTATCAAGTTATTTCCTTAATTTAAAAGTGAACATTAAACAAAAAAGTTTTTAATCTAAGTCACTCCTTCTTTTAACTGCTTACTCGACTGCCTCCAAATCTACAACACTATGCTCATCCAATAAAAGCGTTTTTTAAAATTATATCAACTTCATTTCAAAACAAGACAGTGTTTTCTTCTGTGTCTTCACTCTTCCAGCTCAGGATTTCCCTGGGTCTTTTTTTTTACTGTGAGTATGTTTCATATGTAAAAAGGACCTTTGATACAGAGCGTTTCCTAATTTCTTTGAGAGCAAGCTGTTAGATGTGCAATTGGCTCTCCTGCAATTTCTGTCTCTAGCAGTTTGCTCTCAGACCAATTTTCGAAATCCTCATTCTGATATGCCCAACATTGGATTGTTTCATTTGTCCAATATAGGTAAAACAATCAATTTGAGATCTAGTGGATTTTTTTTACTCAGGGCGTCAATTGAACTGATTAATCAAATATAATTGTTGTCGAAAGAGCAACCAAATCTCAGATATATGTTTCACAGACAAATGCTACATATTTTCAACTTTCCAGTACATGCTGTGATGCCATCTATTCATATACACAAGTGCTTGTAATCTCTTAGTTCAGAGCAGCATTCTCTCTCTCCTAAAGGGATAGTGCATGCCTTCAAGTTCATAACCGCTTCCCCCTCCTTTAGGAAAAAAAAAGAAAGAACAGAAGAAATTTGTTTTTTTGTTTGGAGTCATAGAGATGCCCAGCACGGAAACAGACCTTTTGGTGCAACTCGTCCACGCCGACCAGCTATCCCAATATAATCTAGTCCCACTTGCCAGCACCTGGCCCATATCTCTCCAAACCCTTCCTATAAACATACCTACCCGGATGCGTTTTAAATGTTGCAATTTTTCTAGTCTCCACTACTTCCTTTCACAGCTCATTCTGTACAAGTACCACCCTCTACTTAAAAAAAACCCTTAGGTCTCTACTGTATCTTTCCCCTCTCACCCTAAAACTATGCCCTCTACTTCTGCATTCCCCAACGCCAGGGAAAAACACCTTGTCCATTTAACCTATCCATGGCCCTCATGATTTTATAAATCTCTATAAGGTCACCCCTCAGCCACTGTCTCTCCAGGGAAATCAGCTGCAGCCTAATCAACCCCTCCCTATAGCTCAAATCCTACAACCGTGGCAATATCCTTGTACATCTTTTCTGAACCCTTTCAAGTTTCACAACACCTTTCCGATAGGAGGAAGACCAGAATTTCATGCAATATTCCAACACTAGTTTAACCAATGTCCTATACAGCCGCAACATGTCCTCCCAACTCCTTCAATCAATGCTCTGACCAATGAAAGAAAGTGTACCAAGCACCTTCTTCATTACCCTGTCTACCTGCGGCTCTACTTTCATGGGTCTATGAACCCCCATTTCTGTAATTATTGATCCGTTTCCTATGAAATGTATATGTCATTATTCTAAGTTCTACTTTCCATAATGATTTCTTCACAAATACATGATATTGGAATCAGCCAAATCTTATCTACAGTTTTTTTTTCCCTTTAAACCTGCTATCTGCTATAATCTGCAATGATCACAATTTGTAAAGTTAAAGTTTGGAACATAAGACTCCAACGAAATAGTCTCATGTTTTTGTCTTTAAATCTTTCCAAGAATGTGAGAGGACTATGATCTGTGCACTCAACTGTTTCCAACACAATGTTCATCACATTAAAATTCATATATTGTAAGGCCAGTTCCAAATATAATAATAACTTTTCGCTGATAGAGTATTTTTACTGGTGGGTGCTGAGTTCCTTGAAAAAATAGCGAATTAACCATTTAATTCCATCATTATCTTCCTGTAATTAGCTCCAACGCTTGCATCGATTGCAAATTTGAAGGGTTTCAAAACATTTGTTGCAGTGAAAACTGTTGCAGTGGTTAATGCTGATTTTAAGCACTAAAAAGCCTCCTGGCATTGTTCTGTCCAGCAAAATTTTGCGTTCTTCTTCAGCAAATCTGTTAGCAGTGCCACCAGACTTTTGACGTTTGGAACTCACTTCCAATCTGCTTAATTCCAAAAATTGAAGCACCTATTTCTTTCAGAATGGTCGTGGAAATTCCTCAATTGCCTTTATCTGGGTGTTCCTTGGGGTCATTCTTCCACGTTCGATGTTACGTCCCAAGAACATGCCTCTGCCTTACCGAATTCTGTTTCCTTTAAGTTTATTGGCAATTTTGCTTCATATAATCGTCCAAAGAGCTCTGCTAGCAGTACCATGTGATCTTTCCATGACTCGCTAAACATCACTACGTCATCCAGATAAAATGCACAATTTGTTATTCCGGCCACAACTCTGTTCATGTGTCTTTTTGAAATGTGGCTGGTGCGTTCTTTATTCAATCCCTTTGGATTGATATGGCCCATTTGAGCTTACAAAGGCAGAAACATCCTTCGCTTTCTCTGATAAATGTACCACGCAGTAAGCCCAACTTTGGCATGTAAGTGGTTTATCCAACTTTCTCTATATTCCTCCAATCTTGGCATTAGATAGCAGTCAACTCTGTTGGAGTTTATTGGGGTTTCTTTGTTGGACTTTTCGTGGGTTTCCTTTACGACTTCCATTTATCCCTTTGGCTTAGCCTGTCTTTCCGTCTTTTTAACTCACTGTTTCATTCTTAAAATACCAGCACTGTGATCTCATGTGTTCCACCTTCTGGCGGTGAAAACATCATTTCCCAAAGCTTTTCTTCAACCTATAAGTTTATATAAGTTTATGTTTATGTGTCACACTGTAAGTTTATGTGTCACACTCCATTACAGTGAAAGAACCTGAGAGCTTTCACGTCTTTTTTCACCCCTTCTTTATTTTAACTTGTGGCATACTATTGCCCATATGCTATACACCTTGTTTTGTAGTGGAGGATCAGCTGTTCTAATTTCTAACCTTTATAGAATGAAATTCCTGTCAGAACCTAAATTTCACCTTCTGCACCAATGCATATTCATCTGCCATCTCTGCTGTAGTTCTCATTTCTTGAAGTTTATATTCATCCACAAGAACTCTTATCATCGCGAGAAGCGAGTTTTTAAACTCTTCCAGCAGAATAATTTCTGTTAGAGCCTAATAGGTCTTATCTATTTTTATCGTCGGCAACCATCTGTCAAAACTACAACGTTTAATTATTTCCAACTCAGAATAAGTCTGACCTGGTTCCTTATTTATGTTTCCGAACCGCTGTCTATATGCTTCTGGAACCAATTCATAAGGATTCAAAGTAACCCGTTTAACATCTGCAAAATCACTCATCTGACAGCGCTGCAGATACCAACTAATTCTGCTAACCAGCTTAGTTTGAACAAGAGTTCCCACAAGTTCTCTGGCCACTCCATCTGCCTGGCGAACATTTCACGTGAAATAAGGACTGTTTCAAAATCTCTCATCGAAATGTGGGAATCTTCTAACATATTTCTGTACATCATGACCTTTTCTCCTCATTTCCATCCTGTTAACTGGACTTTCCTGCATAGCACTGCTGCCTCACTGCACCAGGTATTTGGACTCGAATCCAGCCTCGAGCGTTCGGCTGTGTGGAGTTTGCACATTCGCCCCTTGCTTGCGTGGGTTTGCTCTCGTTGCTCCGGTTTCCTTCCACCATCCAAAGGTGTGTAGTATTGGTGAATTGGTCATGCTAAATTTCCCATAGTTTACAGGTATATGTAAGTTAGGTGCACTAGTCTGAACTTGTTGGGTCAAACGGCCTGCATCCACACTGTAGTGATTCTATGAATTCGCAACTTCTGAAGTTCAAATTACCTCTCCCCTTATTTTCTCTTTCTTCTGTCCCTCTTTATTAGGCTAAGAACCTCCTCTCCCTTTTATTTTCTTCTTTCTCTTTTTTTGCCCATTTCTCTCTTTTTGGTCAACTAATAGCCAACTCTAAATTCCTTTTTCCTCTCTATCTCTTTGTCCTCTCACTGTGTTCCTTTGCTTCTCTCTCTCTTTTCTTTTTTCTAACATGCCTCTTCTTTCCCTTTCTTTATTTTCTAACTCCACTTGTCTTAATTACAACTTCAGTTCTTCTAACTCTGCTTCCCTTGTCTCGTTCTCTGAGCTAAGTGCTTGACCGTTTCCATTACCATTTGTCCCTTGTTAAACCCAATAATAATTGATTCGCTAATTCTAAAAGTATGTCTTTTCTTTGCCTTATTAAACTTTCTTGGAAAATTTGGGAAGCATCTTCAAACCCCAGAACCTATTCAGAAACCTAAAGAGCCATTTCCCACTTCCTTTATTCCTCCACACCGGACTCTGCTTGGCACTTCGAAATCGAAGCATTTTTCCTCTTTTCTCTGTTTTACTCTTTTTTAGTTCATGGATTTGCTTCTACCATATGCGGGGCATTCTCCTCAGAACCCAGGCCTCATTGTGGCTTGGCTATGTTTGATTGGAGTTCGCACGTACCTTGCAGCTCCCTTCAGTGGCATAGGAAACTAAAGTTCCAGTATCGGATAACTGACCCTGTTTATGTCTCCGTGAACTCCCGAAAAGCGCACCCATATACGATTGGCAAAAGCAGTGTGGCGTTCCCTTTCCTTTTGCCTGCACTTGTTGAACCCGTCTATGAAGTCTCCTTTATTTTACTCAATTGCCGTTCGGATCACGCTTGTCATATCGACTAGGGTTCCTTCCCCGACATTTATTGGTACTGGAATTGCAGACTGAACTGACCGGCTCTCACCTCCTTTCTCTTTTCTAACCAATGAAAATCCATTTGCTGTCTGCTCTTTTCAAAGAATGCAAATGGATCGTTCAGTGGCTCAAAGTCTGGAAACATTTGAGCGATTTCCATTAATTGCGCCATGGTAAATGGAGTAGTGCATGTTACGGCTGGCGCATCAGCGTCCGCGATCTTTCTTTCGGTTGGAATCAGTTTTATTGTGACAGGGGGTGTTTCTGGCGGCGCTGAACAAGTAGATTCCGTTGGGTAGGGTGGGGGCAGACCTCATCTTCACGCACATAGTGTACTGCTGCATGTCTTTCCTGAGCTCATCCCAGTATGTCTCCTGTCCTTCACCTTCCCCTCTAATTTCGCCAAATTACACGTTATCCATTGCTTGAGAGCTGGGTTTTAACTTCTTAATCACCCGGAGGCACTTAGTGTGGTCTGCTGTTGCCTTTTTCTTCTCCCTACCTCCCTCGTGCATCACCTTTAGTGTTGCATGTAAATCTGCATATTTATTTCTTAACTGGCTCGCTTCATTCTCTTGGTACCCTGTTTGCGTTCACACACTGGGTTTGGAATTCGCCCAGGTGTAGTAGATTTGACTCATTTCTTTGGTCCTGACCTGCGATTTTCACTTTCAACTTCGTTATTTCGTCCTTTGCATCTTCTAATTCTTTATGGAGTGCTTTCAATTCCTGCTCCATACTGAACAATTGTCCGAGACAGCAAATAATCATTGTGACCATTTCAAGTTTAGAAGCACACATCTCTTGAATATTCCTCAAATCCTCCTAATATTTTCGTCCTAGTGCTCCTGTTCCAGTTTTGTCATTACAATACAATTCTGCCTCTATTGGACTACTTTTTCTTACTAAGGTACTGCCTTAGCTTAATTGCCCATGTAGATCGATCTTCCACTACAGCACCTTTCTCTGCCATTCTCAATTAACTAATGATTATGGTGTTGGATAAGAATAAGGGCATGACTTTTGTTACGTTGCAGTCATAATCCCACTGGGTTTATGGACGTTCGGTGTTTTATCTTATCAAACCCACTAAGGATCCCACACACACTCAAATGAAACAGTTGTTTGCTTGATCAGGAGTAAACACCTGTTGGCTTTATCCTTAAAAGAACAGTTCGTTGTCGACCTTTCTATTCACTTTGATTTATTTAAATTCCTGGCTCTCCCGTGGGGCAACTGTACTCTTTATAACTGGCTCAGGCATAATCTCATTAATATAATGTTCCTCCGGGATTCTAACTCGTAGCAACAAAGTCCCTTCTTCTCAAGTTCACACCTGGGATGCCAATTTGTTATGCTTGCCATGGTGCATTTGAACTCTTATATCTAGTGATGAAATTGCGACTTGAATCTTAATGACAATATTTATTTAAAACAATTCGTTTCATAATAAAATACACTGCAAACTAATAAATTACAGAAAAATCTAATCAACTAACTTGTGGTTTCTCTTATCTTGTGTTCATATCACACAACATTGAATCTCGGGCAATGATCATCTGGCCGTCTCTGGATGGTCCCAGGGGTCTCTTCTCTTGTCGGTATTTGGTCTCGAATTACTGCTCCTGAGTACGGTGCTCCTGTGGTTCTTATATTTAGAAGTCTTCGCGCTATTTTAGGAAGGAGCTTTGATGTCCATCAATAGATCAATCAAAGGTCGATCAACCTGATCGATTGGATCCAAGCAGGTGTTGACATATTAATGGCAGGGTGATCCTTGGACAACCATTCCTGGAGGTGTTAGCCGCACGTCAGTTAGGTTTAGGGTGAGAGGGGAAAGATATAAAAGAGACCTAAGGGACATTTTTTTCACGCAGAGGGTGATACGTGCATAGAATGAGCTGCCAGAGGAAGTGGTGGAGGCTATGATTTCAACATTTAAAAGGCACTTGGATGGGTATGTGAATAGGAATGGTTCAGAGGGAAATTGGCCTGGTGGGACTAGATTGGGTTGGGATATCTGGTGGTATGGATGGGTTGGAGTGATGGGTTTGTTTCCATGCTGTACATCTGTATGACTCTATGACTCTATGATGGTCTCCAATTTCTTTTCTGCCTGTGTAATCCTCACCTGCGATGTTACCAATTTATTAAACGTGCCCTCTATGGGATTCTCAGTGTCAGGGATGCTGTAGAGTGAGATCCAGTTGCGAAAAAGTAGTTAGCCAGTAACCACAGATGAACACACTTGCTGTACAAAGTTAAAAATCTCACAACACCAGGTTATAGTCAAACAGGTTTAATTGGAAGCACACTTGCTTTCGGAACGATGCTCCTTCATCAGGTGAAAGTGGAAGACTCGATCGTAACACCCTTCACTATCACCTGATGAAGGAGAATCGCTCCGAAAGCTAGTGTGCTTCCAATTAAACCTGTTGGACTATAACCTGGTGTTGTGTGATTTTGATCTTTGTACACCCCAGTCCAACACCGGCATCTCCAAATCATGACATTTGCTGTACGCATTGACATCAGGAAAACTGGAAGTGTCCCTCATTTCTCGTCATTGTGCAAGAGCAGCATGTGTCTGAGGTTTCCTGTCATACCTACTCTCTTGTTTCATTTAGTTAATTCTCTCAAGAGAATTTAGAAGAGGAAGTGATCTTTCTTTGATGAAACATATGCACTCTCATCGAAAGCCCCTACTTTTAATTTAAATATTGTTTCACAAAATGCTCCGTAAGTATCACTTACATATCGGCTGTTCACATTGGGACTATGCGACTTTGTGACCAAACCAGACTGAGAAAGAGCACCAGACAAAATATTTTGGCTTCACCTTCTCTCTGTCTCACTTCACTCTCTGTTTTCAACAACTCCACTGCACTCTCATTGAGGAGAAAGTGAGAATAGCAGATGCTGGAAATCAGAGTCGGGAGTGTCGCGCTGGGTGCTTAAACAATTTTTTTTTGCCACATTCTAAAATAATTTTACGTCTTGTGAGAAAGAACCTGCCCCTCACAGCCTCATTCCTGATGAAGGGTTTTTGCCTGAAAAGTCGTTTCTCCTGCTCCTCCGATGCTGCCTGACCTGCTGTGCTTTTCCAGCACTACCCTCTCTTCTCAGCACTATCTTTGAGGCACGCCGCACTCACAGTGAATCCTTGTTATTTTCATTGTCTGCTCACACCTACACTGACCACAGTTTCCAGAACTGTATTCATGCAACACAATGAGAGCTCAAGGAACAGCATCTGATCTTTCAATTCAATCCATTATAACCTCCAGACTTAACATGGATTTCAGCAGTTTCTCGATCAACTGACTGGTCAAGATCTTAAACATTCCACCTGAAAAGGTGACGGGAAATCGAGTCCATAAGAAATTTTAGAAAGATGTTTGCATGAAATTGAGATTGAAGAATTTATAGGTCAAAATTGTGCAGTGGATGACTGGGACCAAATATGACAGTTCATTCAAAGAGACATGGGGTAATTTGGATGAATCTGTTCTCCCTCTCAGTCGAATACCTCTTTCATCAGCTGCAGAGCCCAGGAACTGTACACAAAACACAAGGGTGATCTAACCACACATTTGAACGCTTTGCTGCGTTTTGCTTTACAAACAAAATTGGAGATATATACCTACAGATAGAACTGACAAACATTTGTCCTTCCATAGTCAAGTGCCATTGATATTCAGATTCTCATGATTTCACTGACTATAAAAACATCTTTGGTTTTGTCGCTGGAAGGTTCATTTCCAGATGTTTCTTCACCTAACTAGATAACATCTTCGGTGGGCTTCCAGGCAAAGCACTGGAATCTTGCTTTCTATTTTTATGTCTGGGTTTCTTTGGATTGGTGATGTCATTTCCTGTGGAATATAATTTCCTTTTCTTTTTCACAGGGGGTGGTAGATGGGGTCTACCTCGATGAGTTTATTGATAGAGTTCCCGTTAGAATTCCATGCTTCCAGGAATTCTCGTGTGGGTCTCTTTTTGGCTTAACCTAGGATGGATGTGCTGTCCCAGTCAAAGTGATGTCCTTCCTTACCTGCATGTGAGGATACTAGTGAGAGAGGATCATGTCGTTTTGTGGATAGTTGGTGATCATGTATCCTGGTGGATAGTTTTCTGCCTGTTTGTCCAATGTAGTGTTTTCCAATGTAGTCAAACCTCGCTAACATTTCTTTTGAGATCCCAGTTTGGTCTCAATTAATATCCTATAAAACGAATTCACCATTTTAAATGAAAGATCGTCACTCCAGGTTACAACAGAAAACATAAACATTTCTGTTTGTTTTAGTTTGATGCTCCTCTTCAAATTGCCCAGCCCCCACCCAGACATGTTCTTGCGCATGCACGTCACTGTACTTTGCACTCCGATGATGAAGATGTCTCCAGCCATTTCCCTCGTTGCTCAAACACGAGACCGAGCGCTTCCAATTCAGGTCAAGCGGCCTAGACCAGGTGCTCATAAACCCTCTCAGTCCACAAATACTCCATTTTGTCTTTCCTTCCTCCCTCCCACACTCAGGGCGTCAGTAATGTGGCACTCTGCAGACGGTGTTAATGGTCACATGTCGCCCCACTGGTCTGGCCCTCACATTCACTCCCATTTGTTAGAGGATCAGCTACTTCAGTTTGGTCCACCAGCCCACCCCCCCCCCCTTCCCATTGATTGCTGAGCTGCCGTCAATCAGTCGCCGCCATTATGAAGTCAGTGGTGGGTCCTCCATCTCTCTGAATCAAACCCGAAAGAAATGTGGATGGTGTCAATCAGGATCAACAAGTAGAAGGTGCTGGGAAAGCTCATCAGTTCAGTCACGATCTGGGAACAGAAATCAAAGTTAATGTTTCGAATCCAGTGACTCCAGAAGTGTTGATAGCTAGTAAAATGTCGTTTTCGCGGAAGATAGTAGTTACGGAGTAAATGGAAGGTGAGGATAGAGCCAAAAGAGAGACGGATATGAACAGTTGGACAGGGGAATAGATTTGTTCTGCCTGGGAGAGTGCATAGCTGTTAATGGAGACTGTAATGAAGAATGGAGAGTGGCTAACAATAGGTAGTGTGTTCAGGCATACTATGTGATAATAAGGAATGGTGTCTGGGTTTGTGATCTAGGAAATTGGAGTGTTCATGACCTAAAATTATTTAACTCCGTTTCGAGTGCAGAGGGTTGGAGAGCCCCTCGAAGGAAGGCTGTTGTTTGTTCTGCTTTCACTGAGCTTCGCTGGAACACTGCAGCAAGTTTGAGGCAGAGAGCTTGGTCAGGGAACGTGGTGATGTATTAAAGAGGCAGGCAACTGAAAGCTCGGTGCTTTTTGCAGGCAGGATGTAAATATAGTGTGAAGCAGTCACCCAGTCTATGCCAGTATCCCCAATGTAGAGGAGACTACATTGTGATAGTGAACACAATCGAAAAGACTGTGAGAACTGATGGTAAAGTGCTTCTTCACCTGGAAGGTATGATTTGGACACAAGATACTGGGGGAGGCTGTAAATGGATTGTTACGGTATGTGTTGTGAGTGATTTCGTGGATCAAGGTGAGGCATAGGAAATGATCCCTGCAGAAGGCAGACAAAAGACGGGATCATAGCCTATGGCTTATGGAAGTATCTCAGTGAAGGTGACAGAAGTGATAAAACACAGAATCTCTACAGTGTGGAAACAGGTCCTTCGGTCCAAAAAGTCCATACCGACTTCCGAAGAATAGCCCACACACCCATTCCCCTACATTTAAACCCTGAGTAATGCACCCAATCTACACATCATTGAACACCACTGGGGGCACTTTAGCATGGCCAATTCACCTAACCTGCACACTTTTGGATTAAGATTGTGGGAGCAAACCGGAGCACCCAGAGAAAACCCACGCACACACGGGGAGAATATGCAACCTCCACACATATAGGCACTCGAGTTTGGAATTGAACCCGGGACCCTGTCACGCTCAGACAGGACTGCTAACCATTAAGCCACTGTGCTGCCCAACAAGTGGCAGTTGATCATCCATGTTATGCTTGGAGAAAAGCTTCCATTTGGCTGTCACTTTAACACACCACTCTATTCCCTGACCAAAGTCTCTGTCTTAGGCTTATGGAGTCTTCCAGCAAAGCTCAGCACAAGCTGCAAGAACAACACCTCATTTTCAGCTTGGGGACTCGACAGCCCTTTCAGCTCAATATCGCATTCAATAATTTTAAGCCCTTGATTCTCGTGAGTCATAGTCTTCTACGCCACACACCAGACGTTGTTATCACATTGCACACTACATATCATTAGCCACGAATATTGTACCTGCATGGATCGAAAATTGGTTAACTGTCAGACATTATAGAGTGAAGATAAATTAGTGTTGGGACCGCAATTGTTACGCAGATGAATTTGAGTTGAGGACCAAGTGTAGTGTATCAGTTTTTGCAGATGACACTAACATGAGTGTTAGAGCAAAGTGTGCAGAGGTCACTGCAAGTCTGCAGAAGGATGCGGATAGGTTACAAAAGTGTGCGAGGATCACCGATATGGAGTACACTGTTAGTTAATCTGACGTCATACATTTTGATAGGTGTAACATAAAATCGAGATAATACCTAAATGATGAAAAATTGCAGCATGCTGTTCCGAAAAATCAGCTGGTTGTTCTTGTGCTTGATTCAGAAGATGTTGATTTTCAGGTGCAACAGGTTGATGCTGTAGCTGGAGAGGGTGCTGGTGAGACCGCACCTGGACCACTGCATATAGTTTTTGTCTCCTGACTTCAGCAGGGATGTGCTGGCACAGGATCTGCAGAGGAGGTTCACCAATTTGATTCCGGAGTTGACAGGGTTTGCTTATGAGAAGAGATTGAGTATACTCAGACGATACTCATTGGAATTTAGAATAATGGGGGGGGAGTGGGGTTCTTATAGCAAAAAAAGTAAATGATGAAGGGAATTGTTATGATAGAAACAAGAAAGTTGTTCCCACTGATCGATGAAAGAGAGAACATAACGTCAAAACTCGGAAAGAGTTGCAGAGGAACTTCTTCACTCAAAGCATTGCGAATTTGTGGAATTCCCTGTCCTTTGAAGTAGTTCTTGAATGCATTTAAGGTAAAGGCAGATTTTTGAATAGGAAATGAATAAAACATTATGATGAGTGGACAGGAAAGTGGAGCTAAGTCCATGAAAATATCAGCCATCGTCTTATTGAGTGGCCGAATAGGCTTGAGGAGCCAAATAGCCTACCACTGCCCTCCTATTTCTTATGTCCCCAATTTCCAGCCGTCCCTTTACGAGTAAACAGCTTCTCCCAATCAGATTTTGAAATTTCTTGCCTTGCATTGTGAAACTTCGTCCAATTTAGAACTTTAACAACTGGATTATAGATTACTTACAGCGTGAAAACAGGCCCTTTGGCCCAACAAGTCCATACCGACCCTCTGCAGAGTAACCAACCCAGACCCATTTCCCCACCTTTACCCCTTCACCTTACACCAGGGGCAATTTAGCATGGCCAGTTCACCTAACCTGCACATGTTTGGACTGTGGGAGGAAACCGGAGCACCCGGAGGAAACCCACGCAGAAACGGGAAGAATGTGCAAACTCCACACAAACAGTTGCCTGAGGCGGGAATTGAACCCGGATCTCTAGCGCTGTGAGGCAGCAGTGCCAAACACTTTGCCGCCATAACTTCTCCATAACTTTTTTAAAAAACTAATGGAATTATCATGAAATTCCTACAACATTGAAGTAGGCTATTTGGCTCATTGTGTTCACACCAACCATCCGAAGAGCCTCCTACCCTACCCGGGTAACGCTGCATTTCTCAAGGATGATCCGGGGGAGAATAAGGAATGGAAATGCTAGACGTCAGAGTCAAAACGTGTGGTGCTGGAAAAGCACAGCCAATCAAGCAGCATCTGAGAAGCAGGAGAGTCAACTTTTCGAACATACGCTCTTCATCAGGAATGTTGAAGAGCTTCTGCTCAAAGCATCGACTCTCCTGCTCCTCAGATGTTATCTTACCGGCTGTGCTTTTCCAGCGCCACACATTTTGACCATGGCTAATCTACTGAAACTGCACATCTTCAGACTTTGGGAGAAACTGGTACATGTGGAGGAAACCCATGCAGACACGAGGAGAATGTTGAAATTTCACAGCCAATCGTCCAATGTTGGAATTAAACCCAGGTCCCCAATGCTGAGACAGCAGACCTAACCATTGAGCAACCGTGCCATGGGATCTTTGGTGCTAATGCGCTCCACAATTGCTACCTCAGTCATTCGTCCTGCATCATTACACAAGAGAAAAGATAGCGATGGTCTAGTGGTATTATCGTTGAACTGTTAAACCAGAGACCCAGATACCATTTTGGACATCAGAGTTTGAATCCTGCCATGGCAGATTGTGGAAATTGCACTGAATAAATTTCTAGAATTACGAATCTACTGATAACCATGAATCCATTGACGATTGTTGAAAACCCTATCTGGTTCACCAATGTCCTTCAGGGGAGGAATCTGCCACCATTACCTGGTCTTGGCTACGTGTGACTCCAGACCAACAGCAATGTCATTAACTCGTAACTGCACTCTGGGTAATTGTGTTCAATTTAAACCGATTATATCCATATAAATCTTCGGTGTAACACTCTGGCAGCGCAAGTGGCAGCAGTAGGTTTGGAGGCCACGTTTCTTCAAAGAATGAAGCCCAAATCCCGTACTTTAGACAGCTCAGGCACACTGCCACACATTGGTCTGGCTCAATATGACTACTTCGATTGGGCTACTGCAGCACAACAAAAGGGAAGACACAGTGAGGGGATTTGAGGTCCCCATCATGCTCGTCCATTTCCTTAGGTGTCCGACTGTGCCAAACTCCGATGTAAATGTTCCACTAGATACTGACAGCCCTCCAATCCAAACAAATATAATAGAAAATCTGAAACCACTCGATGAGACTTGGTTGAGCAACAAATGTCATGTGTCTGTGAGAGAAGAGAGAAATGTAAGAAAGCTTCACACTAATTAACAAGAATTGCATTTCCTTTCAGCCCAACAGCAGACATGGAGGGCGACATTCAAAACAAAGTTACTGTGAACATGAAGCACGTGATGCACGTAATGTTCATTCACGTTAATGCACAACACTGTTGTTGTTTCTGCATGCCTTTAATCCGAAGATCTTTAGTGTGTGAGACGAGCATGATAATCACTCCAGTCATGAACAGAGCGGGGTTACCCACTTGACTGAGTTGCCACACAGCGAGGATTGCTTTGTTCAGAAAATATCATGTTTGTTGTGCGGGAGTGAAACCAAGCTCAGTCAATCACAGAGACAGTGCAACATGCTGCCAGCACATATGAAGTTTCCGGGATCCTAAATCCAGGAGGATCAACAGTTGCAGGAAGATGGCCGGAGAAATGGGCTGACAACCATATCAGCGATGAATGAATGGCAGAGCAGACTAGATGTGCAAAAGTTCCCAATTGTGCACCTATATCTTCGGTTCTATGGTCATCTGGTATCGTAGGGAGATAGGAGCAGAGTTAATTGTTCAGCTCGATGATGTCCCATCAGAACAGAGCAAATTGAAAGATGGGGCTGGTCTGGAACAAAGCTAGAGACTGGGAAAAGTTGTGGTGATGAAATAATAAAAGAGATGCTCAGTATGAATGCGAAAGATAGGAGAGATTTAATTTTAAAAAAGTGAGGGTGTTGAAAGGTAGAGGGAGATGGACATGGAAAAACAACCGTCACTGGCTCCAAAATGTTAACTCTGCTATCCTTTCCAAAATGCTGCTGAATTGCAGAAAGGCCAATTATGACGGTATTAGACAAGAACTTTTGAACATTGAATTGGAGGCAGATGTTCGCAGGTAAAGGGACGGCTGGCAATTGGGAAGCCTTCAGAAATGAGGTAACAAGAATCCAGAGAAAGTATATTCCTGTCAGGGTGAAAGGGAAGGCTTGTAGGTATAGGGAATGCTCGACGACTAAAAATAATTGAGGGTTTGGTTAAGAAAAAGAAGGAAGCATATGTCAAGTATAGACAGGATAGATACTGTGAATCCTTAGAAGAGTATAAAGAAAGTAGGAATATACTTATGAGGGAAATCAGGAGGGCAAAACGAGGACGTGAGATAGTTTTGGCAAATCGAATTAAGGAGAATCAAAGGGGTTTTTACAAATATATTAAGGACAAAAGGGTATCTAGGGAGAGAAAAGGGCCCCTCAAAGATCAGCAAAGCGGCCTATGTGTGGAGCCACAGAAAATGGGGGAGATACTAATCGAATATTTTGCATCAGCATGTACTGTGAAAAAGGATACGGAAGATGTAGACTGTAGGGAAATATATGGTGACACCTTGCAAAATGTTCAGATTACAGAGGAGGAAATGCTGGATGTCTTGAAACGGTTAAAGATGGATAAATTCCCAGGACCTGATCAGGTGTACCCGAGAACTCTGTGGGAAGCTAGAGAAGTGATTGCTGGGCCTCTTGCTGAGGTATTTGCATTATCAATAGTCACAGGTGAGGTGCCGGAGATTGACTAACGTGGTGCCACTGTTTAAGAAGGGCGGAAAAGGCAAGCCACGGAATTATAGACCAGTGAGCCTGACCTCGGTGGTGGGCAAGTTGTTGAAGGGAATCCTGAGGCAACAGATGTAATGTATTTGGAAAGGCAAGGACTGTCGGGATTGTCAACATGGCTTTGTGCATGGAAAAACATGTCGCACAAACTTGATTAAGTTTTTTAAAGAAATAACAAAGAAGATTGAAAAGAGCAGAGTAGTAGATGTGATCTCTATGGACTTCAGTAAGGCGTTCGACAAGGTTCCCCATGGGAGACGGATAAGCAACGTTAGACCTCATGGAATCCAGGGAGAACTAGCCATTTGGATACAGAACTGGCTCAAAGGTAGAAGGTGGAGGGTTGTTTTTCAGACTGGAGGCCTGTGAACAGTGGATTTCCACAAGGATCAGTGCTAGGCCCTCTACGTTTTGTCATTTACATAAATGATTTGGATGCGAGCAAAAGAGGTACAGTTATTAAGAATGCAGGTGACACCAACGTTGGAGGTGTAGTGGACAGCAAAGAGGGTTACCTCAGATTACAGCAGGATCTTGACCATCTGGGCCAATGGGCTGAGAAGTGGCAAGTGGAGTTTAATTAAGATAAATGCAAGGTGCTGCATTTTGGAAAAGCAAATCTTAGCAGGACTTATACACTTAATGGTAAGGTCCGAGGGAGTGTTGCTGAGCAAACAGACCTTGGAGTGCAGATTCATAGCTCCTTGAAAGTGGAGTCGCAGATAGATAGGATAGTGAAGAAGGCGTTTGATATGCGTTCCTTTACTGGTCAGAGTATTGAGTACAGGAGTTGGGAGGTCATGATGCAGCTGTACAGGACATTGGTTAGGCCACTGTTGGAATATTGCGTGCAATTCTGGTCTCCTTCCTATCGGAAAGATGTTGTGAAACTTGAAAGGGTTCAGAAAATATTTACAAGGATTTTGCCAGGGTTGGAGGGTCTGAGCTACAAGAAGAGGCTGAACAGGCTGGGGTTGTTTTCCCTGTAGCGTCGGAGGCTGTGAGGTGACAATATAGAGGCATTATTATAAGGGGCATGGATAGGATAAATAGACAAAGTCTTTTCCCTGGAGTCGGAGAGTCCAGAACTAGAGGGCATAAGTTTCGGGTGAGAGGGAAAAGATGTAAAAGAGATCTCAGGGGCAACTTTTTCACGCAGAGGGTGGTACGTGTATGGAATGAGCTGCCAGAGGATGTGGTGGAGGTTGGTACAATTGCAACATTTAAGACGCATTTGGATGGGTACATGAATAGGAATGGTGTCGAGGGATATGTGCTGGGTGCTGGCAGGTGGGACTAGATTGGGTTGGGATATCTGGTCGGCATGGACGGGTTGGACCAAAGAGTCTGTTTCAATGCTGTGCATCTATATGACTTTATGACTTGCTGAATTTTTCCAGCAAGTTATGTTTTTGTTAAAGCAAGAGAAGATGGAAGAGTGATCATGAGCCAATCGGTTATCTCGGCTCTGGGAATGTTTCCCTTCCCTGTTCCCTAAATCACTTCTACGTAACATGGAAACCTCACAATCCTGCCCCTCCATTCCCGGGAATAAACTGTTCATTGAGTAAAATCAGTCACATAAGTAGATCACTTTCCGTGTGAATTGGGAAAGGTTCATAGAAAGTTCTCAGTGGCTTCCATCAGAATCTACTGAACCAATCAATTCGGGTTTCGCTCCATTCGAAATGGATTCACCACTGTCAGTCCCCCCAGTATGTCGCCATTCTCATTCTTTGACTGAACCCTTTGGTTTGAGCGCAACCTGCCCCTTTGAAAGGAACATCATTAATTGCACATTCGGCTACACCTTCAAACTGCTCTCTGGCACTTCCAGTGAAGCAGAGACAGTTTTCACACAGAAACTGGCATCTGGACAAAAGTAGTCGGAGGAACAGGTAGAAGCTCTGTTTTGAGCGTTGACACTGCCACAGGATTGGAGATCTGGGATCCACCTCAGAAAATAAAGTTCTAAACTGACGGCGTCCAGCATAGAACTCAAACCTACGATGTGGAGATTTAGAGTCTCATACTTTGCCGACTGAGATAACGGGGTATGACTCGGTCTCCCTTCTTTTTCCATTTCACTCTGAGCCAAATGCGCATTCCAATTCCCAGTTCATTCCTCCCAATCACAAATAAGATAATTCACTTCTTCCACTTCTCAGTTCTTCCTCCTTAAGAACATTTCAATCCATTTTCGGCACTTGTTCTGGGATTAAAGATCCATTATTAATATTTTAACTTTGTTGCCCTCATCTTAGCGCAGCCAATATGACCTCAGATAGTTAATCAATCTTCGAAATTGTTTCAATGCACCTTGTCATTTCTGTTACAGACTGTAAGGAATTCTCATCTGGCTGATGGGACACAATCAACACTACCACCACTTTCTTTGTTCTGAACGTCAGCAACTTTTACCATTTTTAGGTGGAGGATAGGAATTTCGTTCAAAAATATGATCTGAGGGCAGGAAGAATCTGCTGCAGCCTTTACCAAAATGTGCTCAAGGGCTGGCCAGGAAGCATCTGATTGAAGCTGTAGCCACTTTCTTCCACCAGCGGGGAATTGGATAGAGCAGGATCACATCCTGCTGCTTGTTCCTGTCTCACTCCGTGTGCAGCCGGGATGAATCATGGTTGGAACTGTTTGAATCAAATCTCATCACAGAATTCTAGTGGGTGGACTGTCAGTACGTGGTCAGTGTCAATTTTTGATCTGAAATAGCTGAAGCTCTGTACCTGGGTAATTTCGAACCACAAACGTTTCAGCCAAATGCACTGACCAAATTGTGCAACAGAAATTGTCACCAACAAGCTATGCAAATTCCCCTAAAGCAGGGGTTGACCGGAGATTTGAAGGGATGTTATACAGCTGGAGCTGTCACTGATATCGGAGTCTGTCACAAATTTTCATGCTTTCATCAGGGAGAGTGTCAGAGGCCTGAGGAGCTGCAAACATGCAGAGGAAAAGTAAATATAACAATCTGCCTAAGTGTTTCGCAAGCAACTACATGATCCTTTTGAAGCAGTTGCCTAGATACTTCATGCAGTGATTCTGGTAGCTGGAGAAATTCAGTATGACTAACAATCTTGATGGACATAGAAACAACATTATCATTTAAAAGCTGATAATGCTGCATTCTATCCTGGACTGATCGATTTCGGAAAGTTCTTTCGCTGAGGCTTGGAAGAGCGAACACAGAGAAAGGAAAATCGAAAAAAGGGAATAATTTGTCTGAGGTCTAACTTTGACTGGCATTATCTTTTCTACACTTTTTTTTCCAGAATGTTTGAATGGGGTTCACAGACAGAAATCTCAAATCAGTCAACGTATAAAAATCTGACAGAATCAGTGGATTCACCAGGTACGGTATATTTTTGGCTTAAAAGTGTAAGTGTTGACCTCCCAATCAGGCTATGTACTTTATTTAATTTCTCCATCACATTCTCCATGTCAATCTTGTCGAGAATCTTAAATTTGTATCCCATGATCCCATTTCGAACAGGTAATATGAACGTCTTGTTTATGACTGAAACCAATCATAAATTCTTACAGCGCTTTCAATTCTCACTTAAGCTTCAGATTCTCCCTCACCTCACAAATCTTTCAGTCCTGAACCATTCTGTTGACAAAAACCAATCTGCCCCTCTCTGGACCTGCTATCCTTCCCAATGTGTGGGTGAGCGTGGTTTACACAGCCACACGTGCTCTGTGTTCTTGAGAATGATGACATCACACAACAACAATTAAAAGGTGACATCAGCCACTCCCAGGGATTTCCTCAACTGCGATATTTTTCTCTGACTTCAATGTTTCTGATTTTTATTTTCCCAGTTGTAGGCTTCAGAAGGAGATTCGCAAATGGTCAGATAAGTTTAAGAATGATGCAAAGAGACTTTACAAGTGTATGAAGAGTATGAATATAACTAGAGAGAAAGTAGGGCTTCTTTAAAATCAAGGAGGTTGTTTTTGTGTTGAAACTCGGGAGGTGAGAGACATACTCAATGGATATTTTGCTTCAGTTTGTACTGTGGAGAAAGAAATGGAGTCTGGAGAATACAGAGAAATAAATTTTGATGTTTTTAAAACAGGTCACACGACAGAAGAGGAAGTTCTGGAGGTCGTAAAGAATGTAAAGGAAGATAAATCTCTGGGCTCTGATCTAACGTATCCCAGAACGTTGTGGAAAGTCAGGGAAGAAATTATGAGACCTCTTGCAGAAATATTTGCATCATCAATAACTACTTTTGAAGTGCCTGATGATTGCAGGCAGGCAAACGTTGTGCCTTTGTTAAATAATGGTTGTAAGGAGAAACCATGAATCTATAGATCAGTGAGTCTCGCTTCTGTTGTGGCTAAATTGTTGGAGTGGTTTTAAAAGATAGGATTTGTGGACATTTACAGGCCAAGAATTATAAGGGATAGTCAGCATGGTTTATCGTAGATAATCATATCTCACAAATTTATTGGGTTTTTGATGAATTTAAGTAAGAAAATACCAGAACAATAGACATTGTTTACTTGGACTTCAGTGAACTTTCGCAAGGTTGTACACAGTGGACGAATTAGTAAAGTTAGGTCACATGGGTTTCAATTTCAGCTTGGCAATTGGATACACAATTGGTCTAATGATAATGCAGGGAGCAATGGTAGAGGGTTGGCTCTAGGACTGAAGGCCTGTGACAAGCGGTATTCTCGAGGGATCAGTTCTGGGTCCTATTTTGTTGTCTTTTGTAGAAATGATTTAAATAGTTAGTAGGTTTGCAGACGATGCCAAAATTGGTGGCCCAGTAGACAGTGAAGAAGGTATTCTAAGATTCCAAAAAGATCTTGATCAAATAGGCCAATGAGATTAAAATTGTCAGATGGAGTTCAATCTGCATAAAAGTGAGGTGTTTATTTTGGTGCAATAAACGAGTGTAATGCTTATGGAAATAATGATGGGCCCTTGGATAGTGTTGCAGAACAGAAGGACCTGGGGTATAGGGACATAATTCTTTGAAGTCTGAGTCGTTTATAGACAGGGTTGATAAAAAGGCATTTGGTACACTTCCTTTTGAGTGTAAGAGTCAGGAAACCATGTTGAGATTGTACAGGACACTAGTGAAGCCTTTTTTGCAAAGTTGTCCAGTTCTGGTCGCCCAATTATAGGAAGGATATTATCAAGCTGAAGTGGGTTCAGAAGAGATTAACGATGATATTGCCAGTTCTGGAAGGTTTGAGTGACAAAGAAAAGTGGTATGCAAGGGTGTTTTCACTGGCATGAGAAGGTTGAGAGTCGAGAGTGCGATGATGGAAAAGCACACAGGTGAGGCAGCATCTGGGGAGAAGGAAAATCGACATTTCGGGCAAAAGCCCTTCATCAGGAACATCTTGGAGGAGGAGTTGTGGAATAATTACTCCATGTTCGACAAAAAGTTACCAAGAGACGCAGAAAGTCCTCATGAAATTAAACATTAATCTTGCAAAATCAAGGCTGTGGCAGCCAGAAAATGCCCTCCCTGAGTTCCCACAAGTATTTGTCTCTCTGCAGCTTATACAGTTTCGTTCCCGTGCTTACAAGATAACATTATTATTAACAATCATGCTGGCTTGATTAGATTACTTACAGTGTGGAAACAGGCCCTTCGGCCCAACAAGTCCACACCGCCCCACCGAAGCGTAACCCACCCATACCCCTACATCTACCCCTTACCTAACACTACGGGCAATTTAGCATGGCTAATTCACCTAACCTGCACATTTTTGGACTGTCCGAGGAAACCCATTCAGACTTGGGGTGAATGTGCAAACTCCACAGAGACAGTTGCCTGAGGTGAGAATTGAACCCGGGTCCCTGGCGCTGTGAGGCAGAAGTGCTAACCACAAACAGATATCATTTCCAGGTCCCCAGAAACCTCCATCCTTGCCTCCTATTGCAGCTCAGAATAGTTGATCAGTTTTGATCACGTGAAATCCAAGGAGTATGATCTATTTGAATAAAAGCTGAATTGAAATCAGGAGACAGGCAGTGGTGGTGTATCGGTGCTTTGTGGACTGGAGGCCCATAATCAGCTTTGTCCGACAAGGATTAATGCTGGATCCACTGTTTTTGTCAATTACATAAATGGGTTGGATGTGAATACAGGACGTATCGTTAGTAATCTTAATGATGACACCAAAATTGATGGAGTAGTAAATAGTGAAGCAAGTCATTTCAGAGTACCTTACTCAGACAGTTAATTGGTCGTGGAGTGGCAGATGATGTTATGAAGATATGGGTGCATCATTCAGAGGCCTTGGCAAGTACACCGAGTGCTGGAGAATTTAAGAATTAGCATTTGATTCAGAACAAACAGAATACGCTGAGTTACGGTTAGACAAAAACACAAATCCAAATTCAGTGAATCAGTTGAAGTTATACTGCGAAATATATCAAACTCCAATCCAATTTGCATTGAATATATTGAAAATCTGAAAACCAATGACACAATTCGATGCTTTGGGGAGATGAGACCGGGAAAAAATTGAACAGTTGAGAGAAGAACTGCCATGCCCAACATGTAAAGTGACTGTTTGAAAAGTGGCTCCCTTAGAAGGAGACTGAAAGGGGAGAAAAAAATTGGAGGGTTTGCAATGCAGGCACTGGTAGCACAAAATGTGAGGTAAGTACACATTGTGAAAGCACAGAGACAATATGTGGGCGAGGGCAAACAATTGAAATTGTGGTGAAAGCCAAATCTGAGGGTGGCGGGCAAGTGGGAAGGTGCAAAATTTGGGGGCATGAGAATAAGGGAACAAAAGATGTATAGAATATTTGATGTAGGGGCACAAAATTGTGGTGCTGCATAATTGCAGCAGATGCAACATTTGGGGAGGAGCATCATTTGCAGAGGTCCCGCAAAACCTAGGGCGCAAATACAGGGGCATAACACAGGGAGGATTTTGACATCAGGGAGGGATGCATAATATGGTGGGTCGGCTGCAAATGGGAGTGCAGTATCTTGGTCCGTATTTGAGGGTGTAAAATTTGGGAGAGCACAAAACCTGGGGATGCACAATGTTTGGGGAGTCCACAAAGCTTTTCGGGGGTGGGGGGGAGAAATAAAATATTGGGTGTTGCATTATTGGGAGATTGTGAATATGAGCATGAAAAATCAGAATTTTTGAGTGTCAATCTTTGGCAGAAACGCATACATGGGGGAGGTACAAGATTTGAGGGGACATTCACAACTGGAAGGATACAACATTGTTGGAGACTGCAGAATTGGCGGGTTGCAAAATTCGAGATGACCGCTCCAACCAAGGGGAGGGGACCAATAGAGACTAACGTTCCGAGGTTGGAAAAGTCTGGGGTCCAAGATTTGTGAAAGAGTGCAATACTGGGCGATGTCCAAATTTAGTAGTGACACAAAACATGGAGGGTAGGACGAATGCAAACCCCACAGATGTCTGCGGAGACACAGAGTGGGGACGACAGTAACAAAGGTCAAAAAGAAGGGGAATATTTTTTAAAAGAGACAAAAATGACAGGGGATAAAGAAGAAAAGAAAAACAACATCGGCAGAAGGATAAGATAAGGTAAGAGTCCAAAATACAAAAGAAAGTGAGAGCAAAAGAGACAACATAAGAGAGGGAATATAAGATAGATAGATAGATAGATAGATAGATAGATAGATAGGTAGATAGATAGATAGATAGATAGATAGATAGATAGATAGATAGATAGATAGATAGATAGATAGATAGATAGATAGATAGATAGATAGATGGAGAGAGATGAGAGAGAGATAAAGAGAGAGGGCGAGAAAGACAGAGATAACTGTAAAGCCAGACTACATGGAAATAAATCGTTCCCTCTCTGCCCACCCCGGGGCAGCCGGTCTGTACACCAACAGTAAGACTGCTGCTGCCTTTGTGGGGTAAGTCTCCAAATCTTTTGATAGATTCCATCTCTGCCCTGGACAGGCAACGTTGGAGAGATTATTTGGGGAAGGGATGTTTAGGGTTAACTGCTATGTAGAACTCCAGGGAAAGTGTAGGGAAAAGAGAGAGGGAGGGAGGTCAGTCATTTGGAGAACTGTCCAGGACTGCTCTCAGCAGCATTTCAGTGAGGCACGTTCATTTTTAATCATTGTGCCTCTAAACAAAAGACAGGATCAGGGTTGAAACAGCTATTTGACATAATGTTTCTATTGGAACCTTGAAATCTCCTTTGGATAATCCAAAATTCAGACAACTGATATTCAATAATCGAGGTTCTTCTGTATTCCATTCTGTTTAGGCCTATCATGTGCCCTTTTCCAGCTGGTAGGATTAAAATATTTTTGTTCGTTGTCAGTTTTTATCGGGCTTCCCTTTCCGCTGTTCAGTGCATCTACTGCAAATCGTTGATATGTATCAAGGGCGTGGCAGAAGTTATGGAGTGCAGGATCCTTGGTTTACTCAGCACGTTGAATCCCTTTGCTGAGGACTGATTGTTCATCCTCAGTGAGGCAAGGTCTGGGGGGATGGTGAAAACTCGGCATTTGAAATCGTTAGGGGCGGACATGGCTGCAGAAGTGGTCACGATGGGGCAGAAATGACGTCATCGATCGTCGTGTGGATGGTGGCCGCACCGGCCTCATGCCTAATGGCGGCAGTTCCAGAGACTGGGGAGAGCTGCTGGAATGTTTTAGGAGTGCTGGTTATGGAAGTGGCTATATAAAAGTCTGTTGTACTTACAGTGTTTCGTGTTTGAGATGATGTAGAAATACTATTTGTTGAGTGCACGAATTCTTCTTAGGATATACTACAGAAGGGGTCATTTGCAATTCTGGGAGAGGTTGTTCCTCAGTTGTAGCGCAGCTGACTGTATAAATCCGAACAGGCATGGACTCCAGACTACATTAAAAGCAGCACAGTTTGGATCCGAACAGGCATGGACACCATACTTTATTCAAACCAGCACAGTTTGATCTGAACAGGCTGCAACCAACTGATGCCATGTGGATTCCGGACTACATTCAAGCCAGCACAGTTTGGATCCTAACAGGACAACCAGGACAGACGATAAATTCAGCCGTTGTTGCCACCATGTCCGACCGCACCAACACCACTCACCTGCACACTGCTGACACGCACCCCATGGATCCCACTGTCCCCATCCCCAATCCCCAGAACCCAGAGGGGAACATCATTCCTTCTAATGACTTCACCCCATTCCCCCTACCACCACTCCCATCCAGTTGCAAGCTCCGCCCCACTCCCTGGTCCACATCTGCACAAGGTCCGAGCTCCCAGTCCTGCTGAATTTTCAACAACCCCCCAGAACTACCCCTCACTGAGTACGAACGATCAGCAAAGGCCTTAGCTTCATCCCCTTCTTTCCACGCATCAGCAAATTCAACAAACGTCGTGACGTCGAGCACTTCTTCTGCCGCCTTTGCCTCTGAGTTTACTTTTTCAATCAGGACTCCCGCCCAACTTCCAAGGAGCCCTTCACTCACCTCCAATGGACCCCATCCATCTGGACGCCCGCTATTACCCACCCTCGATCTCTTCATTTCCAACTGGTGCCTAGACATTAACTGCCTTAACCTCTCTCCCCCCTCCCCCACTCCAACCTCACACACTCAAAACACAAAGCCCTTCATTCCCTCTGCTCCGATCCTAACCTCATCATCAAATCAACGGACAAAGGGGGTGCAGTGATAGTTTGGCACACTGACCTCTACGCCACTGCAGCCAAGCGCCAACTCGAAGACACCTCCTCCTACTGCCCTCTCGACCATGACCTCACCCCCACCCCCACCCCCCACCCCCCCCACCGATCACCAAACCATCATCTCGCAGACCATACACAACCTCATCACCTCAGGAGATCTCCCACTCGCAGCTTCCAACCACATAGTTTGGGAACCCCGTGCCGCCCGATTCTACCTCCTTCCCAAGATCCACAATCCTCACCACCCCGGCTAACCCATTGTCTAAGTCTGGTCCTGCCCCAGCTAACTTATCTCTACCTACTTTGATACTGTCCTATCTCCCCTAGTCCAGGAATTCCCTACATACACTCGAGACATCACCCACGCCCCTCACCTCCTCCAAGACTTCCGTTTCCTCTGCCCCCACGCCACATCTTCACCATAGACATCCAATCCCTCTACATCTCCATCCGCCATGACCAAGGCTGCCAAACACTCTGTTTCTTCCTCTCCCACCAGTACCCTTCCACTGACACTTTCATTTGTTTGGCTGAACTGGTCCTCACTCTTAACACTTCGTCCTTCGAATCCTCCCACTTACTCCAGATGAAAGGGGTAGCCATGAGCACCTGCACTTGCCCCAGCTATGCCTGTCTCTTTGTTGGCTATGTAAAACAGTCCAGCTTACGGAGTTACTCAGCACCACACGCCACGTCTTCCTCTGCTGCATTCATGGCTGCATCAGCGCCACCTCATGCTCCTGCGAGGAGGTTGAACAGTTCTTTACATTGGGAAGACTGGACACCTTCTTGCAGAGCGCTTTAGGGAACATCTCCGGGACACCTGCACTAATCAACCCCACAACCCACTGGCCGAACAGTTCAAGTCTCCCTCCTACTCTGCCGAGCTCATGCAGGTCCTGGGCATCCTCCACCAGCACTTCCTCACCACCCAATGCCTGGAGGAAGAATGCCTCATCTTCTGCTTCAGAACACTTCAAACCCAGGGCATCAATGTGGACTTCACTAGTTTCGTAATTTCCCCTCCCCCACCTTATCCCAGTTCCAAACTGCCAGCTGAGCACCATCCTCATGACCTGTCATTTCTGCCAATCTTCTTTCTCTCCTATCCACTCCCCTGTCCGACCTATCACATTCACACCCACCTCCATCCATCTATTGCACTCTTAGATACCTTCTCCCCAGCCGCACACTCCCCTCCATTGTTTGCTCCACGCCAGAAAGTCCCTGCGTCATTCCTGATGAGGTGCTTTTGCCCGAAACGTCGATTTTCCTGCTGACCTGCTGTGATTTTGCAGCACGACACTAATCTTGACTCTGATCTCCAGCATCTGTAGTCCTCACTTTCGCCAAGATGAATGGTGCGTTGTTTTCCATTTCACTTGCATTTGAGTAGAGGCCTAATGACATCCTAATGACATCCTACAGGGTCTGGGTGAGATCTCACCTCATTGTGCAATATTTTGTGCAGTTTTGGACTCCTGCCTTCTCAAGGATTATCCTGACATTGACAGAGTGCAATGGAGAATGACCAGACTGATTTCTGGAATGACAGGCTCGTTGTGTGAGCCGGGTTTGGATCCACTAGGCCTGTGCTCTATGAAGGTTTAGAAAATGATGGGAGATCGCAGTGAAATATGTAAAGCCTTGATAGGGCGACACAGAGTGGAAGCAGGGATGATAATTCCCCTGGCTGGGATAGCTAAAACAAGAGGCCACAGTACTTGGTACAGGAGGCCACTCTGCATTGAGAGGAGAATGAATGTCTACATTCAGAGAATGGTAAACCTGGGGAATACTCTTCCATATTAACCTGTAAAAGCGAAGACACTGAATAGAAATAAGGATTTCTAGACAGAAAGCAATGGGAAAAGAGCTAGAAAATGCTATGGACATAATAGAGGATCAGCCATACTACTGTAGTTCTCCCATAACACAGTATTTGCGTTCCTGTGCAACACTGAGTCGTAAAACAAATCATGCAAGGTTACTACAGGTTACATTCGGAGCAGCGAGAGGCGGGAGCCGGAAGGAGGTGACGTTGATGCGAGGTGATTGTCGAGAATGCCGGTAAGTATATTTAAACTTCTGACCTTCAGGCCAGCGAGGGAGGAGCGAGCAAAGGACTTCTGGAAACGGTAATAGAACACTTTATATTTGCGTGGTTGCATTACCCGAGATAGGACTCGGGTAGTTTCCACTCATCCTCCTCCTGTAACCTAAAAAAAAAGTTGTGGAGCCAGATTGACAAGTTTACATCCTAATACTTTTTTTAATAGTCACTTCGGGAGTTAGAGTACTGGGAATATAGTTTAGGGCAGTGGAATGTTCCTCCTGCAGAATGTGGGAAGTAATGGTCACCACTCATGTCCCTGCTGACTACATCTGTGGGAAGTGCACCCAAAACCAGCTCCTCGAAACCCGCGTTAGGGAACTGGAGCTGGAGTTGGATGAACTTTGGATCATTCGGAAGGCAGAGAGGGTTATTGGCAGGACTTACAGAGAGGTAGTCACTCCCCAGATAAAAGAAACGGACAGATGGGTGACAGTTATGGGGACAGAAAGGGAACTGGCAGGCAGTGCAGGGATCCCCTGTTGCCATTCCCCTCAACAATAAGTATACCGTTTTGGATACTGTTGGGGGGATGACTTACCACGGAAAGCAGTGGGACACCTGCTGCTCAAAAGGGAAGTGGGAAGAGGAACAGAGCAGGAGTCATTGGGGACTCGATAGTTAGGGGGACAGATAGGAGGTTCTGTGGGGACGAGAGACTCTCACGGTTAGTGTGTTGCCTCCCAGGTGCCTAGGTCCGTGATGTCTCTGATCATGTTTTTCGGATCCTTCGGGCGGGGAAGGGAGAGCAGCCCCAAGTCGTGGTCCACATTGGTACCAATGACATAGGTTGGAAGAGATGAGGACTTGAGGCAGAAATTCGGGGAGCTAGGATGGAAGCTTATGGCTAGGAAAAACAGTTGTTTTCTCTGGTTTGCTGCCCGTGCCATGTGCTAGTGAGGTGAGGAATCGGGAGAGAAAGGAGTTGAACACGTGGCTACAGGGATGGTGCAGGAGGGAAAGTTTCGGGTTTTTGGATAATTGGAGCTCTTTCTGGGGTAGGTGGGACCTCTACAAGCAGAATGGTCTTCACCTAAACCAGAAGGGTACCAATATCCTGGGTGGGAAATTCACTAAAGCTTTAAGGTGGATATAAACTAATACAGCAGGGGGATGGAAACTAAATATGTAGGACAGGTACAGGAGAGGATGACAGTAGGAGTTCCAAAATCAAGTATCTGATACTGGCAAGCGAGAACCTGGATTGAAGTGTGTGTACTTCAACGTGAGACGCATCGAAAATAAAGTGGGTGAACTGGCAGCGTGGGTTGGTACCTGGTACTTCGATGTTGTAGCCATTACGGAGACATGGATAGAGCAGGGACAGGAATAGCTGTTGCAGGTTCCGGGATTCAGATGTTTCAGTAATAAGAGAGAAGATGGTAAAAGAGGGGGAGGTGTGGCATTGTCGATCAGGGACAATATTACAGTTGTAGAAAGGATGTTTGAGGACTCGTTAACTGAGATAGTGTGGGCTGAGGTTAGGAACAGGAAAGGAGAAGTCACCATGCTGGGAGTTTTCTGTAGGCCTCCGAATAAACCCAGAGACGTAGAGAAAAGGATAGCAAAGACGATTCTCGATAGGAGTGAGAGGCAGGGTAGTTGTCATGGGGGCCTTCAACTATCCAAATATTGACTGGTATCACTACAGTACGAGGACGATAGATGGGTCGGTTTTTGTCCAGTGTGTGCAGGAGGGCTTCCTGACAGTTTGTAGACAGGCCTACAAGGGGCGAAGCCACTTTAGATTTAAGACTGGGTAACGAGCCAGGCCAGGTGTTAGATTTGGAAGTTAGGTGAGTATTTCGGAGACAGCGATCACAATTCTGTCAGGTTTACTTTAGTGATGGAATGGGATAGGTGTACTCCACCAAGCAAGAGTTACAGCTGGGGGAAGGGAAATTACGATGCAATTAGGAAAGATTTAGGAAGCGTAGAATGGCGAAGGATGCTGCAGGGAATGAGCACATTAAAAATGTGAAGCTTTTTCAAGGAAAAGTTCCTGTCTGTCCTAGATACATATGCACCTATCAGGCAGGGAGGAAGATATAGAACATGTGAGCCGTGGTTTACTAAGGAAGTGGAATTCCTCTTGAAGAAGAAGGCTTATGTTAGGAAAAAATGTGAGGGCGCTTGAGGGTAACAAGGAAGTCAGGAAACACCTAAAAAGAAAGCTCAAAAGAGCCAGGAGGTGACATGAGACGTTGTTGGCGGGTAGAATCAGGGTTAACCCTAAGGCTTTCCACAGGTATGTCAGAAATAAAACATTGACAAGAGTTAAATTGGGGCCAATCAAGGATAATAGTGGGAAGTTGTGTGTGGAGTCAGAGGAGATAGGGGAAGCACAAAATAAATATTTTTCGACAGTGTTTACTATAGAAAATGAAAATGCTGGCGAGGAAGATACGGAGATACTTGCATCTAGACGAGAAGAGATTGAGGTTCACAAGGAAGAGATATTAGAAATACTGCAGAGTTTGAAAATAGACATGTCCCCTGGGCCAGATGGGATCTATCCTAGGATCCTCTGGGAAGCAAGGGAAGAGATTGCAGAACCTTTGGCATTGATCTTCAAATTATCATTTTCTACAGGAATAGTGCCTGAGGACTGGAGGATAGCAAATGTGGTTCCCTTGTTCAAAAACCCTGGTAAATACAGGCCAATGAGCCTTACTTCAGTTGTTGGTAAAGTGTTGGAAAAGGTTATAAGAGATAGGATTTATAACCATCTGGAAAAGAATAATCTGATCAGGGACAGTCAGTACAGTTTTGTGAAGGGTAGGTCGTGCCTAACGAATCTTATTGACTTTTTTGATAAAGTTACCAAACAGGTAGATGAGAGTAAACCAGTTGATGTGGTGCATATGGATTTCAGCAAGGTGTTCGATAAGGTTCCCCACAGTAGGATATTATACAAAATGTGAAGGAATGGGATTGTGGGAGGCAGAGCAGTTTGGATCAGTAATAGGCTTGCTGAAAGAAAACAGAATTGTAGTTTATGGAACATGTTCATCTTGGTGTCCAGTTACTAGCGGCGTACCACAAGGGTCCACTGATGTTCATCGTTTTTATAAATGACCTGGATGAGGGCTGAGAAGGGTGGGTTAGTAAATTTGCGGATGACACTAAGGTCAGTGGAGTTGTGGATAGTGATGAAGGATGTAGTCGGTTGCAGAGAAATATAGATAGGATGCAGAGCTGGGCTGACAGGTGGCAAATGGAGTTTAATGTGGACATGTGTGAGGTGATACACTTTGGACGGAGTAATCGAAATGCAAAGTTCTAGGCTAATGGTAAGATTCTTCGGACTGCAGGTGAGCTGATAGATCTCGGTGTCCATGTACACAGATCCCTGAAAGTTGCCACCCAGGTTGACAGGGTTGTTAAGAAGGCATACAGTGTTTTGGCCTTTATTAATAGAGGGATTGAGTTTCGGAACCAGGAGGTATGCTGCAGCTGCACAAACCTCTGGTACAGCCACACTTGGAAAATTGAGTACAGTTCTGGTCACCGCATTTTAAGAAGGATGTGGAAGCTTTGGAAAGGGTGCAGAGGAGATTTACTAAGCTAATTCCTGGTATGGAAGGAATGGATTACGAGGAAAGGCTGAGGGCCCTGAGGCTGTTCTCGTTAGAGAGAAGAAGGTTGAGAGGGTGTACTTAATAGAGACATACAAGATAATCGGAGGGTTAGATAGGGTGGACAGGGAGAGCCCTTTTCCAAGTATGTTGACAGCGAGCACAAGGTGGCAAAGCTTTAAATTGAGGGGTGGTAGATATAGGACAGATGTCAGAAGTAGTTTCTTTACTCAGAGTAGTAAGGGTATGGAATGCTTTGTCTGCAACTGTAGTAGATTCGCCAAGTTTAAGTGCATTTAAGTCGTCATTGGACAGGCATAAGGACGTACATGGAATAGTGTAGGTGGGATGGGCTTCAGATTAATATGACAGAGCAGCGCAGTATCGAGGGCCGAAGGGCCTGTACTGCGCTGTAATGATCAATGTTCTATGTACAGGTATTGTGGCAAATGGAAAAACACATGGGGGACCGCCAAACATGTCAGTAACAATCAAAACCAAAATAGGTTAGACTAGCACAAACGATCGCACAGTCCAAATAATTTTTACAACCATATTTTATATAAATAGTACAAGTATAACACTGACTACTATACTATATCTTTCACGAAGCTCTTCACGAAAAAAGTGCGTGAGCCGACTGATGACGTGATGCCAACATGGAATTCCAGTTCTCCACATGATTGCACGTTGATCTGAAATGAAATTCTTCCTAAATGTAAACTCCAATTCCCATTTTCAAGCTCTGTTTCAAGGTTTGTAGATCCGATTGCATTCCTATTGTAGCGGTACCCGCTGAGTGTGCATTTTGCAGACAGAGGTTTGGTTTTGCTGCTCAGCTAGTGCCACAGATGAAATCATGCAAGTGAAGTCTGTGTTATAAAAATAGGCTCGTAATCGGTTACAGCCAAATCGCATTTTTTAAATGAGAACGAAATGCATACTGAATGGGGCAACAAAATCAAAGGACCATCAAGACTACTGCAGTTCCTATGGTATTTTTGCGATGGTTAATCACATTTAGGGTTCCATACATTTTGTTGGAAAGTATATTGAGGAGATATTCTGCCATGAATTAGAATGAGGCAGACTCAATGTGTTGAATGGCCTATCACTTCCCAATGTTTCTGTGCGGTCTGTGGAAAAGTTCTCCAAAGGTTGTGGCAACTCTCAGGTGTTCGGAAGGAGGTTTTTGCAGGGTTAACAGGACTGTTTTCCCCTCCCTTTTCCGATACCAAGGTTGGTGCTGGGTGTTCTGTCCAGTGTAGTCCTTTAAAACCTCGCAAAGGTTTGATACAATTGAGTGTCTTGCTTGGCTGTTTGAAGAATTTGAAGCATTTGTCACATGTCTCTGTCTGGAGTCATTTTCTGTCCAGGCGAGAAGACCAAGGGAGATTTGCTTCCAGAAAGTATATTAGTTGCACAAATTGGTGTTTACATTCGACTTTGGCTGCAAGGTTAGGATTAGAGTGGTGCTGGAAATGCATGGCACATCGCACAGCATCCGAGGAGAAGGAAAATTGACGTTTCAGGCAAAAGCTATTCATCAGGATTTTCCTGCTCTTCAAATGCTGCCTGACCTGCTGCATTTTTCTGGCACCACTCTAATCTTGACTCTAGTCTCTAGCACCTGCAGTATGCACATTCCCCTAATTGACTTCAAGGTCACTGTTTCTGATACCAGATTTTAGATCTCGACATTTTATCAATTGTTTTTAACTTCCACCAGATGCCAGAGTATTGGCCTTGCTGATGCATTTCTACAATAGCACCATCCACACATAGGGACCTATCGGAAACCACACTGAGCTTGCTTATTTCTGTATTGCTTGGCAGCTCTGTCAAAAAGAACTCCTACCAATTTGACTATCGTGTTGGGACTAAGGGGTGGTAATTGGTTAGATTGTATTGATTCTTCCCTTAGGGGACGGGACAATAATGTGTAATTTTCCACATTGCCAGATCGATGTCAGAGTTGGAGCTGGAATGAAAAAGCTTCCCAAGAGGCATGGCTTGTTGTGCACTACCTGCCTTCAATCCTACTGCAGGAGTGGAGTCAGTGTCCATTGGTTTTGTTGTATCTAATGTGTTCAGCTGTTTCTTCAGGTCACGTGCAGGGAATCGAATTGGTTGAAGGCTAACATCTGCGATATTGTGGGCATCAGAACGAGGATGATGTGGGTCATCAACTCAGCACTTCTAGATGAGGGTGAAGTGAATACTACATACGTCCTTATCTATACTGGTGTGCAGGACTGTTCCATTCACTTGTGGAGCCCTATCCTCTCGTGAGATTTTCAATCGTCCATCAACGTTTATGGCTGGATGAGCCAAGACTGGAAAGCTTACTTCTGATCTGTTGGTATTGAAATCATTTTGCACTTTCTCTCAGATATTACTTCTGCTGTTTGAAATTCAAGCAGTCAACTGTTGGAGCTTTAACAGATTGTCATCAGTTTTAGGTAGAGATTGTTTTGAACCAGGCATGCTCATTTACACCTCACTGAACCATAGATCAGCTTAATGGTAATGGTAGACTAAGGGGGGAAAAACTTGCCGATTGTGGTAAAATATGATTGAGATGTAGCAGGTGAGGGACATGATACATGTTTCTAACGAACACATCTGCAGGAAGTGCACCCAATTCCAGCTCCTCGAAAAATGAGTTAGGGAACTGGAACTGGAGCTGGATGAACTGCGGGAGGCTGAGAGAAATTGAGATGATGTATAGGGAGGTGGTCACTCCTCACACACAGGATCAGGACAGCTGGGTTATAGTCAGGGAAGGGAAAGAGAACCGTAGACAGACCAGGGATCCCCTGTGGCCGTACCCCTCGGCAATAAGTATGCCGTTTTGGATACTGCTAGAGGGGATGGCCTACCAGGGGAAAGCCATTGTGGTCAGGCCTCTGGCACTGAGGCTCGGAAGGGAAGGGGGAGAATAGTAAAGCGCTCGTGGAAGGAGACTCAATAGTTAGACAGATTGACAGGAGATTTTGTGGTCACGAACGGAACTCCCTAAAGATATATTGTCTCCCCAGTGCCAGGATACGGGATGTCGCCAATTGGGTTTACAGGATTCTGAAGGGGGAAGGTGAGTAGCTAGAAATCTTGGTACATTTGGCACCAATGATACAGCCAGGAAAGTGATTGAGGATCTGAAGTGTGACGACAGAGAGCTTGGTTGGAAGCTGACAAGCAGTATGAGTAAAGTAGTGATCGCAGGTTTGATGCTGGTGTCACGAGACATTGAGCTTCATGCATGGCTGCGAGGCTGGTGCAGGAGGGAAGGCTTCTGATACTTAGACGATTGAGATGCCTTCTGGGGAAGGTGGGACCTGTACATGAAGGATGGTTTGCACCTGAAATGGAGGGGCACAAATGTCCTGGGCGGGAGATTTGTTCGTGTGGTTTTGGAGTGTTTAAACTAGTTTGGCAAGGGGGTGGGAACCAGAACTACATATATTAGAGGGGGTATTTGTAGATGTAATGAATCTATCGGAAAACTTTTTCACGTGAAAAAACAAGGAGATTGGTTAAAGTGAGTCTGCTTTAATGCAAGGAGTGTCAGAAATAAGATGATGAACTTAGAGTATGGAACAGTACTTGGGAATTAGATGATGTGGCCATAATGGAGACGTGGGTTTCACAGGGGCAGGAAGGTTGCTAGATGTTCCAGGTTTTAGAACGTTTAAAAAGAACAAGTACGTTGGAAAAAGGAGACGGTGTAGCATTATTAATCAGTACATTACAGCTGCAAAAACGAAGTTTGTTGAAGGTTTGTCTACTGAATCATTATGGGCAGAAGACAGGAAAAGCAAGGGAGCAGCCACTTCATTAGAGGGTTTTCTATAGACCCCGTAAGACCAATAGAGAGATTGAAGAACTGATAGGCTGGCAAATATTGGAAAAATGCAGATGTCGCAGGGTTGTTATTATGGGTGACTTCAACTTTCCCAATATTGACTGGAACCTCCTTAGTTCAGATGGTTTAGATGGAGCAGTTTTTGTTCGGTGTGTTCAGGAGGGTTTCCTTACTCAGTGTGCAGATAGGCCGACGGCGGGGGAGAGGCCATTTTGGATTTGGTGCTTGGCAATGAGCCAGGACAGGTGTCAGATCTCACGGTGGGTGAACACTTTCTTAACAGTGACCACAACTGCCTAACATTTACCATAGCCTTGGAGAGGGATAGGAATATTTACCAAGTGAAGATAGTTAATTGGGGAAATGGAAATTATTACGCTATACGGCAGAAGTTGGGAAGTACAGATTGGGACCAACTGTTCCTCCTTAAGGGGACAACAGACATGTGGAGACTGTTTAAGGAGTAGTTGTTCCGTGAGTGCACAAATTTGTTCCTGGCAAGAAGGGGTAAGATTAAGGAGCCTTGAATAACGAGGATAAAGGAGCTTCTCGTCAAAAGGAAGAATGCAGTTTACGTAAAGTGGAAGAAGCAAAGATTTAGCACAGCTTTACAGAATTACAGGCTTACTAGAAAGGAGCTCAGAAAAAGGCTTGGCAGGAAGAATTAGGGAGAACCCAAAGGCATTTTACTCGTGCTTGAGGAATTAGAGAATGATCAGGGAGGTGATAGGGCCGGTCAGTGATAGCGTAGGGAACTTGTGCGTGAAGTATGAGCAGATAAGGGAAGCCCTAAATGAGTTTTCTGCTTCGGTTTTCACTAGGGAAAGATACCTTGTTGTGAATGAGAACTTTGAGGAGCTAGGAAGCAGGCTTGAACAGATCATGATTAGTGAAGTTGATGTGCTGGACATTTTGGCAAATATTAACATTGATGCCCTCAGGGCCAGACCAGATTTATCCTAGGTTGCTCTGGGAAGCAAGAATGGAAGTTGTAAAGCAGCTGGCGAAGATCTTTGCTTCCTCGCTCTCCACGGTAGTCGTACCAGAAGTTTGGACAGAGGCCAATGTTGTTCTTCTTTTCAATAATGGGAATAGGGAAATACCTGGCAATTACAGACCAGTCAGTCATAAGTTGGTGGTCAGTAAGGTTTTGGATAAAATTCTGAGGAATATCATTTATGACTATTTGGAAAAGCATATCATGATTAAAGACAGTCAGCGTGGCTTTGTGAGGGGCAGGTCATGCTTCACCAATCTTATTGAGTTCTTTGAGGACATGACGAGACAGGTCAATGAAGGTCGAGCAGTGGATGTGGAGCATATGGACGTCAGCAAGTTATTTGTTAAGGTTCCCAATGGTAGGCTCATTAATACTGTCATGAGTTTGGCTGTCTGGATTCAGAATTGGTCGGCTGATAAAAGGCAGAGTGGTTGTAGATGGGAAATGTTCTGCCTAGAGATTAGTGGTGAGTGGTGTCTCACAGGGCTCTGTTCTTGGGCCTCTGGTTTTGTAGTTTTGTAAATGACTTTGAGAAGTTTCAGGGGCGGGTTAGTAAATTTGCCGATGACACAAAGCTTGGAGAAGCTGTTAATAGTATTAAGGGGTATTGCAGGCTGTAGCGTGACATAGACAGGATGGAGAGCTGGGCGAAGAAATGGCAGATGGAGTTCTATCTGGATTAATGCGAAGAGATGCATTTTGGAAGGTCGAACTCAAATGCTGAATATATGATTAAAGACAGGATTCTTGTCGCTGTGGAGGAACAAAGGGATCTGGGTGTTCATGTGCATAGATCCCTCAAAGTTGCCAATCAAGTGGAGAGGGTTGTTAAGAAAGCATGTGGTGTTTTGGCTTTCATTAACAGCGGGATTGAGTTTAAGAGCCGCGAGGCTTTGCTGCACATCTACAAGACCCTGGTGAGGCCACATCTGGAATATTGTGTCCAGCTCTGGTCGTCCTATTATAGAAAACATAGGGAGGCTTTGGTGAGGTTGCAAGTAAGGTTTACCAGGATGCTGCCTGGATTGAGGGTTTGTATTAGGAAGTGAAGTTGACTAAACTCGGAATTTTCTCTCTGGAGAGAAGGAGGAAGAGAGGTGAACTGATCGAGATGTGCAAGGTAATGTGAGGCATAGATAGAGTCAATAGCCAGGGAGTTTTCCCCAAGGAAGGATTGACTGGCACGAAGGCTCATAGTTTTAAGATAGTTGATGGAAGATATAGTGGAGGCGTCAGAAGTATGTTCTTTACACAGAGAGTTGTGAATGCATGTAATGCGTTGCCAGTAGTAGAAGCCGAGTCATTAGGGGCACTTAAGCGACTGCTGTACATGATCATGGGCAACATTGAATTGAGGTGTGCGTAGTTTAGGTTATTTTATTTAAATTAGGAATAATCCTCGGCACAACATCGTGGGACAAACGGCCTGTTCTCTGCTGTACTTTTCTATGTTCTATGTTCTGGAATGTAATTCTACTTCTGTTGCTGTTGTGGTCCACAGCACCCCATGAATATCAGAAATTCTGTATTCAAGACTACTCGGAGAACGAGATTAATAAAAATATTTAAAGAGGATTTTTGACTTGGCAATTATTTGAGGTCTAATTTGTCAGGCAAGATGAGTGAGAGTCATCGAGTCTTAGACTTATACAGTGTGGAAATAGACCATTTGGCCCATCTGGCATAGGTTTCTCAAAGAGATCTATTCCCATGTGCTTGCATTTGACACTCGTCCTATCGATGTACTTGACCAAATGTCTTTTAAATGATGTAAATGTACTCGTCCCGATCACTTTTTTGACAGCTTGTTCCATTTATGGAGAGTGTGGTGCATAAAAGAAATGCCACTTAGGTCCCTTTTCAGTCTTTCTCCTCTCACCTTAACTGTCTATTCCAGTTGTGGACTCCTCCACCTGGAGAAATGCCCTTAGCTATCTATCCCATCCATGCCCCTCATGATTTCATAAATCTCTATAAGGTTATGCCTCAGTTTCCTGCGTAAAAGGGCAAAAAATGCAAAGCTCTCCAGCCTGCCTTTATTTCCCAAAACCTCCAGTCTCTCACTATTTGCAGTTTATATCAATCTTCCTTAAGCAGGGCGACAAGAATTTTACTCATTATTCCAAATGTCTATTCATCATTGTCTTGTACTGCTGCAATACGATGTCCCTACTCCTACACTCAATGCTCTGACCGATGAAGGTAAGCCTTCTTCACTGCCCTGTCTAATTGCAATACTATTTTCAAGTATAAATGCATCTGCACCCCGGGTCTCTCTGTTCAACAGAGCCCTCCAGTTAACTGTGTAAATTCTGCCTGGTTTGACTTGCAAAATTTAACACCTCACATTAGAACATAAAAAAATGACAGCACAGTCTAGGCCAGTCGGGCCTTGATGTTGCACCGATCTGTGAAAGCAATCTGAAGCCTATCTAACCTATACTATTCCATTAGGATTCCCGTTTTTATCTGTGACCTTAAAGTTGACGAGTCTAGCACTGTTACAGGCAGGGTTTTCCACGCCTTTGCTGCTCTCTGATTTAAAAAAAACTAACTCTGACATCTTTCCTATTTCGATAACCCCTCAATTTAAAGCAATTTCCCTTTATGCTAGCCATCATCAACAGAAGAAAAAGTTTCTCACCCTATCTAATCCTCTGATCATTTTGTATATCTTTATTAAGTCACCTCTCGACTTTCTTCTCCCTAATGAAAACAGCCACAAGGCCCACAGCCTTTTCTGATAAGACTTTCTGTCCACACTAGGAAACATCCGGTTAATCTGTTCTGCACCCTTCCCAATGCTTCCATGTGTTTCATACAATATAGCGACCGGAATTGTACACAACACTTCAAGTGCGGCCACACCAGAGTTTTGTACAGCTGCAACATGGCCTCATGGCGACGAAACTCAATCCCTCTACCAGTAAAAGCCAATACAACATATGCCTTCGCAACAATCCTATCAACCTGGGTGGCAACTTTCAGGGATCTATGCACATGGACACCAAGATCTCTCTGCTCATCCATACTACCAAGAATCTTATCATTAGCCCCGTATTCTGCAGTCCTGTTGCTCCTTCCAGAGTGATTCACCTCAAATTTTTCAGCATTAAACACCATTTGCCACCACACAGATCAGCTCTGCAACTTATCTATGTCCCTCAGCAACCTGCATCATCCTTTGGCACTGTCCAAAAATTCCAACAGTCTTAGCGTCATCAGCAAGTTTACTAACCCATCCTTCTGCACCCTCATCAAAGTCATTTACAAAAATGACAAATAGCAGTGGCCCCAAGACAAACCATTGTGTTACACAACGGGTAACAGAACTTCAAGATAAATATCTCCAATTAAACTTATCAATCACTTTACTGAAACCCATATAAACAACGTCAACAACTTATGCCACCTGTTTGGTCACCTTCTCAAAGAACTCAATAAGGTTTGTGAGGCACGACCTACCCTTCACAAAACCGTGTTGACTATCCCTACAATTGAATTCAATTAACTTTATTGTCACGTACACTCTAAAGAGTGCAGTGAAAAATTTGCAATATTGTCGCTTATGGCACTATCTTTTGTACAGGGTACCTAGGTACAGTTTCTTCAGCATTTGTGACAAAAATGAAAGAATGATGAATGGAAGTCCAGCAAAGCAATAAAAATAAACAAAGAACGGACTCGGATTAGAGTCACTCCAGTTCAGTCTACACTAGGACCGATTCTCTAGAACGCATCGGGCCCAAACTCCACACCAAACCGGGCACAGTCTGCAGACTGAACCAGGCCCAGTCTCCAGATCACACCTGGCTGAGTTTCTAGACTGCACCAGGTCAAGGTTCCAGACAGCACCAAGTCTGCAGACTGCACTGGGTTGATTATCCAAACTGCCAGAACATTGCTCACTCACTTAACCTATCAATATTCCTTCGTAGTCTTTCAGTGTCCGCTGCATACTTTGCTATACCACTCAACTTAGCATCGTCCACCAACGTTGACAAATTACACTTAGTCCTCAAATATAAACTATCTGTGTACAAATTGATCATTTGATAATCAGATCCTCTTTTACAATCATACAGATACCATCCCTTATTCAGAGATCAGTAAGTTCTCCAGTCTTTCTTGACAAAAACAAAACCCCTTCCGATAAAATTTCTTCTCTTCAGCTTTTTAAGCCATTATCATCTACTCTATTGTCACTTTTATTTCTTAATTTAACAGACCAAGAAACAGTCTGACATCATCATACTCACAGAATCAGACCTAATGAATAATGTTTCCACCAGCAGGACAGACCCACAGTGGTGGAGCCACTGTGTAATACAGTCAGGAAAGTAGTTACCCTGGAATTCCCCAACTTTGATTCCAGAACCTGGGAAGGAAAACAAAAAGTTGATTTGCAGGCGCAGCAGGTAAGCAAGAAGACAAATTATATCTTTCATTGCTAAAGGAATGGAGTTTAAAAATAGAGACGTTGCATTGCAGCTGAGACCATATCTGGAATACTGCGTAAAGATTTGATCTCCTTACTTGAGATGTAATGTACTGGCGCTGGAGTGGGTGCAGATGACGTTCACTAAGTTGATTCAGAACTTGAGGCATTTACCGAATGAGAAGAAATTGTGTAGACTGGCACTATACTCACTGCGATTAGGAAGAATGGTGGTTGTGGGGAGGGGGGGGGGGGGGTGGCGGGAACGGGGGGATGTCATGTAGAAAAATACAAAATACAGCAATTGTAATTTAGCTAATCAGTTTAAATTATGCCACAAGATACCTAGGCGAATTTGACTTTTACTGTTTAGTCGAAATTCAACCCTAGACGAACAGGTGGTTTGGGTATAAAAATAGGACATTATGAATAGTTAACCAATAGACAAGTAAAGCATACTGCTATCGATGACCGCAGACCCTCTCTATAAAAGGTACTTTCAATATGAAAAATCTGTGCAACTAAAGACAGAAGAAGACGCAAGGAAGATACAGAGGGGAATCGACACAGGTTGCTGGTTTTGAAACTTGATTTACTTTTTAAAATTTCATCAGGACATTATCAAATCAGTATATTGCTATCAAGTGGGATTTAGAATAATCGCTGAGGCAAAGTAGGCTTAGAGTGTAGATAGTTGTTTAATATTCTCTTTTGGAGTTGAAGAATTAAGTGTTTTTTTGCTTTAAATGGTGAATTTGGGTAGTTCTCTACACTCAACATTTAACAGTTTACGAGGCGAGGTGAGCTTTTATGTGGGTCTAGTTTAAGTTAGCGTAAGTGTTTACCCAGTATGTGCACTCTGGTCTGTGATTTCGACAGGTTTAGTCAGATCCAGCCTGATATTTGAACAGATCTGAATGGATTTAACGTGTGAAAGATCCCAGCAGATTTAAACACTTGCTGATTTGTGTCCCAGATCATTAAGTAAAACGTAGGTGAAAAAATTTCTTTAATTTCAGTTACTAGTAGTTGGTTAAAATAAAAGTGCGAAAATGGCTCTTAAAATTTCTGAAGAGGTTCTGGGGTGTGAAGATGATTCCCAAATTTGTGAAGAAAGTTTAGAATGAAGGGAAAATACCCGACTCTCAAATTGTGAAGCTGTTAGAATTGGGTTTAACCAGGGAGAAAAGGAAAGCTGAAATTATAAGGGAGTTACTCAAACAGTTATTTGTGTCAGAGAAACAGACAAGAGTTATAAATTTAGTTAGAAAAACTTACATTGGAGCTGAAGAAATTGAAATTAGAAGCTAAACAAAGTGGGAGAGAAAGAGAAAGGGGGGAAAGAAAGGGTGGCAAGGTGGCACAATGGTTGACACTGATGCCTCACAGCGCCAAAGATCCGGGTACAATTCCCACCTCAGGCGACTGACTGTGTGGAGTTTGCACATTCTCCCCGTGTCTGCGTGGGTTTCTTCCCTGTGCTCCAGTTTCCTCCCACGGTCCAAAATGTGCAGGTTCGGTGAGTTGACCATGCTAAATTGCCCGAATTTAGCATGTGGACTTGTTGGGCCGAAGCACCTGTTTCCACACTGTAAGTAATCTGTAAATAAATAGCGTAAAAAGAAAGATAGAGCGGAAAAGAAAGTGCGAGAAGGTTCTTAGCTGAGCAAAGAGAAAGGGAGAGTGAAGGAAGGGAGAGTGAAGAAAGGTAGAAAGAAAAAGTGAGAAAAGAAAGAGAAGTGGTGAGGGAATTTGAACTTCAGAAATTGCAACTTAGTCAAGGAAGTCAAATTAACATGATGGAGATGAACAGAGAAGATAGTAATGCATGCAAAGATGTTAATACACTGTCATATTTTGTTGGGAAAGATGTTAAGGCCTTCTTTTTTCACATGAGAAATTGGCAGAGGACTTGTGGGTAATGCTCGTTCACCCTAAACTGGCAGGCAATGCTAATGAGGTATTTGCAGTGCTGTTAGATGACGGGTGAAAAGATGATGACGACGTCAAACAGGCTATTTGAAGTGCTTATGAACTGGTACCAGAAGCGTATAGAAAGCGTTTCATAAACATAAGGAAGGAACAAGGTTCAATTCAGTTCGAAAGAACTAAACACAGTCCTATTGATAGGTGGGCATCTTAACAATAGATGAGACCTACGACGCTCAGAGAGATTATTCTGCTGGAAGAGTTTAAAACTCACTTCCAGAGATGTTTTGAATTAACGTGGATGAACAGCAAGTTCAGAAAGTGAGAAGACCAGCAAAAATGGCGGATGAATACTCGTTGATGCACAAGACAAGGTTCAGCTTTCACAAGAATTTCGTTCTCTGATGAATAGAAGTTGAGATAAGGGGAGATTCGACACTACGAAGTGAACAATAGAGAGCACCGTTAAATGTTTACCACAGATTAAAAAGGAAGCCCAAGTGGAAGAAAATGTGGTGAAAGGTCTCAGGTATTTCCCCTGTGTAAAGTAGAACACGCAATGTTACAGCACCGATCATAAAATAAATTATCTGTGGAAAAGATATGGTAAAAGAAGCTAAGCCAGTGGCATCAGTGAAAATCGTAAAGGAAACCCCAACAAATTTCGAGGAGCTGCACAAGAGGGCAGATCATAGGCAGGGCCTTGGTATGGAGTTAATGCCTGATCTCTAAAGGATTTGTCTCTGTAGGTAAAGTATACTCAGAACAAACAGGGGGAGAAGGGTAATAGTTAACATTTTGAGAATTACACGATATAATCAGTCTCTAATACTAAGAGATGAACGCATTTGCATTTTCCTGACCTAGTACCATAGAGAGTGGTAATTTGTGCGACAGATGGACAGACATTTAGCGTTCCTCTATGTAAGATCAGGATCGATGGCAAATTCACGATTGCAGATGTAACGGTGGCATTGTTTGGCAGAGTGTCATTTAAGGAATTCGGTTTGGTCTTGGGAACGATTTAGGAGGTTCCACAGTGAGAGTAACACCTCTTGTTGTGGAGAAGGCCAAGGAAGACCAGGGAACTGAATTTGACAAAAACATCTCGGAAAATAACAGGAATAAGATCCCACCATCATAAGTCACAGCACGACGCAAAAACTAAAGACAAACATCAAGGAGTTGACGTTCAGTCAGTGGACATTGTCTTTGACATAATGTTGCATGAAAAACCTGAAGAGAAGAGGGTCAGACAGAAGTTTTTAACCCTGAATGGCGAAGAGAATTGCTACAGAGAGACCAAGACAATAAAACATGCATATGTTGATGCGTTCACAGAATGGAGGCACAGAATATTCCTGAGAGTTATTATTTGAAAGTTAAAATCCTAGGACGAAAATGGAGACCATGGCCGTTTGGTGCATCGGAGAAATGGGCTGAAGTGTTGCTGGTGTATTGCTGAAGATTGTGTTGCTGGTGGCATAAAGGCAGGAAGTGTTGCAGTTTGCACAGAAACTACCTGACAGAGGTCACATGCTGCAGTAACAAAGCCAGCACATTTGTTGACAAATCCTGCATTTGAAGAACCTTTCATGAGGGTTACGATTATAGGTATAGGGCAACTCACGAGAACAAAAAATATGTGAACTAGTACTTACTAACCATAATGGATATTTCTACCAGATTTCTGAAGGAAATTCAATTACAAAGCATTAAGGCAAAAAGTGTGTTAGAGGAGTGAACAGCTTCCTTCACGCAGTATGGGCTACCCAGAGTGATACAGTCATACCAAGGATCGAGCTTAACTGCTATGCTGTGTAAGGAAGTCATGGATAGCTTAGGTAGACAGCACTATAAATCAAATGTGTACCATCATGAAACCCAGCCTTCTTTTGAAAGTTGGCATCAGACCTTGAAGGTCTTGTTGGGAGAATACGTTCAGGATTACAAAAATGATTGGCATAAAGGTATCCTATTTATATTATTTGTCATGAGAGATGCCTGAATCTAATCTACACAGCATACTCCCTTTCAATTAATATTCAGAAATGAAGAAAGAGGCCTTTTAAATTAATTAAAGAGAAATAGGCAGGACCAAAGTCGGAGATCTCACACTTGGATTATGGATTGAAAGTGAGGGAGAGATTAAAACAAGTAGGTGAGTTAGCTCAGCAGCACCTAAAGAGGGAACAGCATAGAATGAAGCAGGTGACAAGTAAACATTCTGAGATTCGAATGTTTTTGCGTGGGGATGACATATTTGTATTGTCATCAGTGATAGGAGATCCCTTCAAAGCCATAGTTAGTGGCTCCAATAAAATCACGGAATGGTTATGTCAGGTGATCTGTTTGGCAAAGATGCCAGTTCGTTAAAAAACTTGTATCCGGTATGGCATGTGAATATGTTGAAACCTTACATTAAAAGGGATATGGAACTTTTAAAACAGATGTTAGTTACTCCCCCACGGTGTGAGGAATCAAATCCAGATGAGATGGAGTTTTATGTGCCTCAAACAGGTTAAACAATGAGGAAGTCTTTGCTAAGTGGGATACGTTTGTGAACTATCAGCCTCAGGAGCAAGGATCATAGTTGAAAGATTTAGAACATTACAGCACAGCACAAGCCCTTCGGCCCTGGATGTGGCACCGACACCAACCTTTGGAACGAGTCTGAAGCCCATCTATCCTACACTCTTCCATTTTCATCCCTCTACCAATAAAAGCAAACACACTGTATGCATTCTTAATATCCCTATCAAACTGGATGGCAACTTTCAGGGATCTATGTATATAGACGCTGAGGTGTCGCTGCTCATCTACACTATGAAGCTTACCATTAACCCAGTAATGTTTCTTCCTGTTGTTCTTCCAAAGTGAACCACCTCAGACTTTTTGGCATTAAACTCAATTGGCATCTCTCAGCACAGCTCTGCAGCTTATTTATGTTCCTTTGTAACCTGCCACATGCTTCAGCAGTATCCACAACTCCACTGACCTGAGTGTCATACGCAAATTTACTAACCTGCCCCTATCTAAGTCATTTATAAAAATGAGAAACAGCACTGGATCTAAAACAGATCCTTGCGACACACCACTGATAACTGATAACTGAATTCCACGAAAAACATCTCCTATCGATAACCACCGTCTGTCTTCTTTCAGCCAGCCAACCCTCTGATCGAAACGGCTAACTCACTCTCAATACCATGCCTCTGCATTTTGTACAATCGCTTACCATGGGGAAATGTATCAAACGCCTTGCTGAAATCTATATACACCGCATCACCCATTTACCCTCATCCACCTGTTTGGTCACCATCTCAAAGAACTCAATACTTTTTTGGGAAGAGCGTCCTATCCTTCACGAAACCGTGTTGACTATCCCTAATCAAATCTTTCCTCTCTAGATGATTACGAATCGTATCTCTCTTAACATTTTCCATCACTTTACCCAAAACCGAAGTAAGGCTCGCTGGTCCACAATTACCAGGGTTGTGTCAACTCCCATTCTTCCTCTTGACAATACAGGCAAATTCTTTAGTAAACCACGAATCTCTCATTTGACCACTTCCTCACCTTACTGGAACATACTTATCAAGGGCATGCAATAGGTGTTCCTTGAGTAAGCTCCACATTTCAATTGTGCCCATCCCCTGTAGTTTACTACCCCTTCCTATGCATTCTAAATCTTGACCTAATCGCATCACAATTGACTTTCCCCCAGCAATAACTCTTGCCCTGCGTTATTTGTCTTTTTCTTTCCATCGCAAAAGTAAACATAACCGAATTGTGGTCACTATCACCAAAGTGCTCACCTACCTCCAAATCTAACACCTGGCCAGGTTCATTAATCAGGATCAAATCCAATGTGGCTTGGACACCTGTTGGCTTGTCTACATACTGTGTCAGGAAATTATCCTGCACACAAAAAATGTTTATTACAGCATTACGAGGACACATGCAGTATACGATGGGGAGGACTAATGCTATTGTGCTCTGGATAGATGTGGGCAATGCTGTTCCGATAAAACAAAGCCTCTGCAGGCTTAATCCTTCCAAAGCCACACAGGTCCAGAAGGAAGTGGTGGCAATGCTCAACGAAGATATAATTGAAAAGATTCAGAGCGAGTGGGGTTCGCTAATCATCTCAGTTCCCAAACCTGACGGTCTCAACGATTTTGCATGGACTATCGAAGGTCAACACTGCAAAAAATTGGGCTCAGAGTCAATACTGAAATTAGTGGACTGCATCTAGAATGTTGGACAAGCCAGGTCCATTACACAATTGTACTTAGTTCGTGGTTATTGGCAGTTACCTTAATTGGAGGAAGCGAAAGAGGTTCCTGCGTTTCTAAACCCAAATGGGTTAAATGAAGAACGCACCCGCCACAGTCCGACTGGCTGAACACAGTGTGCAGTCTTCCTGGACGGGGATTAAATGATCTTGACTGAGTTCTGGAACGATCACATGATAAGGTTGGCATGCCTCGTTCAACGAATAAGAGAAGCAAAACTGGCAATAAACGTAAAGAAAACAGAATGAGCAAAAGCAGACGTGACATTTTTTGGGCATAACATTGGTCATGGAAGGTTGATCCCAAGGAATGCAAAAATGAAGATTATCAAGGAATTTCCACGATCAACGTCGAAGAAAGTTTCTTCGATTTTTGAAGCTAAACAGATTCTCTCAGACGTTTGTTCCAAACTTCAACAGCTTCGTGGCATCATGAACAAATTTGCTAGTGAACAACATTGAATTTCGATGGAAAAAAACAATGCCAGGAGGCATTTGACAATTTAAAAGCAGTATTAGCCACTGCACCAGTTCTACCTACGCCAAACGTTTTGAAACGCTTGAAAGTCGCAATTGATGCTAATAACATAGCGATTGAAACTGTACTGCTGCAGGAAGATGATGATGGAATTGAATTGTGAGTTGGTGACTTTTCAAAGAAACTCAATACTCACGAAAGAAAATACTCTACGATCGAAAGAGTTATTGTGTTTTGTATTGGCCTTACAAGACTTTTATTTGAACGTCATGAACAATGTGGCGAATCACAAACCTCTTACCTTCTTAGCATTACTTAAAGACGAAAATATGAGACTATTTCACTGGAGTCTTATGTCGCAGATTTTGAATTTACAAGTCGTAAATGTTGCGGATCTTAAGAATGGAATATCAGATGTGTTATCACTGATTTGACTAATAATGTTTGGAGGAGATGAATAGATATGTATGTGGGCAGAAGTTAACATGAATTTAGATAAATGTCCTATGTATGTCATGGTAATGTTGCTAAGAAATAGAAACAGAATGAAACTATGTAGACAGGCCAACAAGAGGTGAGGCCATACTGGATTTGGTCGAGGTAATGAAACAAGCCAGGTGTTAGACTTGGAGGTAGGTGAGCACTTCGGGGACAGTGACCACAACTCGGTAACTTTTACTCTAGTGATGGAGAGGGATGAGTGTGCACTGCAGGGCAGGAGTTATGGCTGGGGGCAGGGAAATTATTATGCGGTGAGGCATGACTTGGGATGTGTGGATTGGAAAAATAGGCTTAAAGGGAAAGACACAAATGATATGTGGAGCTTGTTCAAGGAGCAGCTATTGGGTGTCCTTGATAAGTATGTACCAGTCAGGCAGGGAGGAAAGGGTCTTGTGAGGAAGCCTGGTTTAATAAGGAATTGGAATCCCTTGTAAAAGGGAAGAGGGTGGCCGATGTAAAGATGAGGCGTGAAGGTTCAGTTGGAGCAATTGAGAGTTATAAGGTAGCCAGGAAGGATCTAAAGAGAGAGCTAAGAGCAGCAAGAAGGGGACATGAAAAGTCCTTGGTTGGTAGGATTAGGGAAAACCCGAAGGCTTTCTTGTTGGCCTGTCTATATAGTTTCATAAGGCTTTCTATAGGTATGTCAGGAATACAAGGATGACTAGGGTAGGTATAGGTCCAGTCAAGGATAGTAGTGGGAAGTTGTGCGTGGAGGCAGAGGAGATTGGAGAGACACTAAATCAATACTTTTCGTCAGTATTCACACAGGAACAGGACATTGTTGCTGATGTGAATATTGAGTCACAAGTGATTAGAATGGATGGCTTTGAGGTATGTAGGGAAGAGGTCCGAGGAATACTGGAAAGGGTGAAAATAGATAAGTCCCCTGGACCTGATGGCATTTATCCTAGGATCCTCTGGGAAGCTAGGGAGGAGATAGCTGAGCCATTGGCCTTGATTTTTATGTCGTCGTTGTCTACAGGAATAGTGCCAGAAGATTGGAGGATAGCGAATGTGGACCCTTGTTCAATAGGGGGAGTCGGGACAGCCCTAGTAACTATAGGCCAGTGAGTCTCACTTCTGTTGTGGGAAAAGTCTTAGAGAGAATTGTAAGGGATAGGATTTATGAACGTCTAGATAGGAATAATGTGATCAAGGATAGTCAGCATGGTTTTGTGAAGGGCAGGTCGTGCCTCACAAACCTTATTGAGTTCTTTGAGAAGGTGTCCAAGGAAGTGGACGAGGGTAAAGCAGTAGATGTGGTGTATATGGATTTTAGCAAGGCGTTCGATAAGGTACCCCATGGTAGGCTACTGCAAACATTACGGAGGTATGGCATTGAGGGTGCATTGGAGGTTTGGATTTGGAATTGGCTGGCTGGAAGGAGACAGAGGGTAGTAGTTGATAGTAAAGGTTCATCTTGGAGTGCAGTTACTAGCGGTGTTCCACAAGGATCTGTTTTGGGACCATTGCTGTTTGTCATTTTTATAAATGACCTGGAGGAGGGGCTTGAAGGTTGGGTGAGCATGTTTGCGGATGATACGAAAGTTGGTGGAGTGGTGGACAGCGAAGAAGGATGTGGCAGGTTACAGCGGGATATAGATAAGTTGCAGAGCTGGGCAGAAAGGTGGCAAATGGAGTTCAATGTAGCTAAGTATGAAGTCATTCACTTTGGTAGGAGTAACAAGAAGATGGATTACTGGGCTAATGGTAGGCTACCTGGTCGTGTGGATGAGCAGACGGATCTTGGTGTCCATGTACACAGATGTCTGAAAGTTGCCACCCAGGTAAATAGTGCTGTGAAGAAGGCATATGGTGTACTGGGCTTTATTGGTAGAGGAATTGAGTTCCGGAGTCCTGAGGTCATGTTGCAGTTGTATAAGACTCTGGTGCGGCCTTATCTGGAGTATTGTGTACAGTTTTGGTCGACAAACTATAGGAAGGATGTGGAGGCACTGGAACGGGTGTAGAGGAGGTTTACCAGGATGTTGCCTGGCATGGTAGGAAGATCATATGAGGAAAGGCTGAGGCACTTGGGGCTGTTCTCATTTGAGAAAAGAAGGTTTAGGGGAGATTTGATCGAGGTGGACAAGATGATTAGGGGTTTAGATAGGGTTGACAGTGTGAACCTTTTTCTGCGTATGGAGTCAGCTGTTACTTGGGGACACACTTTAAATTAAGGGGAGGTTGGTATAGGACAGATGTTAGGGGTAGATTCTTTACTCAGCGGGTTGTGAGTTCATGGAATGCCCTGCAAGTATCAGTGGTGGAGTCTCCCTCTTTATGGTCATTCAAGCGGGCATTGTATAAGCATATGGAGGTTATTGGGCTCGTGTCGGTTAGGTAGGCTTCAGTCGGCATCGAGGGCCGAAGGGCATGTACTGCGCTGTATTTTTCTATGTTCTATGTTCTATCTTATCATTATGATGGTTCATTTTTGTTTTCCTTGAAGGGGAACGGCTCTGAAGTTATCGGCGTGTATTGTACTTTTAAGAGAGAGTGAAAGCTGGCAAGCAACTAGAAGGCACAGAGTGTGCTAGAAAATCTAAAAACGTAAGATTTGGCTGTGAAACAAATAGTTGACCTGTATTGCTACGTTCCGAAAATCCCAATTTAGACAATCAGTTTAAATATACCACGTGTTACTAAAACATTCTAAATTGCATTTTACTGTTTTAACAGTATCAAACCAATGACAAAGTCTGATATTTTTGGTTGTAAACTTCAAGTATTTTGAACAGTTCGCCAGACAGACAAGGATCACCTGCTGTGATCAATAGGCTGCCCGACGACTCTCTCCCTTAAAACTACCTTCTCATATGAAGAATCTGTGCAGCAGAAGACTGAAGACATGCCCAGGAAGGTACAGAGGAACTCGACAGTTTGGTCGTTTTGAAAATTGATTGGTTTGTACATTTAATTGACACGTTATCGGGTCAGTCGTTGTATATTGTTTTGGAGTGGGTGGTAGGTAAATCTTTCAGACAAAGGAGGCTTACAGAGTGGGCAGTTGTTGTTTAATGTTCTCGTTTGGAATTAAAGGATAAAGTGTTTATTTTTACTTAAAGTAGTGGAATTTGGGTAGTTCTCTCTCACAAATGCTACAGCAGAGTACGAGGTAATATGAGCTTTTCCGTGGGTCTGATTTAAATTAGCAGAATGGTTTACCCTGTATCGTTTCAGAAGGGAACAAACAAGATAGAAGCAGGGAGGTTGTGTCCACTGGCGGATAAAAGAAAAGCTGGGGCCTTGTCTGAAAAAAAAAGAGGAGCAGATTAGGACTGATTTGAGGAGGAACTTCTTCATACAATGGTTTATGCATCTTTGCAATTCTCTGCTCAGTGAAGCAGTTGAGGCTATCTCGTTGAATGTTTAAAGGCAAGAATAGATCGATTTTTGAACATAACAAGAATTAAAGGTTTTTGTGAGTGGGCGGATAACTGGAATTGAGTCCGAGAAAAGATCAGGCCTGATCTTACTGAATGGCGGAGCAGGCTTGAGGTGCCAGATGGCATATATCTGTTCCTATTTCTTATGCTTGTATGTATTGGTTTAATCATATTGTATTTTGTGCAAAGTGACAGTTGATCTGAGCATGGGGAGAGATTCCCGTTATGAGGATGAGTGGATCTCAGTAAATTCACCACATTAATTGGTGTTCGAGTCCTCACAGTCAGAATCACGTTAATTTCTCCCACTTCTTACTGCACAACATTCCCAGACCAAGTCCCCAGTCTCCAGAGATTCTGGAATTAACAAACATGCTAATTAACATGATCAAACTTGAAAGTCCATTATGGACCTAGAGGCATTCAGTCCGTGTGAACTACCCTGCACAGCTCCGATATTGAGCCTGTACGTGGTAGGATGGGTGTAATTACTGCCCTTCCCATGTCCTCAATCTGGACATTCACATGGAGCTGCTCCTGGGTGGGGAGGGTCACCAGCATGACTTCCCCTTCCCCCAGGACCAGGAGTGGAGGCCATGACACCAGACCACGATCGTCTGCCCTGAAGTTGCCACTCGATGTTTCAATGATTCCATTTGGAAAATATACTAATATTCCAGTTTTCCAACTCTTCAAATGATCAGAGACTAGTGTGGGCAGAATGGCAACCTCCTGTCCCTCTGGAAGAGACACATGGGGACAGAATTGCTTTCCCCATTCATAAGCAACAGTCTCTATGTTTTAAATATGTCTCAAGGTTATGCAGGCATTTAATACCAGGGCACCTAAAGCTAGATACAACGTTACAGAAAGTAATTGGACACCAAATACTGCTACCTTGGTTTCTGATCTCTAGAAATGTCCTTAACAGTCATTTTACGCAGCTGCTCTATTATATCCTGGTCTACTTATATAATCAGGATGGAACAGATACAACCATGCAGTTTTCTGACACTTCACCCATATACAAGAAGAAAGATTACAAAGATTGAAAAACTTATGATCAATCCCTCAGCAACCCTCATACAGTCCATGCAGTCGGATTAAATGTTCTCTTTTATTGTGATATGAAAGTGTGAAGTAAGGAAGAGATAAATTTATCCTATTTGTCAGTGACTATGATTAATGTCAGTCTCGATGGATTCTAATTATTCCAGTGGATGCCTTTGATATTCCAATGATAAATGGGCTTCGTTCAATGTCTTTTTCCATAGTGTAAGTAGGAGCATTACTACAACGCTCGCAGGGCTCAACAGTTCCAGGAAGAAGGGGAGGAGAGATCAGATACGGAGAGGATTAGACTTAAATGTTCCATGAATGGATCAGAATCTGAGGAGATTAGACTGGCATCTTCCATCAATGAATCAGAATCTTGGAACATTAGACTGGAATGTTAGAACCATGAACAGGAGTTTATCTTATGAAATTTGGGTACTGTCTACAAGACAGCTGTCATTAACAAACAGGATCTATCATGTATTTCATCTTATTCACTATTTTTATTTTCCTATCCTGGCTATCATTGGTGGTCCTGGTAAGACTCAGATGTTATTTATATCAACTTGTTATTTATATTACTGTTTATTCAGCTTATTCTGATGGATCTGTTTTGTCCAATGTGTACAGGAGGGTTCCCTGACACAGTAGTCGAAGGGCCAATAAGACTGTAGGCCATACTGGATTTGGTGCTTGGTAATGAACCAGGCCAGGTGTTTGATTTAGTTGTAGATTAGCACTTTGAACGGAGTCACCATAATCCAGTTACGTTTAGTTTAGCAATGCAAAGGGATAAGTGCATGCCACACGTCAAGAGTTATTGATGGGGAAAGGGCAATTATAATGCGATTAGGCATGAGTTAGGATGCATAGAATGGGGCAGCAAAATGCAGGGAATGCAGACAATGGAAATATGGAGCTGGTTAAAGGAAAACATATTGCTTGTCCTTGATATGTATGTCCCTGTGAGGTAGGGAGGAAGTAATAAGGTAAGGGAACAGTGGTTAACTCCTGAAATGGTATTTCTTGTAAAGTAAAAGAAGGAGGCTTATGTGTTGATGAGACAAGATGATTCAGCTGAGGCGATGGAGAGTTACAGATAAGCTAGGAAGGATTTAAAGAGAGAGTTAAGAAGAACAAAGAGAGGACACGAACAGTCCTTAGCAAATAGAATAAAGGAGAACCTCAAAGCTTTCGATAGGTTTGTGAGGAACAAAAGGATGACTAGAGTCGGAATAGGGCCACTCAAAGACAGAAGTGGGAAGTTGAGTGTAGACCCTGTGGAGATCGGAGATCTCGAACATTTCTCGTCGGTTTTCAATCAGGAAAAGGAGAATATTGTAAATGGGAAGAATGAGATACGAGATATTAGACTAAAAAGGTTCGAGGTTAGTTACGAAGAGGTGCTATCAATTTTAGAAGGAGTGAAAGTAGACAAGCCCCCTGGGCTGGATGAGATTTACCCGATGATTCTCTGGGATGTTAGGGTGGAGATAGCAGAGCCTTTGGCTTTGATATTTGAGTCGTCATTGACTACACGTTTGGCACCAGAGGACTGGAGGATAGCAAATGTTGTGCCTATGTTCAAGAAGGGAAGTAGAGATGACCCAAGTAATTATAGGCCAGTTCATGTCATTATGTCTGTTGACGGAAGGCTTTGGAAAGGATTGTAAGAGATCCTTTCCAAAGAGATAAGATATAAATTTATAAGAGATAAGATTTATAATCATCTAGCAAGCAACAATTTGATTTCAGATAGTCAACATGGTTTCGTCAAGGGCAGGTCGTGTTTCACAAACCTCATTGAGTTTTTTGAGAAGGTGACCAAGCATGTAGATGAGGGTAGGGTAGTTGACGTCGTATACATGGACTTCAGTAAAGCCTTTCATAAGGTTCCACATGGTAGGCTGTTGGAGAAAATGCAGAGGTTTGGAATTGAGGGTGATTTAGCAGTTTGGATTAGAAACTGGCTTTCGGAAAGAAGGCAGCAAATGGTGTTTGATGGAAAATATTCAGCCTGGAGCCCAGTTACTAGTGGTGCGCCACAAGAATCTGTTTTGGAACCACTCCCCACTGCTGTTTGTCATTTTTATAAATGATTTAGATGCAGGCATAGGTGGATGGATTAGTAAATTTGCAGACGACATTAAAATCGGTGGAGTAGTGGGTGGTGTGGAAGAAGCTTACAGGTTGCAAAGTGACTTGGATAAATTGCAGAATTGGACTGAGAGGGGGAAAATAGAGTTAAACGCAACTAAATGTGAGGTGATGCACTTTGGGAGGATTAACAGGAAGTCAGAGTATTGGGTCAATGGAAAGATTCATGATCGTATGGATGTGCAGTGGCATCTTGGAGTCTATGTGCATAGATCCCTGAAAGTTTCCACCCAGGTGGATAGTGCTGTTAAGAAGGCATATGGTGTATTAGGTTTCATTCGTAGAGGGATTGAGTTTTGGAGCCGTTATATCATGCTACAACTATACAAAATGCTGGTGCGGCCACACTTGGAATATTGTTTACAGTTCTGGTCCCCATATTTCGGGAAGGATGTGGAAGCATTGGAAAAGGTGCAGAGGAGATTTACCAGGATGTTGCCTGGTCTGGAGGGAAGGTTTTTATGAGGAAAAGCTGAGAGACTCGTAACTGTTCTCATTGGCAAGAACAAGGCTGAGAGAGAATTTGATAGAGACAAACAAGATGATCAGAGGATTAGATAGGGTAGACAGTGAAAGTCTTTTGCCTAGGATGATGACGTCAGCTTTTACGAGGGGGCATAATTACAAATTGATGGGTGATAGATTAAAGACAGATGTCAGAGGCAGGTTTTTTACGCAGAGAGTGATAAGGGCTTGGAATGCCCTACCTGCCAATGCAGACAACTCAGCCACATTAGGGAGATTTAAACAATCCTTCGATAAGCACAAGGATGATTTTGGGATAGTGTAAGGGGACGAGCTGAGGATAGTTCACAGTTCGGCGCAACATCGAGGACTGAAGGGCATGTTCTGCGCTGTATTGTTCTATGTTTCATGTTCCCCTTCAATTCCTGTGTAACGTGCACAAAGGTTAAAATGTTCTGCTCAGATTTCTGCATAAGAGGCATGAGTGGCTGAATGGACACATTCTGTTCCTGGTTTAGAAACCCGATGGGCTGAATGTCCTCCTTCTGTTCCTATATTGCAGACTTGATTAACGGATTATCTTGTTCCTGAGTATGAGGCTCAAGGCCTGTTTATCATTCTGTCGTTTCTGTGTAAAACACTTGAGAGTTTATGGAACTTTTCTGTTGCTGTGTAACTGTTGAGGGGCTGCCGGGTCTCCTAATATCGCTGCTTATCTATAACGAACAGTCTCGTTCAGCATCCCTGAAATAGGATCGTGGGAGTGATTGGACTTCTCTTGATCCCATGCAGCAATCATGTGTTCAAATTACCTCCTTCCTGCTCACAACATTTCTCAACTATTCTCTGCAATTCCTGTGCACCAGCTCGATGAGTTGAATGGCTTCCTGTTATCCCAGTGTAACAGCGTCCAATCACTTTGTGGCCGCTTTCAGTTTCTATGTTACAGCCATCAGCTGGCTGAATAAACTGATCCTGTTTCTGTTTAACAGCATTCTAGTGCTGCATGACCTGGTCTGGGTCCAGTGTTATAGACTCGAGGGACTGATTGGCCTAAAGCTGTAACTGTATATCAGGCTCCAAGGGCTCAACAGCTTCGTCCATTTCTTGTGTATCAAGGTCGAAGGCCTGAACATGCTTCTGCTCTTCCGATGTAATAAACTGGAGAAGTGGAATGGACTTCTCCGTTTGCTGACTCCTTCCAGTCCTCTATGTAAAATTAAAATCACCTTTCCATCTTGGAAGGTCCACAGTGTATTTGATCAGTCTTATCAAACTTTCTTTACCAGTAAACAACTCCATTGCACGAATCGTTCGAGAGAACCAATTCTGAGCTGCTTTCAATGTAATAATATCCTTTGTTCAGTGAGGAGACTAAATCTGCACACACTACTCCAGATGTGATCTCACTAAGATCCTGTACAGCAGCAACACTTTGTCGGCCTGCTGTATGTTTCCCACACAGGTTAGAGCAGTCGCAGCTCTCTGGGAGAATGCACATCATTGTTTTAAGCTTATTGTCCTTCTCTACTCCTGTATAACAAGAAACCTGTTAAAAATGTTACAATGACGCTTGAGAAGAACAGATAAGGCGTGGAGCGATTAACGTAACATTGAGATCAGCCATGGCAAATATCTGGCCTGAATCTCTCATTAATCCCCACAGAGTGCACGTCGCTCAGCTTCCACACAATATGCTAAGGTGAAGCTTAGAAAAAACAGGGAGAAGCAAACATTGATGTGAGTTATATATCAAAGTAAACATTGTAATTAAAATATTTGGCATTGTATACGGAAAAAATTAGATTACAAATTTGTTGATACTGCAATAACAATGAACAAATTCAAGTTTCATCTAAACTGTGTGAACCGAAGTGCATGTGACTGCTAGGAGAAATTGATTTCATAAGCGTGGATGAGATGTTTTCCTTTAACAGTCTATTGAGCACAGTGTGAGAAGTCAGGCTACTATTTTGGTGTTGAGTAATCAGAAGTCTTAATTGAAAACTTTGCTTTAAAGGAGCTTTGGAATCGTGATCACAGTATCTTGAACTGTGCATGATATCTGAATGCAAAACGGTTTTTTTGTTGTTTGAAATTACAGGCTCCATTTTCCTGCTTCCTTTTTGTAACCTTTGTTCACTTAGAAATGAAGAACTTATCTACCTCTGAATTAAATATACTCAATGACGTGCCTCTACAGCCTTCTGTGCCAATTAATTCCACAGATTCTCCACTTTCAGTCTAAAGAAGTCTCTTTTTTTTAATCCGTTTCAAAGTGTCTTCCATTTACTCTCAGGTTGTGCACTCGGGTCCTCGTTTCTAATTCCAATGGAAACAGCTTCCCAAAGTTCATTCTTTACAAGTCATTCAGTATTCTCAAGTTTCAATAAGATTCTCCCTTATTTTTCTTAGCTCAAGCGAGTATAAACACCGAGACCTCAAAAGTTCCTCTTCTGTTAAGTATTTTATTCCTTGTTTAATTATCAGGAACCTTCTCTAAACCCTCACCAGGGCGAATACAATCTTTCTGAGGTAGGCTGCCCAAAATATTCAAAATATCATCTGAACAGAGCCTTTTAAAGCCTCAGAAACCTCGCTTTTGTATTGCAGTCCTCGAGAGATGAAGACCACATTATATTTGCCTTCCTAATTACCAATTCAATCTGTACGTTTATCTTAAGAACATCCTGGACTTGGAATCGCAAGTCTCTTTCCACTTCAGATTTATGAATTTTCTTCCCATTTAGCAATTGTGAATGCCTCTATTGTTCCTATGAAAGTGCATGAACTCACACGTTGACACATTGTAGTACTTCTGCCACTTCTCTGGCCACTCTCCCAATCTATCTAAATCATTCTGCAGCCTCTCTGCCTTCTCAATACTGCATGTGCCTCCACATATCTTCGTATCAGCTGCAAAAGTAGTCAGAATATTCTAAATTACTTCATCCATATCATTTATGAATAGAATGAAAAGTTATTTTCCCAAAAGTGACCTGTTTCCATCTTGAGAAGGACCACTTTATACCCATTCTCTACCTTTTGCCAGACAGCCAATCATTCATCCATAATAATACCTTGCCTCTAACACCATAAGCAATTATCTTACTGAGGAGCACCCTGTGTAATGTCTTATCAAAGACCTCTTGGAAGTCCTTATGACATCCGTTGGGTCTGTTTCGTCTAACTTGATCAAAGAAGTCTCATTAGCATGAGAGCAATGTAATTTATTGAAATGGGAACTGACGAGATGGGTTATACCTACAGACAGAGTGGAAGTGTTCCTCAAAGCAGTCACTGTATGACTTGCCAATGTAAAGAAGACTGCATTGTGAGCAGCAATGACAGTAGACTGGATTGAAAGAATACAAGTGAAATGCCACTTCTCCTGGAAACTGTACTTGGGACCCTGGACAGTGAGGATGGAAGAGGTGAATGGGAACGTTTTGGAGCTTCTGCAATTGCACTGGACGGTGCCAAGGGGAGTGAGTAAGTGTTCGGAGTGATTGAGGGCTTCACAGAGGGACGGGAGGGGAAGATGTGTTTGAGAGTGGTATCCTGCTGGAAGTGACTGAGGATTATCTGTGAATTTGGCAAGTGATGACAAGGGGCTCTCGACCATTGTATGAGGGCAGAAGAGCAGGAGATGAGCCAGCCACAGCTGAATGTCGTGTCAATTAGAGTTGGGAGGATTTCTGATATGAGGGAAAAGGAGATCATGTCGAAGGCTACCATCTGGAATATAGCATCATCTAACAGAAATGACAGAGACGGAGAAACTGAGAGAATGGAGTCACTCTCAAATGATCATGTGTTCAGATACTTACAGAGATCCCCTGAATGCTTGAAAACAATCAGTCATTTTAACTGCGGAGGTAGATCTTATATCCGATCTAAATCAGAGTGTGAAAACAGACTGAAGTGAAGGTCAGTCGATATGTGGGGGAGATATTTAAGCAGATATTTCATTATGCTCAGCAATAATTGACAAAAATCAAAAAGAAGGACACGAGAAGAAGCTGAACCACCCATGGTTCACAAAGGCTAATAAGGATACTATTCAATCACAAACTAAAAATTCAAATAGACGTGAGCTAGTGTCGATGAGATTTGAGATGTTTATTTTCAGAACCAGAGGCAGATAATATAAAGCAAAAATAAAACACAAAAACGTCTTACAATTGGCAAGAAATATGAAAACTAGCCGTAAGAGTTTTTTCATTTTGTTAAAGTTTAGTGGACGGCACGGTGGCACCGTGGTTAGCACTGCTGCCTCATAGCGCCAGAGACCCGGGTTCAATTCCCACCTCGGGCGACTCTCTGTGTGGAGTTTGAACATTCTCCCCGTGTCTGCGTGGGTTTCCTCCGGGTGCTCTGGTTTCCTCCCACACTCCAAAGGATGTGCAAGTCAGGTGAATCGGCCATGCTAAATTGCCCCTAGTATTAGGTAAGGGGTATGGTGGGTTGCGCTTCGGCAGGGCAGTGTGGACATGTTGGGCCGAAGGGCCAACTGTATGTAATCTAATCTAATCTTTACTATGTGTGTGCGTGAGACACTTGGAAGAAAGTCAGGAATGCATTTGTTGGACACTTGCAGGATCCGACTAAGGAATTGCTTTCCGGTAACAGGCAAAAGACTTACACCAGTATTTTGCATAGTTCATAGAACATAGAACAATACAGCACAGAACAGGCCCTTCGGCCCACGATGTTGTGCCGAACTTCTATCCTAGATTAAGCACCCATCCATGTACCTATCCAAATGCCGCTTAAAGGTCGCCAATGAATCTGACTCTACCACTCCCACGGGCAGCGCATTCCATGCCCCCACCACTCTCTGGGTGAAGAACCCACCCCTGACATCTCCCCTATACCTTCCACCCTTCACCTTAAATTTATGTCCCCTTGTAACACTCTGTTGTACCCGGGGAAAAAGTTTCTGACTGTCTACTCTATCTATTCCTCTGATCATCTTATAAACCTCTATCAAGTCACCCCTCATCCTTCGCCGTTCCAACGAGAAAAGGCCGAGAACTCTCAACCTATCCTCGTATGACCTACTCTCCATTCCAGGCAACATCCTGGTAAATCTTCTCTGCACCCTCTCCAAAGCTTCCACATCTTTCCTCACAGGGGATGTCACAAACTATTTCCATAACTTAAGCAAGGTGGCAATATAAGGGGGGTGTAGAGTCAAAGAATCCCTACAGCGTGGAAACAGGCCATTGGTCCAGCAGGTTCACTCTGACACTCCAAAGAGTATCACACCCAGAGCCATCCCACTATCCTTTTACTCTGCATTTCCCATTACTAATGCACCTAATCAACGTATCCCTGAACATTGTGGGCAATTTTGCATGATCAATTCACCTAACTTGCATACCTTAAAAAATTTTGAAAAGACTGAATAGTGGAAAGAAATCCACGCAGACACAGGGAGAATATGCAAACTCCACACTGACGGTCGCCTGAAGTTGAAACTGAAGTCGGGTCCAAGGCACTGTGAGGCAGCAGTACGAACCACTGAACCACCTCACCTCTAGTAAGGTTTGAAATGTCTCTAACAAAAAGAACACTGTTTTGTCTTCAAAGAGATAATACTAAGGATAAACAGCACAGCAGCAACTGATGCACTATTTTAAAAGAAATGGTAACAGAGTGACGGGCCGAATTTTGTGAAACATTCCAGAGTGTTCCAGTGAAACTGGAGAAACTCCAATATAGTGCCTGTCTTCAAGAAGGGAGTGAGACATTAAGCAAAAACACATAAGCCATTTAGTCCGACAATTATTGCTGATATATGCGACAGTGTTATTAAGGAAGGAATTGCAATTAATTTTAAAGAAGCTTAATGCAATCAGAGTAAAGATGTTTTTGCGAAAGGGAAATTATGTTTTGCACTATAAAATGTTGCAAAGTATTGCGGGAGTTCCTAAGAACGTCACAAGAGGCTTGATAAAGAGGAACGGTTAGGCAGTTTATTGGGTTTTCTATGTCATTCTGAAATGAACAAAATAAACATGCTTACACAAGACAGAGGTTCCCAGTCTGACAGATAATTTATTGAATGGATTTAAGATTTGTTACCACTGAGATAATGGGGAGTCAAGATTAAATTACGTTTATCGGATAAAAAAGTTATATCTACTGGAATATCACAAACATCAGTCCAATAGCATCAGTTATTGACAATCTATACTGATGGCTTGAAGTAGGGCTGACTGCATTGTGTATCCGAATTTGTGGATGACGCAAAAATATGTGGCAGGGCACGTGCCAGGAAGGATGTAGGAAATCTGAAAGTGGAAATAATAAGGTCAGTGAGTGAGCAAATAATTGGTAGGTGGACTTTACTGTGAAATCATGTATGGCATTAGAGAGTTTTGGGAAGTTGTGTAACTCAGGTTGAGGCTCTGGATATAAGTTTGCTCGCTGAGTTAGGCGATTCGTGTTCAGACGTTTTGTCCCCATAGTAGGCAAAACCATCAGTGAGACTCCGGTGAAGCACTAGTGTTGTGACTCACTTCCTATTCATGTGTTCAGGTTTCCTTGGGTTGGTGATGTAATTTCATGTTCTTTTTCTCAGTAGGTGGTAAATTGGGTCCAAGTCCATGTGTTTGTTAATAGAGTTCCAGTTTGAATGTCTTCCTTCTAGGAATTCTCGTGTGTGTCTCTGTTTGGCTTGTCCTAGGATGAATGTGTTGGCCGAGTGAAAGTGGTGTTCTTCCTCATCTGTATGTAAGTGTACTAATGATATTAGATCATGCTTTTTTGTGGCTATTTAATGTTCATGTGTCCTGGTGACTCCCATTTTGCATGTTTGTCCAATGTAGTGTAACTGTAACTAACCCTTGGGAGGGGAGGTCCCAAAGTGGAAGATGAGGCATTCTACCTCCAGGTCCCAAAGAAACTTTGGGGCATTCTTCCTCCAGGCATCGGGTGCTACAGTTTGGCGATGGAGCAGGCCCAGCACATGCATGTCCTTGGTGGAGTGTGAGTGCGAGTAAACATGGCAGTAAACATGGTATCTTCCGACTTGGTGCCTGCAGCAAGAACATTTCTTCTCTGCCTTCGGGCCTGGAGCAGGAACGCCTCATCTTCTGCCTTGGAGCCTCGAAGAACACCTCATCTTCCTCCTTGGGGCCTGGAGGACGAACGCCTGATTTTCTGCATTGGGACCCTTAAAATCCGACGGGATCAATGTGGACTTCACATTATTTCATTATGTCAGCTTGCTGCACTTTATCCCAGATCCATCCTTCCAACTTAACACCACTGCCTTGAACTGTCCAACTTGTCAATCTTCCTTCCCACATATCCGCTCCACGTTCCTCTCTGACCTATCAATTTCACCCCTAACATTCTGAGACTCCAGCAAAATCTGCCAATACATAAATCTAAGAATCCCAGATCTGTGAAAGCTTGACCATCGCTCCCTCGAAGCAGACCACCACTCAACAGAACCAGGATGGGACCATAATGACCATAAGCAACCAGCTGTATCTTTACCACATGCACCACTATAGTTGCCTTTCAAAAACTAGCCTAACCCCATCTTGGCCATTAAATGATGGTACGATAAATGTTGAAGTTAAGAATAAATAAAAAACAGAAATGTATACAGCACGCCTGGACTGTCTACTGGTGAAGTCCACATTGTTCCTGTGTCCTTGGAGGAATAAAACGTGGAAGATGAAGTGGTCTTCCTCCAGGCCAGATGTAGATAGTCTCGGGAACCCAGCACCTCCTATTCTGTCAAAACACAGTACTTTCATCCACCTTGTGAAGAAAAAGCATTATTTCTCTCCCCCACACTTGCTTTGGAATCAGGGATGCGTCATAAACCCAATCGCTAGAGATGTCAACTTTCCATTCACAACAAGTATTTTTGTGATATATAAAGGTTTACACGAAATGAGTTCACTGGAGAAATTGATGCTGCTCTCTATGGATCTTAATTGTCTCACTGGAGAGCTTCTCTCTTCTATCAGTAAGGGGCTTCCTTCAACCTCTTATCCCATAGTATCAAGGGCATCATAATCTCTAAGATAATTGGGAGCAGCAGCTAAAGTGAGGAGGAGATGAAGAAAGTCTTAGAGCATGAGACTGGAGTGTTTCAAGAATGGATCAGCATCTGGAAAGAAAAGACTGTAATTTTCAACAATAAATAGGGGTTCATGCTGGAGTCTTTACTTGCTTTCACCGGATTGGCCATTGTTTGAATTCTGGATATGAGGCGTACTTATATTTAGCAAAGACACAAACGATTAGCTTCAGTTTCAGTCACAAACATCAGTTCATTTCCATGACTCCAAACTCCTCAACGTTTTGGGTCAGGACCTTTCATCAGGACTCTGAACTGACCTAAAGTGTTGATTTCCCTGCTCCTCTGATGCTGTTTGACGTACTATGTCTTTCCAGTTCCACATTTTATCCAAATTAACATTATTGCCTTATTTGGCCTAACTGTGACCTCAAACCCACAGCAAGGTGGCTATCTCCATATTGGCCTTGCAGTCAAGGGCAATTGGTGACAGACAAGAAATGCTGTACTCTCACGAGCAAAAAAAAATTAATTTGAAATAAACTAAGGAACTATGAACACTGAGAACTGAGACAAAATTCTCCAGCATCTGAAACTATTGGAGAATTTCAGCAGGTATGGCAGCCTCTGTCAGGAGAAAAATGGATAACATCTCCAGACTCTACAACAGAAGTGAAAACAACTGGGAAATGATATTTCTGTCAGGTATGCTTTTTCTGGAGGTGTTGGGGGATGGTGGAGGGGTGCGTTTGAGCTGAATGGATTGAGAAATGCCCAGAAGGACGGAGGTGGGTGAGAAAAAAAAGTGGGGAGAGAGAGAGAAAAAAAAGCAAACAAAGGTATTGCTGAAGATGAACTGGAAGGAAACTAAAACTTGGAAGGTACTCTAACAGTTCCCTTTTTCCCATATTCCTAAATATGGTATTCATTTAGATGTGTGTTCCTGTTAAAGTGAATTATGTTCCCTTTGTTTCTCTTCACTGAATGTGGTGATCAACTCCATCGATAATATAGATGCTGACATAACGAGAAAGGTGATGTTACAGTGCCAACTGCTTCTTTGGAGAGAGGAACCATTGATGTGGAAATGTGCAGAGATGTAACGGCCTTATATTTTCAGCCAGGAAGAGAAATAGAGGAAATGCAGCTATTTTCAATGCTGCATAGCTGCACGATGTGTGTATGGGGTATGAATTAATCCTGTCATTGAAAAGTCAGTGGAGGTTCTGTGGGTGGATTTCTCAGGTTTATATTAGTAGTTGATATATTATTAAGGAAGATGTGAGGGTCTCGTGATTTCACTCTGGACGAGGTATGTTACTTCATTTCCATGTTATCTGGGTCCATGATAAACATATGGAGCCAAGGTTACACAGAAAGGAAGCTCTGGAAATAGGTCGTTGCACTTTCCTCCCTGGGATTTCCAGCAACAGTTTTCCAAGCTGGACCTATGGCAGATGTAAAATATGAAACTAGTATGTTTCAAAAATGAGGTGGTAACTGAGCTGTGTGCCCCCCTCCCCCCATCAGTACAACCTAAAGCCTCACACCAGAGACAGGACTGCACTGGCCCTCACCATGACGTGAACTGCTTCAATTTTGGAACTTTCCAGGCAGGAGTGAGTGACATATTCATCATCTCCGGAGTGCCGTCCTCCAATGCATTCATTACCTGACAGAAGTCATCTGTCTACTGAGCGAAGAAGATACGGGAAAAAAAACTTTCTGTGTGCGACTGACTGTGTGGAGTTTGCACGTTCTCCCTGTGTCTGCGTGGGTTTCCTCCGGGTGCTCCGGTTTCCTCCCACAGTCCAAAGATGTGCAGGCTAGGTGAATTGGCCATGCTAAATTGCCCATAGTGTTAGGTAAGGGGTAAATGTAGATGTAGGGGTATGGGTGGGTTACGCTTCGGCGGGGCGGTGTGGACTTGTTGGGCCGAAGGGCCTGTTTCCACACTGTAAGTAATCTAATCTAATCTAATCTAAAGTTAGGGAACACGGTGATTGGTGCGCAGAGGACTGTGAAACTTTGCAGAGGAACATAGATACAAATTGACTGAGTGGGCAAAGGTCTGACAGATGGACTGTTGAAAATGAGGAACTGCAGGAAATTGAAATTAACAAAGAGGATTTTCTTTTTCAAAAACCACCTTGAATTTAAGGTTGGCAAAGCTAATGTATCCGATTAGCTATATCCCAGAGTACTGGGAGGTGGCAGAGAGGGAAAACAGAAAACTGAACACTGAAAAGCTTCATGTCAGCTATGAGACAAAACAAACCATTGGAATGATTTATAAGGAACGTGACAACTAGGCATTTGCAGAATAATGACATGATTTGGTAAAGTCGGCGTAGATTCATGAAGGTAAAAACAATGACTGCAGATGCTGGAAACCAGATTGTGGATTAGTGGTGCTGTAAGAGCACAGCAGTTCAGGCAGCATCCAAGGAGCAGCGAAATCGGCGTTTAGGGCATAAGTCCTTCATCAGGAATAAAGGCAGTGAGCCTGAAGCGTGGAGAGATAAGCTAGAGGAGGGTGGGGATGAGGAGAAAGTAGCATAGAGTACAATGGGTGAGTGGGGGAGGGGATGAAGGTGATAGGTCAGGGAGGAGAGGGTGGAGTGGATAGGTGGAAAAGGAGATAGGCAGGTAGGACAAGTCCAGACAAGTCATGGGGACAGTGCTGAGCTGGAAGTTTGGAACTAGCGTGAGGTGGGGGATGGGGAAATGAGGAAACTGTTGAAGTCCACATTGATGCCCTAGAGTTGAAGTGTTGTTGTGAGGTGGAAGATGAGGCGTTCTTCCTCCAGGCGTCTGGTGATGAGGGAGTGGCAGTGAAGGAGGCCCAGGACCTCCATGTCCTCGGCAGAGTTGGGGGGGGGGAGTTGAATTGTTGGGCCACGAGACGGTGTGTTTGATTGGTGCGGGTGTCCCAGAGATGTTCCCTAAAGCGCTCTGCTAGGAGGCGCCCAGTCTCCCCAATGTAGAGGAGACCACATCGGGAGCAACGGATACAATAAATGATATTAGTGGATGTGCAAGTAAAAGTTTGATGGATTCATGAACGTGAAATTATCTTTGGTAAAGCTGCTAGAGATTATGGATGATGTCCATTGTAATATCAACAGTTCAGAACCAGTGGGAGTGGAGTATTCGAATTTTCAGAAGACGTTTGACATGTTTGAATGCAGATAATTGGAGAATCCATAGTTATGTAGGGTTGGAATATACACTATATGGACTAAAAATTGGATTAATGGAGAGAATGGAGAGAACTGTATTTTTTTTCTTTGGACTGAAGGCTTGCGAGATATCAGAAAAATCAGTGATTGGGCAACAGCTGTGAGCAAGGTATTAAAATGATTCAAATGTGAACGACAAACACTATCATTCTCCTTTATGTTTATTAAATGGTCAGAGATTGGGTACTGCTGCTGTTGAAAACGACCTGGATGTCCTTGGTCATAAGGCCCTGACCGAATTTATGCGGACAGCAAGTTAATTATTTGTGGCCCTTAATGCAAAATACTTGTAGTATTGGAGAAATTACATCTTTCCCAATAGTAGTGCTTCACTGAAAGAGTATTTGGCGTATTGTGTACAGATTTAGTCTGTTTCATAAGTAATGATCTCCTTGTTACCGAAACAGTGCAAAGGAGTTTCACTAGAATTACGCCTGGGTTGATGGTACCATGAGGAGAGAGTTCAATAAATAAACACACACAAAAGAACTTCAGAACTAGGAGCACGAGTAGGCTTTTTGAGCTTGCTTTTGAACAGCCATTCAGTAAGATCATGGCTGATCTTTTCCAGGTCTCAGGTCCATTTTTCAGCGCTCACACCATTTCCCTTGATTCCTTCATTGTTCAGAAAATATCTAACTTAGCTTTAAACATTTGCTGATGTAGCGTCAAATACTTCACTAGGCAAGGAATTCACAACCTTCTGGGTGAAGACATTCCTTCTCAATTCAGTCCTAAATGTCATCCCTTAATGTTGAGGTGATGCCCTCTTCTCTTAGTTTCACCTGCCAGTGGAAACATCCTCTCCCCTTCTATCTTATCTATTACCTTCATAATTATATATGTTCATACACAATCTCCTCTCAGTCTTCTGAAATGTAATGAATATACTCCCAATCTGCACAACCTCCCCTCATAAGACAACCCCCTCCACTCCAGAATCAACCTCGTGAACCTTCTTTGCATGCACTCCAGTGCCAGTACATCCTTTCGCAAGTAAGGAGACCAAAATTGTACACAATACTCCAGATGTGACCTCATCGGCATCTTGTACAGCTACAGCATAACCTTTCTGCTTTAAACTTAATCTCTTTATCAATGAAAGGCAAAATTCCATTTGCCTTCCTAATAACTTGTTGTATCTACAGACCAACCTTCTGTGATTCATGCACAAGGACACCCAGGTCCCTCTGCATAACAGCATGCTGAAAATTTTTACCATTCAGGTAAGAATAATTTTTACAATTAGTCCTGCCAAAATGTATGACTTCATGTTTATTTACATTGTATTCCATCTGTTATACGTTTGCCCACTCAGTCAGTATCTATGTTCCTCTGCAAAGTTTTACAGTCCTCTGCACACTTTGCTCTGTCACACATCTTAGTGTCATGCGGTCACCCCACATGCGGTCTCCAACTCCAAATCAACTATAAAACTTGTAAATAATTGTGGTCCCATCACGATCTGTGTGGCACACTATTAGTCACTGATTGCAGCCAGCAGAGCAGTCATTTATCCTCACTATTTGTTTGCTGTAAGTCAACTCATCCTCTAGTTGATGCTAATTATTTATCCCATGAGCCATGCATCCTTATTAGATTACTTACTGTGTGGAAACAGGCCCTTCAGCCAAACAAGTCCACACCACCCCGCCGAAGCGCAACCCACCCATACCCCTACATCTACCCCTTACCTAACACTACAGGCAATATAGCATGGCCAATTCACCTGACCTGCACATCTTTGTGACTGTGGGAGGAAACCGGAGCACCCGGAGGAAACCCACGCAGACACGGGGAGAACGTGCAAACTCCACACAGACTGTCACCTGAGGCGGGAATTGAACCCAAGTCTCTGGCGCTGTGAGGCAGCAGTGCTAACCACTGTCCCACCGTGCCGCCCACATTATTGGATGCAGCAGCTTCTTATGTGGCACCTTGGCGAAGAATTTTGGAAATCTAGGTGCACTGCCTCCACTTGTCCAAATTGCTCATAATGTCTTCGTAGAATTCCAAAAGATTAGTCAAGTATGACCCGCCCTTCATGAACCATGCTATGTCTGCCCAACAGGACAATTTCTACCAAAATACCTAATTATTTCTTTCTTGATGATAGACTCAAGCATCTTCACCACCACAGAGGTTAAGCTAACTGGTCTTTAATTCTCCATCTTTTGGCTACCTTTCTTTTTAAATGGTGGCGTCACATTTGCTGTTTTCCAATTTGCTGGGACTGCCCCAGGGATCAGCGAATTTTGGAAAAGTACTACCAGTGCACTTGCTATTTCTCCAGCCACATCTTTAGGTGCGCTAGTGTGCGTTCCAACGGGGCCAGGAGACGTATCTATCGTTAGCCCCATTAGCTTTCCCAACAATACCTCTTCCGTAATAATGACGTCCTCACTTACCCTCGTTTCTTTGTCAATCACTGGCAAACTATTATTGTCCTCCTGTGTGAAGACTGATACCAAATAACTGTTCAATGTCTTGGCCATTTCAACATATCCCATAACTAAGTGCTGCTCCTCATCATCTAAGGGGCCAAGGTTTAATTTAGCCACTACTTTTGGTTTTATTTGTGTATAGAAGCATTTGCTATCTGTCTTTATATTTTGTGTTAGTATTTGTTTTTTTTTGTTCTGTCATGTTCTGTCTAACTTTTATTTACAGCTACTTTTGTGGCTTTCTGATAACCTTTAAAATTTAAAATTTTCGGAATCTTCTAGTTTCATGGCCATTTTGAATGCCTTTTTTCTCAATTGGAAACTTTCCCTTATTTTCTTAGATAATTACGTCTGACTACCACTTTTCTCACAGTCTTTTCGTTTCACTGGAAAATACTTTTGCTGAGCACTTTGAAAATTTGATTGGAAAGTCTTCCACTGCTTCTCAACTGTCCCATGAAAAAGTCTTCATTTCCACTCTATATTAACCAAATCCTTCATCATTCTCTTGTAGACCCCCTTTTCAAGTAGAGGACATTAGTATTCCATTTTACCTTCACACTTTCCATTTGTATTCTAAATCTAGCCATCCTCCTTCCAAGAGGATCCCTAACTATGAGATCATTAATTACATTTGTCTCATTACATTGGACCAGAACTAGGATACCTTGCTCCCTTGTCGGTTCCATTACACACTGTTCAAGAAAACTGTCACATATACAATCAACGAACTCCTCCTCATGGCGACACTGACCAAGCTGGTTCGATCAATCTATATGTCGATTAAAATCCCCCATGATAATTGTCATTCCATTTTTACAGGCATTAGTTATTTCTTTGTTTAGTACCCGCCTGAATGTGACGTTCTTGTTTTGTGGACTATGGACTACGCTGATCAATGACTATTTCCTCTCAGAGTTTCTAATTTCCACATAAGTGAATTCAACCCCATTCTCCATAGAACCTATGCCATCTCTCATCACTGCACTGATGTCGTCCTTGAATATCAGAGCTTACCTTCCTGTCTGTCCTTCCAAAACGTCTGATACCACGGATATGTAACTCCAATTTGTGCCCATCCTCTAACCATGCATCCGTATTGATGATTCGCGATGGTTTGTGCCAGTAAACCATCAAATTTGTACGAAATGCGATGGTCATTCAAGGAAAGTGTCTTTATGCTAGCTTTATTACCCTCATGATTTCCAACATCTCTAACGATATCTCGTCAGTTATCCTTACTTCTTGCTTCTTTAATGCCCTGACTTGAACTGAACTGTTCCACCACACATGATAATCTGCTGCTTGCCTTCTTATTTGCCATCGTACTCCCTGCCGTTTTCCCTTTTCCATCCCCCAAGTGAATAGTTTAAAGTCCTAGTGGCCACTCTATTTATCCTTTTCGCTGGAACACTTATACCAGATCAATTCAGGTGGAGTTGGTCCCATCAGTAAAGATTCTGCCCTTCCAAAACTGATGCCAACGCCCATGAAATGTAACCCCTCTTTTCCACACCATTTCTTTAGCTACGTGTTTACTTCCTGATTTTTTTTACTTATTCTCGGCCAATTTGCACATGGCTCGGGTAATAGTCTGCAGATTATGACCCTCGAGGACTTGTCGTTAATTTTGTTCCTTGTGCTTGATGATCCCCAACCAGGTCCTCCATCTTGCCTTGCCTACTTTCTTAGTCACAACGTGAAACGCAACAACTGAACAACTATTCTGCAGTGCTGTGACAGAATAAGAATTTGAAACTGCCGTGGTTATGGGTATGTTCTCCAAACTGGTAAGTTGATTTCCAGATGTTTCGGCCCTTGTCCAGATGACATGTTCAGTGCCTCCTATGAGCCGCTGCTGAATTGGGTCATCTGGCATTTATTTGGTTCTGCTCCTGCTGCTTCCAGTTGCCGGTATGGTTCTTCATTTTGGTAACCAGAATATTGTGTTTGTTGATGGGGTCTGTGGATGAATGCCATGTTTCTACAAATTCTCTGGCAAGGCCCAAATATTCGACTGGGACAACAAAACAGACTTGCGACAAGCTATAAATAGAACCAACAGATAGAACGAATAGAACAAATTTCTAGAGCCTGGCATTAATCCACGGACTCGATCAACAAACATATTGATCCAATCTACTAGCCACGACAACGGGAACCATCAATGTAAGCAGCAGAAAAGGAGCCAAATAAATTCCAGAAGACACAGTAAGCAACGCCTCACAGGAGGCTTGAAACCACTGGAGATGTCACCAATGCAGGGGTCGAAACGTCTGCAAATCAACATCCCTGCTGAGTGAACTTATCCACAAACACAACGACTGGCGCCCGAGCAACAAACCCTTACAGAAAGCTTGAAGTTGAAAATTGGTGGTTATGGATGGACACTCATTATGTCCCAACAACTATTGATAAGATTAGAAATTCTCTATGTTTGACTCCTGATAGATTCCGCGCTTCTGTGGAGCTCCTAAGAAGATTGGCAGAGAGGTACAGGCTCTGAATGAACTTTGAACATTTTAACGTGCAGTTGCAGTGTAACCCTGCGCTGAATGTGAGTTGTTCACAATCCTGTCAGCAGCCACAATACTTTCATTCTAAAACAGTTAGCCATTCCCACCAGCTTCCAAATTTCGTAGAGAACATGGTTCTCGGATTTTCTCTGATATAGAAAACACCTTGGAGACTTTTTTTTAAAAACATTGCTTCATTTCTACTGCTATAAAACCATCTTAAGGTAACAGGTCTGTATTCTATCTAATGAACAACGTGTCAATCTGTGCAGTCCCTAGTCCATGTGCTTGTGATGTTGGACTATGTCTCACATCTTCCTGCTCCTGTGTTAGTGATTTGAGGAACAGAATGACCTCCTCTTCTTCCTTTGTAAGTGACTCCTGGTGCGAAATGGTTTACTTCTGACCCCGTGCAAATGATGCAATCTTCTCTTCCTATGCAACAGGCGGGAGACACTGAATGATCTTGATGAGCTGAATGATTTGCCCATATTCTTGTGAATCCAGACTGAGGTGCTGAATTGTATCCTCCTTTTACTGTGGAAATGTGTAATGTCTGGCAGTGCTGTTACATGAAACTTACTGACACTTTAACAGCACGACCTTGAATGTCCTCCAGGTCTTGTTGTACATGGACACAGACTGATTCATGAGCGACAGATTGACAAATTGCAAAGAATTTTGTGTAAATTTCAGTGAATATCTCGACTTCACAGTGGGGTGCAGTCAGAGGTCTGAATGGTTTGGTTCCACACGGTAAGGATTTTAATGATGATAAACAGGAAATGCCTTGGCCGACGAAGCTACCCTGAGGACCTGTAGCAGTGATGGCCCACACCTGAGATGGTTGACGTCCACGGATAATAGATATCTTCCCTTTTCCTATCAATCACTCCAAATTGGCAAGTTTATAGTCGATTCTCATGGATCACAATTTTACTCGTGCTCCTTAATGTCACCTTCGGGAAAATACTGCCTTGATACTGACTATCCGGGGCATCTCCGATCGGGCGTATAAGGTTCGAAAAGGGAGGCGAACAGCCAGAAATCTTGTTACATATTGGCACGAATGATATAGCCAGAAAAAGGATTGAGGATATAGAAAGTGATTATATGGAGTTAGAATGGAAGCTGCAAAGCAGGACGAACAGCGTAATGTTCTCCAGTTTACTACCAGTGCCACGAGATAGCGAGACGAGGAACAGGGAGCTGGCGCAGTTTAACACGTGGCTGTGCAGCTGGTGTAAGAGGGAGGGCTTCAGATATGTAGATAATTGGGATGCCTTCTGGGGAAGGTGGAACTGTACAAAAAGGACGGGTTGCATCTGAACTGGAAGGGGACCAATGTCCTGGGTGGAAGGTTTGTTTCAGTAGTTAGAGAGGATTTCAACTAGTGTGGCGGGGGGGGGGGGGGGGGGGAACCTGAGTTGTATACCGGAGGTGAGAGTTCATGCACATGAGGCAATAGATCAGCTAGTGGTAAGGATTTTCCTGGGACGGAACCAAGGGATCAGTTAACGTGTGTTTGTTTTAACGCAAGGAGTATCAGAAATAAAAGTGATGAACTCAGAGCATGTATCAGTACCCGGTGCTATGATGTTGAAGCCATAACAGAGACATGGGTTTCTCAGGGGCAGGAATGGTTGCTGGATGTTCCAGGGTTTAGAGCATTTAAAAGGAACAAGGGGGCGGGGGCGGAAGAGGAGAGGGTGTAGCACGACTAATCAGAGAGAGTTTCACAGCTACAGAAGCTTCCATTGTCGAGGAAGATCTGCCTAGCGAGTCGTATGGGTGGAAATTAGGAACAGCATGGAAGCAGTCACCTCGTTAGGGGTTTACTACAGGCCCCCCAATAACAGTAGGGAGATGGAAGAAAGCATAGGTCGGCAGATTTTGGAAAACTGTGGTCGTAGTAGGGTTGTTGTAATGGGTGACTTTAACTTTCCCAATATTGATTGGAACCTCCTCCGAGCAGAAGATTTGAACGGAGCTGTTTTTGTAAGGTGTGTTCAGGAGGGTTTCCCAACTCAGTACAATGACAGGCTGACGACGGGAGAGGCCATTCTAGACTTGGTGCTTGGAAACAAGCCAGGGCAGGTATCAGATCTTGTGATGGGAGAGCATTTTGGTGATAGTGACCACAACTGCCTCACATTCTACATAGCTATGGAGAAGGAGAGGATTAGGCAAAATGGGAGGATATTTAATTGGGGAAGAGGAAACTATGATGCGATTAGACATGAGTTAGGAAGCATGGACTGGGAGCAATTGTTCCATGGTAAAGCCACTATAGACATGTGGAGACTATTTAAGGAACAGTTGTTGAGAGTGATGAATAAATATGTCCCTCTGAGACAGGCAAGAAGTGGTAAGATAAAGGAACCTTGGATGACGAGAGCGGTGCAGCTTCTCGTCAAAAGGAAGAAGGTAGCTGACATAAGGTGGAGGTGCCAGGGTCAAGCTAACTCGACAGGATTACAGGCAGGAAAGGAAGGAACTCAAAAATGGTCTGAGGAAAGCCAGGAGGGAGCACGAGAAAGGCTTGGCAGAACGGATTAGGAGAATACAAAGGCATTTTACACTTACGTGAGGAATAAGAGAATGGTCAAAGAAAGAGTAGGACCGATCAGGGATAGCATAGGGAATTTGTGTGTGAAGTCTGAGGAGATAGGGGAAGCCCTAAATGAGTTTTTTGCTTCTGTCTTTACGAAAGAAACTAATTATGTAGTGAATGAATCCTTTGAAGAGCAGGTGTGCCTGCTGGAATGGATAGAGATAGAGGAAGCTGATATGCTGAAAATTTTGTCAAACATTAAGATTGACAAGTAGCCAAGCCCGGAACAAATTTGTCCTCGGCTGCTTTGGGAAACGAGAAATGCAATTGCTTCTTTGCATCCTCAGTCTCCACTGGAATCGTACCTGAGGACTGGAGAGAGGCAAATGTAATTCGTCTCTTCAAGAAAGGAAATAGGGAAATCCCTGGCAATTACAGATCAGCAAGTCTCGCGTCTGACGTCTGCAAGGTGTTAGAAAGGATTCTCAGGGATAGGATTTACGACCATCTGAAAGAGCATGGCTTGATTAAATGCAGTCAACACGGCTTTGTGAGGGGCAGGTCATGCCTCACAAACCTTATTGAATTCTTTGCGGAAGGTTGGAGGTTTCGTTGACGGTACAGATGGATGTTGTCGGCTGCAGCGGGACATTGACAGAATGCAGAGATGGACTGAGAGGTGGCAGATGGAGTTCAACCTGGATAAATGCGAGGCGATGCATTTTGGACGGTCGAATTTGAAAACTGAGTACAGGATTAAGGAAAGGATTCTTGGCAGTTTGGAGGAACAGAGGGATCTTGGTGTGCAGGTACATAGATCCCTTAAAATGGCCACCCAAGTGGACAGGGATGTTCAGAAAGCAAATGATGTTTTGGCTTTCATTAACAGAGGTATTGAGTTTAAGAATCGTGAGATCTTGTTGCAGCTCTATAAAACTTTGGTTAGACCGCACTTGGAATACTGCATCCAGTTCTGGTCGCCCTATTATAGGAAAGATGTGGATGCTTTGGAGACCGTTCAGAGGACGTTTACCAGGATGCTGCCTGGACTGGAGGGCTTATCTTATGAGGAGAGGTTGACTGAGCTCGGACTTTTTCATTGGAGAAAAGGAGGAGGAGAGGGGACCTAATTGAGGTATACGAGATAATGAGAGGGATAGATAGAGTCGATAGCAAGAGACTATTTCCCAGGGCAGAAATAGCTAACACGAGGGATCATAGTTTTAAGCTGGTTGGAGGAAAGTATAGAGGAGATGTCAGAGGCGGGTTCTTTACACAGAGAGTTGTGATAGCATGGAATGCGTTGCCAGCAGCAGTTGTGGAAGCAGTGTCATTGTGGACATTTAAGAGCCTGCTGGACATGCATATTGTCACAGAAATTTGAGGGATCAATGGTTGGCACAACATCGTGGGCTAAAGGGCCTGAACTGTGCTGAACTGTTCTATGTTCTATGTTCTATATTAAGGCCAGTCACTTTTGTCTGAGCCCTTGTGTTCACCTCTTCTGTTAATATCAATAGGCATGTTACCGGACCAGGGAATGTTTTATTCAAACAGATGGTAGTGAAGGTCGGGAAATTTCTATTCCAGAGGATTATCGAGCTAGATCACTGTAAGAAGTTAAAGAGGAATTAGATGGATTTTGATCTGTCAAATAGTTGAGTGTGTTAATTAATTGCGCATTAAATAGGATTTGACACCTACAGCAAATCTTAACAAAGTACAAGGCTGGCTTGGGTGGAAACGACCTGCTCCTGTTTCTGATGTTCTCACATTCTATTATTGGAATATTCGTCATTGTTATATTCATGGAAGTTCTATTATTGAACGTTGCACTCAGGGAGACCAGAGGATTTTGTGAGCCAGCTCTGGGTGAGGTTTGGCTGTATTCACAGGAAACCTGAGTCTACAACATGACTGACAAAGGAAGAACAGCTACGGAGAGGTAAAGCTCTCTAAAGAGAGATGGCTACCCTCTTTCTGACAAAGCTTTGGATCTCCAAATACATTTTCGAAACCACCCAAAACTATACGACAGTATTGACGTGCTGTGAATACTCTCCTGTCTCTGTGCAACAGGTTATACGAGTACGTGGCCTCCAATTGCTTCTGTCTAACGGGTTTGTGAGGCTGAGTGGAACATAGGAACACAGGACAAAAGAGCAGGAGTGGGTTATTGGACACTTTCGGTCTTTACCACCTGTCACAAAGATCACAGCTGATCAGGTTGTGGTCTCATCCCCACGTTCCTGTTGGCACCCCATTATTCGAGAGCAACTTCTCTGTTAAGTACGTAGCTAATTGAGTTTGAATAAATGTATACAGCGGAACCACAAACGTCTGAGGAAGAGAATTCCCACTCGAAAGATGCTTTTAGAATTTCTCCTCTTCTGTTTTATAGAGTCGTGCAGCATGGAAATTTATCCTAATTTGATCTACTTTTATTTCCCAACATTTGTCCCATATCCCTCTAAATTCTCCCGATTAACATGCCCATACAGATGTCTTTTTAATATTGTATATCTCACAGCCTCCATCCGTTTCTTTAACAGGTCGCTCCATGCACACACCACTGTATGCATGAAAATGTTTATCCTAAGGGGTCTTTCAACTCTTTCACCTCTTATCTTAAACCTTTCCCTATTCTGGGAAAAAGAGTTTGGCTATTCATTCTAGCCATTTCCCTCATGATTTTATAAACTTCTGTAATTTCACCCATTGGCCTCCAATGCGCCAGAGACAAATGAACTGTCTGTAAGGCCTCCCCCTGTGCCTCAAACTATCCAGTCCTGGCAATATCGTTGTAAGTCTTTTCTGCATCCTCTCAAGTTTACCAACATCCTTCCTATAGCAGAGGAAATGAATTGCATGCAGTATTCTGAATGTTGCCTTACCAACGTCCTGCACAGATGCAACATGCCATCCCTACTCCAATGATCAATACACTGAGCAGTGAAGGGAAGTGTGTTCTTCACCAGCCTGTCTATCTGTGACTCAATTTTCAAATTACTACGAGCCTGCACCCCGAGGTCTCTTTGTTCAGCAATATTCCCCAGGACCTGAGTATTAATTGCTTATGTCCTGCCATGATTTACATTACCAAAATGCAACAACTCACATTTTACTAAATTAAACTTCGTATGTCACTTCTTGGCCCATTGGCCAATCCGATCAACGTCCCGTTTTACTCTGAGCTAATTTTCTTCACTGAACACTATAACATCTATTGTGATGTCACCTTCAAACGTACTAAACAGGCATCCAAATCATTTATATAAATGATGAAAAGCAGAGCATTCAACTCGGACGTTTGCAGCAGATGGCTGGTCACAGTCCTCAATTCAGGAAAGCAATCTTCAAGAAAACATTCTCTGTCTCCTACATTCAATCCAATTTTGCAATCAATTGCCTAGCTCATCTGAAGCTGTTTACTATCTAACCCTACTAACTTCTCTGCCAGGCTTAATTTTGTCAAGCTCATTGCTAAAGTCCATATAGACAACATAGAAATCACTGCCTTCATCAATCTTTAATGTCAATCTTCAAAATACAGTTCAGACAGTGAGACCGATTTCCCACTAATGCAACCATGTTGACTATCCCCAATCAGTCCTTGCCTTTTCAAATGCATGCAAATCTTATCCCTCAGAATTCCCTCCAACACCTTGTGCATCATTCATTTCAGGCCCATATCGTTATCTGTTTTTCTTTCGGGTCACTGTTTCCTTTATTAGTCATATTTCTTCACTTGTCATAGAAGTTTTAATTGTAACCACGTTGGTGGTATAACTAATAACATACATAACAGACTATGTCAGGTTCCGTGTTAAGGCTGGTTTCTTTAATATGTTAAAGTCAATCAGTTTATAACCAAAACAAGTTACTCAAACTATGATGGAAGGATGAATTACAAACTGTTGTTATTGCCAATATGTACATTGACATTTACCTTTTTAAAAATACTGACACATGCACAAATGCACGCACACACACAAATACACACGTACAAACACACAATCGTTTGATTGCAAAGTGAAAAACAAAGTTTATACAGAGTATTAATTTGAAAGAAATTTGCCCAAATTTCAGGTGAACTCAAGACAGAAGGAAAAATGAGAGATTGTTTGAATATTGTTAAGCTTCTGAATTTATTGTGCTCATTTATTGCTGGCAATGTCATTTATTTCCCAGAACAATTGGATTTGACTAAATTCCCTTTGCTTCATGTAGTGGAGGGATTCTAGTTAATCCTCGTTAGGAGTCCTCTGTGAGTGCTAAAAATAACTGAGGGGTTTTCAAAACACACTTATTGTTGTGAGGATGAACAAGGAAAGAGAAAGGGAGCAATAGGCCGTTCTTTCTCAGGAAGGTTACACTCCTTCCCTCTCTGAGTTGAATCACACGATCATGTTATCTGGCCCCAAACCAGACCACGTGAGGTCTCCTTTATCATTGTCCGAATTGTATTCTATCACATTCCTTGCTCCATGTAGGTATATTGTTGTGGCTGTCATGCACAGATTTGTTTGCTTCGCAACAAATGGCCCCATTGGATTGAACATATGTTTAAATGTGCACGTATAATTTAAAAATAATATGTTTATCATCCTCAGAATATCTATATTTCAATGAATGCACCTTATTCTTAAATTATTCCCCCAATTTTCTTCTCCAATAAAAGAGAAAGCATCTATCAGCTATCACTAGCTGTACTGTCATAAAGATATTATATAATTAATATCAACATCTCTCATTCGCATGCCCAACCTGTTCCTCATCCATAATTCCTTCATCCTAAAACGAATAAAGAGAAACGAATTTGAAAAAATTCGAACTCAGATATGTTTTATTTTCATTTCAGGGAATTGGAACTACATACATTGTGTCAGATGTGATCGCAGCAACACCCTGTAGAGGTAGAAAAAAAATCCCCAGCGCCATACCAGTTTCCTTTGAAATAAACAGCATCATTCTCTTTGCTTTCCAAATCAATCGCTATATCTGTAGATGAAATTAATGTGATTCGTGGAACAGGACACACAAATCCTTCTGTGCCACTGATATTTGTGTTCTCTCTCCAGCTTTACAATTTACTGTTGTTTTATCATTTCCCTGAAGCACACACCTCCCATCACCCAGTTTGTACTTTTTTTTTGCTAACGGTTTGCTCACGAACCTTCCCTATCTGTATTCAATTGCTGATGCTCTGCCTCCACTTGACCTCGTATTGGATGACTATTCTGATTAATTAGCAAATTGAAAACCAATCTATTCAGCCCATTTATCAAAATCATTATTCTAGCTACTAAATCGTTCATGACCTCACACTGATACGTGAGAAATTCGACTAGTTCCAGCTTTCCAACCTGAAAATCAGTAATTTTCCCTATTTCGTATTTTCTGCTTGCTGTGCAGGACTCCCCTGATCCTGTGTAACACCCGAGAAATGTTGCTATGTGTGCTATGTGTTGGTTGCCAGATGTATCTGAGCATAGAAACACTCAATTACGCCATTTGCTACCCGATGATTAGATAGATGCAGCATTGTTAATGATCCCGATCCTTGAGAATTCAAAAGACGAGCATAGAATATAGACAAACATTCGAATAGAACGCTGCACAGTTAAACATGTTGTCTTTCAGATGCAGCAATTAATCTACTATGACCTATCAATCAGGTGTTCAATTTTCAACAGAAACGTATTGAGGAGGATGGAAAGTTTCCCATTATCCTGGTTAACGTGTCCCTTTAATAACATAACCAATAAAGATAATCTTCATCAGTGTAACGACACGGCGGTGAATCTTTCTGTTAATTAAACTAAGCACCAAAAAAACTCATCTCGCCTCATAACCTGATAAAATATGAGTGACAGAGAACTCCGAAATTCCACTATTTAAATAAAATTATACCAATTTATTCTTTAACTCTGAAGTGAACATTAAACAACAAATTTTCACGCAGAAATCATGCCTTTCTGTCAACTGCTTGTTATCTGCCTCCAACTCTATAATATGTTGTTCTGATAAAATGCTTCTGAGAGTTACATCAACTTAATTTCAAAACCATGCAGCGGCGGTATTTGTCAGTGTGTGTCTTCTTTCCACTGAAGATCTTCCTGGGTTTTCTTTTTTTTACTGTGAATATATTTCATATGAAAAAGGTACATTTGAAAGAGAGTGTTTTCGAATGGCAGTCGTTCTCGACGGCAGTTAATCTATGTCAATGATAATTAGTCTTTGTCTGACTATCAAATTGCCTTTTTTTTAACGCCCAAAAATCGGATCATCTCATTGGTTGGAAGTTAGTAAATTCAAACTCGATTGGGCTTCAGTATTCTGGGGCCTAATTTAAACTGATTGGTTCAATTCGAATTGTTGTCAAAACAGCAACCAAATCAGGTATCTATTTCATAGCCAACTGGTTTGTCCAATGTTCTCAATGCAGTCAACATATCCTGGTATTGGGTATAAGTCATATTTTGTTACAGCGTTGACCATTCAATAGTCTCTTCAGTTTGGGAACTACCACGATTGGCGAACTCCACTCAGTGTGACTCGGCTTAATCATATCTTTTAGGAGAAAGTGAGGACTGCAGATTCTGGAGATCAGAGCTGAAAATGTGCTGTTGGAAAAGCGCAACAGGTCAGGCAGCATCCAAGGAAACGTCGATTCTCCTGCTCCTTGGATGCCGCCTGACCTGCTGTGCTTTTCCAGCAACACATTTTCACCTCAATTATATCTTTATTGAGCATCACATCCACTTCCTTCTGGACTTGTGCGACTCTGAAAGGATTAAGATTATAGGGGTGCTGTTGTATTGGAACAGCTTTCCCTACTTCCACCTCATGCACAATAGTATGAGTCCTCCACATCTTATTCCTGCATATGTGTTCATACTGCTGCAACAAACCTTTCAACTGCGTTCTGTACTCCTGAAACAGGTAGTTCACTAACCTATTCCATTACTCGTGGACTTCCTTATTGTTTAGCAGATTTTGAGTTATATCAAACTCCACGACATCGGGTCTTGCTTTTTCAGTCTGCAGTGTAGTAACTCACATTGTTCCTGAAGTTCCTGCTCTCTGTTACAATAAGGTTTAATGACATACCAGAAACTGTTTTTTTTTGTCCGAGGTCCTTACCAGTAGTGTACCTAAATCAACTTTTTTCTCATGATGATAGCAACCACTTAACTTGGTTCTCAGGGTTTCTCCTACCATTGCTAACAATATTAATGCGGTAAAAACAATGACTGCAGATGCTGAAAACCAAATACTGGATGAGTGGTGCTGGAAGAGCACAGCAGTTCAGGCAGCATCCAACGAGCAGCGAAATCGACGTTTCGGGCAAAAGCCCTTCATCAGGAATAAAGGCAGTGAGCCTGAAGCATGGAGAGATAAGCTAGAGGCCATATTAATGCATCAACCCCACGGGAAGTCGTCGGAAATTCAGAGTTTTTATTTACTACGTGCTTCTTTATATCCTGAGACCTCTTCAGATGCGGTTCAGCTAATTCAGCTACATCTCCTTCTCCTTAATATCTCCTTCTCGTCAGATATATAATCAAAGTGTGAGATCTTCGACTTCAATCCTGTCAATTTCACGCTAATTCATTTCAAAGTCCCTCTCATTTCATGTCTGATCATTAACTCAAAGGAAGCAAATTGAGTAGATTCATTTGGGGCATCTCTAATGGCAAACAATGCAAATGGAACAAATTATAATAATCATTCGGGTAATCTTGCCCGTGTGCTCATTACATGGTCTTCATGGTCCGATTCCAGCTTTGTAAACCTCCCTCGAATTCAGGATGAAACGTACTTGATTTAAAGTGCTACATGCCATAGCTATCCATGATGTCCTTAAACAGGCTAGCAGTAAAATTAGACCCTTGGTCTTATTGAATCACTATGGGTAGCGCATATGACGTGAAGGAAGATACTAACTCATCTTCCGCCCTTTTTACCTGAATATTCGTAATGAAGTTGCCTCTGGACATCTGGTAGAAACATTCATTTTGGTTAGCAAATACTGGTTCCTCCTTTTAGATTTAGGAAGGGGATCTACACAATCAATCATAACCTGCATGAAAAGTTTTTCAAATGCGGGAATTGGCAACAAAGGTTCTCGTTTTATTACTGCCTGTGCTTCCCTACCATTAAATATGTATGACACGTACAGCAAAAGGTAACCGCATCCTTGCATATTCCAATCCGGTAGAAAACTTTTTGCATCTTTGCCTAGGTGATACTTACACCTAAGTGATCTCCTCCTCGGAATTCATGTGCTACCCATAAGAATTCCTATCTGTAGACAACACAATCTGGTGCACTTCTGCCCATTTCTTCTCTGCACTAACCTTCCATAGACTCATTTTCCGAGTGTGTATACATATATGGCAGTCTCTTCTTTCTCTTGTAAGGTTCATTAGCCTTTCAGGACTAATCACTTCTGCATGACCCTCTGCCTGTTGGTTTTGGCAGCACAATTGAATGAAACAGGGCATCTGCTATCTGATCCTTAGCTCCTTCATCTTTCTGTTTATACTTTTCTTCTTAGTGTGACGGATGATAGTGGGATCTTGCTACTGCACAGTCTGGAAAATTTTCAAGGTATTTCTCTTGAAACTCCTGAGTTCCCTGCTCTTCCCTTGGCTTAACCACAACAATGGGTGTCAATCCCAGCTCAGATACTGATAAATCGTTCCCAGGTTTAAAAAACCCTGCATTTCTGGAAATAACACTCTATCAATCACTCCCACTGCTTCTTCGCCAATCTTAATTTGGCATTCCAACCTGATCTTACATAGGACAACGCTAAACTTCTGCTCATCTATTGCACAAATTAACACTCTCTCGAGTAACAGGTCAGTAAGAGTGCAAATACTTTCGCATCGTACTATTAGAGAATGATTAGATTCTATATCTCTCAAAATTAATACTTCTTTCTCTTCTCCACCTGTTCTTTCTGAGTAAACTTTACGCGCAGAGGGGAATACATTACAGAGATCAAGCACCAACTCGACATCCAGCCCTGCCTAATCTGTTCATTCTCCTGCAGTTCCTAAACTTTTCTTGGGGTTTCCTTTTTACTTTTACTAATGCCTTAGCCTCTTTTTCGACGTCCTTTCCCACAGTGCCTGTCTTTAACGCCTGGCACTATGTGTATACGTGTCCCACTTTGCTACAGTCTATTGGGCTTCCTTTTGTGCTCTACTCTTTATTTTTCACGTTAGAATCTCCCCTTCGCCCAATTTCAATCCCTCAAAAAATGACATACTTACTAGAAGCTCAACTTTTCCTGATGCACCAATACCTATTCATTTGCCATATTTGCTGCTTTTCGAAATTCTTGAAGTTTCTGTTCACCCATATGAAATTTTATCATCTCTGGAAGTGAGTTTTTAAGCTCCTCCAGCAGAATAGTCTCTGTTGGAGTTTTGTAGGTCTTATCTGTTTTTAAGGCCTGCACTCATTTAACAAAGCTATTATTTTAACTCTTTTGAGCTCAACATAAGTCTGACATGGTTCCTTCTTTCTGTTTCTGAACCGTTGATTTCCACTTCTGGTACTAATTCATAATCACTCGAAATAGCCTGTTTGACATCTACATGATCTCTTTACCCCTCATCTGACAGCGCTGCAAATACGTCACGAGCTCTGCCTGTCAGCTTAGATTGAACTAGCATTGCCCACAAGGTCTCTGACCCCTCCATCTGCCTAGCCAGTTTTTCAAATGAAATGAAGAAGTATCCGACATCTTTTTTCATCAAAATGTAGGAGAAAGTGAGGACTGCGGATGCTAGAGATCAGAGCTTAAAAATGTGTTGCTGGAAAAGCGCAGCAGGTCAGGCAGCATCAAAGGAGAAGGAGAATCGACGTTTTGGGCATAAGTCTTGAATGCTTATGCCTGAACAGTCGATTCTCCTTCTTCTTTGATGCTGCCTGACCTGCTGCGCTTTTCCAGCAGCACATTTTTAAGCTCATCAAAATGTAGCAATGTTTAACATATTTTTGTATCACTACTTTTTCTCTTCATTTCCATATTATTAATTTGATTTTCCTGATTAATTTTCAAGTTCTGAAGTTCAAGTTCTCTCTACCTTGCTCTTTCTTCTCACTCTTTCTCTCCTTTGTCCCTCTCTTTGTTCGTACCTTTCTTCTCTCTCTTTGTTTAGCTAAGAACCTTGTCTCCCTTTTGTTTTCCCCTCTTTTTCTTTCTTCTCTCTTGCTCTTTCTTCTCTCTCTCTCTCTCTCTCTTTCGTCTCTCTCTTTCTCTCAGATTTTTCCCTGTCTTTATTGTCAAGCTCCATTTTCCTCAATTGTAATTTAAGTTGATCTACCTCTAGTGCACTTGTATGTTTCACTGACACAAACTAACTGAGTGACTAACTCCCTAACAATTTCAACTTTACTTCTGAAACTAATTAAACCGAATTCTAACCTATTTGCTGATTCTAAAGATATGACCCTTTACTGTCTTTATAAACTTTTCTTGCTAATTTGCGAATCATCTTCAAACTTCTGGACCTCTAGCAATTTTAATAGCCAGTTCTCTCACGTTTAACTTAAGCAACAACAGCCAAATAAAATTAAATAAATTGACTCACATACGTTTTGTTTTAAAGATTTGTTTTGAAGACCTCTCTTCTGAGGCCAAGACATTGTGTCATGTAAAATACCAAGAGACTGTCAGACGTTCCACATTCTCAAACACACATAAATAACATACTAACGTAGACACACTGAGGCGCGTATTTACGTTGACAAGGGAAACCTGTCAGTATTTCTCTTGCTTCGTGGCGAGTCTGTCACTATTTTACGCGCTCTGAATAGTGTGTGTCAGCATTTCTGTATATCATTCGGCGGTGTGTCATTATTTGACTGCATTTTCAGGGAGTATGCCAATGTTTCTGACGCCCTGTAGCGAGTATGTAAATATTTCACTTGTTCACACCAGTGAGTATGTTAGTATGTCAAGTTGTTCCGTGTGGAGTGTAACTGTAGTAAATGTTCACTGCTTGCAGATATCAAACTTGGAAGTATTGAAAATTATGTGGAGGATATTGTGGAACTCCAGCAGAGCAGCAAGCAGTTGGTGCATTGTTCAATTATATGAAAAATGAGGATCAATGCAAAGGAATGGGAGATGATGTCCTTTGCTAGAAAGACATTAAAAATATTACTAAATAGGCTGTACTATTGTAAATGAACTGCAGCAGCAGATTGTCCTGTGTGGAAATAAGCACAGATTATTTCAGGTGTCAGGACAAGTGGGTAGCCGCAGCTTCTTCATTCAGCAGCAATCAGACATTCCCATCGTCTTCTGGACTCCACGTAGGAAAAGAAGGGAAGTCATCCCGGATAAAAGCTGTCTCCTGCACAGACGGTTCAAAATCCCCTCCCGCTCCCCACTCCCCACCTCTGACCAAACACTTCAAAGTCTCCCGTGTGTACAGAGAGCAATGGGACCATTGGAAACATCATGTAGCAGGCCATCTGGGAGATGAGTCGAGCTTAGTGGTGCTGGAAAAGCACAACTGTTCAGGCAGCATCTGAGGAGCAAGGAAAATCGACGTTTGGAGCTAAAGCCCTTCAACAGGGTGGAAGGCAGGGAGCCTCCAGGGTAGAGAGATAAACGGGAGAGGATGGGCTGGGGACTAGGTAGCAAAGAATACAATGGATGGATGGGGGTAGGGATGAAGGTGATGGGTCAGAGAGAAGGATGGAGGTGATAGATGGGAAGGAGGATTCGAATCCTCCTATTTTATCCCGACGAAAGGGGTAGCCATGGGCACCCGTATGGGCCCCAGCTATACCTGTCTCTTTGTCGGCTATGTAGAACAGTCCATCTTACGTTGTTACACCAACAGCACTCCCCACCTCTTCCTCCACTACATTGATGACTGCATCAGCGCCACCTTGCGCGCCCGTGAGGAGGTTGAGCAGTTCATCAACCTCAACAACACCTTCACACCATACAACACACCAGATGGCCTCCTTCTTTAAAGATCACAATTTCTCTTCCCACGTGGTTGAAGATGCCCTCCAATGCATCTCATCCACATCCCACACATCCACCTGCAAACCCCACTCCTCCAACTGTAACGAGGACAGTATCCCCCTAGTCCTCACCTTCCACCTTACCAACCTTCGCATAATCCGCATCATTTGCTGACGTTTCCACCACCTCCAAACGGACCCCATCACCAGGGATATATTTCCCTCCCCACCCCTTTCTGCATTCCGCAAAGACCGTTTCCTCCGTGACTACCTGGTCAGGTCCACACCCCCATCAACGACACGGTGGCACAGTGGCTAGCACTGCTGCCTCATAGCGCCAGAGACCCGGGTTCAATTCCCGCTGCAGTCGACTGACTGTGTGGAGTTCGCACATTCTCCCTGTGTCTGCGTGGGTTTCCTCCGGGTGCTCCGGTTTCCCCCCACAGTCCAAAGATGTGCAGGACAGGTGAATTGGCCATGCTAAATTGCCCTTAGTGTTAGGTAAGGGTTAAATGTAGGGGTATGGGTGGGTTGCACTTCAGTGGGGTGGTGTGGAGTTGTTGGCCCAAAGGGCCTGTTTCCACACTGTAAGTAATCTAACCTAAACTAACCAACCCTCTCCTCCTGGCATTTTCCACTGCCACCGCAGGAATTGCAAAGCCTGGGCCCACATCTCCCTCTTCATGTCCATTCAAGGCCCCAATGCAGCCTTCCACATCCATCAAAGTTTCACTTGCACGTCCGCAAATGCCATTTATTGTATCTGTTGCTCCCGATGTGGTGTCCTTTATATTGGGGGACAGGACGCCTTCTCGCAGAGCGTTTTAGGGAACATCTATACGACACAAGCACCAATCAACCCCACCACTCTGTGGCCCAACACTTCAACTCTCCCTCCCACTCTCTCGAGGACATGCAGGAACTGGGCCTCCTCCACCGCCACTCCCTCGTCACCCAACACCTGGAGGAAGAACGCCTCATCTTCCACCTCGGAACATTTCAACCCCAGGGCATCATGTGGACTTTACCAGTTTCCTCATTTCTCCTCCCCCACCTTACCCCAGTTCCAACCTTGCTGCTCAGCACCAGGCTCATGAATGGTCCTACCTGTCAATCTTCCTACAGTTCCACCCTCCTCTCTCCCCATATCACTTTCTTCCCCACCCCTATCCTCCCAATGTATTCTTTGCTACTTTCTCCCCAGTCCCATCCCCTTCCCATTTATCTCTCAACCCTGGAGACTCCCTACCTTCTGTCCTGATGAAAGGCGGTTTTCCTGCTCCTCGGATGCTGCCTGACTGGCTGTGCTTTTCCAGCACCACTATAATCTAGACTCTAATTCCCAACATCTGCAGTCTTCACGTTTGCATCAAGGAGATGAAGCAACACTTCCAATGTCTGAAACGATCAGAGTGAACTCTCCAATATAAACTGTAACACTAAGTCATATACTCGATTTCCGTTGTGTATGGCTATTCATTCTTCCTGAAAAATTCACAGATTCACAGGTCCCAACATTGTATTCCTTCATCCAAATTGCCCATTGAGTATCCATTTAGCGATTCTCTACCTCCTCTAGATAATTTCTGTTCTCACCTACCTTAACAAGCATCATTAGAATACATTTCTTCCATTTGTCTCAACAATTGTTATAAATTGCAAATAGTTGAGCAACCAACACTGGTCAGTCTCCCAGTACCGTGGTATTTTCCGTTAAACCGGTAAAGATGAATTTATCCGAGTGAGTGGTATCTTCAAACGTGGCTGACACTTTTTCTTTGCCAGCACTGTGTGCTGGGTGCTCCTAACGATACTATTAGGGACAGATACGTTTGTGATAGGTAGTTTTCTGAGAATATTTCCCTCTTGTTGGTTCAACCATCACTCCCCACAGTCTGGCAGCTGTGTAACTAAGGCTTTGCTCTGTTCAATCAGTGGTGGGACTGTGGAGACTCTCTTGGTGATGGGCATTGACGTACCACACACATTACGCCCTTGTCACCCTCAGTGCTTCCTCCGATTTGTTTCCAACATTGAGGAAAACTGATTTGTCACCGAGGGCTGATATGGAGGGCAGTAGATGTCCATCAACAGGCGAATTCTTCCACCAAATGAAATTGCTATAATGAGACTTCTCGTGTTCTGGAAACAAATTTTGGGAATTCCAGGGTAACTTCATTCCTGACTGCATAACACGGTACCACCACCACTGGTGGATCTGTCCTGCCAGAAGGACAAAATGTAACCAGGTATGGTGATGGAACTTCATTAAACATTAGAGAGCCGGTCTGACTCTGTGAGCATGACAATGTCAGAATCTTTCCTGACCAGTCAAAATGAGAAAAGACATAACAATGGAGCAGGGCACAGTTGTTTAACAAACTGAGTGAAAGGCATTATATCCGAATGTGTGTTTTTAAGAAAGGTTGAGGAATTTCCTGCATAAATTAAGGTACATGGATGTGGTTTAATGGCATTAGAGAGACCTGGCTACAGCGAGACTGATACTTGGAACTGAATATCCAGAATATTTAATATTTAGAAATAGTAAGCAAGAATGAAAAGGGGTTGATGTAGATCTATGAATAAGGGTTTGATACTTGCATGCTTTTAAAAGTAAATTATCAAGGTATCAGCTTAATCTTACTGTTTTTGTGTGCAATATGTCAGTTGAGTTGAGTTTGGGGAGAGCTTCCCAAAATGAAGCTGAGTGGATCTCAACAAACTTAATGGGCAGAAGCGGTTTCGTGACATTAATCTTTCGGACTCTATCATGTTCTGTACCCGATATTCCCCAAAATATTCTAACACAGACACTGCCTGAAACATTCTGTACCCATTCCCCGGCACTTTCTATATCCGAAATTCTCCAGAATGTTATATAACCCACATACCTTGGAATATTCTATAACGGACATTCTCTTAAACAGTTTATAACCAAAATTCTGCAGAATCTTCTATAACCGACATTCCACAGAACATAGAGTAACCAACATTCTCAAGAACATTCTATACCCGACATTCTCTGGAACATTCTGTACCCAACATTCCCTGGAACATCTTATAACTGCATTCTCCACAGCATTTTATACACCCCATTCTCCAGATCATTGTATACCCGATATTCCTCAGAACATTTTACACCCGACTTTCCCTGGAACATTCTGTAACTGATATTCTCTGGAATATCCGATACCCAATATTCCCCAGAACATTCTGGAACTGACATCCTCCAGAGTATTCCATAACAGACATTATTTGTGAACGACCGAACGTCAGTTAATTAAAGAAACACAAGATCCCGAGAGAAGAGCACCCATTCCAGGGAGAAGGAGACACCGTTTTCTAAGTCCCGTCAGGTAGTTAAAAGGATAAATAAGTTTTCCTTGTGGTTATATTTCTTCACGACAGAGGATCCAATACAATCTGGAGTAAAGGATAGAAATTTCCAAATTCCCGTTTGTCTTGAAAGAAATGGAGAAGAATCCTTCAGGACGACAAGGCTTTCACTGTCCGCATTACGATTTCTAAAGAAGTGACCCGTGTCTGCTCTTCAGTAATTGCATGTACGGGAATGTTCTAAAAAGCAGTTGTGCTTTTGGATGTGTATCTGTGTGTTTGGAGAGGGAGAATTTCTTGTGTTTTACATCACATTTTTATAAGTAATTCACATCTTCCCATTTGTTACTGCAATTACATCATCTCTGTCCTCAATAAAACTGATAGCTCTGCTTCCAGGCGGATGTATAATGTGTTGTTTTCCTTCCTCACAGTGAACGTACTAACGATCTACGTCCTGCTTTATAAAGATTGTGGTTTGTCTCCATGTGTGAGTCGTTACTTGGGAGCCATGGCAGTGGCGGACCTACTGGTCATTATCATCGACCTGATAATGAGACACATTCCATTTATTTATCAGGAACAGTTTTATTTACTGAGGTCCATCCCCGTGTGTAATATCCACGCTGTGCTGCTTTATGCAGTCACTGACTGTTCTGTCTGGTTCACCGTCACTTTCACCTTCGATCGATTTGTGGCCATTTGTTGCCGGAAGCTTAAAAGCAAATATTGCAGTGAGAAAACGGCGGCTGTGACTCTAGTAACAGTGACTGTGTTGAGTTTTTTAAAGAACATTTTCTGGTATTTTATGCTTTCAGCTCAGTATCGGCGTGGGAATTTCCCCTGGTTTTGTGAGGCAACAGACGATGTTCAGAACTCTCTTGTGTGGGTCACAATCGAGTTCCTCCACCACTTCCTAACCCCGGTTCTTCCATGTCTCCTGATTCTGCTGCTCAATGCTATCACCATCAGACACATTTTAGTAACCAATAGAGCCCGCAGGAGACTCAGGGCTCACACCAATGTGGACGCTCAGTGTGACAGAGAAATGCAAAATCGAAAAAAATCTATTATTTTACTGGTTGTGATCTCGGCCAATTTTATCCTATTATGGTCAACATTAATGGCGTTTGTTGTGTGGAAACGGTTGAGTTATTTGGGGTATAGGACTGTATATCTGCCTTGGTTTGTGCTTCGATTGGGCTTCACGCTGCAGCTCCTCAGCTGCTGCACAAACACAGTGATTTATGCCGTGACACAGACTAAGTTTAGACAGCAGCTGACGGACGTGCTGAAATATCCCTTTATCCGAATTCATCAATCAATCAAAATCACTCATTAATCAATCCATCTATGATTTTCTTATTTCAGTTTAATGTTTCAGTAACGAAGCAGTCTGTCGCTATGGTAACAGATTGGGGGTAGTACTGGTTTATCCAAATTTATCCCACAGGAGATAACGGAGACACATTTAAATGTTTCTGTCAACTCAGGGACCAATGAGAAAATGTATCATCCCACTTACTGTTTCTATCACATCAATTTGTAATTAATAAAGATGTTAATTGAAAGGAGCAATGCAGCAGAGTCAACTAAATTGTCGTTTGTCGTTGTGGTGAAAAGCTGAGCTGGAGAAAGACAAACACAGCCTCAACTCCTGATCCTCAAGAAACAGCCTGAGCTCAGGAGTTGGTTTAAAGTCACTGTGTACTTGCTTTCACCTCTGGTGTTACATACTCTCCCCATTCTACTACACTCACTCTCCATCTTGCTCTCTCTCTCTCTCTCTCTCTCTGTCTCTCTACTTCTAAATCTCCCTCACTCTTACTTGCCTAACACTTCAGTTTCCTTCCATGGTAACAGGTTTGCAAGCCGTTACTAGAAGAACAGAGTTGGCATGGTTCACATTTCGTTGCGAGGGGATCAGAGTGGGGATGAGTTCATACATCATTACTAGGGGAACAGAGCTGGTATAAGGTAGTTGCAAGGTCAATAAAGTTGGGATAACTCACAGGCCATTGTTGGGAGAACAAAATAGGGAAGCATCGGTACAACATTGCTGGTGACATGGAATTGGAGCAGGGTAACAGGCTGTTGCTGGGAGAACAGAATGGGAATTTGTTCACAGGCCCTTGCTGGGAGAACATTCAGGAGATGGGTTCACAATCAGTTCCAAGGAGAATGGAGTGGAGATGAGTTTCCAGGTTGTTACGGGAGCACATACTGGAGATTGAATCACAGGCTAATGCTTGGAGAAACAAATGGGGATGCGTTCACAAGCAGTTGCTTAGGGAACAGACTGGGGATGGGTTCACTGTCCATTTCGAGGAGAACAGTGTGGGTTTTGATGTGCAGTATGTTGCGAGGGAAATGCCATGAGGATGGGTTAAATGGGCCATTCAGAGCTGAGTGGAATGGGAATGTGTTCAGAGGCAGTTGCTCAGGGAACAGAATGGGAATGGGTTGATGGGCTGTTTCTTAGGGAACAACTAGGGGATGGGTTCACAGGCTGTTGCTAGGAGAACAGATTTGGGACAGGTTCACAGGCCATTGCAACAGACGAGTGTGGTAATGAATTTGCAGGCTTTTGCCAACGAAATAGGGTAAGGATTGGGTCACAGGCCATTGCTCGGGCAACAGCGTGGGAATGCGTTCACAGGCAGTTGCTAGGCGAACACATTCGGGTTGGGTTTAGAGGCCAGTGTAATGAGATCAGAGTTGGAAAGGATTCACATTCCATTGCTATGGGAACAGTGTGAGGTTTGGTTCACAGACAGTTGCTAGAGGAACAAAGTAGGAATGGGTTCACAGGCCGATTCCAAGGAAACAGAGTCGGATTGAGGTTACAGCAAGGAGAGTAGAATGGAGATGAGTTCACAGGGTATACCTATGAGAATGGGAATCAGAGTGGGAATGGATTCTCAGATTGTTGGTAGAGGAACAGAGGTCACAGGCAGTTGCTCAGGGACAGAGTTGTTATGGGGTCAAAGACCATTGCTCTGGTAACAAAGTTGAGATAGATCAACGGGTCGTTGCTGGTATAAAATGTTGGGGATCGGTTCACAGCCCATTGTTAGGAGAACAGACTTGGAATTTATTCCTATGCTGTTACTGGGAGAACATTCTGGGAATGTGTTCACAGTGCATTGCAAGGAGAACAGATTGGCGATAGGATGACCAGTCGTTGCTAGTAGAATGGTGTGGGGATGCATTCATGTACCGTTGATAAGGGAACAGAATGGGAATTGGTTTACAGGCCGTTGCTAGGGAAACAGAGTTGGGATGGGCTTACAGGCTGTTGCTAAGGGAACAGTGTTCACTTTATTTTCCACAGGCCGTTGCTTGGAGAATATTCTGTGGATGGTTTCACAGCCTGTTGCAAGGAGAACGTAGTGGGAATGGATTTGCAGGCAATTGCTAGGGGAACAGAGTGGGAATGGGGCCCAGGTCATTCCTAGGCGAACAGAGTGGGAATGGATTCATAGGGCGTTGCTAGGGAAGCAGACGGGGATAATGTCACCGGTCATTTCTTGGGGAAAGGGTGGGGACGGGTTCACATGCCATTTCGAGGAGAATAGTTGAGGATTGCATTCAGAGGCTTTTGCTCGATAGAGAGGCAATAGAGCCACAGACGTTTCCTGTCGGAAAAGAGCCAGGATGGGTTCACAGTCTGTTGCAAGGCGAACAGAATGGAACTTTTTCAGAGGCTTTTGTTGGGAGAACAGACTTGACGTTTGTAAACAGGCCGTTGGGATCGGTTCACTCTATGTTGGAAGGACGAAAGAGTGATAATGATTTCACAGTTTGTTGCTAGGAGAACAGAGAGAGGATGTCTTCACAGGCCATTGCGAATGGAATAGAGAGGGAATGTGGTCACAGGCCGTTTCTAGGAAAACAGAGTGGGAATGTGTTCAGGGTAGCAATGTTCAGGGTACCCCGTTGCTGGGGTAGCAATGTGGTGATGGGTTGATAGGTGGTTGCTCGGAGAACAGAGTGTGCATGACTTTGTAGGCCGTTGCGAGGTGAATGAAGTCAGGTGTGGCTTTGTCAGTCAAGTACAGTATAACGGTGGCCAAAAGAACTTTTGACGAAGATGTATCTACCGAAGTGGTATGGGCTGAAGTCAGAAACACGAGAGGAGAGTTCATACTGTTGGGAGTTTTGTTATAGTCCTTCACAAAGTTCCAGGGATGTGGAAGTGAGGATTTACAAAAGGATTCTGGGTGGGTGTGAAAGGAACAGGTTGGTCATCATGGAGAATTTAACTTCCCCAACTTTGACTGAAAATGCTACAACTCTAGCACGTCAGATGGATCGGTTTTTGTCCAATGTGTGCAGGAGTGTTTCCTGAAATAGTATGTCGAAGGTCCAACAAGAGGGTCTGGTACTTTGTAATGTACCACGCCATGTGTTTGACTTAGTGGTAGGACAGCACCTTGGCGAAAATGATCCTAATTTGGTTATGTTTAGTTTAGCGATGTAAAGGGACAGGACATGCCACAGGATAAGAGTTATAGATCGGGAAGGGCAAATATAATGCGATTAGGCAAGACTTAGGAGGCATAGAATGGGGTTGCAAATGCAGGGGATGGGGACAATCGAAGTGTAGAACTAGTTTAAGGAACAGATATTGCGTGCCCTTTGTCGTTATGCCCCTGTCAGGCAGGCAGGAAGTGATAAAGTAAGGGAACCATGGTTTATTAAAGAAATTGTACCTCTTCTTCAGTGAAAGAGGGAGGCTTATGTGACGTTGAGATGAGGGGTCCAGATGAGGCAACGGAGAGTTACAGAATAGATGCGAAGTATTTAAAGAGAGAGTTGAGAAAAGCAGGGAGGGGACATGAGCAGTCTTTAGCAGCTGGAATAAAAGAGAACCCTGAAGCTTATGTGATGAATAAAAGGATGGCTAGGTTATGAATAGAGTCAGTCAAAGATATAAATGGGAGTTCATGTGTGGACCCTGTGGAGATCGTAGAGGTGCTAAACGGATATTTTTCATCTGCATTCACTCAGGCAAAGGAGAATATTGTAGAGAAGAAGACTGAGATGCAGACTATTACATGAGAAAGGATTGAGGTTAGTAAGGAGGAGCTGTTGTCAATTCATCCCTTGGGCTGGATGAGATTTATCCACAGATTCTCTGGGAAGCTTGGCAGGAGATGGCGGAACCGTTGACCTTGATCATTTAGTCGTCATTGTCTACAGGTATACTATCAGAGGACTGGATGATTGCAAATGTTGTGCCGTTGTTCAAGAAGCACAGCAGAGATGACCCAGGTAATTATAGACCTGCGAGCCTTACGTCTTCTGTTGGAAAAAATTGGGAAAGAATTGTAAGGAATAGAATTTATTATCATCTTGCAAGCAACAATATGATTGGAGATAGTAAACATGGCTTCGTCAAGGGCAGGTCGTGTCCGACAAACCTCATTGAGTTTTTTGAGAAGATGACCAAGCACGTGGATGAGGGTAGGCAGTTGACGTGGTGTATATAGACTTCAGCAAAGCCTTTGGATAAGGTTCCACATGGTTGGCTTTTGTAAAAAGTGCAGAAGCAAGGGATTGAGGGCGATTTAGCAATTTTAATTATAAACTGGCTTTCTGTAAGAAGCAGCGAGTGGACGTTGATGAAAAATATTCAGGCTGGAGTCTGGTTACTAGTGGTGTGCCACAAGGATCTGTTTTGGGGCCACTGCTGTTTGTCATTTTATAACTGAGTTGGATGTAGGCATAGTTGGAAGGGTTAGTAAGTTTGCTGATGACACTAAAGTCGGTGGAGTGGTGGACAGTGTGGAAGAATCTCGCAGGTTGCAGGGGAGACTTGGAGAAACTGCAGAATTGTGCTCAGATATGGGCAAATGGAGTTCAATGCAGATAAATGTGAGGTGACTTGCTTTTGGAAGAATAACAGGAAGGCAGAAAACTGGGTCAATGGAAAAATTCTTGGTAGTGTGGGTGTACAAAGGGATCTTGGTGTCCATGTGCGAGTTTACACCCAGGTTGGTAATACTGTTTGGAAGGCATACAGTGTGCTAAATTTTCTTTATAGAGGGGATGAGTTCTACAGCCGTGATGACATGCTGCAAATGTACAAAATGCTAATGTGGCTTCACTTGCGATATTGTGTACAGGTCTGCTCACCCCATTACAGGAAGGGTATGGAAACAATGGAAAAGATGCAGAGAAGATTTACCAGGATATTGCCTGGTCTGGATGGAAGGTCTTATTTGGAAAGGCTGATGGACTTGGGTCTGTTCTCATGGGAGGGAAAGGGGCTAAGAGGGGATTTAATACAGACATGCAGGATGGCCAGAGGATTAGTGTGGACAGTGAGAGTCTCTTTCCTAGGACGATGACGTCGGCTTGTAAGAGTGGGTCATAGTTGCAAATGGGAGGAGGGGTAACAGGTTTAAGGCAGAAGTCAGAGGCAGGTTTTTTTACTCAGAGAGTGGTGAGGGCATGGAATGTCCTGCCTGCCAACGTAGTGAACTCAGCCACACTAGGGGCATTTAAACGGTCCTTGGATTAGCATATGGATAATGGTGGGATAGTGTAGAGGGATAGGCTTAGATTAGTTAAAAGTTGGTGCAACATCAAGGGTCGAAGCGCCTGTTCTGCACTGTATTGTTCTATATTCCAGGATGGATTCAGAGAGCGTTGCCAGATAAACAGAGAAGGGGTACAGGTCATAGTTTGTGGAATAGTGTTAGGATTGGTTTACAGGTCACCGCTAGAAGAGCAGACTGGAAATGGATTCATAGGCCGTTAGTATGTGAAAAGTGTGGGGATGGTGTCAAAGGCTGTTACATCGAGAACAAATTTGAGATAGGTTAACAGGCTGTTTTATCCAGCACAGAGTGGAGATGGGTTCACTGGCCGTTGCAGGGGGAAGAGAGCCTGGATGGTGTCAAAGGCAGTTGCTAGGAGAACAGAAATCTGATGAGTTCACAGACTATTGCTAGTGTACTGAAGGTGAAATAGATCGACAGGCTTTGCTGGGAAAACAGGATGGGGGTGGGTTCACAGACCATTACTTGCACAATAGAATGTGAATTTATTCACAGGCCGTTCCTGGGAGATCATTCTGCGGATGAGTTCAGAGTCTGCTGTAAGGAGAACAGCACAGGCATGGATTCACACTCTGTTGCAAGTAGAACAGAGTGGGAATGGGTTCACTGGCCATTGTTAGGGCATTAGAGTCTAGATGTGCTCACAGGCATCCTTCAGAAAGCGGACTAGCGACGAATCAAACTCTTTTCCTGTGGGAACGTCGTGGGAATAGGTTCACAGTTTCTTGATAGTACAACACAGTGGTAAGTAGCTAACAGGCCCTTGATGGAAGAATTGACTTTACACAGGGGTTGATAGGGCATTGCTTGGAGAACAGAGTGGTGATAACTTCACTGGCCGTTGCAAGGGAAACAGTTGAGATGGGACAACAGGCTGGGAGAAGAGAGTGGCAACAAGTTCACAAGTAATTGCAAGGAGAAGAGAGTGGCGACAGGTTCACAGACAGTTGCGAGGAGAACAGCGTGGGGATGGCTGGTGCTCGGAGCCAGAGCGTGGATGGGGTCACTGGCAGTTGCTAGAGGTATTCGGTGTGGATTGAGTCACAGCCCATTGCCAGGAGAATAGAATGAGACTGGGTTCACAGGTCTTTTCGAGGAGAACAAAGTAGTGATAGGTTCACAGGAGAACAGAATTAAGATAAGTTTACACTTTGTTGCAAGGAGAGAAGAGTGAGGATGGGTTCACAGTATGTTCCCAAGGACAACAGAGTGAGGATATGTTCAAAGGCCATTTGTAGAGGAACATGGCTAGGAAGGGTTCACAGGCCGTTGCTGGGGGAACAGAGTTGATCATACTGTTCTCCCAGGGTCAGTGCTATAAGAGACATTGGTTTCAGTCTGCTCTGCCCTGGATCAGTGAGACACACACTGTGGGGTCAGTCTGTTTGCAGAGATAGCGAGGTCAGTCAGCTCCCCTGGGACCAGTGATGCACACACTGTAGGTTCAGTCATGTCTTCCTGAGGTCAGTGACACAGACACAGTGTGGTCAGTCTGCTCGCCTCGGGGTCAGTGATACAGACACATTGGACTCAATCTGCTCTCCATGTTATTAGTGATACGGACACAGTGGGGGAGTATATTCTGTCCGGGGTGAGTGATAAAAGACACATTGAGGTCTCTTGTTTCTCACCAGGGTTAATAGTAAAAACAGAGTAGGGTCATTCTCCTCTATCCAGGGTTCGTTGAGAAGACACAGTTGGGTTCAGTTTACTCTCCACACGTTCAGTGAAGCACACACAGTGTGCTCAGTCAGGTCTCCACACGGTCAATGATACTCACACAGTGGAGTCAGTCTCCTCTCCCCATCGTCAGTGATACAGACATAGGTGTGTCAGTCGTTTCTCCATGGTGACAGTGATACAGACACAGCTTCATTAAGTCTGCTTTCTTGGCATCAGTGCTACAAATACGCTTCCAATCGTCATTGACACACACACAGAAAGGTCTGTCTCCTCTCCCCGGAGTCAGTCATACACCAACAGTGGGTTCAGTCTGCTCTCACTGGAGTCAGTAATACATCGACAGTGGGGTGAGACTTTTTTTGTCGTCAGTGATACATACACAGTGGGGTCAGTCTGCTCTCTCTGGGGGCAGTGATAAGTAACTTGTGGGGTCAGCGATATAGACACAGTGGGGTCTGTGTGTAAACCACGGTGTAAATCAGACAGAGCCACTGAGTTCAGCCTGCTTTTCCTGGTTCAGTAATGAACACACAATGGATCAGACTGCTCTCACCTGGTCAGTGAACAGTTACACAGATGTCAGTCAGCACTCCATTGTGTCAGTAATGCAGACATAGGGATGTCGATCTCCTTTCTCATGGGCACTGACACTGATACAGGGTGGTCAGTCTGTTCTGTCAGAGTTCGTGTTATTGACACAGTGGTGTCTTTTCTTCCCGTTCTCAGTGTTGCAGACATAGTGGAGTCTGTTTTCTCTCTCAGGGGCCAATGTTAAACACACATTGGCGTCAGTCTGTTCTACTTATTGTCAGTGATAGACCCGCAGTGCGGGCAGTCTCCTCTCCCCGGAGTCAATAATGCAGATGCAGCGGGTGTAATCTGCTGTCCCGGTGTCAGTGACACAGGCGCAATGAGGTCATTATGCTCCCAAGACGGTCAGTAATTCTCACAAAATGTTGTCAGTTTTGCTGTCCCCAGGGTCAGTAACACAGACTCAGTAGGTAATTGTGCTACACACAGTACCAGTAATACACACAGTGGCATCAGTCTGCTTTATCCCGTGTCAGTACTGCATAAAAAGTGGGGTAAGTCTACTTTCCAAGGGTCAGTGATACCTATATAGTGTGGCGTGTCTGCTCTCCCCAGTGTCAGTGATGTACACAGTGGAGTCAGTGTCATCTCCCCAGGGTCAGTCATGTACACACTGTGGCGTCAGTTCGGTCTCCCTGGGGTCAATGCTTCAGCCACAGTTGGGTCTGTCTGCTCTCCCCAGGCTCATTGATATAGATACGCTAGTGTCAGTCTGCTCTCCCCAGGCACAGACACAGCGGGGTCAGTCTGCTGTCCCCAGGGTCAGTGATACAGACACTGTAAGGTCAATCTGGTCTCTCCAGGGTCAGTGATGCACACACTGTGGTGTTATTCTGATTTGAAAAATGTGTTGCTGGAAAAGCGCAGCAAGTCAGGCAGCATCAAAGGAGCAGGCGAATCGACTTTTCGGGCATTAGCTCTTCTTCAGGAATGAGGAGGGTGTGCCAAGCAGGCTAAGATAAAAGGTGGGACTTGGGTGGGGGGGGGGGTTGGTAGGGTGGTGGGAATGCGATAGGTGGAAGGAGGTTAAGGTGAGGGTGATCGGCTGGAGAGGGGGTGGGGGCGGAGTGGTCGGGAAGAAGATTACAGGTCAAGAAGGTGATGCTGAGTCCGAGGGTTGGGACTGAGATAAGGTGGGGGAGAGGAAATGAGAAAGCTGGAGAAATCTGCATTCATCCCTTGCAGTTGGAGGGTTCCTAGGCGGAAGATGAGGTGCTCGTCCTCCAGGCGTCGTGTTGCCATGGTCTGGCGATGGAGGAGGCCAAGTACCTGCATGCCCTTGGCGGAGTGGGAGGGGGAGTTAAAGTGTTCAGCCACGGGGCGTTTCGGTTGGTTTGTGTGGTTGTCCCAGAGGTGTTCTCTGAAACATTCCATAAGTAGGCGGCCTTACTCCCCAATGTAGAGGTGGCCACATCGGGTGCAGCAGATGCAGGAAATGATGTGTGTGGAGGTGCAGGTGAATTTGTGACGGATATGGAAGGATCCCTTGCGGCCTTGGAGGGAAGTGAGGGGGGGAGGTGTGGGCGGAAGTTTTGTCTTGGTAGTGGGGTCTGTTTGGAGGTGGCGGAAATGACAAAGGATTATATGATGTATCTGAAGGTTGGTGGGGATGTAGGTGAGGACCAGTGGGGTTCTGGCCTGGTGGCGATTGGAGGGGCCGGGTTCAAAGGCAGAGGAGCGGGATGTGGAGGAGATGCAGTGGGGAGCATCGTCAACCACATCTGAGGGGAAATTGTGGTCTTTGAAGAAGGAGGCCATCTGGGTTGTTCGGTATTGGGATTGGTCCTCGTGGGAGCAGATGCGGCAGAGGTGAAGGAATTGGGAATATGGGATGGCGTTTTTACAGGGGGCAGGGTGGGAGGAGGTGTAATCTCTGTGGGAGTCAGTCGGTTTATAGTAAATGACCGTGTTGAGTCGGTCGTGCGAGATAGAAATGGAGAGGTCTAGGAAGGGGAGGGAGGAGTCTGAGACGGTCCAGGTAAATTTGAGGCCGGGGTGGAAGGTGTTAGTAAAGTGGATGAACTGTTCAACCTCCTTGTGGGAGCACGAGGTAGCGCCGATACAGTCATTGATGTAGCGGAGGAAAAGGTGGGCGGTGTTGCCAGTGTAGCTGCGGAAGATGGACTTTTCCACATATCCAATGAAGAGGCAGGCATAGCTGGGGCCCATGCGGATGCCCATGGCTACTCTTTTGGTTTGGAGGAAGGGTGAGGATTGGAAAGAGAAGTTGTTCAGAGTGAGGACCAGTTCAGTCAGTCGAAGGAGGGTGTCAGTGGATGGGTACTGGTTGGTTCGGTGGGAAAGGAAGAAGTGGAGGGCTTTGAGGCCTTCATGATAGGGGATGGAGGTGTATAGGGACTGGATGTCCATAGTGAAGATAAGGCATTGGGGGCCGGGGAAGCGAAAATCATGGAGGAGGTGGAGGGCGTGGGTGGTGTCCTGAATGTAAGTGGGGAGTTCTTGGACTAAGGGGGACAGGACCATGTTGAGGTATGCAGAGATGAGTTCGGTGGGGCAGGAGCAGGCTGAGACAATTGGTCAGCCGGGGCAGTCAGACTTGTGGATTTTGGGCGGGAGGTAGAAACGGCAGATGCGGGTTTGTAGGACTATGAGTTGGAGGCGGTGGATGGGAGATCCCCTGAGGTGATGAAGTTATGGATGGTCTGGGAGATGATGGTTTGATGGTGGGAGGTGGGGTTATGGTCAAGGGAGCAGTAGGGAGAGGTGTCCCCGAGCTGGTGTTTAGCCTCAGAAATGTAGAGATCGGTTTGCCAAACTACCACCGCACCTCCCTTGTCAACCCTCAGACTCAGCACCACCTTCTTGACCTGCAATCTTCTTCCCGACCTCTCCGCCCCCACACCCTCTCTGGCCTATCACCCTCACCTTAAACTCCTTCCACCTATCGCATTTCTAACGCCCCTCCTCGAAGTCCCTCCTCCCTACCTTTTATCTTAGCCTACTTGGCACACCCTCCTCAGTCCTGAAGAAGGGCTTATGCCCTAAACGTCGATTCTCCTGCTCCTTTGATGCTACCTGACCTTCTGCACTTTTCCAGCAAAACATTTTTCAGCTCTGATCTCCAGCAGCTGCAGTCCTCACTTTCTCCTAGGTTATTCTGATCTCCCTGGGTTCAGTGATATAGAAACAGTGGGGTCAGTCTGCTCTTAACCATGGTGAGAGGCAGATATTTTGGTCAGGTTGTATGATTTCCGGGTGCTGGTGTTGAACTGGAGTGAACAAAGTGCTGCAGAGTGATATCAACGTGTTTCATCCCACCATCAAACTCATCATGGACTGTTCTTTATTATTTGTCTCATTCTTCGACACATGAATCTCCATCAACGTGGGGACCACAGCACCTCACTCTACTGCAAACCCAGGGATAACCTCACGATGCTACACTTGTCTAGATTCTACCCTAAACATATTAAAACAGCCATCCCCTATGGACAAGCCCTACACATACGCATGGTCTGTTCAAATGAGGAGAAATGTGATGAATATTTGGACATGCTCAAGGTTACCCTCTTACAAGCGAGGTTCGATGCTCAACTGATCAACCACCAGTTCTGACGTACCACAGCAAGAAACTGTAATGACCTAATTAGGAGGCAGACACAAGCTTCAACCAGTAGCGTACCTTGTGTTGCCCAGTACTTACCGGAAGCTGAAAAATCTATGTCATGTCCTTCTTAGCCTGCAACACATTATTGATGAGGATGAGCACCTCGCCAATACCTTCCCCACTCCTTCACTTCTTGCCTTTAAACAACCACCAAACCTCAAACAGATCATTGTTCACAGCAAACTGCTTGGTCTTCAGGACAACACCATATCACCCTGTCACAGCAGACTCTGCAAAACATATACCACCATTACATGTGTGGACACTGCCATGTACACGGCAGGTACTCATTGGACTCAGCAACATTTTCTACATCATGCGCGGCAGGCATGTATACCCTCAGGCATGTACATTTATAAAAACGAGCAGAGTCTGCGACAATGGCTGAGTGGACACTCACAGACTTATACACCATTACACTCACACACATGCACACATTCTCCCACAGACTCTCACATCCCCTCACACGCACCAATCTGAATACACACATTCGGTCTCCCCTGCACACACAGTCAGACAAACATGTGCATGTTTGTGGGGTGAATTTGTACTTGCAGAATTGCATTTTATTTTGTCCAAAAACTGCATAAAATTGTAAAATTCTGTAAAATTCTGTAAATCGCATTTTAGAAATCGCATCAGTCTGACCTAACATCAGGACACTAACAAACCTAAACTTCAAACGACAACCTACATTATCTGAGCTCAAATATATTGCCAAAGCTATCTTGAAAATGTGTTAAAAACGGTCTGGGGTTACATATGAAGGAACCGAATCTAAAATGACCATTCTTAGAGATGAAAGACTCTAGCTAAATTTGTTCAACATTACATTCCATGACTGCAAATCCATTTCTATAAATTCTGTGTCACATGATTCTCTCCACAACCAACCCTTAAAGAAGTCGCGCTTCGAAAGCTAATGCCTCCAAATAGACCTGTTGATTATAACCTCTTGTTGTGTAGTTTTTCACTTGGTCAGGATTGTACTATGTTTTGAAGCAAGGAAAGAGTGTAGGGGGCGAGGATGTTACAGGAAAAGAACAGTTATAAAAGTTATGATGATTAAAGGCACTGATCTACGAGAAATATTGCAGAAACAGTGTAAGAGAGGAAGCACAGAACAAGAAGATCCCACTCTTCAATATCACCTTCTTGGGAGAAGCCTGCTTTCACTTCTGTAGTACTGATCCTCACTAAAACAGCGCAGACCTGGATTGGTAGCTGTGAACTTCCTATGCTGTCTTCGGATGGGTCAGTACAACAGAAGTGAAAGTTGGGCTCTTATGAGGGGCTAATGATTGAGTCTGGGATCTTTCTGTGCTGTGGTCCCCCTTCAGCTCTTGTATCGATGTCATGTCTTGTGAGTTCATGTTTCGAGACCCCTAATTACTCTCTGCTGTTCTCACACGAATGATCTTACCTCGCTGCAGGATTTATTGATGGCTACAGAGCTTCCTGCGGCTTGTCTCTCTCCCTGATCATCATCTTCAATGAGGTAACCTACGAGAGAGAGTTGGGAATTCGGTTGAGTCAGGAACTTCCTGAGTGCCTACAGAGGACAGAAAAAAAAGACAGATTCTGAAATTAGGCTGATGCAGTGTGGATAACTTATACAAAATCCCTGAATCCTATAGTGAGCTGAAACCACAGGCTCCAACCCTGACCTGTGCTCTCTCTGGAGTGGGGAATTCTGTTAGTTCAGGATCTGAAGTAACTGTAAAAACGAGAGGCGCTGACAGTGTTTAGCCATTAGTCTTATGCAGTGAGGGATACCATATGAGAAAGATATTGGGTGACACCATCAGAACGTGGGATGATTTTAGAATCATACAGTTGTGTACAAAGAAGCGATTTTGTTTCATGGTGCACTGATATCAGTAGTCAGGGATGAAAAGCTTACACGCAGGCGAAGTGAAGGCCTAGCGATTTTATAGTGAGACTATTTACACAAACACTCATGTTCTGGGGGCCAAGGTCAAATCTCATCGTTGCAAATGGTGAAATTTAAATTAAATGATGTTTAATAATATTTAATTTACAATCACTGATATAAATCACTGCTAATGTTACACAACATCCATTCGACTCACACAGCTGCTTTGGGGAAGGAACTCTGCTATACTCAACTGAATATGACAGAATATGATTCCATACAAACAACAAAACTGCCCTATGAAATGGCCTTGCAAGCCATTTAGTTCAAGGGGTGGGCAGGCAATACTGACCAGCCAGAAACACTTACATCCTATAAGCGAAGAATAAAAAACAACTGGAACCATGCTGGGAAAAGTGCCTGGCCAATTATATCAGTAGGTTTATGGAAAAGGCTTTAAACCGACAGAGAGGTTGTAGAGACAGGGCGAAGGTTAAAGGAGGTTTCTAAATTCATAGAGGAAAGGTGAAGTATTGGAACAGCATGGGCATATGACTGCAGACAGGCAGAAAGGAAACAGGAAAGGACAAAGTTTAACGAAAACTGTACGTCAGAGAATAGGATTGTGACAGGAAATAGTGAGAAAAAGTAAATTATAACGTTTTGCTTTTAATGCACAAAGTATCTGCAATAAGACAGATAGACGTATCACATGATTTACTCACCAGAGAGAAATAGTTACACGTTGAACAAAAGGAGGAAGATAAAATTCAACGGTACACAACCTTACGGGGACTCAGGCAGAATGGCAAAGCAGGATGGGTAACCCCGACAATAATGGTTAACAGGAATTTCAGAGATAGCATTTGGCCTCAGATTGTGAAGTAGAACAGTTATTAATGCAAATTCGTGGTCATAAAAGTGTCAAAACAGAAGTGAGAGAACAGCTTTTTAGGCAGCCTAACAGAATTCCATTGTTCATCTCTGTATTAAACAGGAATTCATTGGAATTTGTAACAAAGGCGGTATGATAATTTTGGGAGACTTCAATCCTCATATAATCTGGGGCAATCACACTGGCAACAGTTTTTTTTTATCGAAGAGGAGGTCAGAGAATGTTTTTGTCAGTGTTTCTTTGAAAAACACATTGTGCGACTGGTTAGGGTTGTAATTATATCAGATGATGAAGTTGATCATGAAGTTGGGTGATGAAGTTGAGTGAATAAGTAATGTCACATCGACAAATCCTCCGGGTAATTGTGATAAAGTGGATTTTGAAAGCATTATGACGTTTTAAAGTGACAACACAAATGACAAACAATAATCAGAAACGGAAACAAAGCCAATTACATCGGTTTGAGAGTGAACTACCCAGACAAACAGGGGAAACAGACTGAATTGTTTAACTGTAAATCAACGGTAGGAAACATTTGAAGGAACTGCGCAAAATATTCAACAAAATGATGCTCCATTGAAAGAGGTATAACAACTGCAAGAAACTTCCAACTGTCCCTCACACAGGGTGTACAATATCAGAATCAATTATGACAGGCGGAAAAGACCACCAAGGAACTCAAAAATTTGAAGAACATGAGGGTTTAGGAACAGTCAATGGACTACCAAGATACTGGATATATTAAAGAGATTGGAAGGGGCTCCGAGCAGGAGGAATGCCGTATTAAATGTAAATATTGTCAGGCTTTAATGCGACGTAGGAACAGGGAGAATTAAAGATGCTGGAGGTGGTGAGAGTGTTATAATGTGTGGGACAATGTGAGAACTGCAGATGCTGGAGTTCAGAGTAGAGAATGTCATGCTGGATAAGCACAGCTGGTCAGGCAGCCGGACTTTCCTTTGTGCAGCCGTGAATAAAAATGCAACGCATTTTGTTCACTCTGTGACCGCATTTCCCTGATAGCGATTAGATAGAAATCACAAGTCACAATGCATATATCTTTATTGCAGGTACATTGGGCATTCAAATGAAAACAACCTGTATTTTCTTTTTAAATTGCTTGTCAGAAACCTATTTACCGATGTACTATATTAGTTAAATGCAATCTCTTCCTGTTTCTTTCTGCTTGTCTTCAGCCATATCCCTATTGTATTCTGCTATTCCAAACTTTTTCTTTGGACTTGGGAATTGCCTTTCACCCGAGCCCTGTCCCTCCTCATCAAGTTCAGTTTAAAGCACTCTGCATAATCCTGGTCATATTATTGACCAGGGCACTGGCCCCAGTACTGTACCAGTGGAGCCGATCCCAGTATAATAGCTGAATTCTCGCTGAGTAGTAGTGCCCGCTGAATCATAGCCACTACATCTGACACTGTTGTTTGAATCCGAAATCTTCCTGCACCCGGGTTGTATCACTCAGTATTTTTTCACTCTGTGTGTCGAATTGCTGTCTGTCTGTACCTCTTGCTCTTGGGGCTGACCTGAGGTCCTGAGTCAACTGAATTATCCACTCCAGAGAGACGCAGCAGCACATGTCAGGGATGGAAACTGGCTTGTCCAGATTTCTGTTGGGTTCAGTACAATTCTACACGAGTAAACCTCACTGCATCGGTCTAATTTCTGAGTCTGCCTACTTGTCTGTCTCCTGTAGGAAATCAGGATGTTCCTGCGTAATCAGATTTCCCAACTCCTGTCTCGTCCATCACCTCATTGATTTTGGTTGATCAGCCAGAGAAATGGAGAGTGAGATCTGGAGCCTTCCATAAACCCTGCACCCGGTAAAGATCATGCACATGCACAGTAAACAGCACAGGGTGAAGTTATTGCACATCTATATTCAGACCCAAAATACATGACATATATATAGTGCTAGACAAGAAACAGCAAAATGCTAGGCTGCATAACCACCATCTTGTTAGGGTCCTGCTTTCACCCCTGCTGTTCTGGTCTTCACTGAGACAGCACAGGTGATCCCAGGCATCAAACCTGACCCATGCTCTATTGCAGGATCGCTATAATACCCTCCAGTCCATATCACTTTGCAACCTTCTCTAGTTCAAAGAATGCTCCCTATGTCTGTCAGCTTCTCCAATCCCTTTAACATAATACCTAAATTTCTCGAGCAAGTACTATCTTTCTTTAACTCTGTAAGCCGCAACAGTCCTGTCTATTTTTGCAAGTTCCTCCTACCAATATAAACCTCCATTTCTGTGTATTTGTCTCTAAGCCCTTTTTCCATCTCTACCAGGGTAATCTTCTCCAGCCCCTACAACCCTTCTCATCTGTGAAAAGTTCTTCACTCCCTTGTTTGTCCTGATCTGTGCAATCCTTCCACATCTGAAATATTTGCAGCAATGTCACTATCTATGAATCTCACTATCTGTCTCACCTACCAAGGAACTCCCTGCCTTAGTAACTTCCTCGAGCTATTAAAATCCTCATTGTCTGTGGATACCATCCAGTGCTAGCCTCCTTGTCATGTAATTTTGTCCCTACAATCCTAATGAACAATATAAACTCCAACTGCCTCTCAAACACACTCAATCTCTGTCAACTGTGCTGGTCACTACTATCCTCCCTTTGTATGCAACCTTCTTCAATCAAGACAAATCTTTATGCGTTTAACATCTTCCCCATGTGGCTACACTATCTATTTCCATGACCTTCATGAGCTGCCATTATTCTCCCTGTGACTGTCACGCTGTTGCATCCCTACATGCCTTCATTTCTCTGCAAAGTGCTCTCATTCTTAAAACCCTCCTGTCACTAGTTCCAACCTCCATAGGTCTCCCAGTCTCTGTAAACTCTCTTTCAGTTACTACAGCCCTCTGTATCACTAACTCTACCAGTCATAACAATATTAGAGTATTGGGTGAAAGCAGGAAGAGTTAGATGATCAGTTGTGATCATATTAAATGGTGGGGCAGACTCGTGTGACCAAATGACTGACATCTGCTCCTCTTTCCTGTGTTTCTCTGAAAACTCATCGTCTCCATAACCTCTTTCCACCTCTTATTTCTAAACTCATCCTTCAAATCCTAGATCACTACACATTCGTCAACCCTGCTTCAATAACCTCTAACCCTCCTAACTTCATTTTGTTGTGAAACGTTCCCCAACACTGTAACATAATATCTTAAATTGTCTAAATCCCTCCCTATCTTTGTGTGCTCCTCCCATTCCTCCAACTGTCCCTTTCTTTGGAACATCGTCCTGCACCTTGAAACCTTCTGACGGCTGAAACCTCTTCAGACACTGCACTTTTACTATTTCTGTTACTTTCCCCTCCTCTTAGAAACCTCCTTGACTCTATGATCCCCTGCAGTCTCTGAAACCCTTCCTGAAGCTCTAACTACCAACTGTTTCCACAACTCTCCCTATATGAACAAAGAGACTTTGGAGTGCAGGTTTATAGCACCTTGAAAGTCTAGTCACAGGTAGATAGAATAGTGAAAAAAGCTTTGGTATGCTTTCCTTTATTGGACAGAGCATTAAGTAGAGGAGCTGGGAGATCATGTTGCAGCTGTGCAGGACATTGGTTAGGCCACTGTTGGAATACTGCATATAATTCTGGTCTCCTTTCTATTGGAAACTTGAAAGGGTTCAGAAAAGATTTGCAACAATGTTGCCAGGGTTGGAGGATTTGAGCTCCAGGGAGAAGTTAAATAGGCTACAGCTGTTTTCCGTGGAGCACTGGAGGCTGAGGGGGTGACGTTCTCGAGATTTATAAAATCATGAGGGGCATGGATAGCATAAATAGACAAAGTCTCTTCCCTGGGGTGGGGGAGTCCAGAAATAGAGGGCATAGGTTTAGGGTGAGAGGGGAAAGATATAAAAGAAACCTAACGGACAACCTTTTTCATGCAGATGGTGGTACGTGTATGAAATGAGGTGCCAGAGGAGTAGTGGAGGCTAGTGTAATTGCAATATTTAAAAGACACCTAGTTGGGATATGAATAGGAAGGATTTGGAGGGATATGGTCCGGGTGCTGGCTAGATTGATTTGGGATATAGCGTCAGCATGGACAATTGGACTGAAGGACCTGTTTCCATGTTGTATCTCTATGACTCTTTGATTGCATATTTCCCTTCCTACGGCTGTAAACAACACCAGCTGCAGCAATTCGTACTGGCTTTGTAACACTGGTCAGGCCCTTGCCACTTTCTGTAACAGTCTCACCACATCCAACATCTTCAACCTTTCCTGTTCCTAACTCGAGGAACATTAGACTCCGACAGCTCTCCTTCTGCTAGGAGACTCCTTGCAATACACTGAAAATCACCGTCCATATTTTGGTCACCCTCTGTCTGCATCTAAAATGCTAGATTTGTTAAGAATGGTTAGTTTTTTTTATTTGCAGTCTTCTAAGCTCCTCTTATTCGAATTTGATCATTTACGACCTGAATTTTCACCTTTTGTTCTCCCTGTAACCACGTCTCTCTGGTGACTAAATCGCATTTACCTATGTGTCACAGGTCCATCTATCTTATTGCAGATACTTTGTCCATTCAGAAAAGAATATTTTATTTTACATTTTAGCGCAATTTCCTATCGCAAGCCCATTTGCTGAGGTACAGTGTTACTTATATTCTGTTCCTTCCTATTCCTTTCTGTTTGACTTTGGCCAGTTCGCCATGCTGTTCTGATGCTTCACCTTTTCTCTTTGAATTTGGAAATCTCATTTCACCTGAGCCCTGTCCCTGCATACTCTCTGTCAGTTTAAAGCCTTGTCCATAAATTTACTGACATTGTTTATCAGGACACTGATACCCGTATAGTTCCAATTAGTTTTTATTCACTTGTGGGATATGGTTGCCTGCCTAGACAGCTTTTATTGTCAACCCCTCCCTCAGGAATCTTCTTCATTTTGTGCAATGCTCCCGAGCTGTGCATCCGTCTCCAGTCCCTATTGCTGTTCCTGTCTCTGTAAACTCGGCCAGATCCCACAGCCTCGTAGCTGTGTAAAATCCACAAGCTAAGCCTTTCTCTATCTGTTAATGGCTTCTGTCACTATAACCCTCCATATCTCTGTTAGTTCCTCCAGTCTGTGTGATCGTCTTTATATCTGTAAATAGCAATGTTCCCGAAAACGCTGCCTGTCTGTGTAAACCATTCCTGTCCTGACAAACATCCTTATCCGTGTAAACTGCTCCAGCCCTGCAAGCCTCCCTGAATTCCTGCTACCCCCACTGTTCTCCACATTTCTGTAACCAGTTGCGGCTGTCTAATGCACCCCACTTAAAAGAGAAACACATTTAATCACTGCAACTTTCCTAATCTGGATATTATGATCTAGATCAGGCAATTATTGTTGCCTCTGCAATCACCTCCACTCCTTAAAACTGTTCCGATCTGTGTAACCACTTCAGACTCCATACCCATCAATTCCTGAAACTTCTTGTCACATCCATATTGATCTAATATCCTCCCTTGCACAAAACCACCCCATCACAGTAATTTCCTCCTGTCCCTACAATACTCCAAACTCTGAAACGTTTTCAATTTTCTGTAATCATTTTTATCTATGTATTCTCCTTGATCACTATGGACCTTCAAAGCTCTTTTTTTTTCACTGCAACCTTCTCACTTTCTGGTTAATTGCAGGTGTGATATCTCTCCCTATTCGTGTAACCGACACTAGGCTCCACAGTCACAGTCGTTTTCAAGATAGGAATGGTTGCAGAACCTGGGGCATATTACAGAGGTACAGAGTATTTCAGAAACGGGAGGATGGTGCAAATGTAGGAAAAGACATGGATCCTGCAGGATGTCAGAAATAGGAGAAGCTGAACATTGCACGATAGAAAGGATTGTGGAACGAGATGGAAGTTACAAGTCGAACCATGGATTTTCCTGATCATAGAACAAAATGCTTTGTATCTACAAATATATATTTTTGGGATCTTGCTGCTCTGATTCTGAAGCTCATGACTAGAATGGCTGAGCACGGCCTCAGATTCCCAGTTGAGTTCATATCTGAATCTATTTGCCCAGTCTGTCTGTGTGCGTGATCCTGACATGATGCTGATCTGGTAGAAAGTACTCTCCGTGCATTTGGTGACCCCCAGATCGATATGAATGGCCAGTACTCATCTCATTAAAGTCTTTGTTTGAAATTTTTTGACACAAATTTTCAGCGGCAATTTGCAAAAAGCAAGAATTGGTTTCCAATGGAAGTAAATAAAACTGCAGCATTGACCCTGAGGCATGCAAACCCGTTTCGTGCATTCTATTGTTCTCTGCATAGTGTCATTAATTGTATTGTCTCACCAGAGCATCTGGGTGCAGTTTTTTTTTGCTTGGTCCAGTTAGTCATCGATTGAATTGAATAGGTTATACCTTAAGATCGCTGCTTGGCGAGGATAGTTCTGGACAGATCCTATTCAATGGATCTCATTGACTGATTCAGAGGTTAGGACACTTGGACCTGAGGACCAGGAGCTAGGCACCCTCATGTGCATCGTATGTGGGCTTGCTGTCTTACTTGGTGAGAGCAGCGGACTGACTAAATGACACATATGGATTGCAGGATCTTCCTGTTCTGTGTGACCTTATGCCTAGGAGTATCTCCCTGACAGTATTAAGTTCTCCAGTACACCCTCACTGTAAACGCCGACAGCTGTTGAACATCTCCGCCTACCACCCACCACCCCCCCGCCCCCCAACCACCTCCAGCCCTAACAACCCGGCCTTAGTCCGTTAAATCCTGCAGTTCCAAATGACCTCACTCCTTGTTCTCCCATCAAATTGCCAAGAGCTGTGTAAAAGCAAACGTGCAGTAGGAATGGGTCATTCAGAACAATGAATCTTCTCTTCTCTGTCTTATATTGGAAGCCTCATTTTCTAAACTGATCTTCGGTAATCACTACAATTCTCATTTTCTATCTCCAGATCTTCCAATCCTCCTGATTGATAGCTGGTTATTGATCCCTTGCAGCATTGGTTTTGCTTGTAGAAAACTCCAACCCCGCAAAGCATTCTGTCCCTGTAACCTGCTCGAGTATGACGGCCTCCTGTCATTGCAATACCTTCAAGTATGTGCAACTATCTTGTCGCTTTCACCTCCTCTGTTTAACTGATGGGAATGTTACAAACCTGCCTTCATAGCCCTCACTAACTCGCTGAATTCCTGCATTCCGACTATCCTCAACTACCAACCCAATCTATGGAATCCCCAGTCCCTACAATCCTCCCTATCTCTGTAACTCCTACAGCTGAACTACCGCCCTGTGTGTAATCTTTAGTCCACGCAACCCTCCCAATGTCTATGAACCCCTGCAACTCCTACTACCGCCCGTATCTGTGAACTCTCCAGTCCTTATAATCCTCCCTACCTTCAAAAACCACTACAGCGCCAACTCTACCCTGTCTGTGTAATCTACAGTCCGTACAATCCTCTCTGCCTCTGTAACTCCTTCGGTACTGATAACCCTCTACACCACGTGACAAATTTAATCCCAACAACCCACCTGATCTCTATCCATCTTCACTGATCTCTAACATCGCCAATTCTGTCTCTACAGCATTCTCTTTCTCTCTAAGGTATTCTTGTGCCGACAATCCTCCCCATCTGTGTAATATCTACCTTTAATCAGAACTCTCTCTATTTCTATGCCTTTTGAACCTCCAACCCTCGTTTTCTGGGTAGTCCCCTTGACATCCTCACGTCAATGCTTTATGTGCAAACTCATTTAGGCCTGTACATTCTCACTCCCTAACATTCTCCTGCCCATACTGTCCACCCATCATCCTGTAATATTCTTCAAATACAATACTAATCACATAACTCTGATTCCCTTACTGATTAAAAGTCTGACCATCTCCACAATAAACATTAGGCCTCACCAGCCCTCTGCGGTGAAGGATTTTCAGATTCTCTACCCCCTTAGCGAAGAAATTCCTCCTTATCCATAACATTTACCCTGTAAACCTCCTATGCACCACCACCAAAACCAGCACATGCTTCCTGAGGTACAGGGTCAAAAACAACTCTCAATATTCCTAATGCAGTCTGACCAGAACCCTATTGAGCCTCTGCAGTACATTTCTGCTCTTGTGCCCTAGCATTCTTGAAATGAATGCCTGAAGAAATGTTTACCAAAAGAGAATCCTGAATTAGCTCTCTTCAGTCCCTTTGTGTTTCGGATCTTACCCCATTTTGAAAATATTCAGCACCGCTAAGCTTCTTACTGAAGTGCATAACCTCACATTTTCCAGCATTTTATTCCATCCACTACTTCTTTGCTCACTCTCCGGTCCTGTCCTTCTGCCGTCTTCCCTCTTCCTAATCACAACCTGTCCCTCCATCTCTATTTGCTGATGGTAATAACGTAGCAACAATGCCTTCAGTTTCTTCATCCAAACTGTTAATGGTCCCAAAGCTGACCCCTGTGGAATTCCACGCATCACAAGCTTCCTGAAAAAGACCGCTTTATACCCATTGTCTGTCTTCTCCACCAAACAATCCTCTATCCATGCTGTTATGAAAGTGAAATTTCATTACACATACCCTGTTGGATTCGGGGTGTTTTGTCTGGCTGTAGACAGCCAGAAACGTTTCAGCAAGGTCCCACTGAAGATTTTGATAAACAAGATTGGCATATGTTGGATTGGAGGGAATGTACTGGCATAGATTGAAAATTCTTCAACAGACAGAAAACTGAGTAGGAATTATTGGATTTGTGCTCGAGCCACAACTATTCACAAATTAGATCGATGCATCTGATGGATGGACAAATCCGGTGCGATCGAGCTGCTGTACATTAATGATGAGCATATGTGTGCGATGTCAGAGAACGTGCTGTCCAGACTATTTTCAGCACCTTTACAGGGCCATACGAGAGCATGGCTGTCAGCCTGAACATCCACAAGATAAAGGCCCTCCAGCAACCTGGCATGGCATTGCAGAGTGAACACATAATCACCAAGGTCCACAGCGTGGCATTCAACGTTCCAATCCCTAGGGAATGTCCTGTCGACAAAAGCAGATATTGAAGAAATGCAGCACTGCCTCCATTGTGATTGCACAGCCTTGGGCCGTCTGAGAGAAAAAGTGTTAGAGGCCAACAACATCAGATCAGACACCAAAACGCACGACACACAGCGCTGTGATGGTTCCCACTCTCCTATATGGCTCTGAAACGTGGACTGTCGACAGCAGACATCTCAAGGTGCTGGAGCAGTCCCACCAACGCTGTCTGTGCAAGATTCTACGAATCCAGTGGGAAGACAGGCGCACGAACACCAGCATCCTCGACCAGGCTAACATCCCCAGCATTGACGCACTGAATCCGTTGATCAGCTGTGCTAGGCTAGGCACGTCGTCTGCATAACAGACACAAGACTCCCGAAGCAGGTGCTCTACTCCCAGCTCCAAAACAGCAAGCGAGCCCCAGGTCGACAGAGGAAGTGCTTCAGAGATGCCCTGAAGGCCTCACTGGTGACGTGAAGCATTCGCACAGACACCTGGAATCTCTGGGCCAAGACCGTCCAAAGTTGAGTAGCTGCATTGCGAAGGATTCGAGCACAAAGAGGCTTGTGCTGAGAAAAAGCAAATTCCAGGTGTAAACAGCACAAGGAGCAGGCTGCCTCAACAATGCCTTAACCAGCCCCTGCCCACGGGCACATTTTGTTCCAACTGTAACAGAATCTGTGGAAGTCACATCGGTCTGTGCAGCCACCTACAGATTCAGGTTAAGAGTTGGGAGAGAGTCATCCTTACCTGTCACCCACCACCAATGACATGATGAGATAGGAAGATTAAAACTCAATTATCCCAGTTGTTACAAAGTCCAATAATTCCCTTTTTAATGCAGTGTCTGACAATATACTGCTGCTGGTGTGCCTTAAAACTACCCTTCCACTTCTGTTTTCTGACACTTGTTATGCAGAATTTGCATTCGTACTCACTCACCATCTGAGGCCCAATATTTTCGTGGTAATCACATTATCTCCAACTACGAGAGTTCCCACCCAGCTGCCCACTCTGCCTGACTTTCCATCATGTTATGTAGCCATGAATATTGATGCCCCATCCTGTGACCACATCTCCCTGTTTGCACATTATTCACCTTTCTGTCACAAGTGTACATATATAATTGCAGATTTTATGTGCATTCAAATAAAGAAACTGCCTATTTCTTTTTTAACCGCAATTTCCTGTCACAAGTTTATTTACTGATGTTAAACTCAGTCCTTTCTTGTTACTTCCTGCTTGTCAGCAGCTACATCTCCATGCTTTTTCAACATTTCAAACTTTTTTTTTGTATTTGGAAGTTGCCTTTCACCTGAGCCCTGTCTCTCCTCATCTATGCCACGTCAAAGCACTCTGAATAAACCTGACTCGGACACTGGACCCAACACAGTACCAGAGAAGCCCATCCCACTATAGTAGCTGGCTCCTCCCTGAGTACTAGTAGCAGTGCGCAATGAATCATACCAACTTCTCCGGACGCCATTGCTTGACTCTGATATCTTTCTGCACTTTGCTGATATCACTCAAGATTTCTCCATGTGGTAACCCTCATTGTGTAGATAACATTGTTGTCTCTGTCAGCGCCTCGCACTCTTGCAACTGGTCTGAGGTCCTGATCTAACAGAATTTTCCAGTCGAGACAAACACAGCAGCATAGGCCACGGATAGAGACTGGGATTTTCCTGACCTTTCTAAGGCTCAGTTCCATTATATATGTATAATCCTCACTGTGTCAGTTTAACATCTCTGTCTCCTGCAGGTACGCAAATATGGGAATCAGTGCTATAGATCTGAGGGGGCGGGGTGTAGTTGTAGATGGTGTAGTGATACGATGTAGTGAATCTATCGGGAAGGTTTCTCACATGATAAAACAAAGGGATCGGTTAAAGTGTGCCTGATTTAACGCTAGGAGTGTCAGAAATGAGAGTGACGAACTTAGAGCATGGATCAGTACTTGGGGCTGTGATGTCGTGACCATAATGGAGACGTGGGTTTCACAGTGGCAGGAATGATTGTTAGATGTTCCAGGGTTTGGAACGTTTAGAAAAAACAGAGAGGGTGGAAAAACAGGAGGAGGTATCGCATTGCATATCAGAGAGTGCATCACAGCTACAGAAACGAAGGTTATTGAGGAAGGTTTGTCTACTGAGTCAGTATGGGTGGAAGTTAGGGAAAACAAGGGAGCGGCCACCTCATTGGGGGTTTTCTACAGACTCCCTAATAGCAGTAGAGAGATTGAAGAATTGGTCGGCCAGTAGATTTTGAAAAAAATGTAGATGCAGCACAGTTGTTGTTAAGGGTGACTTCAACATTCCCAATATCGATTGGAACCTCCTTCGTGCAGATGATTTGGATGGAGCCGTTTTTGTCAAATGTGTCCAGGAGGGTTTTCTTAGACAGTATGTAGACAGGCCGACGAGGGGAGAGGTCATTTTGGATTTTGTGCTCGGCAATGAGCAAGCACAGGTGTCAGATCTCGCGGTGGGAGAACACTTCGGTGACAGTGACCACAACTGCCTTACATTTACCATAGTCTTTGGGAGGGAAAGGAGCAGTTTCCAAGGGAAGATATTTAATTGGGGAAAAGGAAACTATGACGCTATCAGACAGGAGTTTGGAAGTACAGACTGGGAGCAAGTGTTTCACAGAAAGAGCACAGCAGACATGTGGAGACTGTTTAAGGAGCAATTGTGGCACAAATTTGTTCTTCTGGGACAGGTAATGGGGATAAGATTAAGGAACCTTGGATAACGAGAACAGAGGAGGTTCTCGTCAAAAGGAAGAAGGCAGCTTGTGCAAGCTGGAGGAAGCCAGGATCTAACAAAGCTTTAGAGGATTACAGCATTGCTAGCAAGGAGTGCCAGGAGGGGACACAAAAAACGCTTGGCAAGAAGAATCAGGGAAAACACAAAGGCATTTTACTGATACGTGAGGAATAAGAGAATGATCAGGGAGAAGGTAGGGCCGATCAGGGATAGCGCAGGGAATTTATACATGGAATCTGAGCCGACAGGGGAAGCCCTAAGTGAGTTTTTTGCTGCGATTTTCACTCAGGAAAGGGACCTTTTTGTGAATGAGAACTTTGAGGAGCTAGGATCTGGCTTAAACAGATCAAAATTGATGGAGTGGATGTACTGGAGACTTTGGCAAACAATAAGATTGATAGGTCCCCAGGTCTAGACCAGATTCATCCTAGATTGCTCCAGGAAGCGAGAAAGGAGGTTGCTAAGCCACTGGCGAAGATCTTTGCTTCCTCACTCTCCACGGAACTCGTACCAGAGGATTGTAGGGAGGCGAATGTTGTTCCTCTTTTCAAGAAAGGTAATAGGGAAATCCCTGGCAATTACAGACCAGTCAATCTTACAGCTGTGGTTAACAAGGTTTTGGAAAGAATTCTGAGGGATAGTATTTATGTCTATTTGGAAAAGCAAAACATAATTAAATGCAGTCAACATAGCTTTGTGAGGGGCAGGTCATGCCACAAAAACCTTATTAGTTATTTGAGAACGTGATGAGACAGTTCAACGAGGGTTGAGCAGTGGGTATGGTGTATGTGGACTTCAGCAAGGCATTTGATCAGGTTCCCCATAGCAAACTCATTCATAAAGTCGGGGTGTATGGAATACAGGGAGATTTGCCTGTCTGGATTCATAATTGGTTGGCTGACAGAAGGAAGAGAGTGGTTGCAGATGGAAAGTATTCTGCACAGAGGTCATTCTTGAGTGGTGCCCCGCATGGCTCTGTTCTTGGGCCTATGCTATTTGTAGTTTTTATAAATGACTTGGATAAGGAGGTTGAGGGTGGGTCAGTAAATTTGCAAGTGACATAAAGGTTGGAGGTGCTGTTGATAGTATCTAGGGCCATTGTAGTCTGCAGCACAACATAGACAGGATGGAGAACTGGGCTGAGAAATGGCAGACGGAGTTCAAAGTGGATGCTGTAATTTTCTATGTTCTATGTTTCTGACTCCGAAGAATTCATAAATCCTGTCTTATCCATTACCTGGTTGAAGATGGTTCGTCAGGTAGTGAGGTGGAGAGTGAGATCTGAAGCCTTCAATAAAGCAAGGTAAGTTCGATCACAGCAAACAGCAGAGGTAAAAGTCAGTGGAACTTCATTCAGACCTGGAGGACATGACGTAGGTACAATGCTTGACAAGGAACACGAGAAAAATCCTAAGTTTCATGATCACTTTCTTGTTTGTAACTTTCTTTTATCCGTAGAACACTCCCTACCTCTGTAAATTTCTCCAATCCCGAACATCGTCTATATCGTTCCACAGTAGATCCTTCCCCTCTCTCTGAACTCCTACAACCCTGTCTATCTCTGAAAGCTCCTCCTACCAGTACAACCCTCCACTTCTGCATATTTCCCTTTAATCCCTTTGCCCTTCCCTATATGAGCAATCTTCTCCAGCCCCTGCAGCCCTACTTATTTGGGGGGAAAAAAACTCGTCAGTTCCCTTAGCGATCCTTGTCAGTGCAGTCACTTCCAGACTTGAAACAACTCCCAATCTTTGTAATTATGTCCAGCTCCTGCTACCTTCATGATCTACATAACCTTCCACATCAAAACCAAAGAAAGGAAGCTATCTACTTTATTATCCTCTTCCAGCAATTACACTACTCCACCTTGCTTCTCTCGTAAATTAGCTCTGACAGTTCGAAAGATGACAATAAACTCCTTCTGTCTCCAAAGTGCATTCAATCACGGCAGACTCTGCTGGACCATACTCTGCTCCCTATATGTAATTTCTTCATTCACTGCAAATCTTTACTCCATGCCCTCCTCCAGGCAAAACCACGCAGTTAGTTTTCATAACCGACATGAATTCCTATAATAGTCCCTGTGACTATAACCACGCCCATCCCTACATACTTCCACTTCCCTGTAAAGTCCTCCCAACCCTAAATCTCTCCCTAAACATGTCACCTCTTCCAGCCTCCACAGCCCTCCATATCTCTGTAAAGCCCGCTCCAATTATTGTAACCCTCCGTGTTGCAACATGCCACCAGTCACCACAATATGAGAGTTAGGGGTGAAATGAAGAACGGTGCTCTGAGTTAGATGATCAGTCATGACCATATTGAATGATGGAGCAGGCTCATGTGGTCAAATAGACGACAACTGCCCATTTTTCCCGTGTTTATCTTTAATCCCAAGGCCATCCTTCAGAGACAACAACGCTCCTTATCTCCATTCCCTTCTCTAGTTTCACAACCCTACCTATCTCTATAACCTGCTTCTGTCCCCACAACCCTCCCTATCTGTGTAACCTGTTGAAGCTGCAACAGTTCTCCCTATTACTCTAACCTGCTCCTTCAAATGCTAGAATACTCCATATATGTTATATTGCACCAATTCCTCCAATCCTCCCGATCTTTGTAACTTCCTTCAGTTACTAAACACTTTCTGTCTCTGTAACAGGGTCTCTGTAACAGTGTCCGACAGTGTCTAAAGCCCTCCATGTCTTTGTATGCTTCTGCGATCGTGACAATCATTCCTGTTTTTGTAATATCGTCCAGCACCTTTAAATCTCCTGATAACTGAACCTTCTTCAGGCACTGCTCTTTCTCTACTTCTGTTTCATTCCCCTGCTCTTAAATACCTCACTGCTTGTATGATCCCAGCTGTTCGGTGCAGCCCTCCCTATCTTAAACAGCTACCAATCTCCACATCCTTCATAACATCTATAACCTCTTACAATCCCTTCTGCACCCTTTTACTGCAAACGCCTCCAGCCCCAATTTACCTTACCATTTACCAAGCTCTCTCCTGTCCCTACTATGCATGTCAATTTCTGAAGGCCACTCCCTCTCTCTAATCTCCGAATCTCTACTAGTCTCTCGATAATCCATCAACTTCTCCTGCTCCACAAACATCCGCACCTCTCCTAGCTCTTCCAGATCCATTGCGTTTCAAATTCTTCCATACACTAACACCTGTAACACTTGTTCCATGAATTTCACAACGGTGCCGGAAAAAAATTCCTCTGTAAAATGCTCCAATTCCTCCACATAAACTCTTGCATGACCTAAAGCCCTCCTTGTTTGTGTGACGTCTTCCAGTGCTAACTACTTTCCCAAAGTTTGGAGCTCCTGCAACCTTCCGTCGTTGAGTGATCCTCTCAAGTACCTGCAGAAGTCCTGACATGCAACACCCGCTCCAATTCTTGTGACTCTCCAGTTCATACAAGCCTCACTTTCAATAATAACTCATCCAGTCTCTCCATCCATCTACTTATATCCATATCCTTCTCCTGCTCCTTCGCTCCAGTCTATGTAAAGTTCATTCTCTCATTCAACCCTCTCTACTCCCTATGTATGTTACTGTCTCTGGCCTGGAAACGCTGCCAGAATCCACAGCCTTCCTGTCTATGTAACTTCCAGCAATTACAAGCATTCGTCTGCTTGTAAACGTCTTCAGTCACTAAATTCCGCCATATCTCTTTTAGTTCCTCCAGTTTTCTCTGTAAAATGCTGCTCTATGCATGCCCCTCTCTGTCAGCTTGCGTCTTCCTACACCCATCCCTAACTGTAAAATCTAATCCGGCCTGTGGTACCTCTGTAATTTCCTTCAATCGCTGAAGCATTTTCTCCCACTGACATTCTCGACTGATGGAAACTATGCTTTACTCTGTAACATCCTCGAGCCCCGAACGCCTCCCTATCCCTGTGACCTCTCTCCAACTCTTGAAACCTCCATAATCACTGATATACTCTCGGGATTTGAAATAAGGCAGATAGAATGACAGCATTAACAGAAGTGAACAGGTATAATTGATTTATCATTACAGAGATGTGGCTGGAGAACGATCATGACTGGGAAGCGAATATTAAAGAGTTTTCAGGATTTGACAATGACACGGATAAAGGATGCGGGCAGTGCATTAGGGTGACAGCCACGTGCATTAGAAAATCAAAATCGTTTTGTATTTTGCTCCTTCCGGTCTGTAAGAATCTGCGTTTCAATTTACTTTTTGTCAGGGGGTGTGTTGGTGGGATGATACTGTATTGGAAATGTTCATTAGTCACAGTTACTGTGTTAGGTCAGTTATGTCTTCTAATAGTTAAGGTATTCTAAATCCATTTTTTCTCCTATTCGTGTTTCAACTGTTGTGTTTGAATAAATTTTGTTTTGCTTAAAGCTGAGTTGTTTGACCAGCTGCATCACCCCTAGAATATTCACTTCACATCTGTCTGTAAAATAAGGAAAAGTAAGCGTCTTGTCTACTTTCTTAATATTTTGGAGGGGGTCTGTCTTCGTCCATAACATTATCCTTCTGAATTCTATAATTCTGGAAATTCTGTTGTTGCAAAATGGCAATCTTACTAACCATGCCTCTGCTAATCACATCCAAATTATTTGTACAAATGATGAAAAACAGTGGACTCAACGCTGAATCTTGTGGCACCCTGCTGAACACAGGCCTCTAGTCTGGAAAGGCACACTCTAACATCACCCCCTGTCTTCTACCTCCAGAACACTCCATGACTGGCATTTCCCAGAATGTTCTCCACCAGATATTCCTCGGAGCCTTATCTAACGGGTATTCCCCAGAATATTCTATACGTGATATTCTCCAGAACATTCTGTACCTGGCATTCACTAGAAGATTCTATATGCAACAATCCCAGATCATTCTTTAACCAACATTCCCTGGAACACTCCAAAAGCAGCATTCCCCAGAAGATTCTATAACTGACATTTCCTGGAACATTCTGTACCCAACATTCCCCAGAACATCTTATACCTGACAGTCTCTGGAACATTCCATACTCGACATTCTCCAGAACATTCTATACCCACCATTCCCAAAACATTCTACATCCGACCTTCCTCGGAACATTACACATCTGACGTTCTCAAGAACAGTCTATAACTGAGGTTCCCTGGAATGTTCTATACCAGACATTTCCCGAAACATTCTGTACCTAACAGTCTCTGGAACGTTCTGTAGCCGAATTCCTCAAAATATTCTACAATTGATATTATATGTGAACTGAACAAACAATAAGATTCCGAGGGAGGAGTTCCCGTTCCAGGGAGAAGGAAACACTGTTTCGAAGTCCCCTCAGGCAGTTAACAAAGTTAATATATTTTCACTGCGTTTGCATTTCTTTAAGACAGAGGATCGACCACAATTGAGATTAAAAGACAGAAATTTCCAACCTCCATTTGTCTTCAAAGAATGGGAGAGAATCCTTCAGGACGGCAATGTTTTCTCCCTCTTTGCATTAGGAACTGTAATGAAGTGACCCGTGTCTGATCTCGAGTGATCGAGTGTGTGGGAATGTTCTGGAAACCATCTGTTCTCATAGATGTGTGTTTGGGGGGGGGGGGGGGGGTGCGGGGTTGTTGTTGTTGTTTACGTCATAGTTTGCAAGTAATTCAGAAATTATCATTTGTTGCTTCTCCTCCAGTTATTCCAATAAATCTCTGAGTACAGTGATGTATTTGAAAATCTCACTGTCCTCAGTCAAACGAGCAACTTTGCCTCCAGGCTGGTGTCTAATGTGTTTGTTTTCCTTCTTCACAGTTAACGTAGTGACGATCGACATCCCGTGTTCTAAAGACTGTGGATTGTTTCCATGTGTCAGACTTTACCTGGGGGCCATTGCAGTAAGGGATCTGCTGGTCATTATCCTCGACCTGATATTGAGACACATTGCCATTGTTTTTGATGAACAGTTTTATTTTCTGAAGTCCGTCCCTGTGTGTGATTCCCATGCTGTCCTGCTTTATGCAACCACTGATTGTTCTGTCTGGTTCACTGTCATTTTCACCTTTGATTGGTTTGTGGCAATTTGTTGCCAGAAGCTGAAAAGCAAATGTTGCAGTGAGAAAACGGCGGCTCGGTGGGCGGCACGGTGGCACAGTTGTTAGCACTGCTGCCTCACAGCGCCAGAGACCGGGTTCAATTCCCGCCTCAGGCGACTGACTGTGTGGAGTTTGCACGTGCTCCCCGTGTCTGTGTGGGTTTCCTCCGGGTGCTCCAGTTTCCTCCCACAATCCAAAAGATGTGCAGGTCAGGTGAATTGGCCATGCTAAATTGCCCGTAGTGTTAGGTAAGGGGTAGATGTCGATGTAGGGGTATGGGTGGGTTACGCTTCGGCGGGGCGGTGTGGACTTGTTGGGCCGAAGGGTCTGTTTCCACACTGTAAGTAATCTAATCTGTGGTTCTGTGAACAATGACTGTGCTGAACTGTTTAAAGAACATTCTCTGATATTTTATGCTGTCAGCGTTGGAACGCCCCCTGGTTTTGTGAGGTAATAGACAATGTTTATTTCTCCCCACATCTAGATCACAATCGAGTTCTTCCATTACATTCTAACCCCGGCTCTGCCATTTCTCCGGATTCTGCAGCTCAATGTTTTCACCGTCAGACGCATTTTAGTGGCCTGCAGAGCCTGCAGGAGACTCCGGGCTCACACCAATGGGGATGCTCGGTGTGACACAGAAACGAGAAATCGAAAAACATCCATCATTCTATTGTTTGTGGTGTGGGCCAATTTCATCTTGTTGTGATAAACGTTCATGATGTTTTATATATGGCGACGGATGTGGTTTATTCTGGATACTACTGTATCTCTAGACTGGTATGTGCTGGAAGTGAGCGTCATGCTGCAGCTGCTCAGTTGCTGCACAAACATTGCAATTTATGTTGTGACCCAGACTAAGTTCAAACAACAGCAAAACAATGTGCTGATGTGTCCCTTTACCCAAATTAATCAAACAATCAAATTCACTCATTAATCAATCCATTCAATATTTTCTCATTTTAGTTCAATGTTTCAGCAATGAAGCAGCTTGTCACCATGGCAACAGACTGATGGTAGTCCTGGATTGTCCAACCTTATCACAAAGGGGGTTATAGGGACACATTTCAATCTTTCTGTAAACTTAGGAACCAGTGAGAAGAGCACCATGCACTGACTGCATCTATCACTTCAATTTATATACAGTAAGAGTGTTTATTTAAAAATGCCAAGCAGCAGAGTGCACTATACTGTTGTTCGTCTTTGTGCTGAGGAAGCTAAGCTGGAGAGAGTCAGACTAAGCCTCAAGTCGTGGTCCTCAGGGAAGGCGAGAGGTCCAGGGGCCCAGGCTCAGGAGCTGTGATTAAGTCATTCTGTCCTTGATTTCAACTCTGGGTCACTCACTCCGACCTGTGTCCCATCTGTCTCTCTCTTTGTCCCTCTCACTGCATTGTAAACGTGATGGTGAGGGAGGAGCGTGATGGTTGGGGAGTCTGCAGGGGAGTGATTGTGATAGGCTGTGTGCACGGGAGTGAGCTTTACAGTGAGGGCGTGTGCTGGAAAGTCAGGATGATTTTGGGGGAGTGTTCAGGGGTGTGAGCATGACAGTGGGGTGCGTGTGGGAATGAGCGTGATGGTGTGGAAGTGTGCCAAGGAGTGAGCATGACAGTAGGACAGTGTGCAGAGGAGTGAGCATGATGGTGGGGGAGTGCACAGGGAAATAAGCAATGCAGTCGAGGAGTGCGTTGGCGACGTGTGTGATGGTTGGAGAGTGTACAGGGGATTGATTGTGATGGTGGGGCAGTGTGTGCGATGGCAGAGAATGTGTGTGATTGTTGGGGTGTGTGCGATGAGTTAGGGTGAAGTGGAGGAGTGTGTGAGGGAGTGAGCATGGCGGTAGGGGAGTGTGTGTAGTGGTTAGGGTGTGCACAGTGAAGTTAGGGTGATGGTGGAGAAATGTGTAGGGGAGTGTAGATGGTGATTGGGGAGTTAGGGTGACGATCAGCGAGTGTGCACGGGAGTGAGAGTGATGGTGGGGGAGTGTGGGAGGCATCTGCGAGATGCTTGGGGTGTGTTCAGGGGAGTAAGCTTGATGGTACAAAGGTGTGATGGGTGCAAGAGTGACGCTGGATGTGAGTTCGGGGAGAGTGAGCATGATGGTGGGTGAGAGTGGGGGAGAGTGAACATGATGGTGAGGGAGAGTGCAGGGAGAACGATGGTGATTGTGGGGAGTGTGCAGGGGAGTCAGCGTGATTGTGGGGCAAGTGCGATGGAGTGAGTGCAATGATGGACATTTGTTCATGGAGTGAGAATTACGATGGTGAGAGCGTGTGGATGAGTGAGCGGAACGGTGGGGAGAATTCCAGGGAGTGAGCGTGATAGTGGGGAGAGTGTACAAGAGCAAATGAATGACAGTGAGGGAGTGTGCAGAAGAGTGGGAGTGAGAGTGTGGGAGTGCAGGGGTTTGAACCTTATGAGGGGAGTATTCGGGAGAGTGAGCCTGTTGGTGGGGTTAGTGTGTGGGGGAATGAGCATGACGGTGAGTGAGGGTAATAGAGGGTGAGTGGTACGTGAATGAGCCTTACTGTGGGGGAGTGTGATGGGTAATGAAAGTATCTGTGGAGAGTGAGCGGGGGAATGAGTGGAATGGTGAAGGTGTACAGAAGGGAGTGTATGATGGTGCATGGGAGTGAGCGAGATGATGGGGAGTGTACTGGGAAGTGAGGAAAACGGTGGAGAAGTATGTCAGCGAGTGAGCATGACAATGGGGGAGTGTGCGGGACTGTAAGTGTGACAGGTGTAATGTGTGGGGTAGTGAGTGTGGTGATTGGGGAGAGTACAGGGTAGTGACCGTGATATTGAGGCAGTTTGTGGGGGCATAAGCATGATGATGGGTGAGTGTGCAGGGCTGTCAACCTGAGAGTGGGAAAGTGTGTGGGACAGTGAGGGGCTGATGGTAAGGAAATATGCAGGAGAGGGAGCATGATGGCAGGGGAGCTTGCGAGACAGTGATCGTGACAGTGGAGGAGTTTGACAGTGTGATAGCGTGCGGGGGAGTTTGATGGTGGGGGAGTGTGGAGGGGAGTGAGAGTGATGGTGGGTGAGTGAGCATGACGGTTGGGGAGTGTGCAGAGGAATGACTGTGATGCCGTGGGAATGTGCAGAGGGATTGAATGTGGTAGTGGGGTGTGTCCATGGAATGTGGTGGTGATGGTGTGGAGTAGTGAGTGTGATGGTGGGGGAATATGCATTCAGTCAGTGTGCCGGGGGAATGTGTGTGGGGGAGTGAGGGTGATATTGGGGGTATGGCAAAGTTGACAGCATGATGATGTGGGGATATGAATTCAGTGGCATGATGATGGGGGAGTGTGCAGGGCAGAGAGTGTGATGGTCAGGGATTATGCATTCAGTGAGCATGACAGTGAGTAGTGTGTGGGGGAGTCTGCAGGACATGAGCAAGATCGTAGGGGAGTGCATTCAGTGAGCATTACAGTGGGGGAGTATGCGTGGTATGCAAGGTGTATAACCCGTGTTCATGTGTAAATTGTTGTCTGCATGTATCACTATAGTTTGCCTGAAAGCAGATAATTTTCAAGTAACTTCATTTCAACAAAGCTGATAGTTTCTTCACAAACCAGTTCTGCTGCCAAGTCTGGTCCTGCCTGAAGAACATACAACATAGAATAATACAGCGCAGTACAGGCCCTTTGGCCCACGATATTGTGCCAACCTGTGAAATCAACCTGAATCCCATCTAACCTACACTTTTCCATTATCATCCATATATTTATCCAATGACCATTAAAATATCATTAAAGTTGGCATGTCTACTACTGTTACAGGCAGGACATTCCATGCCCTTACTAAGAAATGTGTAGACCACAGAATAGGACAATGCATATTTTCAATCCAGGCTTGGAGCGATTGGTGGATGAATTTTCTTTTACATAAAATCCCTCCCATACAGAAACCGGGTATCTGGCCCAACATGTCCACACTGTCTCTGGAGAGCATCCCACACAGACTCATCCCCTCTTCCCTATTCCTGCATTTTCCATGCAAAGTCCAACTAATCTACACATCCATGTGACACTGTGGGCAATTTAGCACAGCCAATCCACCTAACCTGCACATCTTCAGACTGTGAGAGGAAACCAGAGCACCTGGAGACACAGGGAGAATATGCAAACTCCACACAGACAGTTGCCCGAGACTGGAGTTGAACTCAGATCCCTGGCATGGTGTGCCAGCAGTGCTACCTGCTGAGCCACTGTGTTTTACTACTTTGCTGCAATGCCTTTGCCCATTGTGTTTTTTTCAATTCAAACTGTGGGGGTTTTGTTGAGTGTTCCGATCATAAGACCATAACAGAAAGGAACAGAATTAGGCCATCAGCCCAGTAAATCTTCTTTACCATTTAATCATGGCTTATATGTCTCTCAACTCCATTCTCGTCCTTTTCCCTGTAACCCATGATCCCTTTACTAATCAAGAACCTATCTATCTTTGTCTTAAATCCGTCCAATTCGTTGGCGTCCACAGCCTTCTATAGCAGTTCTACAAAACCTTGCACCACATTGCATGCTTTTCTCCTTTTATTTTATTCTGTCCCTGACCTTCCTAATCAATCTGCTCAGAAATGTTATTATATGCCCCTGCAGCAGGTGGAAATTGAATCGAGGTCTGTCGTTCCAGGAGTAGGGATACTACCACCGCACCGCAAGAGTATCCATACCCCCCACAAATTCCCTTGTGAGGTACGGTTGTCTCGTTCTTCCCTTAATATTGTCCTTGAGCACAGGTGCTGAGTGGCACCTCCACCAAACGCTGCAAATTTAAAGAGAAGGCGCAGCGGGACTGTCCTTCGACCACTCGAGTGAATGAGGTCCGGGTTGAAAGATTGATTGTAAATGAAATCTATAGGACCGGTCAGAAACATAAGAAGTGAATTTTTAAAATAAGATTTGATCATTCTCACTTGATATAGAGCATTAAATCTCTTATTAAATTGATAGGGGATATTAAGAAATAGGTGAGATTCAAATCCAGATTATTTACCTATTTCCTAACTAATTTATAGAAGTCAAGAAAGAAACTGAGTTTTAAATCCCCAGAATGATGGTTAATGGCAGTCTTCCATCCCAACATTCCTAGCGGGTATGACCATTCCTTATACAGTTACCAGGCTCTACGCAAGCGCGGTTTGGATTATATCTGGGGTATGCGCCATATAATTTTGAGGCGGGCTGTGCGATTCTTTGTCCGGCGGCAGGAAGGGGGAGGAGTGGAGCTGGTGTATGGGAGTCTGCGCGAATGGGAAGAGCGTCCATACTTCGTGAATCCCTCTTGGAGGTCGCAAACCCAGAGTAAGACTGTCTTGGCTCCGCGTTAAAAGATCCGGGTCTTTGTCCAGTGGAGAGGTTCAGGTTCAGGCCACCATCTTGTTTGAGGAACTGAAAACAACAAATAAGTCTCCATGGAGAGAGGGCAAGGTAAGGTTTTCAGTCTAGATGATTCTTCATAAAGACGGAAGTGAAGTGTGGAGAGGATGGCATTTATGCTTTAGTTTCGGGGTGGGCGTGTAGGTGTAGGGTGCTGGTGGACAAAAGATGTTGATCGTTCAGGTTAAGTGAGCAGAATGTGAGAATGGTAGAACAATGGTGTGTCTTACTGCCAGACTGATAAGGACAAACAGTCCCAATGGAGTGAGAGGGGGGTGGGAGAGAAGACATGAGAACAGAATGTAACAAGTAAAGCTAAAAGAAAGAAGAAATGGGAGTTGGTTGCCAATTTGAAGGTGTTGAACTGTACATTAAGTCCAGAAGCCCATTGTATTGCTCTGTTCCTGGCCACTCAGCTCATTTCCTCCTGCCTTGACTCCATCCTCTATCCACTTGTCCAGACCCTGCGCATCTACATCTGTGAGTAATCTGATGCCTCCCATCATATTGACAATTTCCTGTTCCCTGGCCCTGACTGCCACCACGGATGTCCAATCCCTCTACCTGTATACCTCCATTCACCACCAGGATGGTCTGAAAGCTCTCGGTTTCTTCCTCAACCAGAGACTGAACAATCCCCTTCTGCCACCACTCTCCTTTGCCTGGCTGAACTCATTTTCTTGCTGAACAATTTCTCCTTTAATTCGCCTCACTTCTGTCAAGGCAAAGGAGTAGCTATGCGCACCCACATGGGTCCGAGTTATGCATGCCTCTTTCTGGTGTATGTTGAATGATCCTTGTCCCAGTCTTGCACTGGCCCCCTCCCAGTACTGATTCTTTGATCCATTGATCCAGACTACTTTAGTGCCACATCATGCTCATACTAAGGACTTTTGAAAAATTCATTAGTTTTGCCTCCAATTTCTACTCCTCTATAGATTTCATGTCATCCATTTCTAACAATTCCCTTCCTTTCCTTGACCTCTCTGTATCCATTTTGGGGAACAAGCTGTCCACTACCAAGCACTACAAAGCCACTGATTCCCAGAACTACCTTCACTGAAGCTCATCACCACCCAGGTCCTGTCAGGATTCTATCCCATTCTCCCAGTTCCATCACCTACATTGCATCTGTTCAGATGATGCCACCTTTCAAAATAGTGCTGCTGACATGGCTTCTGCCACCTACAAATGGACCCCACCACCAGAGATAAATTTCCCTCTCCAGCTCTATTCGCTTTCCATAAAGACCGTTCCATCAGCAACTACCTTGTCAGGTCCACGACCCCAAACAACCCAACCTTCCCTCCTGGCACCATCCCCTGCCACTGCAGGAATTGAAAAACCTGTGCCCATACCTCCCCCTCCCCTCCATCTAAGGACCCAAAGGACCCTTCCACATGCATCAAACTTTCACCTGCACTTCCACAAACATCAGTTGCTCCCGATGCAATTTCCCCTACATTGGGGAGACAGGACGCCAACTCACAGAGCGCTTCAGAGAACATCTCTGAGACACCTGCACCAACCAACCCCACCACCCCATGGCCGAACACTTCAATACCCCCTCCCACTCCGCCAAGGATATGCAGGTCCTGGGACTCCTCCATCACCACTCCCTTACCACCCAATGTTTGGAGGAAGAATGCCTCATCTTCCGCCTCAGGACCCTCCAACCCCATGGCATCAAGTGGATTTCACCTATTTCCTCATTCCAGTTCCAACCTTCTAGTTCAGCACTGCCCTTGTGACCTTTCCTACCTGTCCATCTCCTTCCCACCTATCCGCTCCACCCTCCTCTCCGACCTATCACCATTGCCCCCACTTCCATCCACCGATCACACACTCAGCTGCCTTCACCCCCCCAACCTCACCCATCCCATTTATCTCTCCACCCCCAAGTCTCCCAGCCTCATTCCTGATGGGGCTTTTGCCCAAAATATCGAGTTTCCTGCTCCTCGAATGTTGCCTGACCCACTGTGCTTTTCCAGCACCACACTATCGACTCTAATCTCCAGCATCTACAGTCCTCACTTTCGCCATGGCTTGCTTCTTGCATAACTGGTTTCCCACCCACTGTAGCTGACAGAGCACTCAACCATATCCAATCTATCACCTGTGCTTCCATCCTCACTCCTTCTCATCACTTGAAGATTGGGTTCCCTTTCCTTACTTTCATCCACTCGTCTCCGCATTCAAAGGATCATTCTCTGCCACTTCAGACAACTCCAGCAGAATGTCACCACCAAACACATCTTCCCCTCACTCCCCAGTCTGCACTTGATAGGGATTGTTCCCTCCAGGACACATTAGTGTATTTCACGGCCAGTAACACCACCTGCCATCCCCATGGCAGCTTCCCATGTATCTGCAAAAACTGCAACATCTGCCCCTTCACTATCTCGCTGCTCACCATCTAAGTGCCTGATTAGTCTTTCCACGTGAAGCAGCATTTCACCTGTATCTCCTCCAATCTTGTGTATTGTATTCACTGCACCCAATATGGCCTAATCAACATAGCAAAAACCAAATACAGACTCGGTGATCGCTTTGCAGAACACCTTCGGTCTGTGTGCAAGCATGACTGTGACCTTCCCGTTGCCAGTCATTTTAACACAGCACCTTTATCTCATGCCTACATGTCTATCCTTGATATGCTGCAGTGTTCCTATGACTCAACACAAGCTGGAAGAACAATATCTGGTCTTCAGACTTGACACTTTATGGACTCCTGGATGAAATACTGAGTCCAACACCTTCAAATTGACAACCAACTCCCATTCTTCCTTATCTTTTATAAGTTCATGAGATATAGGAGCAGAATTAGGCCATTCCACCCATTGAGCTTTTCCGCCACTCAATCATGGTTGATATCTCCTCACCCCCATTTTCTTGCCTTCTCCCGATAAATCTTCAACCCGTTGCAGATTAAAAATCTGTGTAACGGCTCCTTAAATTTAATCACTGTCCCAGCATCCACTGCACTTTGGGGTAGCAAGTTCCACAGATTCACAACCCTTTGGGAGAAGTAATTTCTCCTCAACTCTATTGTAAATTTGTTACCCCTTATCCTAAGATTATGACTTCTCTTCCTAGAATGCCCCACAAGAGGAAGCATCCACTGCACGTCTGTTTTATCCACACTGTTTATCATCATGAACTCCTCAATTTGATCCCTCCTCATTCTTCTAAATTCCAGAAAGTATAGAACTAACCTGTTCAATCTCTCTTCATATGACAAACCCCTCATGTCTGGGTTCAATCTAATGAACTTCCAATGCCACTGTATCTTTCCTCAAATAAAGGGACCAAAACTCGCACAATTCTCCGGGTGTTGTTTAGTTGCAACAATACTTCCTGACCTTTATATAGTGTTCCTTCAGCTTTGTCAGTCAACATTTAATTCACTTTCTTTATTATCTGCTGTGTCTGCATGCTAGTTTTCTGTGATTCACGAACGCGAACACCCAGATTCCACTGTATCGCAGCACCTTAAAGTCTCTCCCCATTTAGATAATGGCTTTGCCTTCTAGTTTTTCCGACTAAAATGCAAAACCTCACGTATATCCCCATGAAAACACCATCTGCCACGTTTTGACCCACTCTCTTAACCTATCCATATCCATTTGTAAGGTTCTTATTTCCTCATTCCAATTTACCATCCCACCTGTTTTTGTGTTATCCGCAAATTTGGTTATAGAGCCTTCCGTCCCTGTATACAAGTCAGTAATATAGATTGTAAAATGCTGGGGCCCAAGGATTGAATCCTTTGGCACTCCATCAGCAGTTCACCCATCCAAACTAATAAATTACCCCAATCCCATATGATCCAACCTTGCGAATTAAACTTTTGTGCCACACCTTTTCAAATCCCTTCCAGAAGTCCAGAGATATTGCAGCACATCTACAGGATCTCCATTATCTACTTTGCTTGTTACATCTTCAAAGCACTGTAACAAATTAGTCAAACATGATTTGCCCTTCATAAAATCATGCTGTCTTTGATAGATAGTATTTTGACTTGCCAAATATCCTAATATTGCTTCCTTGATAATTGATTCCAACACTTTCCTAACAACAGATGTTAAACTAACTGGTCTATAATTTCCCACATATTGCCTCCCTCCCTTTTTGAATAAGGGTGTTACTTTGGCACATCTCCAAACCATTGGAACTTTTCCCCTCTCCAGGGAATTTTTGAATAGTGTAACCAATGGGTCCACTATGTAGGATGTAGGCCATCAGGCCCGGGGTCTCATCTGCCCTCAATAATAGTAGTTTGCTCTATACCTTTTCCCTATCAATGTTGCTTGTTCTAAGTTGTACCCTTCCTATTGCCTCTGACTTGCCCGTTCCAAAAGGAGTGGTACTATTTATCCTCCACCGTGAAAACTGAGGCAAAGTATTGATTTCGCATCTCCGCCATTTTAGTACTCGCAACTAACGCTCCAGTTTTATCTTCCAAGGGACCAGCATTCACCTTTGTGACTCTCTTCCCTTTTATATACCTATGAAAACTTTTGCTGTCCTTTTTGATATTTTGTGCAAGTTTAGTTTTGTAATTTACCGTAGCCCTATAAATTAATTTTTTAGTCTCCCTTTGTTTATATTTGAAAATTTCAGCCTGCATCTGGCCTTTGCAATATTGTATACCTGAGTTTTTGACTTTATGTTGTCCTTGACACCCACCCCACCCCTTACCATCTTCCCTCCTCACTGGGATCTATTTTTGTTGTGTGGAATTGAGTAGCTCCTTAAACATCTGCCACTGTACTTCCGCTGTCTTACCATTTAGCTTTCCTGCCCAATCTAATCAGGCTAAATCTGTCTTCATTCCTATGTAATTTCCTTTGTTTAATTCCAGAATACTAGTGTGGGATTCCTACTTCTCACCCCCAAACTGAATTTTGAATCCTAACAAACAATGATCACTACTCCCTAGAAGTTCCTTAACTGTGATGTCATCAATTAATCTCTCCTAATTCCACAATACCAATTCCAGAGTAGGCTGCTTCCTGGGTGGTTCCACGACATACTTCTCCAACAAACAATGTCTAATATTTTAAATGAACTCTGCCTCCAGGCTATTCTCGCCAATTTGATTCTTGCAATCTATGGGCATGTTATAATCATAATTATTGCCGTACCTTTCTTGCAAGCCTCTAATATTTCTTAGTTTATACTGTGCCCCACTGAAGAACTACTGGTTCAGGACCTACAGATTACTTGTACCAGGTATTAATTCCCTTTGTTATTTCTTATTTGTACCCAGAATGACTCTTGATCTCCTGTGCTTACGTCATTTCTCAATACAACATTGATCCCTTCCTTTAGCAGCCAAAGCCACAACACCTACTTTTCATTTCGGACGATCTCCCTGAAATACTGAGTACCCTTGGATTTTCAATTCTATGCCCTGATCTCTTTGTAACCATGTCTTAGTAATCACGATCAAATTAGACCCTTTCGTTTCTATTTGTGCCATTTAATGCATTAATTTTGTTTCAAATGCTTTGTACATTCAAACACAAAACTTATAACTTTGATCTACTGGTAAATTTTCCTACTCTTTGATGCATAGAGATATTCACCTGCTCTGTCCCTCACCTTTATTGTCTGGTAACCATCCACCACATTGCTAACCAGCACTCTTACCTCCTCCATTAATTTGAGTTTTCTAATTTCCCATACAACCTATATGGACCATGACAACTGGATCTTTACCCTCCCACTCCAAGTTCATCTGCAGCCCAGGTGAGATATCCTGAACCCGAGCACCACATAGGCAACACAACATTCAGGATCCCAGTCTTGGTCGCAAAGAACGTTGTGTATGCCCCTAACAAAACTATCCTAATTGCAACCACATTTCTCTTCTCTCCCCCCATTTAAATGGCTCCTTGCACCATGGTGCTGCGGTCAGTCAGCTATCCTTCCTGCAGTCCCCCTTCCTTTCCATACAGGGAGCAAGACTCTCAAACCTGATGGACAGGGACAAAGGCTGAGGCTCCTGCAACTCTACCTCCTGGATATCTCTACCTGCCTCACTGACAGTCACATCATTCTGTCCCAGACTACTGACCAAATTCAAGTTAGTTGGTCTAAGGGGTGTGACCATTGCCTCAAACACAGCATCCAGATAACTCTTTCCCCCTCCTTGATGTGTCGCAATATCCAAAGCTCAGAATCCAGCTCATCAACTCTGAGCTGGAGTTCCTTGAGCAACCAACATTTACTACAGATGTGGTCAGTCGGAACCACAATGGGGTCGACCAGCTCCTACATCATGTTGGAACAACACCTCCATCCTTATTTTATTTAATTAGTTTTTAATTTTTATTTTATTTTTAACTGTATTTATATCTCTGCTTATTACCTTAATCTGAACGCAAGTTATCGCCAATAATTTAACCCAGACTCACTTTTAGCCCAGACTCACTTTTCGCCCAGACTTGAATTTAGCAGATTCCCTGATTAGCCAATCAAATCACACCTTTCCTGTGATGTAATGTTTCAGTTCCCCCTCAGTTGAAAAACTCAGAATCAGAAACTCTTACCTTCCCAGGCTGCAAATCCCTGAGGTACATTTTTATATCCTTTATCTTTCCAGATTGCTCTTTGACTCACTCCCACTCAGCTCCACCTCTTTTTGGCTTGTTATATTCTGTTATCATGTCCTGTCTCCCCTCCTTACCTCCTCCTACCCGCCGCCACCCCCACTCCCAGCAATCCTGGTGGGACTGTCAGTCCTTTGAAATCTGGGAGGTAGATACACCATTGTTCTGCAATCCTCACATTCCGATCCCTTAATCTGAACTATTAACATCTTTTGTCCACCAGCACCCTACACTCACATAACCCCGCAAACTATGGCATAAATGTGTCCCCTCCACACTTCACTTCAGCTCTAATGAAGAGTCATCTAGACTCAAACATTAGCTTGTTCTCCCTCCATTGATGTCTGACTCACTGTTATCTCCAAAACTTGCTCTGCAGCAATTTGCTCCACATTTCGTTGAGGGAGCAGATGTACACAGTCTTACCCATCTGCATTGGGGAGCAGAGCACGTGCTTGACCTTCCTATGGGAGGATGCCATCTTTATAGGGGTAAGGTGTAGCAGAGGGCATGTGCAGCCCTCCTGTGGGAGGATGCCACCTTGATAAAGTCACGGTGTAGCAGAGCCCATGCGCGGCCTTCCTGTGGGCGGATGTCATCGTGATGAGGGCCGTGTAGCAGAGGTCATGCGCGGCCCTCCTGTGGGACAATGTTTCCATGCCACTGAGGATGGCTCAGCAAGAGTTGGTGTGAGTGAGGAGACAGGTAGCAAGGGTCAGTTATCTTACTTACTGAAAGGTTCAATGTGGAGAAGTGTTAGGATCGTTAAGTGTACAGATAATCATGGAGTGGATGAGAGTTTCAGAAGCAGATGAGCTGCATCTGGGGTGGATTCAGTTGATGTTACTAAAATGGAAGTCTTTGAGTCAAAAAGTGGGGTGCTGGAAAAGCCATGGAGCAGGAGAATCATCATTTCAAGCATAAACTGTTCGTCAGGAGTGCTTTGATCTCACTAAGGATGGCTCCTTCCTGAGGAAGAGCTTATGCTCGAAACATAGACGCTCCTGCTCCTCAGATACTGCCTGACTGTCTCTGTTTTTCCAGCACCACACTCTTTGACTCTGATCTCTGGCATCTTCAGTCTTCACTTTCTCCTGGTTTTACTGATGTGGGCGTATGTTTGGAATCTCAGTTTGGGGTGAAATATGGCAGCAAGCTTCTGAACAGTCTATTTGAGGATTATGCAGTTGCCAGAGAAAGAGATTCAGTCAGTGGCTTGGGAATGGACTTTGTAACAGGGATGGAAGGCATTGCCTTTCATCGTCCTAATGTTCAGTCAAAAGAAGTCTCTGTTCCTCCAGCAGTGGATGTCAAACATGTCAGGATCGTGTGTCTTGGAAGGTAACTTGGTCGTGAAGATTTTCACATAGATCTGCTCCCCTGATCCTTTGAGCTGGTGGAGATTGAGGATTTGGACCATCCTAACACATTTCAGGGCAAATTGTAGATATATACTTTTTGTATACTTTAATGCCAGAAGTATACGAAATAAGGTAGGTGAACTTGCAGCGTGGGTTGGTACCTGGGACTTCGATGTTGTGGCTATTACGGAGACATGGCTAGATCAGGGACAGGATTGGCTGTTGCAGGTTCCAAGGTTTAAATGTTTTAGTAGGGTCAGAGGTGGGGGTAAAAGAGCGGGGGTGTGTGGCTTTGCTTGTGAAAGATAGTATTACAGCGGTGGAAAGGAAGATGGACGAAGATTTGCCATCTGAGGTAGTTTGGGTTGAGGTTAGGAATAGGAGAGGTGAGGTCACCCTGTTAGGAGTCTTTTACAGGCCTCCTAATAGTCCTAGAATCGTTGAAGAAAGGATTGCGAAGATGATTCAGGAGAAGAGTGACAGTAATAGGGTGATTGTTATGGGGGACTTTAACTTTCTTGATATTGATTGGGAAAGCTATAGCTCGAGTTCGTTAGATGGGTCAGTGTTTGTCCAATGTGTGCAGGAGAGTTTCCTGACACAATATGTAGATAAGCCAACAAGAGGTGAGGCCATACTGGATTTGGTTCTGGGTAACGAACCAGGCCAGGTATTAGAACTAGAGGTAGGTGAGCACTTTGGGGACAGTGACCACAATTCGGTGATTTTTACTCGAGTGATGGAGAGGGATAAGTGTGTACTACAGGGCAAGAGTTATAGCTGGGGGTAGGGAAATTATGATGCGGTGAGGCATGACTTAGGATGTGTGGATTGGAAAAGTAGATTCCAAGGCAAGAGCGTAATTGATATGTGGAACTTGTTCAAGGAGCAACTATTGAGTGTCCTTGATAAGTACGTACCTATCAGGCAGGGAGGAAAGGGTCGTGTGAGGGAGCCGTGGTTTAATAAGGAATTGGAATCCCTTGTTAAATGGAAGATGGCGGCCTTTGTAAAGATGAGGCGTGAAGGTTCAATAGGGGCGATTGAGAGTTATAAGGTAGCACGGAAGGACCTGAAGAGAGAGCTAAGAGCAGCAAGGAGAGGACATGAAAGGTCCTTAGTTGGTAGGATTAGGGAAAACTCTAAGGCTTTCTATAGGTATGTTAGGAATAAAAGAATGACTAGGGTAGGAATAGGTCCAATCAAGGATACTAATGGGAAGTTGCGTGTGGAGGCTGAAGAGATTGGGGAGGCGCTGAATGAATACTTTTCGTCAGTATTCACTCAGGAACAGGACATTGTTGTCGATATGAATACTGAGGCACGAATAAGTAGAATGGATGGCTTTGAGATATGTAGAGAAGAGGTGTTGGAAATTCTGGCAAGGGTAAAAATAGATAAGTCCCCTGGGTCTGATGGCATTTATCCTTGGATTCTCTGGGAAGCAAGGGAGGAGATTGCAGAGCCATTGGCCTTGATTTTTGTGTCCTCTTTGTCTACAGGAGTAGTGCCAGAGGACTGGAGGCTAGCAAACGTGGTTCCCTTGTTCAAGAAGGGGAGTAGGGATAACCCTAGTAACTATAGGCCAGTGAGTCTCACTTCTGTTGTGGGCAAAGTCTTAGAGAGAATTGTAAGGGATAGGATTTATGCACATCTGGATAAGAATAATGTGATCAAGGATAGTCAGCATGGTTTTGTGAAGGGCAGGTCGTGCTTCACAAACCTTATTGAATTCTTTGAGAAGGTGACTAAGGAGGTAGATGAGGGGAAAGCGGTAGATGTGGTATATATGCATTTTAGTAAGGCGTTTGATAAGGTCCCCCATGGTAGGCTACTGCAGAACATACAGAGATATGGCATTGAGGTTGAGTTTGGAGGTTTGGATTAGGAATTGGCTCTCTGGAAGAAGACAGAGGGTAGTAGTTGATGGCAAAGGTTCATCTTGGAGTGCCGCCACTAGCGGTGTTCCGCAAGGATCTATTTTGGGACCATTGCTGTTTGTCATTTTTATAAATGACCTGGAGGAAGGGTTAGAAGGTTGGGTGAGCAAGTTTGCGGATGATACGAAAGTCGGAGGAGTTGTAGACAGTGAGGAAGGATGTGGCAGGTTACAGCGGGATATAGAGAAGCTGCAGAGCTGGGCAGAAAGGTGGCAAATGCAGTTCAATGTAGCTAAGTGTGAGGTGATTCACTTTGGTAAGAGTAACAAGAAGATGGGGTACTGGGCTAATGGTCGGATACTTGGTAGTGTGGAAGAGCAGAGGGATCTTGGTGTCCATGTACACAGATCTCTGAAAGTTGCCACCCAGGTAAATAGTGCAGTGAAGAAGGCATATGGCGTACTGGCTTTTATTGGTAGAGGAATTGAGTTCCAGAGTCCTGAGGTCATGCTGCAGTTGTATAAGACTCTGGTGCGGCCGCATCTGGAATATTGTGTGCAGTTTTGGTCGCCATACTATAGGAAGGATGTGGAGGCACTGGAACGGGTGCAGAGGAAGTTTACCAGGATGTTGCCTGGTATGGTAGGAAGATCCTATGAGGAAAGGCTGAGGCATTTGGGGTTGTTTTCATTGGAGAAAAGAAGATTTAGGGGTGACTTGATAGAGGTGTACAAGATGATTAGGGGGTTAGATAGGGTTGACAGTGAGAACGTTTTTCCACGTATGGAGTCAGCTATTACAAGGGGGCATAGCTTTAAATTAAGTGGGGGGGGGGGTAGATATAGGACTGATGTTAGGGGTAGGATCTTCACTCAGCGAGTCGTAAGTTCATGGAATGCCCTGCCAGTAGCAGTGTTGGACTCTCCCTCTTTATGGGTATTTAAGCGGGCATTGGATAGGTATATGGAGGATAGTGGGTTAGTGTAGGTTAGGTGGGCTTTGATCGGCGCAACATCGAAGGCCGAAGGGCCTGTACTGCGCTGTATTCTTCTATTCTATTCTATTCTATTCTATATAAAATCCCTCTCCTTTGCTTCCTGACTCTCCGACATCCTTCCTATGTCTCTCTCACTCTGCTCCATGCCGGTCTTTTTTTTAGATTAGATTACAGTGTGGAAACAGGCTCTTCGGCCCAACAATCCACACTGACCCGCCGAAGCGTAACCCACCCAGACCCATTCCCCTACATTTACCACTCACCTAATTGTGTGGGCCCACACCAGGTAGCGGGTTTCTTCTCTGATCGATATTAATTTTGAGCTTCTATGACATTTGAGAAGCTTTTGTGGTAACTGTTCCCAAATGCCTGTCCAGCAAATTGCCCCAGATTCACTCAGTATGCTTTTACAACCTGCCTTTATGTTTTTGTGCCTTCTCTCTTACTCCTGCCTTCTGTTTCAAATCAATCCACAGGATATGAGAAGTGGGGGATTTGAAGGCTGCAAACTGAAAGCCAACATCACACCATGATCTAATGGAGTCACCCAGTTTATCACAACCTGAATATCAACACATTTTAAACATAAAAGAAGAAAGCACCATTCACAATGGGGAGAACAAATACTTGTGTTCTGCATGCAAAAAAGGCTTCAGCCAATCAATTGGCCTCAAGAACCACAAATGCAGTCATGTTGTGGAGAAACCATGGAAATGTGGGGATTGTGAAAAGGGATTCAGCCATCACTCTGCACTGAAAATTCATCAACGTATTCACACAGGGGAGAGGCCATTTATCTGCTCCCTGTGTGGAAGAGGATTCACTCAATTGCTGACCTTGCTGACACAACAGCGAGTTCACACTAAGGAGAGACCTTTTAAATGCCCAAACTGCAGGAAGTCTTTTAAAAGTTCTGACTATCTGCAATCCCATCAACGTGGTTCACACTGAGGAGAGACCCTTTAAATGTTCAGAGTGTGGAAAGTGCTTTAAAGGTTCCAGGGAGCTGATCATCAATCACTGTGTTCACACTGAGGAGAGACCGTTCAGGTGCTCTCACTGTGGAAATGGCTTCAAGAGATCATCTCAACTCACTCTACACCAGCGTCTTCACACTGGGGAGAGGTCGTTCATCTGCTCTGAATGTGGACAAATATTCTTTCGGTTTTCCACCCTTTTGACACACCAACGAGTTCACTCTGGGGAGAGGCCATTCACCTGCACTCGGTGTGGGAAGGGATTTCGTGAATCAGCCAACCTCAAGGCACACCAGCGAATTCACACTCAGGTGAGACCTTTCAAATATCCCGACTGCGTGAAGTGTTATAAAAGCTCTGGAGAACTGAAGTTACATGAACATGTTCACACTGACAACATACCATCACAGTGTGGGATTGGGTTCAAGTGGTCATCTCGTCTCACTGCACACCAGCACACTCATACCGGAGAGAGACCTTTCAAATGCACAGTGTGTGGGAAATATTATACAAGATCCTGGGATCTGATACGCCATCAACGTGTTCACTCTGAGAGGCATTTTAAATGTCCACAATGAGGCAAGTGTTTTAAAAATTCTGGGGGGTTGATGCTACATAAACTGTGTTCACACCAATGAGAGACCACTCAAGTGCACTCTGCGGGACTGGGTTCAGATGATTGTCTCAAATCTGTGTACGCCAGCAAATTCACATTGGAGAGAGGTCATTCTTCACTAAATTTGGAAAGGATTCACTGAGAAATCCTTCCAAATAGCAGCAAGTCCACAAGTGACTGCATGAGCTGTAATTTCCTGTTAATCACATCGCACTGTTATGGACCAGTCCGGACCTCCTCAAAATATTTTAAGAATGTACTTGAGACCCTAACTTTTTAAAGGCAGATGTGAAGTGGATGTTCCAGGTCTGATGCAACTGGTCAAACTACTTGGGCTTTAAGCAAAACACAATTTATTTAAACGCTACAGTTGAAACATGAACGAAAGAAATCAGAATTTAGAATAATTTTAACTGTTGGAAAACTTAGCCAACTCAATACAGTAACTACTTCTAAATAACTGTTCCAATACTGTAACGTCCCATAAACCCATTCCTTGACAAAAAGCAAAATTCAAACACAGGTTCTTACAGGCAGGAGGGAACTTCAACAGAAAATCAGAGGAATCCTTTACTGAAGCTTGCAACTCCCGTGGAATCGCACATCTTATGACTGCTACAGTGAAAATACTGTGAAAAAAAACCTGAATTGGGAGAACTGGAAAGACCCCTCCCGTTATTATACTAGATTCTTCAACACCTCTGCCTTTACCACCTTCCTTGATAAAACCAATGACAAAATAACTTTTTTTTAAAGTGACAACATCATAACATGTCCTAAACATGTTAAAACATCCACCTTAACTTTGGGTGATAATACAGTGTGTATGCATTAAAATAACAGTCAGATGAATCTACTTTTTATCCCAAATACTTCCTTTGAATTAATTCACAAAATGATATTTAAATATTTTCAGAGCCATACAATAATAATGGGTGACTTCAATTCCCATATAAACTGGATGAACCTAAACAGCATGGATGCTGTGGAGGATGAAATTCAGTTTGCACTGAATACTTCTGAAGTAGAACATTGAAGGACCAAGTTGGAATCAGCTTGTTTTAGATTTAGTGTTCTGTAAAGATAAAGGCTAATTACTAACTTTGCTGTTAAGGAGCCTTTGTTAAATAGTGACCATAATAATGTGGTTTGGAGATGCAGATGTTGGACTGGGTTGTACAAAGTTAACAATCACGCAACACCAGGTTATAGTCCAACAGGTTTAATTGGAAGCACACTAGCTTTCAGAGCATCGCTCCTTCATCAGGTGGTAGTGGAGGGCTCAATCCGAACAAACAGAATTTATAGCAAACATTTACAGTGTGATATAACTGAAATTGTACGTTGTCAATTTTTCAATGTATAATTTCAGTTACATCACACTGTATATTTTTGCTATAAATTCTGTGTTAGGATTGAGCCCTCCACTACCACCTGATGAAGGAGTGATGCTCCAAAAACTAGTGTGCTTCCAATTAAACCTGTTGGACTATAACCTGGTGTTGTGTGATTTTTAACATCATAATGTGGAACTTTGAATCCAGTTTTAAAGTGATAGAATAGCAATGTGGGTGACTGAAGACCCTAAGGAGGGCAGACGTTCAGGAAGGCATCTCACCACCACTACCAGCCAAGCAGTTAGTGTTGGGCAATAAATGCTGGCTGAGCCAGCAACAACCATATCCCATTAACAGATGAAAAAAAGACAGGAGTGATATTTTACTGGGGAAATTGTTTAAATGTGTTAATGTCTTTCAAAATTGTCACATTTGTATAGAGCCTTTATTTTATGCAATAAATGTGTTGTTTTATTAAAATGAGTGTTGGCAGCCTCATGTGAATATGTTCAGTAATGAACCAAATGTGTAATTTAATTGCAAAAATGAAACATGAGTTTCAGATTAAGTCAGATTTCATTCAGAGATTTGACTTGTGCAGTATTTCCATCAACTGGGATCATAATATTTGATCTGATTGAAACTTACAATGTTCTGACAGAATGGATGTAGATTGATATCTCCCCAGGATGTTCAGATTAGAATCAGGGACTTTGTCTCAGATTAAGGGATAGACCATTTAAGGAAAAGGTAAGGAGTGGGACAAATTGTCAGTATTTTCAGAGACAGTGCCAGCATAGTGCGCCAAATGGCTGCCACCTATGCTTTTAAGATTCTATGTGTGGGTTTATGATGAATCAAGATTTAATTATTTATACATTTGCTTTCATTTATTTGCTTTCATTTACATTTGCTTTTCAGTTGCTTCTTCCTTCAATAATTTTGAAAATATTTCATCAATAATCACCTCTGATTTATGAAATAACAAAATTATTACAATTAATAATCATCCCTATTATATAAGGAATCAGGATCCTGTTAGATTTTAAAAATTGCCAGTTTTAAAATCTGAATAAACTGAATGTTATTGCATTAATAATCAAGGTTAAAATACATGAATAATCTGTTATTAACACCCCACCTGCCTCCCCCTTCCCCCATTCATCAACAATTCTCTGTCACCGCAAAAACTGTAATTTTTGGGTGAGACAGTTTCTGAGGCATTGAAATGGGTCATACTGGGAAATTTTGAGAAGCAGTGATTTGTTACGATTCCTTTCTAGACCTTAAATGCAATAGCTCATGTTCACAATGTTCTATCTCCCTGAGAGAAGTTATTATTATTCATCGTTATCAGGTGCCCTTGTGGATTATTGATTTGGTATTCATGCCATACCTGACCCATGTAAAAAGTTATAACAAGTGCAGGTCAGACCAAAGAACATTGATCATACCCAGCCCCTGAATTCAATCAGCTGCATTGGGCAGTTCACACCATCCACATGCCTGATATAGGGCTTCCAATACATACTCTTTAATCTGACCTCAAGGAAAAATATTTCCAGGTTGGCAGAGAAATGCATTCAAGTTTGTCTCCACATTTTCTCAAACGAAAAATCCAATATTCCCATTCACTGTGGGGGGGGGGGTGGGGGGAGGGGTGGGAGAATGTTGACCCAAACCATCCACTTTGATGAAGATGCGTCTGTGAAGAAGTCAACAATTTTGAACATCTTCAGGCCAAGATGGAAAATGAACATTAACAATGGAAAAAGCATGTGACTGAGCATCACTCCCACTCCCTTCAGCAAATATCATCTGCCCCATATGTGGTAGTGCTTTTGTGGATCTAGCCTTGAACTACTGAATAACCTCAGGACCCACAACACTTAAGTGGAAGGAAGCCATTCTTGATCCTTACTGACTGCTCAAGAAGAGGAATATGGTTTGAGCAAAGATATTGTAAATCAATGATAGACATTCAGAACACATTATTCTGGATGGTGTGAATATGCTTAGTTTAGAAGCATAATTTACTATATCCCATATGTTCCCTCCTTTATCTAAGTTTGGTATATTTTTTCCTCAGATTATCTCCTTGTTTTTATTTCAAATGTCCTTCCCTGAACATGCTTCTCAGGTTCACTGTCAGTCACCTATTCCAGGTATCAATCTAATAAACAGCCTCTGAACCACTCCTATAAATTTATACGTTTCCTGAAAGATGATGATGAAAATCGCATACAGTATTTGAAATGTGGATTTACCAATTCTCTGCATAAATGAAGCAGAACATCCTTATTAAAAGCCAAAAGAAATGTGGATTTTTAAAATCAGAAACAAAAACAGAAATTGCTGAAAAAGTTCAACCGCTCTCAGTATATTTTGTGCAAAAAAGGTATGGTAAGGCTTCCAGTTGCCTACCACGCCAACACACCACCCTGTTCCCTGGCCAACATCTCTGTCTCCGTCTTGCTGCAGTGCTTTAACAAAGCTCAGCACAAGCTAGAAGAACAGTACCTTATTTTCAGCTTGGGGACCCTGCAGCCCTCCAGACTCAATATTGAGTTCAATAACTTTAGGGCTTGAGCTCTCCCATGTCCTTACCCCAATCCCCAGACATCAGACCTTGTTATCACGTATTCTGCTATTACACACAGCTTATTGTTAATGCGTACCAGTCCCCATTAATAGCTCTTCATCCTTCTAGCCAGGTCATTTTCCATTCATTTGTCTGTCCAACTGTTCTTCTGTCTGTTTGGGCTCCATTCCCATTTATCATATACTCATTACCCTCTCTCCCCACCCTATCTTCTGGAAATAAACTGAGATTTTCCTAGCAACCAACAGTTCTGAGGACACAAAACACTTGACCTGAAACATTAATTCTGATTTCTCTGCACAGATGTTTCTAGACCTGCTGAGCTTTTTCCACAATTTCTGTTTTTATTTCAGAACATCCTTACATTTCTGTTCAATTCCTGTCATAAAAAGGATAACAAACCATTATTTTTCTTGATTATATGCTATTCCTACATGCAAACTCTGTGACATGCATTAAAGCTCTCTCCACCTCCAAATTCTGTAGTCATTCTCCATTTAAGTAATGCTGTGTTCTTATTTATCCTTCCAGTCAAGGTGAACATTGTAGTCCATCTGCAAGATATTTTGCATATTCATTGAACCTATCTACCAATATTGGTATGTAAACTCCTTATGTCTTCGTCATAACCTAGGTTTTTTTTAATCCATCTTTAGTTACTATGCCTTCAATCCCCCCATTTAAGGGATTTATGTAAATTCTAAAATGTTGGGGTATGTATTATGCACAACATTTTACAAAACCACAGGTGGAATAAAGCTTTCTTTTCCAGAATGAGTGGTCCTATCCAGACTTCTCACCTTATGGGTGGAAACGAGGAGAACCAATGACTTAAAATGCTCATCTAATTTCCTTTTTTAGGGAAATAAACTTGCAGAGTTTTGGGAGGAAAGCAGGGGAATTAGCGAGACTCTGTTGCTACATAGAAAGTTGGCATTCATGAAACAGGAGAAAGTGAGGACTGCAGATGCTGGAGATCAGAGCTGAAAATGTGTTGCTGGAAAAGCACAGCAGGTCAGGCAGCATCCAAGGAACAGGAGAATCGATGCTTCGGGCATCTGATGCCCGAAACATCGATTCTCCTGTTCCTTGGATGCTGCCTGACCTGCTGCACTTTTCCAGCAACACATTTTCAGCTCATTCATGAAACAGGCCCATTTACCGGACAAATGTGAGATGATGCACTTTGGAAGGTCAACTATAGGTGGATATTGTTCAGTCAATGGCAGAACCTTTATGTGTATTGATCAGCACTGTGCAAGTCCACAGATCACTAAAAGTGGCAACGCACGTACATAAGCCATGTAGAAATGGCCTATGGCATGCTTGCTTTCATTGGAAGGCATGATGTAGAGGTGCTGGTTGACAAAGTTAAAAATCACCCAACACCAGGCTATAATCCAACAGGTTTATTTGGAAGTACAAGCTTTCAGAGCGCTGATCCTACATCAACTACCTGACAAAGGGGCAGCACTCAGAAAGCTTGTACTTCCAAATAAACCTGTTGGAATATAACCTGATGTTGTGTGATTTTTAACTTCACTGGAAGGGGCATTGAGTATAAGGATAGGCAAGTTATGCAGCAGCTTTATAGAACTTTAGTTAGGCCACCCTTTGAATATTGCATACACTACCAGAAAGATGTGGATGCTTTGGAAACGGTTTACTAGGATATTGCCTGATATGGGGTATTTTAGCCATGAATGTAGGTTGGATGGACTGGGTTTGCTTTCACTTCAACACAGGAGATTGAGGGGTGACCTGATAAAAGTTTATAAGATTGTGAATGGCATGAATAGAGTGGAAAGTATGAGGCTTTTTCCCAGGGTGGAGGGGTCAATTACCAGGGGACAGAGGTTCAATGTGCAGGAATAGAGGGGATGTTTAAAAGATATACGTGAAGCAGGTTTTTTCACACAAAATGTGGTGAATGCTGAGAATGTGTTGACAGAGGAAGCGGCGGAAGCAGACACAATGGAGGCATTCAAGAAGCACCTGGACGAATATATGAAAAGAAAGGCAGCGGTGAGATATGGATCCTGGAGGTGCAGACAGTTTTAGTATGGAAGGTTAAATAATGTCGTTGCAGGTTTAGGGGAGGCGGAACGGCCTGTTCCTGTGTGCATTATTCTCTTTCATTGCACGGTGAAAGGCCGATGATATTGAGGAGTTTGTGAACGGGGGGAGTGTCTTTATTCGATTTTGCTGTGAGATCTGCTTGGATTTGACTATCTGAAAATGCTTCCATTGAATGTGTTGCAGAAACATTGTGAGAACAATGCCCTCCCAGTTCCGCCTCATTCATGATGAAGGGCTTTTGCCCAAAACGTCGATTTTCCTCCTCCTCGGATGATGCCATACCTGCTGTGCTTTTCCAGCAGCACTCTAATCTGCAGTACCCACTTTCACCTTCCAGTCCAGGACCAAGTTCTGGCTCCAGACCCGCCTCCTCCTTCACTGATTAGTTGTAGGACTAATTCTGCCCCTCACTCTCTTTGATAGGTTAAAGCGCTACACCGCCCCATAATCATTGATGGTGCTGGAAGAGCATAGCAGTTCAGGGCAGCATCCAAGGAGCAGCGAAATCGATGTTTCGGGCAAAAGCCCTTCATCAGGAATAAATCCTTGGATGCTGCCTGAACTGCTGTGCTCTTCCAGCACCACTAATCCAGAATCTGGTTTCCAGCATCTGCAGTCATTGTTTTAACCCTACTAAGAATCCTCTCGCAAGGATTCCTCCTCTCTCTACAAGAATCTCAGGGAGTCCCTCTCCCACTGCAACTCCCAGGTCATTTCCTTTGCCCTGAAGCTCTTCAACCATGTCCTGAAACATACTCGCTACCACAGCCACATTTGCTTCTTCAGTGCCTGCCTCCGTAACCAACTCATCCCACACGGACTCCGGACCACCTTTAAACCAGCAGAGTTCGGACCCGAACGGGACAAACAGTACAGACTACAGATTCAAAAACACCAGCAACAGTTCTCCTTCAAGATCCTCCGCTCCACGCTTGCAGCAATGCGCCGGCACCTAAACTTTATTCCTGATGAAGGGCTTTTGCCCGAAATGTCGATTTCGCTGCTGCTGGAACTGCTGTGCTCTTCCAGCACCACTAATCCAGAGCCCCGTAATCGTTGATTGGTTAGGGTGAGTCCCTCTCTCACTCTGAATGGATGGCCGGCAGCCCCTGTCCCGCCTCTTGCTTCCTATTGGCCCTGAGCCGTCAATCAGGCGCGTGGCAGAGTGGAGCATGCGCACAGCTGATTGGGATATCGAACATGCCTGTGCCGGGAGTGACGGTTGGAAGTTCATCACCTTCCATGGGTGGTAGGTAAAGGTTAAAGTAGGCAGCTGTCGGAGAAACATTCTGGAAAGTATCATTCATAATTGTGGAGTTTAGGTCGCAATCCCCAAACCTGGGTATTCTGGTGCAGTGGAGTCCTCGGGCCTCCTCCTGAAACAGGCCCCGTTTAACGGCCGTTCGTCTTTGTTTTTGGTGGGTGTCCGCTAACGTCGTGATGTGACAGTGAGTGGGCGTGACCATGCGTGGCCCTTCTAACCCCACTCTCTTCCCCGCACCCCACAACCATTCTGAGCCAAAATCTGCATGTGGGGCTCTGCTGGTTTGCATGCTTACTGCAGGAAAAGGCCAATATGAAGGGAAGATGAAGGTGGGTGGGATAAAAAGCAGCAATCCCACAGAATCCAACTCCTGTAACCCCCTGTAAACTTAACAGGGCTCTCAGCACCTAAATGTCTGACTGAATTCTTCCTGCACGTGGAGCAGGGAAATTGTCTGACCTTGGTGTGACTGCACCCAAAACATTGGGTGGTCAGCTCAGATGGGTAACTGTATCCCTGTCATTATCCTGATATTTCCACAGGATCTCCATAGTGTAGGATCTCTGTCACTGCTGGCTGGATGATCAGATAAATTCTAATCCAATGGAAAGAACATCCATATTGTTTCTGTAAATTGAAGATAAGATAGTGAAGAAAGCATTTGGTATGCTTTCCTTTATTGGTTTGAGTATTGGAGTTGGGAGGTCATATTGCAGCTTTACAGGTTGTTGATTAGGCCACTTTTGGAATATTGCTTGTAATTCTGGTCTCCTTCCTATCGGAAAGATGTTGTGAAACTTGAAATGGTTCAGAAAATATTTATAAAGATGTTGCTAAGGATGTTGGTGGATTTGAGCTAGTGGGAGAGGCTGAATAGGCTGGGGCTGTTTTCCCTGGAGTGCCGGAGTCTGATGAGTGACCTCATAGAGGTTTATAGAATCATGAGGGGCATGGATAGGATAATTAGAGAAGGTATTTTCCCTGGGTTGAGGGAGTGTAAAACTAGAGGACATAGGTTTAGGGTCAGAGGAGACCGAAGGGGCAACCCCTTCATGCTGAGGGTTATACATGTATGGAATGAGCTGCCAGAAAAAGTAGTGGAAGCTGGTACAATTGCAGCATTTAAAAGGCATCTGGATGGGTATATGAATAGGAAGGCTTTAGAGAGATGTAGGGGTCTAGACTAGAGTGGTGCTGGAAAAGCACAGCAGGTCAGGGAGTATCCGAGAAGCAGGAAGATCGATGTTTCAGGCAAAAGCCCTTCATCAGGAATGAAGCAATTAAACGCTGGCAAATGGGACTAGATTAGGTTAGAATATCTGATCAGCATGGATAAGTTGAACCGAAGGGTCCGTTTCCATTTTATTTCAGTCTACGTTAAAGTACTGTCCACAGTCAGTTCACTCCCTCTCAGGCTGTCTAACCGGTTGCAACTCTTCCTACAGACTACTGGAAGACTTTATGTATTAGGAAGAGGAGTTTCACTATTCAGTATGATTGACATTCCTCAAGTCTGCTGTCCAGCATTTTTCCTTTAATCTTTGATTCCACGACTGATCAAGAATCTGGCTATCTCAGCCTGAGATATTCACAAGGACTCTGCCCCACAGCTCTATGGTAAGGAGCTCCAACTCTTACAATAGAACAGAAAATCCTCATCTCAGTTTCAAATTGGCGACCCTTTATTCCGAGATGATGCCTTCTGGTCCTGGACTCTTCCATGAGGGGGAGCATCAGTTCAAAATTTATCCTGTCATACAGTCAGAGTCATAGAGATATATATCACGAAAACACACCCTTCGGTCCAATTCCTCCATTCCAACCGGACATCCTATCCTAACCTAATCTAGTCCCATTTGGCCCGCATCCCTCTAAACCCTTCCTATTTACATACCCATCCAAATGCCTTTTAAATATTCTAATTGTACCAGCTTCCACCACTTCCTCTGGCAGTTCATTTCATATTTGTACCACAGTCTGCGTGGAAAAAGTTGCCCTAGGTCCCTTTGAAATTTTTCCCCTTTCACCCTAAACCCATGTTTTCTAGTTCTGGACTCCCCCATCCCAGGAAAAAGACCTTGTCTATTTATCCTATCCATGCCTCTCATGATTTTACAAGCCTTTGTAGGATCACTCCTCAGCCTCCAACACTCCAGGGAAAACAGCCCCAGCCTCAGTCAATGAAAACAAGCATGCAGGTACAGCAGGCACTGAAAAATGTTAATGGCATGCTGGCCTTCATAACAAGAGGAATTGAGTATAGGAGCAAAGAGGTCCTTCAGCAGCTGTACAGGGCCCTCCCTGGTGACACTGCACCTGGAGTATTGTGTGCAGTTTTGGTCTCCAGTTTTGAGGAAGCACATTGTGGCTATTGAGGTAGTGCAGCGTAAGTTCACAAAGTCAATTCCCGGAATGGTGGGACTATCATATGGTGAAAGATTGGAGTGACTGGGCTTGTATGCACTTGAGTTTAGAAGGATAAGAGGGGATCTGATTGAGACGTATAAGATTATAGATTCATAAATATGTACAGCATGGAAACAGACCCTTCGGTCCAACCTGCCTATGCCGACCAGATATCCCAACCCAATCTAGTCCCACCTGCCAGCAGTTGGCCCATATCCCTCCAAACCCTTCCTTTTCCCATACCCATCCAAATGCCTCTTAAATGTTGCAATTGTACCAGCCACCACCACTTCCTCTGGCAGCTTATTACATACACGTACCATTCTCTGTGTGAAAAAGTTGCCCCGTAGGTCTCTTATATCTTTCCCCACTCACCCCAAACCTACGGCCTCTAGTTCTAGACCCCTGGACCCCAGGGAAAAGACTTTGCCTATTTACTCTATCCATGCCCCTCATAATTTTACAAACCTCTATAAGGTTACCCCTCCGCCTTTGATGCTCCAGGCAAAACAGACCCAGACTATTAAGTCTCTCCCTATAGCTCAAATCCTCCAACCCTGGCAACATCCTTGTAAGTTTTTTCTGAACCCTTTGAAGTTTTACAACAACTTTCCGATATTGCAACAGTGGCCTAACCAATATCCTGTACAGCTGCAACATGACCTCCCAACTCCTGTACTCAATACTCTGACCAATAAAGGAACGCATACCAAACGCCTTCTTCACTATCCTAACTACCTGCGACTCCACTTTCAAGGAGCTATGAACCTGCACTCCAAGGTCTCTTTGTTCAGCAACATTCCCTAGGATCTTACCATTAAGTGTATAAGTCTTGCTAAGATTTGCTTTCCCAAAATGCAGCACCTCTCATTTATCTGAATTAAACTTCTCAGCCCATTGGCCCATCTGGTCAAGTTCCTGTTGTAATCTGAGGTAACCCTCTTCGTTGTTTACTACACCTCCACTTTTGGTGTCATCTGCAAACTTAATAACTGTAACTCTTATGCTCGCATCCAAATCATTTATGAAAATGAAAAAAGTAGAGGACCCAGCACTGATCCTTGTGGCACTCCACTGGTCACAGGCCTCCAGTCTGAAAAACAACCCTCCACCACCACACTCTGTCTTCTAACTTTGAGCCAATTCTGTATCCAAATGACGAGTTCTCCCTGTGTTCCGTGAGATCTAACCTTGCTCATCAGTCTCCCATGGGGAACCTTGTTGAACGCCTTACTGAAGTCCACATAGATCACATCTACCGCTCTGCCCTCATCAATCCTCTTTGTTACTTCAAAAAACTCAATCAAGTTTGTGAGACATGATTTCCCACACGCAAAGCCATGTTGACTATCCCTAATCAGTCTGTGCATTTCCAAATATATGTACATCCTGTCCCTCAGGATTCCCTTCACCAACTCTGCCCACCACCGACATCTGGCTCACTGGTCTATAGTTCCCTGGCTTGTCCTTAACCACCCTTCTTAAACAGTGGCACCACGTTTGCCAACCTCCAGTCTTCCAGCACCTCACCTGTGACTGTTGATGATACAAATAGCTCCGCAAGAGGCCCAGCAATCACTTCTCTATCTTCCCACAGAGTTCCAGGGTACACCTGATCAGGTCCTGGGGATTTATCCACCGTTATGCATTTCAAAACATCCAGCACTTCCTCCTCTGCAATATGGACATTTTGCAAGATGTCACCATCTATTTCCCTACAATCTATATTTTCCACATCCTTTTCCACAGTAAATACTGATGCAAAATACTCATTTAGTACTTCCCCCATTTTCTGCGGCTACACACAAAGGCTTCCTTCCTGATCTTTGAGGGGCCCTATTTTCTCCTTAGTTACCCTTTTGTCCTTAATGTATTTGTAAAAAGTCTTTGGATTCTCCTTAATTCTATGTGCCAAAGCTATCTTTTTGCGCTCCTGATTTCCCTCTTAAATATACTGCTACTTCCTTTATACTCTTCTAAGGATTCACTTGATCTATCCTATCTATACTTTACATATGCTTCCTTCTTTTTCTTAATCAAACCCTCAATTTCTTTAGTCATCCAGCATTCGCTATACCTACCAGCCTTTCCTTTCACCTTAACAGGGAATATACTTTCTCTGGATTCTCATTATCTCATTTCTGAAGGCTTCCCATTTTCCAGCCATCACTTTACCTGTGAACATCTGCCCCCAATCAGCTTTTGAAAGTTCTTGTCTAATACCATCAAAACTGGCCTTTCTCCAATTTAGAACTTCAACTTTTAGATCTGGTCTATCCTTAAGATTTGTAAAGGATTGGACACTGTGGAGGCAGGAAGAATGATTCCGCTGATGGGTGAATCCAGAATCAGAGGGCATAGTTTAAAAATAAGGGGTTGGCCATTTAGAACAGAGTTGAGGAGAAACTTCTTCACCCAGAGAGTGGTGGATATATGGAATGCTCTGCCCCAGAAGGCAGTGGAGGCCAAGTCTCTGGATACTTTCAAGAAAGAGATGGATGGAGCTCTTAAAGATAGTGAAATCTAGGGATAAGACTGGAACAGGATACTGATTGTGGGTGATCAGCCATGATCATAATGAATGGTGGTGCTGGCTCGAAGGGCTGAATGGCCTACTCCTGCACCTATTGTCTATTCAGCCTCTCCCTATAGCTCAAACCCTCCAACCCTGGCAACCTCCTTGTGAATCTTTTCTGAACTCTATCAAGTTTCACAATTTCCTTCCAGTAGGAGGGAGACCAAAATTGCACACAATATTCTAAAAGTGGCCTAACCAATGTCCTGTACACCGCAACATAACCTGAAAACTATATTCAATACTCTGTCCAATGAAAGAAAGCAGTCCAAATGCCGCCTTCACTATCCTATTTATTTGTGACTCCACTTTCAAGGACTATGAACCTGAACTCCAAGGTCTCTTTGTTCAGCGAGACTCCCCAGGACCTTACCGTTAAGTGTAAATGTCCTGCCCTGTTTGTCTTTCCAAAATGGAGCACATCACATTTATCTAAATTAAACTCCATCTGCCACTCCTCAGCCCATTGGCCCATCTGATCAAACTCCTGTTGTATGCTGCTGTACCCTCCTTTGCTGTCCACTATACCTCCAATTTTAGTGTCATCTGCAAACTTACTAACCAAACCTCCTATGTTCACATTCAAATTGTTTATATAATTGGCAAAAAGTAATGGATCCAGCACCAATCTTTGTGGCACACCACTGATCACAGGCCTACAGTCTGAAAAGCAACCCTCAACCACCACTGTCTGTCTTCTACCTTCAAGCCAGTTCTAGATTACTTACAGTGTGGAAACAGGCCCTTCGGCCCAACAAGTCCACACCGCCCCGCCGAAGCGCAACCCACCCATACCCCTACATCTACCCCTTACCTAACACTACGGGCAATTTAGCATGGCCAATTCACCTGACTTGCACATCTTTGGAGTGTGGGAGGAAACCGGAGCACCCGGAGGAAACCCACGCAGACACGGGGAGAATGTGCAAACTCCACACAGAGAGTCGTCTGAGGCGGGAAATGAACCCGGGTCTCTGGCGCTGTGAGGCAGCAGTGCTAACCACTGTGCCACCGTGCCGCCCACGAATGTATCCAAATGGCTGTATTCCATGAGATCTAACCTTGCTAACCAGTCTACCATGAGGAACATTGTCGAATATCTTACTGAAGACCATATAGATCACAGGTCAGACAGCATCCGAGGAGCAGGAAACTCAACATTTTGCGTATAAGCACTTCACCAGGACTGTAGGGGGTGGTGTGTGATGAATGCGAGGAGAGTGGGGCTAGGGAGAAGGTAGCTGGGAAGGCAATAGATAGATGAAGGTGGGGGTGATGGTGATAGGGTGGAGCAGATGGGTGGAAAGGAAGATGGACAGGTAGGACAGTTCAAGAGGATGATGCTGAGTTGGTGGGGGCTGGATCTGGGATAAGCTGGGGGAGAGGAGATGAAACTGGTGAAATTGACATTGATTCCATGTGGTTGGAGGGTCCCAAGGCAGAAGATGAAGCGTTCTTTCTCCAGGTTTTGGTGGCTAGGATTTGGTGGTGAAGGCGTCTGTCCTTAGTAGAGTGGGAGGGGGAGTTGAGGTGGTCAGCCACATGATGGTGGGGTTGTTTTGTGCATGTGTTCTGGAGATGTTCTGTGAATTCCACAAATTGGCTTCTTGTCTCCCTGATGTAGAGGAAACCAAATAAAAACCAACAGACACAGTAGGTGAGGTGTTCAGATGTGCAGGAAAATGGGGCCTTGAATGGAGGTGAGGAGTGGTAGGTGTAGGCGCAGGTTTTATACCTCTTGTAATGGCAAGGGAAGGTACCCACACTCCTGATGAAGGGTTCTGCTTGAAACATCGACTCACCCGCTCCTCGGATGCCGCCTGACCTGCTGTTTTTTCCCAGCGCCACACATTTGACTCTGATCTTCACATCTTCAGTCCTCAGTTTCTCCTAGACCATATAGATACATCCACTGGTCAGTGTTCTACGAAACTACTTAAAAAAATTCAATCAAGTTCGTGAGACATGATTTCCCATGCACAAAACCACGATGACTAACCCTAATCAGTCCTTGCCTTTGTAAATGCAAGAAAATCCTGTCTGTCAGGATTCCCTCCAACAGTCTGCCCACCACCGATGTCAGGCTCACCAGCCGAGAGTTCCCTGGCTTTTCCTTACTACCTTTTCTTAAATTGTGGAACCGCTTTAACCAACCTACAGTCTTCTGGCCCCTCACCTGTGACTATCGATGACACAAACATCACAGGAAGGAGCCCAGCAATCACTTCCCTGGCTTCCGAAGACCCTTCAGAATCTAATTTGCTTCAATGAGACCACCTCTCATTGTTCTAAACTCCAATCAATACTGCCCCACTAACTCAATCTGTGTCACTGGTTAAAGGTTTTTCCACTGTGCGTTGTCAAAAAACTTGCGTATTTTAAAAATATTTTCATTTTGAATCTGAGAGCTGAACAATGGCCTTTTGACTGAGCAGCAGGTGGTGATCAAAAGAATGAATGAGTTGTTTGTTTTTGAGACGAGGCTTGGAAGTTAACTCAGGAACCGATGACCCTTTGTTTGCCTAGCTGCTCCCTGCCCCATCTCGCCCCCGCCACTCTCCCTACCTTCATTGCCCGCCCAATGTCCTCACCTTTGCCGCAGCTTCGCCATCTACCTACCCCTCCTCGCTGTCTCCACCCCTTGCACCTCCCCTCCTCACTGCACCCCTGCATCTGCCTCCTTGCTGTTCCCCACTGTACCTCCCCGCTCACCGCCTCTAGTGCCTCCCCCCTCGCTCGCCCGGCCCCCCTGCTCCTACCTTCCTCACTCGCCTACCCCTTCCAGTGCCTCGCCACCTCACTTGCTCGCCCCCTCCCACTCCTCCTTTCCTCACTCATCCGCCCCCTCTCCTCACTTGTCTGCCCCCTCCACGCCTCACCTCTTCATTCACCCGCCCCCCTCCCACCTGCTCACCCCATCCGGTGCATCCCATGCCCACACCCCGAATCATGTGCCTCCCATCCTCGCTCACGCCCTCTTCCCTCGCCTCCTCATCTGCCTCACCTCTCGCTCACCCTTCCCTTGCACCCACTGTTGGCGCAGGCTCTCTCCTGTGTCCGTCCTTGTCACTCAGTCTCTTCCCACAACTGCTGTCCTCGCTCTCCTCACTCACCACCTCCTTGCTCGCACCCCCCGCACCTGCCCTTCTCTCTTGCTCCCCTCTCTCGCACCTGCCATTCTCACTCACCCTGTCCCGCATCTGGCCTCCTCACTTGCCTCCTACCACGCCTCCCCTCATTGCACGCCTCCTCATATGCCTTCCCTCCTCGCTCGCCCTCTCTGGCACCTTCCCTCCTCGCTCACCATCCTCCTGCTCCTCCCCTCCCCGGTCGCCCCCTCCAGTGCCTCCAGTCCTCCTCCACCCCCTCCCGCTAGCCCTTCATAGCTGACCCCCTCCCCTCCTCTCATGCCACTCCCTCTCCTCCTCTCCTAGCATGCCCCCTCCCGCGCCTGCCCTCCCTGCTCGCCCCCTCCCGCGCCTGCCCTCCCTGCTCGCCCCCTCCCTGCTCACTTCCTCACCTCATGCTTGTCCATGTAAAATTATGCCAAAAATATAACCTGAAACAGTCCCAGGGTCAACAACAGGCGATTGGATCAGTAGCAAGTTGAGGGCATGTTTGAGGATAATCTGTGGAATGCTTTGCCGCAGAAAGTGTGGAGGTGAAGTCATTTAAGACAGCAGTAGGTTTCTGATTAGTAAGGGGACCGTGCATTATGGAGAGCAAGTAGGCGAATGGAGTTGAGAAAATGGCTGAGTAATAATCAGCCATTATCAAATGGTAGAGCAGACTTGATGGGCAGGATGGTCTATTTGTGTTCTTGTGTCTTTTGGTCTTATTTGGCCCATTCAGCCTGTTCTCCTACTGTATTCTGTAAGATCCCAGCTGATCTGACTCTGACTTCAACAGCACATTCCTTCTTATCCCCTGGAACCCTGTCTCCACTACATTTTTCACCTTAACTGAAACTACTCGTTTCTGAAACACCTTTTGCAGGGACTTTATAAGATTTGAAGGCAGCAGGCATATCTTTCACTTACCTTTGATATGTTTTCAGCTGCAGGTTCCAGCAGGAGATTTCGAAACAGTGGAAGTGTTTGTGAGGTGAGTGTTTTTGAGCATTTGTCGACATTGTCAATCTTCCTGTGCCATGTTCTGGTTCCAAAGCTGATGTGACTCACTTACTGTGGATCTGAATCCATGTCCCTCTCTTGCTTTGTTTGGCCTTTGCTTTCCCTCATCACCTCTCTGCCATTGTCTGACTTCCTGTTTTGCTTCTCGTTTATATAAATAGTTTAGATGAAAATATAGAAAGCATGATTAGTAAGTTTGCAGGTGACAGCAAGATTGATGGTACAATGGACATTGAAGAAGGTTATCTAAGATTACAAAGAGATTTTGTTCAATTGGGTCAATGGGCTGAAGAGTGAAGTTTAACTTGAATAAATGAGAGGTATTGCATTTTGATAAAGCAAACAATAGCAAGATTTATACAGTTTATAATAGGGCCTTGGGTAGTGTTGCAAAACAGGGAGAACAAGGGGTTCAGGTACATAATCTCTTGAAGCTTGCATCACATATAGATGATCCTAAAAATAAACGTTGGAGATCACAGCAGGTCAGACAGCAGCCATGGAGTCACAGCAAGCTAGCTTTGAGATGACTCTTCATGAGAGCTGTCACATACAGATAGGGTGGTTGAGAAGGCATTTTATATGCTTGCCTTCATTGCTCAGATCTTTGAGTAAAGGATGTTGAGATTGTACAGGATGTTCTTCTGTAGTACTGTCTCCAGTGCTGGTCTCACTGCTTTAAAGAAGATATAATTAAGCTGGAGAGGGTTCAGAAGAGATTTATCAGGGTGTTGCCAGGAATGAAGCATTTGAGTCATAAGGAGAGTCTAGAACCTTTTTCTCAACCAGGTTGAGAGGTGATCTTACAGAGATTTATAAAGGTGTGCATATAAAGTGAATGGCACGTGTCTTTTCCCTCGGGTGGGGATTACAAGAAAAGGAAGCATATCTTTAAGGTGAGAGGAGAAAGATTTAAAAAAGATATAGGGACAATTTTTTTTTCAGTCAAGAGTGATTTGTCTGTGATATGAACCTCCAGAAGAAGTGCCGGATGCGAGTGCAGTTCCAACATTTAAAAGGCATTTAGAGGAGTACATGCATAAGAAATGCTTGGAAGGATATGGACCAGGGCAGGTGGGACTCGCTTAATTTGGGATTATGGTCAACATGGAGTGATTGGCCCGACGGATCTGTTTCTGTGCAGTTTGCATCTTTGACTATGCCTCTAATAATGGGTTTATTTGAACTTTGTGAGGTATTTTGTTGTGACTTTTGCCAGTTGTGTCCAAATGAAGTTTGTATTTCTCTTGATCTCTGGTTATATGCTGCTGATTTTCCAGTTTTATCTCCCAATGTTCAGAAATTGTTTGACCTACACTGGAGATCATTTCTGCTTCTGAGTTAACATTGACCACCCAAAACTTCTTCAAAACACTAATTACAAGCCAAACTAAATCAGTGTCATGATTCTACTTCACAATTGTTCATTACCTGACTTTAAGAATAACTGATCTTGGACACCAAGTTTAAAACTTAAACAAGAAGTATCAATAACTTGAGCAAAACAAAGATAATCAGTCAGGTAATCTAATTAATATGTATGATTCTTTGAGCATGACCTCCATTCACACCAATAGACAGACACAGATAAGGGATAAATTTAACAGAAAATAAAGTAAATATAAGTTATCAATTCAATTAAACAGTTCCAAACAATAGATGCCAAGCCTTTGTGCAATCCTTGGATAATGTGTTGTTCACAAGCACGTAAAACATTTTATTTAATTTCAGTCAGCAGTGAATGCTAACAGTTTCAGCAAACTCATAAATATGGCATGGTGGCTCAGTGGTTAGCACTGCTGCCTCACAGCACCAGGGACCCAGGTTCAATTCTACCCTGGGGTGACTGACTGCGTGGAGTTTGCACATTCTCCCCGGGTCAGTGCGGGTTTCTGCGAGGTGTTCCAGTTTCCTCCCACAATCCAAAGATATGCAGGCTAGGTGCATTGGCCTTGCTAAGTTGTCCATAGTGTTCAGGAATATGTACGTTGAATGCATTAGCCATGGAAAATGCAGGTCTACAGGGTTAGGGGATGGGGACAGCTGGGTGAGATCCTCTTCAGAGGGTCAGTATGGACTTGTTGGGCTGAATTGTCTGTTCCCATGCTGTAGGGATTCTATAATTTTTTTTATTTCCTATATATTATGTTTCTTTTTAGGATATTCAGCAAAATAATAATTACATATTATGTGATAAAGACAGCAAAACAGCAGTCATCAGAAATAGTAAGTTGAAGGGACAGTCTAGCTGGAATATGACAGGAAGAAAGGAATGCCTGTTGGATTAAATTGCACTTATTTCAATGCAAAAGGGCTGCCAAATAAGGCCAATGAATTCAGGGTGTGGATAGGTACATGGAACTGGGATATTTTATCCATTTACAGAAACATGGCTAAGGAAAGGACAGGACTGGCAGCTTAATATGCCAGGGTACAGGTGGTTTAGGCGGGACAGCAGTGGGGGAAGGAAGGGAGGGGGAGTTGCATTTTTTTATTAAGGCAAGTATCACAGCAGTAATCAGAGATGAAATAATTGAAGGATCATTCAATTGAGGCTTTGTGAGTGGTACTAAGAAATAAGAAGGGGTTGGTGACGTTATTGGGGTTGTACCATAGACTCCCAAATAGTCAACGGAAATCAGAGGAACAAATATGCAGGGAGATTGGGGAGACTTGCGGGAGCGCAGAGAGTTGTGAAGGCATGGAATGTGTTGCCAGCTGTTGTGGTGGAAGCAGTGTCATTGGGAACATTTAAGCAACTGCTGGACTTGCACATGGATAGCAGTGAGTTGAGGGATGCGTAGGTTAAGTTACTATATTTTACGTTAGGATTAAACCTCAGCACAACATCGTGGGCCAAAGGGCCTGTTCTGTGCTGTACTTTTCTATGTTCTATGATTTTCCTGAGGTAGACTGGAGCCGCCATAGCGTTAGATGGGGTAGAATTTGTTAATTGCATTCAGGAAAATTTCCTGGAGCAGTATATAGAGGGTCCCAATCGAGCAGGGGCAAAACTTGACCTACCCTTGGGAAATAGGGCAGAACAGGTGACAGTGGGGGAATACTTTGGGATCAGTGACCATAGTTATTTTTAATTTTAAAATAGTTAGAGAGAGGGACAAAACTGGTCCACAGGTTCAAGTTCTAAATTGGGGCAAAGTGAATTTTGATGGAATTAGACAGGAGCTTGCAGGGATTGACAGGCAAATGGGACCTCCGGCAAGTGGGAGGCCTTTAAAAGTGAGATAGCTAGAATTCAAGATCTATATGTTCCTGTGAGGGTGAAGGACAAGGTTGGCAGGAATAGGGGACCCTGGATGACAAGCGACATTGACGCTTTAACCAAAGAAAGGGAGGTAAGGCTCAGGTATGGGCAGCTGGAAACAACAGAATCCCTGGAGGTATATATGAGATACAGGAGGTTGTTGAAGAAGGAAATCAGGAGGGTGAAAAGGAGCACAAGATGACCTTGGCTGAGAAGATTAGGGTGAATCCAAAAACATTCATTAACTATATTAAAGGAAAAAGAATAACTAGAGAGAGAAGAGGGCCCCTGAAGGACCAAAGTGGACATGTACGTGTAGAACCGCTGGAGGTGGGCGAGATCCTCAATAAATATTTCTCCTCTGTGTTTACCATGGAGAAAGACAAAAAGACTTGGAAACTTGGGAAAATTAGTGGTGATATCTTGGGTGAAAGTGAGGACAGCAGATGCGAGACATTAGAGTCAAGATTAGGGTGGCGCTGGAAATGCACAGGAGGTTGAGAAACAGGAAAATCGACATTTCCGGCAGGAGCCCTTCATCAGGTATGAGGCTGGAAGCCTTGGGGGTGGAGAGATAAATGGGAGGGGGTGGGGCTGGGGAGAAGGTAGCTGCGAGTGCAATAGGTGAATGCAGGAAGGGGTAAAGGTGGCAGGTCAGAGAGGAGGGTGGAGCGGATAGGTGGGAAGGAAGATTGGCAGGTGGGACAGGTCATGAGGATGGTGCTGAGCTGGAAGTTTGGAACTGGGGTAAGGTGAGGGGAGGGGAAATGAGGAAACTGGTGAAGTCTACATTGATGCCCTGGGGTTGAAGGATTCCAAGGCGGAAGATGAGGCGTTCTTCCCCCAGGCATTGGGTGGTGAGGGAGTGACAGTGGAGGAGGCCCAGAACTTACATGTCCTTGGCAGACTGGGAGGGGGAGTTGAACTGTTTGGCCACGGGACAGTGGGGTTGATTGGTGCGGGTATCACTGAGATGTTCCCTGAAGCACTCTGCAAGAAGGCATCCATGAGCACCTTCTCAATATAAAGGACACCGCAACTTCCACATTTGTGGAAGTGCAGGTGAAACTTTGATGGATGTGGATGGCTCCTTTGGGGCCTTGGATGGAGGTGAGGGGATGTGTGGTTGCAGGTTTTGCAATTCCTGTGGTGGCAGGGGAAGGTGCCAAGAGGGGAGGGTGGGTTGTTGGGGGCATGGACCTGACCAGGTAGTCACGGAGGGTAGCAGTGGGAGTCTGTGGGTTTGCAAAAAATGTCACTGTTGAGTCAGTCATTGTTGGTGGAGATGGAAAGGTTTAGGAAGGGGAGGGAGGTGTCAGAGATGGTCCATGTGAATTTATGGTCCGGGTGAAACGTGTGGGTGAAATTGATGAACTGCTCAACCTCCTCATGGGAGCACGAGGGGCGCTGATGCAGTCATCAGTGTAGCAGAGGAAAAGGTATGATGTGGTACCGGTGTAACAACGGAAGATGGACTGATCTTCTTAGCCGACAAAGAGACAGGCATAGCTAGGGCCCATGCGAGTGCTCATGGAGGAAGTGGGAGGATTCAAAAGAGAAATTGTTGAGGGTGTGGACCATTTCAGCCAAACAAACGAGAGTGTCAGTGGAAAAGTACTGGTGGGGACGTTGGGAGAGGAAGAAACGGAGGGCTTGGAGGCCCTGGTCATGGCAGATGGAGGTATAGAGAGATTGGATGTCCATGGTGAAGATGAGGAGTTGGGGGCTGAGGAAACGGAAGTCTTGGAGGAGATGGAGGGCGTGTGTGGTGTCCCAAACGTATGTGGGGGAGTTCCTGGACTAGGGGGGGTAGGACAGTAGGTGGAAATGAGTTCGTTGGTGCAGGAGCAGGCTGAGACAATAGGTCAGCTGGGGTGGTTAGGTAGAATCGGGCAGTGCGGGGTTCCACCCCAGGCGGTGATATCTTGGGGACAGTCCATATCACAGTAGAGGAGGTGTTGATGTTTTAGAATGTATGAAGGTAGATAAATCTCCTGGTCTTGACCAGGCATATCCAAGAACACTGTAAAAAGCTAGTGAAGAAATTGCAGAGGCCCTAGTTGATATTTTTGCATCATCTTTCGCCATTGGTGAGGTCCCAGAAGACTGGAGCGTAGTGAATGTTGTGCCCTTATTCAAGGAAGGCTGCAAAGAAAAACCCAGGAAATATCGACCAGTAAGCTGAACATCTGTGGTAGGTCAGTTACTTGAGAAAATTCTGAGGGATAAGATATAAATGTATTCGGAAAGACAGGGTTTGATTAGGAGTAGTCAGCCTGGCTTTGTGCATGGGATGTCATGCCTCTCAAATTTGTTAGAGTTCTTTGAAGCGACCAGGAAAGTTGACGAGGGTAGGGTGGTGGCTGTAGTCTGTATGGATTTCAGGAAGGTCTTTGATAAGGCTGCCCTGAAAGGTTAAACCGCATGGAATCCAGGGAGAGCTGACAAATTGGATACACAATTGGCTTGATGGTAGGAAACAGAGGGTAACAGTGGAAGGATGCTTGTCAGACTGGAGGCCTGTGACTAGTGGAGTGCCTTAGCGGTTGGTGCTGGGCCAGGTTCTTTTCTGGGACAGAAAACACCTCCAGGACACCCGCACTAAACAACGCCACCGCCCTGTGGCCGAACACTTTAACTCCCTTTCCCACTCCGCCAAGGACGTGCAAGTACTGGGCCGCCTCCACCACCAAACACTCGTCACCCGACACCTGGAGGTGTCATCTTCTGCCTTGGGACCCTCCAACCACACGGGATCAATGTCGATTTCACCAGTTTCCTCATTTCTTTCTTCCCCCCTCTCCCCCGCCTCCACTTTATGCCAGATCCAACCTTCCAACTCAGCATCAGCCTCTTGAACTCTCCTACCTATCCATTCCACCCTCCTCTCCGACCTAACACTATCATTCCCCCCCAATTGACCTATCACATTCCCAGCTATCTTGCCCCTAGCCTCAGCCCATCCAACCCCCTTGGGCCACCTCCTCATTCCTGATGAAAAGCATCAACTCTCCTGCTCCTTGGATACTGGCTGTGCTTTTCCAGCGCCACACTCTTTGACTCTAATCTCCTGTATCTGCAGTCTTCACTTTCTCCTATCAGCTTGGGTGGCAACTTTGAGGGATCTATATCCGTGAACCCCAAGAATTGGCACTGCCAAGAATCTTGTCTTTAATCCTGTATTCAACATTCAAATTCGACCTTCCAAAAATAATCGCTTCACATTTATCCAGGTTGAACTCGCATCTGCCACTTCTCAGCCCAGCTCCACATCCTGTTAATGTCATGTTGTAGGCTGCAACAGCCCTCGACACTGTCGACAACACCACCGACCTTTGTGTCATCGGCAAACTTACTAACCCACCCTTCCACTTCTTCATTCAAATTATTTATAAAAACTACAAAAAGCAGATCCCTGCAGGACACCACTAGTCACCGACCTCCAGGCAGAATACTTCCCATCCATTACCACTGGCCATCTTGTTTCGGCCAGCCAATTCTGCATCCAGACAGCCAAATTTACCTGTATTCCATACATTCTAACATTCTGAATGAGCCTACCATAGAGAACCTTAGGGAGGCACGGTGGCTCAGTGGTTAGCGCTGCTGCCTCACAGCACCAGGGTCCCAGGTTTGATTCCAGCCTCGGGCGACCGTCTGTGTGGAGTTTGCATATTCTCCCGTGTCTGGGTTTGCTCAGAGTTCTCCAGTTTCCTCCCACAGTCCAAAGATGTGCAGGTCAAGTGAATTGCCATATTAAATTGCCCATAGTGTTAGGTGCATTAGTCAGAGAGAAATGGGTCTGGGTGGATTACTCTTCGGAGGGTCGGTGTGGACTGGTTGGGCCGAAGGGCCTGTTTCCACACTGTAGGGAATCTAATCTAATCTAAAAATAAGTCTTACTGAAATCCATATACACCACATCCACTCCTTAACCTTCATCAACTTGTCTCATCATATCCTTAAAGAACTCAATAAGGCTGGTGAGGTATGACCCCTCAAAGCCATGCTGATTATCTTTAATCAAGCAACTATGTTTTTCCAAATAGCCTAAATACCATCTCTCAGAATCCTTTCCAGTACCTTGCTTATCACAGACGTAAGACTGACTGGTCTGTAACTCCCAGGGATTTCCCTATTCCCATTGTTGAACAGAGGAATAGCATTTGCCTCCCTCCAATCAGCCAGTACAACTCCCGTGGCGAGTGAGGATGCAAAGATCATCACCAGAAGCGCAGCAATCTCATTCCTTGCTTCCCATAGTAACCTTGGATATATCTGGTCCAGCCCTGAGCACTTATCTATCTTGATGCTTCACAAAATTTCCAGCTCATCCACTTCCATAGCATCAATCTGTTCAAGCCTATTAACCTGGTCCATGGTGTTCTCGCTATGAACAAGGTCTCTTTCTCTTGTAAATACTGAAGCAAAAAACTCATTTACAGCCTCTACCCCTTCAGACTCCAGGCACAAGTTCCTGCCATTATCCCTGATCGGCCCTACCCTCTCTCTGATCGTTCACTTATTCCTCACATATGTGTAGAACGCCTTTAGATTTTCCCTAATCTTTTCCACCAAGGCTTTTTCATGCCCCATCCTATCTCCTCTCAGTCTATTTTTGAGCTCATTCCTAGCTACCCTGTAATCCTCTAAAGCCATGCCAGATCTTTGCTTCCTCAACCTTAAGTAAGCTTCCTTCTTCCTTTTGATAAGAAGCTCCTCTACTCTTGTCATCCAAGGCTACTTCACCTTGCCTTCCTTGCCTGTCACAGTGGGACAAAGTTATCCAACACTTGCAACAAGTGCTCCTTAAACAGCCTCCATACTTCTGTTGTGCATTTCCAGTAGAACAATTGTTCCCAATTTATATTCCACAACTCCTGTCAAATAGCAATATAATTTCCCCTCCCCCAATTAAATACCTCCCCACACTGTCTGTGCCTATCCTTCTGTGGTAAAGGTTGTGGTCACTGTCACTGAAATGCTCTCCCACCGAGCGATCTGACACCTGACTTGGCTCGTTGCCTCGCACCAAATCCAATACGGACTCCCCCCTAGTCGGCCTATCTACATATTGAGGAGACAGTGAGGTCTGCAGATGCTGGCGATCATAGTTGAGAGTGTGTTGCTGGAAAAGCACAGTAGGTCAGTTGCATCCAAGGGTTTTCCTGCTCCTTGGATGCAGCTTGACCTGCTGTGCTTTTCCAGCAACACAATATCTACATGTTGAGTAAGGAATCTTTCCTGGACACACCTAACAATATCAGCTCCATCCAGACCATCTGCACTAATTCACTGATGGATCACTAATCTGCACTGATGGATCAGTACCTGGTGCTATGATGTTGTGGCCTTAACAGAGACATGGGTTTCTCAGGGGCAGGAATGGTTGCTGGATGTTCCAGGGTTTAGAGCATTTAAAAAGAATAGGGAGGGGGGAAAACGAGGAGGGGGTATAGCACTACTAATCAGAGAGGGTATCACAGCTGCAGAAGCTTCCATTGTCGAGGAAGATCTGCCTACCGAGTCAGTATGGGTGGAAATTAGGAACAGCAAGGTAGCAGTCACCTCTTTAGGGGTTTACTACAGGCCCCCCAATAGCAGCAGGGAGATGGAAGAAAGCATAGGTCAGCAGATTTTGGAAAAGTGTGGATGTAGTAGGGTTGTTGTAATGGGTGACTTTAACTTTGCCAATATTGATTGGAACCTCCTTCGAGCAGAAGATTTGAATGGAGCTGTTTTTGTAAGGTGTGTTCAGGAGGGTTTCCTAACCCAGTACGTTGACAGGCCGACGAGGGGAGAGGCCATTTTAGACTTGGTGCTCGGAAACGAGCTGGGGCAGGTTTCAGATCTTGTGGTGGGAGAGCATTTTTGTGATAGTGACCACAACTGCCTCACATTCTACATAGCTATGGAGAAGGAGAGGATTAGGCAAAATGGGAGGATATTTAATTGGGGAAGAGGAAACTATGATGCGATTAGACATGAGTTAGGAAGCATGGATTGGGCACAATTGTTCCATGGTAAAGGCACCATAGACATGTGGAGACTGTTTTAAGGAACAGTTGTTGCAAGTGATGAATAAATATGTCCCTCTGAGACAGGCAAGAAGTGGTAAGATAAAGGAACCTTGGATGACGAGAGCGGTGGAGCTTCTCATCAAAAGGAAGAAGGTAGCTGACATAAGGTGGAGGAAGCTAAGGCCAAGCTCAGCTCTACAGGATTACAGGCAGGCGAGGAAGGAGCTTAAAAATGGTCTGAGGAGAGCCAGGAGGGGGCACGAGAAATGCTTGGCAGAACGGATTAGGGAGAACACAAAGGCATTTTAAACTTATGTGAGGAATAAGAGAATGGTCAAAGAAAGAGTAGGGCCGATCAGGGTTAGCATAGGGAATTTGTGTGTGGAGTCTAAGGAGGTAGGGGAAGCCCTAAATGAGTTTTTTGCTTCTGCCTTTATCAAAGAAACAAACTTTGTAGTGAATGAAACCTTTGAAGAGCAGGTGTGCATGTTGAAATTGATAGAGATAGAGGAAGCTGATATGCTGAAAATTTTGTCCAATATTAAGATTGACAAGTCGCCAGACCCGGACTAGATTTGTCCTCGGCGACTTTGGGAAACCAGAAATGCAATTGCTTCACCACTTGCGAAGAACTTTTCATCCTCACTCTCCGCTGGAGTCGTACCTGAGGACTGGAGAGAGGCAAATGTAATTCCTCTCTTCAAGAAAGGAAATAGGGAACTCCTCGGCAATTACAGACCAGTAAGTCTCACGTCTGTCGTCTGCAAGATGTTAGAAAGGATTCTGAGGGATAGGATTTATGACCATCTGGAAGAGCATGGCTTGATTAAATGCAGTCAACACGACTTTGTGAGGGGCAGGTCATGCCTCACAAACCTTATTGATTTCTTTGAGGATATGACTAGAAAAGTTGATGAGGGTCGAGCTGTGGATGTGGTGTATATGGACTTCAGCAAGGCACTTGATAAGGTTCCCCATGGTAGGCTCATTCAGAAGGTCAGGAGGAATGGGATTCAGGGGAACATAGCTGTCTGGATATAGAATTGGCTAGCCAACAGAAGACAGCGAGTGGTAGTAGAAGGAAAATATTCTGCCTGGAAGTCTGTGGTGAGTGGTGTTCCACAGGGCTCTGTCCTTGGGCCTCTATTGTTTGTAATTTTTATTAATGACTTGGATGAGGGGATAGAAGGATGGGTCAGCAAGTTTGCAGATGACACAAAGGTTGGAGGTGTTGTTACCTCCAGGCTGCAGCGGGACATTGACAGGATGCAGAGGTGTACTGAGAGGTGGCAGATGGAGTTCAACCTAGATAAATGCGAGGTGATGCATTTTGGACGGTCGAATTTGAAAGCTGAGTACAGGATTAAGGATAGGATTCTTGGCAGTGTGGAGGAACAGAGGGATCTTGGTGTGCAGGTACATAGATCCCTTAAAATGGCCACCCAAGTGGACAGGGTTGTTAAAGCATATGGTGTTTTGGCTTTCATTAACAGGGGTATTGAGTTTAAGAGTCGTGAGATCTTGTTGCAGCTCTATAAAACTTTGGTTAGACCGCACTTGGAATACTGCGTCCAGTTCTGGTCGCCCTATTATAAGAAAGATTAGATTAGATTAGATTAGATTACTTACAGTGTGGAAACAGGCCCTTCGGCCCAACAAGTCCACACCGCCCCGCCGAAGCGCAACCCACCCATACCCCTTACCTAACACTACGGGCAATTTAGCATGGCCAATTCACCTGACCTGCACATCTTTGGACTGTGGGAGGAAACCGGAGCACCCGGAGGAAACCCACGCAGACAGGGGGAGAATGTGCAAACTCCACACAGTCAGTTGCCTGAGGCGGGAATTGAACCCAGGTCTCTGGCGCTGTGAGGCAGCAGTGCTAACCACTGTGCCACCGTGCCGCCCTTTGTGGATGCTTTGATGTGGGTTCAGAGGAGGTTTACCAGGATGCTGCCTGGACTGGAGGGCTTATCTTATGAGGAGAGGTAGACTGAGCTCGGACTTTCTTCATTGGAAAAAAGGAGGAGAAGAGGGGACTAATTGAGGTATACAAGATAATGAGAGGGATAGATAGAGTCGATAGCAAGAGACTATTTCCCAGGGCAGAGATGACTAACACGAGGGGTCATAGTTTTAAGTTAGTTGGAGGAAAGTATAGAGGGGATGTCAGGGCGGGTTCTTTACACAGAGAATTGTGAGAGTATGGAATGCGTTGCCAGCAGCAGTTGTGGAGGCAGGGTCATTGGGGACATTTAAGAGACTCCTGGACATGCATATAGTCACAGAAATTTGAGGGTGCATACGTGAGGATCAGTGGTCGGCACAACATCGTGGGCTGAAGGGCCTGTTCTGTGCTGTACTGTTCGGACCGTGTCTTCAGAATCCTTAAGGGGGAGGGTGTGCAGCCAGAAGTCGTGGTACACATTGGCACCAACGACATAGGTAGGAAGAGGGGTGGGGAGGTCATTCAAGAGCTCAAGGAGTTAGGCTGGAAGCTAAAAGCTAGGACAGACAGAGTCGTCATCTCTGGGTTGTTGCCGGTGCCACGTGACAGAGAGGAAAAGAATAGGGAGAGAGTGCAGTTGAACACGTGGCTGCAAGGATGGTGTAGGAGGGAGGGCTTCAGATATTTGGACAATTGGACTGCATTCTGGGAAAGGTGGGACCTGTATAAACAGGACGGGTTGCACCTGAACCAGAAGGGCACCAATATCCTGGGGGGTGGTTTGCTAGCACTCTTCGGGGGGGTTTAAACTAATTTGGCAGGGGGATGGGATCCGGACTTGTAGTCCAGCAAGTAAGCTAGCTGTGTGTCAGGATGTCCAAGACTGTAGGGAGGCTGTGGAGAAGGTAGCACTGACAGGGACTACTTGCGGACACAGAGATGGGCTCAAGTGCGTATACTTCAATGCAAGGAGTATCAGAAATAAGGTGGGTGAACTTAAGGCGTGGATCGGTACCTGGGACTACGATGTTGTGGCCATCACGGAAACATGGATAGATGAGGGACAGGAATGGCTGTTGGAGGTTCCTGGTTACATATGTTTCAGTAAGATTAGGGAGGGTGGTAAAAAAGGAGGGGGGGTGGCATTGCTAATTAGAAATGGTATAATGGCTGCAGAAAGGAGGTTTGAGGGGGATCTGCCTCTGGAGGTAGTATGGGCTGAAGTCAGAAATAGGAAAGGTGCAGTCACCTTGTTGGGTGTTTATTATAGGCCCCCCAATAGCAGCAGAGATGTGGAGAAACAGATTGGGAAACAGATTTTGGAAAGGTGCAGAAGCCACAGGGTCGTAGTTATGGGCGACTTCAACTTCCCAAATATTGATTGGAAGCTCTTTAGATCAAGTAGATTGGATGGGGCGGTGTTTGTGCAGTGTGTCCAGGAAGCTTTTCTAACGCAGTATGTAGATTGTCCAACCAGAGGGGAGGCCATATTGGATTTGGTACTCGGTAATGAACCGGGACAAGTGGTGGGCTTGTTAGTGGGTGAACATTTTGGTGATGGCGACCACAATTCTGTGACTTTCACCTTGATTATGGAGAGAGATAGGTGTGCACAACAAGGAAGTTTTTACAATTGGGGGAAGGGAAATTACGATGCTGTAAGACAGGATTTGAGGAGCATACGTTGGGAGCATAGGCTGTCAGGGAAGGATGTGGTGGAAATGTGGAACTTTTTCAAGGAGCAGATACGACGTGTCCTTGATATGTATGTACCGATCAGGCAGGAAAGAAATGGTCGTGTGAGGGAGCCTTGGTTGACGAGGGAGGTTTAATGTCTAGTAAAGAGGAAGAAGGAGGCTTACATAAGGTTGAGGAAACAAGGTTCAGACAGAGCAGTGGAGGGATACAGGATAGCCAGAAGGGACCTGAAGAAAGGGATTAGGAGAGCTAAGAGAGGGCATGAAAAATCTCTGGCGGATAGGATCAAGGATAACCCCAAGGCATTCTATGCGTATGTGAGAAACCTGAGAATGACGAGAACGAGGGTAGGTCCGATCAAGGACAGTGGTGGGAGACTGTGTATTGAGTCGGAAGAGATAGGAGAGGTCTTGAACAAGTACTTCTCTTCAGTATTTACGAACGAGAGGGACCGTATTGTTGAAGAGGAGAGTGTGAAACGGACTGATAATCTAGAAGAGATACCTGTTAGGAAGGAAGATGTATTGGACATTTTGAACAACTTGAGGATAGACAAGTCCCCCGGGCCTGACGGGATATATCCTAGGATTATGTGGGAAGCAAGAGAGGAAATTGCAGTACCGTTGGCAATGATCTTCTCGTCTTCACTGGCAACTGGGGTGGTACCAGGGGACTGGAGAGTAGCGAATGTTGTGCCCCTGTTCAAAAAAGGGAATAGGGATAACCCCGGGAATTACAGGCCAGTTAGTCTTACTTCTGTGGTAGGCAAAGTAATGGAAAGGGTACTGAGGGATAGGATTTACGAGTATCTGGAAAGACACTGCTTGATTAGGGACAGCCAGCACGGATTTGTGAAGGGTAGGTCTTGCCTTACAAGTCTTTTTGAATTCTTCGAGGAGGTGACCAAGCATGTGGATGAGGGTAGAGCAGTGGATGTAGTGTACATGGATTTTAGTAAGGCATTTGATAAGGTTCCCCATGGTAGGCTTATGCGGAAAGTCAGGAGGCATGGGATAGAGGGAAATTTGGCCAATTGGATAGAAAACTGGCTAACCGGTCGAAGTCAGAGAGTGGTGGTAGATGGTAAATATTCAGCCTGGAGCCCAGTTACAAGTGGAGTTCCGCAGGGATCAGTTCTGGGTCCTCTGCTGTTTGTAATTTTTATTAATGACTTAGATGAGGGAGTCGAAGGGTGGGTCAGTAAATTTGCAGATGATACAAAGATAGGTGGAGTTGTGGACAGTGAGGAGGGCTGTTGTCGGCTGCAGAGGGACTTAGATATGATGCAGAGCTGGGCTGAGGAGTGGCAGATGGAGTTCAACCCTGCCAAGTGTGAGGTTGTCCATTTTGGAAGGACAAATAAGAATGCGGAATACAGGGTTAATGGTAGGGTTCTTGGTCAGGTGGAGGAACAGAGGGATCTTGGGGTCTATGTACATAGATCTTTGAAGGTTGCCACTCAGGTGGATAGAGTTTGTAAGAAGGCCTATGGAGTATTATCGTTCATTAGCAGAGGGATTGAATTCAAGAGTCGTGAGGTGATGTCGCAGCTGTACAGGACTTTGGTTAGGCCACATTTGGAGTACTGTGTGCAGTTCTGGTCGCCTCACTTTAGGAAAGATGTGGAAGCTTTGGAGAGGGTGCAGAGAAGATTTACCAGGATGTTGCCTGGAATGGAGAGTAGGTCGTACGAGGATAGGTTGAGAGTTCTCGGCCTTTTCTCGTTGGAACGGCGAAGGATGAGGGGTGACTTGATAGAGGTTTATAAGATGATCAGAGGAATAGATAGAGTAGACAGTCAGAAACTTTTTCCCCGGGTACAACAGAGTGTTACAAGGGGACATAAATTTAAGGTGAAGGGTGGAAGGTATAGGGGAGATGTCAGGGGTGGGTTCTTTACCCAGAGAGTGGTGGGGGCATGGAATGCGCTGCCCGTGGGAGTGGTAGAGTCAGATTCATTGGCGACCTTTAAGCGACATTTGGATAGGTACATGGATGGGTGCTTAATCTAGGATAGAAGTTCGGCACAACATCGTGGGCCGAAGGGCCTGTTCTGTGCTGTATTGTTCTATGTTCTATGTTCTATGTTCTAAGGAGATTCCAATCGATGTTGGGGAAGTTGAAGTCACCAAAGCAACAACACTGTTACATCTGCACCTTTTCAAGATCTGCTGTCCAACCTGTTTTTCCATCTTTCTGCTGCTAATGAGGGGTCTATAGAAAACACCCAATACAGTGACTGCTCCTTCCCTGTTTTTGACTTTCACCCATACTGACTCAGTGGACAAACCCTTCTCAACAACTTCCTTTTCTGCAGCTATGATGCACTCTCTAATTACAAATGCTATTCCCCCTCCTCTTTTACCCTCCTTCCTGTTCTTTTTAAAAGATTGTAACCCTGGAACATCCAGCAACCATTCCTGCCCCGATGAAATCAATATCTCCATTATGGCCACAACATCATAGTTCCAAATACTGTTCCATTCATCACTCTTATTCCTGACACACCTTGCATTGAAACAGACACTTTAACCCTTTGCCCTATCAACTTTGTATCCTTCCCAACAGACTCCCTGCATTCTTTTTCTGCCCGTTCAAAAACTCCCCTCTCATCTGATATAGTTGCTCTGATTCCTGTGCCCCGAGGTTAAAAACAAGGACTGCAGATGCTGCAGATTCTAGAGTAGAGTGGTGCTGGAAAAGCACAGCAGTTCAGGCAGCATCCAAGGAGCAGGAAAATCGACGTTTCGGGCAAAAGCCCTTCATCAGGAATAGAGGCTATGCCTGATTCCTGTGCCCCTGCCAATATAGTTTAAACCCTTCCAAAGTGCTCTAGCAAATCTCCCACCCATGACATTGATGCCCCTCCAGTGTAAGTGCAACTCATCCTTCATGTATGGGTCCCACCTATGTATCTGATCTACGTATCTGAAGCCCTCCCTCCTGCACCAGCCTGTAGCCATGTGTTTTGCTGCACTGGCTCCTTATTCCTCGCCTCACTAGCACGTGGCACCAATAGTAATCCTGAGATTACTATTCTGCTTGTCCTGATTTTTGGCTTCGAACCTAACTCTCTGAAATCGCTTTTTAGGTGCTCATCCCTTGTCCTGGCTATGTCATTGGTGCCAATGTGCACCATGACTTCTGGCTACTCAGCCTCCCCCTTCAGGATCTTGTAGACTCAATCAGACATCCCAGACCCTGGCACCTTCCAGAGGTCCAGTTTGCCACCATAGAATCTTCTGTCCATTCCTCTACTATTCAGTCTCCTACCACTAACACTTTTCTATTCTCCCCTCTTCCATTCTGAGCCAGAGAGCCAGGCTCAGTGCCAGAGACTTGGCCACTATAGCTTTCCCCGGTAGGTTGTTCCCCCGACAACAGTACCCAAAATGATGTACTTATTATTGAGGGGAATGAGCACAGGGGATCCCTGCACTGCCTGCCTGTTTCCTTTCTGTCCCCTGATTGTAAGCCTTTTTCCAATACCAGCAGTGAGACTACCTCCCTGTAACTCCTCTCTATTACCCCCTTCACCTCCTAAATGATTCGAAGTTCATCCAGCTCTAGTTAATCTATAAAATAAAAGGTTGTGGTCCCAACACTGGACTTTGTGGAAAACTACTTATCAATGGCTGCCATCATGAGAAGGACCCTTAATCCCCACTCTCTGCTTTCTGCTGGACAACCAAGCTTCTATCCATGCTAACACCTTGCCTCTGACACCATGGGCCCTTAACTTACTCCGAAGTCTCCTGTGCGGTACCTTGTCCATGGCCTTCTTGAAGTCCAGGTAGATAAAGAAAGAACAAAGACATTTTACAGCCTAGGAACTGGCCCTTCGGCCCTCCAAGCCTGAGCCGATCCAAATGTACTATCTAAACCTGTCGGTCAATTCCTAAGCATCTGTATCCCTCTACTCCCCACCTACTCATGCTTTATCCAGACGTATCTTAAATGAATCTGCCATGCCTGCCTCAACCACCCTCTGCTGGCAACATGTTCCAAACGCCCACCACCCCCTGCATGTATCCCCCTTAAACTTTCCACCTCTCACCTTGAAAGCGTGACCTCTCGTTATTGAATCCTTCACCCTGGGGAAAAAGTTTGTCTATATCCACCCTGTCTGTACCCATCATGATTTTATAAAACCTCAATCAGGTCCCCCCTCAATTTCCTTTTTTCTAATGAAAATAAATCTAGCCTACTCAACCTTTCTTCATAGCTAGCACCTTCCATACCAGACAACATCCTCGTAAACCTTCGCTGCACCCTCTCCAAAGTGTCCACATCCTTTTGGTAATGTGGCGACCAGAACTGTACACAATATTCTAAATGCAGCTGAACCAATGTCTTGTACAATTTTAACATGGCTTGCCAGCTCTTATACTCAATAGTCTGTCCAATGAAGGCAAGCATACTATATGCCTTCTTGACCACTCTATCCACCTGTGCAGCAACCTTCAGGGTACAATGGACCTGCACTCCCAGAAGATTGGGAAGGCTACAAAAACAAACAGAGGATAATAAAGAGAGTAATAAGAAAGGAGAGGATCAAATATGAAGGTAGGCTAGCCAGTAATATTAGAAATGATAGTAAAAGTTTCTTTCAATACATAAGAAACAAACGACAGGCAAAAGTAGACATTGGGTCACTTCAAACTGGTGCTGGAAGCCTAGTGATGGGAGATAAGGAAATAGCAGGAGAACTTAACAAGTACTTTGCGTCAGTTTTCACAGTAATATCCCAACAATTAAAGGGAGTCAGGGGGCCGAGTTGAGTATGGTTGCCATTACAAATGAGATAGTGCTAGAAAAGCTAAAAAGTCTTAAAATTGATAAATCTCCTGGCCCCGATGGGATACATCCCAGAGTTCTGAGAGAGGTGGCTGAGGAAATAGCAGAGGCATTGGTTGAGATCTTTCAAGAGTCACTGGAGTCAGGGAAAGTCCCGGATGATTGGAAGATCGCTGTTGTAACCCCCTTGTTCAAGAAAGGATCAAGACAAAAGATGGAAAATTATAGGCCAATTAGCCTAACCTCAGTGTTGGTAAAATTCTAGAATCCATCATTAAGGATGAGGTTTCTAAATTCTTAGAAGAGCAGAGTCTGATTAGAACAAGTCAACATGGATTTAGTAAGGGGAGGTCATGCCTGACAAACCTGTTGGAATTCTTTGAAGAGGTGACAAGTAGGTTAGACCAGGGAAACCCAGTGGATGTGGTCTATCTCAACTTCCAAAAGGCCTTTGATAAGGTGCCACATGGGAGGCTGCTGAGCAAGGTGAGGGCCCATGGTGTTCGAGGTGAGCTAAGCTACTGGGATGGATTGAGGATTGGCTGTCTGACAGAAGGCAGAGAGTTGGGATAAAAGGTTCTTTTTCGGAATGGCAGCCGGTGACGAGCGGTGTCCCGCAGGGTTCAGTGTTGGGGCCACAGCTGTTCGCGTTATATATTAATGATCTGATGAAGGGACTGGGGGCATTCTAGCGAAGTTTGCAGATGATACGAAGTTAGTTGGACAGGCAGGTAGTACTGAGGAAGTGGGGAGGCTACAGAAGGATCTAGACAGTTTGGGAGAGTGGTCCAGGAAATGGCTAATGGAATTCAACGTGAACAAATGCGGGGTCTTGCACTTTGGCAAAAAGAATAAAAGCATAGACTGCTTTCTCAACGGTGAGAAAATTCGTAAAGCCAAAGTACAAAGGGATCTGGGAGTGCTAGTCGAGGATTCTCTAAATCCTTGACTAGCCTCACAGCGCCAGAGACCCGGGTTCAATTTCCGCCTCAGGCGATTCTCTGTGTGGAGTTTGCACATTCTCCCCATGTCTGCGTGGGTTTCCTCCGGGTGCTCCGGTTTCCTCCCACACTCCAAAGATGTGCAGGTCAGGTGAATTGGCCATGCTAAATTGCCCATAGTATTAGGTAAGGGGTAGATGTAGGGGTATGGGTGGGTTGCGCTTCAGCGGGGCGGTGTGGACTTGTTGGGCCAAAGGGCCTGTTTCCACACTGTAAGTAATCTAAAAAAAAGTAATCTAATCTAAAGGTCAACATGTAGGTTGAGTCCGTAATTAAGAAAGCGAATGCGAGGTCTTGCACTTGTCACTTATCTCAAGAGGGTTGGAATATAAAAGCACCGTTGTGCTACTGAGACTTTATAAAGCTCTGGTTAGGCCCCATTTGGAGTACAGTGTCCAGTTTTGGTCCCCACACCTCAGGAAGGACATACTGGCACTGGAACGTGTCCAGCAGAGATTCACACGGATGATCCTTGGAATGATTGGACTAACATATGAGGAACGGCTGAGAATCCTGGGATTGTATTCATTGGAGTTTAGAAGATTAAGGGAAGACTTAATAGAGACGTACAAGATAATACATGGCTTGGAAAGGGTGGACGCTAGGAAATTGTTTCCATTAGGTGAGGAGACTAGGACCCGTGGACACAGCCTTAAAATTAGAGGGGGTCAATTCAGAACAGAAATGCAGAGACATTTCTTCAGCCAGAGAGTGGTGGGCCTGTGGAATTCATTGCCACAGAGTGCAGTGGAGGCCGGGGCGCTAAATGTCTTCAAGGCCGAGATTGATAGATTCTTATTGTCTCGAGGAATTAAGGGCTACGGGGAGAATACGGGTAAGTGGAGTTGAAATGCCCATCAGCCATGATTGAATGGCGGAGTGGACTCGATGGGCCGAATGGCCTTACTTCCACTCCTATGTCTTATGGTCTTATGATCTCCCTGCCCATCAACGTTTCCCAAGGCTCTTCCATTCATTGTATAATTTGCTCTGGAATTAGTCTTGCCTAAATGCATCACCTCACGTTTGTCTGGATTGAAATCCATCTGCCACTTTTCCACCCAACTCTCCAGTCTATCTATATCCTCCTATATTCTCTGACAGTGCCTTATGCTTTCTACTACTCCACCAATCTTCGTGTTATCTGCAAACTTGCTGATCATCCCAACAGTGCCCTCTTCCAGATAATTTATATATATATTACGAACAACAGTGGCCCCAACACTGACTCCTGTGGAACACCACTGGTCACCTTTCTCCATTTCAAGAAACTTCCTTCAACTGCTACTCTCTGTCTCCTGTTACTCAACCAGTTCTTTATCCATCTAGCTAGAACACCCTGCACACCATATGACCTCACTTTCTCCATTAGTCTACAAAGGGGAACCTGATCAAACGCCTCACTAAAGTCCATGTATATCACATCAACAGCCCTTTCTTCATCTATCAACTTCGTCATTTCTTCAAAAAACTCTATTAAGTTGGTAAAGCACAATCTCCCCCACACAAAACCATGTTGCCTATAACTGATAAGCCCATTCTTTTCTAAATATAAATAGATTCTATCCCTAAGTACCTTCTCCAGCAACTTTCCCACCACTGCCGTCAGGCTCAGTGGTCTGTAGTTACTCAGAATATCCCTACTAGCCTTCTTGTACAGGGGACAACATGAGCAACACTCCAATCCTCTGGCACCTCAGCTGTATTTAAGGATGCCACAAAGATATCTGTCAGTGCCCCAGCTATTTCCTCTTTCGCCTCCCTCAGCAACCTGGAATAGATCCCATCCGGTCCTGGGGATTTGTCCACCTGAATAACCTCAAGCCTACCCAACACATCTTCCCTACTTATGTCAACGTGATCCAGACTAATCAAACTTCTATCTCCAATCTCAACATTCATCATGTTCCTCTGTTGCAAAGTAATCATTCAGAATCTCACCCATTCTCTCAGGTTTGACACACAGCCTTCCTTCATTATCTTTTAGTGGACCAATCCTTTCTCTAGTTACCCACTTGCTTATTATATAAGAATAAAATGCTTTGGGATTCTCCTTAATTCTGCTTGCTAAAGCTATTTCATGACCCCTTTTAGCCTGCTTGATTCCTCGTTTAAGACTTGTCCTACTCTTCTGATATTCTTCTCGGGTTCGTTCTTTTCTTAGCTGCCTCGACCTTATGTATGCTTCCCTTTTCCTCTTGGCTAGTCGTACAATTTCTCCTGTCATCCACAGTTCACAAATCTTGCCCTTCCTATCCTTTGCCTTCAACGGGATATGCCTATCCTGCACTATCTTTAACCTATCTTTGAAAGCCTCCCACATCTCAAATGTGGACTTCCCTTCAAATAGCTGTGTCCAATCCACATTTCCGAGCTCCTGCCTAATTTTGATATAATTGGCCTTGGCCCAGTTTAGTACTCTTCCCTTAGAACCACTCTCTTCTTTATCTACGGGTATTCTAAAACTTACAGAATTGTGGTCACTGTTCCCAAAGACATCTCCCACCGTAACTTCTACCACCTGTCCTGGCTTGTTCCCCAGTCCCAGGTCCAATATGGCCCCTTCCCTTGTCAGACTATTGACATATTGCTCTAGAAAACTCTCCTGGACGCTTCTTACAAATTCTACCCCATCCAGACTTCTGGTGTTAAGTGTATTCCAGTCAATGTTGGGAAAATTAAAATCTCCCATTACCACTGCCCTATTGCCTCTTCATCTTTCCATTATCTGTTTACCTATTCTTCAACCTCACTCTCACTGTTGGGAAGCCTGTAATACAGCCCCAATAGTGTGACTGTACCCTTCTTACTTCTCAGCTCCACCCATAATGCCTCACTACCCAAGACCTCCGTAGTGTGTGCCTTTAGCACAGGTGTGATATCGTCCTTGACCAACAATTCATTGGCTGTCCTTGGTCTAACCTGCTTGTTACATCCTCAAAGAATTCTAGCAGATTTGTCTGCGATGGCCTCCCCTTGATGAAACCATGTTGACTTTGCCCTATATTACCATGTGCTTCTAAGTATTCAGAAATCTCAACCTTTCCAATGGATCCCAGGACCTTACCCATGACTGAGGTTAGGCTAATCAGTCTGTAACATTCTGTCTTTTGCCTTACTCCCTTTTTAAACAGGGGTGTCACGTTAGTGATTTTCTAGTTCTCTGAGACCCTCCCTGATTCTAGCAATTCCTGCAAGTTCACACTAATACTGCCACTATCTCTTTAGCAATCTCCCTTAGAACTCTGGGATGTAGTCCATCTGTTCCAGGTGATTTATCCACCTTCAGGCCATTCAGTTTTTCTAGCAGTTTCTCCTTGATGATAATCACCACATTCAGCTCTGCCTCCTCACTCTCTTTAATTTTTGGGATATTACTCATGTCTTCCACCATGAAGGCTGACGCGAAGTAATTGTTCAGTTCCTCAGCCATTTCTTTGTTTCCTACTACTCAATCTCCAACGTAATTTTCCAGTACCCAATGTCCACCTTTGCCTTACTTTTGCACTTTATATATCTAAAGAAACTCTTACAGTGTTCCTTGATATTACTGGCTAGCTTGCCCTCATATTTAATCTTTTACCCCTTATTTCTTTCTTTGTTGCCTTCTGTTGGTCTTTGTAAGTTTCCCAATCCTCTGGTTTCCAACTGCCTTTCGCCACATTATATGCTTTCTCTTTTGTTATTATGTTAATCCAGACTTCCCTCATCAACCATGGTCACCTCATCCTCCCTGTATCATGCCTCTTTTTCCTCAGAATGAATCTCTGCTGTGTCTCCTGATTTACTCCTAGAAACTCCTGCCATTGCTATCTATCCTGCTAGGCTACTCTCCCAGTCGATTCTATCCAGCTCCTCCCTCATGCCTCTGTTGTTGCCTTTATTGAGCTGCAATACCAATACCTTTGATTCTACCTTATCCCTCTCAATTTGTAGATGTGGGCCCAGTGCTGGGAAATGGGGATGGGGTGGATGGACATTTTAGCCGACATGGACTAGCTTGAGCCAAAGGGCCGGTCCCCATGTTGTAGGACTCTATGACTTTGTGACTTTAAGCTTCTAAAATCGCTCTTTGACCTTCTTGAACTGCTGCAGTCCGTGTGGTGAAACTGCTCCCAGATTGCTGTTTGATGAGTAAAAGAATTTTCATCCATTGACGATAAGGTAGTGCTGAGATCTGTCTCAGTTATGATCATTTTGTTTTTATATCCCACCCTCAACAGAATAGGAAAGTAGGAACAGGAGCAGGCCATTTCGCACTTTGAGCGTATTCTGCTATTCATTATGGTCATGACTGATCATCCTACTCAGTACCCTGATCCCACTGTCACCCCATACCCTTTGATTCTTTAAGCCTTAAGAACTGTATGTCATTCTTGGAAACATTCAGTGTTTTAGCTTTAACTGCTTTGTCTAATGGAGAATTTCACAGGCTGAGCGCTCTGAGGAAAGAAATGTTTCTTCCTCTCAGTCCTAAAAACCTACCACATATCTTTAGATTGTGAGTCCCTGATTCTGGACTCCCTGCTCATTCAGAACGTCCTTCCTCCATATATCCTGTTAGTCCTGTCAGAATTTTATCAGTTTCTATAAGATCCTCCCTCATTCTTCTAAATTCCAGTGAGTTGAGTCTTAACCAATTCAGTCTGTCTTCATGCAAAGGACCTGTTCAAGTCATCAGTCTGGTAAACCTTTGTTATACTCCTTCGATAGCCACAACATTGTTCCTCAGTAGGGTTTCCAAAACTGCGCTCAACACTCCAGGTGGGGTCTCATCAAATCCCTGTACAATTTCAGCAAGACATCCATGCTCCTGTACTCAAATCCTCTCACTGTAAAGGCCAATATACCATTTACCCCTTTCACCACCTGCTGCACCTGCATGCCTATTTTCAGTGACTTGTGTGCAAGGACAGCAGGTCATTTCACCTCCTCCTTTCCCAACCTATTACCATTCAGATATTAATATGTCTGTTTTGTGATCAGACTGGTTCACCTTCCATTTATCTCCATTATCATTCATCTGCCTTAGTTTCATAATGTGTTCACTTTAAGTATTCTGGGATGTAGATTACCAGGTGTTGGGATTTGTTGGTTTTTAATCCCATTATTTTTCCCAACACTTTTTTTCCCTGCTAAGACTGATTTCCTTCTGTTGCTTCTTCTGATGTGATCCCTAACATTTTAGGGATGCTATTTGAGTCATCCTTTGTGATGCTCGAACCAAAATATGTTGTTAATTGTTCTGCCATCTCTTTATTCCACGTTATAACTTCCCCTGTTTCTGACTGTAAGGGACCTACATTTGTATTCACTAATCTTGCTTTCTCTTCACATACAGTTTGTATGTTCCCCACAGGCTTACACACTTATCCCCCTTTGTCATGGTTTACTGAAATCTGAACTGCTCCCAGCCTTCTGCTCTGCTGCACTTTTCAGCCAATTTGTTCACCTCTTCCTTGGATTTAATACTACCCCTTTTGGCCATGACAGGGCCACCTTCCTGTTTTATTTTGAGTCAGACAGGATTGAACACAGTTGCAGTTTCTCCATGTACTTTTTAAACATTTATCATACCTTTAAGTTCTGTTCCCCAATTTATTGTGGCCTGCTCATGCTTCATACCATCGTAGTTTCCTATGTTTAGATTTTGGCCCCTCGTCTCCGAATCAACTCTGTTTTTCACTCTTCCCACAAGGGGCCCCCCACAACAGGTTGTCAATTATTCTCTTCTCATCACAAATTAAAGTTTTCATGTTAAAGTTGGCATTGTTCCAGAAGACCACAAGACTGCTCTGTCACAAGGGAGAATGACGACTGGTGGTGCTTTAACCTGAGAGTCACCAACCTTTGGGTAAGAGACAAGGTTGACAATGTGTGACCTTCACAGTGACCTTAGCTGGTATATGAATTCAGCATGTACGCTTAGCGTCGCTCTACATCATAAATCAGCCACCCAGCCAAGTGAGCTAACCCATTGCCAGTCATTACAGAATACATAGTCTGGGGTAGTCTGTGCTTCATTTGGTTCCTCGATGTACCAATCTAGAAAACCCATCTCATCCTCCAGGAATGTCTTGTAGACCATATGACACCGGTGCAGAATTTAGGCTATTCAGCCCATCGAATATGCTGCACCATTCAATCATACCTGATAAGTTTTTCAACTTCATTCTCCTGTTTTCTCTCTGTTAGCCTTGATCATCAAGTACCTATCTATCCATATTTGGAATATACTCAATGACCTGACCTCCACAGCCTTCTGTGGCAATGAATTACATGGATTCACCACTCTGGCTGAAGACGTTTCTTCTTATCTCCATTCTAAAGTCTTCCCTTTACTTGAAGGTTATGCCTTCGGGTCCTACCAATGGAAACATCTTTCCAACGTCCACTCTGTCTAGGCCGTTCAGTATTCTGTAAGTTTCAATGAAATGACCCCTCTTCGTTCTAAACTCCATCGAGTATAGACCGAGACTCTTCCAACGTTCCTCAGATTTAACATTTTTTGTTCCTGGGATCATTTGCGTGAACCTCCTATGGATCCGCTGCAGGCCCAGCACATCCTTTCTGGGGTATGGAGACCAAAATTACTGACAGTACTCTAAATGTGGTCTGACCAGAGCTTTATAAAGTCTCAGAAGTACATCCCTGCTTTTATATTCTAGTCCTTTCGAAATAAAAGCCAACATTGTATTTGTCTTCCTAACTAATGACTCAGCTGCAAGTATACCTTAAGAAAATCCTTGACGAGAACTCCCGAGTGCCTTTGCAGTTCAGATTTCTGCATTTTTTTCCCTATTTAGAAACTAGTCCGTGCCTCTATTCTTGCTACCAGAGTTGCACTTTCCCATGTTGTGTTCCATCTGCAACTTCTTTGCCCAGTTTCCAAACCTGTCTAAATCTTTCTGCAGCCTCTGTGCCTCCTTAATACTACCTGTCCTTCTACCTATTTTTGAATCATCTGCAAACTTAGCCAGAATGCCCTCAATTCCTTCATTTAGATCGTTAACATGTAAAATGAAAAGTTGTGGTCTCGATACTGATCCTTGTGGAGCACCCTACTGGTGCCATCCTAAGAAGGACCTTTTTATCTGCACTCTCTGCTTTTTGCTGGACAGCCAAGCTTCTATCCATGCTGGTACCTTGCCTCTAACACCATGGGCCCATATCTTACTCAGCAGCCTCCTGTGCAGCAGTCTCATTACAGCTGATACAGCTTCAGCCATACATCTCTGATCTTGTTTTCTAGGCCCCTTGAGATAAATGTTAAAATGCCATTTGTCTTCCTAACTGCCAGTTGAACCTGCATGTTAACCTTCAGAATCCTGAACTAGGATTAGATTAGATTAGATTCCCTACTATTAGATTCCCTTTGGCCCAACAAGTCTACACTAACCCTCTGGAGAGTAACCCACCCAGACCTATTTTCCTCTGACTAATGCACCTAACACTATTAGCACTTTAGCATGGCCAATTCACCTGACCTTTATGCCTCAGATTTCTGAAGCCCTTCCCTATTTAGAAAATAGTCAAAATCTCTTTAGTTTCCAACAAAGTGCATGACCACACACTTTCCCACATTATATTCCATCTGGCATTTCTTTGCACTCTTGCCTTTTGCAGCTTCCCACTTCCTCAACAATCCTGTATCCATGCCACTGCCTTGCCTCTAACACCATGGATTCCTGTCTTATTTAGCAGCCTCCTGTGCAGTACCTTATCAAAGGCCTTCTAGAAATCCAAATAGATCACATCCACTGGCTCTAATTTGTCTTACTTGCTCTTTACCCTTGACAAAGCTGTGCTGACTATGCTATATTTTACCATGCAGTTTCAAGTGCTCTGTAATCTATCCTTAATAATGGACTCTAAAATCTTCCTAATGACTGCCATCAGGCTACCTAGCCTGTGGTTTCCTAAGTCTGCCTCCCTCCCTTACTCCAGTGATTCTGAAAGATCACTACCAATGCCTCCGCTGTCTCCTTGAGATCTCTGGCGTGTAGTCCATCTAGTCTGGGTGATCAATCCACATTCAGACCTTTCTGCTTCCCTAGCACCTTCTTCTGAGTGATGGCACTCCACTCACCTCTGCTCCATGACTTTCTTGAATGTCTAGTATATCTTCCACTGTGAAAACTGATCCAAAGCACCTGTTCAGTTCCTCCAGCATTTCTCTGCTCCCTGTTACGACTTCTTCAGCCTCATTGGACTGCTGGGCAAAGTCCACTCTTAGAATTTAGATATATTTTTAAAAACACTTACAATCTTGTATTATTAGCTAGCTAGATTTCATCTTCTCCCTGCCTATTGCTTTTTGAGTTATCTTTTTAAAGACTTCCCAATCTTTTGGCTTCCACTAATCTTCATTGCATTGTGTGCTTTTTGTTTTGCTTTCATGCTCCCCTTGACTTCCATTGTTAGCCATAGTTGTCTCATCCTCCACTAAGGACATTTCTTTTTCCTTGAGGTGTCTCCTGAATTACCCTGAGAAACTCCTGCCACTGCTGTTCCACCATTTTCCTTGATAGGCTCCTCTTCCAGTCTTCCAGATTTCCTGATGAAGGGCTTTTGCCCGAAAAGTCGATTCTCCTGCTCCTTGGATGTTGCCTGACTTGCTGTGCTTTTCCAGCGCCACACATGCGACTCCTCTTCCAGTCAACTCTGATCAGCTCCTTCCATGTACCTTTGTAGTTACCTATACTCCATTGCAATCCCATTACATCTGATTTAATCTTTTCCCTTTCAGACTACAGGGTGAACTCTATTATATGATGGTCACTGCCACCAAGGGGTTCCTTCACCTTAAGCTCCCAAATCAAGTCTCCTCATGCCACATCACTAAATGCCTGTTCCTCAGTGACCTCTAATACAAACTTCTGCAAAACAACCATTTCATAGACATTCCATGAGTTTGTTTTCTTGAGATCTGCCAGCCTGATTTTCCTAGTTCACCTGCATTTGAAGTCCCCCATGATTATTGTAATAGTGCCTTTCTTACATTTTTTTTTTAGCTCCTAATTTATTTTCTTCCCCACATCCTGACAACTGATAGGAGGCTTGTATTCAACTTCCATCAGGGTTGTTTATCCTTTCCATTTCTGCAACACACAGGTTCTATGCCTTCTGACTCTATCTCACTCCTTGCTGTCAACTTAATTTCCTTTCTTACTAACAAGAAACCCTGACACCTGTGCCTATCTGCTTGACGTTTTGATAGGATGTCTATCCTTGGATAATTTGTTCCCAGCCCTGATCCCCTTGCAGCCACATATCTGATGCCCACGTGTCTGTAACTACAACTTTCAAATTGTGCTGAGCTCATTTAACTTGCGTCATCTATTTCATGCATTTTAGATACAACACCCTCAAATCTGCATTGACTGCCCAGCTTCTCATTGTTGTCCCCATATCTACTGTGTCTGAAATTAGATTCTTAACCTTTTCCATACTTTCTGTCCTGCAGTCTGTTCTGGAAACTTTAACCTGTGCTGAGTCCACCCCAACCACACACTCCCTTAACTTTTTCTATGATTTTCACCACATCTGAACCCACCCAACATGATTTAAAGCCATATCCACTGACTCTAGTTATGTGATTCACCAGGACTCTGGTTCCAGTGTTAGTCTGATGATGCAAAATCCATTGGAACAGCTCTTCCTTCCCCAGTACTGACACCAATGTCTCATTAACTTGAACCTTTTTTTCCACACCAATCTTTGCATGCATTTCTCTCTTTAATCTCATTGATTTTGTGCCAGTTTCTTGTGCAGGTTTTAATCCAGAGACTATTAGCTTTTTGGTTCTATAAGTTAGCCCCGAGCCGCTCCTATTCCCTCAGTTAAACCTCTTTCCTCTCGTTACCTTTTTCATTCATACCTTTTTCATGAACCACAACAACTGGATCTTTCCCTTCCTACTCCACGTTCCTCTGCAGCCAAGATGAGATAACCTGAACATGGGCATGCTGGCCAGATATCCGAACCTAATCTAGTCCCATTGGCCAGCACTTGGCCCATATCCTTCTAAACCCTTCCTATTCATATACCTGTCCAGATGCCTTTTAAATTTTATCATTTTACCTGCCTCCAACAGTTCCTTTGGCAGCTCATTCCATACATGCACCATCAGTCGTGGGAAAATGTTGCTCCTTCGGTTCCTTTAAAATCTTTCCCCTCTCTCACTAACCCTATGCCCTCTAGTTCTGTACAGGGCCCCTGGTGAGACCACACCTGGAGTATTGTGTGCAGTTCTGGTCTCCAAATTTGAGGAAAGACATTCTGGCTATTGAGGGAGTGCAGCGTAGGTTCATGAGGTCAATTCCTGGAATGGCAGGACTACCTTACGCTGAAAGACTGGAGCGACTGGGCTTGTATACCCTTGAGCTTAGAAGACTGAGAGGAGATCTGATTGAGACATATAAGATTATTAAAGGATTGGACACTCTGGAGGCAGGAAACATGTTTCCGCTGATGGGTGAGTGCCGAACCAGAGGACACAGCTTAAAAATATGGGGTAGACTATTTAGGACAGATATGAGGAGAAACTTCTTCATCCAGAGAGTGGTGGCTGTGTGGAATGCTTTGCTCCAGAGGGCAGTGGAGGCCCAGTTCTCTGGATTCATTTAAGAAAGAGTTGGATAGAGCTCTCAAGGAAAGTGGAATCAAGGGTTATGGAGATAAGGCAGGAACAGGATACTGATTAAGGATGATCAGCCATGATCATAATGAATGGTGGTACAGGCTCAAAGGGCAGAATGGCCTACTCTTGCACCTATTGTCTATTGTCCCCCACCCCACGGAAAAGACCTTGTCTATTTACACTCTCCATGCCTCTCATGATTTTACAAACCTCTATAAGGTCATCCCTCAGCCTCTGACTCTACAGGGAAAACAGCCCCTCTCTTTAGTTCAAACATTCCAACTCTGGCAACATGCTTGTAACTCTGAGCAGGAGTGGACACGGGACAGTTGAGTAAGTGAGATAATATATTTGGGCGGTTACTTTACCTGAAACACTACTTAGGTATCCTGTAACCAAAAACAAAGGTTCTGAGTGCCAATTTTTTTACTAGTTTTTTTAAAACATAGTCTGTTTGGGCATTCAGAACAGTGGGCATGGATGGTAGGGCAGTTGAATGCTCCTCCTGTCAAATGTGGGAGGTAAGGGTCACCACGAGTGTCCCTGCTGATTTCATCTGGAAGGAGTGCACCCAACTGCAGCTCCTTGGCAACCGCATTAGGTAACTGGAGCTGGAGCTGGAGGAAGTTTGGATAATTGAGAGGAGTTACAGGGAGGTAGTCACACAACAGTACAGGTAGAGGTTACAGTCGAGGATCGGAAAGGGAACAAGTATACCGTTTTGGATACTATTGAGGGTGGGGAGAAACTGCTGCGCAGGGGTAAGCCATGGGTACAGGTGTCTGGCACAGAATCTGTCCATTTTGCTAAGAAGGGGAGGAGGAGAGGAGCAAGCATTGGTCATTGGGGACAGGGGGACATAGTTGGGGGGAGCAGATGGATTCTATAGGAACAAGAGAGACTCTTGATTGATGTTTTGCCTCCCAGGTGCCAGGGTCCGTAATGTCTCAGATCATGTTTTTGGGATTCTTGAGGGAGAGGGGGAGCAGCCCCAAGTCATGGTCCACATAGGCACTAAAGATATGGGTAGGAAAAGGGGTGGGGGATTTAAGGAAGAAATTCAGGGAGATATGGTGGAAGCTTAGAGCTGGAATAAGCAGAGTTGTTATCTCTTGCTCGTTACCTGTGCCACGTGCTGGCGATGCGAGGAATAGGAAAAAGAGGAGTTGAACACGTAGCTATAGGGATGGTGCAGGAGGGAGGGATTCAGATACTTGAATAATTAGGGATCATTCTGCGGGTAGGTGAGACCTCTACAAATGGGATGGTCTATACCTGAACCAGATGAGTGCCAATATCCTGGAGGGGAAATATACTAATGCTCTTCAGGAGGGTTTAAACTGATTGAGCAGGAGGTTGGGAACCTGAATTGTAGCTCTAGTCTACAGGAGGTTGAGTGTAGTGAGGTCGTGAATATGGTTTCAAGGTTGCAAAAGTGTACCGGCAGGCAGGAACATGGTTTGAAGTGTGTCTACTTCAACGCCAGGAGCATCCGGAATAAGGTGGGTGAACTTGCAGCATGGATTGGTATCTGGGACTTGAATGTTGTGACCATTTGGGAGACATGCTTAGAGCCGGAACAGGAATGGTTGTTGTAGGTTCAGGGGTTTAAATGTTTCAGTAAGATCGGGGGAGGTGTGGCACAGTTAGTCAAGGACAATGTTACCATAGCAGAAAGGACGTTTCAGGACTTGTCCACTGAGGTAATGTGGGCTGCGGTTAGAAACAGGAAAGGAGAGGTCATGCTGTTGGGAGTTTTCTATGGGCCTCCGAAAAGTTCCAGAGATGTAGAGGAAAGGATTACAAAGATTATTCTGGATCAGAGCGAAAGTAACAGGGTAGTGATTATAGTGGACTTTAATTTTACAAATATTGACAGGAAATGCTATAGTTCGAGTACTTTAGATGGGTCAGTTCTTGTCCAATGTGCGCAGGAGGGTTTCCCGACACCGTATGTAGACAGGCCAACAAGAGGCAAAGCTGCATTGGATTTGGTACGAGGTAATGGACCAGGCCAGGTGTTAGACTTGGAGGTAGGTGAGCACTTTCATGATAGTGACCACAATTTGGTTACATTTACTTGAGCGATAGAAAGGGATAGGTATATACCGCAGCACAAGAGTTAATGCTGGGGGAAAGGCAATTATGAGATGTTTAGGCAAGATTTAGGATACATAAGATGGCGAAATAAACTGCAGGGGATGGACACAACTGAAATGTGGAGGTTGTTCAAGGAATAGCTACTGCGTGTCCTTGATAAGTATGTACCTGTCAGGCAGGGAAGAAGTGGTTGAGCGAGGGAGCAGTGATTTACTAAAGAAGTTTGTCTTTTGTCAAGAGAAAGAAGGAGGTTTCTGTAAAGGTGAGGCTTGAAGGCTCAGTTAGGGCGTGTGAGATTTACAGGTTAGCCAGGACAGACCTAAAGAGAGAGCTAAGAAGAGCTAGGAGGGACATGGAAAGTCTTTGGCATGTAGGATGATCAAGGAAAACCCTAAAGCTTTTTCTAGAGATTTAAAGAATAAAAGAATAACTCGAATAAGATTAGGGCCAGTCAAGGAAGTTGTGCTTAGAGTTTGAAGGGATAGGAGAGGCACTAAATGAATATTTTTCATCAGTATTCACACAGGAAAAAAACAATGTTGTCAAGGAGAATACTGAGATACAGGCTATTAGACTAGATGGGATTAAGGTTCATAAGGAGGAGGTGTTAGCAATTCTGGAAAGTTTGAAAATAGGTAAGTCTTCTGGGCTGGATGGGATTTATCCTCTGATTCTCTGGGAAGCTAGGGAGGAGAGTGCAGAGACTTTGGCTTTATGCTGTCATTGTCTACTGGAATAGTGCCAGAAGACTAGAGTATAGCAAATGTCCCTCTGTTCGAGAAGGGGAGTAGAGACAACCCTGGTAATTGTAGATCAGTGAGCCTTGCATCTGTTGTGGATAAATTGTTGGAAAGGATTATAAGAGATAGGATTTATAATAATCTGGAAAGGAATAATTTGATTAGAGACAGTCAACACGGTTTTGTGAAGGGGAGGTCATGCCTCACAAAACCGTATTGAGTTCTTTGAGAGGGTGACTAAACAGGTGGGTGCGGGTAAAGCAGTTGATGTGGTGTATGTGGATTTCAGTAAAGTGTTTGATAAGATTCCCTATGGTAGGCCATTGCACAAAATACAGAGGCATGGGAATGAGGGTGATTTAGTGGCTTGAATCAGAAATTGGTGAGCTGAAAGAAGACAGAGGGTGGTGGTTGATTGGAAATGTTCATCCTGGAGTTCAGTTACTAGTGATGTACCACAAGGATTTGTTTTGGCGCCACTGCTGTCACTTTTATAAATGACCTTGTTGAGGGCGTAAAAGGAGTTGTAGATAATGTCGAAGGATGTTGTAGGTTACAGAGGGACATAGATAAGCTGCAGAGCTGGGCTGAGAGGTGGCAAACGGAGGTTAATGCAGAAAAGTGTAAGGTGATTCACGTTGGAAGGAGTAACAGGAATACAGAGTACTGGGCTAATGGTAAGATTCTTGGTAGTGTGGATGAACAGAGAGAGATCTCTGTATCCATGAGCATAGATCCCTGAACGTTATCGCCCAGGTTTATAGTGTTGTTAAGAAGGCATACGGTGTGTTAGGTTTTATTGGTAGAGGGATTGAGTTTTGGAGCCACGAAGTCATGGTGCAGCTGTACAAAACTCAAGTGCGGTTGCATTTGGAGTATTGCATACAGTTCTGGTCTCGCATTATAGGAAAGATGTGGAAATATTGAAAAGGGCTCAGAGGAGATTTACTAGGATGTTGCCAGGTACGGAGGGATGATCTTATGAGGAAAGGCTGAGGGACTTGAGGCTGTTTCCATCAGAGATAAGAAGGTTAATAGAGGCATACAAGATGATTGGAGGATTAGATAGGGTGGTCAATGAGAGCCCTTTTCCTCAGATGGTGATGGCTAGCATGTGGGGACACAGCTTTAAATTGAGGGGTGATAGATAATAGGACAGATGTCAGAGGTAATTTCTTTACTCAGAGTAGTAGGGGCGTGGAATGCCCTGTTTGTAACAGTTGTAGACTAGCCAACTTTAAGGGCATTTAAATGGTCATATGGATGAAAATGGAATAGTGCAGAATAGATGGGCTACAGATTGGTTTCACAGGTTGGCACAGCATCAAGGGTTGAAGGGCCTGTACTGCATTGTAATTTTCTGTGTTCACAACAAGACCCAGATTAAATGAGAGAAGATTTGTATGCATCCAGTACTGAATACCAGGACATTATTTGAATATGGAGGGAGCTTCAAGGTGATGACGGTCACAACTGCCTGGTCCTCCATGGAGTTGGAAGTGCCTGGTTTGGGAGATTTTGCTAAAGCTGTTGGTCAATAAAACCAGTCTCATTCACCACCTCCTCCCTCCAGCATCCCTCCTTTGCTCCTCGCCCCCCAGAACCACTATCACATGGAGCCCAAAGTCTGTATGACCAGATTGAGTGGTAGGTTCCCTCCCTGAAGGACAATAGTAAATCGGTTGAACTTTTATTATAATCTGTAGCTTTTATGGTCACCTTTTTTGAGTGCCAAGGCCCACTCACTGCCAGTTTAATTCAGCTCAGTTTCACAACCTACTTAGTTATGGGAAAACGTTTGAGTCTGTTATTAAAATTGGAATAACAAGGCATTAGGAAATACATCATAAAATCAAGCAGAGTCAGCACGGTACTGTGAAGGGGAAATTGGAGCTGACAAGTTTGTTAAAATACTTTGAGTAGGTAATGAGCAAGATAGTTAAGGGGAAACCAGTGGATGCAATATATTTCCAGAAGGCATTGTATGTGAGACTATGTCATACGATAAGAACCCATGAATCCACACTGTTGGAAGTTGTTGGTAAGGGAAGCAGTGAGGATGACACAATGACATGATAGTGATAGAGACAGCTTAAGTGAGTGGACAAAAACTCAGAAGGTGAAATATAATGTGGGAAAAAATTAAGTTTTATTCATTTTTGTGCATTTTCTCAGGAAGGTTATGGGAGATGAATATTATTTAACTAGGGAAAAGGGCCGCACAAAGCTGCAGCATAGATAGAATTGTGGGTCCTCACACTTGAAAGACAAAAAGTTAGCATCCAAGTTCAGCAGGTAATCAGAAAGGCAAATGGTCTGTTGGCCTTTAAATAAAGAAAATAGGGATGTCTTGCTAAGACTATGCATGATATTAGATCACACCTGGAATCCTGTCAACAATTTTAGTCCCCTTATTTTAGGAAAGGCAGTCCAGAGAAAGTTCGCGAATGATCCTGTACATGGGAGAATTTTCTCAGTGGGTGAAAGCAATCCTTATTGAAAGATATGATTCTGAGGGGCTTGACTGGATAGATTCAGAGAGATTGCTTCTCCTTGTTTGAGAGTCTAGGACCAGAGGACATAATCTCAGAATAAGGAGTCACTTATTTAACACCAAGATGTGGAGGAATTCTTTCTTTAGGAGGGCACTGAATCTGTATAATTCTTTATTGCAACTGAGGACTGTAGAGGTCAGGTTGTTCACTGTATCCAAGGCTGAGATAAACCGATTTTTAATCAGATGGGGAACCAAAGGTTAGGAGATAAGACAGGAACGTGGAGCTGAGAATTATCAGACCAACCCTGATCTTATTGGCAAGAGCAGATTTATGGGTTGAATTGCCTACTTTTGCTCGTGCCTTATGATCTTATCTTTTTGTTTTTCTTTTCTCTCTCTCCCCTTTTTCATTTACAACAAGTTTCACAGGGTATTTGAAGAGGAGAATTTGTAGTGGGGAGACTTAAAATCGAACATCACCAGAGTCTGACAGAGTTGCCAGTTGATTGCAGCCTTAATATCATTGGATCTTGAACATGGAAGGGAAAAGCACCATTCACAGTGGGGAGAAACAGTCCACGTCTTGTACGTGTGGACAGGACTTCAGGTCATCTGCCTTGTCAGAACATAAATACAGTCACAATGGGGAAAGGCAATTCGTCTGTTCCCAGTGTGGGAAAGGATTCCCTCCATCATCCACCCTGCTGAAACAGCAGCAAGTTCACACCGAGGAGAGATTGTTTAAATGTTCAGAATGTGGAAAGTGCTATAAAAGTTCTGGCGCGCTGAAGTTGCATCAACGTGTTCACACTGGTGAGAGACCCTTCAGTTGTTCTCGCTGCGGGTCTAGATTCAAGCAATCATCTGATCTCATCGAACACCAGCGGATCCACACTGGGGAGAGACCGTTCAGCTGCTCAGCATGTGGAAAGACATTCGCTCGAAAATCTACCCTCCTGAAACACCAGCAAGTTCACACAGAGGAGAGACCTTTTAAATGCCCAGACTGTGGAACGTGCTATAAAAGATCTGGGGACCTGATGTTGCATCAACGTGTTCACACTGATGAGAGACCATTCAGGTGCTCTCACTGTGGGACTGGGTTCAGGCGATCATTCCAACTCACTGTACACCAGCGATCTCACACTGGGGAGAGGCCATACACCTGCACTGAGTGTGGGAAGGGATTTGCTCAGAAATCCAACCTGCTGAAACACCAACAACTTCACACAGAGGAGAGACCTTTTGAATGCCCAGACTGTGAGAAATGCTTTAAACGATCTGGGGACCTGATGTCACATCAACGTGTTCATAGTGTCGAGAGACCGTTCAGATGCTCTCACTGTGGGAGTGGGTTCAAGTGGTCAACCCAACTCACTGCACATCAGCGATCTCACACTGGGGAGAGACCATACACCTGCACTGAGTGTGGGAAGGGATTCACTGTGAAGTCCAGTCTGCTGAAACACCAGCGTTCTCATGAGTGATGACAGTGGCTGGTTTTTATTGTGAATATATCCCTGTTTCATAGTGTCCTTCCCTTTCTGCCAAAGGGTCTGTATGACAATGAAATGTCACTTTGTGTTAAACATACTGTATCAAGTCTTTTTAATATCTCTAATGTATGTTAGTGCTCTTTCACATTATCTATTTCTGACTGCAGGAATTGGATTTTGCTGTTAATCTTATCCAGGACAGAACCATGTTTCCTGGGACCATCTTCTGTTGGTCTGTATAAATTCCAACTTTGTTTATAGGTATTAATAAAGAGATGAAAATACAGTTATGTCAAGTTTGTGATAAACTCTCAGCCTGTTGAGGGTATCTAATGTGGGAGAAAGTGAGGACTGCAGATGCTGGAGATCAGAGCTGAAAATGTGTTGCTGGAAAAGGGCAGCAGGTCAGGCAGCATCCAAGGAGCAGGAGAATCAATGTTTTGGACATGAGCCCTTCTTCAGGCTATCTAATGTCTTCACTTTCTTTTGTAGTGTTTGCCCATTGTACCTCCTTCATCTTATATGGAGCTCATGGAGCTTCTTTGTCATTCAGTTTGAGACAATCCAATCACCTGCCTCTTCCATGTCTCTCCTTTCTCTGAAACTGTCTCTAAAGTTCCACCTTGTCGGAGCCCTGGACATGCATTTTTCTCCAGTTCCTCTCCTACCTCCAGAGCTCCTTGCATCCATGAGACCCATATCGTAGTCCCAAGACACTCTTTCCACTCAATCACTGAATATCCAACCTGTCATTTATTTTTGAGAGTGGCTCTTGTAAAGCTATTTTCTTTTCAGGGTGGTTTTAATAGATCTTAATGTCTAATCCCCATGGGGAAAGGGGACAGACAACCCAACTTCGAGCTGCTCTATTTTGTTCCCACGTTCATGCCCTCTGAGACGGTGTATTTGGCCAGCAGACCAGGCAGCAGCAGATAGAAGGCAGCTGAATCTCCTAGGAGGACAGGGTATGCCAGCCAGTGTAGTGGACCAGGTGGGTGGCCTCAGTGGCCAGGTGCTTGAAGATGTCACCCTCAAACGGATTGATTATACTCATGGCCTTGTCGGGATGCCTGTTGACTGATGTTGTTAACAGTTCTTGCTTTCATGTGTTGCAGTTCCTCTCACCTGAAATCCTTCTTTTGAAATCAGACCTTGGCCTCATCTCCAAACTCCCTTTCCTCCCCAAAGATCTGGAACTTGGTGTCCCCAAGGATCTATCCTTGGCTCTTCCTGTTTTTAGTGACATCATCCAAAGCCACTATGTTAGTTTCACACATCCACTGACATCACCCCAGCCTCACTTCTCTATTCCTCTACTGTTGCTAATTTATCAGACTCTGTCTTCCATATTCTTGGATAAAAATGTAAAAACATTGAAAATCACCACTTAATTTTCTTCCCTAACTCTTGTGTCTATCCTGCTGCAGGAGACCTGAGGGTGAATCACACTGTTCATAATCTGGGTCTTGTGTTCCACTACACTGAGCTCCTGACCATATTTGTCTTAGCCAGTCAATGCTACCTTGATGTGAAGGGTAGTTGGTCTCACTGCATGTCTCCTATTTAGCATTTTGTCCATTTTACACTCATGCTGTAATGAGATTAAGCGCTGAGTTGCCCTGGTGGAACGCACAGATCAGTGAGGTGGTTATTGCTGAGTGAATAGTGCTTGATAATACTGTTATTGCTCCTTCCATCACTTTGATGGAGATGTCTGACAAGTGGGAGGCTGTCAAGAATGTGATGATAGGCGTTCAGAGGCATTATGTTCCTGTTAGAGTGAAGGGTAAGGCTGGTAAGATTATGAAACAATGGATAAAGATATTGAGGTTCAAGTCAGGAATAAAAAGAATCTTATTTTAGATATAGACAACTTGGTTCAATTGAATCTTTTGATCATTATATAGAGTGTAGGGGCATTCCTAAGAAAGAAATCAGAAAAGCAAAGAGAGGATATGAGGTAGCATTGGCAGATAAGGTTAAGGATAATCCAAAAACATTCTACAAATATATTGAGTAAAATGGTGACAGAGAGAGGGTAGAGCCCCTTAAAGATTAAGGAGGTCGTCTTTGTGTTGAACCCCAGGAGATGGGAGAGATACTAAATGAATATTTGATGTCAGTTTTTATTGTGCAAAAAGAAATGGAGAATGCAGATAGATACATTTTGATGCTTTTTAACATAGTTCACATTACGGAATAAAAGGTTGAGGAGATCTTAGAGAATATCAAGGTAGATAAATATCTGGGACCTGATCAAATATATCCCAGAATGTGAGATGTAAGGGAAGAAACTGCAAAAACACTTACAGAAATATTTGGGGTGGTCCGATAGTTTGCGATTTCACATAAACCTGTTGGACTACAACCAGGTGTCATGTAACTTCTGAATCTATTAAAAAAAACACAGAACAATACAGTACAGGAACAACTCCTATGGCCCTCCAAGCCTGCACCAACACATTTTACCCTTCCATACAAAAACAGTCTTCACTTACAGAATTCATATCACTCTGTTCCCTTCCTATTTATGTATTTGTCCAGGTGCTTCTTGAATGCTGCTATAACTATGGGTGAGGTGCCTGGAGGGTGGCTAATGTTATACCTTTGTTCAAGAAAGGTTGTAACAAGAAACTGGGGAGTATAGACTTGAGTCTGATTTCAGTTGTGAATAAATTATTAGAGGTGATTTTAAAAGATAGAATTTATGGACACTTAGGCAAAAATTGCTAAGAGATTGTCAGCATGGTTTTATGCGAGGAAAATTGTCTCGAAGTTTTTTGAGGAAGTTACCAAAAAGATTGAGGGCAGAGCAATGGCATAGTGGTTAGTCTGGACAGATTGTCTGTGAAGAGTTTGCACCTTCTTCCTATGCCTGCATGGGTTTCCTCCCACAGTCCATAGATGTGCAGGTAAGTTGGATTGGCTATGTTAAATTGCTCAGAGTTTCCAGAGAGTGCGCGATCTGGTGGATTAGCCATAGAAATGCAGAGTTGAAGGGGAGGTGTGATGTCCTTTGGAGGGTCAGTGTGGACTCGATGGGCCAAATGGCCTGTAGGAATTCTGTGATTCTGCATAAGGTATAGTTAGTAGTTTGCGGATGACATCAAAATCTGTGGCATAGTAGACAGCGCAGAAGGTTTCTAAGATTAGACAGGGATCTTTACTAAATGGGTCAATGCGCTAAAAAATGGCCGATGGAACCCAATCTGATAAATGTGAGGTATTGCATTTTGGTAAAACAAACAAGGATAGGACTTATACAATTAATGGTTGGGTCTTAGATAGTGTAGAACAGAGGGACCGAGTGGTTCAGGTCCACAATTTTTGCAATTTGTGTCTCATGTACACAGGGTGGTTAAAAGGGTATTGAGCACACTTGCCTTCATTGCTTTGAGTACAGGAGTTGGGAAATTATGTTGAGATTGTACAGGATAAAGAATTTATAAGTAAAACGGTTATAAAACATGTCCAAATATATTGAACAAACCTAGATCGTTATTAAGTCTTTAATCTGTAAGAATGGAGATGCAGGTTTCTATTGATAATATGTAAATCCCAGATTTTATTTCAAGTCACTGCCCCAAGATCAGTATAAAATGACAGAGTCATAGAGATGTACAGCATAGAAACAGACCCTTCGGTCCAACCCAGGCCGACCAGATATCCCAACCCAATCTAGTCCCACCTGCCAGCACCCAGCCCATAATCCTCCAAACCCTTCCTATACATATATCCATTCAATTGCCTCTTACATGTTGCAATTGTACCAGCCTCCACCACTTCCTCTGTTAGCTCATTCCATACACGTACGTGTATGTGTGAAAAGGTTGCCCCTTCGGTTTCTTTTATATCTTTCCCCTCTCACTCTAAACCTATGCCCTCTAATTCTGGACTCCCCGACCCCAGGGAAAAGACTTTGTTTATTTATCAGACTCTGTCTTCCATATTCTTGGATAAAAATGTAAAAACATTGAAAATTACTACTTAATTTTCTTCCCTAACTCTTGTGTCTATCCTGCTGCAGGAGACCTGAGGGTGAATCACACTGTTCATAATCTGGGTCTTGTGTTCCATGCTCCTCATAATTTTGTAAACCCCTATAAGGACACCCCTCAGCCTCTGACCCTCCAGAGAAAACAGTCCCAGCTTGTTCAGCCCCTCTTTATAGCTCAAATCCTCCAACCCTGGCAACATTCTTGTAAATCTTTTCTGAACCCTTTCAAGTTTCACAACGTCTTTCCGATAGGAAGGAGACCAGAATTGCATGCAATAAGCCAACAGTGACCTAAACAATGTCCTGTACAGCCGCAACATGACCTGTACTCAATATTCTGACCAATAAAAGAAAACATACCAAATGCCTTCACTATCCTATCTACCTGCGATTCCACTTTCAAGGGGCTATGAAACTGTACTCCAAGGTCTCTTTATTCAGCAACACTCCCTAGGACCTTACCATTAAGTGTATAAGTCCTGCTAAGATTTGCTTTCCCAAAATGCAGCACCTCGCATTTATCTGAATTAAACTCCATCTGCCACTTCTCAGCCCATTGGCCCATCTGGTCAAGATCATGTTTGTAATCTAAGGTAGCCCTCATCACTGTCCACTACACCTCCAATTTTGGTGTCATCTGCAAACTTACTAACTGCACCTCTTATGCTCACATCCAAATCATTTATGAAAATGACAAAAAGTAGAGGATCCTTGTGGCACTCCACTGGTCACAGGCCTCCAGTCTGAAAAACACTCCACCGCCACCTTCTGTCTTCTACCTTTGAGCCAGTTCTGTATCCAAATGGCTGGTTCTCCCTATGAGCTCTAACCTTGCTAATCAGTCTCCCATGGGGAACCTTGTTGAATGCCTTACTGACGTCCATATAGAATATAGCATGCAATCCTGGTCTCCTTCCTATCGGAAGGATTTTGTGAAACTTGAAAGGGTTCAGAAAAGATTTACAAGGATACTGCCAGGGTTGAAGGATTTGAGCTATAGGGAGAGGCTGAACAGGCTGGGGCTGTTTTCCCTGGAGCGTCAGAGGCTGAGGGGTGACCTTATGAGGTTTACAAAATTATGAGGGGTATGGATAAGGTAAATAGGCAAAGTCTTTTCCCTGGGGTTGGGGAGTCCAGAACTAGAGGGCATAGGTTTAGGGGGAGAGGGGAAAGATATAAAAGGAACCTAAGGGGCAATTTTTTCACACAGAGGGTGGTACGTGTATGGAATGTGCTGCCAGAGGAAGTGGTGGAGGCTGGTACAATTGTAACAGTTAAGAGGCATTTGGATAGGTATATGAATAGGAAGGGTTCGGAGGGATATGGGCCAAGTGCTGGCAGGTGGGACTATATTGGGTTGGGATATCTGGTCGGGCATGGATGGGTTGGACCGAAGAGTCTGTTTCCTTGCTGTACGTCTCTATGACTCTATCTACCGCTCTGCCTTCATCAATCCTCTTTGTTACTTCTTCAAAAAAACTCAATCAAGTTTGTGAGACATGATTTCCCATGCACAAAGCCATGTTGCCTATCCCTAATCAGTCCTTGCCTTTGCAAATACGTGTACATCCTGTCCCTCAGGATTCCCTCCAACAACTTGCCCACCACTGACCGCAGGCTCACTGGTCTCTCAGGTCAGACAATGCACTTTAGGTTTGATGCCTTGTTTCAAGTCTGTTTGTGTCTTATCCTGGTGTCAGACTGTTTTTCTTCATTAATTGAAGTGATTCAGGAACCAAAATAGTGAGACTATTCCAGGTTTTTAAATTAGTTTTAGCTGGAGAGAAGGAACAAGCAGTCTATGAGAAGATAAACAACCTTTGAGGCCTTTTTTCTTAAAAACATTGTTGGAACAGTAGATGCAACCTGAGTTGGTGTTCAGGCTCTCACTGATCTAGGATTTTTAGTTAGCTGTTGGCAGTTGTTGCTATTGGGCTCTTGAAAAAGTGGAAGCTATTTATCCCTGGTGCATTACAGCAGAACAACATATAATTGAGTGTTTTGTTAATGCAGTTTCACTAACGAGATGGATGATCTGGGGACACTGTTTCTAAAGTGTAAACGTTTAAAGCGTGTATTGGTTATAAAATGATCCTGGCCCCATTAGTTTAAATGGTGCTGCTGTGAGGCAATTTTCTTATAACACGAGCTTGCATGAGAACAAAACTACTGTGTTATAGCAGAACAGACTGTAAACCAAAAGCTGGGGCCTCTGTCCCTCAGACGCTGGATTGCGTGTGAGAACAAAAACTCTTCTGAATTTACCTTTTGCTGAGGGTGTGTTTATGGAATGTTACTATATTGTACTTTTTCGTCTCAAGTTTTACAATAGAGTTGTTAATCCATTTCTTCTTTTTCATTGTATTTAAACTACAGTATTTGAATAAATTGTGTTTTGCTTAGCATAGAGAAGTTTGACCAATCTGGAATACAACACCTGACATTTATCTTTAAAATTAGAAAAGTGAGGGTCCAGTCTACCTTCCCTTTTTTGAGGGGATCTGGTCTGATCCATAACCATCACTAGGTGTTAATGGGACTGAAATGAACGAGTAAAGTCAGCAAGTTTACTTTTAATTAATTTCTAAGAAATCGCCATCTGAATCGATCCATTTTAAAAATAAACAGTGATTACACAGATTTAATGTACAAAATCTGTTTATTAAGCGGATCAATATACGATGGGACATTGTGTATCTCTGTAAGGATGTGTTTGTGAGTGTCTGCATGACTTTGTCCACGTGCATTTTTTTCTATCTTGTGCATGTGTCTTGATGTGACCAACTCTGCAAAAGGGAGGGAAGTTTGAATGTGTCTATGTATATGAATCTGGTTTTGTACCTGTGTGTCAGTATGTGTGCACACCCAGCTCTGCCTGCAATGGGACATGCTTTGATTCATCATTTTTTAATTAATCAATTCTAAGTCAGAGTGTCTGTCTCTCTTTCTCTCTCTGGCCATTTGCTGTTTAAAATGATACAGTGTCACCCTCTGCTGGCTTCCCCTGTCACATCCCATGCACCAGATTTCACTGTTCCAGTGCATCTGCTTTTTGGCCCTCCAGGTAGATGGATCAATCCTGTAACATTTCTTTTTCTTTTCACAGCTGGTCCAAAGACAGTCCCCTTTCTCTCAGACACCTTCAAGGAGGAGAGTCGTTGAACACACACACACTGATCCAGCTTCATCAGAACGAGCTCTGAGTGAGCAGAACCTCTGACACTATTTTTTCTTTTATTTGTTTTGGTTTTATTTTTTGTTTTTTAACCCCCTCACTACCGTAGTGCTTATTCTTTCCCCAGCACCATGGGGTGTGTGTGTGCAGGTGTGAGACACAGTGAAAGACACAAAGCGCATGAATCTTTATTCAATTTCCACCACCAGGAAGATAGGAAAACACCTGCGTGGCCAGTGACAAGCAGTGCCCTTCACATCAAAGGGCAATGCTGTGTGTCAATCCTGTCACATTGATCAATCAGGTCTCCAGGGCATTGGTTAAGCACCATTATAATCCATCACACAGTCCACCACTGAGACAGGGAGCAAGATAGTTAAAGGATGATTGAATTCGGTTTTCCAAATTCCGATCCTTCATTTGCAGGGATACCATCAGGTTGGGATTGGCAGACGGGAAACCAATCCAATCATGTCAAAATCAAAGTCACTTGTCACAACCCTCATTGTATTGGCATTTAAATGAGAAAGGACAAATGCTTGTCAATGGGAAAAGATCTCAGATGAACCTCACTGGAAAAGTGTTGAGAAACACTCAATCAACTGAGAACATTCCAGTCCATTGACTATGGAAAGAATTTGGACTGGATTAGACAGCCTGAAATATAGCATTCCAGCATGGAGAAACAGTCCACTGTGTTGGATTGATTGCATAAGTGACAGCATCAATGATGGTGGCAATACCACTAACTGGGGATTATTTCCACCCTACCCCACCCCAGAGAACTGGGTGATCAAGACTTGATACAGTGCATTTAACACAAAGTGGATTTGTTTCACTGCCATCCAGAATGGTACTTCCTTTAATTTTGGCATTACTTTCAGCAGAAACAGACCCATGGACATGTTTCAATCATCAACTGAGGAATAAAAAAAGCACAATCTGTTTTAAACCACTCCAGAGCAGGTGGGACTTAAGAAAGCAGCGAGCAAAACATATGGATGTTTGAACTTCAAAATGGAGATATCAGGGAGAAAAGCAAGGAAAATTTGCTGGCCTCTTTTTTAAAAAAAGAATCTCTATCACTCACAACTACAGGCCCGGTCTGATACCATGCTTCAAGTATACTAGTTTACAGGTACAGAAATAAAATATTGGTTCCATATTGTGATGGCCTCAGTCAGAAGTCACATGACACCAGGTTATTATCCAATAGGTTTATTTGAAACCACAGTGCTCCTTTGTCAGGTGAAGTGATAAAACTTGGGATTTCAAATAAACCTGTTAAGACTATAACCTGATGTGCAACTTCTGCCTTTGTCCAGACCAGTCCAAAACCAGCACCTCCACATCATGATGATCCAAAGATTAGGGAGGTGCAGTTAAAAGGTTTTGGGAAAGACATGCAGAGGTGACGTGAGGAAAAGTTTAATTTAAGAACAGCAATAACATCAGACACCTGCCCTGCAGTTATTTGTGCATGTTAGTGTCTCAGCAGGTGGGATGACAAAGTAATTCATTTCCTACCAGAGCAGGTCATAACTTCTCACTAGTATGTATTCGCTGGTGTCTCAGAAGATTTTTTGAATGAATAAATCGTTTCCCACAAACAGAGCAGGGGAATGGCCTCTCCCCAGTGTGAAGCTGTTGGTGTATCAGCAAGTCACATGTGCGTTTAAAGCTTTTCTCACAGTGCAAACATTTGAAAGGTCTCTCATCAGTGTGAACCAGTTGGTGTGTCCTGAGGTTGGATAGCTGAGAGAATGCTTTGCCACATTCTGAGCAGGGGAATGGTCGCTCTCCAGTGTGAACTCGCTGGTGTGTCAGCAGGTGGGCTGATCGAATGAATCCTTTCCCACACTCTGAGCAGGTGTATGGCCTCTCCCCAGTGTGAATTTGCTTGTGTTTTTGCAGGCTGGATGAGTCCCTGAAGCCTTTCCCACATTCAGGGCAGATGAACAGCCTCTCTCCAGTGTGAGTCCGTTCATGTTTCAGAAAGTCAGATGAGCGGGTGAATCCTTTACCACAAACAGAGCAGGTGTATGGCCTCTCCCCAGTGTGACTACGTTGATGAGTTTCCAAGAGGTATGGGTGTTTAAATCCCTTCCCACAGTCCCCACACTTCCATGGTTTCTCTGTAGTGCAGGTATCCTCATGTCCCTCCATTTGAGCAACTGACTCCTCACTCATACACAAGACAGGGATACAGTCTCTCACCACAGTGTGATATTATTAAGTCTGTGGAACTGGTTCAAGACCTGGCCACAGACAGTTCACCAGAACTCAACTGTGGATGTGTCTTGGTCCATTTCCAGTCACACTGATGTTTGAAATCTTTCCCCCCCCCCCAAAAACAAAACACTGAATATCCAATGGTTTTCACGTTCAGATCTTGATGGGATGTTTGTTTGGAATTCTTGCTCGTGAGTGTGCCTCCGTGATTCTCTGTAAAACAAATTTAAATCAGGAAAAGATAAGTAATGAGAAAAGAGAGAACTATTTAAGACAGTAAAAGCAGGTTGTGAAATGGAGAAAAATACTCAAATAGTGACCATGAAAAGTTACTAGATTGTTATAAAAACCCCTAGGAGAAAGTGAGGACTGCAGCTGCTGGAGATCAGAGCTGAAACTGTGTTGCTGGAAAAGCGCAGCAGGTCAGGCAGCATCCAAGGAGCAGGAGAATCAACGTTTCGGGCATGAGCCCTTCTTCAGGAATCCTGAAGAAGGGCTCATGCCTGAAACGTCAATTCTCCTGCTCCTTGGATGCTGCCTGACCTGCTGCACTTTTCCAGCAACACAGTTTCACCTGTCATAAAAACCCAACCAGTTTATGAATGTCCATCAGGGACAGGGACCCAGTTGCTCAGGTGTTTAGTAATGCAGCCTCACAGCACCAGGGACCCAGGTTCAATTCCAGCCTCGGGTGACTGTGTGGAGTTTGCACGTATTCTCCTCCAGGTACTCCAGTTTCCTCCCACAATCCAAAGATGTCCAATTTAGGTGAATTGGCCATGCTAAGTTGCCTATAGTGTAGTGTTCATCCCTAATCAGGGTGTGGATTAGGGGTAAATGTAGGGTAATGCAGAATGGGTTTGGGTGGGATACTAAGGGTTGGTATGGACTTGTAGGGCCAAAGAGCCTGCTTCCATGCTGTAGAGATTCTGTGAAATCTAAGACTCAGCCCTCAATAAGGTGAGAAAGCTGAAACATTTTTTTTAAAAATCACAACACCAGGTTATAGTCCAACAGGTTTGTTTGGAAGCACTAGCTTTTGGAGTGCTGCTTGTGTTTTTTTTAAAACATTGTCCACCCCAATCTAACACTGACCTCCACAATAAGAGTAGAGACAGTGAGAGCAGTGGGAGACTTAAGGAAACTGCTTCCTCCATCTACATCACAGGAATAACTGTGACAAATCATTCCTTCAAAAAGAAAGGTCAAAAGCAGCATGTATGGGGAATCATCGCCTATCACCTTCCTCCTCCCAGGCATACAATGTCCTCTTGTGGAAACATCTTGCTGTTTCTTTATAGCTGCTGCCTGACAATCCTGCAACTCCTCACTGAGCAATACTGTGGGAGAATGGTCACAGCAGTGAATGCGAGCCTCTTTATAACTGGGACATGAGCAAGGCTAAAATTTGATGCAAGTTAGATTAGAACTATTCAGAATTTGTTTTGCCAAAGGAAATCTTTGTGTACATACAGTTACTAAAGTAATTCAGATTGATACATTTTTTGTGTGCAAAGAGAAACATTGGGGTTTGACTTGCTCAACAGTTCCAACTAACCTAAATGCATTTCTGATTAAGCTGAGTTCTGGGACCTATTTACATCTGAGGCATCGGGAGGGTCCAATAAGAGAACTGACCCCTATTGTCCTTTGGCAGAAAGGCCTCAGACAGTAGTTCCTCACTGTGCCTTGGCAGCAACTGCCTGAACTTTACTGCATTCCTCAGTAGTAGTTTGGGACCTTGGAGTGTGCCAATCTGTAACACTTGGTTAAGGTTAACTCTTTCATCTGGAAGACCAACAAGTTTCAGGCAAACCAAAGAGATTCTTTCACTGAGTTGATGGTCCTTCAGGCACATGTTTGCCTCAGCGTGAATCCCAGGGGACAGACTGTAGAGCACAGAGTCCTGCGTCAGAGCTGCTCAGGACAAACCTTGACATAAACCACTGCATCTTCTTCCAGACTTCCTTTGCAAAGGCACATTCCAGCAGGTGGTGTGAGACAGTCTCACCCTGCATGCAGTCATTTTAATGGCATTGTGTTGTGATGCAGAGTCTGCACATCCATGAAGGATCTCACAGGGAGTGCCCTTCTCACCACCAGCCAAGCAACATCTTGGTGCTTGTTGGAAAGTTTTGGCTGAATGTCTCATCACCAGAAATGACTGTTCAGGGAACTTCCCGACAAGATCAATCCTCTCCTTTTCCTGAAAGGTCTCAAGGACACTACGTGCAAACTACTTCCTGATGGACTAGTCAAAAGGGGTTTCCCCTGCACTAATTCCAAGGGACAGGCAATATGTGACAATCCAACTATTTGGACGCTTGACCTTTCCTTCATACTGCCAGGGACAGGTACAACCTCAGTAAGTGGGAACACTTGGTGTTTGTACACTGATGGTCTTTGCACAGTTTGATACAGAGTACGTGGAGGTGCATGGTAAAACAGGGCAGAGTCAACATGGCTTTGTCAGGAGGAAGTTACACCTGAAAATATTAGAATTCTTTGTCTAACTTGGTGGTTACCTCTTCAAAAAGGAGAGCCACTGGATGTGATCTATTTGAATTTCCAGAAGGCATTTGATGAAGTGCAGAACAGGAGGCCATGGTGTTAGTGGCAATGTAGTGGCATGGATGGAGGACAAGCTTACTGGCAGGAGGTTGCAAGTAGGGATAAAGATTACACCTTTGTAATAATTAAAAACACAGAAATAGAGAACACACACCAGATCATCAACGCCACACTCACAGGAATCCGATTCACTAGAGAAGAAGAAAAGGACAACCAACTCCCATTCCTAGACGTGATGGTACAGAGAACACCGAACGGAGAATTCACCACAAAGGTATACAGGAAAGCCACACACACAGACCAAGTCCTGAACTACGAAAGCAACCACCCCAACACACACAAACGAAGTTGCATCAAGACACTATTCAAAAGGGCCACAACACACTGCAGCACACCAGAACTGCAAAAAGAGGAAGAGGAACACCTATACAAGGTATTCACCAAAAACGGATACCCTCGCAATTTCATTAACAGATGCCTAAGGGAGAGGCAACGGAACAAGGACATGCCGCAACCCAAAGGACTAGCCACACTACCATACATCAGGAGCATTTCTGAACTGCCAGCCAGACTACTGCGACCACTAGGACTCATAACAGCACACAAACCAACAGCCACGCTCAGAGATCAACTCACCAGAACGAAGGTCCCGATACCCAACATGAGCAAAACTAATGTAGTGTACAAAATCCCATGCAAGGACTGCACAAAATACTACATCAGACAAACAGGAAGACAGTTAATGACCCGTATACATGAACACCAACTAGCCAAGAAATGACACGACCAGCTATCCTTAGTAGCCACACACACAGACGACAAGCAACATGAATTCGACTGGGACAACACTACCATTGTAGGGCAAGCCAAACAGAGAACAGCCAGGGAATTCCTAGAGGCATGGCACTCATCCACAGATTCTATCAACAAATACATCGACCTGGACCCAATATACCGGCCACTACAGCGGACAGCTCGAACTGACAACCGGAAGCGGCAGAGACAGGCCAGTAAAAATGCCGGAGGAAACAGCACAGAAGCGCTTCACAAGAGGCTCCCAAGCACTGAGGATGTCACCTAGACAGGGGACAAAACGTTTGCAAGACAAATTCCCAGCTCGGCGAACAGAACCACAACAATAAAGAGGTCTTTTTCAGGATGGTAACTGGTACTCATGAAGTTCTGCAGGAGTCAGTGTTGGGACTGCAATTATTCATGTTATACACGAACAATTTTGATGAAGGAACTGAGGACATGGTTGCTAAGCTTGCAGTTGACAAAAGGTAGGTGGAGGGACAGGTAGTATTGAGGAAGCGGGGAGGCTGGGGGATGACTTCGGACAGGCTAGTGAGTAGGCAAAGAAACAGATGGAATACAATGTGGGAAAGAGAGATTATGCACCTTGTCAGAAGAGTAGAGGTGTAGACTACTCTCTGAATGGTGAGGCTTCAAAATTAAGCACAAGGGGACTTAGTGTTCATAAGGTTAATAAGGGGAGTCATGGAATCATAGATATGTACAGCATGGAAACAGACCCTTTGGTCCAACTCATCCATGCCAACTACATATCCTAACCTAATGTAGTTCCATTTGCCAGCACTTGGCTGATGTCCCTCTCAATCTTTCCTAGTCATAAATCCATCCAGATGCCTTGTAAGTGCTCTAATTGTACTACCTCCACCACTTCCTCCGACAGCTCATTCCATACACGTACTACCCCCTGCGTGAAGTAGATGCCTCTTAGGTCCCTTTTTAAATCTTCCTCACTTCCTCCCCCCACCACCCTCAACCCTCTAGTTCTTGATTTCCCAGGGAAAAGACCTTGGCTGTTTATCCTTTTCATGCTCATTATTTTATAAACATCTCTAAGGTCACCCTTCAGCCTCCAATGCTCCAGAGAAAACAGCCCCAGCCTATCTTTATAGCTCAAACCTCCAATCCTGGCAATATCCTTGTAAATCTTTTCTGACCCTTTCAAGGGTCACAACATCTTTCCACAGGAGGGAGCCCAGAATTGCACACTATATTCCATAAGTGACCCCATCAATGTCTTCACCCCATGGAGATCCTCAGTGACATCGATCCCCATTGTCTGCAGCAGCAATAGGTTCTGCATGCATTTCTGGAGTTTGAACAGTTTTGCCCCATCTGTCTCACCTTCTGAACATATTTGAGGATGAAAAACCTTTATGTTCCTCTTGACTGTTTCCCACCAGTCTGCTTGAGAGTCAAAGAGGGATTCCCCAATGTTTGTGGGGCAACAATTTCACATTCAGCTTCCACATTCTCTTGGCAGCCCATTGGTCATCCTGTATGGATGCTGATGGTATCATCCAACTTAACGAATTTAACCATTGCCATCAGGAATGTGGAAGACCATCATGTCTGGCAGTTCAGAAGGCAAATGCCATTTTAACATTTATTTCAAAAGGGTCTTAGAATACAAAAGCAGAGTCATATAGCTGAGGCTATATCTGCTCTAGTCAGACCACATTTGGAATATTGTGAGCAGTTTTGGGCCCCATATCTAAGGAAGTTGTGCTGGCTTTGGAGGGGGTTCATAGAGGGTTGACAAGAGTGATCCCAGAGATTAAGGTCTTGTCATACTAGGAGCAGTTGAGGACTCCAGTCTTGGGTCCAACAGAGTTTAGAAGTAACAGGAGGACATGATCGAAATTTAAAGTACACAGAGGCCTGGATAGAATGGAGGTGGAGAAGATGTTTCAACAGCAGAGGGTGGGCAAGAGAGAGAGAGTATCCTGACACATACATTACAGCCTGGAAGTTGTTACCTGCACTGCAGAGTAGATAGTCATGGGCCTGTTGACAAGTAGTGCTAAACATGCACTAATGACATAGGTAGAAATAGAGATTATGTCCTGCAGTGTGATTACAGAGAGCTTGGTTTTTAACTTATTTCCAAGCTTTCATAGGTGATAATCTCTGGATTCCTTCCAGTTCCACATGATAGTGAGAGTAAGAACATGAGTATATGATAGATGAAGGTGTGGCTCAGTAATTGGTGCAGGGATTCAGATTTTTAGATCAGATTTTCTCTGGGACAGAGGTGACCTGTTCAAGAGGGACAAGTTGCACCTGAACTGGAGGGGGACCAATATCTTGGTGGCCAGGTTTGCTAGTACTGACAGGGAAGATTTGAACTAGATTGGTGGGGTGCATCCTTAACAGCAGGGAGGCAAGTGTGAGGCTGAAAGGAGATACAGTAATCAGAAATAATCAGTTGAAGAACAGGTCAGGATGGAACACAACAGGGTGTAAAATTAATTCTCATCTAATTCAATGCAAGGCAGCTGACAGGCAAGGTCGATGATCTCAAAGTGGATAGGTATGTGGGACTGGGATATTATAGCCATTACAGAAACATGGCTATGGGTGGGAGAGGACCGGCAGCTTAATGTGCCAGGGTACAGATTTTGGGCAGGACATGGGTGGTGGAAGGAGGGGAGGGGGAGTTGTATTTTTGATTAAGACAAGTATAACAGCAGTCATCAGATTTAATAACTAGGGATCATCCAATTGAGGCTTTGTGGGTGGAGCTAAGGGAACGGTGACTTTAGTGTTGTACCATAAGCCCCCAAATTTCAACAAACATTAGAAGAACAAATATATAGGAAGACTGGGGAGACTTGCAGGAGCAATATAGAGTTGTCAGAGCAGAGGATTTTACTTTCCTATCACAGACTGAAACGGCCATAGCGTTAAGGGCTTAGGTGGGGTGGAATTTGTTAAGTGCGTTCAGTAAAGTTTCCTCAAGCAGTATATACAAGGTCCTACTCAGGAAGGGGCAAAACTCTACCTACTCTTGGGAAGTAGGGCAGGACAAGTGATGGAGGTAACAGTGGGGAAACATATTAGGACTCATGCGCATAATTCTATTAATTTTATAGAAGTTATGGACAGGGACAAAACTGGTCTAAGGTTCAAGTCCTAACTTGGGGCAAAGTGAATTTCAATGGAATTAGACAGGAACTTGCAGGGGTTAATTGGAATAGTTTGTTTGCAGGCAAATAGGACCTCCGGCAAGTGGAAGGCCTTTAAAATAAGACAGCTAGAGTTCAAGGTCTATATGTTCCTGTGAGGGTGAAGAGCAAGGTTGGCATGAATAGGGATCCCTGGATGACAAGAGATATTGAGGCTTTGACCAGAAAAAGGAAGATATGGCTCAGCTACAGGCAGCTGAGATCAAGGTAATCCCTGGAGATATATAGGTGATACAGGAGCTTTCTGAAGGAGGAAATCAGGATGGCAAAAAAGTGGGCACGAGATAGCCTTGGCTTGAATTAGGGTGAATCCAAAGTGGTTCTATAACTATGTTAAAGGAAAAAGAATAACTACAGAGAAAATAGTACCCCTCAAGGACCAAAGTGGACATGGATGTGTCAAACCACATGGAGGGGCTGAGATTCTCCATGAATATTTCTCCTGTGTTTACCATGGAGAAAGACAAAGGCTTGGGGAAGTTAGTGGTGATACCTTGGGGGACAGTCCATAACACAGTAGAGGTGGTGTTGAATGTATTAGAATGTGTGAAAGGGAAATAAATCTCCTGGTCCTGACCAAATATATCCAAAGAACACTGCAAGGGGCTAGAGAAGAAATTGATATTTTTGCATCATCGTTAGCCACAGGAAAGGTTCCCAGAAAACTGAAGGGGAGTGAATATTGTGTTCTTATTCAAATAGTGCTGCAAAGAAAAACCTGGGAACTATAGACCAGTAAGCCTAACATTTATGATAGGTAAATTTACTTGAGAAGATTCTGTGGGATAAGATATACAGGCATTTGGAAAGACAGCGTTTGATTAAGAGGAGACAGTATGGCTTTGTGCGTGAGGAATCATGCCTCACAAATTTGGTAAAGTTCTTTAATGAGGAGACCAGGAAGGTTGACGAGGGCAGGGCAGTAAGGTAGTGTATATGGATTTCAGTAAGGCCTTTGACAAGGTTCCACATGGTAGGCTGCTCTGGAAAGTTCAATCGCTTGGAATCCAGGGGAGTCTGGCAAATTGGATACACAAGTGGCTTGATGATAAGAAGCAAAGTTTAATACAGGAAGGATGCTTGTCAGACTGGATGCCTGTGACTAGTGGAGTGCCTCAGGGGTCGGTACTGGGCCCATTGCTGTTTGTTATCGATATCAATGATTTGGATGAGAATGTACAAGGCATGATTAGTACATTTGCAGATGACAATAAAATATGCAGTATTGTGGACAGTGAAGAAGGTTCAGAAATTGCAGTACGACCTTGATCAGCTGGGGAACTGGGCCAAGAAATGGCAAATGGAGTTTAATATAGATACATGTGAGGTCTTGCGTTTTGAAAATTCAAATCAAGGTAGCAGATTCATGGTGAATGGTAGGGCCTTAAACGAGTGTATTGGAACAGAGGGACCTTGGGGTTCAGGTGCACAGTTCTCTGAAAGTGGAGTCACAGGTCGACAGAGCAGTGAAGGCGGCTTTTGGCACACTGGCCATCAGTCAGAGCACTGAGTATAAAAGTTGGGAAGTTATGTTGCAGTTGTATGAGACACTGAGGCCACACTTGGAGCATCATGTTCAGTTTGGTCACCTTGTTATAGGAAGGATGTTATCAAACTGGAAAGAATGAATTTAAAAAAAATACAAGGATGTTGCAAGGACTCGACTGTCTGAGTTATAGGGAGAGGTTGGACAGGTTAGGATTTTTTCTTTAGAGCATGGAGACTGAGGGGGATCTTATAGAAGTGTATGAGATCATGAGAGGCATGAATAGGGTGAATGCACTCCATCTTCTTTCCCAGGGTTGAGGAATTGAGGACTAGAGGGCATCAATTGAAGATAAGGGAAAGAATAAGGGAAAGAGGGACCACTTTATTTCCGCAGAGGGTGGTACGCATACGAAATGAGTTGCCAGAAGTGGTTGAGGGAGGTATATCAACAACATTTAAAAGGCATTTGGATAGGTATGTGGATAGAAAAGGCTTAGAAAGACATGGGCCAAGTGCAGGGAAATGGAGTTAACGTGGATGGACATTTTGGTCAGCATGGAACAGTTTGGTCCAAAGGGCCTATCTCCATAGAGACTAGAATCCAAGTGCACAAATGGCTTCATGGGGACAGGGCCTGGGAAATGAATATTCAAGGCTACACGTGCTATCGTAAGGATAGACTGACGGGCAGAGGGGGTGGGGTGGCCTTGTTGGTAAGGGAGGATATTCAGTCCCTTGCGCGGGCGGACCTAGAGTCAGGGGATGTAGAGTCAGTGTGGATAGAGCTTCGAAACACTAAGGGTAAAAAGACCCTCATGGGAGTCATCTACAGGCCCCCAAACAGTAGTCTGGATGTAGGGTGTAAGTTGAATCAGGAGCTGAAATTGGCTTGTCGCAAAGATGTTACTACAGTTGTTATGGGGGATTTTAACATGCAGGTAGACTGGGTGAATCAGGATGGTATCGGGCCTCAAGAAAGAGACTTTGTGGAGTGCCTCAGAGATGGATTTTTAGAGCAGCTGGTGCTGGAGCCGACCAGGGATAAGGCGATTCTGGATCTGGTATTGTGTAACGAACCAGAATTGGTCAGTGACCTCGAAGTGAAGGAGCCATTGGGAAGGAGTGACCATAATACAATAAGCTTCAATCTGCAATTTGAGAGGGAGTGGGTACAATCTGAAGTGACAATATTTCAGTTGAATAAAGGGAAATATGGAGCTATGAGGGAGCAACTGGCCAAAGTTCAATGGTTTAATACCTTAACAGGGAAGACCGTGGAGGAACAATGGCAGATATTTCTGTGTATAATGCAGAAGATGCAGGATCAGTTCATTCCTAAAAGGAAGAAAGATCCCAGGAGGAGACATGGGCGGCCGTGGCTGACAAGGGAAGTAAAGAAACATATAAGGTTAAAAGAGAAAAAGTATAACTTAGCGAAGATAAGCGGGAAAACGGAGGACTGGGAAGCTTTTAAAGAACAACAGAGGATTAGTAAGAAGGAAATACGCAGAGAAAAAATGAGGTACGAAGGTAAACTGGCCAAGAATATAAAGGAGGATAGTAAAAGCTTTTTTAGGTATGTCCAAGGCAAAAAAATGGTTAGGACAAAAATTGGGCCCTTGAAGACAGAAGCAGGGGAATATATTACTGGGAACGAAGAAATGGCAGAGGAATTAAATGGGTACTTCAGATCTGTGTTCACTGGGGAAGACACAAGCAATCTCCCTGAGGTAACAGTGGCTGAAGGACCTGAACTTAAGGGAATTTCTATTTGCCAGGATTTGGTGTTGGAGAGACTGTTAGGTCTGAAGGTTGATAAGTCTCCGGGACCTGATGGCCTGCATCCCAGGGTACTGAAGGAGGTGGCTCGGGAAATCGTGGATGCGCTGGTGATTATTTTCCAGAGTTCAATAGAATCGGGGTTGGTTCCTGAGGATTGGAGGGCGGCTAATGTTGTGCCACTTTTTAAGAAGGGTGGGCGGGAGAAAGCAGGAAATTATAGACCAGTTAGTCTGACCTCAGTGGTGGGAAAGATGCTGGAGTCTATTATAAAGGATGAAATTACGGCACATCTGGATAATAGTAACAGGATAGGACAGAGTCAGCATGGATTTATGAAGGGGAAATCATGCTTGACTAATCTTCTTGAATTTTTTGAGGATGTAACTCGGAAGATGGACGAGGGAGATCCAGTGGATGTAGTGTACCTGGACTTTCAGAAAGCTTTTGATAAAGTCCCACACAAGAGGTTAGTGAGTAAAATTAGGGCGCACGGGATTGGGGGCAAAGTACTAGATTGGATAGAGAATTGGTTGGCTAATAGGAAACAAAGGGTAGTGATTAACGGCTCCATTTCGAAATGGCAGGCAGTGACCAGTGGGGTACCGCAGGGATCCGTGCTGGGACCGCAGCTTTTTACAATATATGTAAATGAGATAGAAGATGGTATCAGCAATAACATTAGCAAATTTGCTGATGACACAAAGCTAGGTGGTAGGGTGAAATGTGATGAGGATGTTAGGGGATTACAGGGTGACCTGGACAAGTTAGGTGAGTGGGCAGATGCATGGCAGATGCAGTTTAATGTGGATAAATGTCTGGTTATCCACTTTGGTGGCAAGAACAGGAAGGCAGATTACTACCTCAATGGTATCAAATTAGGTAAAGGGGCTGTTCAGAGAGATCTGGGTGTTCTTGTCCACCAGTCAATGAAGGCAAGCATGCAGGTACAGCAGGTCGTGAAGAAGGCTAATAGCATGCTGGCCTTCATAACAAGAGGGATTGAGTATAGAAGCAAAGAGGTGCTTCTGCAGCTGTACAGGGCCCTGGTGAGACCACACCTGGAGTACTGTGTACAGTTCTGGTCTCCAAATTTGAGGAAAGACATTCTGGCTATTGAGGGAGTGCAGCGTAGGTTCACAAGGTCAATTCCTGGAATGGCAGGATTGCCTTACACGGAAAGACTAAAGCGACTGGGCTTGTATACCCTTGAGTTTAGAAGACTGAGAGGGGATCTGATTGAAACGTATAGGCTTATGAAAGGACTGGACACTCTGGCAGGAGGGAACATATTTCCGTTGATGGGGGAGTGCCGAACCAGAGGACACAACTTAAAAATACGGGGTAGACCATTTAGGACAGAGATGAGGAGAAACTACTTCACCCAGAGAGTGGTGGCTGTGTGGAATGCTCTGCCCCAGAGGGCAGTGGAGGCCCAGTCTCTGGATTCTTTTAAGAAAGAATTGGATAGAGCTCTTAAAGATAGTGGAGTCAAGGGGTATGGAGATAAGGCTGGAACAGGATACTGATTAGGAATGATCAGCCATGATCATATTGAATGGCGGTGCAGGCTCGAAGGGCAGAATGGCCTACTCCTGCATCTATTGTCTATTGTCTATTGAGTGTGAAGAGATGCCCATCAGAAGTGAAATGAGGAAGAGTGTCTTCAGCCACAGGGTGGTGATTCCATGGAACTCACTGCTTTAGATAGCTGTGGACACCAAGTCATTGAGTGTGTTCAAGATAGTTAGGACTTGATTGGTATGGGGATCAACAGTTCCAAAAGCAAGTAGAAGACAGGAGAATGGGGTCAAGAAACATCATTTATGATCAAATGGTGGAACAGGCTCAATGGGCCGACTGGCACTGGAAAAGCACAACAGTGAGGAGGGCTGTTGTCGGCTGCAGAGGGACTTAGATATGATGCAGAGCTGGGCTGAGGAGTGGCAGATGGAGTTCAACCCTGCCAAGTGTGAAGTTGTCCATTTTGGAAGAACAAATAAGAATGCGGAATACAGGGTTAATGGTAGGGTTCTTGGTCAGGTGGAGGAACAGAGGGATCTTGGGGTCTATGTACATAGATCTTTGAAGGTTGCCACTCAGGTGGATAGAGTTTGTAAGAAGGCCTATGGAGTATTATCGTTCATTAGCAGAGGGATTGAATTCAAGAGTCGTGAGGTGATGTTGCAGCTGTACAGGACTTTGGTTAGGCCACATTTGGAGTACTGTGTGCAGTTCTGGTCGCCTCACTTTAGGAAAGATGTGGAAGCTTTGGAGAGGGTGCAGAGAAGATTTACCAGGATGTTGCCTGGAATGGAGAGTAGGTCATACGAGGATAGGTTGAGAGTTCTCGGCCTTTTCTCGTTGGAACGGCGAAGGATGAGGGGTGACTTGATAGAGGTTTATAAGATGATCAGAGGAATAGATAGAGTAGACAGTCAGAAACTTTTTCCCCGGGTACAACAGAGTGTTACAAGGGGACATAAATTTAAGGTGAAGGGTGGAAGGTATAGGGGAGATGTCAGGGGTGGGTTCTTCACCCAGAGAGTGGTGGGGGCATGGAATGCGCTGCCCGTGGGAGTGGTAGAGTCAGATTCATTGGCGACCTTTAAGCGGCATTTGGATAGGTACATGGATGGGTGCTTAATCTAGGATAGAAGTTCGGCACAACATCGTGGGCCGAAGGGCCTGTTCTGTGCTGTATTGTTCTATGTTCTATGTTCTAGGTCAGGCAACAAGCAGGAGAGTCAATGTGTCAGGTATAAGCCCTTCATCAGGAATGTGAAAAGGCAAGGTGGCTGAGAGATAAATAATGGATTTGGGGGTGAAGGTAGGTGGAAAGGCGGATTATGGGTAGATGCAGATGGTCCTCACTTTCTCCTTGTACTATATACTGCCCAGTAGTCAGCAGGAAATGGAGAAATTTCTTCGGAGGTCTGTTATCTGTAAGAATAAGGTGGTTACGGTAGGGGATTTTAACTTTCTGAACATAGATTGGGACTGCCAAAGTGTCAAAGGATCAGATAGAGAGGGATTTGTTAAGTGTGTATAAGAAACTTTTCTGATTCACTATATAGATATAAATACTAGTGTATTGATCTACCCTTGAGAAATAGGATGACACTTTGGGGCCAGTGACCATAATTCTGTTATTTTTAAAGTAGTGGTGGAAAAGGATAGACTGGATCTAAAGGTTAAAGTTCTAAATTGGAGGAAGGCCAAGTGTGACAGTATGAGATGAGACCTTTCACAAGTTGATTGAGGGCAGATATTCACAGGTGAAGGGACAGCTAGAAAAATGGGAAGCATTCAAAGATGAGAGTCCAGAGACAGTATGTTCCTGTTAGGCTAAAGGGCAAGACTGGATGATGAGGGAAATTGAGGTTTTGGTCAATACTAACAAAGAAGCATATATCAGGTATAGACAGCAGCGATCAGGTGATTCCCTTAAAGAGTACAAAGGGAGTGAGAGCATTCTTAAGTGGGAAGTCAGGAGGGCAAAAAGGGAACATGACATAGCTTTGGTAAATAGGATTAAGGAGATCCAAAAAAGAAATTCTACAAATACATGAAGGACAAAAAGGCTAACTTGAGAGAAAATAGGACACCTTAAAAGATCAGCAAGACAATCTTGGGGGGAGATACTAAACAAGTATTTTGCATCAGTGTTTACTGTGGAGGAGGACATGGAAGATAAACGTGGAGAAGGAAACAGCAACATCCTGAAAAATGTTCATATTAGAGGTGGCACTGGACATCTTAAAACACAGAAGTGGATAAATCCCCTGAAATCAGGTGTACCCCCAATCTGTGGGAAGCTAGGGATGTGATTGCTGGGCCCCTGGCTGAGATATTTGTATTATTGATAGTCACAGGTGAGGTGCTGGAAGACTGGAGGTTGGCTAACATGGTGCCACTGTTTAAGAATGGTAGAAGGACAAACCAGGGAACTATAGACCGGTGAGTCTGATATCAGTGGTGGGCAAGTTGGAGGGAATCCTGAGGGACAGGGTGTACCACATTTGGAAAGGCAAGGATTGGTTAGGGATAGTTAGCAAGGCTTTGTGCATGGGAAATCACACCTCAAATTTAATTGAGTTTTTTTTTAAAAGGAAGTAATGAAGAAGATTAATGAGGGCAGAGTAGTGCACAATCCATATGGACTTCAGTAGGGCATTTGACAAGGTTCCTCATTGTAGATTTGTTAGCAAGGTTAAATCACATGAAATACAGAGAGAACTAGCCATTTGGACATAGAGCTGACTCGAAGGTAGAAGACAGAAGGTGGTGGTGGAGGGTTGCCTTTCAGAGTGGAGGTCTGTGACTAGTGGTACGCCACAAGGATCAGTGCTGGGTTCACTGCTTCTTATCATTTATACAAGTGACTTGGATATGAACGTAGATGGTATGGTTAGTAACTTGCAGATGACACCAAAATTGGAGGTGTAGTAGACAGAAAAAAAGGTTACCTCAGATTACAACGGGATCTTGATCAGATGGGCCAATGCACGGTTGACGGGGTTTAATTTAGCTAAGTGTGAGGTGTTGCATTTTGGCAAGGCAGATCAGGGCAGGACTTATACACTTAATTGTCACATTCTGGGGAGTGTTGCTGAACAAGAGACCTTGGACTGCAGGTTCTTAGTTCCTTGAAAGTGGAGTCACAGGTAGGTAGGATAGTGAAGATGAAGTTTGGTATGCTTGCACTTATTGGTCAGTGTATTGAGTATAGAAGTTAAAAAGTCATGTTGCAGCTCTGTTAGGCCACTTCTGGAATATTGCATGTAATTCTGGTCTCCCTGCCACAGGAAGGATGCTCAAGACTTGAAAGGGTTCCAGAAAAGATAGGGTTGGAGAGTTTGAGCTACTTGGAGACGCTGAATAGAATGGGACTATTTTCTCTGGAGCGTCAGAGGCTGAGGGGTGACCTTATAGAGGTTCATAAAGTCACGAGTGGCATGGATAGGGTAAATAGACAGGGTCTTTTCCCTGGGGTAGGCAAGTCCAAAACTAGAGGGCATGGATTTAAGGTGAGAGGGGAAGAACTTAGAAAAGGACCTAAGAGGCAACTTTTTCATGCTGCTCCGTGTATAAAGTGAGAAAATTGAGGCCTGTACAATTACATTTTTAAAAGCATCTTAATGGGTATAAGAGAGTTTACAGGAATATGGCCAAATGCTGGCCAATAGGACTAGATTTATTTAGGACATCTGATCAGCATGGATGAGTTGGACTGAAAGGTCTGTTTCTGTGCTGTACATCTCAATAACTATCTGGTGGTCTTATGGGTGACTCCAATCTGTGTCTAGATTGAGCAAATCAAAGCATAAAAATACCATACAGGAAAAATTCCTGGAGTGTGTAGATTTATTTGGATCAATACATTGAGGATCCAAATGGCTTAGCTCAGTTGGCTGAACGCTGGTTTGATGCAGAGTGACACCAACAGCACGTGCTCAATTTCTGTACCAGCTGAGGTCACCAAAGTCCCACGTTCTGAACCTTGTCCCTTGCCGGAGGCATGGTGACCCTCAAGTTAAAGCACCACTACTCATCTCTCTAATGATAGAGCAGTCCTATGATCCTAAGTAATGAGAAAGGAATAATTGGTCATCTGGTTGTGTGAGGCACCTTGTGGGAAAAAAAGTGATGGAATACTTCATTAAGATGGAGTGTGACAGTTGATTCTGAGACTAGGGGCCAAAATCAAAACAGAGGAAATTACAATGGTATGAAATATAATTAGGGGAGAAAGTGAGGACTGCAGATGCTGGAGATCAGAGCTGAAAATGTGTTGCTGGAAAAGCGCAGCAGGTCAGGCAGCATCCAAGGAACAGGAGAATTGACGTTTTGGGCATAAGCCCTTCTTCAGGAAACTTTTGAAATATAATTAGGCTACAATAAATTGGAATCACAAACTTTTAAAGAGCACTCAGAGGAACTGCAACTGCCTGACAAAATGAAATGGGAAATGTGACCCTGCTATGGCTAACAAGGGATATTAGGGTTAGTACTGGATCCAAGGGTGGGGCATACAAATTGGTTAAAAAGAGCAGCAGACTTGAAGACAAAGTTCAGGTTTCAGCAAGAGGACTAAAGCATTAATTAAGAGTGAAAACAAAGTCTGAGAATGAACTTATAGGGAACAGATTAATTGTAAGAGCTCCTAAAAATGGTATATAAAAAAAGTTAGTGAAAATTAATACAGGTTCCTTACAGTCAGAAACAGGGAAAGTTACAATGTGAAATAATGAGATGCAGAACAATTGACCACATATTTTAGTTCTTGCAAAGGATGATAAATAATATTCCTAAAATGCTGGGTAACACAAATGGAGGAACTGAAAGAAATCAGTTTTCACAGGGAAATGGTGTTGGGGGGGGGGGGGGGGGGGAACATGGAATTAAAAGCTAACAAATGCCAGCACCTGGTAATCTGCAATCCAGAGTACTTAAAGTGGCCCGAGATACAGTGGATGCAAAAAATGTTTACATTGAACACTGAACAGCACTGCACAGTACAATCCCTTCAGCTAATGTTTTACAAACCTTTTATGCTACTTTAAAGATCAAACTAACCTACATACCCTTCATTTTACTATCATCCATGTGACAATAGACAATAGGTGCAGCAGTAGGCCATTCTGCCCTTCGAGCCTGCACCACCATTCAATATGATCATGGCTGATCATCCTTAATTAGTATCCTGTTCCTGCCTTATCTCCATAACCCTTGATTCCACTATCCTTGTGAGCTCTATCCAACTCTTTCTTAAATTAATCCAGAGACTGGGCCTCCTCTGCCCTCTGGGGCAAAGCATTCCACACACCCACCACTCTCTGGATGAAGAAGTTCCTCCTCATCTCTGTCCTAAATGGTCTACCCTGTATTTTTAAGCTGTGTCCTCTGGTTCGGCACTCACCCATCAGCGGAAACATGTTTCCTGCCTCCAGAGTGTCTAACCCTTTAATAATCTTTCATCTTTAATAGTTTCAATCAGATCCCCTCTCAGTCTTCTAAATCCAATAGTATCAAGTTTACAAGCCCAGTTGCTCCAGTCTTTCAGTGTAAGGTAGTCCTGCCATTCCAGGAATTGACCTCGTGAATCTACGCTGCACTCCCTCAATGTGCCTATCCAAGAGTTGCTTAAATGTCTCTAATGTATCTGACTGTACTCCCACTGCTGGCACTGCATTCCACGCATCCACTCTGTGTAAAGAACCAACCTCTAACATCTCCCCAAAACCTTCCTCCAATGAACTTAAAGTTATGCCCCCTTGCAATAGCCATTTCTGCCCAGGTAAAATGTCCGACTGTTCATTCTATCTATGCTTCTCATTATCTTGTACACCTCTATCAAGTCACCTCTCATCCTTTTTTGCTCCAATGAGAAAAGGCTTTGCTCCCTCAAATTTTTCATAAGACATGACCTACAATCCAGGCAGCATCCTGGTAAATCTCTTCTGCATCCTCTATAAAGTTCCACATCCTTCCTATAATGAGGCGACCAGAACTGAACAGAATATTCCAAGTGTGATCTAACCAGGGCTCTATAGAGCTGCAACATAACCTCACAGCTTTTAAACTCAATACCCTTGCTCATAGAAGTCAACACACCATACACCTTCTTAAAAATGCAATCAATTTGGATGGCAACTTTGAGGGATCTATGGACATGGACCCCAACATCCCACTGTTCCTCCACATTGCTAAGAATCCTACCTTTAACCCTGTATTCAAACTTGATCTTGCAAACAGAATCACTTCACTCTTTTCCAGGTTGAACTCCATCTACCACTTCTTAGCCCAGTTCTGCGTCCTGTCAATGTCCCATTGCAACCTACAACAGCTCTCCACACTATCCACCAAACGTTGTTGATGACACAAACTTACTAATCCACCCTTCCACTTCCTCAACCAAATCATTTATATGTTAAAAAAAAAATCACAAAGAGCAGAAGTCCCAAAACAGATCCCTGTGGAACACCAACCTCCAAGCTGAATACTTTCCAACTAGCACCACCCTGTATCTTCTATGGGCCAGCTAATTCTGCATCCAGACAGCCAAATTCCCATCTATCCTATGCCTCCTTACTTTCTGAATGAGCCTACCATGAAAGACTATCGAATGCCTTGCTAAAATCCACATCCACAACTACCTTCATGAATGTATTTTGTCACATCCTCAAAAGAATTCACTAAAGGTTTGTGGGGCATGACCTGCCACAAGGCCATGCTGACTATCTCTAATCAAACTAAGAATTTATGATTTTTTGGAAAACTAAACCAATCTCTCAGCACTCTCTCCAATAACTTGCCTACTACTGAAATAAGACTGACTAGTCTGTAATTCTCTGGATTGTCCCTATTCCCTTTCTTGCACAGAACAACATTTGCCACCCTCCAGGCATCTGGCACTACTCCGGTGGACAGTGAGGACACAAAGATCATCGCCAAAAGGTGCAGCAATCTCTTCCCTCACTTCCTGTAGACACCTTGGGTATATCCCATCTGGCCTAGAGGATTTATCTATCCTTATGTTTTTCAAATGTTTTAGCACATCCTCCTTAACATCAACCTGTTCTAGCATATCAGCTTGTTTCATGCTGTCCTCATATACATCAAGATCCACCCCACTAGTGAATACTGAAGCAAATTATTCATCAAGGACCTCCCCAAGTGCCCTCCACTATCCCAGATTGGCCCTACTCTCACTCTGGCTATTCTCTTGCTCCTCACATGTATAGAATGACTTAGAGTTTTCCTTAATCCTCCCCACTAAAGCTTTTTCACGCACCCTTCTAGCTCTCCTCAGTTCCTTCCTGGCTACCTTGTAACAGTCCAGACCCCTACTTATACTTTTATTGGTAAGGTCTTGGGGAGTGTTGCTGAACAAAGACTTTGGAGTGCAGGTTCATAGTTCTTTGAAAGTAGAGTCACAGGTAGATAGGATAATGAAGAATCCTTTATTGGTCAGAGCATTGAGTACAGGATTTGTGACATCTTGTTTTGACTGTACAGGATATTAGTTAGGCTACTTTTGGAATATTGCGTGCAATTCTCATCTCCTTTCTACCAGAAAGATATTAAGAAGCTTGAAAGGGTTCAGAAAAGATTTACAAGATGTTGCCAAGGTTGCAGGATGAGCTATAGGGAGAGATTGAATAGGCTGGGGCTTTTTTTCCCCCTGGAGCAACAGAAGCTGAGGGGGGACCTCAGGTTTATAAAATCATGAGGGGTATGAATAGGATAAATAGCCAAGGCCTTTTTTCTCTGGTGGGGGAGTCCAGAACTAGAGGACATAGGTTTAGGGTGAGAGGGGAAAGATAAAAGGGACCAAAGGAGCAACTTTTTCCACACAGAGCATGGTGCATAAATGGAATGAGCTGCAAGAGGAAGTGGTGGACACTGGTACAATTACAGCATTTAAAAGGCACCTGGATAAGTATATGAATAGGAAGAGTTTAGAGGGATATGGGCCAAGTGCTGGCAAATGAGACCAGATAAGGATATCTGTTCAGCATAGACGTGTCTTTTTCCATGCAGTATATCTCTATGGACTCTCTGACTAGATGTTCTACATCCCTGGTTACCAAGGTTCCTTCAACCTTCTTGGCCTCAGTGGGACAAATCTATCTCGTACTATCAGAAGTGCTCCCTAAAAAATTCCACATTTCTGTCATGCATTTCCCTGAGAACATCTGTTCCCAGTTTAGGTGCCCCAGTTCCTTCCTAATAGCATTGTAATTCCCCCTCCCCCAATTAACTACTTTCCCATACTATCTGCTCCTTTCACCCTACTTTCAAGAAAATGGATAGAGATCAAAGGGAGCCAGGCAAAAATGGGAACAGGCTACTTAATGGGATGATCAGCCATGATCATTCTGAATAGCAGAACAGAAGAATCAAAAAAGACCTTACTCCCATACCTTTTTTCTATGTTACTCTTCTGTTAAATGTTTTATATCCCAAACATTGGAACCACGACAGATCTCAGCATAAATCATCACTGGATGAAAATCCTGTAACTCCTTACCGAACAACAATCTGGAATAGCTTCACCATACGGACTGCAGAGTTCAAGAAGGTTAAGAAGGGACAGTGCTTTTGGAAGCTTCTGTACTGGCTGCCCGGTCTCTGATTTTCTATCCAGTTACAATTGTTAAATGTTGTGAGAAAAGAAACAGAATATAGGAAATAAGTAAACATCTTTGGAAGTTTACCAAAACTGTTGAAATTCACTGCTGACTTCGAAATTAGATCAGGTTTTACCTAGCTGTGAACAACTCATTATCTAATGATTGCACAAAGGCATATAACCAGGGATGAGCAGCAACAGAAACCTCAAATCTCAAAGCGGCACAAATAACAATAAAATGCCAAACAAAGGTTCAAATAAAACTATTATTCAAGGCAGAGGAAGTCAGACAATGGCAGAGAGATGATTGGGGAGGACAAAGTGAATAAGACAACAATAAATCAAATCAAAGGTAAAACAGAGCAATAGAAGGACATGGATTCAGACCCACAGTCAAGGGAGTACATCAGCGCCAGCACGACAGAACCAGAGCACTGCCCTGAAATTGCAGATGAATGCTCAAAAATACTCACCACAAAAAGTGTTTCAAATCTCCTGCTGTAGTCTGCAGCTGGAAAGATGTCAGGAGCCAGGAAAATAAATCCTTGCTACCTTCAAACCTTATAAATCCCTGGGAAAGGAGATGACAAATCAAGTTTTAGCTGAGGTTAGAAATGCAGCAGGGCTGGGGTTCCAGGGGATTGGAAGGAAAGTGGAGTTGAGGTCAGAATCAGATCAGCCACGACCTTACAGAATAGCTCAATCAGCCAAATCAGACTGATTTAGGAGCAGTATTAGGCCATTCGACCCATTGAATGTTGGAGCAGAATCAAATCATGGCTAACATGTTTCTCAACCCTAATCTCCTGACTTCTCCCCAAAACCTTTGATCACTTAATAATCAAGAACCTATCTCTGTCTTAAATACATTCAATGATTTGGCCTCCAGTCTTCTGGAGACAATTAACCATCCTCTGGCTGAAGAAATTCCTCATTTCAGTTATAAGGGATTGGCCCTTCACTCTGACACTGTGCCCTACAGTCCTCATCTCTGCTACTCGGGAAAACATACTCTGTATTTGATTTATTTATTGTCACATGCATCTTCTTACAAAATATAGTGTTGTCACTTTCCCATGCCGTCTTAAAGCAGTAAAATAAATCAGACCATCGAACATAAAGGCAGAATAACGAAGTAAAGAAAGTGTCCAGTTGGAAAGTACTCTGTCGCGGGCCAGCCTTGAATCCCCTTCGCCTTGCCACTGCAATAGAAGTCAAAATTATTTGGCAACATCTTGCCTCCACAGATGACCTCGTCACGATGAGTCCTCACTGGACCTCACCAATACAGATGGCACTGATTGTGCTGTGCTGGCTACCACTTTATAAGTCCACTGTAAGCCCACCGCACCTATGCAGCTGCCATGGATATAGTCGGGTCTCGTACTGCAGCCAGACTGGCTTCTTCGAAGCTGCGCTGACAGACGCCACCGTGAACCTAAACTCACCTCCACAGCAGCAACCACAAGATCAGCTCTAGGAGCACCTCGTCACTACAAAAGCTGCCGGGAAGCCAAACTTACCTCTGATGACACCGCCATGAGTCCACGCTGCTGAGCCTAATTCAGTCTGCACTGCTGGGACCACTTGATGCTGAGGTGAGGGGACACAGGGTGAGAGAAGAGTGGGCAGCAAGAGAAAAAAAAATGGACTAGAGCTTCACAAGGGAGAAGAACACACCCCAAATCTGCAAACACACCCACCCCCCCCATCACTCCCTGGTCTGGTATTTCAAACTGGTAGGCAGCCCAGTGACAAAAATGGGCATACAGACATTTTCAAAAATTTAAGTTACTAGTGAATATTCAAGCATCTCCCTAAAGCAAACTGCGCATACACCTCAGTGAACACTGCAATGATTTATGCCCAATAACCTTTGCTTACAGCCCAATTCACACAAAAGACAAACAACCAGGTCAGGGATAAATTTAAAGTAGTAAAAAATAAGTGTGACAATATTACTTAAGCAGCTTCCTTGATGCTTTTTTTATATAAAAAAAGCACAGGAACATAGAATCATTAACTCTTCGTGCTGTGGCATCAGCCAACCCCTTTTCTTCCCCGCCCAAAACCCCAGTTCAAAACACTCTAGCCCTTCCGTAGGTTTGACCATGTTCTCTCCCACACTTGCTAGCACCACTTAGAAACTTAGAGATGTCCAGCACGGAAACAAGGGTCCAACCTGTCTATGCTGACCAGATATCCCAACCCAATAGTCCCACCTGCGAGCACCCGGCCCACATCCCTCCAAACCCTTCCTATTCATATACCCATCCAAATGCCACGTAAGTTTTGCAACTGTACCAGCCTCCACCACATCCTCTGGCAGCTCATTCCATACACGTACCACTGTGTGAAAACGTTGCCCCATAGGTCTCTTTTATATCTTTCCCCTCTCACCCTAAACCTATGCCCTCTAGTTCTGGACTCCCCAACCCCAGAGAAAAGATTTTGTCTATTTACCCTATCCATGCCCCTCATAATTTTGTAAAACTCTAAGGTCACCCCTCAGCCTCCTACACTCCAGACAAAACAGCCTCAGCATGTTCAGCCTCTCCTGATAGCTCAATTCCTCCAACCTTGGCAACATCCTTGTAAGTCTTTTCTGAACTCTTTCACATTTCACAACATCTTCCTGATAGGAAGGAGACCAGAACTGCACACAATATTCCAACAGCAGCCTAACCAATGTCCTGTACAGCCGCAACATGACCTCCCAACACCTGTACTCAATACTTTGACCAATAAAGGAAAGCATACCAAACACCTTCTTCACTAACTTGCGACTCCACTTTCAAGGAACGATGAACCTGCACTCCAAGCTCTCTTTGTTCAGCAACACTCCCTAGGCCATTACCATTAAGTGTATAAGTCCTGCTAAGATGTGCTTTCCCAAAATGCAGGATCTCACATATATCTGAATTAAATGCGATCTACCACTTCTCAGCTCATTGGCCCATCTGGTCAAGATCCTGTTGTAATCTGAGGTAACCTTCTTCGCTGTCCACTACATCTCCAATTTTGATGTCATCTGCAAACTTACTAACTGTACCTCTTATGCTTGCATACACTTCCCAGATGAATCGCCAAACAGCTGCAGTCTGGTTAAGCACACTGCCACAATATCGTCCCATTCTCTCTCCCCCCCAGCACCCCATTGTTATCTATACGTTCTTATCTGATGAGTCATGCTCAGTTGAACCTTTTGTTTCACAAAAGTCAATACTTAACTCTTTCCCTGCCCATTTATACCCTATGCACATTCGCATACAAGAACCAGCCTGCAATTAACTTCCAGGCCGAGGCTCAAAAAAAACTTGTTTATTCGCTGTTTAAACACAAGCTGCTATTCACAGTCCAGAGGAATCATTCAGCTCTCACAGTCAAACCAAAAGCGATTTAAAAGAAAATAAGGGTTCTAACACTGACTGGGAGGAGTTTTAACCTGTGAGTGAGTATGACACGTCTCATTGGAGTTTAAAACAAGAGCGATGTGATGATCTCATTGAAACATAAGGGCCTTGACAGGTTAAATGCGGAGGAGATATCCCCGTTATGTGAGAGCCGAAAATCAGTTTCAGAATAAAAAGGACCCAATTTAAAACTAAGATGATGTGGAATTTCCTGCCAGAGTTGGAACTCCTTGCCACCACGCTGTGGGGACAGAGTTCTCGTGTATAGTTAAGGCTGAGATTGATGGATTGTTGATCATTCGGGGAAATCAATGGTGTCAAGAAAAAATGTTGTAGAGTGGACACAAGGAATATCAGCTCAACCATGATTGTATAGAATAGCGGAACAGGCTCGAGTGGCTGAATGGCCTACTGCTGCTCCTGATCCATATGATCTTCCCAGTAGACGGTAGAAAAGGCTGTAACCAGTTACATAACTGGAGTAAGTGTGTTCCAGTGAGCTGACTGTGGAAAGAGCTTTAAATTAGACTGGGGGGGGGGGGGGGGGTGCGAGCAGGGTGAGAAAATCACACTTCATAGTTGAAAAACAATATGGATATTTAATCCTTTGGATTTGAATATATCTGACCATCCAGCCTGGAGAAGCAGAAATCCCTACACTATGGAGATCGTGTGGAAATATCAGGCCAATGACAGGGATACAATTACCCACCTGAGCTGGCCACCCAATGGTGCAATCACACTGGGGACAGACCATTCCCCCCCGGCCTCCACGTTCAGGGAGAATTCAGTCAGACATTCAGCTGCTGAGAGCCCTGTAAGTTTGCAGGCGGTTACAGGAGTTGTAATCTGCGGGATGATTGCTTTTTATCCCATCCAGTTTCAACTCCCCTTCACAGTGCCTTTTTCCCGCAATAAGCCTGCCTTCCTCCCTCCCACCGGGAAACATTGGCTCAAATGGAGGGGAGCTAAAGAAGGCCCCGCCTACTCACTGTGACATCGCTGCGCTGACTGTCCCTGTGCACTACCCTCACCCACTGAATCAAGATGGAAGCTATTGACCAGGAAAAGCTTTAAGCTCTCTGCGGCTTAAATCGCAGTCCCGGAAGCAACATAGTTGGAGGTTGAGACCTAACGTTGACAATCATGAAAACGTCTTGCCAGAATATTGCAACAAACGCTAACTTTCACTTTGACGTACCGCCGAGACATGAGATAAACAGACATTTCTTAACAACCATCACACGCGGCGCTAAAACACATTCCATTCAGCTCGCGATCCCAGTGAATGATACGCATTTTTCAGCTCCTTGACCACGAGGATAATAACTTGACACGCCCAATTGTGAGAAAGGGACGGGACAGGTTGATCCAACCAATCAGAACGGTGGAATGGACGTCAATCCGGGGGGGGGGTGGGGGCAACTCGTGCTCCAACCAATCAGTGAAGCAGCAGACGGGTTTGAAAGTCGTGAGGTGTAAGGCTGTGTCCTGGTCTCAGGGGAGGATACCTTTGTATTCGTACTTTTTGCAGCGCATAAAATGGGAAACATTTCCAAGTCTTCAATTCCAATCAAATATCGCAGCAAGATCTGACAGAGCCACTCCATTCACTAGTACCTCACTATCATTCGCCTTTCACCGTGCAAGGTAAAAGGTTTGTCTGTAAGAAAATACTTCCGAGATCAGTGTCACTGGGAAAATTCCGAGAGATTCAAAATCGCGTTCAGAGCAGCCCCAGAGGATGTGTCTTAGTTGGGGCACTGCACCTGAGGAAAAAAGAGCTGTAGACCTCCTTGGGGGAGCAGTACAGATTTATCCCATTGATGTCTGGACTTATGTTATGAACACAGGCCGCAGAAATCAGTCTTCAACACATTAGAAAGAATGTCAAGGCACAGAAAATAATTTGGCCGACGTAAGTCATTGAATCTTTTCGTTTCCATTCATTAAGTACAGAGGAATGGGGAGCACCACTTATTCTGGAAAAAAATAGTTTTACAGTTGTGTCTCTTGCCATACGTTACCCAATCTTTTCGAATTTACATAGATGACTTAAATAGGAGAATGAAGGCATGGTAGCTAAGAATGGGGGGAAACTGTTATAATGAGGACATAAGTTGCGGACGGAGATGGATAGGTTTAGTAAATAGGAGTATAATGTGGGAAAATGTGAAGTCATGCACTTCGGCAGGAGGAATAAATTAGTGCAGAATACTTTTGAATGGAGAATGACTGCAGAATTCTGAGGTGCAGAAGGATTTAAAGCATGAGTTACAGTTTTGGAATGAAGATAGAGCGTGTAGTTTTGAAAAGTGTGTTGCTGGAAAAGCGCAGCAGGCCAGGCAGCATCCGAGGAGCAGGAGAATCGACATTTCGGGCATAAGATTCTCCTGCTCCTCGGATGCTGCCTGTCCTGCTGCGCTTTTCCAGCATCACACTTTTCAACTCTGGTCTCCAGCATCTGCAGTCCTCACTTTCTCCCAGATAGAGCGTATAGTCAAGAATGTTAATAGGCTGCTACCTTTTTTTTAATGACAGGAATAGAACATAAATATACGGATGTTCTGCTTTATTTATGCAGGGAATTGGTGAGACTGCATCTCTCATACTGTGCACGATTTCCATCGTCGTCTGTCAGGAAATGTGTAGATTTATTGGAGATGATTCAAAGGAGGTTGACTGGATTGATACCTGGAGTCAATGGGTTGTCTAAGGAGGACAGGTTGTAGAGGCAATAAGGAAAAGGAGGTGGGCAGAATTGCTGATTAATAAAGTAAATTAATATTATTGTAAGCAAGGATATAGGTTGTGGCGAAGTAGAATCTGTATAGGTTGAACTTAGAAACACGAGTAGGCATAGCTGTAATTGTGGGTGACTTTGATCGGCATATAAATTAAGCAAATCAAATCAGTCGTGATGTGAGGGAGGAGGAATTCTTAGCATGTATATGGAACAGTTTTATCAATCAATGCATTGAAGAACCAAAATTGGGTAACAAGACAGGAATAATTGACAACCAAAATTAGCAAGGCCTCTTAGGGAAGAATGACCACGATATTAGAGTCATAGAGGTGTACACCATGGAAACAGACCCTTCTGTCCAACTCGTCCATGCCAACCAGATATCCCAACCCAATCTAGTCCCACCTGCCAGCACCCGGTGCATATCCCTCCAAACCCTTCCTATTCATATACCCATCCAAATGCCTCTTAAACGTTGCAATTGTAGCAGCCTCCACCACTTTCTCTGGCAGCTCATTCCATACACGTACCACCCTCTGTGTGAAAAAGTTGCCCTTTAGGTCTCTTTTATATCTTCTGGACTCCCCGACCCCAGGGAAAAGACTTTGCCTAGTTACCCTATCCATGCCCCTCATAATTTTGTAAAACTCTATCAGGTCATCCCTCAGCCTCCGATGCTCCAGGGAAAACAGCCCCAGCCTGTTCAGCCACTCCCTATAGCTCAAATCCTCCAACCTTGGCAACATCCTTGTAAATCTTTTCTGAACTCTTTCAAGTTTCACAACATCTTTCCAGTAGGAAGGAGACCAGAATTGCATGCAATATTCCAATAGTGGCCTAACCAATGTCTTGTACAGCCGCAACATGACCTCCTGACTCCTGTACTCTGACCAATAAAGGAAAGCATACCAAATGTCATCTTCACTATCCAATCTACCTGCGACTCCACTTTCAAGGAGCTATGAACCTGCACTCCAAGGTCTCTTTGTTCAGCAACATTCCTTTGGACCTTACCATTAAGTGTATAAGTCCTGCTAAGATGTGCTTTCCCAAAATGCAGCACCTCTCATTTATCTGAATTACACTCCATCTGCCACTTCTCAGCCCATTAGCCCATCTGGTCAAGATCCTGTTGTAATCTGAGGTAACCTTCTTCACTGTCCACTACACCTCCAATTTTGATGTCATCTGCAAACTTACTAAATACCTCTTATGCTCACATCCAAATCATTTCTGTAAATGATGAAAAGTAGCGGACCCAGCACATCCTTGTGGCATTCCACTGGTCATAGGCCTCCAGTCTGAAAAACAACACTCCACCACACTCTGTCTTCTACCTTTGAGCCAGTTCTGTATCCAAATGGCTAGTTCTCCCTGTATTCCATGAGATATAACCTGGCTAACCAGTCTCCCATGGGGAACCTTGTTGAACGCCTTACCGCAGTCCATATAGATCATGTCTACCACTCTGCCCTCATCAATCCTCCTTGTTACTTCCTCAAAAAACTCAACTCAATCAAGTTTATGAGACATGATTTCCCACGCACAAAGCCATTTTGACTATCCCTAATCAGTACTTGCCTTTCCAAATACATTTGATAAGGTTCCCCATGGTAGGCTCATTCATAAATTCAGCAAGTATGGGATACAGGGAGATTTGGCTATCTGGATTCAGAATTGGCTGGCTAACAGAAGGCAGAGAGTGGTTGCAGATGGAAAGTATTCTGCCTGGAGGTCAGTGTTGAGTGGGGTCCCGCAGGGCTCTGTTCTTGGGCCTCTGCACTTTGTAGTTTTTATAAATGACTTGCATTAGGAGGTTGAGGAGTGGGTTAGTAAATTTGCAGATGACACAAATGTTGGAGGTGTCGTCGAGTGTATAGAGGGCTACTGCAGGCTGCAGCGCGACATAGACAGGATGCAGAGCTGAGCTGAGAAATGGCAGATGGAGTTCAACCTGGATAAATGTGAAGTAATGCATTTTGGAAGGTCGAACTCGAATGCTGAATATCGAATTAAAGACAGGATTCTTGACAGTGTGGAGGAACAGAGGGATCTGGATGTGCAAGTACATAGATCCCTCAAAGTTGCCACCCAAGTGGATATGGTTGTTAAGAAAGCATATGGTGTTTTGGCTTCCACTAACAGGGGGATCAAGTTTAAGAGCCGCAAGGATTTGCTGCAACTCTGCAAGTCCCTGGTGAGACCATACTTGGAATATTGCGTCCAGTTCTGGTCGCCCTACTATAGGAAAGATACAGAGGCTTTGGAGAGGGTGCAAAGAACGTTTATCAGGATGCTGCCTGGACTGGGGGGCTTGCCTTATGAAGAAAGGTTGAATAAGCTCGGACTTTTCTCTCTGGAGAGAAGGAGGAAAAGAGGAGAACTGATCAAAGTATACAAAATAATGAGTGGATTGGATAGAGGCAATAGCCAGAGACTTTTCCCCAGGGCAGATTGACTTTTATAAGGAGTTATAGTATGAAGATATTAGGAGGAAGGTATAAAGGAGACATCAGAGGTAGGTTGTTTATGCAGAGAGTTGTGAATGCATGGAATGCGTTGCCAGCTGTGGTGGTGGAAGCAGAGTCATTGGGGACATTTAAGCGACTGCTGGACATGCACATAGATGGCAGTGAGTTGAGGGGTGTGTAGGTTAAGTTACTATATTTTACATTCGGATTAAACCTTGGCACAGCATTGTGGGCCAAAGGGCCTATTCTGTGCTGTAAGTTTCTATGTTCTATGTGCATCCTGTCCCTCAGGATTCCCTCCAACAACTTGCCCACCACCGACGTCAGTCTCACTGGTCTATAGTTCCCTGGCTTGTCCTTACCATCTTTCTTAAACAGTGGCACCACGTGAGCCAACCTCCAGTCTTCTGGCACCTCACCTGTGACTATTGATGATACAAATATCTCAGCAAGAGGCCCAGCAATAATTTCTCTAGCTTCCCACAGAGTTCTACACCTGATCAGGTCCTGGCGTTTATCCACCGTTATGCTTTACAAGACATCCAGCACTTCCTCCTCTGTAATATGGACATTTTCCAAGATGTCACCATCTATTTCCTACATTCTATATCTTCCATATCCTTTTCCACAGTAAATACTGATGCAAAATACTCATTTAGTACCTTCCCCATTTTCTGCGGCTCCACACAAAGGCCACCTTGCTGATCTTTGAGGGGCCCTATTCTCTCGCTCGCTACCCTTTTGTCCTTAATGTATTTGTAAAAACCCTTTAGATTTTCCTTAATTCTATTTGCCAAAGCTATCTCATGTCCCCTTTTTGTCCTCCTGATTTCCCTCTTAACTATACTCCTACTGCCTTTATATTCTTCTAAGGATTCATTCGATCTATCCTGTCTATACCTTACAAATGCTTCCTTCTTTTTCTTAACAAAACCCTCAATTTCTTTAGTCATCCAGCATTTGCTATACCTTCCAGCCTTTCCTTTCACCCTAACAGGAATATACCTTCTCTGGGTTCTCGTTATCTCATTCCTGATGGCTTCCCATTTTCCAGCCGTCCCTTTACCTGCGAACATCTGCCCCCAGTCAGCTTTTGAAATTTCTTGCCTAATATCATCAAAATTAGCCTTTCTCCAAGTTAGAACTTCAACTTTTAGATCTGGTCTATCCTTTTCCATCAGTATTTTAAATCTAATGGAATTATGGTCACTGGCCCCGATAGTGAAGAAGGCATTTGGTATGCTTTCTTTTATTGGACAGTGCATTGAGTATAGGAGTTGGGAGGTCATGTTGCAGCTGTGCAGCACATTGGTTAGGCGAATTTTGAAATATTGTGTGGAAGTCTAGTCTCCTTCCCTTCGGAAGAATGTTGTGAAACTTGAAAGAGTTCAAAACATTTACAAGGGTGTTTGAGCTATAGGGAGAGACTGAATAGGGGTGGCACGGTGACTTAGTGGTTAGCATCGCTGCTTTACACTGCCAGGGACCCGGGTTCAATTCCAGCCTCGGGTGACTGTCTGTGTGGAGTTTGCTTATTCTCCCAGAGTCTGCTTGGGTCCCTTCTGGGTGTTTCCTTCTGCAATCCAAAGATATGCAGGTCAGGTGAATTGGCCATGTTATATTGCCCATCATGTTAGTCCGGGTAAATGTAGGGGAATCGGTCTGGGTGGGTTACTCTTTGGAGGGTCAGAGTGGACCTGTTGGGCCGAATGGCCTGTTTCCATGCTGTAGGGAAAACAGCTGGGCTGTTTTCCGTGGAGCATTGCCGGCTGAGGGATCACCGTTTAGAGGTTTATAAAATCATTAGGGTTTTTGATAGGATAAATCGACAAAATCTTTTCCCTGAGATGGGGGGAGTCTAGAACTAGTGGGCATAGCTTTAAGGTGAGAGGGGAACGATATAAAAGTGACCTCAGGACCAATGTTTTCACGCAGAGAAATGCTGCCTGTATGGAAAGAGCTGCTATAAGAAGTGGTTGAGGCTGGTACAATTGTAGCATTTAAAAGGCATCTAGATGGGTATATGAATATGAAGGGTTTGGAGGGATATGGGCCAAGTGCCAGCAAATGGGACTAGATTAGGGTTTGGATTCTGGACGGCATGGACGATTTGGACCAAAGGGTCTGTTTCCGTGCTGTACATCCCAATGACTCTATGTGCACTTGTGAATCTAAGGCATATAAGGCTGTGGCCAAGTGTTGGAAAATGGGATTAGAATAGTTTGGTGGTTGTTTTTAACCTGCCCAGAATGGTAGGCCGAACGGCCTTTTTCTGTGCTGTAGATCTCTGAGACTCTTTGGGCATGAAGTCTGTCGAAGCCACTCACCATCCTGACTTGGACTATATCTCTGTTCCTTCAGTGTTGCAAGGTCAAAATTCTGGAATTCCTTCCCAAACATTATTGTGGGTCTATCTACAGCTCATGAATTACAGCGGTTCAAAACGACAGCTCAGCATCCCATTCTCAAAGGCAAGTCGGGACAGCCATAAAGCCGCCGGAGATGCCCATGTCCCACGAGTGATTTTTTTTAAAGCATTATCGAGACCAAGTGGGAATGTGGATTTCAAGCCTAAATCATTAACCTGTTGTTAGATTTGAGATGGCCCAGGGAATCCCTTGTGGACTCAGACCTGTAAAGCCTCTCTCGGTTCGTCCCAGAGATCGTACTCTTTGGAAGTTTGGAATAAAAACCTCTTACAGACAGTTTAGTTTAATTTTAGTCATCCCCTTTATTCACTAATAGCAATATAACACTGATATAAGCTAAACTAATTAGGTTCTCATAACCTAGGAGAGTAGGGTACCAACTCTTCAAGTGCCCCAGCAGGCTACTCCGATGTACTGCTACAAAGTGGCTTCCATTATACAAAAGTTAACAGATAAGTGAAAGACAATAATTTGTCAGGAAGAAACGTTAAATTGACAGGTCTGTGTACATTTGACTAATTGGCAGCACAGTGGCACAGTGGTTAGCACTGCTGCCTCACAGTGCCAGAGACCCAGGCTCAATTCCCGCCTCAGGCAACTGTCTGTGTGTCGTTTTGAATTGCTGTAATTCATTCTCCCTGTGTCTGCGTGGGCTTCCTCTGGGTGCTCTGGTTTCCTCCCGCAGTACAAAAATATGCAGGTTCAGTGAATTGGCCATGTTAAATTGCCCGTAGTGTTAGGTGAAAGGGTAAATGTAGGGGAGTGGGTCTGGGTGGGTTGCTCTTCGGAGGGTCGGTGTGGACTTGTTGGGCCACAGGGCCTGTTTCCACACTGTAAGTAATCTAATCTAATCTAATCACATCACTCCTACAGGCCCTAAGCCATTCATCAGGTGGGAAAAATATACCCAGCCAAATTAGGTGCCTGCTAGCAAGATAAACTCCTATCATAAAGAGGTACCAGTCTGAGCTAACTGGAGTTCATAAGGTAACCTTGCACAGTTGACATGTCTGATACAATTTTTTAAATTTCAAAAATATACTTTATTCATAAAATATTTTGATGCTCTGTACAGTTGGTCATGCCATACATACATAAACATTCCATTTCTTTGCATACAGAGATCAGAATTTATCATTTGTATATACAAGTCTGTATGTGTATCAATCATATATCCATATATTTAGCTGAGGCGTCAGCAGAGCCCAAATGACTGCATGGGCCTCCTGTTCTTCTTAGGGAGACAGATGTTACATGGTGGTTTTTCCCCTTCCTCCGATCACATTAAAATTATGACCCCTTATGACAGCCATTTTAGCCCTGCGGGAAAGTCTCTGGATATCTACTCTACCTATGCCTCTCATTACCTTGTATACCTGTCGAGTCACCTCTGTTCGTTCTTCTCTCTGGTGTGAAAAGACCAAGCTCACTCAACCTCTCTAAATAAGTCAAGCCCTCCAATCGAGGCAGCATCCTGGTAAATCTCCTCTGCACCCTCTCAAAAGCATCTACATCCTTTCTATAATGAGGAGACCAGAACTGAACACAATATTCCAAATGTGGTCGAACCAAGGTTTTATAGAGCTGCAGCAAAACCTGGCAGCTCTTAAATTCAGTCCCCCTGTTAATGAAAGCCAAAGCACCATACGCCTTCCTAACAACCCTATCAACTTGAGTGGCAACTTTGAGGGATCTCTGTATGTTCCACTACACTGCTAAGAATCCTGTCCTTAACTCTGTATTCTGCATTCAAATTCGACCTTCCAAAATGAATTAGTTCACATTTGTCCAGGTTGAACTCATTCTGCCACTTCTCAGTCCAGCTCTGAATCCTGTCAATATCTTGCTGCAGCCTGCAACAGCTCTCTACACTGTCTACAACACTACCAACCTTTGTGTCATCGGCAAACTTACTAACGCTTCCACTTCTTCATTCAAGTCATTTTTAAAAACTACAAAGAGCAGAGGCCCAAGAGTGGCTATCCACTCGATATCTATGCCTCACCATCTCATACACCTCTGTCAAGTCACCCCATCTTTCTTCGCTGTAATAAGAAAGGCCCCAGCTCCCTCAACCTTTCTTCATAAGACATGCCCTCCACTCCAGGCAGCATCCAGGTAAATATCCTCTGCACCCTACCTAAAGCTTCCACATTCTCCGTATAATGAGACAACCAGAACTGAACACAAGATTTCAAGTATGATCTAACCAGGGCTTTACAGAGCTGAAGCATAACCTGACAGCCCTTAAACTTAATCCCCCTGCTAATGAAAGCCAACACACCATATGCCTTCTTAACAACCCTTGGGTGGCAAGGTTATCCTGTTTTCCTACCTCTGTCTTCCCAGTGTTTTTTCTAACCCACCAACACTGCGATTTCATGTGGCCTATTTTATTGCAGTGAAAACACCAGAGCTTTTTAAACTTCTCTTTCCCTTTCATGAGTTTCCTTTATATCCTGTGTTAAGCTATCTTTATTATCTTCACCGAGATCTACTGTTCCCTCACCACATGAAGATTTCTCTTTTCCCCAATTTCTATCCCTCCTGGATTGAAATTGATCCTCTGAAGCCAAACTTTGATGTATGAATCAATTCATAATAATCAGCCATTTCAGCTGCTAATCTTGCCATTTTAACACTCTGCTTTTCCATGCGAGTTGTCACCACCTCAGGAAGTGAATTTTTGAACTCCTTCAAAATAATCATCTCACTCAGAGCTTCATATGTTTAATCTATTTTTAATGCCCTTACCCATCCATCAAAATTGTGTTGTTTGATCCTTACAAACTCAATGTATGTTTGACCAAGGTCCCTCCTTAGATCTGGCAAAAGCTTATATGCGCTTAAGATGGCTTTCTTCACCTCCTCATTCGCCCCAGATACCTCCTCTAATAGTAAGGCAAATACCTCCCTAGTTCTACGTACCAGCTTTGTTTGGATCAACAAAACCCACATGGTATCTGGCCAATTCATTTGTTTAGCTACCTTCACAAATGAGATGAAAAAGGCTTCTATATCCTTCTCATCAAATTTGACACTCGTTTTTCTGAGACCCTCGACCAACACCAAGACAAAGTATTCAGTTAGGACCTCATCTACCTCTTTTTCATGACCAATTTTAGGCCTTCTAATTCCTTGTTTAAGTTCTTTCATACATTCCTGATTCCCTTGCTTTATCAGGCCCCATCTTCCTGGACTTTCCATATGCTGCTTTTCCTTTTTGACAAAGGTCACAAGATTTCTGGTCTTCCAAAGTTCATGTAACTTGCCACACACATCCTTCGTTCTGACAGAAACATGCCGCTCTGAACTCTTATCAACTGCTGTTTGAAATACTCCCACATGTCCATAGTGGATTTATCCTGAAACAGCTGCCTCCAGTCAAAATTCGTCAGTTCTTGCCTAATATTGTAGTGTAGTGTAAAGGGGTGGCACGGTGACTCAGTAGTTAGCACTACTGCCTCACAGTGCCAGGGACTTGGGTTCAATACCAGCCTTGGGTGACTGTGTGGAGTTTGCACATTCTCCCCGTATCTGTGTGGGTTTCCTCAGGTCAGGTAAATTGCCCAGTGTTAGGCGCATTTGTCAGAGGAAAATGGGTCTGAGTGGGTTACTGTTCAGAGGGTAGGTGTGGACCTGTTGAGCCAAATGGCCTGTTTCCACACCATAGGGAATAAAATCTAGAAAGTAGTTTGTCTTCACCCAAGGACACCCTACTCCTTATCCATGAGTATCTTAAAACTGTGATGTAGGGGTGCCTGGAGTGGACAAAGTTAAATATCACACAATGCCAGTTAGCAGTG